>NC_138860.1:175976378-177201378 GCF_965194805.1 Balaenoptera borealis | reverse complement strand
TGGGATCCAACTGACTTAAAGAACATGTGGAACTTCTTTGGGAGGTAAACCTGTGGCTTCAGATTTAGGTGAGTTTAGGTGAGTCTGTAGACCTGGTACCAGTCGCACTGTCACGCTGGAGTTCTGGCTGAGGTGTAAGTGTATTTCTGCATCTTAATCCCTGTAGATCTGAGAATATTCTTTGTTTTTCACTCCATGCTTTATGCTCTGATACCCATGCGGACATCTAAAAGCATTGAACTGCTTGCTAAAACTCATTCTAGGACCCCGTTCTTTGTTTTCCTATTGGGTGGTGGTTACTTGCTCTAATAACATTACTGAATAACTGAGGTGTATGCTGTTTCTAGAGTCTGTTGTTTAAACTTCTCCCAGTTGGTACTGCTGAACATTTAACACTTTTTCTAAGTGTCTGAACCTTTTGTTCTGGGAGACTGGTTTACTCTGAAATCCTGATTAATCCCATCCAGATATGTCATTGAATCTAGAAACATGTAGCATGCCTGTTAGCCTGCTATTTGTGTCCTTCAGTTATTCAGGGGATGAATTCACAGAAGCCTGAAATTGTAATAGGTGTGGTTCCAAAATGTGTGTGCCATTCTTATCATTAGAAGTACTAGGGAATTTTGCAAGGCCTAATTATTCACTGCATGTATCTCATGCTTACATATCCATTCCTCTCCTCTGGCATTATTTTCATTAAAATGTTGTAATTTAGATTTCAAAGTGTGATTGTTATAGAAGTCAACATATGGCATTTTCACAAAAATTGCTTTCTTGCTCAGTTAACCTTTTTTGAGGTAAGAAGTTTGTTCTCTTATTTACTGTCTTGATAATGGGCTTAAGATCTAGCTTTCTGGCAGTTATTTTTCTTAAGGCACATTGCTTCTGTGAATTCAGCCCGTTTAATCCAGACTGCTGTTGTATCTGCTGGTCTCTCTAATCCTCTAACCTGGCTGCTATTCTCTCTCCTCCCCTCTGTCTTGTAGAGAGGTCTGAAGAATGTGTTTGATGAGGCTATCCTAGCTGCCCTCGAGCCTCCGGAAACTCAACCCAAAAGGAAGTGCTGTATATTCTAAACTGTTTTCTCCTTCCCCTCTTTGCTGCTGCTTCCTGTCCCACTACTGTAGAAAGATCGTTTAAAAACAAAGGAATAAAACCATCCTGTTTGAAAGCCTCTGCGTCTTTTTACTCACCACCTTAGAGCAACCTCTGTATTAGTTTTTGCTCAAGAATGCAATATCTTATAGAATATTTTTTGTGATCAGTAGTCAAGCTGGACTTGTTTAACTTTCTGCTGCTTGAGTTGCCTGATGCTCAGAGCTGTTTGGTTTGGATTACTATTGCAAAAGGGAACTTGGTCTGGCATTAAGAATGTCCTCTTGGAGAAAATAAGAAGAGTTTAACACTTCTAGATCTTAGTTCTAGATGGAGAAAATAACACAAACATCATTTTACTCTTACTATCAATTGTTAATTGTAATTGCATGACAACATTTATGGAAAAAGGGTAACCTGCTAGTACAGTGTAATGGGGAAGGGAGGATTCTTTTCTGGTTTTCCTTTGTGTAGTGAAACTTTGTGTTGCTATTGCTTTGGCTGTCTGTGCTGTAGTGGAGTATTTGTCAGTCTGGGTGGGAAAGATAATTGATGTACCTGCTACTGCTTTATGAGATCATTTGTTACATTATCTTTTAAGAGTAGCATCCATTTTAACAGTTGACTTAAGGTTTGTTAATGTTGAGATGTAAAGCTGCCATCTTTATATTTTCCTGCTTCTGATTTTATTGTTGTGAGGGAAACATACAATTGTGGTTACCTTCAAATTTTGAAATTAAAAATATACAATTGTTTGTATAAATGGCTGATGAAACTTTATTCCTGTTGCACTGACTGGCTCTAGTTTTACCTATGTATCAGGTACCCACATTTTTGCTTCCTTGAATCCCCTTGGCTCTAATTGGTGGGATAAAGGGAGTTTAGAGTGACTATCTTTGATGCAGCTACTGTAATCGCTCTCTCCATCTTTGTCTGCGCCTTCCATATAAGGATGCCACTGCCCGGTGCCCAACCTCTCAGTCCTGTTCCATATCCAGCTGTTTCATTTGAATGCAGAGCTGCTTACTTGTTTTTATGTAAAATGTTTCAGCAGCATATTACAAAACTCATATTGAATGAGCAAATGACATGTGCTTCTTTGCTTCTTGTGACATACATTGGTCTGCAAAAAGCTTTCTCAAAGGACCACTGTCTCACTCATGAATATCTGCTCCTCTTCTCCTGAATTGCTGGATCCTTCCAGTGCCCTGCCTGGACAAAACTTGGTGAAGTGAGATGATTGTGTTGAGATTCAGGGTTGTTTTTAATGTTTCGTTATTTGCCAACTCCTGGGGGTTTGAATGTTTTAAATTTGATCTTCAACTTTATTATACTGAATATCAGACTGCCCATTTTTTTCTTTCTACCCCTTTTCAGAAAGGCCTAAAGAATGTATTTGACGAAGCAATATTGGCTGCCCTGGAGCCTCCAGAACCGAAGAAGAGCCGCAGGTGTGTGCTGCTATGAACGTCTCTCCAGAGCCCTTTCTGCACAGCTGGTGTCGGCATCATACTAAAAGCAATGTTTAAATCAAACTAAAGATTAAAGATTAAAATTCGTTTTTGCAATAATGACAAATGCCCTGCACCTACCCACATGCACTCGTGTGAGACAAGGCCCATAGGTATGGCCCCCTTCCCCCTCTCAGTACTAGTTAATTTTGAGTAATTGTGTATTGTCAGAAAAGTGATCAGTACTAGTTTTTGTTTTGTCGTTTCAAAAAGTTATTATTATTTTTTTTTGTTTAAAAGCAAGGCATGCTTGTGATGACTCTGTAACAGACTAATTTGGTTGTTGAAGCTGTTTCCGGGTTCCACTCTGGCGAGTAATCTGGGATATCTAGTTTTTTTTTTTCTTTTCTTTTTTTTGGGGGGCGGGGGAGTGTGTGTGGGATTTGTTTTTATTTAGTCATGTTTTTTTAATTCATTAACCATTGGACAGCCCTTAAGGGGAGGAGGATAGATTGATTCCACATTCCACTTCCTAGATCTAGTTTAGAAAACGTGTTCCCCACCTGGTGCTCTTAGGAAGGAGTATAGTAAACGCCTCATTTAATAATATACTCCTTTTTGAAAGTTGCCTTTTCTCTCCACCCTTGAGTAGGTCCAGCATTTGATGAAACTCATGAAAGTGGGTGGAACCTGTCTTGCCCCTCCTCTTTTCTAGGATGCACTATATATGTGACTGTGACTCTCAAGGAAATTTGTTTGCCATTTGCTGATTTTTTTTGAAGTTAATTTCTAACTACTTTCACTGATAAATGAAGAAAAGTATTGCACCTTTTGAAATACACCAAATGGATTGAGTACGTAATTAAAAAACAATTTTTTTTCCCTGTCAGTCATTGTCTTTATATGCTTAGCATAGATGTGCAGCTTAATAGTGTATGATACAGTGTTCCTAGAACACAGCTGAAGACCTGGTATATAGAGGAAATCCGAGGGGTGGTGCTAGAAGACAGATGTCTATGGGATGATTCACATCCTCTTTCAAGTTATGAGGATGGAGACCTGCTTCATTAAGAAGCTGGGGGTGGGGTGGGGTAGGGTGGGGGTGGGGAGAACATTTAACAACATGGGGACCAGTCAGGGGAATCCCCTTATTTCTGTTTTGCATATGAGGAACCCTAGAGCAGCCAGGTGAGGCTCTCTAGTTTAATAAAAATCCTGGGGAGAGTCTTATGAAGACTCTTCATAAGTGTTAATAGGGATTTTATCAGCTTATTTTGGTTGCAGTTTCCAAGTCTTAAAAATGTTAGGTAATCTTCCCCACCTTCCCCAAATCCTACTTCTTGTAGATTTCATTAGTGTTGAACCAATGCTTTCTCATGTCTGAATTCTTTGTATATGCATTCTTTTCAGATGTATTAAACAAACAAACAAAAAAACCCATTACAAGTCAGCCTGGGGGTTGTTATTTTCCCTCCGCCTCTTAATTTTTAGATATTTAGGAATGAGAACTTGACTCTTATTGACATCAATTTCTAACAGATTTCAAGATAAAGATTTAGGGCATAAAGATTTAATGTACTTTGTTTTGTGGAATTCAGTTTGAGATTTTTTTTTCCCCTCACATTCAGGTTTGTGCCTTCTCCCCTGAGTTTGGCAGGTAGCCTACATACTCCTTCTCTTTAATACCAAGTGGGTTCATAACAGTTCTTAGTGAAGAAATGTTCTGGAAGCTCACTGCTCATGTTTTTGGAAGGAAATGGCAGCATACTTCCAAATCCATCCATCAGATGGAAAGCAGCCATTTTTCTCCAAGTTTTCTTTATCAGTGGTTTTCAAACTTCGCTGCTTTAGTAGAGTGGAGCTTGAGCAGTGAGTTATTTAAAAGCTTTCCAGGTATTTACATTATGCAGCCAAGTTTGAGAACCACTGCTCCTAGGTTGTTAACCTCAAACTGCTTCTATAAGATTCCAGATTCTGTGCTTTGAATCTGAATATGGGACACATTTTCTGTAGGTGACAAGAATGATTCATTTCCCTTAAGGGCATTATGCTGATCTGTATGAGAATCTTAGAAACTAAGGACTGTTAATTCAGTTAATAAGGTTGATACAGTGTATAGCCTCATTTTCATAGTTTTCTATATGGAGTCATATTTGACTTGATTCCATACTGTGCTAGAACTAAGCTGGGCTGGTTGGGAATGGGTTAGGAAGAGGCAAATCTAAGCTTTGCTGTTTTAACCAATGTATCTTATTCCTTGTTGACCATACCAGGGAGAGACACCTGGATCATGTTACGAGACTGTGGGGAGCAGAAACTGTGTATGTGTATCCCTAGTTCTTAGTACAGTGGCATATAGGTCCATCCTGATTATTGCTGTAGCCCTGGCCTAGAGCAGTGTTTGACACATAAGAAATGGCTCTAAAAATAGTCATTGGATGGGTACATGTTTTCAAGAATGAATAAATGAAATAAAGCAGGTTACATGGTTGTGTTGATGAATTATCCACACGTCAGAAGAACAACAGTGACAAGAGGACTGATTGAAGCTAACATTGTTTTCTAATTAAATATTTTCAATTTGACTTACACATATCAGATGAACATGGGTGGCAAATGGATGAAGCTAACATTGTTTTCTGTTTAAGTATTGTTTTCTATTTGACTTAACAAACTTGTCTGTTATCTTTGGCTTAGTGAGTGATACTGCCCAGGGAGTGTGATCTAGAGATTGGAAAAGTGCTATTTTGAAACAGGCCTTAGCAGACTTAGCTTATGGCAAAATTTACGGTATCTAGGCTAATACAACACCAGTACATCACTGTTTTTCTAAAATACCAATGTTTTACTGAAGGTCTTAGAAATAGGCATCCTTTGAGCTGGATTTTTTTTTTTTTTTTTCTTTTTGGCTGCGCCACGTGGCCTGCGGGATCTTAGTTCCCCGACCAGGGATCAAACCCAGGCCCCCAACAGTGAAAGAGCCGGGTTCTAACCACTGGACTGCCAGAGAATTCCCTTTCAGTTGGATTTTATGCCAGTAGAGGGAATATATTCTAAGGGGGAGAGAGGATTGATTGTGGAATCTAAGAAATGATTGCAATATTTCCTTTATTCTGAGGTGTATTTTTCCTTTTTTGGGGGGCTCATTTTCATAGTATAATCAGAATACCTCTTAAAATTTGTGTATACGTTTAATGTAGTGGTGCTTTTTTTTTTGGTTCCGAAAAGCTGTTGTTAAATCATTGGTGTCTTATTGGTGTCTTCATAATACCTTCATAGAATGGATAAAATAATACTTTTTCTTCATTATTAGGTTTGGACTATTTTCTTTTTTTCCTTCTCCCATTTTGATGTTGTTAGTGGTTATTGGGGTGCTGAGTGCTAAGAAACTGGTATGCAAGGACCCTGCTTCTTGAGGTTTGGAACTTAGCCTCCGCTGGGTACAGCTAACATACACTGCGAATTTGGTATGTAACAGTCTGGGGAAGGGACGGTATTTCACCAAGAAGTAGCAACTCCATTATCTTTCAGAAAGGGCTGAGCTCTTCATGGTTAGTGTATCTGAATAATATGTGAGGGGAGTATCTTTAAATCACATTCCTAATTTAGCTCTCATTGTTTTCTGTAAGACTTACCCAGGTTCCCCGAACTTCAGAGCATGGTGATTTAACTACATAGCTCAACAGAAGACCTCATCTCAATATTTTCTTTCCAGGGCTGTTACAATACTTTATGTATTACTTTGAGTTTTTTCTGAAGAGCCCCTCCTCTTTTTAAAAAACCATTTTATTAGCTATTGCTACAGTAATGTCGCATTACAAACCACCCTAACACTCAGGCGGCTTACTCCAACAAGCATTTATTTTTCTCGCTGAGGGGTCAGTTGGGCTTTGCCTCCAGGCTTCAGATTAGGCTCAGGTTGGCTTCGTGTTTCTCATTCTGGAGCCTGGCTCCAGAGAGCAGGGCCTTCCTGAGAGGACTTCATGTGGTGAGCCAAAGGGGGCACAAGGTCAAGCACATTGGAAATTTCTCACGTTCCATTGCCCAGAGGATTCCACATAGCCAAGCTCAAAGTCTGCCACTCATACATTCATTCCGTCATATTTAGTAAATTCAAAAATAGGTTTGAGCTCATTTTAAAAAAGGAAAATAATGGAGATAGGGTCTGGGCATCACAATTTTTTTCAAATTATTTTTTGTAGGAGCATCACTTCTTTAAAGCTCGTCAGATATTTTAATATACCCCCAGGTTTGAAAACTGTGGCACTACATGATCTCTTAAGGTTTCATTTATGTCTGACATGAATTTTAGAGTAATTTTGGGCTACAAATCTTTACAGCTTTTTTTCCTTTGAGGACGAGGTTTTCCAAACCAGCATTCAGTTCTTACCCTTAATCAGAAAGAGGGTTTCCAAAATTCATAGTCATATAGTCTTATTGGACTGGCACTGAGATAGTTTGGGCAGTCACCTAAGTAATTGAATTACTTAGGCAGCAATTTGAGAAGGGGGCAGGTATTTGAGTTGTAGAGTTCAGCTAAGGTTTTCTAAGTCAAAGCTAGAATGTAGAGGAAGGCTGTATTTCCCTGATAACTTCAAGACAAGTGTACTGTACAGATTTCACTGGAGATGGATATCCTTTTCACTTGTCCCAGGAATATTCTAATTCATCTGCAGAGAGTACACAGGTCCAAATTCCAAAGTGTAAGTTAGTGCTAGAAATAAGTATGAAATTGAAGTTATTCCAACAGAATAAATTGGACTTCTGGGAGATGAAATCTCTTGCTAAGTTAAAAACAAGGTCACTTTGTTTCTGCTGCAGATCCCCAACCCCACACACACCCTGGTTATTTGTCAGACCTTTGGGCAGGGTGTGAACCAGTGTTACGTGGCTTTATTTCCTCCTCTTTCTCGTCAGTGAGTATAGTTCCAGGTGGATTTTTTTTTTTTTTTTGAAGTCTGACTGATTAAACAGATAGTTGCTTCGTTTGTATTAGCCTCATACTGATGCATTAATATTTGATTGGATAAGGTCTTAGTTTCTGTGTCTTGGTTTGTGGTTTAGCTGTAAGTTGATGCAGTCATGTGACCAGTCTTCTCAGAGGCAGGAACTGGAGCAGAGTACCTGTGTGGTTTTGCAAATGTTCAGTGCTTTTGAGCCATAAGCTCTGAACTGAAAATTCTTTCTTAACTTCCTGAGAATGGGCTATTGGGTATTGGGGCATACCCTCACAAAAGTGGGGAAACTTGTGCCTGTATTGAGCTATCTATCTCTTCTTTTAAACAATTTATTGAGCTACTTTTTTTTAAATAAATTTCTTTATTTTATTATTTGTTTTTGGCTGCGTTGGGTCTTTATTGCTGCTCACGGGCTTTCTCAAGTTGTGGCGAGCAGGGGCTACTCTTCATTGCTGTGCACGGGCTTCTCATTGCAGTGGCTTCTCTTGTTGCAGAGCACGGGCTCTAGGTGCGCGGGGTTCCGTAGTTGTGGCATGCGGGCTCAGCAGTTGTGGCTCGCGGGCTCTAGAGCGCAGTATTGAGCTAGTTTGAAATCTGGCCCCACTGTTCTCTCTTTCCCAATGAGCTAGCCCATGAACTTCTTGGATTGTTGAGATTACCTCCACCTAGTGGTGAATCTAAGTTAAAACTGGCAGTTGATTCCAGGGTGCTCTTTACCTAATATCTGAACACCACTCTTTATGTGGGTGTTTTGTTTGTTTTATTTATTTATTTGTTGTGTTGTGTTTTTTTTTTTTTTTTGGCCGCACTGTGCAGCATGGGGGATCTTAGTTCCCTGACCAGGGATCGAACCCGTGCCCCCTGCAGTGGAAGCGTGGAGCCCTAACCACTGGACCGCCAGGGAATTCCCTATGTGGGGTCTTGATGGCAGAGGGTAGGGAGAAGGTGGTGAGGCAGAAAGGAATATTGGCTGAGCGAATTCACTTGTGGACTAGGGAGATTTCTGAATTATCTAGGAGAGGTTAAGAGTCACTCAGAGAATTTGTAGCCAGTCAAAATGTAAAAATCCAATGTGCTGTAGGGAAATAATTGCCCCAAGTTATAACTCTGGCCTTACTAGCTGTGTGATCTTGGATAAGTCAGTGAATGTCCCTAAGCTCCATTTGCTTCATCTGTAAATAGGAATAATGATAATTTCTACGTCTCGGGGGTGAGTGTGAGGATTAAAGGATATGTGAACATGTTTTGTAAACACAGAAGTGCAATGCAAATATTAACAGCTACCAGATTTGCTTTGCAATGGGAAGAATTTAGGTTTGTGTGAGGAAGTATTTACTAATATCATTTACTAATGACATGCTATTGGGTGTATTTGGAGATTTTGTGTTTTAGTAATTATAGGAGTACAGATTCACTATTTATAGAGCTAGGATGGTAGAGCTCAAGGTAGTTCAGAGCTTTCTTTAAGGAGAACCTGAGACCCAGAGATGGGGTTTCTCCCAAGCTTTTTAATTTCATAGAAGTACTTCATGTGCATAGTACGTTGTATCCAAAGAGCTTTAGATGCTTCATCTCTGAAATTGCTTTCTTTCTAGAACCCCTGGGAGGCAGGGAAACAAAACCTCTGAAGGTCAGGTCAGCTGTGCAGTTTCCCCTGTGTCCCAGAATTACCAGGACTGTTGTCTCAGGTTGGCCAAATCCCTGAAGCTAGCATGAGGATCTTGCTGGTCCGAGCCAGTTTGTGAACATCAAGGGATAAGAACTGTTCAGAAAACATTATTATGTTAAGAACTACAAATCTCTCCAGTGCTTTTGTTTTGTGTAATGTCAATTTTACATATTTATTTAGTACTAAGAGGCCCTCTGTTAGATAGCAAGGTGGATGAGAATGGTTCTAATAAGAATGAAAGTAAGGGAGGGTAACAGAACATACCAGGAAGAAAAGTCACATTTAGCTGTGTGTGTATATGTTGTTGGTGAGAGGAAGGGAGGGTGGTGAAGATAAATCAGGAAAGGTTTCTTGAAAAAGGTGAAAGGTGGGTCTGATTTAGACATGCAGAGATATATAGGGGTGGAGGTGGGGTCAGGTGGATGAGTTATGGATTTCTGGGTGGATGGAAAGTGAACAAAGATGAGAGATACCTGGCGTGTTCGGGGAGTAGTCAGGAGCCCTGTTTAGGGATAGGTGTAGTATGAAGAAAGATAGCTCTTAGGGGCCCCCATAAACAAATGAGTGAGTTAAAGAGGGAACGTTAATCACACTCAGGGAGGGCTCAGCTCTAATTATTGAGGTTCATGAAAGAAAGGAGCATATTCTTTGGTAAAAGAATGGCTGTGTTGATTGAGTACTTTCTGTGTGCTTTGCACTATGTTGAACCCACAGTATTATCACATTTAGTACTCAAAACAGCCCTGTGAGATTTATGCTACAAGTAACTTTGTTTTATAGATAAGGACTCTGAGACTTTGCTTAATATCTCCAACCAGAATTGGAACTCAGGTCTGATTCTGGAACCTGTGTGCTTATTCATATGTATCTTGTTGTGAAAATAAAATGTATGTGACTAATTACAAAGAAAATTATAGTTTAAGCATGGTATAATGCCGAGGGCAAGCATAGCTGTGTAAAAGCCTTCATCTACAGTGGCAGGTTAATTGGGAAGGACCTTTTTGGGGAAGGTGACTTTAGGAACAGTTGTAGCATGAGAGAATGATACCCTTTTCCTTTGCGTAGATTTAGAGGATCTTGAGGTGCCTTTGAATCTGGATAGTCTGCCTATAGTCTCTGCTCAACTGTAGAGACTCTTTTTTTCATCCTAGCATCCCTGTGGGTTGGCACAGCAGGGTTTGTTGATGAGAAAGCTGGACCTTAGTGAGTATCCAAGGCCAGGGGGATGATGGGAGTGCCAGTTCTGAAACCTGGTACCCTTCCTCTTTTCTCTTAACCAACTCACAGAATGGCCTTTAGAATAGCACCATTGAAAGCCAGGGGGATAATCAGTGAGGTGGGGCTGTCATGTAGGAATTCTCAAGAGGGTGGAGTGTTTGAGCCAAGACTTACAGGAGAGGGTGTTCCTGATGTCTTGTACAGTGTACGTGGCTTATGGAATGATATCCTCAAGTGATATACATGCTACTTCCATAACAGTAGTGGGAGCTAATACTCAGAACCATCTGACAGAAAATTTAGGCTCAGAGTAGCTAAGTAAGTTGCCTAAGATGAAGCTTCAAAATAGTGAAACCATGATTCAGCTTCAGAGCTATCTGATCCAAAGCCAGTGTGTTTCCTACAAAACATGCTTGCCCCCTCCAAGTGTGAATGAACATTCTCAGAAAGGTTGAGCTCAAACTGGAGCCACACCTTTGGAGGACCTCTGTGAAAAGAGAAAGGACCAGAGCTTGAGGTGGGCCGCATCTACCCTGTTTTTCTTTCCTAGAGTCAGTGAGTGTGTAGATGTCTATGGTTTGGGTTCCTTAAGGTAGAAAGAGAAGGCATCCACCTTTTGGAGGCAGAGGCTGCTCAGGGCTTGGGAGGAGGGCATGAAGCAAAGTTATTGTGGTGGCCTTTGATGGGACTGGTGGTAATACCAGGTTGCATTTGTTCAGGCCAAGTAATCAGTGCTGGACTGACAGTGATAGATGATTCTGTCCCCTAAATGACAACTGGAAAGCCCTTTAGAGGTTATTTAGACCAGCGCTCTCACTCTGGGCGGGGAGGGTGGTGCAACAATTGAGATATAATTCACATACTATACAATTTACTTATTTAAAGGGTACAGTTCAGTGTTTTTTTTCCTCTTCCGGTTTTGAGATATAATTGACATACAGCACTGTATAAATTTAAGGTGTACAGTGTAATGATTTGACTTACATGCAACATGAAATGATGATCACAATAGGTTTAGTGAACATCATCTCATGTAGATATAAAATTAAATAGAAAAAAATTTCTCCCTTGTGATGTACTCTCAACAAGTTTCATATATACCATACAGCAGTGTTAATTATATTTATCATGTTGTGCATTGCATCCCTAGTACTTATCTATCTTATAACTGGAAGTTTCAGTGGTTTTTATATATTCACTCAGTTGTGCAACTATGACCATGATACATTTTAAACTTTTTTTTTTTCTTTTTAAAGATTTATTTATTGATTGATTGATTGCTATGTTGGGTCTTCGTTTCTGTGCTAGGGCTTTCTCTAGTTGCGGCAAGCAGGGGCCACTCTTCATCGTGGTGCACGGTCCTCTCACTATCGCGGCCTCTCTTGTTGCAGAGCACAGGCTCCAGACGCGCAGGCTCAGTAGCTGTGGCTCACGGGCCCAGTTGCTCCGCGGCATGTGGGATCTTCCCAGACCAGGGCGCGAACCCGTGTCCCCTGCATTAGCAGGCAGACTCTCAACCACTGCACCACCAGGGAAGCCCCATGATACATTTTAGAACATTTTTTTTTTTTTTTTGGCCGCGCTGCATGGCATGTGGGATCTTAGTTCCCTGACCAGGGATCGAATCCACGCCGCCTGCAGTGGAAGTATGGAGCTTTAACCACTGGACTGCTGGGGGAGTCCCTAAAACATTTTCTTTACCTCAGAAACCCCGTACCCTTTAGCTATCACCTCCTAAACCCTCCTCCCCCCACCCCCAGTTCCTCCATCCCTAAGCAACCACTAATACTACTTCCTGTTCCTATAGATTTGCCTCTTCTGGACATATAAATGGAATCATAGGATGTGTGGTCTTTTATCATTGGTTTCTTTCACTTAATGTTTTCAAGGTTCATCCATATTTTAGCATGTGTCAGAAATTCATTCCCTTTTATGGCTAATATTCCATTGTATGGATAACATTTTGTCTAATTAATTCATCCATCACTTGATGGACTCTTGAGTTGTTTCTGCCTTTTGGCTATTATGTGTCACGATCCTGTGAGCATTTGTGTAGATGTTTTTGTGTGGCCTCTCAGTTTGCCGCAGAGAGATTAAGTGGGGTGATTTGCTCAATTCCCAGTGCTGTGCCCAGTGTATCCTGGGGCTGGAGGAGGCTGTGGTACCATCTACTTGACCAGGATGGTAACTAACTATGAGGAACTTGGAGCATGTAGGGATTTATGGAAGAACGGAGATTATTTTTAGTTCTGGGGCCTTCTGTTCCTCAAGGTGGGTTGGAGGCATGAGGACGGCCATCATATTTTCCACTGACTCTCAGTGTAACCCTGGACAAGTGACTTGACTTCTGTAAGCCTGGGTTTTCCTGTTTGAAAAGTGGAATCAGTACCCACCTTGCAGTGTTATGAAGACCAGCAGTAATGTAGATACAGCATCAGCATAATGCCTGGTTGTCTAAGTGGTACCATTATTTAGGAAGATATTGGAGGGGCTGAGGAAAATGGCCACAAGGTGGACCTGTAGTGCTCCAGAGGAGCCACTAGATGGCAGAGAAACAGCAAGAAAAGTCTGGCTGGTTGTGCACCTGAGACTTAGCAAGGTTTCTTGAGTTTCTGCCTTTCTCATTGCCCCTGGGAAGAGAGTACAAATTCTCAAACTGCTGGGAAAAGAGCCCACTGCCCACAGTGTCTTGTCACCCATACCTGCAGCCTGTACTTCAATTCTGAGACCCATTACTACCCTCCAGAGCCAATGATCTTGCTTCTCATTTCTCAAATAACTGAGTATCTTTCAATTAACCTTCAGCCAAGCATCCGTCTTCATTCTCCCTAGGTTTTTTTCTTTAAATTGGATCATGAACCAAGCCTTTGTGCAGGCTCTGTCTTTGGGGACCTTGCAGACATGTATAGACAGACATGTTCTGTATAGACAGATATGTTCTGTATAGACAGACATGTTCTGTATAGACAGATATGTTCTGTATAGACAGACATGTTCTGTATAGACAGACATGTTCTGTATAGACAGATATGTTCTGCATAGACAGACATGTTCTGTATAGACAGACATGTTCTGCATAGACAGATATGTTCTGTATAGACAGACATGTTCTGCATAGACAGACATGTTCTGTATAGACAGATATGTTCTGTATAGACAGATATGTTCTGTATAGACAGACATGTTCTGTATAGACATATGTTCTGTATAGACAGATATGTTCTGCATAGACAGACATGTTCTGTATAGACAGACATGTTCTGTATAGACAGATATGTTCTGTCCCTACAAGCAGCAGCATCACATTTGGGCTGCCAGAGAAGAGTGAAACATCTGTGTGTGGCACGGGAGTTGGAGGGAATTGGTTTATTTCAGGGCTGTTGGGCTTGGTTGGAATGTGTGTAAGCAGAGAACTCCTTAAGGGTGTACACTGGGACCATCAGATGAGATGACCTCCATATCCTCTTAAGAGTTCTGAGCCTAGATGGCCAAAATGGGTGGGTAAGGGGGATTTTCAGCTTTTCCCTGGGGGCATTCAGAAAGATTTCCTACTGCTTGGTTTTGCCTAGTGCCCTTTTGCTCCCAAGGAGGGAAGTTTATATCTAATAGAGTTGAGGCTCTTTAATTTGGTAAGGCCCACGAATAGAGGATGGAAAAATCAAGGACTTAGTGGCAGATTGGTGGGATCCTGGGGCTGGAAGTATCCTTGAAAGATCATGTCTGTATCCTTGCCTATGGGCAGATGAATGTCTGAATTAGGGGAAAGCTAAACTTCTAGTCCTAGGGCCCCACAGCCAGGCTGAGAGGGCCTTGGGCAGGCCTGAGGCTTAACAAGACCCTGGCCATTCCTCAGCGGGCCTGGCTCTTCAGTTTGTTGGGAGCCAGTTGGCTCGGGTCTCACACTCTCTGATCTTATGTCTCTGTCATCTTTTCTTACCCTGTGTGTGAGCCTCTCCTTGTATCCAGCATGGTGTTAAGCACATAGTGAGTTCAGATGTTTGAACAGAAGAAAGGCAGCGAGAAGAGTGGGGAGCCAGGAATGCAAAAGAAACCAACAGGGGAAGAAACCACGCATGGGTCATAATACCATCTATTTGTAAAGCTGTTGATAAAATGCTTTTGTGCTCATCTTCAGAAAAGCCTGTGAGGCAAGTAGAACAGGTGTTTATTTTATAAATGGGAAAACTGGCTTAGAGTTCAGCTTCCATAAGATTCACAGATCGAATCAGAGTCTTTTGGTTCTGCGTCCAGTACTGCCTCTCCTTGAGCCCGCCCTTCCGTGTGGACGATGCCCCCTTTCCACTCAGCGGGTCCTGTGGTTAGGAAAGCTAGGACTGGCGTTCCACTAATTCACCAAATGGCTGGGGCTCATCCTCAGCACCTCTCACGTCTATTTTCCCTTGTGAAGCCACCCTCCCTTGGGATAGGTGGTGGTTGTCACTTGGTCAGATTGACGTAGAAATGACTCGGGGAAACCAGGCTGGCAACTGCTGTTTTGGCTTCTAGATTCAGGAGTCTGGGTTTTGCTTCCTTCATGAATTTTTCCCTTCAGATGTTAAAGGGTAAACCTTCTTGTTTTGGAATTGAGAAATTGGACATTAGGGAAGAAAGAGCATTAAAAAAAGTCTGGGGTTGCGGAGGAGTTTTAGAGTTAACATGGAGGTTGCAGGCTTTGGAGTAAAACAGATCTAGGTTTGAAACCATCTGCTTTTGAATACCTGTGACTTTGGACAAGTGCATTAACCCCTCTCAGCTTCAGTTTCTTCATCCCTAAAATTGAAGAGTTCCTCTGTTGTAGGGCTGGTGAAGATTGAGATGTATGCACAGAGAATGGCCTAGTCCCCAAATGAGTGCTCTGCGTTCCACTTAGTTGTGTGCTGCCACGGGATGGACCCTGGATTGTCTTCTGCTCTGGTGAGCTGAGAGCAGGCATCCCAGGCCTGGTTCTTGGGAAGCTCACCCCAGGGGCTATAGAATCTGATGCGTTTGTACTTTCCCAGGAGAAGGGGGCGGATGTCTCTAAACTTCTTGCTGGCTGCTGGGCCCTGGGACAAAGGGGAGACAAGCCCCAGGGCTGAGACAATCATGTCTTTATTATCTCAGATGTCTCAGGCCTGTCCCCCGCCTGGAGATATATGGTCGGGAAGGCTAGCTCCACGGCCTCGGCGCGATTCCAGGTCCTAGGAATGTCTGGCTGTTTTATAGCAAACAGGATCACGCACAACAGCCCAGCATCCAGGCATCTCCACCCCAGCAAGTTCTTCCTCTCTGTCAGCTTGTAAGACAGTGGGACCTACAGCAGTGTGACACAGACCCCATGCCTCTTGGGGTCCCAGCAGCCTGGCACAGGGCAGCAGTCCTGGGCAGTGGTGAACCCCTCCAAGGATCTGGGCACAAGGCCACCATCGCAGGCCTGACCATACCAAGGGACCATCTTTCAGACCAGGCCCCGCCTGGCTCAGTTCTCACTTGTAAGCCTTGGGCCGCCCTGATTCTAGCCTGCTTCTCTCCCTTTTGACTCCTGGGGAGCAGCTGCAGGGAGCCACTGAGAAGGCTTGTTTACAGATGTGTTTGGCTCGAGATGGGGAGACCAGCAGCGATGAGTCCTTGAGTTCCAACTTCCAGCTGCTCCCAGGTGCTGGGGAGCCTTCCACTCTGGGCCCTGAAGAAAAGAGTCCTCACTGTTGTCTTTGGCTGAGGCTTCAGGAACTTGGAGATGGGGAGACCAGGAGGCAGTGGGTCAGATGGCCGTCAGGGCATCATTTATAACAAAGCCATGTGAGCTGGCTCTCCGGGGGGCCTTGTGCAGGGACCAGGGCTTGTGGGCTCAGGCCGGGGCTTTTCTCCGGGGCCTTGAAAGGGCGGTGGGGTCCTGTAATCCAGGGATAGTAGTGGATGGAGATAGTTTACTCTCCTGACTCCTTTGTTCTAGAGAAGGAATCTAGAGTAACAGCCATAGAGCTGTAGTGTTTTAGAGCTTTCAAGGATTCGAGGCCACTCCTCTGCTGCCCTTTATCAGGCCAGCAGCTCACCTTGTGCCATCTAGTGCTTGGCAGATGGCTGCGTTGCATTTTTTTCTAGGTGCATGCCTCGGGTCATTTGACATTTATTCAATGCTTCCTGACACTCCCCTGCTCCCTGCCATGTAAAATAGAAGATGCAGATCCCACCCTGAAGGAGCTCACGGTCTGAGGAGGAGGATGTGAACATTAGAAGCAACAGTGTGACAGGTACTTCAGGGGAGCACGGGTCTGTAAAAGGGGCACCCACCCATTTTTCTGTGCAGTGTATCTTCTGCCAGCTGAGGTCTGGGGAGCGCACCGTGACGCATCTGGCTCAGCGAGTCTCCGGAGCCTTCTCTGCTGTTAACAGCAGTAGTGATAGCTAATGGCTGAGCACCAGCTGTGTGGCAGGCAACGTGCTAAGTGCTTTATGTGCTTTATCTTCACAGTAGCTCAATTTATAACTGAGGAGACAGGTTAAATGACTTACCCAAGGTACACAGCTAGGACATGGTAGAGCTGGGATTATTTGACTCCAGAGCTTTTGACCACTAGACTTCCCTTGAGGGGAAGTATTATCAACAGAATAGCCAGGGGACAAATGGTGTATGTAACTTGAAGTGCTCGTTTTAGTCACAAGATTTATTTTGAAATGTCCCATAGAACTAACGAAGCAAGGGTTTTGTTGCTCAAAGGCAGGGGGGCATAGGTTAAAGGTTGAGAACCCCTTTCTTGCTAATGAGCTGAAGCCTCTGCTGGGTGAACTGGATGGAGCTCTTACCCTTGAGGGCAAGTTGGAGGGGAATAACCTGCCTTTCTCCTCACCGAGCTGGGGGCCTGCTGTCTAACTGAAGCCTGCCGGGCTTGCAGACGGGAGCCTGAGCAGCATGGGGCCTAGGAATCATGTGACATGTTGAGCTTCCCCTGGCGCTGAGAGGAGAGGGCTGGGGTATGTGTGGGTGGTGCCTTTGGTACCTGGCTAGGTGGGAAGGGGGAAGGGGAGAACACACGTCCCAGGTCGAAGTGAAGGGACCGGGACAGAGAACTTTTTATTGGACACCCACCTACATTATGGTCCAGTTCCCACAGTAGCCTCTGAGATGGCATAGATGGGGAAGCTGAGACTCACAGGGGTTAACGTATCCGAGGTCACCCTGCTAGCGAGAGGCCTAGAAGAGGTTCAGTCCCGGATCTGTGTGACTTCAGCTCAGGCTTCTTCCAGCACCCCGCGTGCCTGTTCTTTCGAAGAATGATTCCAAAGTCCCCTTTCCTTATCCCCTTATGATATGAATGAGCTCTCTGCCTCTCTCTTTCTGGACTGAAGCAGTCTGAATTCATAGCAGCAGCCCTGCATCCTCTTGGTCACTTCTCTGGATCCACTCCAGCTCTGTGATGAATCAGAGGGGCAGCAACTCGCCCTGTCCTGGCTGTGATAACCATCAGCTATTTCTGAAGTTTCCCAGGTGGCTCCAGCCGCAGTCCAAGAAGGGGATGAGGAGGAGGCCCAGGCTGCCTGAGGTGCTGAAAGGAGGGAGAAGGAGGGATGGGAAGACTCCCAGGAGAAGAGAGACCCAGCAAATTCTTGTGTCGTCTAAACCTGATGGGACCGGGAACCTACAGTGCCATCCCCACACCCCCAGAGAACGCTTTCCCTCATTCTTAAAGAGCCAGGGTGCTGGCTGATGACGACCATCAATGTCCTTTACAGCCCTTCCCAGTCCACAAAGCACTTCCCCATTCAGTGTTTCGTGTGGTCCTCTGAAAGCCGTGGTGGTGGGGGCAGGGTGGGGAGGCTGTACAGAATAGAAGCTTTGGAGTCAGAAGCGAGCTCAGTCCTGGCTCTGTCGTTATCTTCATCTCTTTTACCGATGAGATTTAGAGTTTACTGACTTGCTTCAGATTCCACAGGCTGCCAGCAGTGGAGCTAGAATGAGACCCCCATGTCCTGGTGTCTAGAAGGAGGCTTCCTGAGGAGAGAAGGGAGAAGTGGTGTCCACAGGGCTCTGGTTAGGTGCTGGTTAAAGTCCTGCTTAGGAATCTGCTTGTTTCTGTGTACTTATAATCTATTTCTTTTCCTTCAATTTCCTAGTAAAATATCTTTTTGGAAAATACCTCCCCTTTTGGCTGAACTGAAGGGGAAAAGGACTCATCTATTCATCTATACCTTGGTCCAAGGCTAGATGCTCTAGGGCCAGGTATGGGAGCAGCCCAAAGAGAGTTCAGATCATGGACTGTCAGCCCCTTCCTGTGGTGGGCAGGATCCTGACAGCCTATCTGGCAGGCTTGGAACTGGACCTAGTCTTCTGCCACACCAGCCAGGGCAGGGGGTAGTAGGCAGGGCTGCTGTTTCCAGATGTGGCTTTGTCCACCGTAGCAGAGTGACTCCAGCCTTCCTCACCCTCTGCCCTAGAGAAAGCTGTCTACATAGCCATGTGTAGGTTCCCAGCAGAGTGACAGAGTTGAGCTTAGCCCAGCCGGAGACAGATGATGCTATTTTTGTGGGGAGGGGTAGGCTCAAGACTCTGAGGCTCTTTGACCCAGGAGGGTCTAGGCCAGGGTGGGGTGAAGAAAAATGAAGAGGCTTGTGGGTGGAGCCTGGTGACACACGACATCCTGACCAGGAGCCTGGAGGTCTGGGCTCTGGCTGTAGGCAAGTCTTCCCTTCTGTGGCCTTCAGTGTCCTTATTTGTAAAGTGGGGGTAAGTCGTGCGCCTGCCTCCCAGCTGGTTTATCCGACAGGAAGTATTCCTGTTCCATTATTCGCTTGTGACCATGACACGGGATAGTGCTGGTAGGCAGTGTTGGTGTGGGTCTGACCCCACAGCCAGTAGGTGCTCAGTAAACGGTGATGGTGTTGGCTATTGGTGATCAGCACAGTGTCCCAAGGGGCCTGCCAGGCAGGAGGCCATGTCACTTTCCCAAGTAGACACTTCAAAGGGCCTGTGGCTCCTGATGTTGCTGCAGAGTCCATACATACCTGTGGGGGTGAGGAACCAACTGAGGATAGAGGGTTTGGCTCAGGACAGAGATGCTCCCAGGCCACGGGCTGATGAAGGTGGAATTGGGCTGGAATCGAGAAGCGGGGATGCAGAGCAGGGCCTTGTCTCTGGGCTCACCCAGTGGTTGCTGGCTTGAACCGGGACCAGTCTGTGCCAAAGTTGGTTCTGGATCCCTCCTGTCTCCCCATTTATCAATTTCTGGGCCTGTTTGTTTCTTCTGGGTCCGCCTTTGCCTTCTCAGTTGTGGGAGTTCTGCCATGGCGTTTCCAAGTTGGAGAAGTGGCCAGTGCGGCTAGAGACTGGCCCTGCTGCAGGGTCCTACGCAGTCTGTTCTCGCTAGACTGTGAGCCCCTGAGGGCAGGGTCCAGGTCTGAATTGCCTCTGGGTTCCCATGTCCAGCGTGGAGCATGTAATCCTCGAGTCCTGCCTAGAGGGCCCGGCCCCTCCCGGCCTCAGTTGTCGGGCTGGCTGAAGCAGCACAAGCCCGGGCTGGCCCTTCTCGCTCACAGGTGGCAGGGGTGGGGGTGGGGGTGGGCACTGAATCAGAGTATATGGCTCCTTGTGTCCAGCTTCCTCTTCCTGGCTGGCCAAAGGCTTGGGAACAGTGGCTGCCTTTCTGGGGCAGTCAGGGCACCTGGCCAGAGTATGCTCTGTCGGGCACTGTCAGCTCTTCAGCAAGCCCCGGTCCTCCTCTTAACCTCGAGAAGGCCCCAGGTTATTGGTGTTGTTCTTGGCAGACCACCGGGCCCCTCAGCAAACAGGGAGGCGAGTGTGTACCCAGCCTGGGCCTGTTTGTGTTGGCCTCGCCAGGCGGGGGATTAGCTCAGCTGGGCTGCTAATTGCCTCCGAAGTGCCGGCCGGGATGCTGACAAGGGCTGGGCCTCTAGGCCCCTCCTCCCCAGCAGGCACTATGCCAGGCTTGGGGACCTGGCCCAGGAGGGCCCCTTCTCTCCCCTGTCAGCGCCTGCTTGGCCTAGACCCTTGAGATGCGGGCAGGGGGTCAGCAGGGCTGGCGGCTCAGGAAGGAATGGGGGGAGATGCCTATGAAGTCATCGCCTGGGCCAGGCCAGGCCAGGCCACACTCCGCCCCCTCCCCCCCATCCCTTAGACCTTCTCGAGTCAAACGCCTTCTCCTGAAGCTCAGCGTTTTCCCCTCTTACTAGGAAGCTGCTGGGCTCCTCTGCCCGGATGCCTTCTGGTCCCTCAGCACCTTCCTCTCTTTCTTCTGGTATCTTTCTGTTTCTGTGTCTGCCCTCCCACCCGCTGCCATTTCCTCACTCAGCCTTTCTTAGCCCCTCTCAGTTGCCCAGAACCCTCCCTATACTTCCTTCTACCCTTCACTTTCCTGTGTTCTCTGGCCCTTTCTTGGCCCAAGATCCACTTTAAACCCTGCCTCTGGTCTCCCCAAGACTTCCTTGGAGTACCGGCTGTCAAGAAGGAGCTGAGAAGGAGGTCCACTTTATTATCACACGGTTTCACAACCTTCTCAGAAACCTTCAGGCCTGAGGCTGAGGGCACTGTCAAGGATGGACCTGGACACAGCCTCTCTGCGAGCAGACCTGGCCTGGGAGCCCTGGAAACCTCCCACCCTCACAGGAGGAGCCCCTGGGCCCCACTACATAAGCTTCCCACAGCTCTGACACACCCGCCTCTACTTCTGACTGTGGCCTCCTTCACCCCCACCCCCTGTCCTAGTCCTGCCTCTCCCCCACATTGGAACCTTGATTCAGCCTCTCCTGTTGGTGCCTAGGGGCAGCTTTGCCATTGCTTTGCCCCCTGGGTATCCCGATCCCTTGGATTCTCTGTTTCCTGCCTGGAGATCTCTGCCCTGAGACATCCGCCTGCTTCTGATCTCTGGGATGGGGCCAAAGTAGGACCACAGTCTTGGGGCACACCTGCCTTCAGCCCCTAACCTATCCCACACTATCTGCTTTCCTCGTCTCATCGTCCCTCGGATCCCCTCAGTCTTAGAGCTCCCTTAACTGCCCACTGCATTCCTGAAAAGGGAATAATAATATTTATAGTAATAGCTGCCATTTGTTGAGCTTCACATGTTTTATTTAACATCCCCAAGAAATAGGTTCTATTATTATTTAACCCCAAATTATGAATGAAGTTGGGGCAAGGGGAGCAGCCCTATATTACAAATGAAGAAAATGAGTTCCAGAGAGGGACAAAGAGTTGTTCAAGGTTCCATATAGTGAAGAAGTGGCAGTGCTGGGATTCCAACCCAGGTCTGTTTGATTGCAAAGCCTAGGTCCTTTTCCCAGTTCTGGAAGGTGGTTGGGCACGGACATCCCCACCTCTTTGCTCTACCATCTCGGACCCTCTATGTCACCAGTCCCTTTCTCTCTGCGTTTGACCCTGATTTGCGGATGTGTCCTTTTCTATCCACCCATACTCTAGACCCCATCCCTTCCCCAATGCTTCACAAATTTGTGTGTACCACTGCTATCCTGAAAGCACTTTGCTTTGGCCCTTTTATACCCCATTAAATTTTTGGAAAGCCAAGCACATAGTAGCCTAACTGTTCCCAGGCTGGTGTGGGTTTACTGCAGTAGGGGCGGGGTGTGGGTGTGGGACCATAGCCCCCTTGGTAAGGCTGAGGACTTCATTCCACTAGACTGAGGTTCCTGAGAAGCCACTTCGGGTTTCCCCAGCAGCTGTGACTTGAGTTATATGGAGTTTTCCATCCAGACTCCTCATTCGGACTGGGCTCCGATCTTGGAGTTTACTTTTAGCCACAGGCCTTGAATCCTTGTGTGCTTGGGCAGGAACTAAATTCTTTTCTATTTGTCCCCCACCTCCTCAATCTACAACCACTTTACCACACCCTCCTCTGTCATCGTGTCTGTCCCTCCTTTCCAAATCAATGCCCAAGAAGGGTTCTGAGACCTTGGATTAGGCCAAGGTTTGAACAGCTGATCATGGCTCAGTGAAATGCGGATACAGCCTCTGGGTGTTAATGGTGAATTCAAACTAGTTATTGAGAAGGAGAGGGGGCAAGGAGTGTCCCCATATCTAGAATTTGATAATGTTTATCTGCTTTTCCCATGTCCTTCCCCAAGTCTCTCTTCTCCCTCTTCTACAAAAAAAGTCACTGCCACAATTGCAAGGTAAAGAAATAATCATTTTATCGTGCACCAGACTATTTCATGGGGACGTCACAAAGGCAAGGTGCCTAGTATAAAAATTGGGATGAGGTGGGGGCAGCAGAGGGGGTAGCAGCATCCAGAGCTGGGGCTTGTCCAGCCCTAGGCCTCCGAGGACACCTTTGCCTTGCGTTAAGACTAGTGGAGAGGGTCTCGGGCAGGGCTTGAACCCTCTGGCCAGCTTCCAGGGTGGGTGGCTATGTCAGTCCTGTGCTGGTTGCTCTTTAAACTGTTCTGCTGGACAGTTTAGAGCTGGGTGTGTCCAAGGAAACTCCATTTTCCTGCAGCTGTGGATCCCTTTGGCCTTTGGGGTGCTGGTGGCAGTGGTGGTAGGGCTGGGCAGAGGTTCCTAGAATCTAGTCTGCTTCACCGGGGCTACACCCTTCAGAACCCCGGGAGGATCAGCTTTGAGGAGCCCCCTGGTAGGTGGAGAGGTGAGGCCTATGAATAAGCAGAGATCCTCTCCCTTCTCCCTGGGGCAGTGCCCATCATACCAGCATCCAGCCTGAATCTACTAGTCCTCTGGCTCTGGGGACAGGACTTAGGGGTGGGGGAGGGGTCTCCACTGCTTCCTTTGTGTGGGTCGGGCCTCTGCCAGTGAGGGATAGTATTTTCCCTGGCTCTGAGCAGACAGCTGAACAGAGCCCGCCAGAGGAGCAGTGAGCCCAGCTGGGCAGCTGTGGGGACACTTAGTCGGCTCAGCTTTCATCCACATCAGAGCCTGCCTGCCCCAAGATTATCCCCACATTTGAATGTGGGTCCAGCATCTCACTTGGTTTTGGCCTTCTTCTTGGATGGACACTGAGCAGAGAGCTTGGCTGGGGGCCGAGGGTGTTGACCCTGTCTTCGTGAGGGAGCCAACACCAGGAGGCACAAACCGCAAGGCCTGGAGGAGAGCGTCTACAGGCTGGAGCCCGTATTCTGGATCTGGGACCTTGAATTCAGACGCTGAACCCTGGAGCCAAGAACCTGGAGTCTGAGAACCTGGAGCCTGGAGCTTAAGACCTCAAACCAGGAGCCGAAAGCCCCAGTGTTGGTGCAGCTTGGAGAGAGGGCTGAGAGTGAGGTCCTCTGGTGGTCGGGAGCCCACCTGAGCAGCAGTTGGGTCAGGCCAGGGCTTGCTGTGTGCAGGTCCTGCTCACAGAAGTTTGGGCTGGGCTCCTGATGGTTTGGCTGGTGCACAGGGCCAGGCCCGGGCTGCTGGTGCTGGCTCTGGGGGGCTCTGCTTCAGTACCCACGGTACCTGGGGGCAGGGGTGCCTCTGCTGCGGAGACCTCACTTCGTCAGCCTTCCCACTGTCCACCTCTTCCCTCAGAGCCTGCTCTGCCCTCCCTTGGGAACCAAGTGGGCTCTGGCTCAGCCTGTGGTCTGTGGCTCCTGCTGCTTCCCAGCCCCTTTTCCTCCAGCCAGAGCTCCATCCCCAAGGCTCAGACCCAGGGGGACCTACAGTTTCTGGGCCTTTGGGTACAGGAGTCCAGGAGGAGCCTTGGCTGGGGGGGCTCTTCTGGCTCTGCCTCTGCCTCTACTGGCTCTGGGACCCAGCTGAGCCTTGCCCTTCCTCTTGTAAAATGGGCACAAGCATGCATCCCTGTCTTGTTGGCCTCCCAGGACTGCTGTGGTCATCCAGTGAGATGGCCCAGTACAGGGCCTAGAACAGTATTTGCTCAGTAGATTTGGTTAAGGGAGTGAAATAAAAGTTGGGAGATGGCTTTTTCACGTGGCCCTCTCCTGTGTGCGTGTGGCGTTTCCATTCTTAGTTTCATGGAGGAGCAGCACCGTGGAGTGACGCTCACGGCGTCACCGTGAAGGCCCAGCTGGGGTCTCTGATCCAGGACGCAGCCGTATTCCTGCCTGGGAGGGACCAGGGAGTGAGGGTCTCCCTCTCTGAGGGGAGGCCTGGCGGCTGGGCTAGGGGTGGGGGCACTGCAGCCTTCACCGGCTCTCGCCTCATCTGCTGTTCTTGCCTGGAGGGTCCCACAGAGATTGAACCTCTGGCTGCTCATGGAGGCCTGAAATTAACCCTCTGCCCTGGACCTGGTGTCTGCCCATTCCTTTTCCAGGGGGCTTGAGAGACAAAGCTACCAGGCTGAAGCTGCCCGAGGTGCGTGTGTAAGTGTGGGGTGCAACTGCCGTCAAGATGGCACCATTCCCCTGCCATAGGGCTGCCCCTTTCCCTAGATGGCAGGGTCAGTAGGCATGTGGCTGTAACACTTCGTTACCCACCTTAAGTCTGCAAGTGGAAAAACAGGTACAGATAAAAAGTGAGTGGTCAGCAGTGGCCACATGTGGGCAGCCAGAAGCATGAGCAAAGTCCCTTTGGTCAGTGGCAGCCGCAAAGGCCCAGGCTTCAGGGAGGCCCCAGTTGGTGCCCTTGGGGTCGCCTGGCTGGTTCCGGCAATAAATAACATGAGGACCCAAAAACCAAACCAAAATAAAAAATACAGCCAGTATCTTTTGGGGTGGGTGGTGCGGGACTGTTTAAATTATCGGCCTTCCCTGGGCCACTAGGTGGTTGCGGGCGCAGGGCTGGGCGGCGGTCACCGGCACGTGTGCAGCTCCACGAGCCGCTGGCACTGCCGGCACTTGACGAAGCAGCACCAGTGGAACTTGCAGCTGCAGCGCTCGGCCAGCTCTACCTGTGCTGTGTGGAAGCCGCGGCCGCAGCACAGCAGCTCACAGCCGTCGATGGCCTTGGACGTCTTGTTGCACGTGCGGCCCCTCGTGCCCAGCACGCCGCTGCGCATGTCCTGCTCACAGAAGTCCGGGCTGGGCTCCAAGTACACCAGGTCCTCATCTGTGTGCGGCTTGAACTGCGCGTTGCGCGGCACCAGCGCCCTGGAGGAGCCCACACGGCGTGGCTCCACCTCCGTGGCGCCGTCAAACTTCTCCTTCAGCGCGTGGCCCACCTGGCGGAAGGGCGGCACGGCTCGCCAGCACGTCTTTACCTCGCAGGAGCCCGACACCCCGTGGCACTTGCACTCCACCCGCATGTGAGTCAGGATAGCCTGCGGGGGGCGGGGAGGGGAGAGGGGCCATCAGGAGATGTCAGGGGAGGCCGGGGAGGGGCTGCTGGGGGGCGGACGAGCGGGGGCAGGGACGGGGGCATGGCGCAGAATTGGAGAAAGATGTACGGTCATGCTTCCTCTGTATTAAGCTCCTGCCGTATGCCACGGTGGGCTGGTAAGCTGTGTTGGGAACAAAGATACTGTCCTTGCCCTTGGGGCACTCGGAGTTGATGGAGGAGAGACATGTTAAAGGGCAGTGTCACACGAAACAGTGAAAAGTGACGTGTCGGGGAAGAACACGGCTGCATTGAACCTGCACAGGAACCTTGACGAGTAGGTACTGAGACAGCAGACGGTACTGCAGTTAAGCACACGGTCTTCGCAGTGACACGGAGAAATCCTAACCCTGCTACTTATTAGGGGTGTGTGTGCGTGACAAAGAGGGATGGAGACACACCTGTGTGCACATATATGTGTGGGTGGGGGCGTGTTGGGGCACGTGTGTGCTACACTGGGGGCCGCTCACACTGTTCTGTGACGCCTGCTTACCTGTCCACTCCCTCCCCGCGTCCCCCGCCCCATAGGAGGTGCCTGGTACTGGAGCCCAACAAGTGTTTTCTGAGGGGCAGGTGGGTGGGGGAGAGTGTCTGGGGACCTTGCCGAGCCCGCCCTTTCCCGGCCGGCCGTGAGGGTGCTAGGGCCGCACGCACTACCTTCCTGCCGGCCTCGTTGTTGTGGAGGTTCATGAGGGCCCGGCTGGACGAGGCCCCCTTGCTCCTCTCCCGCACGTCCACAAATGACTGTGAGAAGGCCACGCCGTAGGCGATGTTGTCCGAGCATCCCGACCACTGGAAGCCTGGGTGGGGTGGGCATGCGGAGTCCGCGGGTGAGTGAGGGCCCGGGCCCCGGCCCCTGCCTTGCCACGCATGCCCTCCCCACCGCCCGCACTTACCCTGTGGGCTGACCCCGTGTACCGTCCGGTCACAGCCGCACTTTTCCAGCTCCCCACTGCTGCATGCCCGCGTCACCGCAAAGGCCACACCTGCCGAAGAGATGGCGTACACGAAGGCCGCCTCCCGAGTCCCTGTGGGAGGGAGGCAGAGGGAGGGCAGGGCTGGGTCCCAGTGCTCCTCCCCGCACCCTCCTTTTTAGAGGAGAGGCATAGATGGGACTCCTAAACGATGGAGGCCCAGGGAGAGAGCAAGGCAGGCTGACTCCTGTGGGGCAGGAGTCACGCCGTGCTGGCGCTTATTCTTACCCACCAATGGCCAACATACTTACACACGCCGGACACTGCCCTGCGGTCTTCACGTGTGCTGGTCATGTATCCTCCCCGCACCCGTCAGGTGAGTACAATTATTATCCCCGCTTTCAGGGGGATCAGCCAACTTGTCCCAGGCCACACAGCATGTGGTTGAGCAGCCAGATGGTGCAGCTTCAGTGCTCTGAGCACCGTCAGTTACTGTTCTCACAACCTCTCCGGGAGGTTAGTGACGTTAACGTCATTTTATGAGAGACAAGACAGGCATGGGAGAGGTGAATTAACTTACCAAGACTGCAGAAGTAGCAGGCTGGCCTGTCAACCCAGCTCTTTTTTGTGCTTATTCCCCAGCTGGCCCCTCTAGGCTCTGATGGGGTCCCCCGCCCGAGGAACCTGCCCCAGCCCTTCCTGCTGAGGCTGGGCCCATTTCTGAGACCACCTTGCTTCCTTGTACCTCTAAGAGTAAACTGTAATGACAGTGGCCCCACCGCTTACCAGGATCACTGCTGTAGAGGGGGTGCCCTCTACCATCGGAAGCTTTATCCGTGCCCATTTCACAGATGGCACAGTGCAGGTTTGGGGAGGGGAAGTGGGTCGCAGTCGTCCAGTCAGGAAGTGATAGAACCAGGACTCAAACTCCGGTCTGTCCGCCTCTGCTGCCTGTCTTTCCCTTCCGCCCCATGACTTCTTGGTGGTTCTATTTTGGTGCCTGCCCTGTCTCTTGCCTGAATGGGTGTTTTTATCCTCCTAGGAACTGTGCCTCAGGGGGTGTAGCTGCTATGTAGCCCCTTTCTGGGGGTGTGGGTGGTGGGAGGGAGTGTCTTTGTGTGCGTTGTGTGTGTGTGTGTGGTGCGTGTGCACACGGCTGGCTGGGTGTGTGACCAGACGGGCCCTGCTCCTCTCTGGGCCCTGTGAGGGCCTCTGTGTGCCCGTGACTGTCCTTCTGTCTCTTGCTGGAGTGTCTGTGTCCACAGGAGCAGAGGGGGGAGGCTTTGGCCTCGTGGTTGGCAATTACCTCTGTGACACCCAGGCCGGTGCTCTCGGCTGCCCTGGGGAGCAGTCGCCGTGGTCAGACAGAAACAATCACCTCCTCTGTGCCCGTGTCTGTGGACAGGCAGCGGAGCCCGAGCACTGGGGCTGGGGGCAGCTCAGGCCCCCATGGCCCAGGACGCCCTGTTCTCGGTTCGGCCCTTGAGCTGGGGATACTGCCCGCCACCCACTTTCTACGGCCCACCCTCTGCCCTGGCCTGGACACTTTGGGCCGGCATGAGGGGGCTTGGCTGGAGCCACGGGGGCCTTGACAGCCTGAGATGGAATCCTCTCCAAGTTAATCGAGGTTAATAGCAGGATCATGTTGGTTGGTTTTGTGCTGTGGCCGCCCAAAGAGAGACGACTTTAGTTTCTGGTATTTCTGGTATTTCCAGGCCTGAACCAGCACAAATCTTTGCCCCAAAGACCAAGGGGGAAGGGAAAGCAGGAGATAGTAGGGTGGATGGGACTGGCAGTGTGGCCCCAGCTCCTGGCCTGGCATGTTCCTTTCTCCTCTGCTTCTCTGGCCCCTCAGGCAGCCCCCGGCCTGCCCCAAGCTCTGGGCCCACCTCCTCCCCTGAGCGCTAGTAGCCTTGGGTGCAGGGCTCCCTGTGAGGTGGCTCAGGGAGACCCCTGCCTCATCCCCAACCAACACCCATCTGCCAGGACTACAGGCCCCCTTGTCCTGGCCTCGGGAACAAGGGCGCTATAGTTCTCTCCACTTGGGCCTGAAGGAAGAGGTTCTGGAAGGAAGATAATAACACGAGCTAAAGCTCAGAGAGAGCTCACTCTGTGCTGGGCACTGTCTGAGCACTTGACATAATTTATATACTCTTCACAACAACCCTGCGAAGTAGAGACTTTTACTCCCCATTTTACAGATAAGGAAACTGAGGCACTGAGCCATGAAGCACCTGTCCAAGGACACCCAGCCAGGAAGTGGTGGAGCCAGAATTCGGACTCAGACAGCCTAGCTCCAGAGTTTCAACCTTGACACGACCCTGCCGCCTGGAGCCCCCAGGAATATATGCACATCTCTTCCCACCTCCGTGTGTGAAGCCACGAGCTGTGGGACATGTCCAGTTCCTTTTGTGGGTTCTTCACTGGGGGATGGTGAGCAGTGGGCCTGTGCTCAGCACAGGAGGCCCCAGAAGGCCTGAAGAATGTGGCTGAGTCACTGTGTCCCGAGAGCCGATGGCAGCGGCTCCTCCAGCCTTTTATGCCTGGCCCTGGGTCCCGATCCCTTGACTCCAGGGCTGTGGCCCCTCCTGGCTCATCCCCTCTGCCCGGCTGGAGCCTTGCTCACCAGTGGGGCGCCTGGCAGAGACCGCTGAGACACAGAAGAAGGATTGTGGTGTGGCTGTGAGGGTGGCAGAGGGGAGTTCCCCAGCGACCTGGTCGATAACTGCTCCCTGGTCTGGGGGTTTGCCTGTTCCAGCTGCAGGGGGAGGACAGTCCTGACTCTGTCCTCCTGGGACAGCAGAGCCGGCCGAGGGAAAGGCAGAGCTCTCGAAGGTGCTAGCAGCTGCCCTACAGCCTTCTGCCTTTTCCGTAATGCCATTTGCCCCATTCCACACCCAACTCCTTTCTTCCTGCTCTTTCTTCTTCCCTGAGCACCTCCTTCCCTGGCTCCATTGGTCTAAATCCTGAGCGTCCTCTAGGTCCCGCCTCACTGCCATCTTTTCCAAGGTGCTAAGGCTGCCTGGGGCTGGGAATTCAGAGTTGTCCTGGGGATCCAGTGATAACTACCCTTTCTGAGGGCCTACGGTGTGCCAGGGCCTTTCCATGAGCTTATGGCGACCTGAGCAACCAGCTCTCTCCAGCTCTGCTCTGTGGAGGAAAAAGTGAGGCTCGGGGGCTTGTCTGGGGTCCCTCAGCCAGTCAGTGGCCAAGAGGGAATTGGAACCGCGGCCTGCCTGACTCGAGGCCGGTGCTCTTCTGAGCACATCACATGCGCTGTCTCCCCAGATGCTGGATGGAAGGACATTTGAGCAGGAAGGAGTGTTTGGAGGAGAAACAGATGAGGCTGAGTTGGGCTAGAAAGGAAGCCACAGGCGTCGGGATCCCCGGGGCATCAGGCAGGTGTCCTGGTGGCGGTGTCATTCCGAACATAACTTACATGTTTCCAAAGCAGACCCAGCGGGAGTCCTAGGGAGGAGGGGCGGGAGAGGCACTGCCCTTGTCCTCTCCCCATCCCTGCCCCCCAGCCTGCCTTGCCAATTTCCTTTGCTCTCTTGTCTGCAAAGGCTCACCTTTTCTTGAAACCACCTCCAGGAAGCCTCTTTGGATTTAAGAGACAATGTAGGGCAGGGGAAAGAGTAAAGGCTTTGGAGTTGGACAAAGCCATGTTAAGACTCTTACTAGTGTAGTGACCTTTCCCAGTTCTAACATGGGGAAAGTAACGCTGGCCCAGCAGGCCAGGCCCTGGCACTTCTGCACATCCCTCCCACCATCAGGGATTCGGGGGACCCCGGGTGCTCTGGCTGGCCTGGCCTGCCCTCCCCACGCAGTCAGAGTTGCACTCGGACTGTTTCATCTTCTAAGTGTCTTGTGTGCTTGTCTGCAGCCAGACTGGAAGCTCCAGGGGCCACGCTGTCCCTCACCACCTCCTCTGCCCGCCTCGAGCCCAGTACACAGCTGGCAAGAACAGGCCTTTCCCAGCTCCCTGGAGACAGAGGCGGGTATTGGGAGGAGCGTGGATGCTCAGCCTGGCAGGCCTGAGATCTAGTCCTGGTTCTGCCACTTCCTAAATGTGTGATTTCAGTTTTTATGTCCATAGAATGGGGCTGACAATAGTTCTGACCTCTTCAGGTGGGTATGGAAATCTAATGACGTAAAACATGGAAGTGCTTAGCCACTGGTCTGGAGTAGGAGCTTGAGACATGGTACCTACTGTGAATGTTACTGTTGGGTGATTAATGCCATTTTATTTATTCGCTAACAAATATCGGTAGGGCACTTACCCCCTGAGGGCCACTTGTCCGCATATTTGCCATTGGGCTAAAGGTTTCCTTAGCCCAGAGACACCTCCTCCCTCACCAGACGTTTATTAGCCGCCTGCTGTGAGCCAGGCCCTATGCCAGCACGAGGGAGACGGACGTGAGTCTGTCCTCAAGGAACCCCCAGTGCAAAGTGTCTCTGGGGTAACCCCTCCCCAGACCTCCTGTGATGTATCTGATGGCACCAAAAGCTGGCCTGAGAGGTCCCCAGAAGAAAGGCATGTTGTCACCCTCATTGGGTCCAAAGTGATGCCAACACTGAGGACAAAGGTGAGAGCACAGGTGTTAGGGAATCACAGCCCAGGACTGAAAAGCATCCACTTCATAGATCCAGCCTGAAGTTACCGTCAGTCAGGTGCCCTGAGGTTAGACACGCGGGGACTGCAAACACAGCCTGGGCTGGATCCTCTCTTGGCTACGACCAGTGCACCACATCACCTCCCGGCATGGCAGCCAGAGCCCAGAGGGGCCTCAGGGCTCATGGAGTCCCCTCTCTCGGGACAGGGACATGATCAAGCTCACAGAGCGAGGTGTGAGAAGGCAGGGGCACGCCCAGCGTTGGCTACAGATGGAGGGAAGCAGGAGCAGAGGAGTCTGCATGGCCTTCCCCACCCCTCCCTGTCCTGCTCGGGCCAGCCCACCCTGAGACCCCACCACATCCTGCTCACGGCCACACTGAACTTTCGCCAGACCCCCTGGCCTCTCCCTCCCACCCTCAAACCCTCGTCATTCATTCCACAAATACTTATCAGTTACCTACCTTGTGCAGGTGCTGCCCCAGGCACAGGGATTAAGCAGTGACCAAACCGCACAGAGGCCGTCCCACATCTGGCCCTGCACGCCTGCTCAGCCAAGAACCACTGCCTGCCCCATTCCTGGCTGCCCCCGATGCCAACTTCACCAAATTTCTGGCAGATTCTCAGCCTAGAGCACACAGTTTGGCCCTGACTTGCACACGGTCCTCACCAGTCACCATTATGTCACCGTCTGTCTTGCCTCTGTAGGCCAGGAGCAGGGGGTCTCCACTGCCCGGGAGGGGAGGGGGTGCGGGTTGGAGCTGTATGGCCTCGGGCAGTGCTGGCCGTAAGAGAGCTGCTCCCACCCCCGGGTGCCCTGGGAGTCAGGCAGGCCTTTGGAGACATCGTCTTTGAATCCTGATGGGAAGTCCAGGAGCTGGGGCCTGGGGTTGCCCCCCATCCAGGGAGGAGGACGCTGAGGCTAGGACAGGGGATGGACCTTGCCCGGGGTCTCATGCCAAGAGCCGGCAGGTCCCGGATCTAGGTGCATCACACCCTCTGTCTGCTGGGCCTCCTTTCTCAGCGGTAACGTGGGAACAATACTACACACTTGGACTTGTCGTGAGGGTGGTCGATGCAAGGCAGCACCGAGGAGGCCCTCAACAAATGGGGCTCCTTTTCTTCTCCAAGTATGGCCTGGCTCCTGGAGGGATCTGTGAGCTATTACCTTTCCAGGTCTGAGGTCAGGACCCCAGCCAGGCAGCCCATGAATGCGGGCACTGGCCTAGCCCCCCAACCCCTAAACCCTGGGGGCTGTGAGAGAGGCCTGCCCACCGGCTGCTGCCCAAAATCACAGCAGCTGGTGAGGACGGATGGCTTTTCTGGGGTCAAGGTCCACCCTAAATGGTGACGCCATTATGAGGTAAGCACACGTGCAGGTCCCACTGACAGGTGAGGGTACGGAGGCTTGGAGGAGTGAGGTCCCTCCCCCAAGGTCACGCTGCCCGTGCTCTCCCCGCACGGCCTCATCAACCCTGGACCCTCCAAGAGCAGCACTGTGGCCTCGGGAGGGGCAAGTCCCGTCTCTTGTTCAGTGGAGATAAATTGAGACTTTTCCAGGAGGAATTTTACTAGGGAAGAAAACGGAAAATGCAAAAGTGAGGGGATGGACGAATGGGAAGAGTTCAGACTCCTCCAAACACGACTGCCCTTGCCTGGCGTGTGGCTGGCTTGGCAAGTGCATGCCCTGACTCAGCCCCGAGGAGACTGGATGCTTGACCAAGTCACTTGGACTTTAGTCCAGAGCAGGTTCCAGCCAAGCCCGGTAGGATTCTCAGCATCTCCCTGAACTTGATGAGCCGGGGCTGGGCCCCCTCCCTGGTTCCTGGTGCAAACACAGGTGAGGAAAGCACTTCTCGACGGGGTCCCTCTCCTGCGTCAGGCCGCACTGACCCATGCCTCCCCTCTTCTGCCCCTTGAGTCCTTGCCCCGACTTGCTCTCTGCCACTGATGACATCCCTTGACTGTCTCCTCCATGCCAGGCTCTGCCACGCGCTGGGAAACCGGTAAATGAGACATTACCCTTGCCTTGGAAGAGTTCAAGGTTTAGGGATGGGGGAGTGGGGTGGGGGAGACAGGCATCACAGTTCAGTGTGAAAGGTGTAATGAAAGCCACGTGGACACAAATGGTTTAGACAGAAGTGTGTGTGTGTGTACACGTGTGTGTATTAAGGGAGGGAGAGAGTGAGAGAGAAAGGAGAGAGAGAGAAATGGATAAGTCAAATGGGTTAAAATGTAAACAGCTGGTGAATCTAGGTAAAGAGTATATGGCAATTCTTCACAGGAAAAACTGAACTCATATATTCAGAGAACAAACTGGTGGTGCCAGAGGCAGAAGCAGGGATGGGGGGTGGGCAAAATGGGTAAAGGGGTCAACAAGTACCAACTTCCAGTTATAAAATAAATATGTCATGAGGATGTGATGTACAGCGTAGTGACCATAGTTAATAATACTGTATTGCATATTTGAAAGTTGCTAAGAAAGTAGATCTTAAAAGTTCTCACCACAAGGAAAAAAATGTTTGCAACTGTGTGGTGATGGACGGTAACTAGACTTACTGAATCATTATATTGTACACCTGAAACTAATATAATGTCAATTATACCTCATTTAAAAAAGAAGAAAATGAAAGTAGCTGACTGAATAAACCCATCACATAGAGGTTTTTAAAAAAAGAGTACATGGGAATTCCTTGTACTATTTTTGCAACTTTTCTGTAAGTTTGAAATTATATCAAAACAATTACCAAAAAAAAGGGAAAAAACCCCAGCATGAACAAAGAGCTTTGGAGCCCAGTGGAAAAAAGCAACCACCTGCTTGCAGGAGCTGGGCAGACTGGAGGAGGGAGCTGCTGAGCTGGTGGAGAAAGAGGGTTGGGTGTTTGGGGGTGGAGGAAATAGCATGTGCAAAGGCACGGGGGTATGAAGGGCCTGGCACATGTAACCCTGCCAGTCTATTCATCAGTCCACCTGAAACACGGAACACCTACTGTGTGCAAGGGGCTTCCTGTGCCCAGGATCTGCTGTTTGAGCCTAGTGTCTGGGCCTCATCAGACAGGCAGCCCTGGGTCCTCGGCAGGGGCACCGTGGTCCCGGAAGGGCCTCCGCTCCCAGGCCGCTCACTGGGCCTTTGCTTCTTCTCCGAAGCAGCAATGTTCAGTCATGCCAAGCATAATCGTGCCTTTTTGGCCCCTGCCAACTCCCAGGAGAATGGCTTCCAAATTTCTATCCCAGTTGGTTTCCAACAACATCCAAATGGCTTTGCCACAAGCCCAGCAGCCCTCGCTGTCCAGGACCACAGGTGCCAAGACAAAGGTTGGCCCAGGAACGCTTTCCTGCTGCCTGAGCAAGTCAAGGGGCCTGTGGACTATTGGTGGCTCTGAGTGTCAGTTTCACACTCAGGAAGTAGAAAAAGGGGCAGCTGGTTTAGAGCACTCCCTTGAGGGCAGCGGCTTGACCCGGTGACCTCTTAAGGAGCCTTCCAGTTGCATGGAACGTTCTCTATGCCCTGGCCCATCTTCCTCTGGCTTGATGCCTTCTCATATTTCTGGTGTCAGCCGAGGACCCACTCCTTGGGAAAGCTTTCCCTGAGCACCCGCCCTGGCTGGGGCAGGGGTCCACCCTCGTGCTCCGAGGATCCTGTGTCCCCTCTCATCGTGGGTAAGAGCAAGACCCTGGAGCTGGGCTGCACGGGCTCAAGTCCTGGCTTGGCCACTTTTTGGTTCTGTGACTTTGGGCGAGTTACTTAACCTCTGTGTGCCTCAGTTTCGTCATTTGCAATACGGAAGCCTATCTCAAAGGGCCAGGTGAGTTAATATCACTTAAAGCACTTAAACAGTGTCTGGTCCCTAGCTGGTGCTACAGGTGTGAGAGCCACTGCCCCTAGTGAGGTGTCATCGTTGCTTCAACTGTGAGCCCAGGAGGACAGGGTCTGGGTGCTGCTCTTCCCGCGGACTCAGGGCTGGGCAAGTGAGGCTCAACGTGGTTCGTCAAAGGTACAGACGAACGAGATGCGCTTGCATAGGTGAGGCCAGTGCTAAGGTAAAAATAGCACGGGGCTGGGGGGCTGGAAGCCCAGGTCTGAATTCTTTTCTGCTGTTCACCCTCTGAGGAGCCCCGGGCCACTCCGTCCTTTCCCCTGCCTGAGTCTCAGTTTCTGACTCTAAAACGGGATGGTGGCTCCAGGACTGAAAACACGGCACACCGTATTGTGCTGCACAGCCAGAGAACGGCATCCTTCTCCGTCGGCCCTCCCGCAGGGGACTGCCGCCCGCTGGGCCCTGCCCGCTCCCATGCCTCCATCTGCATCCTGTGATGAGTGATGGACCCGTCAGGCCACTCATGAGCACATGATTCCCCACCCCAGGAAACAGTGGTCCTTCCGGGGTCCCCAGCACCCCCGCGAGCCCCTCCCTCACCTTGCGTCACCACCTTGCCGAAAACAGGCAGCGAGTCGAGCGTGGAGCAGTTCCAGCGCCGGTTCCGGAACTGGTACTGGCACTCCTCGATGGCGAGCTGGGCGCCGCGGCGCACCGAGTCCATCACCTCCAGGTTCCGCTTGCACATCTGCACCTGCCTCTGGATCAGGCCCTTGAGCTTCTCGCACGTCTCCTCCTCTGAGATGCTCCCCACTGATGACAGCTTGGCCAGGTACCTGGGGAGAGGGGGGTTGGGGATGGGGGTGGGACGTGGTGCTGAGCCCCTTCCCTCCTCCTTCCACCCCCGGCCGAGGCCACGCCCTGCCCAGGTCTCTGGGAGCCAGTTTGTACCAGGGATGGGTCCTGGAGGTCGGCTTCTCTCTGGATCCAGTGACGGCCCTGCTGCCTGGTTCCCAGAGCCAGAAGGGCGGAACTGCTGTCTTGCACAAGGCCTCCATCTCAAGTTAGCCAAAGCAGGGAGAGCACTGGGAGGGCGGCTGACAGACCCCCGTGGGATCCCTCCCTGCCTGGGTGGCCCCTGCACTGGTATCTGTGCCCCGATGTTACCCTAGACCTCGCCCATGGGCTCCGAGCCCTTCATGTCGAAACGCTCTCTAGATGGGAGGCTGGAGCCGCTGTCTGCCCTGGTGTGTCTCTTTCCCCTCCCAAGGCAGAGACCCCAGTGACCTAAGCCCACCTCTGGCTACAAGGTCACGATCCTCACTGCCAGCCATATCCCAGGGCCACCAGGCAGAGACCAGCGTCACTGCTGTAGCACTTAGGACAATAAGGGCAGTGAGGGCTGGGGGGCTGGGGATGGTGTTGGGGGAAGGGGCTTTGAAAACAAAGTGTGCCATGCTCTCCCCTCAGCCCCTGGAGTCTTTATAGCCAGAGAACAGGGCACCAGTGCTTGCCCCACTTCACAGGGTTATAGCGAGGATCACAATCCAGATGAGACAGCTTATGTCAAGGCACTCTGGGGCCAGGCACATGTGGGAAGGGGCTTTACTGCATCCCTTTCAGCAGAGGACAGAGAACACTACTGTTGATTGGACACCTACCATGTGCTGTGCACGGCGGCAGGCACTTCTTCCTGTTGCCAGCTCACCCCAAATCTATCAGGTGACAATTACTACGACCATTTTATGGATTCCAAAATAAAGGCTAAGAGGGAAACATGCCCAAGGTGACCCAGGTAGCAAGTGTCAGAGCCAAGCTTCAAACCCCTCCAAACCCCATGGGCCTTTCCCCTGCCAACCCCCTCCATGAGGGCGCTGGAAGGCTCTGCCCTGTCTAATGACGGCCACTTTGTTTTTGTGTGTGTTTTTTTTGGCCGTGCTGCATGGCATGTGGGATCTTAGTTCCCCGATCAGGGTTCGAACCCGCGCCCACTGCACTGGAAGCATGGCGTCTTAACCACTGGACCACCAGGGAAGTCCCTAATGATGGCCACTTTGCAATCTGGGCCAGGAGGCAAGGGGGCCAGGAGTAAGACACAAAAATACTCACCGGGGTGGGAGCAGAGGTAGGGAAAGACCCTGTGAAGAAGAAACTGGTTTTTCTCTCAAGGGAAGGGTGTGCATTAACAGAACACCTACTAAGTGCCAGGCATGTTTCAGAGCAGTGAGATGACCATCAAGGTCACCCAACTTGTAGGGGCAGACCTGGATTGGAGCCCGGGTCTGGATGACCCTGAGGCTTGTGCTCCAACCACTGCTCCTCAACCTGTCCCCTCACCCCATCCCAGCATCCCTGGCCAGGGCCCAGTGCACATAGTAGGCACACAAGTAGCAGCCTAATGGTGGAAGGAGAGCTGAGTGGTGACTCTGGAAGGCCTCCTCTCCCTCCCCTGCCTCCCTTTCCCCCCTCTTCAGTGGGAGATGCACCTGCCACCTCCCAGGGCAGGCAGGGCTGCCTGGCGCTGCCTTCCAGATTCTTGGAGGAGCAGCAGGGTGCACAGAATCACAGCCTTAAGGAATGTTCCCTGACACGTGGTCTGGTCCAGACTCCTTATTTTACAGGTAAGCTCAGAGAAGGAGAGGGGCCTTCCCACCACCTCCCAGCAGGAGACGCAGACCCTGGCTCTACCCTCAGCCTCAGCCCCATAGATCAGGGGCTCTGAACAAAAGCAGAGCAAGTGTCCCACTGCCCCAGAGACCACAGTGAACCAGCCCAGCAACCCAGGTCTGCTTGATGCGGGGGCAATGGCTCTCTGGGTGGTAGAGGTGAAGATGCCAGTGCATCTTTACCGGGGAAACTGCACAGATTTCTTGTCCAAAGAAGGACAAAGGCTACTGCTCTCTGGGACTCAGTTTTTCCACCTGTAATGTGAGGGGGAGACCACGGATTGTGGCCAAGTCAGGGAACTGTTGTCAGCCTCTAAAGGGATCCTGTATGTGAAAGGTGGTCTTACGCGGGGCCTCAGGCAATGGGGCAGGAACTCGACATCTGTTTACTTAGTGAAGGAATGAATAAATGCATGGTACCCAGATAGAAAAGCACACAGAAAGCCTAGTAAGATATGGGAGATTTTTATGACAATGACAATAAGAATAGCTAACTTGTATGGCCCTTAATCAGTAAAGCCTAAGACTTTACTTGCACGATTGCATTTAATCCTCCCAGCAAGCCAATGAACCCCCATTTATAGAGGAGGAAACTGAGGCACAGACAAGTTAAGTACTTCGCTTTGTGTGCGAGGTCACACAGCTAGTAAAGGCAGAGCCAGGACTTGAACCTGGCTTTGCCCGACTTCAGAACCTTTGGTAGAGACAATATTCTTTTATGTGGCTCAAGGACTTGAACGTCACCCGTGGGCAGAGGTTGCTGGGAGCTGGGTTCGTTTGACGTAAGGATGCGGGCCACGGTGCAGTGGGTGGGCTGCCTGCGGGTTGCTGAGCTCTCCACCCCCGGGGGTGTACAATCAGCAGCTGGGTTCTATTTGTCAGGCACGTGGGCTGGACCAGAGTGATGGTTCTCGTATCTGGCTGCGCATCGAAACGTTTGTGGGGTTTGCTGAAAGTGCAGGTGTCTGGGCCCCACTCCAGGCAGGGCTTGGTGGGCATCTGGGCTTTTCACACGTTCCCAGCAGCAGCTGTGAAGCCAGGCTGGCAATGGCCTGGAGGGCACTTTAGGGGAAGTCTGTGAGTGCCCACTGGGGATGTTTCTTTCCAAGTTCCAAGGAATCTGATTCTGGGACCCTCTCTCCTCCTCAAAGCTGTGGGGCCTCTCTGCATCTGGCTTTCTTGATCTGGCAATCCCACAGGCTGCTGTGAGAAGTTAACGTGACTTGACGTGGCTGGTGCATCTGGCTCTCGGCCGGCCCATCTTGGGTGCGCCGTAGCTGTGAGGATCTCGCCCTTCCCTGGCAGCTCGGGCTGGTGGGAGGTGGGTGGTCTCGGGCTGAGGCAGTCCCACCTCCCCTCACTTTTCCTGAATTCCTTGCCTCCCGGGAGCCTCACGGTCTTCTCTACCAGGTCCTGCCCAGAGGATGCACAGAGGCTGGTAGTGTCCCGACGAGGCCTGGGCAGAAGCCTGAGCTTCTCAGAAGGGAGACAAAGGTGGGAAGATGGCTGGGGGTCCGGGGAGGGTGTATCTGCAAGGGGAGGGGGCTGACTTGGCTCCTCAGCTCTACCTAGGTGCATCCCCCGCCTCTGCCAGCTATGGAGCTAGTCCCACCTGGCGCTTTTGGCCTGCAGGGGGCACCAAGAGCCCGGCTACTGGCCGTGGGCCAGGTCCACGTTTGGGAAGCCATGGGTGAGGGGACTAGCAACTGGGCCTAAAGCTGGATCCTTTCCTGCTCAGATGGCAGGGTTGGTCTCTAGGAGAAGGTGGGGCCCCCTATTCCCTCTGTGACATGGGGGCACAGAGCTAGCCTGTCCCCATCTCAGCCTCTGCTCCCTCTGTGCCCTGCCAAGGGGCCAGGTGGGGCTGTGCTGGGCCCTGGCTTCTGTGTTCAAGGCAGGGGTTCTCTGGGCAGGAGGAACAAGCTGGGGAGGCCTGGCTGAGCCACCAACCCACTGTGGGACCTTGGGCAAGTCCCCGCCCCACTTGGAGCCTGTCTCCTCACGGTACCATAAATGAATGGGTCTGTGTCAGAGTCCGCTGGGATGGGGGGGTGGGTTCAAGCCTCAAAGTCCCCCTGGCCCCATGCCAGGCAGATAGACGGAGCCCCTGCCATTGAAGAGGCGTGAGATGGGCCAGAGGGGCCACCCACCGCTGCCTCCCGTAAGCTCAGGACTCAACGAGGGACACGGGCTGAAATAACAGTAATAGGGATTTAGGGGTGAGCTGCTGGCCTGCCACGGGTGTGAGTCACCGGGACGGCTTCCAGGAAGAGGCTGAGAACCCTCTTCCGCTGAGGAGTGTCCCTGCCCCCAAGGTTGGCACCAATGCCCACCGCCCCCGGCCCCTGCCTTCATCTGGCTCCACAGCTGTCCCCTTCCATGCCACAGGAGGCAGGGCCCCAACTCACTCTGGTTCTCTTAGATCCCAGGGTCTTGCCTGGGAAGGGCTGGGTATCAGAACTGGAAATGGAACTGGGAATGGAGTGGGGAGAGTTAGGACCCCAGACATCACGCGCCCTTGCCCACAATGCTTGCTCGTTCTGGTATCTGGTTAGGGTGCCTGGCCTCATTTTACAGATGAGCAAACTGAGGCCCAGAGAGGTGGAGTGACTCCCCAAAGTCACACAGCTAGTGAGTGGCAAAGCTGGAACGCAAACCCAGCTCAAACTGGGACCTCTCTTTCCCCTGTACCCTGGTTGTGGATCTGCCTTGTTTGACAGCGGCAGGGGGCTAACACCACCCTCGGTGTCACGTCCAGTCCGTGGCCTCCTCGATGCCTAGCACAGGGTGTGGCACCTAGAAGGTGCTCAATACATGCTTGCAGCATAAATGGATGGCTCTGTCCTGACTAGGTCCCCTCTGCTCCCCTCCTGGCAGAGGGCTCAGGGTTGGGGGCGGGGCGGTGAGGGGAGAAAGTGGAGGCTCTGTGGCTTTTTGGTCTGCTGAGGACTTGGAGACCCTTAGGGGCAAGGCCCAGCTGGTTCCAGGGGCCTCAGGAATCCCCTCTCTGCACCCTCAGGTGGCTCAACCTTTCCTCCAGAGACACGCGTGCCACTTGCTGACCAGGAGCCGGGCCCGGCTCAAATGTCAACTGCACAAGCCATTCCTGGAGGAGACCAAGAGCCTGGGCGTGTGCGGGGGTGCTGATTGCGTTGCGCTGGGCCGGCCTGTGGAGGGCCCCGGCCATCCCTGCTTCTTCTCTCATTCTGGTTGCATCGCCCCAATTTAGGCTTCTTCCTGCCACTGCTGAGCACAGGCTTAGCCATTTGCTACCCGCTGCCCCGGCCACGCAGGACTCCAGCCACAGCCGTGCCATCGATCAGGTTACCCCCCAACCCCGGGCCGCCCCGCTGCCAGGCAGCTCGTGCCCTGTCTTCTCCAGCGGGGGCTCCGGTCCTTCAGGCTCCTCCCAGGAGGCCCTCCCCACGCCCGGCCCGTGCCTGCAGCCTGCGAGGCTGGAGGGCCCTGGCCCTGCCAGGGAGATCAGATCCTCTCGGCCACCTGCTGTTTTCATTAGAAACTAAAATTAGCTGGGCTTGTCCCAAGCTTTTCCAGGTTTGCTTGCTTTTCAAAAAAAATATACAAATTCCTAGAGGAAAATCCGCACCTCTTCGTGACTCCTGCCCAGCTCTTGCTCTGCGCGTCAAGAGGACAGGGGACGGGAAATAGCTGGAGCGTTTGGGAGGCCAAGCAGATCAGCGTCGTGGGTCCTGGCCCCACGGTCTCCAGGTGGGGGCTGGGACGCCAGCCCAGGCCTCTCTACCCCCTCCCTCTGGCCTCCCCACCCGGCCCGGCCACATTTAGAGCCTCCTCAGGAGCGGTCGTGCCTGCCGGCGACACCAGGGAGGAAGGAGGCCAGGCGGCAGGAGGAGGAGCCGGAAGGAAATGAGCCCCTGATGAGCCGAGAGCCGCCTGGGGAGACGTGGCCGGGTGAGGACGAGAGGGACCCAGACCCATCCGGGACTGTGTGCTCGTGGCAGGCGGGGCGCACCTGGTTCCCCAGGAGCCTTCCACACCCGCAGTTGTTCTCAGACCTTTGAGGGTTTCTGTACCCGTGGTCTTAGTCTCCTGCTGTCCTCTTCCCTACAGTGTCCCGGTCCCAGAGACTCTTATCCCTTCGCGTGGCAGGCAGCGTGGTGCGCTGTGCAGGAGAGAGGGACCGTCTGGGTCAGCGTCCCATCTCTGTGTTACTGAGGCAAGAGAGGGAACATCTTTGAGCCTCAGTGTCTTCACCTCTAGAATGGGGAGAATAGTTCTGATCTCAGGAGGCTTAAGCGAATTAAATAGCCACATAGGAGGCACTCTTCCCCTGTTGGCAACAGTATTACATAATCATCATTAAGATGTTTATCATCATCACTGCCCTCTCCAAGCCTCTTCATAGTCCATTGAGCTGGACCCTCTTCTGGACCCCAGAGAGTTCTGCTCGTTTGTCTTCTTTGGCTTGGTTCCATCAGCTCTCTTCCACCTGGGTTCCCAGCCTGTTTTTCAGCTGAGCACTCCGGAGGGCAGGGCACACGCCCATGGGGCACAGTGGATCACTTCAGCCTCGATCCCAACTGTCGATTTTTTTTTTTTTTGGCCACGCAGCATTCGGGATCCCAGTTCCCTGACCAGCGATCGAACCCGTGCCCCCGGCAGTGGGAGTGTGGAGTCTTAACCACTGGACCACCAGGGAAGTACCCCCAACTGTAGATTCTTGATAGTCCCTGGATGGAGTATGCAGAATTAGAGAACGTATTTCCAGTGATTCTGGCCCATCAGGTGGATCCTCCAAGGACTGGGAGTATGAGGGATGGGATGGGGGGCAATGGTCCTGTTAGGAGATTAGGAGCTGGGGACACTGGGGTGAGGAGGGCAGGGACAGTGGGGACCTAGGACTAGCTCAGGTGTGCCCAGGGGACTTGGAAACCGTTCATGGCACTAGATGACTAGAAGAAAGGGACCTCATGTCCCTTGTCACTTGTGCTCTTCAAACAACAGCCACATGCTTTACTATATCCTTATATGGATATATATCCATATATCCATGCAGGGTTGTCCAGGTGGGTATCATCCCCTCCATTTTTAAAAAAAAATAAATTTATTTATTTTTGGCTCTGTTGGGTCTTCGTTGCTGCGCAAACGCCTTCTCTAGTTGCGGTGAGCAGGGGTTACTCTTTGTTGTGGTACGTGGTCTTCTCACTGTGGTGGCTTCTCTTGTTGTGGAGCACGAGCTGTAGGTGTGCGGGCTTCAGTAGTTGTGGCTCACGGGCTCTAGAGCACAGGCTCAGTAGTTGTGGCACACGGGCTTAGTTGCTCCGCGGCAGGTGGGATCTTCCAGGACCAGGTCTCGAACCCGTGTCCCCTGCATTGGCAGGCGGATTCTTAACCACTGCGCCACCAAGGAAGCCCCATCCCCTCCATTTTACAGATGAGGAAACTGAGGTTCAGAGAGGCATGTGTTCAAGGCCGTGTCAGTGGTGGTCAGGATTTGAAAACAGGTCATACTGGCTCCTAAGCCCGGGCTGGCTGATCAGGCTCCAGAGATGGCCCAGGGCATCGAGGGCATGATGGTTTGGCATCAGTGGACAATGATTTGAGGAAGGTGGTCTTCTTCTTCGATTGATGAGTCTTTCTAGAGCCCCATGTCTCTTCTGAACTATGGTGAAGGCATCTTTCAGGGCTGCTTTCAGGAGTGAGGGGTGCTGGGGAGGGCAATGTCTCAGGGGTTATGTGGCTGCCTGGACAGCATCCGGGCCGGTGGTCTCTGCAGCTACTCAGGCCATGGAAGGAGTTGCTGTCACTGGCCTGAACCCCCTGGAGGGGCAGCCAGCGAGGAGGGGCTGGCCTTGGAGACATTCCCAGTGGTGGTGGGGTGGCGGGTGCTGCCTCCACGCCACCTTCTTCCCAGATGTAGCATAACTCTAGAGTTCTCAATGCCCAGGTCACGTTCTCTCTGTCCCCAGTGCATTTCCCCAGCTGGGGGGAAATGACAGCCTCCTCTGGAGCCCAAGGCCCCACTCCTGTACCTTAGGGTGCTAATTCCCCCTCTACCTGTCTCCTGGGATCCCTAGCTCCCTTTACTCCCCATCCGCAGAAGCCTCAGCACCCGTATTTTCCGTCTCTTGACATCCCAGTTTCCATTATTTTCAGCTCCTTAGATTTCTTTCCTGTCCCCCACCTCTTATTTGGGAGCCCCCCCATTTCCCATCTCACAGTATTTGTTCCCAGGGGAGCTGGTGGCTGACTCAGGGCCAGGAAGTAGCCTCTCAGACCTGAACTTGGATGGTTCCAGAGCTGTGCCAGAGGTGAGAATTCTTCTCTCTCTGGGGCAGGTGTGCTTGTGGGGTGAGTGGGTGTCGAATTTAAGGCACTTCCTCACCTTGCCTTGCCCCCCTAATTTACCAACAGAGAGCTTCTCCCTTGCAAAGAACCCATCCAACCCTCATCCCCAGGGTACCTTTCTTGCCCTTGGAGCCATCGAACCATTGCACTGTCCTCCCTAGCTCGGCTGAGGGAGCCCTGGGGATGAGGACCAGGGAGGCATGGGGAAGCTGCATGAGCTGTCCAGGGCCGGCGCTGGCTTCCTGGAGTGAGGCTCATGCTCTGGTGGCTTCAGGTTTCTAGCGAGTTCCTTGGCCTTGGTGCACCCCTTCTAAAGGCCCAGTCCTGGGAGAGCCTGTGGCTGAGCCCGCACGCCCACCCCAACAGGGCGGATGGGAAAACGTGGGTTCCTCCCTCGTTGCTCATCACCTCCAGCAGAGATGACTGGCTAGGTGTATGGGCTGCAGCTCTGCTTTCACCTGCTGCAGGGAAAGTTCTGGGAAGACAGTCAGGAGACCTGGGGTAGAGTTCCAGCTCTACCACTAATATGCTCTGTGACCCCCAAGTGCCTAGCACGGTGCCTGACGGAGCGTAGGTCTGGACAAGTAAGTGCTTGACATGACTGAATAGGGCTTACCCGGCACTCACTCTCCTGCTTGGAGGCTCTGTGTCCCGGGAGCGGGCAGAGCTGATCACTTCTGAGACCCCCTCTGACTCTGATGGCTGTGATTCCGCCCTCTATGCCTGGGGTGCCAGGAAAGCAGGGCATCACTGACTCAAGAGGAATACCCTGCTGGCTCCAGTCCTTGGCAAAGAGTTCCTGGGACCCAACCCTGCGATGATATGACTTGTGTGTGAACAGAGTGAGAAACAGGGTCTGAAAGCCTCCAGGGTCATGGCAGGAAAGAGGCCCCTCTAGTTTCATCAGCAATTTCATGCTGCTCCCAGTGGGCCGCTCCAAAGTTCCCCCGTGAACTGCGAGCTGTCATGAGGTTCCTTCCCTCCCAGGACACATCCCTCCCTCCTTCCACCCTCCCCGCCCAGCCTCTCTTCTCAGACCAGGTCCCCTCTGGCTGTGGGGGTTCTGACTTGGCCAGGGAACTTTTAAAACAGAGTTTGGTTTCAAGTTTGCCAGGAGATGGGGGAGGTGGAGAGGGGTTTGGAGCAGGGAAGGGGGAGCTGGGGGTGGTCACGGCAGGGAGCGTGCCTTCTCCCGGGTTTGGCCGAATCACAGAAGACGCAGTTCAGGACTCAGAGATAAAACCTGGCAACTCCTGTAGAAATCTGGACAGCCACCATGGGGTCGCAGCTTCGCCTCCCAGCTGAGTTTGCCGAGCAGCTCTTGCAAGCTCCTTTGGAGCGGGGGTGACTGGGGTGGGGGCAGCTGTGACGCACCCCCAACCCCCATCAGCGGCTCCCCGGCCAACTCCGTGCCCAGTTGGCTCAGGCCAAAGCCCTTCTTCCCAGAGGGAGGAACAAGAGGAGGAGCCGTGGTACAATTGCTCAGCTTTCCAAATGCACCCACAGGGCCCGAGTTGGGCGAGTTTCAACAGGTTTGGGGAGCACTGTCTTGTCAGATGCTGAGTTGCTCAATTGCTAATCCAGGGTTGAGGGAAGAAAGTCAAGCCACAGCAGACAGCTGGGTCGTGACTGCTGCCTGAGCAAACCCCTCGGGCAGAGCCTGGTCCCGGGGCCCTGGGAAGAGGGTGAGGGGAATGAGCGCTTAGCCTGGCTCTGAGCGGGTGGCCTGGCCGGGAGCTGCGGGCCAGGACAGCGCATCTGCCGGGTGACAGCCACACGTCCTGACACCCGCTTTGGCACATCTTAGCATCACCTGAGGCTCAAGGCAGTAGAGCAGAGCCTCCCTCCCATTCGAGGTCTTTGAAAGTAGGGCATGATGTGACAGCAACTTACAACCCTCTGGAGCGAACAGGCCTGTCCTTCCTTTGTTTATCAAATGTTGACTGAGCACCTACTACATGCCAGACATATGCCAGGCACTGCGGCTGCTGAGCAGTGTTGATGCCACAGCCTCGGCCTCCAGAGGTTTATAACCTTGTAGAAGGAGCCGCATTATTAGACTATAGTTATATACAATACGAGACAGTTCTATAGGCAGGGGATAAAAACCATGAGATCTGGACATGTGAGAGCAAGTCAAGTTCAAGTCCTGCTTCTGACGTGCAGAATGTCCTTGGGGAAGTCACTGCACCTCTGGGTCTCAGAAGTGGGGCTGAAGAGAATACAGACTCCCTCCTCTGAAGGGGGAGGTGGAGAGGTTATGTGGTTCTCATAGGGAAATGGCTGTGGAAATGCTTTGTCAGCCACCGATTCTCAACCAGGGGTGATTTTGCCCTCCAGGGGACATTTGGCAATGTCTGGGGACATTTTTGGTGGTCACCTGGTTGGGGGGGGTGCTACTGGTGTCTAGTGGGTAGAGAGGCCAGGGATGCTGCTAAACGTTTTACAGTGCACAGGACGGGCCCCAAATATCAATGGTGGATTTGAGAAATCCGGGTGTAGACTGTAAAGAGCTGTGGGTGTGTAGTGATTATGATTCAATGCCCAGAGCCATGGGAGGTGATCCAAGGGGGTGGGTTTTTGCTATTTAGAAGGGAGCGAGGGATCCTTTATAGCTGGAGACTAGGCGGACACTTCTTGGGGAAGACAGACCACACCTTTACCTGTGGGGCTGGCACTGCACATCTTGGCTGGCTCTGCCCACACCTGGTCCAGCAAGTTGCACCCAGAGTGCCAGGCCTCACTCTGCTCACGGGCAGGGCAGTTACACACCTCTGCTGCGTGAGCAGGCACACGGGAGCTTGGCCCGGAGACGGAGGTGCACACCTGTGGGGAGTCAGATCCAGTGCGCAGGGAGATGCCTCCCCCAGGGGCACCGAAGGGCACTCCCAGCAGCAACTCCTCTGGCTGGCAGGATTTGCCCGGGAGCCCGGCTGGTCCCCCTGGCTCTGTGAGGCTCTTGCAGGGGCCCTGGTTGAAGAGCAGGGAGGCAGCAGCCTAGGATCCTACCTGTGTGGCCTGTGTAAGATCACAGGGTCTGGACAGCACAGTTTTGGGTAGATGGCGCTTGGGGGCAGAAGCCTGAAGGCCCGTTCCCTCCATCATCTCTGTAACCAGGGGCACAGCTCCCCCAGTTCAGTGACAGCTGCCCTCCACGTCCTGCAGCAGCCATGGCTGCAGTTTCTATCGCTGTGCCTGGCACTGTTCTCAGCGTGCCACATGCACGGGCTCTCTCTGGCCTCATCACCCCCAAGCATGGGTACCATTTTACAGATGAGGAACCCGAGGCTCAGAGAGGTTGAGTAACATGTCCAAGGTCACTACTCTTGTCGGTGGCAGACCTGGGATGGAACTGCATACAATCTGTCCTAGCCACTCTGCTGGACTACCTTTGAGTGTAGCACAGGCCCCCTGCCCTCGCCTACTGGGCCTCCACTGGGGCCCCAGCATAGTGCATCACTGCCTTTCTTCAGGAAACCCACAATGACGAAACTTTAGTTTATCTATTCTCTAACTCTTCCAGTACTTCCATTTGGGGTTCAGAACAATCTGCTGAGGATTGTGGCCCAGAGGGAAAAAGAGGCCCATCCAAGGCCACCCAGCACTGGGGACCAAGCAGGGACTGGAACCCTGGTCTCCCGACTTCCAGCATAGCCCCAGTGCCGGGGGGAACATTCAGAGACATTTATGAGTCCAGGTCTGTGGCAGAGTCCAGGCCTTCCACCGATGGACTGTTTTTATCCCTCCATCCCTCCCTCGGTGGGAGCTGCCACAAGCTGTCAACTCACTCCTGGTGCCAGACACAAGTCTAATCAACAGCTTCCAGCTTCTCTGGGCTTGCCCAGGCCTCAGGCTGCAGAGCCCTCCCATCTCCAAGCTCCATCCTGCCCAACAGCTGCACGCAGCGGGACACCTGGCCTCCCCTCCAGGCCACCCGCCCTTCGGAAACAACAGATAGCACTGGCTCTTGCAACCGGCCAGCCAGCAGACCCTGGACGGAAGCCTGACTCCAGGTATTGGAAGGGGAGTGGACACCCAGGCCTTGCCCCTCTGAGAGTGCTGCCAGCCATCCTCTTGTGGCCAGACCTCCAGCGTGGCTCACACTTGAAAAAACACAGTGCCAGCTACCATGCCTGGATGGACATCTGCCCGCCAGAAGCTTTTCCTTCTAGAGGCAGCTTTTGGGTCAGATGCCTCTGTCATTTACTAGCTAGGTGACTCGGGGCAATTACCTCTGTGATCCCCAATTTTCTCATATGTAAAATGGGATTCAGATGTTGTCAGGATTTAGATAGTACAGGGGGAGCTACTATAATCTTTATTGTCATGATTCTACAACCTCCAGGCCAAGTCCCCTCCATGACTGCTCCAGCTCACACTCAACTCTTTCCTCTGATAGCAATAGCATGTTCATGGTCTCATCCATTCGTGATCTGCTTTTATCTTGTCTTCCTCTTGGAGACCAGGCTGTGATATCTATTTCCCCCAGAGCTGGACCAGTCCCTGGCCTGGGGATGGACCCTGTCTTGGAATGTGCCCAGAGATCTCTTCTCCATCATAGCCTCTCTGGTTTGGCAGCGTCCTGGGAAGCCCCTTGTTCTTCCTGCCTTGGGCTGAGCAGAGAGACCCTTGGCTCGAAGCCCAGGGTGGAGCAGGAGTGAGCTGGGTCATCCAGAGACCTGCTTCGTGGCAACCTGAACCATCACGGCTGCAGAGAACAGGTTTGCCAACCTCTCTTCTCTCGAGAAGGCCGCCGCTCCTCACCCCATCCCCCCCACGGCGCAGCACGAGAACTGAGCTGTTGGAATTCCCCATGGTTTGCGTGACCCAAAGCTGGGGCTGCCTCCCTGGCTGGGATTTCGGGCTGGGATGTGGCTGAGGGTGGGTGGTGACACCACCTGGGCCACACTGGCTCAACCTTGGGACGGCTTCAGGGAAGGGCGTGTGTCACTGGCTGGGAGTCAGAGCACCTGGGTTCAGTTCTCAGCTCTGAGTTTGAGCAAGTAGCTTCCCCTCCTGGGGCCTCAGTTTCCTCATCTGTAAAATGAGCCAAAATGCTAGATGCTCTTTGAAGGACTTTCCACTGTGGATGTCACGCTCTTTCCCTATGGCCTGGGTCAGACCCTTGAACTGCCGCTTCCTCCTCTGCCTTTCAGTGGCCTTCAGCCCTGGGCCGGTCATACCCAGTTCTTGCTTACGCTCGCTTTGGAGACCCCGGCTCTGAACCCATGCTTTCCAGAGTCAGCTCCAGGGACCCCGGACTTCCCCAAGTCCAAATCAGCTCCCCTCCTCGGCTCTGCGACCCAGGCCCCTCTCAGGGGGACGGCCTGCTAGGGGGTAGTGGGAGGGAGGTAGTGGTGCCCTGGTTTTTGTACACTTTGCCACTGCCCCTGAAGTGTTAATCAAATTAAGTCTCCAAGAAAAACAAAAGCTCCGCAGCCACTTCAGCCTGCCTTGGAGTCGCTCACTCTTGCTCTCAGAACAGCTGGGAGAATTCCACATCACCTCCGTCCCCCAAGCCCTGGGTGGCTCTGACCCCAACGAACACACTCCTTCCAGCCTGCGGGGCCCTGGCGGCTGCAATGACCTCATAGCAACAGCCATTGGACACTCGGGGCAATTTCATGGGAGATATTTGTTCTTTGGTCTTGATGCAGAGAGAATTTTTTTTCCTCTCCTGCTGTCTCCATGGAAACCCCAGCTACACTGTTGGCTATCCCCCTTCCCACCTCATGCTTTTCAGATCAATATTGGATCTTGGCTCCCCACTGGCTGCCCACAGCCGATGGGGGCAGAGCTCTGCGCAGAAGGAATTGGGACCAGGGTTAAGCCTGGGACTGGGGGAATGGTCACTGAGGGAGATGAAGAAGGGGTCCAGGGTCCTCTTGCTTCCCTGTTCACCCACTTATGGAAGCTCATCCTTTAGAATCCCCCCACCCCCCGAGCCAATCTTCCCAGGGAGTCCCCTGAGTCAGGCCCAGTCAAGGAGAAACAGACAGGTCACCAGCGGTCACTACCCCTCCCTCCTTAGGTGAGACTGAGGGAGGTGGAGGGCTGCTGTGCTCTTTAAGGTCTGGACGGAGTTTCTTCCTGCCCCAGGGAGAACCAAGGCCGTCCAGCGTCGGCTGCGGTCTCTCGGATGCTGGGCGTCCCGTCCCTTCCCTCCTTCTCTCCCGGCTCCCGCCCCCCAAGCAGAAACAGGTCTCTGCACGCCTCCAGCCCAGCCCGCAGCGCCGCGCGGGGCAGCTCGGCGCGGGGAACTCGCCCCTGGACTTCTGGGGATTAACCTGTTATTAGGAGCCAGGGTTCTTCCCCGTAATGGGCTTCCTCGGCGACCTGTCAGCCCAGCCCGGTCTGCGCCCCGCGCCCGGCACCCCACGCCGGCCGCGGTCCCGCTCTCGCACCCCTTGCGCTCTCGGGCTCCCGAGGCCGCCTAGGGGTGCGGAAGCCGCCGCCACCCTTGCAGCCTCTGGGCTGGGACGCGGGCAGAGGGGTGTCCGGAGGGAGGCCCGGGCGGTGTCGGCTGCAGTGCTGAGGGCGAACGAGCCTCGCGTCCCGCGGCCGAGACACCTGCCGGGCGCCCCCGCGCCCGCTGCCCCGCGCTGCCTGGCACCGACTGCTGCCCCCGGGGCCTGCGCCGCCCCGCCCCGCCCGGCCCCCGCCCGGCCCAGCCGGGTCCCGGCCCGACTTACAGCCAGTTGCTCGCGGCGGCCGAGAAGACGGCGAAGACCAGGAGGCGCAGCGAACGCAGGCACGAGCGGGGACTCATGGTGCCGCCGCGGGCGCCCGGCCCCGGGCAGCGGCTGCGGCCGCTGGGGGCCTCCCGTCGGGGCGGCAGGTGGGCGCCCCGCGGGCTGGCTGGGGCGCGGCGCCGGGCGCGGGCCGGGGCGCGCGCGCGCGGCGGGGCTCTGCCTCCGTGCCTGCCGGCAGCCCTGCCCGCTGCTGCGCCCGCTGCCCGGCGCGGACCAGACTGTCAGCGCCGCCCCAGAGCCGGGATGCGGCGACGGCGGCGGAGGGAGGCGGGCGGCCGGGGGGGCGGGCCGGGGGCGGGCCGAGGATGGGGTTACCTGGGCGGGCCCAGCGGCCCGGGACACCCCCCGGGGGCGGGCCGGAGTGGCGGCGGCCGCGGCCGCCGTGGCCCGCAGGACTGGCTTCTCCGGGGGCCTCCCCGGCCGGGCGCCCGAGAGGACTTGGGGCCGGAGTCCGCTCCAGGCACGCCTGGCTGCGCGTCGCCTAGCTCGGCCGGGCTAGAGGCGCGGCGACCCAGCTGCCCGGTCCCCGCCCGAGCCTGGGGGACAGGCGGGCACAGCTCCCCCAGCCCGCCGCTGCGGGCACTGCAGCGCCGCCCTCTCCGTCCCGCCTCGCCCCCCGCCGGCGCCTCGGAACCCGACCCCGGCCCGACCGTGGCGGACTGGCCCGAGCGCGGCTGCCGCTCGCGCGCACCCAGCCGCTTGCGCTCCGGGCGCCAGGAGCTGCGTACCCGGGCTGCGCACCAAGGAGTTCGGTGCCGCCCGGCCGCCCCCCGCCAGGCCCCTCCCTGCCTCCCGGCCGGCGCGTCCTCTGGCCCAGCCCCTCCCTGGCGCTCACCTCCCTCCAGCCTTCCGGGAGCTGGACGGGGCCTCCCCAGCTTCGGGCAGCTTGGGACAGTGGCCGGAGACTGCCGGAATCCGAAACCTCGCTTCTGGCTGGCCACAAGATCTGGGCGCGCCCTAAGCAGCAGGGTCTTGACCGAGCCCCTTACCTCTCCAGTCCTCCGTTTTCTCCTCCAAGAAATGGACATAAGACCTGGGGGTTGTGAGGATGGAAGGAGATTAGGGAAGGTCTCTTTAGCACACTCTCCAAGTCTTGCTTTGCGTTTGCGTTTTCTGTGTGCTTGTTTTATTTATCCTTCCAGATCCGGCAGATCAGCCCCTAGCTGGCACAGCGTGGGTGGCTGCAATGTTTGTGGAATGAATGAATGAAATGAAATGGGCTGCAGCCTGTGCCTCCCTGGTGCGAAGTGCTCAGTTCCATACCTTACTGACCGGTGAGAGCTATTTGCCCATCCCCAGGTCACGCCCTCTCCAGGTCCCTGATCTAATTGTGTCCTTCCTCACCCTACCTTAGCCTGGGTACCAGAGCCTCTCAGGACTGGAGAGATCTCTTGTCTAAATGGGGGAAACGAAGGCCCAGAGAGGGGCAGGGAGCTGCCCACCTCACTCGGGTTGGGGCAGAGCCGTAGACCAGGCTCACACCCTCACCCCTGACACTGTGCTCTTCACTGTTTTAGGGGCAAGAGGTTTGCTCCCACGTAGATGGTCACGTTTGGGTGCCAGGAGGGTGCCCTTCACTCCATGGAGTCCCCTGGGCTCAGCACAGAGGAGGGACTCAGTAACCATTTGGTGTTGAGAGTGGGCAGGAGGTGGCAGGGATTTGTGGGGCTGAGCAAGAGTACAGGTGGAGGTTCACATACCATATGTCTAAATATTTGCAAGTTATAAATCAAGCTAACAAAATGTGAAATAAAATATGTTCTATTCTCCTACCTTGACAAGCACACTTTCATAACAACCTGGAAGGCTAGCTCTGAATGTAGAATTCTCAGACTCCTCAGAGCCTGCACTGGAGCATGGTGGTGCAGGGGCCCTGTGCACACACGTGTGAACATCTCAGCCTGCATACACAAGCTCGGACCACCCCACCCCACCTCCAAGAGAGCTGCCCCTGGCCACCCCTCGGCCGCAGGGCAGGGCATATCAGCGGTGCCATCTGATCTCAGGGGTTGATCTGCAGAAGAGACCAACCCAGGTCTTGGAATTGGGCTTAGGGCCATCCGGGTAGGGAATCTCAGGGCCCTGGGCACCCAGAGTGTGACCCAGAGGGGGCACAGTCTCCAGATGACACGTCCCTTTGGCCCCATGGTCTCTTCTCCCTGTGGTGAGAGCTTAGCTGGAGGACCAGAGTTTGGGGTCCCCAGGGCAGGGACCACTTTCACCTAAGAGCAGTACTGAATTACAGAACTACTTTGAGCCAACATATTTACTCTTAGAGTCTCAGCATGGTATGGTGGAAAATAATAATAATAATAATAATAATAATTTAAACAGCAACGGGCAATTATTTTAGGGTGGCCATATAATTTTCTTCCAAACCAGGACATTTTTGAGAGTGACTGGTGATTCTAACTGGAAGATTTGCTGGGGTATCAGGCATAAAGCAGGACTGTGCCAGGCAAACTAGAATGTCTTGTTTTGCTAAAATATTGAGCCCTCATATGCCAGGCGTTGTTCTAAATGCTTTACATGCTGTCACTCATTCCATCCTCACAATAAGTCGAGGAAGAAGGTACTGTTCTTTTCTCAGTTTTACAGATGAGGAAATGAGGGTTAGAGAAGTGACTTGCCCAAGGAAAGTGGTGTACCCAGTGCTGCCTGGTGCCTGGGGCTCTGGTGTTTGGGTCCCTGTCCCTCAGCACATGCCTCTGACATTTGGGGAGCTGCTGGACCTCCAGTGTCTGTACCGTCAGGTGGGGACAACGTTACCTGACTCACCTTCTCCTGGGGCTGCTGGGAGACACACGTGAAGCAGTGGGTGTGAGTCCTGTGAGCTGGAAAGAGATGAGCCCAGGAGAGAGGGAGGGAGGGAACTGAGGCCCCCGGCCAGAAAGGCACGCCCTGATCATGATAAGGGAGAGGAGGAGTCCTTTGGTCTGAGTCAGTGGAAAGTCTTAATGTGAAAGTCTCTTTGAGAAAATGCTCTTCTAACTTTCAAGAGCGCCTCAGTTGTGAAGATATAAATACAAATTAATAAAAAGTTCAATCATCAATAGCTCTTTCATATAATAATAGCAACCGTGTATCTAGTGCTTTCTACGTGCCAGCCACTGTTCCAGATGATTTGCTCATATTAACTCATTTCATCCTGGCCACAGCCCTAGGAAGTAGGTGCAGTTATTATTCCCATTTACACGTGGTGAAACCCAGGTGCTGCTCTAAAGTGGTTTAAGATATATCAGTGACCCTCTGACATCGGCACTGTTGTTCTTACTCCCATTTTACGTATGGAGAAACTGAGGCACAGAGGGGTTAAAATGGCTTGCTTAAAGTAAGTGGCACAGCCAAGGTTTGGACACAGGTGTTCTGGGTGCTGAATGACCCACTACATTGTTTAGTAGACAAGAGTCTGCCACATGTAAGGATTAATGTCTGGGTCCAGAAGGGGAAAGTCATGGGGTTTCTCTAGGCTCCTCCTGGCACTTACTGTAAATCCTCTAGGACTGAGGTGGGTCTCCCCATCTGTAGCTCGTCTCTGTGTCCAGTGTGTTGAGTGCCCCACACAAATGGAATCTGAACGTGTATTGGTTGTTTCCTGTTCCTTGGTTGAAGGAAACGATTCCTTAACTTTTGGAGTGTCTTCTTTTTTTTTTTAATTGGCGTATAGTTGATTTACAATGTGACGAGTTATACATATATATACATATTCTTTTCCATTATGGTTTATGACAGGATATTGAATATAGTTCCCTGTGCGATACAGCAGGAGCTGTTTATCTATTTTACATATAGTAGTTTGTATCTGCTAAACCCAAACTCCTAACTTATCCCTCCCCCTCTTCCCCTTTGGTAACCATTAGTTTGTTTTCTATGTCTGTGAGTCTGTTTCTGTTTCATAAATAAGGTTCTTTGTGTCATATTTTAGATTCCACATATAAGTGATCTCATATGGTATTTGTCTTCCTCTTTCTGACTTACTTCACTTAGTATGATAATCTCTAGGTCCATCCATGTTGCTGCAAATGGCATGATTTCATTCTTTTTTATGGATGAGTAGTACTCCATTGTAGATATATACCACATCTTCTTTATCCATTCATCTGTTGATGGACATTTAGGTTGCTTCCAAGTCTTGGCTATTGTAAATAGTGCTGCTATGGACATTGGGGTGCATGTTTCTTTTAGAATTACAGTTTTATCTGGATATATACCAAGGAGTGGGATTGCTGGATCACATAGCAACTCTATTTTTAGTTTTTTAAGGAACCTCCATACTGTTTTCCATAGTGGCTGCACCAGTTTACATTCCCACCAACAGTGTAGGAGGGTTCCGTTTTCTCCTGGAGTGGCCCTTTTTTGGAGTGAATTCTCCTTCTTCATTGGTAAAACTATGAAAATTCACCAAGGACAGGAAACCTGGCCAAGTTTTTAATCAGAAAGAATCACATACTGCATGTCTAAATTATTGCCAGCTCTGGGTGAATTAGCCCAAAGCAGGGTGATTGGCTGTGTCTCCAGCCCAGTCTTAGAAGCACTGAGGAGTGGAGCAGCTGATGACTGGGGTTTCCTGTCCAACTTCCAGGTTTTTGAGATGGAGAAACCAAGGGCCTAGGCTTGTGGTCTAGAGCATTCTTAAGCCTATACATACATTGTTCAAGGAGATAAAAAGTAGAGGGTGCCTTTCCTGCACCATCTCAGGCTTGGCTGGCTGGATCTGATTTGTCACCTTTTCTAGAGCTGTCCGCCCTGGGGCCCCGTTCCAGAAGAGCACAGGAAACCTGGTCAGTCTCAGCCAGCCAGGTGTGTCTGTGTGGCCCTGGGCAGTTCCCTGCCCCTCTCTGGGCCTGGCGTTTGCTTCCTAAAGACCCTTCTAGGAATCTAGAGAGGGGGTAAAGTGGAACTTCGAGTTCTCAGGAAGACCTATATTTGTTTCCAGCCCTGCCAGAACTCTTCACCAAGCTGAGCCTCAGTTTCCTCATCTGTACACTGGGGATCATAAGGGATATTGTGAGGAATCAGTGTGATTCTGTGTGTAAAGCCTTCTACACCTGGGGCCCGGCTTCAGTGAAGGTTAGCACTTCATCGTGTTCTATGGTTTAAATCAGAAGTCACACTCCAGTGGTCTGCAGGTGTGTTTTGCTTGGCTTGCCCAAGGTTTTTAAATATATGAATTTGTTGACAACATTTCAAGATCGGGAGATTTCACATAAGAAGCGGGATCCCCAGGTTCTCTTGAATAATGGGGCGATTTGGCAACAGGACACCGACATTCTCTGATGAAGAAAGTGACCTCTGCACACCTTTAACGGCTCACGCGTGTCCCTGCAGCACCCCAGCAGAGCCCTAGGGGAAGGAAGGAAGCCAGTATTTCCTGAGCATCCTACTGTGTGTCAGGGATCATGTCAGGAGTTGTGCCTACGAATTGCAATTTAATTCTCACCATAGGTTACTCATACCCTTATTTTGCCAACGAGGAAATAGGGGTTCAGAGAGTTGGGTTAAGTTGCCCATTCTGTCAGCAGACGGTACAAACCCAGGACTTCCAATCAGGCCCTGTGTCACTTTTCTCTTTTGGGGGCTCTCCTTCCACCCTCAGCCTAGCACAGGGTCCATGGAGACATCTTGCTTATTACCTGTTGATGGATTGATAGATGGATTTAGGCATGTGGTGTCAATGCCTGTGGTTCCCATTCTTTATTCAGATCCCTGGGGGGCTGTGGAGTTAGGAGTAGGAGTCCAGGAATCAGTGTGCATACCTAGAAGTCTTGGAATAAAGCTCTCTCACCTATATATAAGATGATTGTAGTTTTAAATGTTTTATTATGATAACGTTCCAATATACACAATAGAAGAAAATTGTAGTATAATAAACTCTCATGTATGCATCACCTAGATTCAGCCATTATCAATATTTTGTTCCATTTGCTTCATCTACTCTTTTGTTGTTGTTGTTTGTTTCTCTTTTTCTTTAGGGCATTATTTCAAAACACATTCCAGATATCTTGTCATGTCTCCTGCACATACTTCAGTGTAGATCTCTAAAACCAGTGGAGGGTTGGAGCCAGCAGGTTCTGGCTGCTGAGAGCTGATTGTGTGGTCTCTTCTCAACTTGGCGTTCAGTGATGTCATGTTGGTAGCTTGAAATCATCTGTGGTGGGAGTATTTACACCATGGAAATTGACAAAGGCTACAAACCAGGGCTCCCTCCACACCCCCACCCCCCAAGAGCTGGTTGTTAAACATTTACCAGTACACCACTGTCAAAAATACATGAACATTTTCTTACATAACCACCATGCTATTATCTCCCCTAATGAAATGAATGCTCACATCCCAATCAAATGTCCCCATTAGTTTCAAAAATATCTGTTTACAGATTGTTCATCTAATCAGGGCTCAGACAAGGTCAAATAACTAGCTATGATATTTAGTTGTTACATTTCTTAATTTTTCTTAATCCAGGGCATGCCCCTTTATCCCCCACCTGTGTTTATTTTTCTGGCCTTGATCGTTGGAGACATCAGGTTGGCTGATCTGTAGACAGTCCCCATTCTGCTTTGGCTGGATGTTCTGTAAGTTAATGTGCTCCTCCATCCCTGTATATCCGGTCTTGAAAGGCTGAATAGATTCAGCTTTTTTTTTCCATTTGTCTGTTTTTTTTGGAGGAGTGGGGACAGAAGACTTCATAGATAGTGCTGGGCTGTACAATTAATTGTTTGATGCTTGTAGGTGATTTTGTGATGAACAAAATGCTAAGTCACAGACAAGCATTAAAACATTTATGGTAGCTCTTTGCTATTTCACCATCACCGTAGACAACAAATACACCCACTATGGAATCTTTTGCTCTGCAGGAGGGGTCGTCAGATTCAGGAAAGCTGGGCCTCTCTGATTGGGCCTCACCAGTCTGGGCAGGTCTTTCTACATTCCGCTCTCAGGGACGAAGAACTGCCGTTGGGAGTTCATTCCAGGATGCTGTCACTCGGATGGTCAGCTATTCCTATCTCATGTCTAACTGCAGTCATTCCTGCTTTAGGTCAAGCCCATTTTCTCTACCTGGAACCCTGGAATTTCTTTTGTTTTGTTTTGTTTTGAATTTTATTTTATTTATATTTTATACAGCAGATTCTTATTAGTTATCCCTTTTATACATAGTGTATATATGTCAATCCCAACCTCCCAATTCATCCCCCTGCCCCGCTTTCCCCCCTTGGTGTCCATACTTTTGTTCTCTACATCTGTGTCTCTATTCCTGCCTTGCAAACTGGTTCATCTGTACCATTTTTCTAGATTCCACATATATACATTAATATACGATATTTGTTTTTTTCTTTCTGACTTGCTTCACTCTCTCTGACAGTCTCTAGGTCCATCCATATCTCTACAGATGACCCAATTTCGTTCTTTTTTATGGCTGAGTAATATCCCATTGTATATATATACCACATCTTCTTTATCCATTTGTCCGTTGATGGACATTTAGGTTGCTTCCATGACCTGGCTATTGTAAATAGTGCTGCGATGAACATTCGGGTGCATGTGTCTTTTTGAATTATGGTTTTCTCTGGGTATATGCCCAGTAGTGGGATTGCTGGGTCATATGGTAATTCTATGTTTAGTTTTTTAAGGAACCTCCATACAGTTCTCCATAGTGAAACCCTGGAATTTCTTAATCTCTCCATTCTCCAGTCTCTTCTAGAGCTGAGGAGAAAAACAAACCAAAATACCATGTGATTCCAGGAATCTAAATCCTATACTTGAAGTGGTAGTCATTTTACCCCAGAGTGGTTCTAACTTTGCTGTGCCCTCAGCCCCTGCCCAGGAGAAGTTGTGCATACCTTCTCCACCCACCTGCAGGATGGGGGTCCTTACGGATCAGGGCAGAGGGCATTCTCCTTTACCCATCATCCTGGGGTCCCCCTGCGTTCCCTGGCTGGCAGGCCTGGGGTCTTGTCCACCGACCCAGCCTTAAGTTGTGTCTCTGGTCCCCGACAGGGTTCTTGTCCTGGGCCACTCTTCCCATCTGGACCAAATCCCGGAAGCTGATTCCTCTCCGCCTTCGTCCTCTGGTCTGCTCCTTCGGGCCCCGACCCCACCTTACTGAGTCAGCTGGGAGCTTGCTCCTTCCTTCCAGAAACAGGGCTGGGGTGAAAACACTTCTTGAGGCTGAGCCTTCTGCTTGACTCTTGAAAATGGCTTGAGCTAGAAGTGATGCTGGTAACTTCAGGAAGCCAAGCGGCATCTGGGGAACGTGGAAGCTTCGTTAGCGTGCTGCCTTGTGCCAGAAGTTTGAATCTGAGTTTGTGTTGAAGCTGCTGTTAGGACCCAACCCAGGAAGCAAACTCTTCAGGGGTGGGAAGGCCCCGTGGGACCCCTCCCTTGCGCATTGTGGAACTGTAAAGCAGCTCATTGACCTGAAGGGAACTTGGGGGTGGGCAGTATGAACTTCACTTTTTCTCAATTCACATTACCTACAAGTCCTTGGATACCTGTAATCCTGAAGTCTCAGAAAAAAGGTCTGATTTGTAGAAAACTATCCAAGGTAAGTTAGAAGAGACATTCTGTTAAGGTCATGGTAACAGGGAATGTAACTGACAGCTAAGGATTTCTGCATGTGGTGCCAAGTTGCTCTGGAATGTTTATTTTCTTGAGTTGTTTTTATTAGGGCTTAAAAAAATGGGTGGCTAAGATGTCTTCATAGAGGACTTAATTTTCTCAAACATTCTCTAGCAGAATAAGTGATACTAATCTCTGTGTCATGCTCACATCTGAAACCCAACTTTCTGGCCAAGGAGGCAGTAAAGGAGGCAGCTCTCGTGCTGTTTTCCTTCAGCAGCAATCTGCCCTCATGTTGGGGAGGCATGAGCAAAGGCCCTGGGGTCAGCTAGCCTTGGGATCTGACTTAGGCTTGTCCCTTACTGGCTGTGTGGCTTTCACCAAACCGTCTATTTTGTCCCTCCTTCTCCCCTCCAGGCCTTTGCATGTGCTGTTTCCCCTGCTGGAATGCTCCTCAACTTGCCTTTTACTGGGCTCATTCCTTTCAGGTCTTGGTGTACACATCATGTCTGAGAAGGCTTCCTTGGTCTCCTGGTTACATATATTCTCTCAACCCCCTGGATTTTTCCTTTGAAGCCCTATCAGCCTAATCACAATGGTTATTAAATAGTTCTATGTAATATTATCTGTGTAATGTGTCTCTTCCAGTGGATTATGATTTCCAAGAGGGTGGGGATCATGCCTGTCTCGCTCACTGCTGTGTTCCTAGTGCCACTGTATGCCTGGCACATGGTGAGAGCTCAGTTAATAAGTGCTGAATGAATAAATGAAGTGCAATTCCCTAAGGCTCAGTTTCTTCATCCAAAAAATGGGCTTATGAGTATCTTTCTTTTGAATGGGAATAGATATACCTCACAGACATTAGTTCCTTCCGTATCTTCACGCCTTGCAAAAAACTCAGAAGAAATAAATGGTCTTTTGAATTGTTCACCTGAAAAACCCACCTGAAAAGGAGTTTCATAAAGTTGGAATTGTAATTCTGGAATGACTGAGATATCCCTGGTTTCTGCCACAGGCGGATGGACTAAATGACTCGCTCAGATCCCGAGGGGAAGGAGCATTTTCTCCTGGGGATGAGAGAGCTGGTTTGCCTGTGTGTGCTCCCCTTCTGCTGGTCAGGGGAGACCTCCTGGCTGAGGTGATATCTAAGTTCAGGCCTGAAGGGGTAGTAAGGTTAGTTTAGCAAAGGGTGAGAGGAAAAGTATTCTAGGCTAAGGGAATAGCAGATGCGAAGGTCTGGAGGTGAGATGGCATGATGTGTTGGAGGAATGAAAGAAGTTCAGAGTGGTGGGTGGGCAGAGATGGAGGAGTGGGTGGGTCCTGTGATGAAGCTGGAAGAGGTCAGCAGGGGTCAGGGCAAGGGTAGAGAGGGAGGAGGCCACCAACACATGAGGGATGTCCTGGAGGAGACTGCAGCTTGCAGGACACCGTATGCATGTGTGAGTGTGTGCACGTGTGTACACGTATGTGTGTACATGTAAGTTTATGAGGGGGCAGTTTTGGGGGCAAGGGCAGCACCCTTGGCCTCCAGCCAGGAACCATGCACACAGGTGCCCAGCTGGCATCCCCACAAATTCAGACACCCCGGCCCTGGAGTGTCAGAAACCCGCCAGGGCAGGAGCAGCTGCTTCTAAATCAAGGCCAAAGGCAGCCGAGGGGCCGGGTTGGGTTTGGTGGCTCTGCCCTGTGGGCTGATGTGAAGGCTGGGGCTGCAGGGGGCTCTCCGTTAGGGGCTCTGGGCCAGAATGAGCCCGGCTGGTTTGGGGAAGTTTATTTTGGAAGCTGGGATGATGCAAAATTAAGTGGGGAGGAAAAAATAGATGAGGCGGCGGTGAGGGTCTGTCTGTGGCTGGCGGGGCTGAAAGCGTCCAGCTAGAAGAGCGCTGTTGGGTAAACAGATGGGGGTGGCAGCTTTTCTGCATGTCCGCTATAAATACCCGGCAGCTCGGCCGCCCTGCTGGGGTTTCCTGGCATCGTGGGTGTGGAGATCAAGGTGCAGACGCAGGGCACTTCTGGGAGCAGCAGAGGGTGGCCAGGGCACTGCTCAGATCCTAGTCTCTTGAGGGGTGGAGGTCTGAGCCTGAGGCCCTGGGCAGGGGCAGGAGGTGCTCCTTTGTTACTAACTGGCTGTGGACCTCAGGCAAGCCCATTACCTCTGCGAGTCTGAGCTTCCTCATCTGTAAGACGGGGTGATAAAATAAGGCAAAGGAAGTGTCTCTCCTGGCAGTGACAGGTCCACTGCACACACTCAGGAAATGCTCTCTCCCGGGGTCAAACCTCTTAGGTGCTCTGAGACCTGGGTGAATTCTCTCATCAATCTGACCCTCAGTTTCCTCATTGAAAAGATGAGAAGAACCATGGTCTGGGAGGCTGAAATGGACTTGTGGGTGTGGCAGTGGACTGCAATGTGAGTGGTATTTCAGGGCTAGCTGTGGGCGGGGCTGGAGCTCTCCCCCAGCTCTCTGAGCCCCGGAGAGATCTCTCCCATCACTCCAATATTATAGCACTTAGTAATAATGATAACAATGATGGCAACAGCCATGCCCACTGCAGGCTTGTGATGATCCAGGAACTCTGCAGACTAAGTTATCTCAGTCCTTTGTCTTCTGAGTTTATTTTCCCAACCTCCCATCTTACAGATAAGGAACCTGAGGCTCAAGAGAAGGGACTGCCAGGAAAACAGATCTGGGATCCGCAAGATCCTCTATCCAGTCAATAAATACTCAGTGAAGATAAGCCACGTGTCAGGTGCTGGGGATTTAGAGGGTCCCTGTGTCCATGGAGCTCATAGCTTTGTGGGGGAGATGGGCTATAAATCAGTGAACAAGTGATGCACAGACAAGCATCCAGTATCCGGAATGACCTGGGACCTCCTGTTCTCCTGCATCTTTAGCGGATGTGTTTGGATTCTTCCTAGGGCAGAGGAACTTTGTCATCTAGTCACCCACAGTGCTGGCCCTGGAGTTGGCAGGCACCTGCTGAAATGAAATCAAGAATAAATCAATTCAGGGACTTCCCTGGTGGTCCAGTGGTTGAGAATCTGCCTCCCAATGCAGGCAGGGCTGAGGGGCTGAGGAGTGAAGATGTCCAGGGAGATGGGGCCAGGGCCTTTGTTCTCTGTTTCCCCCCGCCCCACCTGGTCTCCATCCCACTGATCCTGGGAACAGTGATCCCAGGCAGCTGGAGTGGGGCACAGCATGTGTGTTGGCCTTAGAGCTGTTGACAAATATCCAGGTTTACCTCTTTCCGGATCCGTGGTAGGAATGCACTGTCCATTCCCTTAAATTTAGGGATGATGATGTGACAGGCTTTGGCCAATGAAATGTGACAGCAACCAGAGACTAGCAGGATGGTGGCGGCTTGGTTCCTGAGTGAGGGCGAGATGGGGCAGAGCCCCCACCAACTCGCAAGCATGTAGTGTGAACAGGAACTAAACCTGTGCTGTTTGGAGCCATTGAGGTTTTGGAGTTGTCTGTTACTGTGACATAACCTGTGTATCCTGATTGATGGGTTCTGGGGTGGGGAAGCTATGGGTCAGCAAGAGAGACTGCAGCCTTGGGATTAACTAACTGATCCTTTTTCCTTCCTTCTTTTATTTATCTAGCCATTCATCTGTCTGTCTGTCCATCCGTCCATCTGTCCATCCATCTACCCATTCATTCACTTACCCATCCATCCTCCCGTCTGTCCATCTATCTGTCTGTCCCTCCATCCATCCATTTGTACATCCATCCATCCACCCATCCATCTGTCCATCTAAGGATTCACACCCAGATCTGCTTGGCCATGAAGCAGACCTCCTTTGTGCTAGGATGCCTCTTTGGAGAAGACACGTCCTTCTCTCTACCTGCCCCAAACCTCTCTGTCCACCACGGCCTGCTCAACCCTCCCTCCTCCAAGAAGACTTCCCTGACCTGCTCCCAGGCTCAGCGAGGGTGTCCAGGGGGCCGGAGAGACCACAGAGCCCTAATCACCGTGACTGGCCCACAGATGTGTCGACTGAGTCACAACCTGGAGGCACAACTGCACTTTCCCAGAGAGAGCTGAGGCATCATGGGAATTTGGCTGCAGTGACCCTGGGACCCTGATTGCCAGAATGGCCCCAAATGCACATATGTGGGGACCTTGTCCTCGGCAGGCCTCACAGGTCCATTTTGGGTTTGGCAAATGTGATCATTCTAGAAATGTGCTCCCACCACCACAGCTCCATTCTTGACCCCTCCAGGGTTCAGAGCAGCCCTGGGGTCCACCTTGAAACACAGGTCTTACTTTGAAAAAAAGGAGGAGGAGCCCTTGATGGAGGGAAATTGAGTTTTTAGTGAAATTATCACATGCTCAATGGTTAGGGGAGCCACTCAAGCCTTGCTATTTCCTCCGGGGTCTCCCTAGCAGCCCTTGCTGCAGTACGGAGAGAGGAGGCTTCCCTCAGCCTGGGAGGCAGTGTAGACTAGCGGTAACTGCATGGGCTTTACAGGCGGACTGTGGGGCTTGAGTTCCTTTTCACCTCCTTGTGGTCCCTGAGCAGAAACTTCACATCTCTGAGCCTCAGTTTTCGCATCTGTAAAATGGGGTTTTCCTCAGCTTGAAGGGTTGTTTTGGGAATGTGATGGGATAGTGACAGAAGTGCCCGGCACATAGTAGGTGTGCAGTAATGGTACCTACTATCAATGGTGGTAACACTGTGCACTGGACAGGACGTCACTTGGTAACAAATGTGCAGAGATTTGGTAGCAAGGATGAGGGTGATGGTGGTGATTTATTTTTGAACTAAGTCCAGTTCCTCTTGTGGAGGGAGCTTAGGCCCTGGGGTTAAATGTTAGGAACCGGGATCAAGGGCACAATTCAACTTACATTTATAAGAGGAAGGGAATTTTTCTTTCTAAAACTCCTACTGTGTGCCAAGTGCCGAGGTTAGCAGAGTAGGTGCATAATTTCTTGGGAGCGTCGCATGGGCTTTAAGGGGGATCATTAACCCCACTCTACAGATGGTGCAACTGAGGCTTAGAGGCCAAGGGTCTGGTCAGGGCCACAGAGTGAATAAAAGATGGAGTGAAGATTCCAGCCCAGGTCCCAGCGGCCCCAACTCCTTTGCTCTTTCTTGCACAAACAGTACTCAGGCCCCTGTGCTGGTCGCTCTCTCCATTGCCAGTCAAGGTCATGTGACGGCCCAGGCAGCTTTGCCAAAGCCTCTCCTCGTGCCCACAGGAGGCCACCTTGCCCTGGGACTTGCCTTTGGCTGCTACCCTGGCCGGAGTGTGGGCTCAGGTCTGCTCTGGGTCAAGCTCCCTGGGGGCCCAAGGACAGGAAGGGGGCAGGAAGTGGGCCGCTGGGCAGCAGGTGGCAATGGCACTGGGGAGTCAGCGTGTTGCTTCCCGACACCTCATTCTTACTCCCAGGGTCCTTCCCCTACTCAGGACCACCACCACCTTCATTCTGGAGCCCTCTTTCCTCCCTCTTGTCAGGGAAGAGAATCAGCCTGGGGCTCCTGCGCTTGATTTAGGCCACGGTCCCCACCGTAAGGAAACTGAGGCCCAGGGACAGGAAGGGAGACTAGCCCAAGTGGCAGAGCCAGAACTGAGAACCTGGGCTCCAGATGCCCTGCCCAGGGCCCCTTCTCCTATGGAACTCCCAGGATGATCCTACTTCCCAACAAGTCACTAGCTAGTTCCCATGGGACATGGGAACAAACGATCTGACATCAGAACGGTCAAGGAAAATTCGAGACACAGTCAGCACAACTAAACCCCACAGAGTCCCTCCTCTTGCACCACCCCCGTCTCAGCGGCTAAATGCATCGCTTCTTCCGGGAGTGAGGATGCAGGTCAATGCTTAACCCAAATCCCCAGTTCTCACGGTGATATTTCAGGCATGGTGGCACCTGGGCAGGGCAGAGATTTTGGAACTTGGGGAGGAACATTTCTAGCTTCCCTCTTTCTTACTCCACGCGGCCTTTGGGAAGGCTGACCAGAGCCCTTGCACCAGGCCGGGCCTCCTCAGAAGACTTTTTCTGTGCCTTCCTGTTGCGGTTTTGACTTTGGGGAAATGCTCTGGCCTTGAACTCATCGAGGGTCGGCCCCATGTGAAACTCGAAGTTTGTTCAGCCGTTTTGGGCTCCTGGTGGCAGGGAGCTCGGCCTTAAGCAAAGTCCAAACTGACCGCAGTCTTCCAGGGTGACTCTGGAGCGGTCGGACCTATTTATATGTGGTGGGCATTATATCACCACTTCCCTCCACGCTGAGTTTGTGAAGGTTTTTCTCTAGGGGTGGAGCGTGCTCTTCTTTCCACCATCATCCTTGCTTTTCCTGGCTTCTCAGAGTTGGGGGGCCGACCAGCCAAGGGAGGCAGGGCTGCAAAGTGGTTAAGGTGTGGACGCAGACAGATCTGGCTTTGAGTCCTTCAGGTCTCAGTTCAAATGTCACCTCCTCCAGGAGGCCTTCCCTGTCTGCTCTGCCCCTGTTTTATTGTCTTCACAGTATTTACCACTGCCTGGATGATCTCATCATATATTGATTTGTCTTACTGTCTCCCCCACCTGGATGTCAGCTCCAAGGTCAGGGGCTGTGTCTGTTCACAGATGTATCCTCAGTACCTAGCACAGTGTCAGGCCCACAGTAGGTGCTCAATCAAAGGATGCTGAATAAATGCACAAATGGGGTGTGTTCCCTCCAACAGTGGTTCTCAAATTTCAAGGAGCATCAGAGCCCCAGGGTGCTTGTTAACTATACAGACTTGGGTCCTGCCCCAGAGAATCTGATTCTGTGGGTCTGGGGTGAGCAGGAGTCTGCAGCAGGTCTGGAGGCCATCCCTCGGGAAACACGGGCCCGGGGATCCTGGTCTGCAGAAGGGCCCCGAGCACAGCAGGACTGGTGCTGAGCTGCGGGTGTGGCTCCCCTACATCCTGCCTTGAGGGTCTTGGGAAGGGGCTGTGCAGCAGGAGGGGCCTTAGGCCCTCAGTGAGGGTAGCAGAGGGTGTACCCCCTGCCCCCCACAAGTGAAGCCAGGCTTTCTCTCCTTTCAGGCATCCGTATCAGGGTCCCGCTTTCATATAATTCCTTGCTTAACGTCTATTTTCTCTGCTAGACTGTAAGTGTCCCAAGGGCAGGGATCAAGTCAGTTCTTAACTGCCCTTACACGTAGGCAAGCGAGGTCCTGACCTTGCTCCTGGACCCTGATCTGGTCCTCTTTTGCCTGCGCTGCATCCCACAGAGTGAGGCACCAAGGGGATGTGCCCACCCAGAGCTCATACTGTTGATACATTCCCCCTGTAGACCACCCTCCAGATGCTGGAACCCCTGCCGTGCTTGAAGACGCCTGAGCCTGCTTCCAGGGTCTGTGTGGGCCCCTTCCCCAGGCCTATTCTCCCGAGGGTGGACTGCACTGTGGGTGTGAGCCCTGCTAGGCCGAGGTGGCCACGGAGCAGATGTCTGGGGGGCATGGGACAGAGTTTGGACATGCGGGCTGAGGTGTCCACACACTGAAACCAGGGTGGGAAGAGAAGGGGCCAGGCCATGACTGGAAAGTTGCAAAGCTTCGTCTTGTGCCCACTCATATTCCAGGGCCATTCAGGGCATGGCAGCGGCCTCACCCTCTTCTTACTTCACCCCCGGCTTCTCTGCTTTAAGCCTGCCCCCTCCTTAGACAGCGAGCAAGGGAAGGGTGGGGGGGAATGCCAATATGTGTCATTTCCTTGCCACGTATGTTCATCATTTACTTAGGGCCTGCCATGTCCAGAGCTTCCTTAAGTTTCCATGTCTAATCCTCACAGTGTCCAGGGGGTTAGGTAATGTTTTCCCCATCCTATGGTGCTCAGAGAGGCCAGGTGACTTGTCCAAGTCCACACAGCCAGTAGAACATCCTCACTTGCTGACTCCAAAGCTAGTGTTCACAGGCTGGGGAACAGATGTTTTAGGAAAGAGTAGCACTCTGGGGAAATTGGATGGGTGCATGTGCTGTGTTTCTGGAGTGGTGACAGGGTGATGGGGAAGGAGGTGGGTATGGCTCTGAAGATCCTCAAGAGGGCAAGGGGGGGGGCGGGTCCCCGTCACAAAGGAGGACTGGGACCACCAGGGCGTCAGCAGTGTCCAGGGACAACTTGGGAGCCCTTCAGACCCCCAAACCACAGTTGGACATCCCAGAGTCTCCCCCGAAATAAACACAAGTCAAGTTAATGCAGGGTGCTGGCTACACAAATGAGGCACCAGCTCAAACCCGCTGGTTGTCTCCCAGCCAGGTGGCCGCCCCTAAAACAGGACTTGCCACGGGGTGAGGCAGGACTCTCCCAGCACAGCATCCCCCCAGGAAAGGGTTGAGCCCTCCCTGTCCCCCCAGGAGAGGGCTGAGCCCCTGGAACAGAGCCCCTCCAGTCAGTCAGTGTCCAGTCACATGCCAGGCACTAAGCCGATTTCATTGTCACAACAGCCCAAAGGGGAGGCCACAGTTGTTACCCTCATGCTACATAGGGAGAAATGGAGGCTCAGAGAGATGCAGTGCCCGGCTTGAGGTCACAAGGCAGCAGGTGGACGGGGGATTTGGACCCAGGGCTCTGTGACTCCAGAGCCCAAGGGCTTGACCTCCTCCATCTGCCTGGTGTTTGCTGATGCCTTGGGCCGTGTGTCTGGAGGAGCAAGAAGAGGTGAGTTCTGACTCTCGCTCCCCTTGGCTCCCAGACAGACCAGAAGGTGAGTGTGTGGTGCACTGGGGCTGCGGGGAGCCAGGGTGGACGGGAGCAGTAGGGCGTGCGGATGGGTAGGAAACCCAGCCTGGCAATGCCAGCCCCAGCAGGAAACACCTTTGCTTGTTCGGCCAGGCTGTGGGCAGAGGGCAGCTGTGTTGGGTGCCTACTGCCACAAGCCAGAGATGGTTTCTAAGGGCAGAGGGTAAACAGTTGCCTTGGCTACTTGGGTGTGCACCTGGGTGATAGGTCAGCTCTGGAGTATTCTGGTAAGTGAAGGAGGGAAACCAGAGGCCTCGTGCTCTGAGAGTGAGGTGGAGGGCACCAAAGGGAGGGCCCAAGACGAGTCTGCTGTCACAGAAGCTGGCCCTGGCTGGGCTGGCTTGGGGGCTGGCATTGTCTGCTCCCCAGGGAGGAGGGTCCTGGAGTCGGGACATCAGGGAGGCTCTGCTCTGGTCAACCTGGCAGCATCTGTGTGATAAACTTTATTGAAGTATAGTTGATTTACAGCACAGTGATTCAGTTACACACACACACACACACACACACACACATACGCATATTTTCTTTTTCAGATTCTTTTCCCTTATAGGTTATTACAAAATATTGAGTATAGTTCCCTGTGCTATACAGTAGGTCCTTGTTGGTTATCTGTGTACATCTCCTTTCTTTCTTTCTTTTTTTTTTTTTTTTTACAGTAAGCAGCCATTCAGTGCTGATTCATTCTGTTTTATTTTTTTTAATTTTTTAAAAAACTTTTTACTATAGAATGTAAAAACGACACCAAAGTAGAGACAATTGCTGTTTCCATTTCCCTCCTTCAACAGTCATCAATACGTGACCAGTCTTGTTTCATCTGTACTCTGACCCACTCTCCACTCTTCACAGATAGTTTTGAATCAAATCTCAGACATCAAATATTTCATCTGTAAATATGTACATCACCTTTCTTAATCATCACTACTCCTTTCTGTCCCACACTATGGGCTGTCTACTTGCTATTTCATTTCTCATCCAACAAACGGTAATCAATCAGGCTCTGAGCTTGGGGTACAGCCCCAAAGTTGCCAAACTCACAGTCTTCACCTCCATGGAGCTTCAGTCTAGAAAGCTCCATATATTGGCTTCCTCTCATCTGTTATTTGCAAGGTGAAACCAGCTCAAGCAAAGCAAAACAAAACAAAACACAGCGGGGGAGGGCATCCTGTGATCAGAAGACTTTCCCATGCTGGGGGCTCTAGGGCAAAAGAACATTTCAGGCTCAACTGCTCTGTCTCCATCTCTTGGTTGTACCTTCTCTGCCTGGGGCTTCATTCACCCTGAGCATTCCTTTTTTTTTTTTTTTTTTTTTTCTAATAAATTTATGTATTTACTTATTTATTTTTGGCTGTGTTGGGTCTTCGTTGCTGCACGTGGGCTTCCTCTAGTTGCAGCAAGCAGGGGCTACTCTTCATTTCGGTGTGTGGGCTTCTCATTGCAGCGGCTTCTCTTGTTGCGGAGCACGGGCTCTAGGTGCACGGGCTTCAGTAGTTGCAGCACATGGACTCAGTAGTTGTGGCTCGTGGGCTCAGTAGTTGTGGCTCACGGGCTCTAGAGCGCAGGCTCAGCAGTTGTGGCGCACGGGCTTAGTTGCTCCACGGAATGTGGGATCTTCCCGGACCAGGGATTGAACCTGTGTCCCCTGCATTGGCAGGCGGATTCTTAACCACTGCGCTACCAGGGAAGCCCCTCACCTGAGCATTCTTGATGGGTCCCTGAAGATGCCTGCCCCAACCAGGATCCCTACAGCTTCCCCTTCTCTAGCAACACCCACATAGCCAATCTAATTTCGGACCCACTTCTGAGACAACTGGTGGGGGGCGTTCTCTTGAGCAAGAGGCAAAAATAATGTGTCCATGACTGAGAAGACAGATGTTCAAGGACCAATGTGACCAATACTTATATAATTGTAATTGTGATTGGTGTCACAAAGAAGTACAGGGTGAGATCAGTAAATGAGGGAATCTGATCTGGTCTGAGAAATCAAGGAAGGCTTCCTGGAGGAACTAGCCTTTGAATAAGGGTTTGACACAGAAGTGGGAATTAACTGGCATAGAATGGGGAAGAGTGTTTGAGACAGAAGGAGCAGAACAGCTGCGAGGTTGGGTGCAGAGAGCCCTGGGGAGAGAGCAAGAGATGAGTGAGTATGTTGGCAGTCAGCCCATGCGGACCTCTCTGTGGAGGCAACAGTAGGAATTTTGGCCTTTCCTTGAGAGCCATAGGAAGCCCTTGGAGAGTTGTAACTCGGGGTGGCATCACAGAATATATGCTCTATAAAGATCTCTTTGGGTACGCTATGGAGAATGGACTGAAGGGGGCAAGTAGGCACCGAGAGACAGTTGGCTACAGCAGTCATCCAGGCAGGAGGCGATGGTGGCTTAAGTGAAGGAATTGACATAGGAGACAGGATGAATTTGAAATACATTTTGGAGCTAAAATTAATAGAATTGGGGACCTGATTGAATGGTGGAGGGGTGGGAAGAGATAAACATTTGAAGGACAGCTTCTAGGTTCCTGGCTTACACGGAAACCTATGGAGTGGGGATTATCGGCTCTCATTTAACTGGCTCTGAAAACTGAGGCTCAGAGACAGGAAATGACTTGCTCAAGGTCACACAGCATGTGAGCGGCCGAGCCTGGATTCCGACTCAAGTCTGCCTGTCTTCAAAACCCGTGTTCTTCTTCTCCATGTTTTTTTCTCTGCAATTATCTCTTCCACGACGGCTTTGAGAAATGAGTGGCAGGTTTAGAGAGGCTTGGGGAACCCAGCTCCCTGTTGAGGGAACATCTGCAGTGAGGTGCCTGAGGCTTCTAGAATGTCCATAGCTAGGAGCCCAAGCCAGAGGGCTGGACAGAGAGAAGCCTACAGGAGGGTGACTCAGGATGAACACAGCCTCCTCCGCCCCTGACGGCCAGGATATGTACAGCCTGAGGAACTTCAGCATCTCAGGACGAGCAAGGACCCTAAAGGCAGGTCTGGGGGGTGTATTCTGGCCCCGTGACTTCTGACCTCTGTCTCTAGGACTCAATTTTCTTTGCTTGTAAAATGATGTCTACATTCCTACCTTGCAGGGTGATCAGAAGACAGGTGAAGCCTTGGCACCGAGAAGGGGTGTAAACTGTAGCTATTAAAATTCTCTTATGCTAACCTTGGGGTTTGAGCAATATGGAGAGAGTCAAGCAGGTTTGAGATTCTGCGATGGGAATTCCCAGAGGTGGGAATATTGCAAAAACAAATCCCCAGAGCATGCGGGGGAAGTGGTCGGCACCAGTGCCAGCCTGGGTACCTTGAATTTGTACCCTTACTCTCCATGCTCAGAAAAATGTGTTCCTCTCCAGCCCACCCCAATCCACAGCACATCTCCCCTCCTCCAGGCCATGAATTCTCAGTGAACTTGTACCTGTCATGGCTGTCTTCTTGCTGATCTGACCTTTGTGAGTGACCCCTCAGCTTCCAGAAAGTGAGACCAGGTAGAGTTGCCCAGGCAGCTGAGTGACCTGGAGTGACTTAAACTTACTGTCCCCCTGCTAACTCAGGAATCCAGAAGTGATAAGACCATCTTTCCCAGAGTGTATTTAAGGATTCAATGAGATAATGTATGTGAAATGCCCACCATAGCAATAAATAGTGCTTCCCACTGGGTTGTCATTATGGGTTTGTGCCTGTCTCTTTCTAGGCCATGAACCTCATACCTCTCTGACCTCTGAGTACTCGGAGGCCGGCAGGATGCCTGACACATAATCGGTGCTCAGTTAAGCCCTGTTAAATAAGTGTGCTCCCTTTTTGGAGTCCCCAGCAGTGACTTCCACATTATTAAGAGGACGATGGGGTACAGGTTAGGAGAATGGATTGGGGGATCAGACAGATTTTGGGTTCATATCTTGTCTCTGACTCATACCAGCTACGATGCTTCAAGTCACTTCACTTAACCTGCTTCCTTCTCTGCAAAATAGGATTAAAAGGCCACCTCCCAGGATTCTGTGATCACATAACTCATGCATGTGAAGTGCTTAATGCAGTTCATGATGGGAGCTGCAATTACGATGATTAATCAACTAACTCCCATGTATTGGGTTGGCCAAAATTTCGTTTGGTTTTTTCCATAACATCTTATGGAAAAACCCGAATGAACTTTTTTGGCCAACCCAATAGGTGGCTGCCCAATGCAGTGGGCCGAGTGCGTGGCGTTCTCAGCACCCCTCTGCCCTCCCAGATAACCTTGATTGTGGTTTGGGGAGCCATGTAGTTGCCGGGACTGATTCCACTGCTGGTGCTAGGCAGGAGCAGGGCTAAAGCAACAAGTGCATTTCAACCCCCTGGCTCAGTGATTGGTTTTGTGTTGGGCATGTGATCTAGACCTGTCACATCAGAGTGAACCTTAGGACTTTTGCTGGGAATTCTGGAACAAAGATGCTTCTCTGATACCCTACTGATCACGAATGAAGCGATCTTTTTCTTGGGAACTGCTGGGAGGTGTCCTGGGACGATAAGGGAAGCCAGTTTTGAAAAAGGCAAGTTGAGTAAGAGAAAGAAACTGAGTCCTTGCTAGCACTGTCAAGCTGCTGGATCAAGCCTTTCCTGAAGGACTTTTCAAAAAATGTGAGCCAATAAATCGCCTTTATTATTTATGGCTGTTTGAATTGAGTTTTCTGTTCCTAGTAACCAAAGTCACCCTTACAGATTCAACACATACACTTCTCCACCTTGTGTAGCTGTCACTTCCTTTCTGTGGGTGTGGTGACATCAGCTCAGGCCACATTTCCTCCATGAGCACATGGGCTCTGTGAGAACCAGCTGACAGTGCTGCCTGTCGGAAACCAGACCACCCAGGAGCCGAAAGATTATGGAAACATAAAGAAAACCAGAGCAGGGAAAAATCCAAATGAATGCTTCCAGAATAACCAAAAAGAAAAAAAAAAAAAAACCAACCAAAAGTGGTGGCAACTCTAATAGCAAAATAATTGACAGCCACACTCCTGACTGAGGAGGGTGTATCCCAATCTAAACCACCTGAAGGGAGTATCATCCCTGCAGGGAATATTCCTTGCTTCTGGCTGTCAGCATCTCCTCCCCTGCAGGCCAGCACTCTGGTTTCTTTTCCTGGAATTATGGCAGGGGTCCCACCTTCCCTAGCCAAAGGTGGGCTAAACAAAAGCTCCTTTACTGAGATGGAATCTTGAGTGGAAGAGGCTGGTCCATCTATCTCTGTGTCAGGATCCTCACCATACTATTCCAGTCGTGAACCCGATGTACCTTTTGCTATCTAACTTCTGCAGCATCCTTGGTTCCCAAGCCGGTGCTCTGGCCCCCTGTGGATCCTGTGAACTCCCAGTAGCAGCCTTCCAATATTTTTCCTTTTGCTGAAGCTAGCAAGATTCATTTCTGTTGTTTACAACCAAAGAGCCTTCAGTGATACACCTGCTGAAGGGTCTGCAGCAAGGTGGGAGAAAAGTCTGTCATTCATTGAGAAGCCTCGTCAAACACAGGCTGGGCGATTTCCCACAAGGCTCTGGCGATGCACTCTGTGGGTCCATTCTTGGGGAGGCAGACTGGGTAATTGTGAAGGGTGTCCTCAAAGCCGTAGTGCATTGTCAGGCATTGTCTGCAGGCTGAATACATACATATATAATGATGCTGAAGGGATGAATAAAATACAAATTAGTTTCAAGGAATTTCTGAATTCACATGTTAAAAAACCATTAGGTGGTTTATCGTCTAATCAATACTAAATGTAAAATCTGGGAAAACGTTTATATGGAAAAGGCGTGCTCCTCTTGAAAATGTTACAATCACAGCTGTGAGGGTGTGATGAGGCGAGGGTGTGTATTGCAGGACCATAGCGGTCATCTGTCCTTCCTGCCTCCAGGACCCATTTTTCCTCCCTGCAAGACTGCACCCTGATAAAGCTCCGGGAGACTGGCTGCTCCCACTGGTTCCAAAGGTGGCCTGTGACTCAGATCTGGCCAATCAGAGCGTTGGATTTCCCTGGCCACACTAATTGGCTCAGGGATGGCGAAGTGACCCAATCAGAGCCAATGAGAAGCAATGGGAGTTTCGCTGGGGCTTCTGGGAAGAAGCCACCCACAGTGACTTGGAGGATTTAAATCTGAAGAGGCGCGGAGGTCTGTAGTGGCCGAAGGTGATAAGTTCTGAGGGCAAACTTGCCTGTGAACGGGGCCAGCACGCAGGAGAGGGGAGCTGAACTGGAGAGGGAGGAGCTGGGTCCTTGGAGAGCGGTTTGGGCCTCTGCTGAGGCCTCACAGAGCCAGCCCGCCCCTGGACTCCTCAGTGACAGGAGCCAAAGAATCCCCATTTCCTTAAGCCGTTCAGGGGTCCCAGCGGACACATGGGAGAGGTGGTGCTGGAATTCTGAGACTCATCCAGTTGTCATCACCCCAGAGAGACCTACTTCTCGAAAGGGCACATTCAGTGTAATTCAACCGAGGTGTATCTCACCCCTGGCGGGGTGAGAATTCCACTGGGACCCGCCTCACCGTGGGGACTCATTTTAGAGTTGCCAGGTTTAGCACATAAAAATATAGGACATCTCCTTAAATTTGAATTTCAGACAAACAACAAATCCTTTTTATTTTTTATTTTTTGGTAGTATAAGTATGTCTCATGCGCTATTTGGGACATACTTATACTAAATAATTATTGTGTATCTGAACTTCAAATTTAACTGAGGTTCCCGTATTTAATCTGGAAAACCTACCCCAGACTTCCTCTGAAGTCACCCTGGACAGGTTCATTCACAAGGTGAGGAGGAGGAGGAGGAGGAGACAGGCATGGTGCATGGCGAGCTGTCACTGGATGGACGGGGAGCCTGGAGATGTGAGAGGTGACTGGAGAGGAGCGAAAGGAGGGGAGGGAGGAGAGCAGAGAGGAGTGGGGTCACCGAGGGTGTCAGCAGATGGGGACCCTGAGGCCCTGCAGGGGAAGTATACTTTGCATGGCCATCACTGTGCCTGCAGTGGCTACCACCCCCTGGGAGAGGAAGCTCTCCCATCTTCACCCCTGCTCAAGGAGTCCACGTTTGCCCCTCATGACGCCCCCCCAGCCACAGTTAATTGGACAAGAATGAGTCCTGAGCCAAAGGCAGCCAATCCAGGGCCAGAATCTCATTGTGACTCAATGAGAAGAGCTAAACTGGCCTGAGCAGATCCCAGACCTGAGTTTCGAGATGAGGAGAGATCGAGGCAGCCAGAAGGGGGATCTGAAGCTGGAGGAGATATGGAGAGAGGCTGAGAGGCCATGAGAGGCTGTGCAAAGGGGAGTCATGAGGGAGGGAAGCTGTGTGAAAGAAGAGGCTGAGAGGTCAGGAAACTAGGTCCTGAGCTAGGTCTTAGGGCTCCAGATAAGACCCCACTCTTGAGAAGCTCTCAGTCTAGTGGGATCAGACCCCTAAGGAATGAAGACTGGGACTCAGTGTACAGATAGTGAGATATACAATATACTTCTGGGACTTAGAGGAAGAAAACTTCAACTCTGCCTGGCAAGAAAACTTCAACTCTGCCTGGAAAATTGAGGAGGGCTTCTTAGGGGAGGTGGCCCTTGAGCAGGGCCATGAAGGATGAATAGAAGTTTACTGGGAAAGAAGGCAGGAATGGGGGTGAAGGCACTAAAAAACAAGAGTTCCTGATGTGGTGAGGTTGGATTAGAGATGAGGACTTGGAAGTTTCCTGTCTTGAGGTTACAAGTGGGATGAGGCTGGCCAAGGAGGGAGCAGAGACCAGGGTCACAGGCTGCTGCTTTTGGGGGCCAGGCGGGCACATGAGTGAGCTAAGTTGGTCAGGTGTGAGAGAGACCTTATGGCTTTGTGGGTCTGCTTCTATTTCCCATTTTTAAAAGGGCAGGGATCCAACAATTGTTCTCTAATTAAAACAAACCAGTGAAATGATGAAGAACAAATGTCCCCATGGCCAACTGGAAAGTCCACAGTCTGCCTAAAACAAACTAGACTAGCCACTAGAATCACCAGGGGCACTTTTACAAAATAGGATTCCTGGACCCCATCCCTGGAGAATATGACTTTATTGGTCCAGGGTGGGGCCTGGACAGCAAAATATTTTAATAGCTACCCAGGTGATTCTGTGGTTCTAAGGTATCACCAGAGGTGAAAACCAGTGGTCCAAAAGGAATGCCACTTGGTGCCTTGCAGGAATGTGTCTTCCCAAATTTTTGATTTTTCTTTTCCTTTCTTTTTAAAAAGTATTTATTTATTTGGTTGTGCTGGGTCTTAGTTGTGGCCTGCGGGCTTCTTAGTTGCGGCAGGCGGGCTCCTTAGTTGTGGCTCGAGGGCTCCTTAGTTGTGGCTCACCAGCTCCTTAGTTGCAGTTTGTGGGCTCCTTAGTTGCAGCTCACCAGCTGCTTAGCTGCATCATGCAGGCTCCTTAGTTGTGGCATGCAAACTCTTAGTTGCGGCGTGCATGTGGGATCTAGTTCCTTGATCAGGGATTGAACCCGGGCCCCCTGCATTGGGAGTGTGGAGTCTTAACTACTGCGCCACCAGGGAAGTCCCTTGATTTTTCAAGAAAAGCCAGAAATCTGGATTTTTCTGTGAAATAGCCTTATTTTAAAATGTTGGCTCAACTTCAAAGGCAAAATCGGGTAGTACATCTATGGGTTGCTCTAAGCTCCTTTTCCTTACAACAACTCTATGAGGAATTTATCTTGTTTTGCAGATGAGGAAACAGAGGCATGGAGAGGCTGTGTAACTCACCCAAGGACCCGAGCTGGATAGGGTCAGAACAAGATGCATACTCAGGCAAGTCTGGTTCCAGAGCCCATGCGTTTATCCACAGAACCCATCTGCAGCCTGGCCGTGGCCCCCCCAGCAGTTTGTGACCTCTGGTGGGTGAGTAAGAGGAGAGAAGGGCCGGGGGCAATCTTGGTCCTGATGAGAAAGAAGGCAGAGTGGCCAGAGGACGGGTGAGCCGCATGGTGGCTGCCATCAGAGCCCCTTTGAATGAATGGAAGGATGGAGCCCTTTGCCATCTGTAATGGCCTCCAGCATCTCTGAAGCCCCACGTGGCCCTGCCCAGGGAGTGGAGCCCAGCGGCTCTGCTTCCTATGAGGCCTGGCAGGTTCAGACTTAGGTCTTCATCAAGTACCCTGCCGGCTCTGGCAGCGCTGGCGGCGCTGGCTCTGCCGAGATGCTGCCGGTAAATGGGCTTACCTGGTGGTGGGGCCGTTGCCAGGGGAAACTTCAGGCTTTGTTTGTTGCTGTGACTCAGGGTAGGTCATCATCTGGCAGCCATCACACCTCATGCCATGGGCTCCAGGCTGGGGCCCTGGACGTGTCTCCTTCTGAGGCTGGTCGGACCCATCTAATGAGCCCTGCTCCAGGAGTCACCTTATAAGGGAATGTTACCTTCCCACAGGCTTTGAGGATGGGGCCTGGGGCGGGCTGGGGGTGGGCATTCTGGGAAGGCAAGAGAATGGATTCAACTAACCAGCAGGATTGATTAAGGACAGGAAAGTGGCCATATCCTATGGATCTACTATGTGTGCTGTGTCTTGCTAGGTGCCTTTGCATCCGATTTCTTAACATTTACAACAATTCTGAGGGGTCAATGTTGTTATCTCCATTTTATAGATGAGGAAGTTGAAACTCAGAAAGGTGAGGTGATTTGGCCAAGTTTTCATGGCTTGTAAGTGGAGCTGTGATTTGAGTCCAGGTTGTTCCCTGGTCATTCACCTTCTCTAGATATGTCCTGAGGCCTCTCCTTAAGACCCACCCCAGTCCCACTCACTCCAGACCCCAAAGCTTGATTGTCCTGCCCTAGTGGGTCAGGCTGTGTACGCCTCAGTAGCATATTCACAGGTCGCAGGCATCTTGGACTGACTGGACCAAGAGATGACAAATCTATGGAGACATGTGGGCATCTGTACAGATCAATTGCAGAGAGATTTGGGGCTGGTGGTTGTTAATGCACCGATCAAATCATAGAACGAATCTGTGGCCACGAGGCAAAGAATCATCTTAGCTGAGTTAAAACTAAGAACAATGTTGTATGTCTTTAGCTAAAAAAGCAGTGATTATTTTGCTTTGCAGCTCATTTTTAACTTTATAAAAGTAGTTTAAAAATCAACATTGTTGTCTTTTCATCTCTGCTCAGCACTCTCTTCCTGCCCTTCTGCAGACAGGCTGCCCAGGTGGCATCTGGGCTCGTGTCTTTTGTTGCTTGTCTCTCCTCGCTTGTCTGTTCAGCCCCACTGGGCGTGGGCATAGGCTGTATCCGGATGCAGGCCTCACCAGGAGGAGGGTCTGAACCTGGGTGATGGGGAGTTCCCACCATGGCCCAGGCAGGAGCACTTCTTAGGAGGGTCTTATTTTGTGGGGTGGCTGGACTCTGGGCCCCACTGGGAGGGAGGTGACCACGCCAAGCCCCAGTGGCTGCCCAGTCTTTAGTGAGAGGCCAGTTTTTTGGCCTGGTGTTCCAGGCCCTTCCCAGTCAGACCCTGGTCCACCCCTCCAGCCTCCTCCCCTGCCTTACCTCCCTGGCTTCAGTCCTGAGCCACTCTGCAGTCTCACTGTGTCACGCCTCCATACCTTTGCACAGGCTATTTGCTCTCCTAGGATCACCCTCCCTTACTTGCAGGGATACCCTGTGTGAAAGAGGCCAGCACTGGGTTAAATGCATAATCAGTGCTTAAAAGTGCACCTTCCATCCTCCCTTCCTCCTCTCTCCCTCCCTCTAACGTGGAAACATGGCCCTTCCTGCTCTAGGGGAACAATTAGTATGATGTGAGAGGCACAGTACCAAGCCAGAGAAGCCTCTAGTCTACGTGGATGGAAGAAACAATGCCTACAGCACCCAGGATCCCTGGGCATTCTCCCCTGCCCTCTCAGTCCACTGTCTTGTGTGACTCTTCCCCCTTAGAGGTGGAACGCGTGAGTTGCCTGAGCCAGCCTGGTCATCGTGTTCCCTCAGCCACAGGGGTTGGTTCATTCAGAGCCACTGGGACATGATGAGATGCTGCTGGGACTGCTGGACAGACCCAAGCCCTCTTCTCCTGACTTGAGTCTGGACCTGGTTCTCCAGCCTGCCTGCCACTCTGTGTGAGCTCTCCACAACCCCCAGTAAACACCCTTCAAGCTTAAGGAAGCCAAATTGGAGTCTGTGGCTGGCAGTCAATGCACACACCCTGCAAATCTACAAACTCCTGGGATAGAGGAGCTGAGAGTCAGGGCCCCAGTGGGGAGGAGAAGGTGGTGGTGAGAGTGTCTGGATGGAGGGGGATCCCATCTTGGCCCTGGATGGGACCACAGGGATCAGCTGTTCAGTCCCTGAGTGGTGCCCAATGTCCAACTCGAGGGGCTGCCTGGGCCAGGCAGCCAGGACTTTACCCAGAGGGGCCTCCTAACACCAAACCTAGTCCTTTTTGCTGAGACCGGGGAGTGGGGATGGTGGGGCGCAGGGGAGGGAAGGGGGGGACTACCCCTTCTAGGCTGGCACCATGACCATAACCACATTCCAGTGCCCAGAAGTGAATCCACGAGTGGAGGGGAAAAAAGGCCCTAAAGCTGGTGCGAGGCCGAGGAGAGAGGCAGGCACAGGCCTTTGTGTCTACACCTGTCCTTCCACAGCAGAAAGGGGGGTGATGAGGGCCCTGGGGAAAGGGGAATGGAAAGAACATTGGCTTGGAGCCAGATGGATCTAGGTTTGAATCTACCTCTGCCGCTAATCAGCTGTGAGAGCTTGGGCATATCACCTTACCTCTCTGAGTCTCAGTTTCCTTGTGTGTAAAATGGGAATAATCCTACATGCATCCTGGGATTATTGTGAAGAGTAAACAAGGATGAATCATGTAAAATTTCATATGGGTGCTTGGCACAAGCAAAGAGTCCACCAATGTTTGCTTTTATTGTGATGAAAAATAAGAACCCTGCTTCAGACCAAGCTCGGTCGGTTTCCTAAAGAGTTGGCTTTGGTTTAATTCCAGTTCTGAACTGGTGAACCTTGGGCAACTGACTGTGGGCTTCCTCTTCAGGTGTCAATTTGCTCATCTGTAAAACGGGGATAATAGCATTTCCCATTTCAAAAGTAGATGTGAGGATTAAATGATGTAATGCACATAAAGTGCTTGGCATCATGCCTGGCACATAGTAGGTGCTCAGTAAATGTCAGGTCCCTCCTGCCCACCTCCCGGCTTTGTACTGGATATGAAGGAGCAGGTGGTGAGGGGAGCAGAGAAGCCCCAGACCTGGAATCAGAGAACTAGGTTCTGCCCCAGGCTTGGCACTGAATTGCTGGGCTTTCTTTGGGTGAGATCCTGACCCCTGGGTCTCTGTCGACCTCTCATCTGTTAAATGATGACCTTGGACTTGATGGTCCTGCTTCTGACTCTAAAATTCCATTCTAGGAAAACAAGAACATTGCTACTTAAATAAAGGACTGAGGGCAGCTGCTCCTCGCTTGAGATGGGGCTGTAACAGAAGGAGGCTGCACTTTCACTTCAGAAACCCCCCCTTTTTTTTTTAATAATTTTTAAAAATTTTATTTATTTATTTATTTATGGCTGTGTTGGGTCTTCGTTTCTGTGCGAGGGCTTTCTCTAGTTGTGGCAAGCGGGGGCCACTCTTCATCGCAGTGTGCGGGCCTCTCACTGCTGCGGCCTCTCTGTTGCGGAGCACAGGCTCCAGACGCGCAGGCTCAGTAGTTGTGGCTCATGGGCCCAGCCGCTCCGCGACATGTGGGATCCTCCCAGACCAGGGCTCGAACCCACGTCCCATGCACTGGCAGGCAGACTCTCAACCACTGCGCCACCAGGGAAGCCCTGCCCCCTTTTTTTCTTTCTTAAATGTTTTTTTAAAAAATAAATTTATTTACTTATTTATTTTTGGCTGCATTGGGTCTTGTTGCTGCATGCGGGCTTTTCTCCAATTGTGGTGAGCAGGAGCTACTCTTCATTGTGGTGCGCAGGCTTCTCATTGCGGTGGCTTCTCTTTGCTGCGGAGCACTGGCTCTAGGCGTGCGGGCTTCAATAGTTGTGGTGCGCGGGCTTAGTAGTTGTGGCTCGTGGGCTTAGTTGCTGTGCGGCATGTGGGATCTTCCCGGACCAGGGCTCGAACCCATGTCCCCTGCATTGGCAGGTGGATTCCTAACCACTGTGCCAAAACCCCTTGAGAGGCCCATTTTGGTTATGAAAGGGCAGGGTCTCCTCACCCCACCCCCCATCGGGCCTGGTCTAGAAGAGGAAGTTCCTTGTAAAGTGACGGACGTGGGTCTGTGTAACGAGGAGGAGTTTGGGAGTCATCTCTGGGCCGCTGGAGAGAGACTTTGGGAGGCCCGGGACTCAAAGCAGGGTGGGGACGAGCAGCGGGCTCTTTGGGAGAGAGGGGCTTGGGAATGTGGGAGCAGCCAGAGGCAGGGAACGGGCTGGCAGCGAGGGCCCGAATGTCCCAAACAGTAAGTGAACTGGTCACTTTGGTGGTGTTGCTGGTTAGGTCCAGGAGTCTCCCTTCTTTCCCTGACCCTTCAGTGGGTTCTGTTGCACACACAGCCTTGTGTCTGTGGCCTTCGGGGGTGAAGGAGTCATGGCGGAGGCTGCACACAGGAGCAGAGAGGGGCGGCAGACAGCACGATGCAGTGGAGACGTGGCTCAGGCCAAGAGCAGATGTAGGAGTGGAGGGAGACAGGAACCACAAACCCTCTCACAAGGTCCCAGGAGCATCAAGAAGGGCTTTGGGCTTTCTGAAGTATGGGGCATAGGGTTTTGAATGATTTTATTTTGAAATTAAGGCCACGGTGAACCTAGAGGACATGGTGACATTGGGGTTTTGGTTTTACATTTGTATGATTTGGATCAGCAGAGAGGAAACGCTATTCCCTGTTGGCGGGGGAACGGCACGACCCAGGCCTGGAGCTGAGAAGCATGGGTTGGAGTGGAGGACTCTTGGATGGTGTTGCTGTGGAGGGCAATGGGTTTGGGTCACAAGGGCCTGGCATGCTAGGTAAGAAGCTGATTTTTTATACAGGCAATGGGGGCGCTATGGAAGACCACAGCAGGAGAGGGACGAGAAGCAAGCCGTGGGAGGATGGCTCCAGAGGCAGGTAGAGGAACTGGGCTGGGATGAAGACAGGCAGGAAGCTGGGGAACAAGCCTTTGGTATCGAGGACCATTCACTGTACAGGGCTTGTTGTGGCCAGATCAACACAGGTGGGTTACAGGGTGGGTGTGATGCCACCTCTTGGGAGAGAGGGCACCTGTGTGATGGTCCTGGCGGCAGCCCGATTTCACCTGCACCAACCACCAGCTTCCTTGTAGTCTCCACCTTTCCTGTGACTCAGTTCCCCTGAGGACCTAACACAGAGCTGGGGGAATTTTTAAAGTTCTGTCATTTCGGAGGTGACTCAGTTAAATGGGCAGGGCTGGGAGAAGGGGATCTCTCACCGCAAGAACTTTTGTGTAACCCCCAAATCTTCATGGGCTGCGGCTGAGATCTAGCCACCACACCTGCTGATCTTGTTTGATGGATGGGGAAACTGAGGCCTAGAGATGTGAAGGGATCTGTGTAGGCTTGAGTGGCCGGAGCAAAGGCCTGGGTCCAGTTCAAGTTCAGTCACTTTCTGTGTGACCCTGAGTGAGTCTTCTCTCTGGGCCTCCGTTTTCTCATCTGTGTGGTAGGATAATGCAGTCTCATCCTCCCATTTTCTTGCCTTCCTTCCCCTCACCATAGACGCCATCCTTGCCCAGGCCTTTGGTCCCCTGTGCAGGTCCTGGATGTCTTTATAGCTCACAGATGCTCCACCACCTTCTCAGCCTGACACCAGCTCCCTTCCCCTCCTAGGACCCTGCTTTCCTTGGGGACACTCCTTCCTAACCCTGCCACGCTCTGGCAGGCTGGGGTCCTTCTCACTGCTGTCGCCCTGACCTCCCTGCCACCCTGCACACTCCCTGAAGACTTGGCTCACGCCCTTCCCTCCACTCCATCCTACTGTCATCCAGGGTGACTTTAGTGACTTCATGGATGGCCTATCTAGCACCTGGTCACTCAGTTCCTGGACTGTCTTGTCTCCAGTGACTCATTCCCTCCACCTGCCCACCCCGTGGCCACCCTGGGCCTCATCGTCCCCCAGGACTGCCTCCTCTGAACCCCTACTCCGAGCCCCACTGCCTGTAGGTGAGCAGCTCCCGTACTCCTGGATCCTCCTGCACTGACACCTGCGCTGAGCTGGCAGCTTCCTGAGCCCTTCCTTTCCCTCCCCCAGGCCTCCATCTGCCCCCAGAGCCCCTGGTCCTGATCACCCCACCCTCCTCCTTCTGCTGCTTGCTTACTTGAGCATCACTGAAGAAAATCGCTGCCTGGTGGGTCACAGCTGCTACAGATGCACGGTTTCCAGTCATAGCTGGGCCCTCAGCACCTCCTTTCAGGCCCTTTTCTTGAGTGGGTGGTCCCCTCTCCAGGCCCTCATCACCTCACCTGGCCTTCATCACCCTCCTCGGGGCCCCTGGCTGTTTCCCGCCCTCTCACATGGAAGGGGTGATCTTGCCTGTTGCCTCATCAAGACCCCCAGGCCTTGGTGGGAACGTCCTTGATTTCCCACCCCCTCACCCCTGTCCACACCATCTTCACCTTCTGTCCTCTCGCCCCCAGGCTGAGGCCTTCTGCCTGGTGAGGGCTGCTCCCTCCACTCTCTTTTGGACCCTTGTTCTCTCCCATCTCCCCTGGGGCCTTGCACCTTCAATAATTCCCATTCTCTTTGACCCCTTCACCCCACTTCTCTGGCTCAGGCTATAATAGGCTACTTCTCTTGTAGCCTATTATTATGTTTAAGTCCTCATATCTCAAGATAAAGGACCCTTGATCCCGTGTCTTGTCTCTAGGTACCAAGCTCATCCCTTCACCTGGAACCTCCCAAGTGTGGTCAGCTAACATGCCTTCATTTCCCCCTTTCATGCTTCAAGGCATTGCCATCCACCCTCCCAAGTCATCCTGCAGGAGGACGTCAGTAACCTCATTGCTAAATCCAGTGGTTAACCCTTTATGCCTCAGCTAATGCATGCTACCTTTTTTTTTTTCCTTTCTGGAAAGTTCCCCCTTCTGTTTTAGAGTCTGCCAATGGCCTCCCCTAGAGCCATTCTCCCCTGGTTCCTTACTAATAGAAGCCAGGTTTTCTTTTGGAAAGCAATGTGCTCTGCTAAAAGGCCACATTTCCCAACCTCCCTTGCACCTGGGGTAGCCAATGAGGTATAAGTGAAAGCTATGGGAAAGGATGGGAAAGGGCTTCCAGGACATCTGTTTTAAAGAGTCTGAGCAGTATCCGCAAGGAGGCAAATTTCCTACTCTTGTTTCTTCCTCTTTCTTGCTTCTGGAACATGAACGTGATGGCTAGAGCTGCAGCAGCAATCTTTTGATGATGAAGTGAACTTGAATGTGGAAATCAGGACTAAAAATAGCAGAGCAAGAGACAGAAAGAGCCTGAGTCTCTGATGATGGTGGGTTGCCTCCCTCCAAAGTTCTTTTTATGTAGGAGCAAATAGAACCTGTATCTTGATTAAGCCACTGATTGGGTTTTCTGTTGCTTACAGCAGAATCTAATCCTAGGCTATGCAACTTCAGAATGGTTTCCTGGCTTTCCTATCTTTCAGACTGTTACCCCTCTGTCTCCATTTGTGGGTGTCTTCATTGTCCTGCTCCTAAAATGTGGGGACCCCCAGGCCTCTGTTCTGGGCCTCCCTTTTTTTCTGTATCCCATATTTCCTAAGTAATCTTGTTCTTGCTCCTGGCTTCACATCATATGCTGGTGACTTACAATTTTCAGCACAGACCTCCAGACTCCAATATTCAACCAGAACCCTCAGTTCTGTGGCCCCTGAGTTCTTCCTCCTGCCAATGTCTCCTCCCAGGCCCCCCAGCTCAGCTGGTGAATCTTCATCCACTTATTTGGCCAAGTTGCAAACCCTGAAGTCATTCTCCTCTTTTTCCTCGTCTTCCTACTGCCTAAACTCCTCACATGCAGTCATTCATCCAGATCTAGTAAGTTACCACTTCATACCCATCAGGATGGCTGTTATCCAAAAACAAGAAATAACAAGTGTTGGCAAGGATATGGAGAAGTTGGAACCCTTGTGCATTGCTGGGTGGGAATGTGAAATGGTGCAGTCACTGTGGAAGACAGTATGGCGATTCCTCAAAAAGTTGAGCAAAGAATTACCATATGATCCAGCAATTCTACTTCTGGGTGTATACCCCAAAGAATTAAAACAGGGTCTTGAAGAGATATTTGTACACCCAAGTTCATAGCAGCGTTATTCACAATAGCATAAATGTGGAAGCAACCCAAAAGTCCACTGATGGATGAATGGATAAACAAACTGTGGTATATCCGTACAATGGGATGTTGTACAGCTTTAAGAAAGAAGGAGATTCAGATACTTGTTACAACATGGATGAACCTTGAAGATATTATGGTAAGTGAAATAAGCCAGTCACAAAAGGACAAGTGGGATCCTGTGATTCCACTTAAATGAGGTACCTTGCATAGTCAAATTCACAGAGACAGAAAGTAGAAGGGTGGTTGCCAGGGCCTTGGTGGAGGGGAAATGGGGAGTCAGCGTTTAATGGCTATAGAGTTTCCGTCGTGGAAGAAGAAAAAGTTCTGGAGATGGATGGTGGTGATGGCTACAAAACAATAGGAATGTACTCAACACCATAGAACCGTACACTTAAAAGTGGTTAAAATGTAAATTCTATGTTATGTATATTTTACTACAAAAAATTTAGCAATTTTATTTTCTAAATTGTCTTATTCTCCGTCACACCTTTGATTCTCAGTGGGACCACTGCAAAACCTTCTCTCTGGTCTCCCTGCCTCTGATTTCACTCTGTGTCCATAGCCCAGCCCCCTCTTAATCAGAGTGTTGTTTCTAAACCTCAAATCTTGTCATGTCAGTTCCCCCCATAGGGCCATCCAGGGTCCCCACTAATTCTAAGCCCCTTAGCCTGGCCTTTAAGGGTCCCCCTGATCTGCCCTCTGTCTCTCTTTCTAACCAACACCTGCCTTTATTTGGGTCCAGTAATTCATCGAGTGCCCTGGTCTGGTTCATACCTCCGTGCCTTTGCAGGTACTGTTCCCTCTGCCTACTCACAGTGACATCCCACCTTCCCTCCTTTGCATAGCCCATTCATCCTTTAAAACTCTGCTCTGGAGTCTCCTCCCTTGTGATGCCTTCACTAAACTGTCTCTTCTGGCCTTCGTACCACTCCTTTGCCGTCTCCATTTATTGCTGTACACATCACGCTGCACTGTGATTATCTGCTTACATGTCTGTCTTCAGGCAGCCCTTCAGCTTCCCTACTCTTCCTCCAGGAAGTCCTTTTTGACTCCTCCAGCCCACAGTGCCATCCACCTTCTCTGTGCTCACAATCTCTCGCAACCCACTGGCCGTATCATTTCAGTGTTTGATTGGACACTGTCTTGTCTTCAGTTCTCTCATGAGGATTGTCTTGCCTCTGATGAGCTGGTACAAAAAGCTCCTGGGGTGCAGGGACCACGGCCTCAGTTCTCCTGTTCTCTGGCCCCCAGTATAGGGCTGGCTGCCTGAAAGAAAGGCAGGAGTGGACATCTAGGGAGCAAGTTGGTGCCACGTACTCTGGCCCCTGCCATGTCATTTCATCCTCCCGAGGACTCTGAAATGAGGGTTATCATTCCCATTTTACAGATGAGGAAGCTGCAGCTCAGAAGGTCAAGGGGCTGGGATCACGCAGCATGGCAGTGGGAGAGCAAGGATTTGAACCCAAGGGGATCAAGCTCGTGCTCTGCTCCTAGCCAGAGGCTGGGTCCCAGAAAGACTCACTGGGTTGGACTGAGTTGAGTGAGCATGTCTCCCACACACGTGGCAGTGTTTGATTTTTCCAGCAAACTCAAGTACATGCAAGGTGGAGGCGGCATCCAGGGGAAACAGCTTGTGTTGGTCCTGGCTCTGCATGTGGGGACGTGTCCAGGGTTGTCGAGGCCAGGTGGGGAGTTGGGTGGCCTTGGGGGCAGTAGGTGAGTTTCCCTGGTGTCCCAGGAAACTCTCAGTCTATGGTGGCTGCCCCAGGGGCACGGCCATCCTCTGCAGTAACAACTCTTTGCATATTTCTGGATTTTATTTTACTTTTTTTGCTGAGATCGTGGGCATCTCCTGTCACCTCCCTGGCTCTCATTTTCCTCATCTAAAAAAATAGGAATTAAAATAGTGTCTCTCTTTTAGATTCTGGGGACAGATCCTTTGCAAGGCTGGCTGTGGCAGTGCCTTGATTACAAAAAAAGTCCTATGAGTTTTGAGAGACTTTGCATCCTCTCGGGGAGCCTGTGGCAGAGAGGTCGGGGAAGGATCACCAGTCCCAGTTTACAGATAAGAAGGACAGGGCCTCTGGCCATGAACAGATTTGCTCTCTTCCCACAGCTGGTGAGAGAAGAAGCTGGGACCACTGAGGTTTTTGAAGCAAGTCCAACAGCCTTTCTACTTGACTTTGCCTGATAGATGGAAGCCAGCAAATAAGAGGCTAAATAATTGGAATTTAGGGCTAAGGGATGGGATGGAGAGTTTAATGCTGAGGGAGTGAGCACTGGGGAAAGATCATTGCATTACTAGTTTAGAGGACCAGAGAGGGAAAGTTAGTTGCCCAAAGTCACAGAGCAGGTTGGTGGAGCTGAGTCTAGAATTTAGCTACAGTGACAGGGCAATAACAAAAAAACAAAAAAAAGAAGAAGAAGAAGAAGAAGAAAACAAAGAAACCAACTATCACTATTTTCTCTATCTGTTCAGTAAGGTAATAGGTGCTCTATATGTAACAAATGGAGTTAATCTTCCCAGCAGCCTGCAGCCTGTACTGCTATGATTGTTTTCAGATGTAGAACTGGAAGCTCAGTGAGGTGGTCTGAACTGTCCAGAGCTTACGCTTGGTTAATGGGAAGCCAACATTTGAACCCGGTCCGGCACCAAAGCTGGTGTTCTCAGCCACTCTGTCCCACCTCCACACTTGCCCATGTGTGTGAGTCGGTAAACGTACCATATTGACCAGGGGCTTTGAGGCCCCAGAGAGCTGAGTCAGGGCAGACGGCCAGGCTGGTTGCTGGGTGCCAGCTGTCAGGTGCTCAGCTCATGGGCAGCCAGGTGTGCAAAGACTCCATTAAAAGGAGCGTAGGGTGTAGGGTGTGGGGAGCGCACTGGTCAGGGGGTCAGGAGGCATATACTCCCCATGCAGACCTTGGTTTCCCCCTCACGAAATGTAGATGTTAACTAATTTCCAAGGTGCTTCCCAACCCCACATTCCTGGCCTCCCTGCTCAAGGGGGTTCTGGGTTGAGGTTTGGTGGGGGTGAGCCAGCTGAGCCCCTCCTCCTCCTCCAAGGTGTGAGCCACCCGGGAACGTGGGGCCGGCTGTCATGGCAACCCTGTGTTGCGAAGTGACGTAATTGGAGTTCCAAACGTGTGAAATCAAATACAACATCCGCAAACACAGCCTGGGGGTCGGCATGGCAACCGCGGGCACCAGGATGGGCAGGCGCTCTCTGCCCCGCAGCAGCCAGCCTGTCTCTGCCACCAGGCGAGAGAGCACTCTGCCCCCTCTCCACACAGGCCACACCACCTCCCTCTCCTAGGGCCTCTGCAAGACCCTCTGCTGCTGCCCCCTCCTCTCCTCTTCTTCCTTCTTCCTCTTTTGGCTTCTCTGGGAAGCAGTTCTGCCAGGTGGTTAGGGAGTTGACACTAGCATCAGACAGATCTGGGTTCACATTCTGACACAGCAGCTCTGAGGTTGGGCAATGGGCTTTACCTCCGGAGACTTACTTGCCTTAAATGTGACTGTTATCCTATACTTTCCCTTCTTTCTTCCCCTTTGTTGTTCCTTGTCCTGCCTTCCACCCTTAGGGCACCTGCAGGCCCCAGGAGTGACAGTGGCCTGGAGCCTGGACACCCAGGCTATGAGTTAGACCCTATATGGCTTTGCCTGTGATCTCAATCTTAAGTCTTCCCTTCCTTGGACCTGGGTCGTCTCCTCTGTAAAATAAAGATGTGGTCCATCTGTCTCTTTCAAAGAGTGGCCCACAGGCCATCTGCATCAGCATCACGGAGGTGCCAGGTTAGCAGTGCAAATTCCTGGACTGTCCCCCTTGATATTTTGATCCAAGTAGGTTTGGGATGGGATCCAGGGCTCTGTTTTGTTTTTTTTTTTTTTAACTTATTTATTTTATTTATTTTATTTTTGGCTGTGTTGGGTCTTCGTTGCTGCGCGCAGGCTCCCTCTAGTTGCGGCGAGCGGGGGCCACTCTTCCCTGCGGTGCGCGGGCCTCTCACTGCGGTGGCCTCTCCCGCCGCGGAGCACGGGCTCCAGGTGCGCGGGCTTCAGTAGTTGTGGCTCGCGGGCTCAGTAGTTGCGGCTCGCGGGCTCCAGAGCACAGGCTCAGAAGCTGTGGCACACGGGCTCAGTCGCTCCGCGGCACGTGGGATCCTCCCGGACCAGGGCCCGAACCCGTGTCCCCTGCATTGGCAGGCGGACTCCCAACCACTGCACCACCAGGGAAGCCCCAGGGCTCTGTTTTAACAGGCTCTCCAGGTGAACTGAGAGATACCCCAATGTGAGGATCCCTGGACTAGATGGTTCCTGTGGCTCCTATGCCTGGCTCTGATTGGCCCCCAAGACCCAATGCCTGGCTTTGGTTGGCTACCTTCCAGGATCCTCTTTTTATTTTGTAGCACTGTTGCTGCCAGGCTGAGGCAGCCTTCCTCTGGTTTCTATCTTGTTCTCTCCCATTTGTTCAAGCAACAGATGTTTCTTGTGCTAGATACTTACCTTTCCCACATGAGTGAAGGACTGGGGCTGCTGTGTGTGTTTGGGGGCGGGACTGAGAAAGGAGAGACTAAGAAGCCACTCGCCACTCTGTGACTCAGTTTCTTCGTGTGTAAATGGGGATAATGATTTGTTAATGAGAGTGTCCTGCCCTTCCTGAGCTGGAGTGGGGCTCAGGCGTGAGGATGACAAAGACACACCTGGGAACCTGTGGCATGCCAGGCACTGTGCTAGGTGCTTTGCATGGTTAACTCACTCAGTGCTCCCATCCCTTGTAAGGTGGGAGCTCTTTCCCTTTACAGTTGAGAAAACTGAGGCTCAGAGAGGTGACTTGACTCATCTGAGGTCACTCAGCAAGTAACCAATTTGGATTTAAACCATTTCTTGGCCTCACGCTCTCCTTCAGCTACTGTTTTTCTCCTTCTCGCCTCCCTGCTCCTTCCCCTTCTCCCTCTTCCTCCTCTACTTTCTTTTTTTTTTAAGATTTTTTTTTTTTGATGTGGACCGTTTTTAAAGTCTTTATTGAATTTGTTACAATATTGCTTCTGTTTTTTGTTTTGGGTTTTTTTGGCCACAGGCACGTGGGATCTTAGCTCCCCGACCAGGGATTGAACCCACACCCCCTGCAGTGGAAGGCAAAGTCTTAACCACTGGACCGCCAGGGAAGTCCCTCCTCCTCTATTTTCCATCAAAAGGTCTAGAAGAGTCTTCTGCATTCACAGTCGGTCTCCATGTCTTCACTTGCCAGCCACTCCTTACCCCCCTGCGGTCTGTTTTCCCCACCTCCCAATCCCACCAAGCATACCGAGGAGTATCCTGGGACAAAACCCCATGGTCTTGACGTCTCAGCAGCACTGAAGCTGGAGGTTGCTCTCTCCTCCTGGAAGTCCACTCTCCTCCCCGGACTTTCTGTCCCCCCACCTCTCCTGGGTTTCCTTAATCTCTTAATTTAAATCCTTTAAAAAACCCAAACGTTTGTTGGGCATGTGTCCGTTCTGTGCTGAGTGGGGGGATATGTGGGAAACAGACCCTCCAGGTCCTCGTTCTCTTGGGCGGGCAGCACACTGGGGAGCATGGTCCCTGGCCTGCACCTCCTCTTCCTGCTCCCGGCTGGTGGATGCTTGGCTGGTTCTCCCACCTCCCTCCTCTGCCAGCTGCTCCTCTCGGTACACTCTTTCTGTACAATTTTGTCTGTTCCCATGACTTTGGCCCCCACCTGCAGCCTGAGGAGTCCCCAGCCCCTAGTCCAGAACATTCTGTAATGAACTCCAACCTGGGATGTCCGCAGGCCACCTGGATCCCATCACCTGCCCCTAACTGTTCTCTGGACTCCAGATGTCCCCTCTAGTCCCTGCTCCACTGAGTTGCCATGGTGCTTTCTCTGTCACACTAGTCTGACTGTGACTGCTCAGTACCACAAGGTGGAATCCTCACTCTTTGGCCCATCTGACTCCTACTCATCCTGTGAGACTCAGCCCTGCCATCACCTCCTCTGGGAAGTCCTCCAGGATTGATCAAGTGACTACTCTGTATGCCCCCAGCGCAGGGACTCCCCTCCAGAACTGTGGGATCCGTGAGCCCAGGGGCCTGGCACAGAGTGAGGCACCAGTGAATATGCCTTGAATAGAGGCCAAATAGCTGTAAGCTCACAGACACCTAGTCCAAACCTCCTGTTTCACCAACAGAGACATGGAGACCCAAAGTCTCAAATGGAATTAACAGCAAAACTAGGACTCAGCCCCAAGTGCCTGGATCGCATTTCAGAGTCTGCCCCATCAGACAAGGCCAGGATGATGAGAGGCCACTAATGGGACAGAGCTTGGCATGCTGAATTATCTTGTGACCCTGTCATATTCTGGGCTTATTTTCTTCTAGACAGAGGCAATCAGTTCTTTGCACTTGTCCAGCGAGATGGTCCTCACAATAAATAGGTAGGTATTCACAAAGTGCCTACTGTGTGCCAAGCACTTGGCCTGGTGCTTTCACACACATTATCTAGCTTCTGTTGTTTTGGGGGATGACCCAGGAGGGATGTGGAAGACAGAGGGTTTCCTCAAAGGCAGCATCACATGTGTGGCACCTTGACCTCTTCCCTGAGTGCTGGATGCCAGTGGGTGTTTGTTGAGGTTGGCACTACATGGAGGACTTGCTGGTTGGACCACAGGGTGCAGAGCTGAGCTTGATCAGAGAGTATTTGGAGCCCTGTGAGGGTGCAGAGCTGAGTAACTGGAACACCAAAAGCACTTGACCCCAGACCCTAGGCCTGGGGTCTCCTTCTGAGTCCCATGTGGGTGGGCGCCTTTAGGATGGGGTCTGAGGCAGTGAGGTGCTCCAGTACCCAGCACAGCCCTGGCTCTCAGGAGGCCCTCGTACATGGATGTTGTGTGGCTTTAACCACCTATGTGACCTTGGAGGTGGCCACGACACTCGGACCACAGTCTCCTAGTGGCAAAATGGGAGTCCTTACTCTTTCCAGTGGACATGGCTTAAAGACCTTAAGGGTAAGCACTTCCTATGTGTCAGGCCCTCCTGTAAGATTTCAAATGTACAAACTCATTCAGTCCTCACGACTATCCTTTGAGGTTGGTACTATTTCAAACCCCACTTACAGATGAGGAAATTGAGGGCCCAGAGAGGTAACTCACCCAGGGTAACTCACCCAGGGTCGTGCAGCTGTTGGGTGATAGAGCCAGGATTCAGACTCGGGCCATCTGGCTCCAGAGCCCATGCTCCTAACCACTAGGCTCTGTGGCCTTTTTGATCAGCTTCGCATTGCCATGGGATAAAATCCAACTGCCTGACTGTGGCGCATGGGTGCTGGGTGATCTGGCCCCTGTCTGTATTGGGCCTCCCAGGTCTGCCCCCTACATTGTCCCTACAAGCCTTGCTCTCAGGTGCTATTTGTTCGGTGAATTAATTAAGTATACAAATGATTGGAAGAAATTAGTTTCAAAAATCATTTAGGATTTTACCCATACCTATTTCCAAAAGCTTCTGGGATTGCTTGCGAAATAGAACATAATGAAAGTAGACAATTAAAGATGAAGACGCAGCAAAACCCATTGAAGTCAGCCAAGTGGGCCAAGTGTGTTGGGCTCCGTCATGCAGGCTTCTCAGCAGCCAGAGGCCGAGCTAACAGAAATCACCAAAGAAGTCAAAGAGTGGCTTTATATTTTCCCTCGTGTGTCTCAGTTTCCTTACCTGTAAAATGGGGATATAATAATGTTTACCTCATAGAATTATTGAGAGGAAGAACTGAGTTATAATTTGTGAAGTGCTTAGAACAGCACCTGGCATGGAGCTGATGCAGTACAAGAGCTGCTGTTATTATTATTCCGAAAGGGTAGATCCACAGGTGTGGTTGGAACTAGAACCTCATTTCTGGGACTTGATTCAAGGAAAGATGTGAAAAAGGGGCCTGGGGTATATCTTAGTTTGACTAAGGATTTGCAAAGGGCAAATACATTTAAGACATGAATCTAATCCAAATGTGATATTTATTCCTGTCTTGTCCTTTGATTGCCATTGGGCTCAACTCCTCTTCTCCACTCTTCTATGGGAGCCATGGGAGGACCTGCCCTTCCAAGGGGGCTGGCCTCCTTCGGACTGGGGAGTCTGGGAACCCCTCAGCTGCCCAGTCAGGGCTCACCGCCACCCGCTTCCCCAGCCTTGGCAGCTGGTCCTGGCGGGGGACAGGTGAGGGGCAGGAGCACTGAGTGGGGAAGTTGCCAAGGCTCACCCGTGGTGACTGTTGCTGTCCATCTCCAGCCTGCTTATTTGGGCAGGAGACATGACGGGTATATGGGCAGATGGAGGGATGGAGGGCATGCCCTTTCTCATCTCCTGTAGGCTCTCCTGATCTCTGGGAGGTGCTGAGTCCTGGGCACAGCAGAGACTAGTGGGCGGGGCTGGGGATTGGGAGAGTGGAGGGTGAGATCATGGAGGCAGGGAGAAGCTGGCCTGGCTAAAGCTGTGGACTTGGGAGCCAGGTCCTTATCCTGCTCCCACCACTGACCTTGAGAAAGTCACTTCCTGCCCAGGGCTCCATTTCTTTGTCTCTAAGATGGAGATCATAATCTTGTCCTTGCAGGATCCTTCTAAAGATGAAATGGGACCACGGATGTAGGACTGAGTGAAAGGTCTGGACCATTCAAAGCCTGGAATAAACGGTCATTGCCATTTTTATAACTCATACCAGGGGCTCTCGCCAACACGCTGGGTCTACATCTCCAGGAAGTGGGCACATGACCAGGCCTGGCCAATCAGAGCATTTCATCCCTTGGACCACAGAGACTGGTTAAGGGATAGACCCAAACTTGGCCAGTGAAACCAAGATCTGGGACTTTTGTTGGAACCATTTGGAAAGAGACCTTCTTTCTGCTGGGGTTAGTGAGAGGGTAAAAGGCCAGCCTGGAGCTGCTGGTGGCCATTCTGCCTTCATGAGGTGAGGGACTGTTCACCTGAGGGTTAGGCTGGCTCAGAGATGGGGAGAAGGAGACAGAAGCCTGATGTAATGGCTGATGGTCTACAGCCAGCCTTGCCTGAAGCCAAAGCAGACTCGTGTGTGTGAGAGTCAATAATCTCTCCCTTTCATGCTAGTTCCTGTCACTTGTAATCAAAATGGTCCTGAGTAATGAAGGTCAATTCAAGGCCATGGCAAGCCTGGTGGATTCTGTTCTGAAATGCCTGGTTTTGGGGGAGTGAAATAGACACAGTCAGGAGATGAGCCAAAACATACCTTTCCTAGAAGGTAGTTTGGCAAAGGGGGAGGCTTCATGAGGGTCACATGGTTGAGGAGACAGTGATAACTGTGGACATAGCCATATAGTTCATTTATCCATTCATTCATTCCACCATTCTAAAGTCCTTCCCAAGCACCTCCTTTGTGTCAGACAGTGGCACAACACAGTTCCTCTCCTCATGGAGCTTAGTGGGAAGATGCATGAACATCAAGTGGTAACAAGTGCTCTGAATGTCACTGGGGGAGAAGGGCCGGTAGCTCTGGGTGGGTGTAATGGAGATGGAGAAAGGCTTATCTGATGAAATGATATTAAGCTGAGTCTGAAGGAGGGGAAGGGTTGACTGGGGAAGTGGTCAGGCAGGGGTAGGGGAGGAGGGTGCACCAAGCAGATGCACGGACGAGTTTGAGGGACGGGAAGAAGGAGACACTTCTCTTGATGTGCGGGGGGTGTTTGGGAGGAGGCAGGGAGGGGCCAGGAGACCACTGAGAGGCTTTAAAGAGGATGATGGCAGAGATGGAGGGCAGTGGGGCAGTGCTGGGCTGGGAAGTTCAGGAAACGGGGGTAGGGGGTTGGGGTGTGGAAGGACCAGGAAGGGGGACAAGGTGAGGGCACTGCTGAGGGTCGTGAGTGTCACAGGAGTGTTTGAGGTGGCCTTCAGCTGGAGAAAGGTGTCCAAGAATCGTGATGTGAAGTCTGGAGTCTGGGGTTGGAATGTTCCAGAAGGAGAGGCTGCTCAGGGAGAAGGCTCTGCCTCAAGGATGAGGAGGAGAATGGGGAGGAAGGCCAGGTGAGAGTGAGCTTTCTCTCCTGAACACCCGTCACCCAGGTCAAGGACATCACCTGCACCCCCAGGACACCCCCTGCCCCATGTGCCCCATTCCATTCTCTAGCCAGCCCTCAAAGGAAATCACTATCCTGATTTCTATCAACATAGATTAGTTTTGCCTGTTTTCGTACTTTATATAAGTGCAGTCAGCAGAGCATGCAGTTGTTTTGCGTTTGGCTTCTTTTTCTCAAACTCCTCTACGTGAGAGTTATGCATTGTTATGTGCATTCGTAGGCTGCTCATTTCTCATTGCTGAGTAGAATTCATTGTATGACTGTACCGCAGATTTTCCATCTATTCTACTGTTAACGGATGTGTGGGTTCTTTTTAGGTTTTGGCTGTTAATGCTGCCAAGAACATTCTTGTGTATGCTTTTTGGGGCACATGACCACTCATTTCTGTTGGGTTTATACCTACAGATGAGGTGACTGGGTCATGGAGTATGTACGGTCGTCCCTCGGTATCCGAGGGGGATTGGTTTCAGGACCCTCCACAGATACTCAACTGTGCGGATGCTCAAGTCCCATAGTAGACCCTTCGTCTCGGGTTCCACATCCTTGAATTCAACCAACTGCTGATCGTAAACACGGTACACGAACTGATCCAGTGCTGGTTGAATCTGCAGATGTGGAACCTGCAGATAAAGAGGGCACGCTGTGTATATTCACTTTAGCAGATTTTGCCAAACAGTTTAACAAGATGGGTGTACATGTTTATACTCCACCAGCAGTGAATGAGTGTTCCAGTTGCTCCACATCCTTGCCAACACTTTGTCAGTCTTTTCATTTTAGCTTTTAATATGGGCTTGAAACAACATGCGACTTTAATCTGACCATTGGAGAGCCTCTGTGGCGAAGGATTTGTCCATTTCTTCTGCCCACTTTTATACTGAGATATTGTCCTTTTCTTGTTGATTTGTAGAGCTCTTTACATACTTTGGATGTGAGTGCTTTGTCAGATATATGTATTGCAAAGATTTCCCCCACTCTTTAGCTTGTCTTTTCACTCTCTTAGTGGTATCTTTTGATCAACAGAAGTTCTTAATCTTAATGTACCCAGATTTATCAGTCTTTTTCCTTTATGGTCAGTGCTTTCTGTGCCTTGTTTAAGAAAGTTTTGCCAGCCCAAAGGTCATGAAGATATTCTCTTATGTTTATTTTTTTAATTTTTTAAATTTTTTATAAATTTATTTATTTTATTATTTTATTTTATTTATTTATTGTTTCTGGCTGCGTTGGGTCTTCATCGCTGCGTGTGGGCTTTTCTCTGGTTGTGGCGAGCGGGGGCTACTCTTCGCTGCGGTTCACGGGCTTCTCATTGTGGTGGCTCCTCTTGTTGCGGAGCACGGGCTCCAGACGCGCAGGCTCAGTAATTGTGGCTCACGGGCTTAGCTGCTCCATGGCATGTGGGATCTTCCCGGACCAGGGATCGAACCCGTGTCCCCTGCATTGGCAGGCAGATTCTCAACCATTGCACCACCAGGGAAGCCCTTCTCTTATGCTTAGAAGCTTTGTCATTTTATCTTTCATATTTAGATCTCTACTTTATCTGGAATAATTGTGTGCATGGAGTTTCAGTGGGGTCAAGATATTTTTCCTCATATGGATACCCAGTTGATCCATTTATTGAAAAGCCCTCCCTTTCCCCACCACACTGAAGGGTCAGCTTTATTGTAGATCAAGTACCACATATGTGGGTCTGTTCCTGGACTCTCTAGTCTATTGTATTGGTCTGTCTATACTGGCACCAATACCATCCTGTCTTAATTGCTCTAGTTTTTACAACAGTTGTGGTATGTAGTATAAGTAGTGTCTTAGTCCTTTCAGGCTACTTTAATAAAAATACCATAGACCAGATGGCTTATAAGCTACAGAAATTTCTCACAGTCCTGGAGGCTGGGAAGTCCAAGATCAAGGTGCTGGCAGATTCAGTGTCTGGTGAGAACCCACTTCCTGGTTCACAGATGGTGTGTTCTCACTGTGTCCTCTCCTGGCCGAAGGGATGAGAGAGCTCCCTGGGGTCTCCTTCACAGGGGCACTAATCCCATCCACGAGGGCTCCACTCTCATGACCTAATCACCCCCCAAAGGTCCCACCTCTTAATATCATCACATTGGGGTTAGGATTTCAACATGTAAATTTGGGGGGAACACAAACATTTAGTCTATAGCACATAGTATGAAGTCCTCTAGCTTGTTCTTCTTCACATTTGACTTGGCTATTCTTGGTTCTTTACATCTGAACTAGTTTTAGAATCAGCTTGTCACTTTTCACATATATATATACACAAAAAGTCTGCTGAGACTTTTATTGTGATTTCATTGAGTTTCCACATCAATTTGAGGAGGATGGACATCTTTATGACATTGAATCTTCTAACCCATTATATTTTGTTTTAGAAATAAAGTGGGGAGGGGGAAGGGTAAGCTGAGACGAAGTGAGAGAGTGACATTGACATATATACACTACCAAATGTAAAATAGATAACTAGTGGGAAGCAGCTGCATAGCACAGGGAGATCAGCTCGGTGCTTTGTGACCACCTAGAGGGGTGGGATAGGGAGGGAGGGAGGGAGACGCAAGAGGGTGGGGATATGAGGATATATGTATACGTATAGCTGATTCACTTTGTTATACAGCAACAACTAACACAACAATGTAAAGCAATTATACCTCAATAAAGATGTTAAAAAAAAATAAAGTTGATTTTATATTTTCCTTTACAGAAACAATAAAGCAGAAAAGTTGGAAATGACATGTAGACAGAAGTTATCCTCTTTTATATTTATTTAATGCTAATATCATGGTGTGTCTCTTTCTGGTCTTTTTTTCTTCACATTTTATTTTACATAGTTGGGGTTATACTTAGTGGGCAATTATGTATTCCATTTTATACTTAACATTAGAATATAAATTTTCATGTTATCTCAAAATCTTTATAGATGTAAATTTCAATTACTAGCAAAGCATTTATGAGTTGTATTCCATAACCTAACTATCTAACCCATAATTCAGAAATGGAATATTGGGTCAAAGGTATGGCTATTTTAAGGCTCTTGATTCTTATCCTTATCGTGGAGCCAGCCAGTGGCAGAGCCAAGTCTATAAGCCATAGCCCTGACCTCTCCTTCAAAGGCCAAGTCCACTGGCCTTAGGTCCTCCAGGCAGTGGAGGAGACACAGCCTCCTTCCTTCTGGCCCAGGGTCATTCTCAGTGACCCCGCCTCAGGTTTGCCTGGGACATTCTGCCGTGGGTAACCATGACCCAAGGTGGTGGATGAAGCCACCTTCCCTCACTGATTGGGGTTATGGTGGGAAAAGATAGCCCTTTGCTGGGCCCCTGCAGAAGTGGAGCTAAAGGACAACATTCCTTTTGGTGAAACTCTGTCAAGTTTTCCTGTACACTTTCTGTGTGCTGGGCAATGTCGGGGTAGTGGAAGAGGTATGGTGTGGGGTCAGAGGGTCTGAGGAGGAGTTCTGGTCATTAATTTTCATGTGACTGTGAGCATGAGGTGATTTCAGTTCTCTGAGCCTCAGTTACCTCATCTGTCAAATGGGGATGTATACACCCACCTCCCAGGGCTGTTGAGAGTTTAAATAAGATTATGTAGAAGAAAGGCCTTCATAAATGGCTCAGGCTGGGAGCTGAAACATAGGTATTCAGGGTGAAAAACCTTCTTATAGCCAAAGAAGAGTCTTTTTTCATGTTCTCAGACTGTTGTTTGTTTCTTCCCCCAGCCAGAAGGCCCTCCCTGGGATAGCCCAAGGGTCTGTGGTCATGATTCTTCCTGCTTCCAGGCTGCCCTGTGGTTCTCTGACTAGGCATCAGATGGACATGTTTCCTTCATCTCTGATGGCTCTCAGGCTCTTGGCAAGAATCTTAAGACCCATCTTAGTCAGTTCAGGCTGCTATAACAAAAAATACCAAAGACTGGGTGGCTTAAACAACAGAAATTTATTTCTCACCGTTCTGGAGGATGGGAAGTCTGAGACCAGGGTGCCAGTATCGTCAGGTTCTGGTGAGGGCCTGCTTCCTGGTTTCCAGATGGCCATCGTCTTGCTGTGTCCTCACATGGAGGAGAGAGAGATCATCTCTCTGTGTCTCTTCTTATAAGGGTACTAATCCCATTCATAAGGGTTCTACCCTCATGACCTACTTATCTCCCAAAGGCCTCACCTCCAAATACCATCAGTTTGGGATTAGGGCTTCAGCACATGAATTCCGGGGGAACACAAACATTCCTTGCCCCAGGTCAGAGCTTGGTGGGGTTTGCCAATCGTCCTAGGCATTTCCCACTTGTCTGAGATTAGCTTCACAGTCAGCACTCAGGAAAACTGCCATCCATTCCGCTCCTGATTCCCATCCAGGGGTGGTCTTGGCAATTTCCATGGCAGATGTCACCTCTCCATGAACTGCGGCCCATTCAGTTCTGGTTGTGGTGGGAGGTGATTGTTGGACCTGATGCCATAGGAAGTCCCTTTCAATCATGGGCTTACCATGCTGGAATAAGTGGTGGTGACAGGACCAATTTATACCCACATCCTGTATTTCTAGTCTATTTGATGCCATGGCAACTGGGCAAAGGTCTAATTTCCACCCTAAGCTGTCTTTCTGTTCTGCACATCAATTCACCTCTTGGTACCGAACCAACCTGACAAGGATAGACTTTTGCAGACACCTCCTGGGTTTCCTGCATATAGATGGTAAGCACGAAGAGCCCAGTGATGACTGCACACATAGCAGGCTCAGTATGTAGGCTGCAGGTCTCTGCTTTGATCCACCAGAAGGACCTTGATGCAGGGATGTGGGTGGGAGGTAGCTGAGCAGGGGCTCAAATGTCTGTGTCTGTTCCAAGTACTGGTAGTTTCTGGGCACCCTGAGGGGTTTCTGGCCACCTGTCCGCTAATCAAAGCTTGATCCTGCCCTTTGCCTGCCCATTGTGTGACCTTGAATGATGCATGCAACTTCCTTAAACTTTAATGTCTTCTTCTATAAAAGAGGGTAAATAAAATATTCCTCCTTGAAATGAGGGTGATAATAATCTCTCCAAAATAGGAGTAATAATAATCTGCCCATATAAGGATTTTCTTTTAAATTAATAGACTTTCTGTTTTAGAACAAGTTTAGGTTTATAGATATATTGAGCAATACTACAGAGAGTTCCCATACATAGCCCTCAACAGACAAGACACACACACACACACACACACACACACACACACACACACACACAGTTCCCTTTTTATTAACGTCTTGCTTTAGTGTGGTACATTTGTTGTAATTGATATATCATTGTTATATTATTATTAACTAATGTGCATAGTTTACATTAGGGTTCCATGTTTGTGTTGACAGCTATATGGATTTTGACAAATGCATGACATCATGTATCCACCATTACAGTATCATGCAGAATAGTTTCACTGCCCTAAAAATTCCCTGTGTTCCATCTATTCTTCTCCCTTGCTTCCCCTTCCCCCAGCCACAAGAACTCCTGGCAACCATTGATCTTTATACTGTCTCCATAATTTTGCCTTTTTTCAGAATGTCATATAGTTGGAACTATAAAATATGTTGCCTTTTCAGACTGGCTTCTTTCACTTATAATATGCATTTGAGTTTCCTCCATGTCTTTTCATGGCTTGATGCTCATTTCTTTTTGTTGTTGAATAACATTCCATTATATGGATGTACCACAGTTTGTTTATCTGTTCATCTTTTGAGGGACTTCCTGATTGCTTCCAGTTTGAGAAAAGTATGAATAAATCTGCTATAAACATCTGTGTGCAGGTTTTTGTGTGGACAAAGTTTTCAGCTCATTTGTGTAAATACCTAGGAGCATGGTTGCTGGATTGTATGATAGACTATGTTTAGCTTTGTAAGAAACTGCCAGACTGTCTTCCAAAGTGGCTGTACCATTTTTACATTGCCACCAGCAGTGAATGAGAATTCCTATCATTCCACATCCTCACCAGAATTTGGTGATGTCAATTTTTTGGACTTTAGCTATTCTAATAGGTATGTAGTGATATCTTATTATTGTTTTAACTTGCAATTCCCTAATGACATGATGCTGAGCATCTTTTTATACCCATATTTGCTATCTGTATATTTACTTCGGTGAAGTGTGTTCAGATCTTTTGCCCATCTTTTAAATTCTATTTTTTGTTTTAGGAGTTCTTTGTATGTTTGGATACAAGTCCTTTATCAGATATGCGTTTGCAAATATTTTCTCCCAGTCTGTGGCTTGTCTTTTCATTCTCTTAACAGTGTCTTTCACAGAGCAGAAGTTTTTAATTTTAATGAAGTCCAACTTATCAAGTTTTTCATTTAGGGATCTTGCTTTTTGTGCGTATCTAAAAACTCATTGCCAAACCGAAGGTGACCTAGATTTTCTCCTATGTTATCTTCTGGAAGTACTTTAGTTTTGTATTTTACCTTTAGGTCTGTGATCCATTCTGAGTTAATTTTTTTGAAAAGTGTAAGGACTGTGTCTAGATTCTCTTTTTTCTCTGTGGACGTCCAGTTGTTCCAGCACCATTTGTTGAAAAGATTATCCTTTTTCCATTGAATTGCCTTTGCTCCTTTGTCAAAGAACAGTTAACTGTATTTCTGTGGGCCTATTTTGGGGGTTCTCTGTTCTGTTCCATTCATCTAGTTACTTATTATTTTGCCAATATCACAGTGTCTTGATTATTGTAGCTTTGTAGTAAGTCTTGAAGTCAGGTAGTGTCAAACCTCTGACTTTGTTCTTCTTATTCATTGTTGTGTTGGATATTCTGGATCTTTCGCCTTTCCATATAAATTTTAGAATCAGTTTGTTGATATCCACAAGTAACTTGCTCAGATTTTAATTGGGATTGCATTGAATCTGTAGGCGAAGTTGGAAAAAACTGGTATCTTAATAATACTGAATATTCCTATTCATGAACGTAGACTATCTCTCCATTTATTTAGATCTTTGATTTTTTTCATCAGAGTTGTAGTTTTCGTCATACAGATCTTATATTTTTTTGGTTAGATTTATACCTAAGTATCTGATTTTTTGGTGCTAATGTAAATGGTATTGTGTTTTTAATTTCGAATTCCAGTTGTTCATTGCTGGTATATAGGAGAGCAATTGACTTTTGTATATTAACTTTGAATCCTGAAACCTTGCTATAATCCCTTGACATAATAGTTCCAGGAGGTTTTTTTGTCAATTCTTTGAGATTTTCAACATAGACAATCATGTTATCTGCGAGCAAAGACAGCTTTATTTCTTCTTTCCCAATCTGCATACCTCCTACTTCCTTTTCTTATCTTATTGCAGGACTTCCAGTCACAATGGTGACTAAGAGTTGTAAAATGATTCATCCTTCCTTTGTTCCCAGTCTTAGGGGGAAAGCATCTAGTTTCTCACTATTAAGTATGATGTTAACTATAGGTTTTTGGTAGTTCTTTATCAAGTTGAGGAAGTTTCCCTCTATTCCCAGTTTGCTGAGAGTTTTTTTTTTTTTTTTTTTAATCATGAATGGGTATTGGGTTTTATCAAATGCTTTTTCTGCCCATACAGGGTTTTGAGAAGGTTAAATGAGCTACTGCATGTGGAGCACCCAGCACAGGGCTAGCATGTGGCAAATGCTCAATATATGTATAATTGAAATGTAACATTGGGTGTCAAACATGTTAATTGCTGATGCATAGGAGAGCAATTGACTTCTGTATATTAACCTTGTATCATGAAACCTTAGTATAATCCCCTGCTATAATAGTTCCAGTTTTCTGTCAATTCTTTGAGATTTTCAACAGACTCCAGAGCCAAATTGCCTGGGTTAAAATCCTGACTCCACCACTTACAAGCTGTGTGACCTTGAGTCATTTACTTAACCTCTCTGTGACTCAGCTTCCTCATCTGTGAAACAGGGTTGATAATAGGGTCTCCTTTATAGAATTGCTTAAGGATTAAATCAATGAGTATTTGTAAAATGCTTATTATAAAAGCACCAGGCACATATACAAGTAATATTATACAGGTGATATTAACCACCATGGTCCTCTCCCTTTTATTGCAGCCGGATTTCTCCACATCAGAGAAGCAGTTGAGAACAGGTAATCAGATGGTCTGGATTTGAATCTCAGCTTTACTGCTTACTAGCTGTATGACATTGGATAAGTGACTTAAACTCTTTATGCCTTGATTTTTTCATTTGTAAAATAATAACAGTACATACTTCATGGAGTTACTATATGGATTGAATGTGTTATATACGTAAAAGTGCTTAGAAAAATACATGGCCAACACCTGTTAGCTATTACTGTTATTTTCGGAGGCCAGCTTCTCAAGGTGTGGTCTCTAGCTGGGCTGCTCAGAGACTGTGGTGGAGGAGAACATAGACCCAGGGTGCACAGCCCGGGGTTACAGACTGCAACTGGTGGATAATCTAACTGTTAGTGTTGCCTTAGGGGCTGCCGAGGAGGTAGTGAGTTCTTCATCACTGGAGGTGTTCAAGCAGGGATTGGGGGTTTGGCTGGATGATCTGGAAGCTTCTGTCTAGGCCGAGAGTCTGGGCAGTCTTAGTCTGGCTGAGAGAGGATGGAGCATAAGGTTCTGAGAAGGTGCCTCAGGAGGTTGGTAGGGATTGACTCTGACACCTTTCTCTAGCTTTAATTAGAGCCATTCCACGTGCATCTGTTTTATATTTTGAGGCTCCAGAGACTTTTTTTTGGAAGGGGGAATGTCCAACCCCCTCTTTTTCTTACACAGCAGGGGGAGACTGAGACTCTGAGAGAGGAAGTTATTTACCAAGGTCATGCAGCAGGTCCCAGAATCTGGGGCTCCGGACTCCTAGTCCCAGGCTCACTTTATCCCATCCTCCTGGCTCTTCTTGTTACTGCCACTCCAGCCCCCGATGGGCACTCTGCCCCTCAGCTCCCACATTGACTGATGACCTTGGCCCTGGCTGTGCTTGAGCTCAGCTCCCTGGAGTGGAATCGGCACAGGCTGCTCTCCCCTAGGCCAAAGCTTTAAACTGAGTCTCCCTCCTGGAGCTGGGTGGGCTCTGGGTTGCTACAGTGTCCCCATAGTGATGAGAGTAGCCTACCCCATCCACTAAGGTTGTATTCATTTATTTATTATTTATCCAACCAACGAATAGATATTGAGTTCCTACAATATGCAGGGCATGGATGCTAAGTTCTGGGGATATGGTGTTGTGTGAGATAGACAAGTTCCTATTCTTATGCATCTTACAGTCTATTGGGGAAGGCAGACAAATAGTAGTTAATTCCATTTGAGTATTGGCTTAGTCAGGGTAGGCTAACTGTTGTAACAGACAACTCCAAAATGTCAGTAGCTTAATACAACATGGAATTTCTGGTCAGGTGGCTCTCTTCAGCTACTCTCATCCAAGCAGGGACTCGGGGACCCAGGCTTGTGGTTCTACCCTCTTGTAGATCCTCAGCATCCTATTCATTCAGCTGGAATAGGGGGAAAGAGAAAGCGCCTGTAGGATCATGTGGGAAGTCAAGGCCAGACCTGGGATGGCCTCCGTCACTTCTGCCCTCCTTCCATTGGCCAGAACTCAGTCACATGGTTCCACCTAACTCCTAAGGGGGATGGGGAACGTAGTCTAGCTCTGAGCCCAGGAAGAACGGGAAACGGGGTTTGTTGAACACATGGCCGTCTGTGTCACAGTGTGATCATTTCAGTGTTAGGGGAAAGCTGGCACCTTAGGAAGGCTTCTCAGGGGAGGTGACATCTGATATGAGACCTGGAGGATGAATAGGAGTCGGCCAGGGGGAGCAGAGGGAGAGAAGTTTTCCTTGCATAGGGAAATATTGAGCATGATGTGTTTGGAGAACTGAAAGGTGTCTGTCTGGCTAGAGCTGAGAATGGGAGTTGAGGAGGGCAGTGAGTGATGAGGCTGGACAGTGGGACCCAGAGCCTGAATGACTTGTGCTCAGGACAGTTGGAGCCAGGAGAGGGAAGGACACAGTCATATTGGTGATTTAGATAGATCTCTCAGCAGAAGATTGACTGGAGGGGCAAGAGGCTGAAGGTGGGGAGCTGTTGGAGGGTCTAGGTGGTGGGTGATGGGGCTGGACCAGGGCAACAGCTGCTATTCAGAAGGAAGAATTGAAAGGACCTGGTGACCCATCAGATGAAGGGGTGATGAGTGAGAATCAAGGACACTGCTGAGCTTACATAGTAACTATTTGGCTAGTTCAACTGGAGGGGTTGGCCAAATATGACCTGTTTTGTAAACAAAGTTTTATTGGTACACAGCTCTGCCCATTCATTTATGTATTTTCTGTGGCTGGTTTTACAGTACAGTGGCAGTTGAATAGTTGTGACAGAAACTGTATGGCCCTTAAAGCCTAAAATATTTATTATCCAGCCCTTTACAGATAGGTTTGTCAATCCCTGAGCCAAATAGTTGGCTCATTTCGGTAAGTTAAGAAAAAATCAGTTAAACTAGTATTATGGCTTAGGCATCATTTTCCATCCATACATCCATTCATTCAGCTTCTATTTTCTTTTCTTTTTTTTTTTTTTTAAATTAATTAATTTATTTATTTATGGCTGTGTTAGGTCTTTGTTTCTGTGCGAGGGCTTTCTCCAGTTGCGGAGAGCGGGGGCCACTTTTCATCGCGGTGCGCAGGCCTCTCACTGTCGCGGCCTCTCTTGTTGCAGAGCACAGGCTCCAGACGCGCAGGCTCAGTAGTTGTGGCTCAAGGGCTTAGTTGCTCCGCGGCATGTGGGACCCTCCCAGACCAGGGCTCGAACCCGTGTCCCCTGCATTGGCAGGCAGACTCCCAACCACTGCGCCACCAGGGAAGCCCGCAGCTTCTATTTTCTGAGTGCGCATGGATGGTGTTTGACTTGCTTGCCTGTGTCCACAGAACTGGTTTGTGAGGTTGGTCTGATTGCTAGAGACAGCAGTCTCAGAGGCAGGTGTCTGCTTTTACACATCAGGGCATGAAGACTGTGGTAGAATCTGCAGCACATCTGCATGCTGCTGCCCTGGCCCAGACTGGCCTCTGGAGCTGGCCGTTCAGCCCGATGGGTCTTCTGGGGTAATCACACTTACATGAAGCTTTCTCACACATGGTGTCATTTATTCTACAAGGCAGTGCTTGAGCTCCGCATTACCGCACCTCCGTTGTGTAGATCAAGAAACCAAGACTTAGAGAAGTGATTAGCTCAAGGCAAAGGAAGGAAGCAGGCAGATCCCTTCTTGGTCAGAGCTGAAGATCCAGTAGGGGTGACTTGTGGTCTCAATTCTTTCTCCCCTGAAGACCTAGGGAGCAGGGCAGGAGTGGCCACTGGGCCAGAGCCCCTGAACCTCCCAGCCATCCGGCACCTCCTCTGCTTTAGTCCCAACCAGGGGTTACAGATGTGAGCTGGACAGTGTGGGAATGCAGCTTTGCAGCAGTAATTAGTTTATTCCTGAGGTCAGCAGTATAAATAGTAGAAAAATGTATTTCCTGTTCCAAGCCAAATAAGCAAGTGGCAGCCAGTTGGCCGGGCGCCATTGATGGGATTTCAGCCATGCGTGTGCCTTGCCTTTGGCCACGAGTTTGGGCGGGAGAGCAGAGGAGGAATGTTCCTCCACAGGCCCAGTCCTGCCCTTGATTGGTGACTTACTGGGATGATCCAACAGCCTGACATCCACCCAGGTATTTCTAGGTTCCTGCTGTGGTCATGGAGACCCCCAAAGGTGGATGGACATATCAAGTGGGGACCACCAAGTCTGGCTTTTCCCATTGGTGATCATTCCGTGTGCCTGGTGTGTGGTTGATGATCAAGAGATGTTGCTGAATAGGCGAATGAATGGGATGGTGCACAGCCTTTGGGTGGGGGGAAACTGGATGTGGGAGCAGAGGCCCCATCAGTGGGTGAGGGGACAGAACCGTTGTCTCCTTCCTGGGTTTTGTTGACGAAACTGGAAGTCAGAGTTATGGGCCATTCTATTTGGTGCTGAGATAACTAGATGGTTGGCCCTGCCTAGGGAAAGTGCTCACTGTCTGCAAGGATTTTTTTTTTTTACGTGTTTGGATGCTTTTTCTGTGTTATATATGTCTGTATCCCCTCTACTTTTTGTTCATTTACTTGTTTATTTATTCTTTTTTTTTTTTTTCAGAGGATTGCATAGTGGTCAAGGAAGGAGATGCCTCATGCCTTTGCAAATGTCAGTCCCCCACCTCTATCCCTCTGACCACCCTCACTTCTCTTGGCTGCCTCTTCCTTATCTTTCAAGCTGTAGCTTGGAGGTCACTTTTACTAGAAGGCTCCTTGGCTATCCAGACTGGTTCTTTTTGCTGCGCTTCCAAGGCCCCCATGTGGCCTCCGGCATAGCCTCCATTGCTGTGGTAGATCCTTGTCTGGATCCTGGAAGCAAGGGCCTGGTTCTGGTTCTCCACTGAGTCCCAGGAGTGAGGTCTGACTTAAGGTAGGCACTCAATTAATAGTTGTTATATAAATGAATGAATGGATGAAGGACAGGTCTCACATTCCCAATCCATAGCTTTCATCCCTTCTTAAAACCCTTTCTAATGAAATAAATGCCACCATTTCTTCATTACAGGGGTAGACTTGTTTTCTTCATCCTGAACATGGCTCACCAAGCTCTTTTCCTGAGGGCATCCACCCTCTATAGGGCAGGAGAACTCTTCTTTTCTTTAAAATTTATTTTATTGAAGTATAGTTGATTTACAATGTTGTGTTAATTTCTGCTGTACAGCAAAGTGATTCAGTTATACGTATATATGGATTCTTTTTCATATTCTTTTCCGTTATGGTTTATCACAGGATATTGAATATAGTTCCTTGTGCTATACAGTAGGACCTTGTTGCTTATTCATTCTATATCTAATAGTTTGCATCTGTTAATCCCAACTCCCAGGCCATCCCTCCCTCATCCCTCCTCCCCCTTGGCAAGCACAGGTGTGAGGAGAAGCCTTCTTAATCCACCTCCTCCTTCTTCACATTGTTCACCTAGTGAACTAAAAGCACAGAGAGAGTGAGCAACTCACCTAGGCTCACACAGCCAGATTGGAGTGTGGTTGAAAGCTGGGTGAAGCCCTGAAGGTCATTCCCGATGTGAGAGCTGGCAGTTCAGGGAGCCGTGGCTGAGGAGTGGGCAGGCACTCTGAATGCTGTCTCCAGGGGCCCCTCCAGGGACTCTTGGATATAGTGATGTGGTCCTTCTGTGGCCTGGGCTAATGCTGCCACTGACTTCCTGGAGTCTCGCTTCCTGCTTGTGAGCAGAGCTGGACACTTGCAGCTCGAGCCAAGGATGTGACTTAGGCCTAAGCAAAGATGTTCTGAAAAGTTTGTGGGACCAAATGGGCCCATGTACGAGGGGTCCTTCCCCGCCTCGCTCATCTACCACCCGAGCAGGACTAACTCTCCCCGTCTCGGGCAGGCTGCCCCTCTTTCTCAGCCTCTTCTAGAATTCCACCTGGAACCCACAGTGACTTCCTACAGTCTACCTCGTGGTACCTGGACAACAGTCCCTTCTAGAATCTTCTCCCCGGCATCCACCCAGCATTCTGTCCTGGGCCTGAGAACCCACAAGCGTTCATTCCAGCATCTTTGGGTTTATCTGTGCTGGTTTTGTGAAGGCTCCTACCGTTCCCATGTGTAGGATCCCCATCAAGCTTCCTCCCGTGACTGTTAAAATGACGGTGAACACCAGTTTGCTTCTTCTGTTTCTTTTATTCGTAAGATATATGGTTCTCTTTGCACCTGAGTAGGTCAGTGGTGACTGAAATATAGCGTAATTGAGACCACCCTCAATTTTGTCTCCCTGCTGTCTCCTTCCCATCTCTGTCTGGTTTGGGGCCATGTGATGCCAAGGAATTGAGATGTTGTAAATTATGGTTGGGCCTGGATGGAGGCAAAAGCAAACAGGGACCACAGGCAGTGCTGGCTGAAGCTCCCCCGCCGGCCCCAGGCCTGTCCAGTCTGGCAGTGAGGGCTTTGCTAAGGAAGCAGCTGCCCAGAGCCGGGGCGGGTGGTGGGTTGGGTTCCCGAGTCCTCCTTTCCCACCTCTCTCTCCTGGGTGGTAGCAGCGGCAGCCAACCCAGGGTGCATGGCTCTGAGCCAGGCATAGGGCCTGGCCAGGTCCCCTTGTCCACTGGCTCTGGGCATCCTGGAGCCAGTACTTTCTCCATGTCCATCTCAGTCTCTTGTTAACTGCAGCAGCAGACACATCTCCCCAGTCTCCCGCCCCCCAGACTCCTCCCTGCACCAGGGTGGCCCTCCCTTTCAGACCACGGAGAAGCGCCTAGCTGAGCCCATGGCCAGGGGGCGGCACTGACGTGGTCCCCTCTGTCTGGCATCTCCTGATCCGGGAGGAATTCGCCTGGAGAACAGGGCTCGGGCAGCTGGTGTGCTGTGTTCTTAGCTGTAACCGAGACGCAGCTGGTTGGCACACGCTGGGGCCTTCTGATTGGGCCTGGGTGTTTGGAAGCTCCAAATCCTTGGCTCTCCTGGAACAACGAGGAATTCAGGATGCTGATCCCACTGAGGATGAAAAGGCCACGGGCTCCCAGACGAGCCTCCCCCCAGCCCCCCACCGCCCTGCCAAGGGGTGTTTGGCTGCAACTGTCATCGGACCCGGAGACACAGTGGCTGGGGTCACGGTGCGGGATGGTGGGGGCAGATCTCCAGTCTGTGCAGCCAGTGCTACCTGGGGGCAGATTTGGGAGAGAGACTGAGGCAGGAGGGGGCAGTTGTTATGGAGCGCCAGCTCCTGGCCAGGCAGCACTTGCTGGATGTTAGTTCTTCATAAGCTCATTTAATCCATACGGCCTCCTCTCGAAGTGGTTTTACTAGTTTTCTTTCCGTTGAGGAAACTGAGGCCAGGAGGGGCTGCGGCTTGCCCGAAGGCCCTAGAGTGGTAGGGAACCGTCTAGGGTCCAGGCCATTCTCTCTGCAAAATTTCCTTTGACACAGATCTGTTATGAATCCTACCCTCCCCCTCACCACCTCCCCAGGATCTCCGAGGATTGTGACAAATTGAAAATCCTATTAGTGTTAAATTAATGGGCTTTTCTTGTGGGGCAGCAGGCTGGAACGGCGGCAGAGGGCTGAGAGCATTCACTGGCAGAGGGTGTGGGCAGGGAGCGGCAGAGGGCCTGCCTGTCCAGGGCCCCCTCCCATCCTTTATTAACCAGCTCACCTCTCCGGCTGAGCGGCCTTTCATCTGGGAAGGGGCAAAGTCTCTTTGAACCTTGGAATTAAATTCGGCTGGGGCCTGGGACAAAGGATGGAGCCCAGAGGCCACCACCCCCTCCTCCTCTGCCCTGACCTGGAAACATCTGAGGGGCCGGGGGTGGTAGTCTAGGGTCCATGACCCCAAGGGCAGGGGGCATGTGCCAGCAGGGATGGAGGAGAGCTTTGTGCTTTTCCAGGTGGTGAGAAGGCTCAGCAAGTGGAGGACCGTGGCTGCCAGGAGCCGGCGCCAAGGGGGTTCTGGAGACTTCTCTCCCCCCACCCCACCCGCACTGCTTCTCCAGAGCTGCAGGTGCATCCTAGTCCTCACTCGAAAATTGAGCGCCGACCGTGGCTCTGCACTCTGCACCGTCGGGTCTGGGTACAGCTGTGAACCAAATAGACGCCCTCCTGTCTCACGGAGCCGGCACTGCAGTGAGTTGGGATGGAAGGTCGACAAATCAACAATTGTATACAACATACCAGGTGGTGATAAGTGCTACAGAGAAAAATAGAGCAGGTTAGGGAGAAAGCCAGAGATGAGGGTGGGCGGGAAAGGGCCTCTGAGGAGGTGACATTTGCGTGGAGGCCTGAAAGGAGTGAGGGGGTGGGGAGCCGTGCGGATATGGGAGGCGGGAGAGGAGTAGATTCTGGGCTGAGGGAACAGCACATGCAAAAGCTTTGAGCCCAGAGCATGGCTGGGGAGTTTGAGGAAGAGCAAGGAGGCCAAAGTGGCTGGAGTGAAGGGAGCAAGGGGGAGAGGAGGAGGAGAGAGATTATGAGGGACCTGCCTTACCTTCGGATCTTAAGGGTCTGTGCAGGAAGGAACTTTTGTCTTAATTCATTCCCCATTTCCTAGTGCTGGAAACAGTGCCAGGGTGAGGGAGGGAATTGCTTAGGGTTATACAGCCAGGCAGTGGCAAGACTGGGACCAGAAGTGGGTCTCGTAACGTCTAGCCTGGTGCTCTCGTTACTACGCCACAGCCCAAATGGAATAGCAATAAAAAACCATAATAAATATGGTTTATTGAACACACGCTCCACGCCAGACTCTTTGCTAAGCCACTTTTACATACATTGGCTCACATATCGTATGTTTCACATTGATTAGCCTCAAGGGACTTGTGATACACCCATTATACAGATGCTGAAGCTGAGGGACTTGTCAAGGCCAGCTGGGTGGAATGATCCCAGCCTTCCTGATTTCAGAGCACCCCGTGTGTCACTCCGGGCTCCTGCAATCCCTCATACGAGATGGCGATTCAGGACCTGTGGCGATTAGTCCAGCCCTGCTGCAGCACAGGCCACACGGTTTCCTGTGGATGAGTTTATCCGCTTATCTCCCCAGTGAGGCCGTGAACTACTGGAGGGCAGGGGGTGAGTTGTCCTCATCTCTGACCCTGGTCCCCAGTGCCAGCCCCTTTGCTGGATGTCGGAATGTAGTACTGGGGGTCAGTGTGCTTGGCTCCTCTCAGAGCCCAGCATGCACTGTTCTCACCTCTCTGATCTCCTTTCCAACACTGCTGCTGGCTCGTACTGCCCACCTTGTCTGCTGGAGGGTGAGGAGCAGAAAGGGACCAGAGCGCCAGAGCTGCACTCTCATCTCCATCTCTTCGACCTCAGTGCCAAGGCTGGGGCCTGGCTCAGACTTGGTGCCCAGTGTTGATTCAGACAAACGAATCATGAGTTGTATGAGTTCTTGGGAGGGGATTAGGTGCCGATGAGAAAGGAGAGGTGGAGAGGGACACACACGGAGAAACAGGTAAAGAAGAACAAAGAGAGGGACTCCAGGCTGACCTGAGACTCACACCGAGATGGAGGGAATGCAGAGGGCATTCCAGATGCTGATGGAGGCAGAAAGGGACAGATGGAACACAGAGACCTGCAGAGAGGCAGGGAGACGGAGGGAGACAGACGTGAGGCCACTGCTAGCTTCCAGGCAGTGGGAGCCTGCAAGCCGGGCTTTTTAGTAAGAGCTGGGCATGGACAGGAAATGGGCAAGGATGGGCTGGTTAGGAAGAACATGGAGGAAGCAGTGAACAGGGCTTGTTTGGGGGCAGAGGTGTGTGGGGAGGGGGGAGAACGTAGTGTATGTGGGTGGGCTGGGAAGGGCAGGGAGCCTGGAATTTGGAGTTCATGTCCCTGTGTCTCATCTCCCTGGCTTGTGAGGGTCTCTGGTAGGGAGTTACCCATAGATCTAGGGCCAGGCTGAACATAGGGTGGTGGTGACAGGGTCAGGGTCACAAATGGCCTGGGGACCATTCTGATTTCTTGTCTCTGTGCCTCAGTGGACAGTATGGCCACTCGAGTCAGAGGGGTTGTGTAACCATTGCCTGATGCCCCTGTTCTGCCTCTCCTCTCTACCCTGTTTTTACTGCTCAGGTTCCAACTCCCTATTTCTCATCTGGGCCCTTAAAAGCATCCCCAACTATTTCCCACTCCCAGCAGCTTCCCCCAAGCCAATCTCTACTCTGCAGCCAGAAGGATCTTCCAAAAGCACAGTCTGACCACGTCACCTCCCTGCCTAAAACCTTCAGTGCCTCCCTAGTACCCTTGGGTCCTGTGTGGCTTGGCCTGCCCACCCCTCCAGCCCCAATCAAACCCCTCTCCAGCTCCAGCCCTTGCTCTGGCCACAATGAATTGCAGTTCAACTTTGTCCTAGCACATCACTGTTGTTCCTTCTGTGGAATGTCCTTTTCTCACCTTGTCCATTGAGGAACTTCTAGCTGAACTTCCAGACAGGGTTCTAATGTCTCTCCCTCCAGGAAGGCTTGTCCCACCCCCCTGATTCACGAGGGTGTCCTCAGGACCCACCTCTGCTCCGCAGTCACCTGTCCTCCCCAGCATGGCACTGCGCACTCTGCATAGTAATCGTTAGGGCACTTGCTCCTTCCCTTCTAGATGCTCAGTCCCGAGGGCAGGGCCACATGTTATTTACTTGTGTATCTGCAAAGCCTAGTACAAGACCTTGTGTAAACTGTGCTCTTAGGAGGTGTTTGAATGAATGAAGACTGGTGGGCTGTGGGAGCCTGGCAGGGATCGCTGGGCTGGGCTGGGGGAAGCAGGGTCCTAGAGCTCCCACGCTGGGCACCGGGATGGGATGAGACAGGAACTCAGCCTACCCCTGGGGAGGTTATTTTGGTCGTGGCAAATAAACCTCTTTGGAAAATGTGACCAGCTTTTGATCCCCGTGTCTTTGCTCCTGACGCCCTCCTTTCAGTGTGTAACGAAGGCAGCGGTCTCCGTTAATAAAGAATAATTATGGGGTTGGATTAGGGAGATTATCGGGAACAGGTGGAGCCCCTCGCCCCACCCGTTCCGCCCGGCGGGCAGCGGCAAGGATGAGCTCACACTTTCCCCCTCTCTGGGGAGGATGTGCCACTGGGGGCCTCCTGGCCATGGCTGCTAATCCTTTGGGGACGGGAGAGGATTCTCCTGCCACTTACTTCCCACCAAGTCCCAGGTGAGATTCCAGGGGATCAGCGATAAAGGGTCTCCCCAACACAGCTTGGTGTTTCCCAAGCTGGGCTCTGTAGAAATCAATTCCAGTTTTTAAATATATAAGAACTCAGGGAATAAAAGTCCCATGATCCCTTCTTGAATATGAACTTGGAAAGGAGAAACTATGGCAAAAGGACTAAGGACTGACAAAGAATTGAATCCATTTGTCTTTATGTCTAGGACTAAAACCAAGATGGGGGTCTTGGTTATGGAACAGAATGAAACATGTGGAAATGAATGAAATTGTGGAGAAACTAAATAACTGACAAATACTGGGAGAGAAAGGGGGAAAGAAGGTACAAAGTAATGTAAGTACACAGATTTCCTCATCTTTTATAGCCAGAGGACCAAAGATATAATTTAAAAATGAAAAGTAAAGTAATAGATCTGTTATAGATATGAAGGTAAACATTAAGATATATAAAATAATAACTCTGGGTCATAGAGGACAAAAAGGAAGGAAGAAGAAATAAACTAATTCTATCATTACTTCTAATAACAGTTACTGTTCAAAACTCAATACAACAAGAAATAAACAGCAAAAGATAAAATTTTCACTCTCTCTCTTAAACATTACTGGCATCAAAAAGGAAATCAAAACAGATTGCAGAAATCCAGAGAGCTGAGCTAATAATAGCAATCCATATAAGAACTATGAAATACTGCTAAAGCAGAGCTCAGAGAAAAGTTCATAGCTCTAAATACTTTTGTTAATATATAATAAAGATTAAAAATTTATAAATGAGGTATCCAATCCAAGAAGTTAGAAGCACAGCAATAAAATAAACCTAAAGAAATCACAAGAAAAAATTTATAAAGGTAAAAGTGGATATTAATGAATTAGAAGTCAGAAAAATACTAGAACTAATAAAGATTATTTTTTAAAAACCAAGTAAAATAGATAAGAGGTAATCTAATCCAGAAAAAAAATGGGAAATCACACATTCATAAAATAAGAAATGGTTAGGGGGGAATAACCCCAGTTTCAGAGGAAATCAAAAGAATATGTAAATATATTTGAGAAGTACATCTAGGTACTAAAATCTAAACAGATTAATAACCATGGAAGAAATAGACATAGTTACTCCTAAAAAAAATCACTACGTACAGATCATTTCACAAGAAATTCTATCAAACAGTTAAACAACTATTTAAGTAATTTAAATTGTTTAAATAGGCCCAGGGCTAATTTCCTTCGTATATAAAGAGCTCCTGTAAATTAATAATAAAGGACTGACAACTCAGTAGAAAAATAGATGAAGTATGTGAACAGACCACTCACAGAGAAGGAAAACAATGACTCTTAGAGATGACAATGAAAAGATGATCAACCCTACTCAAAATAAGAAAACTGCACATTAAAACTACAGTGTGATGCCACTTTTCACCCATCAGTTAAAGATTATGAAATTGGGTAAATCACTGGGTTCATGCATAGGGAAAAAGGAATATAAAATGCTGGTAGAAATGCAAATTATTACAACCTTTATGGAAAGCAACTTGGCAATTTCTTTGCCTTTGACCCAACAATCTTACTTCTAGGAACTTTTTGCAAAGATAAACTCACATTTGTGTGAAATGACATTTCAGTGACATATTTGTGAGAGCAAGAGATGGGAAACAGCCTGAGTCTATCAGGAGGAGAGGGGTTATATATTTTCTACTCCGATGGAACATTATACAGCCATTAACAAGAAAGGAGGCAACTCAATGTACAAAGACAAACAATTGCCAAGATAGAGAGTTAGCTGAAAAAAAATGAAGTATGATATGCTATTACCTGTGTAGAAAAGAGCATGTGTATGAAATCCGTGTGCACACACCCAAAGGTAGTAGGAGGGGCTTTCTCTGGAGTGATGAACCGGATGGCTGGGGACAGCAGCTGGAGCTGAACTGACCTTCCAATGTCTGCCTTTTTATACTTTTGAATTTTGTACCACGTGCATGTAGTACTTTTTAAAAACTGAAATAATTAAGAACTTTAAAGATGAGTGGGAATTAGCTAGGTAAGAAGGGACTAGGGGAATAAACATATGCAAAACTGCTCAAATTTGCCAGTATCAGGGAAATAAAAATTAAAAGCTTTTTTGTTGTTGTTGTTTTGGCAAAAGTGAAAATGATTCTTAATTTTCAGAATGGAGTGTAGACTTTACCCCAAGAACAATAGGAGCCCTGTGTGGGCTGTGAGCAAGGGTGTTGGGTTGAGTTACAGGGGCTGAGGCTGGAGGCAGAGGTGCCAGGAGGAGGCTGTGTGGTCATCCAGGCAAGGCTTAGGCACTGGACCACAGGCAGGGGCAGCGGGGAGAAGGTGGTTGAAAAGACTTTGGAGGTGGAGTTGATAGACATAGAGCTGAGTGGATAAGGGGGCTGCGGAGGGGGATCTGGCCAGGTGAGGCCCACGCTTCTCCCCTGGGTGCCCTGGTGTTGGTTGAGGTTGGCTAGCCAGCCTGAGACTGAATGTTTACTCTGAAGACAGGCCACCACCTCTCCTGCTGCTGGACAGCTCTTCCAACACACCAGAATGCTTTTGCACTATCCATTCGTTCACTCAAGCTACCCTCGTGATGAAGGTGGTGCTGGGGCTGGTGGTGCTGAGTGCTGGTATCCCATTGTTCAGATGAACAAACTGAGGCTCAGAGAGGGTAAGTGACTTGCTGGAGTCTCTCCAGCAATCTCAGCCAGACTCACCCAGGGTACCTCTCAGCCTGCGCTAGGCCTCACTTTTTGTCCCCTCTGTCCATGACAGCTTTGGACTGGAGACTAGAGCAGGTGTCTGCCAGAGCCCAAAGCAGACATATGTGTGTCACTGTGAGTTACCAGGGCCCCCAGGAATCTCCCAGGATGCTCCCAAAGCTGGCAAAATCCTACTAGTGACACCTTGACCTGAGCAGTCAGAGGTCTGGACGGGCTTGGCTGGCTTCTCTGCTCAAGTGATAAGGCTGAAATCAAGGTATCACCCAAGCTTAGCTTCTACCTAGAAGCTCTTGAGAGAATCTCTTTTCATACTCATTCAGGTTGTTGGCAGAATTTAGTTTCTTGCAACGGTAGGACTGAGATCCCCATTCTTTTTTTTTTTGAATTTTATTTTATTTATTTTTTTATACAACAGGTTCTTATTAGTCATCAGTTTTATACACATCAGTGTATACATGTCAATCCCAATCGCCCAATTCATCACACCACCATCCCCACCCCCCCGCGGGTTTCCCCCCTTGGTGTCCATACGTTTGTTCTCTACATCTGTGTCTCAACTCTGCCCTGCAAACCGGTTCATCTGTACCATTTTTCTAGGTTCTGCATACATGCGTTAATATACGATATTTATTTTTCTCTTTCTGACTTACTTCACTCTGTATGACAGTCTCTAGATCCATCCACATCTCAACAAATGACCCAATTTCGTTCCTTTTTATGGCGGAGTAATATTCCATTGTATATATGTACCACAACTTCTTCATCCATTCGTCTGTCGATGGGCATTTAGGTCGCTTCCATGACCTGGCTATTGTAAATAGTGCTGCAGTGAACATTGGGGTGCATGTGTCTTTTTGAATTACGGTTTTCTCTGGGTATATGCCCAGTAGTAAATCCCCATTCTTGATGGCAGTTGGCAGGGGTCACTCTTAACTTGTAGGGACCACTCATGTGTGGCCTCCTCCAAGTCAGCAACAGAGAAGTTTGCTCCCATGTGTCAATCCCCTTTGTGCTTCAGATTGCCCTGACTTCTGCCTGGCAGCTGGAGAAAACTCTGATTTTAAAGGGCTCATGTGATTAGATTTGGCCACTTGGATAATCTCACTTTTTGCCATATGATGGAACATAATCTGGGTGTGATATCTCATCGTGTTCACTCTACCCACAGTCAAAGAGGGGTGGATTATACAAAAGTTATTAGAGATCATTCTTAGAATTCTGCCTACCACTCAGATGTACACACCCATTCATGTGCAAGAGGAATAAGAACATATGTTCATTAACATGTATTAAGTTCCAGGCACTTCTATATGAATAGTGTCAACTTGATTTCCATGAACATATGTAGTAGTTACTACCACTGTCATTATCCTCAGTTTACAGATGAAAGATAGGGACTCAGAGAAGTTAAGTAACTTGTCCAGGGTGATCCAGCTAGAAAGAGATGGGGCCTGAACTTGAACCCAGGTCGGTCTGATTCTGAAGCCAGTGCTCTGGTCTGTCTCACACACATGTGCACGCAGGACCATGGCCACACACCTGTGCATGCATACATGTGTGCATCAATACACCTGTACCCATGCACTCAGGCACACTCAGCAGGGTCCACGCACAGACACACATGCACCCCTGTGCCTGCCTGGTTCCCTGGGGCCTGGAGTTAATGGAAGATGCATGGAGAGCCCACGCAGAGTGGCCATGGGCAGAGATGAAAGGCGGGGTGTGCCTAACCGCTCTCCAGGGATCCAGTTACCCATGGCTGAGGCTCCTCAACCGGGTGATTAATTGCCCGGCACTGCCTCAACCCGGTCAGCTCCCAAGGCCTCCTGCCCTTTTATTAAAAACGTCCCTTGATGTCATCCCGCCAAGGAGATCAATGGCAGCCAGGGGAGGGGGGCTGCCAGGGGACGAGGGTTCCCATGGCCTCTCCCCAGTGCCACCTGGCTCCCTTGGTGCCCAGCATCCTGGGAGCTGGCTGGGGCTGATATTCCCAAAGAGACCTCCTGAATCTGGGTCCTGCCTGGCTGTGGGTCATGGTCGGTGTGACTGGGCAGCTGGGCTGATGACCGAGGTTTGAGGAGGCCAGAGGACTCAAGCCTGTGCTTTGGGGCCTTGAGAAGCTAAGAAGGGTGTGGGTCCTCCTTTGTGCTCCCGTCTTCTGGGTGTCCTGGCATCAGACTCTCTTGGGTTTGAATCTGGACGAGCCATGTGACATTGACCTCCCGGAACCTCTGGCTTCTCCCGTGTGGTATAGGGAGAAAGGGACCTCTCCGGCAGGTCTTGAAGGTCATTTGACTCTCAAAACTCCTTCTTCTCTTGGCTTTGGGGGCCCTGCACACTCCCGTTGCCCTCCCACCTCTCTGGCTGTGCCTCTTCTGTCTTCTTTACTCACTTCCAGCCAGCACAGCTCTGAGCATGACCACTGGGGCTCAGGACACAGCGACACCACTTACAGCCAAGCGACCCTGTCAGTTTGGTTTGACAGTGCTCAGTACTGACAGAGGATCATGGCAATTTTCATGTTTGTGAGTTAAAGTTTTTTTTCCTTGGCAGTTGTTTTTATTTTTGGAGATTTTCACAAATAGCTCTTGGGATAAAAAGGGATCCATTTCCTGGAGTGTTGCAAAACCGGTGTCCATCAAGCTTCCTCAATCTGCCCCTTTCTCCCTCTTCCCTGAGTCTGTTTGCTAATCTTGTGTGCCTGTCCTACACAATTTTGAAGCTGCTTCGGGGTACATTGGCGCAAACACACAAACATACCCGTGTATAAGGATGTCGGCATGCATGGGATCCCGGTAGATGGGGGCGGACTCTCTTCTTCAGCGACGTGCTGGTAAATGTTTATCAATAGGCTTTCTGGAAAATGAAAGGCCTGATTTGTCATTTGCCGGTTTCCGTGGTGTAAATACTCTCACTGTGGTCAGTTTCAAGCTACCAGCCTGAAGTTGCTGAGTGCAGGGGTTGGGAGGAGATGTGCTAACAGCTCCTGTGAGTGGAGTGGTGTCCTGTGGGCTCCAGGACACCACGCCCTTATTCGTCACTGTCTCTGTATTGCCTGACTCAGGGGCCAGCACATGGTTAGTGCTCAATGGACGTCTGCCAAACGCACTGCGTGCATCTGTGAAGGACACCTGCTGACCTACCCCAGACCTGGCCACTGCCTTCCCCACGCTTGTGCACGCTCACAGAGTCAGAGGTACTCTCATCAACTCACAATCACAGGTGTGCTCCAGCAAACACACTCTTGCATGTGTCTTGTGCCCAACGTGTGCGCTCAGAACTCACACATGCCCCTAAAGTGGCACTCCCAGCTCCACTCATGGGCCTGGTTGCAGTTTTTCCTGCACACACATTCTCTAATGGGTACGTGTACACCTATGCTCACCCTTGACTGGCACTCATGCACACACAGATGCACACTTTCAATCACACACACGCACATGTCCCTGTCACTGGCATGAGTGTTCTGGGACACACATACACTGACGCACTTCTCTGAACAGCAGACCTGGGGGTGTGAGCCCACCCAGAGGCTCTGGTCATAGAACAAGCAATGGCTGAAACTCAGCCTTTCTCACCTTCGTGCATACACACGGCGGCACACCCACGGCTCACTCATCACCCTGCCCTTCCTCATCCCCCCACACCCCCTGCAGGCATCTCCCCGACCCCGCCATAACCAGGGGAGCTGGCCGGGCTGGGTTGGTGGGTGTGGTGTTTGGGAGTTAGAGAGGAATTCCAGGCAGGCCCCTTCTGCTCCCCTGGCCAACGTTAAGTGCCTTCAAACTGAAAAGAACCGTCCAGAGAGGCTTTTCCGGCTAGAGATTAATGTCACTGAAAAATGTGGGTCCCGAGCGATTAATGCAGCCTTCTTTGCCACACATTATGTGAGTGCACTAAAGCGAGAGGGGGCTCATTTTTGGCATGTTTTTAACCTGTTTGGCTCTGAGTGAAAGAAGAAAAGAAGAAGAGCCTGGGGCCCGGGAACCTGAGGGGGGGTGGTCTCATGGGCACAGAGAGGCCCAGAGGCCAGGTAGGGTAAGGCTGGGTCAACCAGGTCCAGGGCCTTGGGGGTCCCAGCCAAGTCACCACAAGACTCGGAGGGGAGATAATGGTGGGCCCACTGGCGGTCTCCAAGCTCCAGGTGGCGTAGCTGTGGAGGTGTGTGAAAGCTCCCGGCTGTGTGGCATGGCTGAGGGGACCAGTGCTCCCAAAGAGTCTCCTAGCACAGTCAGAAGGACCTGTTTTCAAATACCAGCTCTACCGAGTGACCTTGGGCACATGACTCCACCTCTTAGGGCCTCATTTTCTCCATCTGCAAAATGGCAGTGATGCGGTATCTTCCTTACAGGGGTGTGGTGAGGCTTAACTGAGATCAGGCACCTAGTAAGTGTTTGATAATAGAGCAGCCTATTGACGGGACGGTGGCAGTGATGTCCGGTGGCTGCCTGAATGAGTGCGTGCGCGTGTGTGTGTGATTCTGAGGGCAACCAGGAGCACACTGAAGAATGTGTTGCTCACATATTTAAAAACACAAAACGGATCATGTTATTTCTTGGCTTAAAACTCATCAGCAGCCTCAGCTGCTCTCAGGATAGAGCCTGAGCACTCGACCTGGCAGCCGTGTGGTCTGGGCCCTGTCACCCCTCCAGCCCCAGGTGGCACAACAATGGCTCTCATGTCTGGATTCCAGCTGCGAGTTCTCTTCTCGGTGCCAGGTTCCCTGCCCCCTCCCTGGGCTTCACCCCTCAGAGCCCAGCCACAGGAGCCGCCACCTCCCCACCTTGGCAAGACCAGGTGCCCAGGTTTAAGCTCTCACGGCCCTCGCAGCAGTTCTCACAACATAAAGTGATAATTGAGTTGTTCACAGTTTGCCTGCCAGTAGGTCAGCTCTGTGAGGGTGGAAGCTGTGTCCGTGCTTTTGCACGGATCAGTGGCATCTGCACAGTACCTGGCATGGAGGGTTGAGAGGGTGAACTGAGATGTGGACAGGCAGGCTGGCATCTGGGTGCGAGCTGGGTGCCAAGGGGAGTTCGGGCCCCACAGATCTGGAGCCTCAGCTCCACAGCAACCCAGTTGACAGGAAGCAGGATGATGGGTGGGGTCGCTGAGCATCTCAGCTCTCCCCGCTGCTGCCAGGGAGGAAGGGAAGATGACGGGGTTTCTGTAAGATTTGCCTGACTTATGCTGAAACTTCTGAAAGGCTTTGGCTCAATTTCATACTAAGAATTATAAAATAAGTGCCACGAGGGAATGGAATTCAGGGATAAGGGACTTCTCTGGATGGAATTCAATCCTCAGAACCGCCCCAAAGTGGGCACTATTGTTATCCCGATTTTTCGTAAGAGGAACTTGGGGCTCAGAGAGGCTCTTGACCAAGCTGGGCCCAGAACCTGCATCTGACTCTTCGTCCTCAGTGCTGATTGGGCAGAGGGAGATGGGCAGGGAATAGGGAATGGGGCTATTGGCCTCATTCCCCAGGACCAGGGAGACTGAACTTGATGCAAAAGGAATTGTTGCTTGTTGTGGTGGTTTTAAGATATGCTCATAAGTTCTTTGATATTTCTCCCTTCAAGAGGTGGTTTAATTCTTCTCTCCTTGAGTGTGGGCATAGTGACTCCCTTCCAATGAGTAGAATATGGTAGGAGTGTGTGACTTCCAAGACTAGGACATAAAAGGTATTGCAGCTTCCTCCTCACTCCCTTCTGCATCACTTGCTCTGGAAGCCAGCTGCCATGTTGTGAGGACACTCAAGCAACCCTGTGGAGACGGAGGCCTGGCACCTGGTGAGGAACTGGGGCCTCCTGCCCACAGCCATGTGCGTGAGCTGTCTCGGAAGCAGATCTCCCAGCCCCAGGCAAGCCTTCAGATGATGTCTAGACTGCAACCTAGTGAGAGACCCTGAGCCCAAACCACTCAGCTGAGCTACTTTCTAATTCCTGACCCACAGAAACTGTGAGATAGTAAATGATTATCGTTGTTTTGAGCTGCTAAGTTTTGGAATAATTTGTTATGCAGCAATAGATAACTAATACACTCATTTTAGTGGAATTGGCTCGAATGCCCATCGACATCAGGTTACGGTATAGTCACGTGATGGAATACCGTAGAGCAATGAGAAGGAACGAACTATCACCACAGGCAGCAACGTGGGTGAATCTCACAGACATGTTGAATGAAAGAAGCCGACCAAAGAGAGCACATACTGTGTGATCCCCATTCATATAAAGTACAAAAGCAGGCAAAACTAATCTACAGTGATGGAAATCAAGATGATGATTACCCTTGGCAGGGGTGGGTGGAGTGATATGGAGGGACTCTGGGGTGGGGGGTGGTTCCTGGGTGCTGCTTAGATTTCTCCATCTTGGATGTATTCAGGTTGTGAAACCTCACTGAGCTGTACATTTATGACTTGTATACGTTTTTGTGTATTGGATCTCAATAAAATGTAAAACAACAACAACAAAATGCTGCCAGTCTGGAATGGGACATTGCAGGGTGAACTGGGCACACTGGGAATCACATCTGGCTGTAGGATATGCACTGGTTTAGAGGCTACAGGCCCGGAAACCTCCAAGCAGCCAGAACACGAGGGTCAGCATTCAGAGCCTGGGGTGGGGAGACGGGGGTGGGGGTAACTGTGTTGGGACCTCCCACTCCCCAGGGCTTTGGCCTAGAGTCTCACTTCCACGGCCCCTTGTGCTGATGGACAGGAAGGGACAAAGGCTCAGTCCTGGACCAGGGTTGGGGTCAGCTGAGAGGGCTCTCAGGGGTGGCGGCGAGGGCAGGGGAAGTCTTGCCTGGCTTTGTGCCTGACGGATTTGCCATAATCCCAGCCCTTCCCTGTAGCCTGCCTAATCCCCACCCGTGGGGCTGAGCCTTTTCAAGATCTGACTTTGGCCTGAAAGGCTCCCAGAGGGGCCTGCATTCCTGCCCGTGGCATCCCTGCTCCTAGGAGGGATCTCATCAGGGTCTCACCCCTCCCCGGATGGTGCTCCTCATCCTTGGAGAAAAAAGACTTGACAGCTTTCATAAATTCAGGAAAAGTTAAAATGGCCATGTGGGAATCTGTAATGTCTGGCCCGCTTCCTCTAAGGAGACTGTGGTCTCTGCCCACTGGGTCCTGGGCCTTGTTGTGCCATTAAGGACATGGGTGAAGGGATGCTGGAAAGAATGGAGACCTGCTTGGGAGTTTAATGGCTTCCAAGGCCCAAGCTGAACCTCCTCTATAACCTAATCACTCACTCAATAAGCTCCAGCTACCTGGACCTTTATGTCCCTGAAACTCACCAAGCTGACTCCTGTCTCAGGGACTTTGCACAGACTTTCCCTCTGCTTGGAAGGTTTCTCCCCTGATCCTTGCATAGCTGCTCTTGCATGTAACTTAGGTCTCAGCTCAGACATTATCTCCCCCAAGAGACCTCCCTAGAGGCCCATAGTCACACTCAGCCATATCACCCTGTGTCTTGGTCTTATCTGTTGCCTTTCCTTGGTCTGTCTCCTCCCACTAGAATGTGAGACCCTTGAGAGCAGGGGCCTCGTCTGCTGCCTTCCTGGCCATTCCCCTTCTCAGAATAATGCCCAGTGCATAGGGCGTTCTCAGGGCATATGTGCTGAGTGAGTGAAGTAATGAAGGTGAAAGGGAAGAGTTACCTGAGGAAGGATGAGGAAAAAAACCTGGGGGTGGGAGGAGGTGATCTTGCTCAATTCAAGTAGCATAGATATATTTCCCTTAACACTTAAAATTACCCCAGGAAATCAGTATTATTACCCCATTTTTACAGATAAGGAGACCAGGGGTGTAGAGGTTAATAACTTGACCAAGACCATGTAGCCCATAAGTGTTTACCCCATCTGGTGATGGTGGCTTCTGTGATAGAGGATAGGCATGCAAGAAAAGTATCATTCCTGGCCTTGGATTTCACTGTTAGTCATACATTGAAATTCTCAGCACCTGAATTTTCACTCTTAGACATGCATTCCTTTTGCTTAAACATTGCCCTCTCAAGGACGCCTTTCTTTTCACTTTTTCTCTTAGTAGTGAGAGAATTTTGCATGAATGAATGATTTGCATGGTAGCTATAGAAGGAATGTCAGAGGCTGTGTTCTCACCTGCCAATTTTACTTGTAAATAGCTTCCTCAAAGTCACCTAATAGGTGCTCACGAAGTGCTTGTTGATTGAATCAACGTAAATACATATGTTCTAGACAGGGAGCATGGCTTGTTTGCTGAATCCCAGGTAATACTGCTTTGACTGCCAGCATGTGCGTAACACTTCATGGTACCCAGAAGCATGTTCCTTTACATGATTGCAGGTAAACACTTTTATTATTCCCCATTTTATGTGTGGGGCACGTGTGTCCCAGAGAGGTGAACTGTCTTGTCCAAGGTCACACAGCAAGTTAAGAAGCAGTGTTGGGGTTTAAATTTAGCTCTTGTATAATCTCTAGGGCATTTTCTGGGACCCTGGCAACTTTTCCTTTGCCCTTTCACAGCGGTTCCTGGGCTGGTCCATGGGGACGTTGACCCAGGAGCCAGGGCTGGCCCTGAGCTTGTTCAGCCAGGGTGTGTGTGCACATATGTGAAGGAAAAGGTGGTGGCCTCACCCCTGCTGCTCTGGAGAAGGTTTTTGGTGGCTGCAGCTCGTGATTTATGTGGGGCACAGGCTGCCCAAGGAGTGTCTGAGATTCCCGCCCACCCGGCTGCCACCCATCTCCCCTCCCTGTCCCGGGCAGGCGGGCAGCTCCTATGCCAAGACTTGCTGCAGCCTCTGCATCAGGCGAGGCTGCAGGTACATTCCTCCTGGAATTCTCCTGTGTCACCCCGGGGGCCCAGCACTGACTAATTCTATACAAATTGGCTAATATTCCAAAGAATGCCATTCTGTAAGAAAGCAAATATTTAAATACTCAAGGCTGGGCCCTCTTCGCCCCCGCACCCCAGCCTTGCCACCTGCCAAACTCTGGCAGAGCCTCTGGGAGGCATCTTGGGGCTGAACATCTGGCAGCTTCTCCCGGAGCTCGGCATCCCCTTAGACTGGGGGTGGGGGTGGTGGTGCTGGCAGACGCGCCTCCCGAAGCAAGACTCCAAGGGGGGCTACCCTGATGATGACCAGGCAGGTGTGTCCAGAAGGGGCGGGGAGGCTTAGTGAGCCCAGGACTGGGGAGTAGGAACCCTAGCCTGGGCACTTTGCTGTGTCACCTTGAGCCCCACATGTCAGCAATTTGGGCCTCAGTTTTCCCATCTAGACTGGAGGGTGTGCCACTAAATCAGTGGTTCCCCAACCTGGCTGTACTGCACCTCAGACCTGCTGGAGACGGAGCGGAAGGGCCGGGGCCCAGGAACCTGTGTTTTCAGCAAGCCCGGCGGGGAGAAGGATACAGCTGGTGCAGCGCCCTCTGCCCGTTCATGGATCACCCTGGGTGGAACTCACGGGGCGTCTCTCAGCTTAGGTGGAGGGAAGTGCACATTTACAGAAGGAAGGGCATAAGCAAGGCCAGGGAACCTGAGTGGCCTTTGGGAAAGCGGTGGGAACATGGGTTGGGGGTGGAGCTGGTGGGTGCAGATGGTGACGGCCCCCACCCCGCCTTTCTCTGGGCTCAGGAAGCACTCTTGCAGGTCTAGCTCCAGCCTGAGAGGCTTCCTCATTTCAGCCTCACTCTTGGGCCACCTGATTCCTTCCTTCTTTGAGTGCAGGGCACCAACTCCCTCCCTCTGTTTTACAACCAAACCATCAGTGACACAGTCTTATATTCTGCTCCGCTTTATGCATCTCTCTTCTAACAACGGCGATGACCTGCTTTCCCTTTGTTGAGCGCTGTGTCAGGTTCTGTGCTAGCCCCTTCTCTTGCATGATCTTACTTTCTGTCCATGAGAGCCCCGTGAAATGGGTTCTGTTACTGTTTCCACTCGACAGAAAGGTAAACTGAGGCACAGAGTGATCCAGTAGCTTGCCAGGAGCACGCAGTGAGGGTACGTAGAGCTAGGATTTGATTCTGAGTCTTCTGACCCCATGGCCTGGACTCGTACCCACCATCTCCACCATCTTTGATGAGTTCCTCCAGAGGGAGAGTGTGGCTGCTTTTGTCTCTGTGCCCTCAGCAGCCAGGACATGGTGGGCACACGGGAGACCCTGCCCAGTGCCAACCACATGGGTCTGTCATGAATGTTAAATAATTATTTCCATACTACAGATAAGGAAACTGAGGCACAGGGAATCGAATGGCTTGTCCAAGGTCCTAGATCAGGCAAACAGCAGAGGTGGTTGTCTTATGTTGTGTCCCCCAAAAGCAGAGCCTGAGTCAAGGATTAGAGTGCAAACAGTTTACCTGGGAGGCGACTTCCGGAAGTACAGGTAGACAAATCGGAAGTGAGAGAGGAAAAGAATGAAGCCGATAGAGGGTGTGTCAAAAAGCAGGTGGGCACGGGGCGGGGGGTGGGGTGGCAATTGGGGCTCAGTTGCACTGGGGGCCTCTGGGAGAGTGTAGAATGTGCCTCGGAGTTGTACCTCCAAGGGGAGAGGGGACAAGGGGCTGGGGTGTTTGTCCTCTCAGCCCTGTCTGTCTGGCTGAAGGCTGTTCCAGGCCCTTCTGGCCCAGCATGTTCCTATGGCTGGGGAGGCAGAGTCACAGGGGTTTGCATGAGAAACTCATGACATGGGGAATGCTGGGGGAGCATGGTGGGCACTGGCCGCATCTGCTGCAGGAGTGGTCATAACTTGGCTTTTCAGGATCTAAATCCAGCTATGTTTGTCTGTGCCTGTATGCATCCATGCATCCTTCATCCCTCCATCCTCCATCCCTCCATCCCCCATCCATCCATCCTCCATCCCTCCATCCCCCATCCCTCCATCCCCCATCCATCCATCCCCCATCCATCCATCCCCCATCCATCCATCCTTCATCCATCCATCCCCCATCCATCCATCCCCCATCCCTCCATCCCCCATCCCTCCATCCCCCATCCATCCATCCTCCATCCCTCCATCCCCCATCCCTCCATCCCCCATCCATCCATCCTCCATCCATCCATCCCCCATCCATCCATCCCCCATCCATCTATCCTTCATCCATCCATCCCCCATCCATCCATCCCCCATCCATCCATCCTTCATCCATCCATCCCCCATCCATCCATCCCCCATCCATCCATCCCCCATCCATCCATCCCCCATCCCTCCATCCCCTATCCATCCATCCTTCATCCATCCATCCTCCATCCATCCATCCCCCATCCATCCATCCTTCATCCATCCATCCCCCATCCATCCATCCCCCATCCATCCATCCTTCATCCATCCATCCTCCATCCATCCATCCTCCATCCATCCATCATCCCCTGAGCCCCCCTGGGTGCTAGGCACAGTCCAGGCCCTGGAGATCCAGAGACAACTGCCCAGGCTGATTCTAGTCCCTCCCTCTCTCCAAAGGGGCTGCATTTCTGACAGTTGCTGTGAGGTGACCAGACAGAGTGGGAGTGGGCAGGCTGGCTCCTATGTCCAGCAGCCCTCACTCTTCCACTCCAGCACGCCGGGGCTCATGGCCCTCCAGCTCCTTGGAGGCTCCCAGAGATAGCCAGTGCCACCCTCATTCCAGGAAGACCCTCAGAGGGAACACAACACCCATTTACAGATTGGCTGCCTGTAACCCTAGAGCCCCTTCCCTTCTGTCCAGGCCAGCTGGTGGGGACATGGGCCTAGTCCAGACTGAGGACATCCGCTGGGTCTTTGCTGGGCAGCCTTGAGAAGCTGAACAGTGCCATGGATGCTGCTGGCACCAGGTTCCCTTTCCATTATCTTGGTGCTCACAGAGGCCACTTGCTTGGACAAAGGTTGTCCTGGGCTCACTTTGTATCCGGCTCATAGATGCTCCAAGAATAAGTGCAGAGGAATAAAAAGACTCAAAGTTAGTGTGCATTTTAAGGCACGGAAGTGCTAATTCTAAGCCAGTGTTATTTAATTATTAAAATGGTCTCTTTCCTGCCCAGAGAGACTTTTAGAGCCTGGCCTGGTGGCCTTCACAGAGTTTGGGGCACAGATTTCTTTCTCTAAATGAAACCACATCTCAGACTTCAACCTAGAAAGCACATAACAGTGGATTTGGTCCCATAAAAGCTGGGAGGCTGTTCTATCTCTTGCCCACCCCCCGCCACTTGCCCCTCCTTGGCAGCCCTTAAGGCACTTGTGAGGGCCCCTGAGAACCCAAGAAGGTTCGAGGGCTCCTGGAGCCCCAGGCCTTGGAAGGGGGTATGGAAAGGAGGGATTGGGTTGGCGGGCACTGGAAAGCCCACCCCAGGCCTGACTCTGAGTGAGTGACAGTGTGAGCGTGTGTGTTTTGTGCACGTAGGGCTGGGGCCTGGCGGCAAGGGGGCAGCCCTGTCGCTCCCTGCTCATTGTAGGCCTTTCCTCCCCCTCCCGTGGGCTGTCTTCACTCAGCCAGCTTCCTGCTGTCCCCCAAGGGCTGGGGGGGGGGGTGCACTCTTGGGTCATCTCTGGGTTTTGTAACAATGATTTAGAAACTGCCAGGTGGCGGTGGGGAATGATGCATCGCTCAGGCTCAAGTCTCTGCCAGGCAGAAAGTCCCTTCACTCACCTCTGGCTCTTCTTCCAGCTGCAGCTCCCTGGAGCTCCTACCGTGTCTGAGTTCCCCACCCCATCACCCACAGGCAAGGCCCAGAGAGGGATGAGACCTGCCCGAGGTTGCACAGCACCTCAGTGCCAGGGCTGGGTTTGGGGACAAAAGTCTCGATCTGCATTGGCAAAGGGAGGCCTGGCAACCGGGTGAGAGTCCCGTACTAACTTGGTCCCAAGTCTTGGGGATCACTGGGGCCTAATAATGTGGGGCCCTAGGGATCACATTTGGGAGGTATATCTGTTCATTCCACAGTCACTGAGCCCTGCTGTCTGCCTGCCCCTGTGCTTGGGGTCGAGGACCCAGAAACGGGGCATGTCTCTGTCCTTGGGGAGCCTGCCATGTAGGGGAGGCACAGAGCATGGGTCAGGGCCAGACTTCCAGCTACTCAGCTGCTGGGCTGTGTGACCCTGGACACACCATCCAACCCTGGGCTCGCCTTCTCTCCTGTCCAATGCAGTTACCAGTATACGGCCTCCTGGGGTCACGGTGAAGCTCCCCTCGTGGTGCCGTGCCCAGGTAAGTTCTCTATCGATGCCGGCTGGTGTGATTACCATTGTGGTTGAGGTTATCGGCTGCTATGCACCAGACACTTTGCATATTATCTAAGTGTTTCACTCACCATGACTCTGAGAGGTAGGATTACAGAAGGGACCGCTGAGGCTGAGAGGTGCCATGCTCAAGGTCACATATCCAGGAAGAAGTGATTGGGCTGGGTCTGAACCCAGTTCTGTCTGCCACACCCCACTGGTATCCTCGTGCCACCTCCCACCTCAGCAGAGCCTGGGGAGGGCAGACCTACCCTTGCTGGGCAGCCCAGGGCCCGCTGGGTGCACCTCTCTCTTCTGGGCCCACCAGGGCTCCCAACCCCCATGATGGATGGGTCTGGGGATGTTTTCTTCCAGGGAGGCTGCCAAGGCCAAGGCCCTGCTAGGGTCTTCTCTGGCTTTTCTTCCCCCTCCCCCACCACTTTCCCCAGGGGGCCATGCTGGGACTGCCTGGGCCTGCCTGCCCCCTCCTCCCTCATAGCTTACATTCCTCTAGAAGCTTCTCCCCCAGGCTGGCGGGCGGGCCAGCGCCTCCCTGTGCACAGCCCTCCCCTCCCGCTCTGCTCCCAGGTCTTGGCAGTGGGTTCCAGGGCTCCACTGGCTCCTTCGGTCCCATCCAGCCTCTGCCTGGCTCTCCTGGTGTGTCCAGGGGCCTCCCCTAGCTTCCTGTACTCCATCTGCCCATGCAGGACGTGGCCCAGACAGCACAACGCCTAACCCAGAGGAATGGAGGCCCAAAGCTCGAGTCAAAGGCGTAAGAGGAAAAAATGCAAGTAGGCAAGTGGAACATTCTTCAAACCATGCCAGGAAGGCATCTGTCCACCGGTTCTCTATGGAAGGCAGGTCCTGGGCATGGTCTGTTCCCACACAGGAAGGTCACCATTCAACTGGTAGTCCTGGCCAGGCCTCAGTTTCCTCATCTGTAAAATGGATCCACAAACATCCGCTTTGCAGAGTCCTGAGGATTCAATGGGATTCTAATGAACCTGACACGGTGTCTTCACAGAGAGAGGATTTTAAAAATTATATTACCTAGATTATTGAGGAAACAGCAGAAGATTGCCAAGAGAAAAGGATGCTGGAAAGGGCATTCCAAGCAGAAGGAATGGCTTTTACAAAAGCAAAGAGCTGTGACACAACATGATGAGGAGTAAAACCAGTGGCGAGCTCGAGGTGGCTCTCATGGGCTCCCAAGAACTGATGGTTAAATTCTTAGGAATTTGCAAACTGGTTGTTGGCATAGCCATCATTAAAAATTATTCTATAAATTTACAATTAAACAAATCACATTGCAAAGAAAAGTAATACTCAAAGCTCATTTTCTCCCTAATTATTTTACTGTTATCTACTCTCTGAAGGTTATTTACTTCTATCCGTTTGGTGGAAACATTGTATAACAGTGTGTTACTTCCCCTCTCATCCCTGCTTCGTTTTCAGGGTGTCATATTGGTAGCTTGGACTTGGTCATGGTAAGAATATTTACACCATGGAAATCGGTCAATGCTACAAACCAGGGCCTCCCACGCAGAGCCTGTTGTTGGACATTTACTAGCACTCCACTGGCTAACCTCAAGTAAGCGCTTACTGTGTGCCAGTTGTGCTGTTGTCGCTGGACACAAATTACGTCATCTCATCCTCTCAACAACGCTATGAGGTTGGCAGTGTTATTATCCCATTTAACAGTTGTGGAAACTGAGGCTCAGGGAGTTATTTGCTCAGTCATATAACAAGCAGCAGAAGCAGAAGAGTTCCTGGGGTAAGGGATGTCTGGTAAGGGTTGGTTCGGGATATTCTAAGTCCTGACCTTTCCCTTGTCCTCTTCTCCCTACAGAGGAGTCTGGACTTGACATTTGAAGAGAGGGAGGCAGAAGGAGCCTCAACGGTGGCTCTCTGACCCAGCTCTGCCTCTGGCCTCACAGCTGGGAGGCTAGGGGGCCAAGGATCCTGAGAGTATGGGATGGCTCTGCCTGGCCCTCCCTATGAGACTGCCCTCTGAGTGTCCCTGCCTGCCTGCGGTGACCTCCTCGGCTCTTGGCCTCCATAGCTCAGATGGTGCCAGTCTGGGCTCCAGTGCTGGCCCAGGAACCACCTCCGAGGCCCGCCTGCCAGGCTGCATTTCGCAACCATGCTGGGCTGCAGCTTGGCTGGGAGGTGGCCGGTTTGTAAATACACATGTTTCTGGCACCTTCTCCCCATTAGGCTGTGTAATTGCTTTGCACCACGAGCAGCCGACACGGTCCTAATGAGGCCCTGCTGACTCGGCGCCCAGCCCAGCAGCTCCCAGGGTGGGGCTGAGTCCCCTTTGGGGCCAGTGCCCCTCTTCCTGGGATTCTGGGGCATGGGGACTTCGAGGTCTCCAGCCCTTAGGGAGTCCCGACTGTGTGCAGGAGACTTCCCATTCTGAGAGGTGGCGTAGGGTGTGGAGGTGTACAGTAGTGGGCTGTGAGTTCACTCAGACCAGGAGCTGTGTGGCCTGGGCTAGTGACTTCACCTCTCTGAGCTTCAGTTTCGTCATCTGTAAAAAATGGGCACGGTAACAGTTCTTTCCATTGTTTCGGGGAGGATGGAATGAGGGTCATCTGCGAAGTTCAGGAAGGAGAGTGAATGCCCCAAGAGAGCACTGTCCTTCCCATTGCGACCCAGAGAGGGGCAGCCACAGCCCAAGGTCGCGTGGCACCTTAGCCAGGGCTCTTTCCATGCTGGATTTTGGACACCTTCACAGTGGTAAGGCTAAAAAGTGTTTTGGAGGAGAAATGGGGGTGGGGTGGGGAGTCCTCATCGTTTAAAATCAACAAGCACTTAAACAAGCCCTTCTCTAAGCTCATTAAATGGCTGTCTGTCCTTGTGGAAGACAGCTTAGAGCAGGGGCTCAGAGAGGTTAAGAGATCTGCCCCTGGTCACACAGCAGGAGAAGGGCTAGTCCTGTAGGTGAAGGTGGTACAGCCCCAAACCAGGGCTTGAGAGACCCAGATTCTGGCCTTACTGAGGGATTTGGGGCAGGTGACATCCCCTCTCTGGGCCTTGGTTTCCGTTGGAGCTAGCAGTGTGCCAGGCAGAGATTAGAAAGAGGGTCTGTTGGAAGGAATGGTAGGAGAGAGCACGAGGGATTTCAAGGCCTGGTCGGGTCAGGGTGTGTGTCCCTTGACCCTGCCAGGCCACCAGACACTGTCAAACATGTATGCACTCACCTTCGTGCAGCTCCAGGCAGGCCCTCCTGCACACAGGTGCACATGCTTGTGGTCATACGGCTGCTTGAGTGCACACACATATATACACACAGCCATTGAGCACAGTCACATGTGCCAGTTCCACATGGAACCCCTGCCCACACGTACTCATGTGAATGACCACACATGTAACTGGGCATAGACACATCCTTCCCTGGCCCCAGCAAAATATTCTACCAGATGACAGTTGATTTGCCTCCGTCTTCATCTGCTTATTCCTGAAAAGATTTCCAGGGAAACAAAGTAAAAGAGAAAGGAGACATCAGAAAGGGTGTAGAAAGAGAAGAGGCTTCTGGGATATCCTTGTATTGCAAACAAGGGCCTGATTTAGCCTTTGAGTTTCTTAGTGGCCAAGGTAAAAAGGGATGAGTGGGCTTTTTATCCCTCTTCCATTGTAGGATTGCTACAAGGACCAAGATCTTTGATATGAAAGCACTTTGCAATCATGAGATCTCTGTTAAGATGCGGTGAGAATGGCAGGCCTTAACTCCACGTGCCAAACCTGAAGGCCTCTCCAGTCTTGCCTCCTGTCATTCCTCACCCCATGACGAGTGCTCAGGTGGTCCCAGGCCTCTGTTCCAGCTGTTCCCTCAGCCTGGAACACCTGGCTCACTGCTACTCAGGAGTCTTGTCTCCTCCAGGAGCCCTTCCCCCGGCCACCCCAGGCTGGGACTGTGCGCTCCTCTAGGCCTCCGCCCACCCCATCACACACCCCACTGGATCAAAACCTCCATTTACATGTACCCTCCCTCACCAGACCCCTTGGGGCAGGGGTGGGGGCCCTGTTGGTTTTGGCATCCCCAGTGCCCGGCACAGGCCCTGGCACAGAGTTGGTGCCTAGGAGGGGTTTGCTGAATGAATACACATTGGTAATGGGCCACACCCTGTCCTCTGACCTCCACCTGTGACCGTCGTGGCAGAGCACCTGTGGTTCTGGGCTTCGCCTCCCCAGGAGCCCCGGCCCCTCAGGGCCTGCTCTTGCCCACCCAGGAGGGTGGGTCCTGGCCCCAGATGGCTCCTGCCTCCCAGAGCTGCCTGTGCAGGAAGAAGGCTGGAGCCCCAAGCTTTCTGGGGCTTTGGCTGGATGGGTGTGGCCAGGGCAAACTCAGGGCAGGGAGAGGGCTCCTGAGCAGCCCCGCTGTTCAGTCTGAATACTTTACCTGCATTTTGCTGTTTGCGATTGTTGATGTCTCCCAACAGCCTCTCGAGGAAGGAGCTATTTCATCCCCATTGTACAGTTGTGTAAACTGAGGCTCAAAGGGGAAACACTCTCCCAGTTTGTAAGCAGCAGCCCTTGGCCCAGAGGGGCGTGTCCGTCCTCTGGACACTCATGGCCTGAGGACCAGTCAAGAGGTAGAGGAAAATAAATGGAGGAGGGTGATGGCAATTGGAGGAGGAGGGGACACTAGTGAGCGTGCAGGCTCACTCACACACCCTCGACACAACATGTGGTCACACCACTCTCCTGCTCACACGTCTCTGGTCCACTGTCACTCCTCATGCTCAGGGCACCCTCAGGTCTCCAGGTCACACCAGAGTCTCACACCCCACACCCATTCTCACACTCGGTGCCCCGCACTCACACCTTACACACCTGTAGGCGCTCACTTCCATCCTCTCCTCTCCTTTTCTCAAGGCGCAGGACACACCCAGATGTACCCCGACGCTCAAGCTGGCACACCCGTCCTCACCCACACCCGTGTTTTCTCCCACACGCGTTCTCACACACTCTTGTGACCACACCCTGAGTGGCATGGGGAAACGCTTGTACAAACACACTCCCAGGGCTCACACACACAGCCAGTGTCTCCCCTCTTGGGTCACATGCCCGGTACCCCTCTCGCTGACGGCCACCCCTCGAAGGGCCCAGGGCTCCTTGGGCAACCAGGCTGGTTCTGTCAGGTGGGGCAGTGTTTCCAGCTGCTTGGGCTTGCCCCAGGGTGTGGACGCAGACCTGGCCTGGGGTGCAGGGCTGGGCAGCAGCTGTGTGGGCTGAGCCGGGATGCCCACACCTGTGGTGATCTGCCTAGGACTGGTGCCAGCATGGTGGCCACTCCCTCTCCCCTCCGGCCTATGCCAGGCTCAGATGCCACACTCACATTCCTGGAGCATCGCCGAAGCCCGAGGACGGGCAAGGTGGGCAGGACTGGGCCGGGCCTGTCTGTTTAATTTCCAGTCCCAGTTTCCGGGCTATGATCTCAGGCGTGAGTGATTTCAGGTGGCCGGTTCTGAACCTCAGCTTTCCCCTCCGTAAAATGGGTATGATGACAATCTGCATGGTGGAGGTGCATGTGGGAGAACAAAATACGATCCTGTGAAATCCAGGGCTTGGCTTTCCTGCCGAGCTCCTGACTATGTTCTTTTCTCCCCCAGCTGGAGGCGTACTTCTTCACCTGCCCTCACCCATTCTTTTCAAAAACAGCTTTACTGAGTTCTGATTCACATTCCGTGCAATTCACTTGTTTAAAGTATACAATTTAATGGCTTTTAGTGTGTTCACAGGTAGTGCAGTCGTCACTATGGTCAATTTTAGAACATTTTCATCCCCACAAAGAGACCCCATATCCTTTCACTCCCCTGTCATATTACCCACCCCGCCCCCGCCCCCATTTCCTAAGCAACGACTAATTTACTTTCTGTCTCTATAGACTTGCCTATTCTGGACATTTTGTGTAAGTGGAGTTACATAGTATGTGGTCTTATGTGACTGCCTTCTTTCACTGAGGATACTGTATTCTAGCTTCATCCATGTGGTAGCATATGTCAGTGTTTCCTTCCTTTTTATGACCATTATATGGATATTTCAAATTTTGTTTATCTGTTCATCTGTTAATGGACATTTGGGTTGCTTCCATGTTTTAGCTCTTGTGAATAGTGCTGCTATGAACATTCATGTCTTACCTTCTTCTACCTGATTCTGCCTGACTTGATCATTTCAGCCTCTGACCTCTCCACCAAGTTGGAGGCAGGAAGGCCAGTGTTAGAGGACAGTTAGACAAGCGGGAACTCCATATCTGAATGGGATTCTAGAGGCTGATGGGGAGAGGTAGCTGGCCTTAGGGTGTGGGGACCCTGTCTTCCCCACCTGTGACCATTTGCAACTTACCTCCCTTCCCTCTTGTCTTCCCTCCCCCCATCCACTTGATAGTGACAGTCAGAGGCAATGTTATGCCAAGACCTTTGCAGACAGAATGTCAATGGGTCCTAAAACAAACAAACAAACACACAATGAAGTGGATACTATGTGTAGGCCCAGTTTACAGATGAGGAAACTGAGGCTCAGGGAGTTGAAGTGACTTTGCCAAGTCACACAACTGCTGGGGCAGGATTTGAACCCAGACCTGTCTGGTCCTTGGAGGAAACGGATATGAACCCCCTCCTTCCTGCCTCCCCTGCCACTTTGGGTCTCAGTTTTGCCCCCAGTGCACATTTCTGATTCAATTCAATTCTATCCAATTTCTCTGTGCTCAGGTGTGTGCCAGGCCAGAGCTGAGGAGGGTAAGGGGAGCTGTGGTGGCAGGACCTCGCTGTGATTTATTATGTGCCAACCCTGGCTTGGCCCCCAGGATCCAGATCTGAAGAAGACACTGTCTCTGGAAGCTGGAAGTCAAGGTGGGGGAAGGGTGCAGACCAGGGCGGGGTTGGCACAGAAGGCCTGGTGAGAGGGGCAGGGGTGGAGGGAGAGCCTGACCCAGTTGGGATGAGAGAGTTCAAGGCAGGCTTCCTGAGACTGCAGTACTGCAGCTGGATCTGGACAGCTCCCAGGGGAGGGTGTTCCTGGCAGAGGGAACAGCATGAGCAGAGGCATGGAAAAGAGAAGGAGGGGGAAGGAACACAGTGGTTTTGCCACCTGCAGTGGTTCTGTGGGTGGGACCCTGGGGTGTGATGGGAGATGCTGACGGATGAGCTTCAGAGATGGAGAGGGGCTGGGCCCTGAAGGCCTAGAATCCCAGCAAAGAAGCGCCTGTGGGCAATGGGGAGACGTTGAGGAGTCTAGAAGGAGAGTGACTTATGCATTTGGAGAGCTGCTCTGGAGTGGAGGCGGGAGGGCTGAGTCAGGGGCCGGGTGAGTGGGGGGGATCCTGATGGGGGCGGGGCAGCTCAGAGGGGTCTGCAGCAAGAGGAGGGGTTGACACGGGACTGGGATGGGGCCGGAAAGGGGTCGAGGATTTGAAAAAATCCAGGGAGTGACGCCACCGGATTGGACGCATAGGAGCCCAGATTCCTCGGGCCTGGGAAGATCCCAGGGTTTGCAAACTGATTTTAGCCAGGGAACCCTCTGTTCAGGTGAACTCTTCTGTAGAAACCCAACATCTCACGTGATCATGTGAGTGAATCTACAGACGTCCCGCTGAGCACTGACAGCAGAGCACGGGCTTTGGGGTTTGAAGAGATGAAGCTCAACTTTGGAGACAGAAGGCCGATCAGTGGTTGCCTGGGTGGGGATCGCAGCAAGGGGGTATGCGGGAACCTTCCGGGGGGATGAAAATGTTCCATATCTTTATGATGGTGGTTACTTGGGTATAGATACTCGTCCAAACTCATCGAACTGTCCATTTAAGACCTGTGCATCTTCCTGTAGGTAAATTACAGCTCATAAAGAGACGGGAAAAGCTTCAGTAGCTGGGAACTTGTAAAAGAAAACTTGCTCTGGGGTGAGGCAAAGATGGGGGTGGATTCTGCTCCCTTGGGCAACTTGGAGCAAATCCCTCGGCCCCCCCTTGTAGCCCAGGAAGCCCCAGCTCTGCAGGAAAGGCCCCAAATCAGGCTGCTCTTCCCCAGGGCTCCCAGAGCGTCCCTGCAGCCAGAACCCGCCGCCCACTCAGGCTGCCACCTGCAGGAGGAACTCCCGGGCAGTCCTCCTGCAAATCCCGAATTAATGAATCCCAGGAATCTGCTGCCTGTGAGCAGCCTCTTCTTTGGGGTTTTGGTGAGAACCATGGGGATTAGGGCCTGGCGGGCGGGGTGCCTCCTCCCGAGGGCTCAGTTTTCATCCCAGGAGAAATCTGAACTGGGCCCTCACAACTCCCCAGTCTCGTTTCCCATTTGCAACAATCCCTTGTTCTTACACGAAGCATTATCTGTCTAATCCCTGCCCGCCCCGGCTGGCTCCTGGGGGGCAGGAGCGGGTGGGGCCCACGCAGCCCCCTCTCCTGGCTGCTCCCTGCCCCGGGTGTCTAGGGGTGCCCCCGCCTCCATCCTTCTGGCCAAGGGGGCTGGACTGTGGGGAGAGGTGGGAAGGGTAGACCACGGGTGGCACCAAGTACCAGGCCTGGCCAGCACCTCCCTGAATACACATGCATATACACACACACATATGCATATACACACACGTGCACACACGCTCACACTCACTCTTACACGTGTGCACACTTCCTGGGGTTCTTGGAGTTGGCTGACGTGAATAGAATGGGTGGGTGGCTAGTACCTTTGTACCCCCTACCCACACTTAGTTCTGAAGGGGTCAGCAGTCCAAAGGGCAGGATCGATGACACTGGCTGGATCGGATGGACTGCTGGCCAAACATTTTGTGTATCCTTGCGGGCGGGGGGTCAGATTTGACTTTGAATCCAAACTCCACCACTCAATGGCCGTGTGACCTTGGGCAGTTTCCTTTTCTCTCAAATGGGAATAATGAGAGTGTTTTCCCCAAAAGGAAGGGAGGCTTAAATGCATACGGACAGAGTTCTTGAAGTAAATGCTCAATAAATTGTGATGGTTTATTTTTATTAATTAAACAATTATCCTGGACACAGGCCTGCCTCTCTGCATACCCACCGATGCCCACAACTCAAGCAGCTACCCCTCTGGGTGTCCTCATATGTGCACAGCGGTAGCGCACCAGCCCCCAAAGATCTCCTAACATTGAGCCATTGGGGAAGGGCCCATTCCCTGGTCTCTTGAAGGCTGTGGTGTCTCCCTGGACTCCCTCTGGGCCTTTGCTGGTCGTGATCACCTGTGCATGGGGTCCCTGACAGCCTGGGGAGAATGTGAGTCTGGATGCCTAGGAGGGGAGGGTAGTTAGAAGGGTGAGACAGATGGGCGCAGGGGGAGGGGAGAGGGGGGCGGGACCCCTAGACCACCTCCGCCAGCCCCACAATTTTGCCATAGGCTGTTCCTGGCGCAGGGGTGACCGGAGAGGACCCCTAGGGATAAGGCCAAATGTTCGGGTGGCTCTGACCTCTGCATCTGGCCAGGGTGGCAGTTTTGGGAGAAGATGCTGGGCTGGGCCTTGCAGGGACTTCTTAGCTTCTGGAAGTTCAGAAGGGATGACAAGAGGGTTGTCCTCACGGTCAGCCCTCTGCTGCTGCTGGTGTGGGGAGGCCCATCCTGCAGCTCTGGAAGCCCCTGGAAGCGCTCATACCCCTGCAGGAGTCTTGGCTCCAGCTACAGAAGGAGGCTCTCCTCCTCTCTCACCATCTTCTTCGGCCACAGAGACCAGATGCCGATGCCTGCAGCCCGGCTCACCCTGCTTCTGTGCTCTGGACAAGCCGGCCACTTCCTGCAGAGAGATTCATGCTGCGTCGGGAGACCTGGAGTTTGGTCCCTGCTGTGTGACCTCAGGCACATCAAACCTCTCTGGGCTTCCGCGTCCTGTGGCTCAATCGTGGTTGGCGCTCAATTTCTAAGGTCCCCCGTAGCTTGGCTCTGGGAGGAGGGCTCCTCGATTCCAGCTCCGTATTGTGCATCTGGGCCCCCTGCTCTGGGGCATGGAGCCCACGTGCTGGGTGGACAGTCGGGAGGCCTGGGTTCAGGCTCTGCCTCTTTGGGCCTCAGTTTCCTACCCGTGAAAAGAGGAGGCCGGGCTCTCTTAGCCAGGGTGCGAGGCCCATCAGGAGTCGGGGTGCGTGGGAAGGGTGGGGAGGGAGGGCAGCGGCCGGGCGGGGCAGCGCAGGAGTGGCCCTCGCCAGTCCGGGGCTCACAAAAGGGCCATGTGTCCTCCCTGGGCAGTGCGGGGCGGGCCGGGCGTCCGATCGAGGGATGGGGATTTGGCTTCAGAGTGAGGCTTTATTATGTTTCCTTTTTAATTACAATGGTCCTGGCTCCTACAAGGGCAGCTTTTGTTGGGGCAGCTTAGGAGAGGGAGGGAGGCAGGGCTGGCTAGTCTGGGACTGGGGGGACTCCACGGGGAAGGACAGCACTCAGACCCCCCTCTCAGATCCCTGGGATGGGAGGTTCGGGGGCATGAGCGAGAGGGCAGCTTCAGTGGGGGGAGGGAGGGCAGCAGAACTTGAGCCAAAGAGACACTTCTCCCTGCTCCATATCCGTGCCAAGTTCCAGATTCTGACATGCAACCCTGCTGGCACCTGACCAGCCCCCTCCCTTGGGTGGCTCTTGGAGACCTCAAGTTCAATATCAAGTCCCCCCCAAACTGGCACCACACTCTGGGTTCTCCATCTCAGTGAATTCATTCATTCAACAAAAATTTATTGAGCACCTACTATATGACACATCCTGTTCCAGGTGCTTGGGGTACATCAGTGAACAAACAGACCCAGATTTCCTGTCCTTCTGGAGCTGACTAGCTAGTGCTCATCTATTCATGCATTTGTCCTCACGGGTCTCCAGGAAGGTGGGATTTTGCTGTGAGCTCGCCCAACACTCATGACAAAGTTTGGCATACAGCAGGCTCTTAGGAAATGTTTCCTTACTGAAGACAGAAAGAACCATCTGGAAAGCAGTGGTGCCTGAGGGTTAGGAGGGTGCTTGGGCCTGGAGAAAGGTGTGGAAGGAGACGCTAGGGTGGGGGTGAGATAACTAACTGGCCTTCATGCATCTTGCGTGACCCAGGGTCACTTGTTCCGAAATGCATCTGTTATTTTGTGTTTTGGAAAGACAAATAAGAGAATCTTCAAATAAAAAAGACATTAAATAAGCAACTACTTTAATAACAAAAACAACCAATCCCAAGGATAAGATTTTTAAAGTTGCATCATCTTTTTTCCCCCTAAAAAATAAAGCATATAAGTCGTGGACTCAGACAGCCGCCTCTACTGTTTCCCAGATGTGTGACCTTGGGCAAGTCACTTAGCATGCCTGAGTCAGTTTCCCCCTTCGTAACCTCACAGGGTCACTGACAGGGTTGAATTCGGCAATGGCCTTGGAGTTCTGAGTGTTATATCTGCACTCGAGGCTGGTGGTCTTCATGCCATGGCCTCCTGCTCACTCCCCATGGCCTCACTCTGACTTCTCGTTTGGGGCTCCAACTACTTTCTGATGCCTGAGGGCTGGAGCCAGGACTCCTGGGCTGTGGAGGCTCTTAGACCTTGGTCTCTCCAGCCCCTTCTAGGTGGGTCCCTCTGAATAGCAGGGCCCAGGAACTGCGGAGGGGAATGGTTGGGGGGTGGTGAGGCTGCTGGGCTGAGGCCAGCTGGGGGCTTGCAACAGAAACTCAGCTCTACTCCTAGAGCGCTGGTTTGGGATAGGGAGTGAGGTTCCTCTGGTCCCACCCATGATCTCCACTTCTCTGGTCCAGGGTGGGGATCGCTGCTCAAATCCTCCGAGAGTCTTTCTTGGACCATCGGAAATAAAATAGCACTACCCCCTTTCCTGGCTCCCCAGTATCCACTGGCATATAGCACTTGGGCTACAAACATGAGCTCTGGAACCTGACTGCCTGGACCAGGGTTTGCTTACCATGGACTGTGGATTCCTTGAAGACAGAGACTTTTTCTTTTCACTGCCATATCACAGCCCCTGGTTGGACCTGAGCGCTTTCCCCATTTACAGATGGGAAAACTGAGGTCCAGAGAGGGCAATTGACTCTCCCAAGATCACACAGCAGATCCACGACAGCAAAAGATCTCTCAAATCACTCTTCCCTCTGAACACCCCACCCCTGTCCTATTTCTTCCATTACTAATAGTCAAACACCCCTTCCCTACTCCTCCCCCACCCCAGGCACCACTCCCATTGCCCCTGTCCCCACAGCCTCCAGAACAGGCTGCGTCCTCCAGAGGGAGGCTGTGATTTAAGGCTCAGCCCAAGTGCTGACGTGTGAGGGGGGAGCAGGTGGAGGCAGTGCGAGGGCGAGCGCTTCCCGCCCTGCCAGGCGCCCCATCTGGACAGGGAGGCTGCAATCTGATCTGTGGGCTGGAGAGCTGGGCTATTTTGGGGGTGGCACTGGAGGCCCAGGCACCCTGACTGGGGGAAGAGGTGTCTGCTGCCCCTGATGCAGGCTTGGGATGTGGGTCCCGGCCCACAGGCCATTCCCAAAGGTTGGGGCAAGGGCAGGGGGCAGGGAACCTCCTCGTGGGACTCCGTGGGAAGCTTTGGCAGCAGGACCCAGGTCCCAGATGAAATCTTACTTGCTCAAGGGACTGGAGGCTCCAGGGCCAGAGGCATGAACAGAGGAACCACGCGGCTTGCTCCTTGTCCCGACTCTGCCACCATCTTGCTGTGTAACCTTGGGCAAGTTACTCTCCCTCTCTGGGCCTCAGTTTCCTCAGTTGTATCATTGGAAGACTTCAGGTCCTATCCAGTTCTGGGTTTCTATCATTTTGGAAACAAAGGAAGAAAATCTCATGCTTCTAGGGACAGAGGGGATGGTTCAAATACTCTAAGATTAAAGGAAGAATTCTAACTTTCTAGGGATCTAAGAATAAAAAGAATGATTCAGATGTTCTGGGTTTTAGGGAGGGATGATCAGGTAACTAAGATTCGAAAAGGGAGCTCCCTGGGTCCCTGGCAATAGCAGTGTTGTGACTATTACTATCACTAGGCTGATCCAGAAGGCATATTTACCCTCAGAGAACAGCCCAAAGGAAGGCCCTGGGGGGAAGGGAGGATAGACGGGTCAGCAGAAGTCCCTGGAAGTCACGACTTGCACAGGTGGGCCTAAGGGCTGGCCGGTCCTGGTCCTGAGCCGAGGCCATGGGGGCAGCGATACCTCTGTCTGCCCTGGTTTTTCTGCTGGGACCCACCCTGCTGCTGTGGGCTGCTGTTTTGGGCGTAGTGTCTGCTACAGGCACAGAGTGAGAGGGTTAGCATGTGAGTGGGAGCCCCTGAGGACGGCTGGTCTCCTGCCTCTCCCTGGCAGCCTGCTGGGCAGGTGCAGGCCGCTTTCCTGGCACGGCTTGGGCCCTGGGAAAAGCTTCCTTGGGCATGCGCTCTCAGTGGGCCCTGTTGAGTCAGGGCTTCTGGAAAGGAGAGACAGGATCTAGCCTGGGCAAGGCCTGGGGTGGGGGCAGATGGGAGAAGCTCCCAGGCTGTCCATCCTCCTACTCCTGTCCCATGCCTCAGACACACGGAAAAACTATTCTGGAACCCCTGCTTCTTCATCTGTGAAGTTGGGAGGATGGTCCTGTGTTAAATGAGATAAACAGTGGACAGTGCTTTGCAGACCTAACGTTATGAGGGTCTGCAGGGTTGAGATGGGAGCAGCTCAAAGGGAGACGGTCATGTGCTCTGTGGGAGGAAGGGACTTCCCATGGGAGGTGCCTTAGACCTGAGATACCAGTGCTTCCCGCGGTGGCAGGGCTAGGGCTCAGGTCTGCTGCCTTGTGGCCTGGGCCTCGGTCCAGAGGCCTCACCGCTGCCTTTCCCTTTGCCCCAGAGGTTTTAAAAATGAAAAATCCCCAATGACCAGTCAATGAAGAATTGGCTCTGGGGCCAGGTGTAAGAAGGAGGCTGAAGATACAACTCTAGGTCTAGAGGTATGGGGAAGAGAGCGTCAGGGGAAGAACTTGACTTTGTTCAAGTGATACTGAGACCCCAGGAAGTGGGAAGTGATGCAGGGGGTTGGTGAGCCCCCAGGATATCTCTGGACCACATTATTTCAGATGTGCGTGTGTGAGTGCATATGTGTGTGCATGTGTGTGTGCGTGCGCATGTATGTGCAAGGTGCTTATTTTAAACGTATCCATGTCAATCCTATCCTGTCATCTATCTATAGTTTCTTTATATCTAATCTACTTTGCTTCACAAAAGGTTTGATGCAGCTGTAAGAAATAGTTCTAGGGGCTTCCCTGGTGGCGCAGTGGTTGAGAATCTGCCTGCTAATGCAGGGGACACGGGTACGAGCCCTGGTCTGGAAAGATCCCACATGCCGCGGAGCAGCTGGGCCCATGAGCCACAATTACTGAGCCTGCGTGTCTGGAGCCTGTGCTCCGCAACAAGAGAGGCCGCGATAGTGAGAGGCCCGCGCACCGTGATGAAGAGTGGCCCCCGCTTGCCGCAACTGGAGAAAGCCCTCGCACAGAAACGAAGACCCAACACAGCCATAAGTAAATAAACAAATAAAAAATTATAGAATTGTTAAAAAAAAAAAAAAAGAAATAGTTCTAATGCAAAAGAATAAGGTGAAAAATGTATACGTTTCTATAGCGCACGTGAACTTTTGAAATGTCTAGATGGGGCCTCCTGGTACTTTGGGAAATGCGTGAACTGTGACCAAGTTACTCCATATTTCTGAGCCTCAGTGTCCACATCTGGAAGTTGGAGAGAATATTTTCTGCCTCACGGCTGTGATGTGGGGATTAAAGGATGTAGAGTTTGCAAAGAGCCTGGCCTGGCACTGGACATGAGGATGATGCCCCAGCTGAGGGCCAGGGTCCATGGAGATGCTTCCTGCAGTTCCTGCTTGATTTGTGTGGGAAATGAGCCCTCCAGGCGGGCTTCCTGGAGGAAGTATGGTGTTCTAAATTAGAGTCCAGGTGGGAACCTGTGGAAACAGGATCTGGAGGAGGAGCTGGGGGCACTGGACCCCTAGGGTGAGGGATCTGGGGAGCTCAAGGAGTTGCTGGCAGAGCCCTGAGGATGAGTGGGAGAGAGGTGACGTGGGTCCAGGACAATGGGCTTCCAGGGTTTGTCCAAAACCAGGGAGCGGGTTGGAGGAGAAAGGAGAAGAGGAAGGGAACCTGCACTCTCAGAGCAAGACACATGGGTGACCCCCACTTTTACAGATGTGAAAACTGAGGCCCACAGAGGGCTCCCAGGCAGCTATTCGTCCTGGTTACACACAGTGAAGAAGAGGAAGGAGGTGGTCACGTAGCTCTGTACAGTTTTGTTTTTTTTTCCTTTGGCTGTGTAGGGTCTTCATTGCTGTGTGCGGGCTTTCTCTAGTTGTGGCGAGCGGGGGCTACTCTTCGTTTTGGTGCACGGGCTTCTCCTTGCAGTGGCTTCTCTTGTTGTGGAGCATGGGCTCTAGGCGTGCAGGCTTCAATAGCTGTGGCACGAGGGCTCAGTAGTTGTGGCTCGCGGGCTCTAGAGCGCAGGCTCAGTAGTTGTGGCTCGTGGGCTCTAGAGCGCAGGCTCAGTAGTTGTGGAGCATGGGCTTAGTTGCTCCGCGGCATGTGGGATCTTCCCGGACCACGGCTTAAACCTGTGTCACCTGCATTGGCGGGTGGATTCTTAACCACTGCGCCACCAGGGAAGTCCCAGCCCTGTATAGTTTTAGCTTGTGGTGTGTTGGGCTTCTTTATAAGCACAAATTGAAATTTAAAAAAACCCAATCTAATAAAGATAAAAAACAATAATTTTAAAAAGAAGGAAATACAACCCAGAGAGCCGAAGTGACCAGCTGAGGTGGCACGGCCAGGACCAGGGGGGGCGGCTCTGGAGGTGGTACCCTGGTTGGCATCTCAACGCCCATGCTCCTTCTCCCAGGCGGGGTGAGGGCGGGGGACATCCTTCTCAGGGCCCCACCGCCCAGTGGCCCCCTCCCCTGCCCTTGAGGAGTTTATTGGGTCCTTAATGGGCTCGAGGAGACCTGGCACCTGCTGCCTTTTCTGTTCTAATAAAAGGCAGATGCTCTAGGGGGTGGACAGAGGGTGGCGTGTGGGGGCCTCTGGCTCGTGGCCACTCTGGGCGACACATTCCTGGCTCCTGACTCACAGGGAAACGTCTTCATGTCTCCTCAGCACTTTTGGACCCTGCAGCTGTGGTCGCATTCCTCCTCCCTCCCCCTCCCCCTCAGCCAGAACTGCAGCTGATGGCACGGACCCATCCTGGGCTGTGGAGACTGAGGCTGCCGAGGGCCCGGGGCGGGTTTCCCAACTGCGGCAGAGCAAGGAGGAGAGGACAGCCTTATCACGTAGGAGACCCTTTCGCCCTCAGCTTGCTTAGGGCGGCAATTCTCAGCTGGGATTGGGGGGGTTTTGCTTCCCAGGGGACGTTTGTCAATGTCTGGAGACATTTTTGGTTGTCACAACTGGTGGTGGTGGCAGTGGTAGTGTGTGTGTGTGTGTGTGTGTGTGTGTGTGTACGCTATTCTATTGGCACCTAGAGGACAGAGGCCAGGGATGTTTCTGGACATCCTACAGCAAGCAGGACAGGCCCCACAGCAGAGAATTGTCTGGCCCAGAATGTCAGTGACCCCAAAGCTGGGGTTTGGTGCCCCCATTCTGTATTTTCTCCCCAAGCCCCTCACTGTGGTGGGCCCCGGACCGGACACTGGAGATCCTGAGGTGATCCAGGGCCCAATCCTGGTGCTCAGGAAGCCCAGGTTCAGTGTGGGAGACAGACCAGGACCCAACATGATCCTGACCCCCAGAGCAAGGGAGCTGAGTCAGGAGTTTGGAGGTTGGATCCGTGATGTTGAGGAAGGCGCCGGGAGCGCTGGCTCTGAGCAGCTGGGGAAGCTGGGACAGGCTGTGTCCCCTCTTCGGGCCTCAGTCTCATCCTCTGGCCAATGCTGAGCTGAAATCTCTTAAGTCCCAGAGCCCTTCGAGTTCTCACAAGCTAGGATTCTAGACTCAATTCCTGTGCTGTGTGGTGGTGGGACCTGTGCACCAATGCAGGGGTGGGCAAACTGTGGCCAACCAGGCCTGGCACCTGTGTTTGTAAAAACGTGTCACTGGCACACACCCATGTCCATTCATTTACACCTTGTCTGTGGCGGCATCGACAGAGTTGAGTAGCTGCGACGCTGTCTGGACCTCAACTCCTAAAATATTTTCTGTCTGGCCCTTTGTAGGAAAAGTTTGCGCTAATGGATGGATTTCAGGCGTAAGTCATTGGCCGGGGTGTCAGGGGGAGACTGATGGAAGGACATTCATTTGGGGGAGGGGGAGGGATAGGAAGGGCATATCTTAAAGGAGGTTCTTTCTAGAGCCTAGGTCAGGGTCTCAAACTCAGATTCCACTCTACAGCCTCAGTTTTCCCCTGTGTACACGGAAATTGCCATACCTGCCTCGCAGGGCTGTGCTGAGGCCCAGTGTCATGCTGAGTGAGGAGAGAAAGTCTCGTGCCCGGGCCAGGCAGCCTGAGCCGGGTTATTTATGGGTTTCCGCCGGGAGGGGGGCTGCAGGCCTTGGGCCGTGTCTGACCTGAATTCTTACACTTACAGGAAATTAGAGCCCTTGGAAGCAGGTGCGCTGGTGATCCCAACACTCGGGTGGCCGAGGCCGAGAGGGTGATGTTGCGGAGGCAACAGGGAAGGGGGGCTGGACAGGGCCGAGGGCTGGAGGAGGGGCCAGTCCAGAGGGGACAGGGTAACCGCCCCGCCTTCCTGCAGTCATGGAGAGGAAAATAGAATGACCACTACCAGGCTCTGGGTTCTCTCTGTGCCGTGCTTGTGTCGGCTCAGTTAATCCTCACAACACGTCTATGAGGTAGGATCATTACGCCCACTTTACAGATGGGGAAACTGAGGTTCTGGGATGTTTACTCACTTGCCCGTGAGCATGGAACAGGCATTAGAGTCAGGATTTGAACCCAGGATATAATCTGAGCGCTGTATATAATTCCAACTCTCACGTCGTCTTATCGAAGCCAGCCGCCTTTGGGCAATGAGGAGATCGTCAAGGAAATTCTAGAACGTTCCATGGGTTTTGGCGGTTTCTTGCTGAGGTGGTATTGGGGTGTGTAGCATCCCGGAGGCTCACTGTGGGGCAGAATCGGGGTGTGTGCCTGGTCCAGTTCAGAGGTTGGAGTTGGGGGGCATGAGTGGCTGGCATCCTGGGGAGTCGTCGTGTGGTTTTGGGGGTGGGCCAGGGAGGGCCAGGTGCCTGCAGTCAGAAGGGCAGCAGCCTGGGAGTGATGGAGTGACAGGGTCTGCCCTGAGGCCGGGGGCTGGAGGTGCCCAGCTTGCCTGCCTGTCTGAAGTGAGCACGGGAGGGAGAGTGTGAGAGATTGTGTGTCTCTGGTGTGTCTGACACTGTCTTTGACTCATAGGAATTGGTGGGGATGTGGAAGGATGTGCAACAGCATGAGTGTGAGAGAGGGTGAGTGTGATTGTCTGGTGGAACCTCTGGGTGTTTGCAGGGGCAGTTTCAGGCTTGGTGAACTAAAAAGTGAATTCAATTTTGGGGACCTTCTTTATGAAACAGAATACAAAATGACCAATACCAAAGAGTCTTTAAAATGAGAAAAGCAACCGCAACAAATGACACAGTTTTTAAAACTGACAAATACCACAAAAATTACGAAATCCAGAAAAATGTTATAATAATTGTGTTACTAACTTCCTGGCCCACTGCTGTACTGCTGATTTCCCTACTGTTCTTGGCTTTGACCATCATGTGAGTGAACACATTGCTAGGCCCTTTCAGGGCCTTGGAAGAAGGCTGCAGTGTAAGCCTTGGGTTGTGTGGGTGACCGGTGTGTGTGTGTGTGTGTGTGTGTGTGTGTGTGTAAGGATGTGACCAAAAGAGTGAGACATGGAGAGCGAGGCTTTCATAGCAGACTGGCTCCATGAATGTTTGTTGGCTGAATAAAAATATCACACGTGTGTGTAAATGTGTGTGCAGGACACACAAATGTGTGTTTAAGCATGTGTGTGTACATAGGTGTGAATGCATGAGTGTGCAGTAGTGCCTGAGAGGACAGAGTTGTATGTGAGTCTGTGTGAGATTCCTTGGGTGTCTTTTCTTTGGCATTCTGGTTTTGGGGACCCCCTCCCTGCCTGTACCTCCACCCCCGTCCCATCCCCCACCCCAGAGGCAGATGGGCACAGACATGCGGTGGCATTCAGTCCAGGCCTTGCGGGGACAGACTTGGTGTGCGGAATTCACAGCTCCTTCCCTGCCCCGCCTTCCTTCCTCCGCCGATGAAATGTTGGTAATTCAATCCACGGAGAAGCTCAGTGTCCTGGGGAGAGGCTGGCACGAGCCTTCTCTGTGGGCATGTGCGTGTGTGTGTGCGTGTGTGTGTGAGAGAGAGTTAAACAGTGTCCAGGCCCCCAAAAGAGTATGCTGTTCATAGCATTCCTTGTACGAATAGACAGACTGAGGCTCGGAGGTAGGGAAGGGAGGTGTCTGATCAAATTAGTTGGACCAGGTTGGGACCAGAACTCAGATCTCCCAGGCCAGTGGTTCCCATTCAGTTAAGAATTGTTGAGCGCTTGCTATTGGTCAGGCATTGAGTCAGGTGAAGGGGTGGAGGGTGGTTGGATGGATAGAACCATCTCTGATCTGGAGGTGCTTCTAGAAAAGTAGCGGAATATGAGAGGGCATCCTGGGAAGGGGGGGGTGTTTCGGGGGGTGGGGTGGGGGGACAGCAATGAGAAGTGATGGGGCCACATCGTGGGGTCCACGGTGCCAGGCTAGGGAGCGTGGTGTGCTCCTGAGAGGCGGGCAAGAGTTAGAAGGTTTGGGGCTGGTTGCGTGGGGCAGGTGCAGATTTGTGTTTCAGAAGGAGAACCTGGCATCTGTGAGGTGGTGGTGGGGTTGACCACCAGGGAGGCTTGTGCCCCATCTGGGCAGGAGTAGTGGATCTGATGGGGTGGGGAGACAGGGTTGCCAGGTAGAGGCGACCCCCAACTCTGGCCTTTCTCACCACTCCCTCCTCTTCACCATCAGCTTTCCCCTAACTAACAGGTCTTAACCCAACCATATCCAAAAGAGGCCCTGCACTTGACCTTGGAGGAAGAGAGGTGATGGTCAGCTGGGCATGACCTTAGATAGCTTTCTTCCTGTGTAGTGGGGAGATGGGCACCTCAGAGCAGACCTGAAAGGGAGACAGGGCTGGGCTGAGGTCAAGTACAAAGGCTCTGGAGAGCCAGGCTGGTGTCTGAGTTCAAATGCTGATCCACGTGGGTATGATACTTAACCTCTCTGGGCCCCAGATTCCTCCTCAATGGCCCCAGATACTTATTGGATATAAGTATCATATCCAATAAGGTCAATGGGGATGACCTTAGAGAGTGGTTATGAAGACGAAATGAACTCAAGCTGGGGTGCCCAGCCTAGTGAGACTCCATGTGTGATGGCTATTCTTCTAATTGTAGGAATCACATCTAAGATGGAACAATTTCTTCTCACCTGTGCAACCTAGGAAGGCTTCCTGCAGAAGGCTAGCTTTGGGGTAAGACCAAAGCTGGGATCCCTGCTTGGTCTCTTATCCGGTGTGCCCTGGGTGTCATGGCCCCTCTCTGAGCCTGGGTTTCTTCCCTGTGAGGAAGGTGAGTGTGACAGCAAGAGTCAACCTGTCCTGAGCCTTCCTATACTTCCAACCTGAGATCACTGTGTAGGGCCTTCTTTAATCCTCACATCTGCTCCCGAGGGAGGGGGCGATTTCACATAAAGAAATGGAGGCTCGGGAGGGGAGGTGACTTGCCTGAACTCACACAGTTTGGAAGGGCAAAGCCGGAACTGACTTCAGGTGATCTGAACCATTAAGCTTGGTCCCGGCACATACTTGTTGTGAGTAAATAGCTGTTATTATCCACAAATAGTGCTGGTATTGGTGCTGGCTCTTACAGGAGGAACAGGAGGGAAGGGTCTTCTTCCCTCCTGTGCTTTTTATCTGCTGCGAGGGAAACGCTTGGAGACCTTTACTTATTCCCCTGGGGGACAGAGCTACATGCGGCCAGGGGTCTTGGCGAGGCCTGAATTTTGAGCCAAGGCTAAATAGAGATTTCACACCCATGGTAGGCCGTGCTCAAGTTCTACCCTACAGAAGGAGAAGCCCTAGGGTCTGAGAGGTGCCCCCCGTCCCCCACTGACCCTCTCCCCTGGCTCCCGGCTCTCCGGCTTCTGGTTGTGTCCAGCCAATGGGAGGGTAGGGACAGGAGCTGGCTCCACTCTGCTGAGTCGCGCTGGGCTGGCCGCGTTCCTCTGTGGCTCTCTCTGTAGCCCTCTGTCTGGGTTCCAGTAACCGCTCCCTCCCTTTGCCCTTTGGGAGGGGGTGGTAATGGCTCCCCACTGTTGCCAGTCCCTGGGTGCGGCAGCATCCCTCTGTTGGTTTCCCTGAACCCCACCCACTACTCTGAAAGTCCGTTTTCTGTTATCCCTAAGGCGTGAGTCTCTTTCCTGCGGGGACCCTGATGTCTCCCCAGCTGCCCTTCCCTTCACTTTCTCTTCTGACTTGGGCTGCTGCCCTCCTCTTAGCTGGGCTGAGGAATGTCACTTTCAAGTTCTCAGTGGGGCCTGGAGCTCGTGGGAGGAGAGCCCCAGAGTCATTTCAACAAACACCAAACTCAACAACCTCAACGTTAAATAAATAAGATCTGACAGGAGGTCAGCTGCTCACCCCGGGAGCTTCAGGGAGGCCTTTGCTCCTGTCCCACCAGTCTGGTCTGGTCACACTGTCAGCTTGCCCACATTCTGGTGTTCGCTACTCTCTGGGATCTTCTGGACCCACCCTGTGCCTCGGCCCCACTGAGAGGCTAAATACCCATCCCAGCCCCTCCCCCGACAGCAAGACTGGAAGCTTGTGCAGCTTCTCCCAGGGCTGCTTTGAAGATGCTTCTTTTCTGTAGTCAGAAAGTTCTCACGTCTGAGCGTGTCTCCTGCTTTGTGTCCATTTCTCCTAGTTCAGTTTTCATGGGTTCCCTCTTAGCGAACCCCAGCTGCCTCCAACCACTTTCAAGGGGCAAGAACACACTGGCTGCTGTGAAAAGACTGCAGGGGTTAAGGACAGAGGCAGGGGGACCAGCCAGGATAGTCCAAAATAGTCCAGGCAGGAGAGGATGATGGCCTGGACCAGGATGGTAGTAGTGCAGGTGGAGAGAACCAGTCGGATCCAGGAATCCTCCCATTTCAGCAAGCAGATCCCATGGGGGAAACACCACACAATGCTTTGGTCAAACTAAAGCTCTTGAATTTAGGTTCTGAAAGTTTACGTATGGCCCTTGTGAGTCAGCCCATCTGTTATTCCCCTTGGGTAGGTGGGCCAACGAAAGCCAGGCTGTGTCATTTGGTGCATATTTACTGGTTTTAAAAAACTCCGTGCAGATCGTGTGCTAAATGGCCCTGTCCCCTTGGTGCTGCCAGCTTCTTAGAGTGTTACAGGTCACCATGTGAGACCTTTCTCCCCCACCCCATTTTTCCCAATAAAAATACCTGCTGCTTGTTTTCCTTCTTCCCTGCAGGGTCTAGAGAGATTGGACAGTGCCCGGCATAGAGTCAGTAATAACTGAACACCTACCCTGTATCTCAGGCGCGCATCATCTCATTGAAACCTCCATCCACCCCGAGAGGTTGCAATGTTCTTAGCACCATGTTTCCTGAGAGGACACAGAGGCATGAGGACCTGGGCTCAGGGTCACAGTGCTGGGTGGTGGCAGAGCTGGGATTTGAACCCAGGCTTGCCTGACTCCCAGCCTTGCCCCTGCGCTCTCCCTCCACCCCCCTTCCGGCCTGGTCCCTCCCCTCCAAGCAGGTCTGAGCCAGATACTAGACTGGGGTTCCAAAGACCTTCCTCCTTCCTGGTCCAGAGATAAATATTTGTTTCTCCCAGTGTAAATACCCCTCCATGTTTAATGAGGCAATCCCAGGGCCATTTCCTGGTATAGCTCAGTGCCTGGAAGTCTCTTTCACTCTGGGAGGAATCTGCTTAGTGGGAGAACCTCTAATGAAGGACTGGGGACCCCTCAGCAATTCCTCCCATTCACAGACAAGGAAACTGCTGCTCAGAGAGAGGAACTGACCTGTCCAAGTTCACGCGGCCAGAATTCAAATCTGCGCAGCTCAGCTCTCCTCTCCAGGCTACGCTGTCTCTGTGTGGTAGCTTCCCACCAGTCCTGGGCACTTCCCTGGCGCTCCAGCCGCTGCACCCTGGGCTGTGACCGGCAGGCCGGTGAGCCCTGGGACTGTCTTGTCCCTCCCTTGGCATCTCCGGTCAGTATGGCACTCACGGCCCCCAGGGCATGGACCCCCTCCTGCCATCCCCACTTAAAGTGATACTTTAATAAATTATGCTTTTATGTTATTACACGTGGAGCTATAAAAGCAGAGAGTGTGCAGTGGCGCTGAGGTAAGGCGTCCGAGACTTTGCAATTTCCTGGTCTGGCCCGGCTCTGCTCCGCGCTGTGAAGTTTTCATTAATGTGCGCAGGTGACGCCACGGGGGCTGAGGCAGGCCAGGTATGCTCCCATGGTGGCGTGGCGCCCTCTTCGACCTCGCCGGGCTGGACTGGTGATGGTGGGGGGCCCACACCAACAACGATTAGACGTAACCTCACTCCGGGGCTCAGGATAAGCTCTAGACTCCCAAAGCGAGTGATAAGAAGCACGCTGCATCCGTGTGGAAGGAAACCAGGAGCCAGACCTGGCTCGTGCCAGACCCCGGGCCCGGCGTTTGACACGCATTACCTCATTTCACCCTCCACAAGCCGTGAGCTCAGCGTTATGGGCCCCACTGGACGGATGAGTAAGTGGGGCTCTGCTAAAAGGTGACAGTGCCAGGCCTGCACCCAGGCAGTCTGATCCCAGAGCCCGTGTTCACAGCTGCTGTGCTTTCCTCCTTTATTTCTCTCTCTCCCCCTCCTCTCCTGCCCCACGTCTGTGGGCCTTTCCCATCCAGTTATAGTCCCAGGGGCAATGGGCACATTGAACAGAGGAAAAAAAAAAAGCCACTTAGAATCTGTGGGGAAGGAGCCTTCTAGACTCCATACCTGTGCCCAGGTTGTTTCCTTCCTGGCCTGCCTTTCTTTCTTCCCCCTGGGCTCAGGAACTCAGGTCTCCTGCTCCAGAACCCCCAGCTTGTCTCTCTCCCCTGGTCCTCTGTCCACTGATGGACTACTTGCTCACTGAAATATGAGTCCTGGGTCCCAGCACATCAGAGGTGTGTCAGTCTTCCCATTTGTGAAATGGGCCTAAGGCACCAGTGGAACACAGTGGGAAGTAGGTCCCAAGCAACCCATTGAAGCTTGTGTGGTTCTCCAGTCATTCCAGAAGCTTCCAGAAAGAGAGAGGCAACAGGAGAGCAGGCATCCTGGACTGGTAACTGGACAACCTGTGTGTGTTCTTCTGTAAAATGGGTACAGGAATCTGCGTGGGGTCAAATGAGAACAGCTCTGCCTCCGGGTGCACAGGCCCAGTCGTGGCCAGATTTCTCCAGCTCTTCTGGGAAATCATTCCAGGAACTGAAGACAAACCAAACTTGAAATAAACACTCGGGGTCCAAACACCCCACAATTCTAGGCGAGTGACTCTCCTCTCAAGCTGCCGGCTTCCACGCCAGGCCCAAGTGCAAACAAGAAGCAGCAGGGGTGGCTTGGGCCTCCCTCTCAGACTTAGTGAGATTATCTGAGGGCCGGAACCCAGCAGATGTCCCCTCTCCGGACTCGGTGACTCACTTGCCTCCCTGGTTGAGAAAGGGATCCAGCCGCGCCTGAGCTGTCCTGGCTGGTGGAGAACGAGACGCAGGGCAGAGGTCAGGGTAAACACCCGTGGTCAAGGCGGGAGGTCGGGAGGAGGGTGGGGACGAGAAGGCGACAGAACATTTCCCCTCAGCAGAAGGAAGAGTTCTCGAAGGCCCGAGCTACCCAAGGGCAGGAGGGGCTTCCTGGAGAGGTAGGGAGTGTCCGGGCCCAGAGGTATGCAAGTGGGGTCCTGAGGACCCTCTGAAGGCCAGAGAATTCCAGTCAGCATTGGGAGGGTCCCCGGCAGGATGCCAGTTCAGGTCCCTCAGCAGGGGGCTCTCCTACAGAGCCGGGCAAACTTCTCCTATAAAGGACCACGTAGAAAATATTTTAGACCTTGCAGGTCACGTGGTCTCCGTTCCAGCTAGTCAACTCTGCTGCTGTAGCACACATAAATGCATGCATGTAGCTGTGCCAATAAAACTTTACTTACAAACACAGGCCAAGGGTCACATGTGGCCTGTGAGCTGTAGTTTGCCAACTCTGCAGAGCCTATCGTTCTGGGTCCTGTGGGTACGGGTTGGGCTTGTGGACTAGAGACCACTGACCTGCTCTTGTGCACTTGACCCTGCTGGAGGTGCCCCTCCACCTGACTGGTTTGTTCTTTCATTTCCTCTTCCCTCCTTCCTTCCCATCCATCGCTCACTCATCTGTCTATTCACCCATTTACTGCATTGTTTCAATAAATCTCTGATTCGTGTTCTAGCTCACTGACTTGTTTTCTCACCAACATGCTCACTTAAGAATTCATCCAGTCACTTATTCACTGATTTATTTATACCTCTATTAGAAGCTCAAGGTTCTAAGAGTTCTAACAAGGACATGCTATAGGAATGGAGATTGTTTTACCTGGAGAGAGTCTGGAAAATCATAGGGGCTTGGTTATTGTCTTTTAGGCCCTGTCAAGTTGCTATGAATAATATTCTGAGCAATTATTCCTTTATTAATCAAGTCCTGGATTGTTTCTGTATGCAAAGCCTCCTCTGTTTGGGTTCTGTGCTAGGAAGTCATCAGCTAAGACATCGTCCTTGTCCTCCTGGAGCCCACGTTCCAGCCTAGATGCAGGCTGCAAAAGGATGGGTTATTTTAGGTGGGGAGAACGGCGCGGCAAAGATCAAGAGGTGAGACAGAGGGAAGTACGTTCCAGAGGTGGAAGTTCAGTCCCTTTGGGTTGGAGTGTACCGTGTGTGTGTTTGCCGTGTGTGTGTGCCTGCCCCTCTCTTGGCCTCCGTTTCCTCATTCCTATTACGGTCTGGCCTCACAGGGCTGTCACAAAGATGACAGAGCACTTGGCTCAGGACTTGGGCACTTGCTAGCTATAATCAAGGGCTGATAAATATTAGTCACTAATAATTGTTATTCATAATACTTATTAGGTGAATAAAAAAATGAACCAATGGATAAAGATCGTGCTGGTGGCGGCAGGATGGACTGTGGGGGAGAGGATGGAGCCAGGGACTGGGCAGGGCTGTTGTGAACTTAGGCAAAATGTAACAGGAGGAAAATAGCAGTATTAGCAGCTAGCATCCACTGGCCACTTACAAGCTGTGCTATTTGGGGCAGTGTCCTCACCTCTCTGAACATCAGTGTTTTCTTCTGTAATATGTGGTTAATAGTGGGCCCAGATCTCAGGTTGTCATGTGAATTAAATGAGAATAATGCACTTTGAGGGCTTGTCCTTCATAAACGGTAAATAACATCTTGATTATTACAACTGAGTACCCACAAGCATGCTATGGGCCTTGTGCGTTTGGGTCTTCACCACCATTGCTTTGATTCCCACTTGGCGGCAGAGCAGACCAAGGCCCAGAGAAGTGGAGTGCTGTGCCCCGGGTCACACAGCTGCCTGGGCCCAGGCAGGAGGAGGGACAAGTGGGGTTAGGGAACCATAAGGACGAACCACTGTCCCCCTCCTGCCTGTCTCCAGTCTCAGGCCTCGTTCCTGGCAAGTTTCAAGTCCCTCCCGCCACTCCCAGGGAGTGTCTGTTCTCACGCCCTCTGGCCTGCCCCTCCTGCCCCACTGGGCTCCCGGTGCCCCGAGTCTGGAAAGTTCCCGGGCCTGGGAGAGATAAGGGGTGTGCTGCCCAGGCCCCTTTGATCGCAGACCAGATGGTTCTGCCAGCCCAGCTGCTGGAGAAGCGGCTGCAGTGATAGGGAGGAACTGGGCCTGGTATCAGTCACCTGGAGGGCCACCTCCTGCTGTCGCCATAGCAGCGGGCGCCCATCCCTGCAAACAGGAAGCTGCTCCTGCACTGATGGTGGGATAGGCAGGCGTGCGGGAGACCCAGCCCCTTTAATCACCTAGAGGAAGTGGTCCAGGGGGCGGGGCCTGGCTTGGGTCACCAACCTCCTGTCTCCCAGATGAGTGTGGTGGTGGGGCACAGCAGGGATGACCCCCAGAACCACAGAGCTGCCTGAGTCCTGACTGAGGCTAAATGATGGAAAGAATTCCCAAGGCAGCTCAGGCCCACAGAATCAAGGCACTGTGCAGACCCCTTTCCTAGGAGGCATCCAAGCTGGATACTTTTGGGTTCTGGTCCCCTGCTGACCAGGAGGGTGGTGGCATTGGGTCCAGGCCCCCAGTCTGACCTGGTGCTCAGGGCTTCACGGCACCCCTTTGAGCCCCTGCCCTGCTGAGGGGGCCGTGGGAGCCAATCGTCGTGGGGTCTTTGCTCTTGGCTGGGTAACCTTGAATGAGTTCCCATACGCTTATCTGTAAAACGGGGACACAGACTCTTGCTCATAGGGCTGGTGTGAGGGGCCGATGGGATAATAGAGAGAACGTGTCTAGGTCCAGGGTAATGCAGTTTAAGGTTTAGTGCCCGGCCCTCTGGAGCCCTAACCCTGGAGAAACACCAACACCCATCCCAACTCCAGCAGCCATGCAGGGCTGGGGGTGAAGGGCTGACAGCTTGAGGGGCCACCTCCTGCTGAATGCCAGGCCCTGGACTGGCTGTCTCCCCTGCTGTCGCTCACTTCATTCTTCCAACAGCCCTGAAAGGCAGGAACATGATCCCCATTTTACAGACAGGAAAACTGAGGCTTCAGTTCCAGAGAACGAGGGGGCTTCACTCTGAGTTCTCACCGTGACATGGGCTTTTTGACACGCTCTGTGAGTCCTGAGAACGCAGGACGGAGGTTCAGCACAGCTGCCGTAGAACAAAGTGGGGACTCAGAGAGAAATCATTCACATGGTGGCCCTGTTGGTCCTGAGCAGCCAGGGCAGGGGACAGTGACACAGGAAGGTCACTGGGCTCATCCTAGACCTTGAGCCCATCCTGTTCCAGCTTTCTCTGTTGGCTACGCCAGCTGGAGTAAGTGGGACCAAACCACGGGGCCACACCATCAGCCACCGAGCCCTTCCTTCCTTCAGACCACAACCTGGAGCTTCTAGAATGTGCCAGGTTCTCTGCTGGGCCATAGGGTCCAGAGAGGAACGAGATATGGTTCCGCTTGGGAGGAGAACACAATCCTGTGTGTGTGTGTGTGTGTGTGTGCGTGAACATGCGTGCAGAAATTATGATGTAAAAGTTCTGTGGGTGATGGGAGGATAGGAGTGTAGATGACCATGATGGTTCTGGTGGTGCTGGAGCAGTACTGGGGGGGACAGCAGAGTTTGTGAGGATGGCGGTCTTGGAGATAGTGACGATGGTCTTAGATGGTGCTAGTGACAATGATACTGGTGACAGAGTAAAGATGTGTGATACACCAGCCCTCACTTTCTCCCTTCTGCTTCTGTCTGGCCACTGCCTCAACCTTGCAGGCAGCACCTGGCTCACACCTGACCATGATAGCTCCTTCAAGGCACCACCCTCTCCCTTTGGAATCAGGGTCTCACAGCCCATCACGGGCTGCAGTGAGCCCAGGCTCTTAGGAATGGCCGACCAGAGATGGTGGGGGACTGGCTCAAGGTCACAAGCAAGGTAGTACGTGACCCACGACTTCTGGCACCTGGCCCAGGCCTCTGCACGCCTTCCCCGTCCCTTTCGCACATCTACAAGCACATTTCCTGGGCCTGGGCTCTGTGCCAGGCCCTGTGCCAGGCCCTGTGCTGGGGTCTGCAGTGGGTATGGATGTATCATTGTGCTTTCTGCCCTCGAAGACCTCCAGCCAGCTGGGGAGGCAGACACCTAAGCAGACAAGGATAATAGAAAGATGAGTTCCAGCAGAGGGTGATGGGAGCCCCCACCAGGAGGCGTTGGGGACATCTGACTGAGGCCTTGAAGGATGTGGAGGAGTTCACTAGTTGGGGAAGTGAGGAGAGGGCCCTGGAGGCACTGCAGGTTCAAAGACCTGGAGGTTTGAGAATCTGTGGTGTTTTCAGAGAACTGAGGCGGGAGGTGGCGGGGCCAGACTCTCCGTGGCAAACTAAGCAACGTAGAGGCTGCCCTACCCTGAAGGGGATCCCCTCTGCCCCTCTTGAGAGTCACAGTATCACCCTTCCCCCCGAATAACTGGAATTGTTTGAAAATGCTCTGTAAGAATTCAGCTCAGCAGGTTATACTGGTCAGGGGAAGAGCCGCAGCTGAGTAGAGGGCGTGCTGATGGGCACTCAGTGAGACTTCCTGGGAGAAGGTGAGAGGTCCTGACCTCCGGCTGGGGCCAGCGCCCCTGTGAGCACTGATCCGGGAGCAGATTACAAGGGAGACTGGAGCCAAATCAGCTTTGAAAAAGAGCTGGTGGAGTTTCCCTCCCCGTTCAGTGAGGTCACCTGGAAAAGCTCCTCTCCCTGCCACCCGGGAAGCGGTGTGGAGGGGGTGTCCAGGGCCAGAACAGAGGGCTAGCGAGGGGCTTTGTGGGGGTGGGCATGTGTGCAAGGGGGTATGTGCATGTTTTGTGTGAGCATATCTGTGTGTGTGACATTGGGCTTCAACGCACGTGTGTGTGTGTGTGTGTGTGTTTGTGTGTATGTGGTCCGAAACGTCCATCTCTACTTCATGACTGTTCCTACGCACGTCCCTTTCCTCCTCTTTCCCTTCCTCTCCCCACCCTACTCTCCTAATCCTCTACTCCAACACTGTGTTAGCCTCCCTCCCTCCCTCTCTCCCTCCTTCCTTCCTTCCTTCCTTCTTCCCTTCCTTCCTTCCTTCTTTCCTTCCTTCCAAAAATATTTATTGAGGGTCTACCATGTGCCAGGCACCGTTCTAGGCTCCGAGGGTGAATGGAAAATGAATAAAACAGAAGAGATTCCTGATCTCACAGGAGTGCATACCCTCCTGGGATGAGACAGACATTAAACAAATAATCAAATTAGTAACATGCCATGTGGTAACAAGTGCAAGGGAAAAGGTTAAACAGGGTGAGGGAAAAGGGCCTGTGAGGCTGGGAGGGTTGTTTTAGATGGCTGGTCAGGGAGGGCCTCCCTGATAGGATATTTGAGAGAGACCTGAGGGACGAGAGGCAGGAGACATGTGACTATCCGGGGGAAGGATGTCCCAGGCTGAGGGCACAGCCAGTGCAAAGGCCCTGAGGTGGGAGCATGCTTAGGATGTGCTAGGGACAGCAAAGGGGCCAGAGGAGAGTGAATGTGGGGAGAGTGGGAGAGGAGCCAGCGAAGCCATGGGGCCCACAGGATCATGCAGTGGGGGGCTCTGACTTTGCTCTGAGTGGCAGGGACCCATTGCAGGACTTCAAGCAAACTCACTCGGGAGTAAGGGGGAGGCAGGGAGACCAGGGAGGAGGCTGCTACAAGAACCCATTGGGAGCAGGGGAGGTGGGAGAAGCCCCACTTCAGAGACATTGAGTTTGACGTAATTCTTGCACCGCAGGGATTTGATAACCCAAGCCTGGAGCTGGAGATACAGATTTAGCATTCGGAGAGCACTTAGAACCAAGCTCACCGGAGCCACATGGTGCATTTGCTAGGGTGTGTTCGTGTGTGCTCACACCCTGATGTGGCTGGAGGCAAAGGCCAGGCCCCAGGGGAGGCATAAAGGGTGCGATGAACACCGGCAGAGTGGCGCTAAGGGGGCAGTTCTGGAGGCTGATGAAGAGCACACGGGTGTTGGTGTCAGACAGCTGGGTTTGCATCTTGGTGTGACCTTGGACAACCAAGGTCAACCTCAACCTCTCTGAGCTGCATCATCTCATCTGCAAAGTGGAAATAATAACAGTACCTTCCTCGAAGGGTAGCTGCGAGGACTGAAGGAGTCGTTGCATATATAGACTTGGACTAGGCACCGTCCCCATTGTTATTATTCTGATTAACCCCAAAATGTGGCCGGAGCCCTTTTGGATGACTCAGTTTCTTCCTCTGGGTGGGGTTTAAGAGAGTGGTATTTCCTAGGTGCCTGGCTCCTCTACAATTGATAAATGGGGAATCTGAGGCTCAGAGAGGTTAAGTAACTTGCTCAAGGCCACAGAGAAACGGCGAGGCTGGCACTGGAACCGACCCCCTGCCGTGTTCCCCCCATGTCTTCAGCCTGCCACTGCACAGGAAGTGCGACGCTGGTAGAAGGGGCTGAGGTCTGAAGACTGACCCGCATGCCCAGGAAGCTCTGCCCACAGGTGTGAAGACTGCAGCCCGTGTAGTCTCATGACATCTCCCCCCCTCTCCCCTCCAGTAGGGCCTTGGGTGCTCATTTCACTCTGATTTGACTAGAACGAGTGAAGGTGTGGAAGAGACAGTCCTGTGGAGCACAGGGCCCTAGGCACAGGTCCCCTGAGGTGGCCTTAGTTTGGGCAGGGATGCCGGAGGTGGGCAAAGCTGGACGCCCACCCTGCAGCGAGTGTGGGCGGCCCCTCTCTCCATCGCGTGTGCATCTCCTGTATATGATGGTGTGTGTGCGTGTGTTGGGGTCGGGGGGGGTTGTTCAGACTTGTGCGGACAAAAGCCTGAGTCAGGCAGTGGGGACTGGGCTGTGGCTGCAGGAAGCCAGGCTGGGATGGGATCTCCCAGGGGTCCCTGAACCACATCGGGGCTGCTGTGGGAAGGCTCCCTGGTGCGTGGAGAGCAGAGAGGGAGGCGCAGGCTGGTGATTTATCAGCTTCTTCTCCTTTTGATCTCCTTGCTTCCCTGGAGAGACTCCCTCCTCCACCCCTGGGGGCTGTAGCAGGAGGCCCGGCGAGGGGGGCTTCCAGCTGGCCCGGGGGCTGCAGGGTTTGGTAACGCGGGGATGCGCAGGAAGCTTCTTTCTCTCTTGCGTGGCCTTGCTGGCCCTGTTTCCCGGTCCATGTCTAACTGGCCTGGTTCCCGGGTGCCAAAGGTTTGGGGCAGGGTCCAGCCGTGAGCTCCCTGCCCCAGCTTCTGCCTCTATTACTCTTGGTCAATTCTCCTGTTTCTCTGTCCTCTTTATGCCTCGACCCACAGGCTCCTCCCCTTTTCCCCCTGCCTGCCATGCCTAGACATGCGCCCGGTGTGTTGAGGACCTGGGGACCCCAACAAGTTCACCGTTTTCTCTGGTTCTGTGGGGTGAAGAAGCCCCGCTTTCAGGCAGGGTCTGGGCATGGCTTGCAGGCTGGTCACACTGCACAGGTGCAGAGGCAAGAGGCGGGCAGAGCCGGCCAGAGCTAGGTTCGAATACCAGCTCTTCCACCTCCCAGCTGTGTGGCCACAGGTGAGTGAGCCCTGAGGCTGTGGAAGGCCTCCTGGCGGGTCCTGGAAGATCACCAAGCGTGAGGCTTGTCTGTGAAGGAGCAGCGGCTCCGGGGCAGGGGAAGGACAGCCCCCAGAGCATCCAGGTGAGGACAGGGGCCTGGGAGAAGGCCAGCGCAGTGAGCGAGGCCTCGGGCGGACTCGGGTCAGGGCAGGTGCCTTCCTCAGGGCCCCTGTGCCAAGTTTACCTCCTCTGTCAGTGGCGCGCTGATCAGGGGGCTGAGTGGCCGCCCCGGCCAGGCCAGAACCTAGAGCCCCCTGACTGGGCCAGTGGGGCTGAGAAAGGGGCTGGGAGACCTCAGCTGCTGCCCCTGGGGCACCTCTCGGGCCTGGCCAGGGGCAGGAACAGGAACAGGACAAGTTGTATGGGGGAGGCGGGAGTGGCCGGGCCAGGGATGGAGTGAGCGTGGTGAGATAGGGTACGGCTCTGTGCAGGGGCCCCGTCCCTCCATCCCATGTCCAGGGGCCTCACCGGCCCAGGGACCCCGCCTGACTGCGCTCCTGGTGGCCACTGCTTAACCCCTCCATGACCTTTGCCCCTTCTCCTGCTCAAGGCTCCTCAAGGCTTAATGTTTACATATTTAAATTCAGTTTTCTCCTTCATGGTTTTGTAACTTGCTGAGGAAGGGCTGCGCTAGCCAAGATCATGAAATTATGTGTTCTTAGGGCTCACAGGTCTCCTCGAGGCTTGGCTACACTTCATTCTGTCCCACTGATCTTTTTTGTCTGTTCCTGACCCTATACCCCAAGGTTATTACAGGTTTACCTGTTGCCCATCACCTCCCACTAGAACAGGAGCTCTGTGGGGACAGAGATTCTTGTCTGTTCTCTTCCACACTGTGACCCCAGCCCTTAGCAGTGTGCCTGGTGCGTGGGAGGCATGCATCGCATGTACGTTGAATGTGGCACCAGGACGTGTGCCCAGAACTCCCAGACCCAGGACTGAGAGGATGTTTAGCAGAGAAACTGTTCACCCCATCTGTCCTCACCCCTGTCTTCCTGGGCTCCCTCCTGCCTGGAATTCCTTCTCCCTTAGCGTTCTACCGACCTCTCTCCTTAACCAGGGATAGCTGAAAAAATGCTGACGGAGTCTACGCAGCAAAGACGTGTTGCGTGCCTGTGGAGCTCAGAGCTGGGGTGTAAAGATGGGGGGGCTAAAAGGACAATACACTCCACTCTCCCCCCAGAACCAACGTGCAGCCCACTAGGACCTAACAAGGGCAATAGACACCCCGTCTGAGAGATACAGTTCATTCCTCATGACTCACATGTAATTGGCCCCAAATTATTGCTCAGGAGCTCAATCCTATGTAAGTAGCCATTAATTTCCATTATAATTGCTGGAGAGGAGCAGCAGGGTTTCTATTAAGGGATAAGAAAGTTCCAGCCTCAAGCTGCTAATCAATAAAATGAGTGCGTAATTATACACCACAGAGCTCCATAAACTCACTCATCACACTAATAAAATGACACAATTCCTGAGGCAGCAGCGGGGTCATGGTTTTGCCCATTGCTCTGTGGTTGTGCGAGTTGAGGCCAGTAACAGTCACCCCAGAGCGCATTTGTCCTGAGTGAGGAGCAGTGGGATGGACAAGGCCGAGGGGAGGTGGACACCACGGGACTCGGGACTGTTTGGATGGGGGTTTGGTGGGGAGAGAGGCATAAAGGACACCCCCAAGGGTCTGCCCTGCACACCCAGGCAAGGGTGGACCACCACGGCCATCACAGATCAGAGCAGAAGAGGCCCAGCAGTGGCACTGAGGGGCGAGGATGAGATCTGCTGGGTGGCCTTGTGCAAATCCCATCCCCGCTTTGAGCCTCTGTTTCCTCATCTGTCGAATGGGATTCAGAATCTCTGCCTTGACAGCACCTCTGAGAGTGTGAGCGCATGTTGAAAAGTTCATAACCCCATCAACTTAAAACACATGGTGTAATCAATTCTGTCTGACCTAAGTTAAATGAATGTGGCCTGACCCTTAAGTGTTGGGCACGGGGTGGGCACTGAGCCATGTGGCGGTGACTGCGTGATCTTACTTTTCTAAGAAATGCTACGAAACATTTTTGGTGATGCAGTCAGGTTCTAAGAGGGCCTGGATCCTCCCTGCTGGGAACAGAGACCCCCACTGGGGGGTCTTTAGACCAGCACCACTGTGTTCCCTTCTAACCATCCTCGGAGGAGCAGTCCTCACAAAGGGCAGCCGTGGATGCCCAGGGTTGATATCAGTGTAAGGAATGGAAAATTAGTCCAGCCTTCAGGACTTCCCTCATTCATTCATTCATTCATTCATGTGTTCACTCATTCATTTACTCACTCGTTTATTTATTCACTCTAGTTGGGTAGGACCAGCAAAAAAACAAGAACACAGACAAACAAAACTAGAATAAATTGCCTAAGTATTACGAAGAAAATCAAAAAGGGGCTGAGATGGCAAATAACAGGTCCCTACTTTGGATGAGGTCATCAGGAAAGCCTTTCTGAGGAGGTGATAATCCAGCTGAGACCTGGGTGATACGCAGGAGGGTACCACGGGCAGAGCGGAGGGGCAGGAATTCCAGGAAGAGGGACGAACACTGGCCAAGGCCCTGAGGTGGGAAAAGCTTGGTGTATTTGAGAAATGACGTGGCTGGAGCAAAATGATGGGGGCCAGAGTGGGTGGATGAGGCTGGGGAAGGGGCCTGGGGCTAGATCTGCAGGAGGGGGGGATTGGGGGATGTGGCAGGGTTGAGGTGAACTGGACAGGTCACTTCCTTCCTTCTGCACAAGTGGGGAGGCCCCAGAGCCAGCCCCTTCCTTGGGTCCTGGGTAGAGCAGGACAAGTCCATCCGAGAATTCAGGAACTTCTGCCCAGGCCCCCAGGCCTCCAGACAGGACCCTCCAGCTGGCCTGGGCGCAGGTCCTGCAGGCCCTGGGTGAGGTGAGACACACGGGTGCCAGCTGCAACCCGCCCTTGGCAAATGCCATTCCAGATCGGCTTGGTGAAACCAGAACCACGAAATGGTCAGGTCAGCTGGAGGTAAGCAGAGCGGTAGGATTTAGACCACCTGCAGACTGCTCATGCGCGAGGAGGCCAGCATCCCTGCTCTCCCTGGCAAAGACACAGCCGGGAAAACGAAGAAAGAAATCCCACCTCAAACGCACAACCGAAATATTTCACAAGAACCGCCCCCCCACCCGTCCCCTTTTTGTCAAGTAAAGGATACACACGGCCTTTCTGCTTGTAACCTGGCCAAGAATAATTTGTGGCAGGAAAGTTTGAGCATTTGTAAAAATAAAATAAAAACGTAAAAAGAGAGAGAGAGGGAGAGAGAGAGCACTTGAGTGTACATTCGTGTGAAACTAAACAGAGGGAAAGTTATTTAGGTGGTAAAATGTCTTTGCGTTTCCCGCCCGCCGCCTGCGCCCTGACACTTGGCCCCCTCCCCAAGTGTTGAAATTGAGATTGCTTGGGTATTTGTTTTGTTAATCTCCTGCCAGGGCCAAGGGGCTGCAGGCTGGGTTTCTTCTTGTTCACGCGGGGCTCCGGCTGCCAAGTGAGTGCCCCCCTCACCTAGCCCGGGGCCGGGGATCTGTGCACCTGTTCCCTGCCCATCTGGCATGGCGGTAGGGCTGGGGTAGGAGGTTTGCCCTCTTGAGAGAGTGCAGCTTTGCCTCACCTCAGACCCCCCAGCTCCTTGAGGGCACCAAATATGAGGACTCACCACCCCATAACCTCTTGGAGTCATGGAGGTCTGGCCTGCACCCCTGGGTGCTGCTGAGACCTCATGGGAGTACCAGACTCCAGGTGGGGTCTGGTCCAGGTAGAGGAGTTACCCAGATCTGGGTTTGGGTCTTTGTGGCTCAGTTTCCCTCTCAGTAAGATGGGCATCATGTCTCTGTCCACCTCATAGTGTTGCTTATGAGGATGAAGTGAGTTAAATACACAAAATCCTTAGGCCAGTGTCAGGCACATAGTAAGTGCTCATTAAATGTTAGCTGTAGTATTATTATATATTTGCTCTGCTGTCAAAAGATGTCATTTTGGGGCAACAAAGAAGGAAGGAAACAATGCTCACCAGGCCACGCCCCGTATCAGGCACTTTTCCGTGAGTGATCTTGCTGCATGCCCATGATACTTCCCCACACAAAGCTTACTGGCCCCATTTTGCAGGTGAAGAAACTGAGGCTTGGGTGACTCAGCAGGTTAACAACAGAACTGAAAGTAGAGCCCAGGCTTTTCTGATGCCAGGTCAGGAGTTTTCTTCGAAGGCTGAGCCCTGTCTGCGGCTGGACCAGACCAGGAGGAGGGGTTAGATGGTGACGAAGACGATGATGATGATGATGATGCTTCTGAGTGCTTGTGTGATGGGTGCCGTGAAGCACATTACGTACATTATTGCGGTGCGCTCTCCAGACAACCCTGTGAGGTAAGTTTATCGTCCCCACTAGACAGATCAGGAAACTGAGGCACAGGAAGTTGGGGAACCAGTGTTCATTGACCCCGAGCCTCTGGGGCAACATCTGCCTTTGGCTGCTCTGTGTCGCCAGCAAAGAAGCTGGTTCTTGGTGTCTGGCACTTGGTCAAGGCCTCAGACACAGTTATTCCCCATCCCTTATGCTGATCTCGCCCTTTTCCCCAAGAGGTCAGACCATGAGCTCCGAAAGGTTGAACTCAAAGCTCAACTCACTCATTATATAGACGGGGAAACTGAGTCTGAGATGGGGGAAGGGACTTGCCTAAGGGCAGGCAGAGCGAACCAGGTCTGATGGTCCGTGGAGGCCCAGACGGCTCTTGGGGGCACAGTAGGGGACGGGAGGGAAGGAGGGAGGGAGGAGAGGTGGTCTGGCTCAGGACAGAGCCCATCTGCTGCTTTGAAAGAAGTTTGAGGGCGTGGGTGAGAACAGCCTGGGAGGAGGAGATGCATTTCCTAGCTTGGCTGCCCCAGCCCCCCCCGCAATCTCAGCCTTCCAAGCCCCTCACCCCCATTCTTGCCCCACTCCACAGGAAACTCCGGGCCTGGAAGCTGGGACCTGATCCCAGCAGTCTGGGGACTGGGGTAAACCCCTTCCTCTTCAGGCATCTGTAAAACGAGGGCCAGTGGCACCCACCTCCCCAGGCAGGTGTGAGGACCAGTGACGTAATGCGAGTGAAAGGCTGAAAACAGAAATGGGAGTTGTTGTTATTTTTATTATTACTCCATCAGATAACTGGTTGGACTGCATTTTTCTCCAGTTGCTCCCCCCCACACCCGGGGCCCCAGAGAAACAGCTTCAAACTGTGCTGGAGATTGCTGAGGGTACAAATCAGGAAATCTAGATTCTACCCCAGCTCCTGCATGACTTCTGGGTGCTTCGGACAAGATCCTGTTCATGACCCTCTCTTGGTCTTCGTCTCGGCTGACATGTTCTGTCTTGGTCTCTGGAGCTTTGTAGATGGCAACTCTCAGCCTCATGGGGTGTGGGGAGGCCTCCCCGGGAGCAACAGGGAAGGGAAAATCAGGCAGGGATGGGTCCCTGGCACTCCCTGGGTGCCTGAGCCAGTGGGCTTCCTGGGTCTGACTGTGGACATGAATGGTCCTTCCCTCACCTCCACAAACACTTTGGAGAAGAATTGGCCCATCCCGAGGTCCCATAGTGGTGACAAGTGTCAGTGAGGGGGGATCCCAGTCGGGAGGACAGAGGCTGAACGGATCCAAGAGACTGGCAGGCAGAGGAAGCTGGAAGAGGGAGAGAAAAGCCTTTCCAGGCAGTGGATCTGGGAGCCTAAGGTGGACGCCAGCAAGGGCTAGAGGGACAGAGTGTGCACATCGCCACCTAGGCCCCAAGGAGGGCAGTGCAGCCCCAGCGGGGCTCCCTCCACGTCTGCCTGCCCACCCAGAGCACTCACTGTGCGCCCTGCCTGTGCTGGGGCCTGAGGACAGAGCATGACGCCCACGTGACCCAGCACCCCTGTCTTCAGGGTGCTCACAGCATGGACACGGCCAATCTTGGAGTGGAGCTTGGTTTCCTGTCCCTGTTTTCTCACTTACCGGCTGACTGTGTGACCTTGGGCGAGAGACTTAACCTCTCTGGGCCCATTTTCTCATCTGTGAAAAGGGTGACTATTCCCTCTCTTGCAGAGTCACTGGGAGCCTGAAGGAGGACATTGCTTGTGAATTACCCAGCCCAGGGTCTGGTGCATGGTGAGTTTTTTCCAGTGGTCAGTTGTTTTTTTCTTTCCTTTTTCTTTCCTCTACAAGTAAAGGCATAGGATGTTAGGAGAGCCCTGGAAAAGAAGGAACTTACTGCTTGGGGGAGTCAGGAAAGACTTCATGTTGAAGGGAGGGTATTGGAGTAGGCTTATGAGGAATGAATAGAAGTTTCCTGGGCATACCAGGGCTTGGGAAGCAGGAACCATATCTGCCTTGGATTATCCTTGTTTCCCCAATGCCTGGTATATAATAGGAGCTCAGTAAATATCTGCTGGATGGGAGGATGGCATTCCAGGAGGCAGAGACAGCATAAGCAGAGACGTGGAGGCATGCCCAGGTCTGGTGTCACTGGTGGACAAGCCACTTTGTCTATCAAAACCTTTGTGCGTGTGAGTTCACCTTCCTGTATCCCCTGGAGGACTGTGGGCACCCCAAGGGCAGGCTCCTGTTGCCTTTGTCTTACTGCCCTTATGGCCCAGCCACAGCCTGGCCCAGAGGATCAGCCCTGGACTTGACGCCCAAACGGATTGAAGGCTGCCCCTTTGGATGACTTTCAAAATCCTTGTTTGTGGTAAGGGGTGTGGGTGTGTGTGTGTGTGTGTGTGTGCTGTGGGAGCTGCCTTCCCATCATCCTCCCCACTCTTCCAGGGACCCAAGGATAAAGTCCCAACATTTTATCCCCCTTACCGGGACCTTCCCAATTGGCCTCTATCCATTTCTCTGGCCCCATAAATCCTCGTCAGATGACGCTACGTACTACGAGAAGAGTAAAGCCGGGCAAAGGCGGGGGATAGCGGGAGGCTAGGGGCAGAGATTGCCGTTTTAGGTGGGTGGTCAGAGAGGGGTCTTCCTGAGATGGTGACCCTGGAGCAGAGAGTCTCTCCTTCATCAACAACCCCTTCAGGCTCTGGGAGCAAAGCCTGTCTCACCCTGCGGGCTGGGCAGGGCATCCCCCTGTGCCCCATGGCCTTTGAGTGCCCCTTCTTCTTGGCTCTGGGCTGCCTGGCCCAGCCACCTTTTAACCATGTGAACTTGGACAATTTGATTAGGCTTTCTTTGCCTCAGCTTCCTCATCTGTTAAATGGGGATAAAATGCTACCTGCTTCCAGGGTGGCTGTGGGCATCCCCTCTGTTCTCACCTGCAGAGGCTCAGGATAGCACCTGGCAAGTCCTCTGTGCGCCAGAAATGGATCTGTATTAGTGATCAGCACGATCCCATTTATTCCATTTTTATTCCTTTGTCCCTCCCGATTCACTGGCCATTGAGTCTTGTCCAGTCCTCTGGAAATGGAAATGGGAGGAACTTCCCAGGGAAGCTTGGGCAAGACTCGGGAGTGAGGAGGGTGCTCTGTAGTCCTTCCAACTGCTGACCGGGAAATGTGACTAAGCAAGCCCTCAGTTACGTGCCAGGACGGTGCTAAGGCTTTTACTAGCGTCATTATCTCATACAATCCTCTCGACACCCCTGAAATAGTCCCACCCTGCAGATAAGGAAACCCCCTGACTCGGGAGATGGTAACCTGACTCCCAAAGGGATGAGCTGGGATTTGAACCCAGGTCAACCTGACTCTACACTGAACTGGAGAAATACCTTCCAGCCCACGTCAGTGTAACACTGGCTGAGAGCTCCATCCACCAAGGAGGCCAAAGTTTTATTCAGTACATTGGATCTGAGGGATCCAGATCTGAGGGAGACCGTGTGTGGGCAGCCCTGGCCTTTCTCAAGAGAAGGAGGCACATTGATTGTAGAGCTCATGTGCCTAAATTCAATCCTAAAAAAATTTAGGATTTTTTTTTTGAATTTTATTTTATTTACTTTTTATACAGCAGGTTCTTATTAGTCATCCATTTAATACAGATCAGTGTATACATGTCAATCCTAATCTCCCAATTCATCCCACCACCACGGCCCCCCCCCACCCACTTTCCCCCTTGGTGTCCATATGTTTGTTCTCTACATCTGTGTCTCTACTTCTGCCCTGCAAACTGGTTCATCTGTACCATTTTCCTAGATTCTACATATATGCGTTAATATACGATATTTGTTATTCTCTTTCTGACTTACTTCACTCTCTGTGACAGTCTCTAGGTCCATCCACATCTCTACAGAGGACCCAATTTCATTCCTTTTTATGGCTGAGTAATATTTCATTGTATATATGTACCGCATCTTCTTTATCCATTCATCCGCTGATGGACATTTAGGTTGCTTCCATGACCTGGCTATGGTAAATAGTGCTGCAATGAACACGGTGGTACATGTATCTTTTTGAATTATGGTTTTCTCTGGGTATATGCCCAGCAGTGGGATTGCTGGGTCATATGGTAATTCTGTGTTTAGTTTTTTAAGGAACCTCTGTACTGTTCTCCATAGTGGCTGTATCAATTTACATTCTCACCAACAGTGCAAGAGAGTTCCCTTTTCTCCACACCCTCTCCAGCATTTGTTGTTTGTAGATTTTCTGATGATGCCCATTCTAACCGGTGTGAGGTGATACTTCATTGTAGTTTTGATTTGCATTTCTCTAATAATTAGTGATGTTGAGCAACTTTTCATGTGCTTCTTGGCCATCTGTATGTCTTCTTTGGAGAAATGTCTATTTAAGTCTTCTGGCCATTTTTTGATTGGGTTGTTTGTTTTTTTAATATTGAGCTGCATGAGCTGTTTATATATTTTGGAGATTAATCCTTTGTCCGTTGATTCATTTGCAAATATTTTCTCCCTTTCTGAGGGTTGTCTTTTCGTCTTGTTTATAGTTTCCTTTCCTTTAGGATTGATAAGATAGATAGATGATAGATAGATGATAGATAGATAGATAGATAGATAGATAGATAGATAGATGATAGATAGAGGATAATTCCACACGGAGGATCACTCTGCAGTGGTTCTGCGATCAGCTTTGTGAGTTGGACCTGTGAGCATCAGCGGGTCCGCAGGCGGCCTCAGTCCCACAAGGCCCTCATGAGCCGGTCACTGAGCTACAGTGGTCCTGCAGTTAAAGACACTGGATTTTCGTACTGCCCAGCCTCCAAACAAGCCAACTAGTTTATCTGGTTGCCAAAGAAAGAACAAACCACACAGAAGGGAAAGCCCACTGGCTGGAGATGATGTGCTACCTCCCACGCAGACCAATCAACTGTGACTGTCACTGCATGGGCCCCGACCTTGGCACAGAAGTCCTCCAGGTGAGGGATGTCGGGGGATGAGCACCTGGCTGAGGTCGTGAAACCTGGCTTGGGCCTCCTGTGACCTTGGTCAAGTCCCTTCTCTTTCCTGGGCCTCATGATCCCCCTCTGGGAGTGGAGTGGTAGCAAGAGTGGGTGATCTTGCTTCCAGCTCTAACATTGCGTGCGACCAGCCATTCACTCAGTCAATGGACATTGACTGAGACCTGGGGGATGGGATTCGTCATGTGAGGACCAAGAAGAAGAGCATGCGAGGCAGAAGGGATGGCAGGTGTAAAGGCCCTGGGGTGAGCCTGAGGTTGGCATGACTGAGGAACAGAAAGAAGTCCAGAGTGACTGGGGTGGTGGGCAAGGGGGTGACATTGTATGAGATGAGGCAGGGAGGTGAGCAGGGCTGATGGTTCTCAGCCAGGGGGGAATCACCCACCCCAGTGAGTGATTTTTTGGTTGTCACAGGATTGGGGTACATGCCACTGGCATTTGGTTGTCACAGGATTGGGGTACATGCCACTCCTATAACACAGGAGTCCCACACAATACTGATATTTCCTCCATCAAGACAAGACAGAATCCTACCTCATACCTATCAGCAAGACTACTGTCAAAAAAACAGAAGTCAACCAGAGTTGGTGAGGATGTGGAGACATTGGAACCCTTGTGCACTTTGGTGGAAATGTAAAATGGTATAGGTGTTATGGAATAGAGTGTAGCAATTCCTAAAATATTAAAAATAGAATTAACATGCAATCCAGCAATTCCACTTCTGGTTATATATCCAAAAGAATTGAAAGCAGAACTCAAAGAGATACTTGTATACTCATGTTCATAACATCATTATTCACAACAGCCAAAAGGTGGAAGCAACCCAAATGTCTATCGATGGATGAATGGGTAAACAAAATGTGCTATGTCCATACAATGGACTATTTCAGCTTTAAAAAGGAAGGAAATTCAGATACATGCTACGACATGGATGAACCTTGCAGACATTATGCTAAGTGAACTAAGCCAGTCACAAAAAGACAAATACTATATGATTCTACTTACATGAGGTACGTAGAATAGTTAAATTCATGGAGCCAAAGAGTAAAATGGTGGTTGCCAGGGCCTAGGGGTGGGGGAATGGGGAGTTGTTGTTCAATGGGTGTGGAGTTTTAGCTGGTGAAGATGAAAATGTTCTGAAGATTGGATGCACAGTGATCTAAATGTACTTAGCATGACTGAACTGTACACTTGAAAATGGGTAAGAGGGTAAATTTTATGTTATGTGTATTTTAACACAATTAAAAAACCCCAAAATATTAGATCATCTTTTCTCCTTGGTCAAGAGTTTGGATATGCCATTGGAAGGAATTGTTATAATTATATATATAATTTGTTATTTGTTTTGTCGAATCACTCTGGCTGCTCTGTGGGGTAAGGATGCTAGGGCAGCAGGAATGGATGCAGGAAGACAGAGGAGGCTGGACAGGCATCCAAGAGAGAAAGGGTGGCTTGGTCCAGGCCAGTAGCCATGGACGTGGTGAGAAGTGGGTGGATCCAAGAGCGACAGTGGAGGAGCGTCAATAGGACCAGCTGATGGATTGGATGGGATGGCAAGAGGAGGTGTCCCTTGTGACCTTCGGCTCCCTGGGCAGGTGTTCTCTGCACTTTTATTACATGCTCGGCACATGCTGGAGAGATGACAAGGGGCTAGGGGACCAGTCCTGTGGGAAGTTAAAGTCTGACCACGTCATATATGGACTGGGCCAGACAACTGAAGGCTTGGAAGGATTTCAAGACATCATCTTGTCCATCCTCCTGCCTCCAGACCAGACATAGACTCACCCCTCTCCCTAAACCGCATCTCCAAGAGAAGACGCACTGGGGGATCTCAGACCTCCCCCAGGTGTCCACGCTGGAGGTTAGTATACTTCACCCTGGTGAGAGGTTTTATCGTTTCCGAAGCCTGGTCACAGCTTCAGTCCATTTGATCATCTTAGCGTCCCCGAGGGGTTTGCAGGGAAGGTCTGCCCCCCTCGCACATTTGAGGAAACTGACTCTCAGAGAAGCACTGAGTCTCAGCCACGAGGAGGTGTGCAGCTCTCTTGACGATGTGTCCATTCTTGGCTTTAAAAACAGACGTGCAGGGGCAGCAGGGAGTTACGGGGAGGTGCCCGGCTGTGGGAAGCCAGGCAGGGGGAACTGGGTGATGTGAGGGTGAGGCAGGGTCCTTACTGTAAAGTACGGGCACAGTGGCGGCCTTAAAGTGACAGGAGAGCTTTTCCCCGTTTTTCTCCAAGCATAGGGCAGGGGATTTCTGAGCCTCCCATCTGCAGCCTCCTCCCGAGGGGGCCCTGGAGACCACCCTAGACCACCCTGGCCCTGGAATGTAGCCTTCTTCTGACAACCCGGAAGCCACTGACTCTCTCCAGCAACCTGACAAACCCAGGCGTCCTGGGCGGGTCGGCTGCGATTCTCTCCGAGCGCACACATGATTGGCCCCCTCCCGCGTTTGGAGAGCACAGATGTGGGGATCGGAGGTGCTTCTAGATGCCTGACTCTCATCTCCGCCCTTTCAGCCAAGTCCAGGAATGTGTCTGGCTGCAGACAATTGGCGTCATGGCTGCAAACCAGAGACTTCCAGGGCTGGGAGTAACCGAGGGGTCCTCCCATCCATCCTCTTGCCTTCATGGGGGATGTCCCCCCTCCTCCAAAGGCCAACCCGGCCAAGGGGAAGGCTGTCTTTTTCCCCACAGAGCTCCTGTCCCCTCCCTCAGGCCCTCCTTCCCGTGGGGAGCGGCTTCCAGCCAAAGACCTCTTCCCGAGATCAGCGGACACGCTGCTTCTGCCTGCCCCGCGCGTGCACCCCCCTCCCCGACAGCAGCAGCACCTCTGGGAGCCTCTCCACCTCCACTTTTGGGTCATTGATTTGGGAGGGGTTTACCTGGGGTGCAGGCCTGGCCACTGGGAGCTCCACATTCCCCTCGTCTGAGGGTTGCCTTAGGGGTGGGCATGAGACTGAAACAAAGCCAATCCGATTAAATTCTGGGATTTCTGCTGCAGTGATGAGGAGAGAGGTGCTCTCTTTCAGCTGAGGTTGCTGTCAGGATGGAAGCCCAAAGCTGCCATCGTTTGAGGAGAGACGGATACCTGCCAGCAGGAGCTGGGCACCTGGATCCAGCCATGTCTGAAGCCAGAGACCCATGGACATTTTAGTTATGTGAGCTAACGAATTCCCCTTCCTGCTTGCTAAGTCAGTTTAAGTTGGATTTCTGTTATTTGCAGTGAAAGTGCAGCAAGCCCACCCCAGGTCCCTCCTTCTGTGCAAACTCTTGTCCTTCAGCTTTGCCTGCGGTGGGGCCAGTGGGTCTCTGCTCTGCCCTTAGCAGGAGATCCCTACATCTCCCTGAGTCTGCTGGCCTATCGCTGCTCAACATCTGTGTCTCCAATTGGACCCACCCTGTTCCTCTCACTGTTTTCTCCTTGGGTTAATGTGATTCAGAATTCTTTCCATTACAAGTGAGAGCAGCCCACATCACATCGGCCTGAGTGAAAAGGGAATTTGACGGCCCGGGAAGAGGCCAGAGGAGGACCTGGGGGTCTGAAACCAGGGCTCAGGGCCACCAGGATTCTCTGTGCCCATCACTCACCTCTGCTTGTCTCTGCTTCCCTTCGGGGTTGGCCTCATTGTCTCCCTTGGCCAGCAGCAGCCCAGCCTGGCGACCTCAGTCCAAAACAAGAGAGCTACCTTCTCCGGGATCCATGTCAGTCCCAAGGAAGGACTTTGACTGGCCTTGTTGGGGTCATGTGCCCACTCTTGGACCAATCACTGCTGCCAGGTCAGTGGGGTACAATCATTGACCAACTCTGGGTTGTGTGATTTTAGTGATTGATGAAGTCATGTTGGAGCAAGGGCAACTTCCCAGAGGAGATGGGGTGGCTGATATTGGACAAAGGAAGCCATATGGGGGCTGCTGGACAGAAAGGAGCAAGTGATACCTGCCTCAGCCACCACTACCATCACCACCATTGCCATCTGCCAATATTAACTGAGTCCCAGTATGGGCCAGATTCCAAGAGGAATCCATTCAGTCATTCATTCATTCATCATCATGCATCAACCCTGCACCAAGGCCTGAGCTAGAGACACAGTGATGAGACAAGTGTCTCTTGTCTCACTCACAGATGGGGACTCAAGTCCTAGTTCAGCCTAGAGGGCAAGAGCATTAAACAAGCCCTTACATTTCCCCGAGGTCAGAGCATCAGGGAGGGCTTCCAAGCCTTAGCTGTCACTAAGCAGAGACCTAAGGGAAGAGCAGGAGATAGCCAGGTGAAGAAGAAGAAGATGTTCCAGGAGAAGTGATACTGGGAGGAGTGGAGCTTCTGCCCCGTGGTATTCATGTGATGTGGGAACACAGGGCATGAACCCATTCATTCGCCTGTTCCTTCCTTTACTCAGCTGGTGCCAGCTGAGCACCAGGGACGGCCTTGGTACTCGGCTGGGCGAACAGCCACGGCCCCTTCCCGCAGGTGCTGGCGAGGCGGACGTGGGCTGTGAGAGGTGGCAGGACAGAGAGCAGCTTGCTTGGTGGGGGGATGGTGAGGGACTGCGGGAGGAGGTGCCGTCCACACTGAGTCTTGACACGAAGAGCTCACAGGTGGAAATGAAACCACAGGCCCCTTGTTCTCAGAGCTGGCGCCTCTAACACTGTCTCCAGAACCACCAGTGTCCTCGCATGGCCTCTCACCGCTGGAGAAGCCTGGCTCCAACATTCTTGGGTCGGAATGGGTCTTGTTCTCTTTCCTCTGCTCCGCAGAGGTGTAGGAGGAAGATGTTCTGAGTGCTGATGGGGAGGACAGGAGGTGGACCAGCCTGGGGAGGGAGGCTAGGACATGTGGGCTGGGTCTGGATTTGAAGTTAGGAGATGAGATGCAGGTCCTACTTCAGCCACAAACGCAACGCGTGACGTTGGCCCCGTGATCCCGCCCCTCTCCGGACCTCAGTGGATTCCTCTGTTTACATGGAAGAAGCCCATACATGGGTCTTGATAGGGCGTCCTTCCAGTTCTGATATGTGGGGTTGGCTCCTGGGCCTCCAGCCCCTGCAGCGCCGGCGATGTCTTCGTGGACCGGGAGGGGACGGTGGAGGTGAGGCTGCGCCGGGGCTCCTGGCTCTCGGCCACGCCGCCTGCCGCCTTCCGCCTTCAGGTCCTGAGTCATCTTCCAGGCAGCGAGTGACCTCTCCGTACCCCTGTCTCCCCCCAGCCCCGTGACCCTGGGCGGCGCGCAGGACCAGGCCGTCCCAGGCGGGCGGCACGGTGGAAATCACAATATTGACCCAGCACGCAGGAAGTGGGGAGGACAGGCCGCCAGGGTTCCGGGCCTGGGGGAGACAGCTTGCTGAGTGATGAGCTTAGAGCCAAGCTCTCCCTCCCTCCTGGGTCACCGTGCTGCCCGCCCGCCCGCCAAGGCTATTCCCGCCCCCCCAACTCCAGGGCCCCCTCCCCGGACCTCCCTCCTACACATTCCCCGGGCCCAGGCCCGGGAAGGGAGCTGCTGGTGAGCGCTGCGGCCTCAGGCCCTCTTGGGCCCCCTGCCTTCCTCCAGATGAGGCGCAGGCTCCCCTGGGCTTCCCAGCTTCTGCGGGGCCAAACTGGGACCCTCACGGGCTGCTGGTCTTTGGAATAGCCCTGCTTCCCACGTAATGAATGGGGAAACAGGCTCAGAAAGTTCCTAGCCAGTCACATCAGAGCCAGGCTTCAAACTCAGGTCTGTCCAACTCCAGAACTCTGCCCAGCACCCAGGAGTCAGCTACCCTTGGTAGTGACAGCGGCGTGAATCATAAACCACTAACTGTGTGAAGCGTCTGGTCTCACTCGGGCCACCCGACAGCTCCATGAGGGGTTCAGTTATTCACCTGGCTTTCCAGATAGGGGGAATAAGGCTCAGAGGTGGTAAAATAACTTTCCTAAGGACACAGCTAGTAAGCAGCAGGGCGGGGATTTGCTTATGCTTTGTCTGTCCCTCCAAGCTATGGGGCAGGAGGGGCCCATTCTCAAAGGTCTGCTCAAGCGCTGCCACACCCCCATCAAGCCTTAGGAGCACATTCCGGATCTGTGTTCCCGTGGGTGCTTGTATTTGCAAAGGGCTTCCCTGGGGCAGCCCAGCCCAAAGCCTTGCCCTCCCATAGTGGAACTCTAGGTGGGCGTTGCTCGGAGGGCTGGGTCATGGGACTTGGAGGTGACCACCCAGCCTGCTGATGGGTCAGGCTGGACCTGGAAGTCCTGCCATGTGGGAAGCAACCTCTAGGAAGGCAGTGGGGGGGGCAACAGAAATACTCCCGGGCTTGGAGGTGGGAACCTGGGGCTCTTCCCTACCTCTCAGGGTCTCCTCATCTAGAGAAGGGCTTGGGGGGCCATTTGAAGGTCTGCTCCCCAACACCAGAAAGTGGGGAGGAGGTTTGTCTCCTGTTACTCCCAGCACCCTTCCCATGAGCTGGGTGTGGGTGGGGACAAGGCTTCCATGTGCTTTCATGGGACTCAGCTTGGATTTTATATCCTGGGCTTGCTCGATGTGGAGTCACCCATCAGAACCTGCCAGTGTGCTTATTCCAGGCTGCCGTTGAGGATGTTTGATTTATTGCATGGCCCCGCTAAAGGGACCACAGGAAAAATTCACTTAGAATTCAGTGTAAGTGATTTGTGTGAAGTCTGAGAAACTGGTATAATTTTATTTTACAGACACCGATTGTGTGTGTACATGTGTGTGCATGCCTGAGTGTTTACTTCTTTGCCTTGCCCACCATGAAGCTCAGGGCTAAAACTGTAAAACACAACAGTGCAGGACCCCCTGATCCAGCTCCTTCCCCTGCTCTCCTCCACTGGCTCCAAATTATAATAATTATCATTTGTTGAACACTTACTGTGGAGCAGGTAAGATACAACCCTCTACTAACCAATTTCTCGTTTCCTTTGTACCAAGGTGGAACCTGACTTTCAGGATGCGGACAATGCACATCATGGATTGCATTGATTAGTGATGTCTGCTATAGGCACAGGAAGGGAAGTACTGGTGCAGATGCCTCATATTTGCCTTCCCTCATTCATTCAGTGTATAAAATTGTGTGTATGCCTATATCCTATTTAATCATATGAAATTTCATAATCTGCCTTTGTGGAACAAAGCTTTGTGTAAATAAATAATGATAATTCATTACAAATAATGATTAGGTGCGTTCACATAGGTTATATGACTATGTCCTCACCATATCCCTGTAGGAGAAAACGAGTGGGTCCTTACAGAGGCAGAAACTCAAGTTCAGGGTCAGGACATCTGCTAGCTCATAGAGCACCTTTGTATGTATTAGAAAAATGTGCCCCTCTGAGTGATTGCTGCTTGGTAAGCAGAGCACACGATGGATTCACCTCGTCACCCCAGATGCCCTTGTTCAGTGCACACTCTGAAACACCACACACAGCAGCCCCGTTCAGTATCTTGCCAAATCCCACAGATGTATCCCCCACTCGAAATTCAGTGCTCATTTGACTGCACACAGCTCACAGACCGCATTCTGGGTCTTGGACACCCGTTCAGGCTCCAGGACAGATGGTATTTGGTCTGAGGCTGAGTGAGGGCGTGGAAGGAAGAGCAGCATTAACAACTCAGCCTGTGTTTGTGCCACAAACAAGCAAGATCACTTCTGGTGCCTGCCCCCGCCTGCCAGGTTCCGGTGACGATCCTGGGCTATGAATAGTCCCAGTGAGGCCCTCTCGGAGGACCTGCTGGACTCCCCCAAGGCCCCGTCTTCAGCCTCCACCCCCAGCTCGCTGCTGGGAGATCAGGGCTGAGGCCTCTTCTTTGGTGCCTCCATCCTGCACGTTTCTTCCCACTCACTTTCCGCCGGGGGTTACCGCTGGGGTTGGGCTCCTGCACACCGCTGTCGCTTAGGCACCCACACGGGAAGCTTGAAAAACATCTCTCTGAAAGCAGAGAAAGTGTGAGCCTTCGAGAAGGAGGGTGTGGAAGGAGAGAGGTCCTCGGAGGAGGGGAAATTTACAGCATTCATTTGGCTGGTTCTGAGGACATCGTGAAGCCTGTGTGGACTGCCTGCCGAAGCTGAGCCACTGGTACTTTGCTGCTTAAAATTGGATGTCAACGCTTCGGTGCCTTTGGAGGTCGCCTCCACCACCCCCTCCTTTGGCAGATGAGGAAACTGAGGCCCAGGCCAGAAAGTGACTTGTCTGAGCCCGTACAGCGGGAGAGCCCAGGCACTGACCAGGCAAGCAGTGAGTGTTTGCTAAGTTCTCTGGGCATCACATCAGGGGGCTCAGAACAGGAGCAATGTTGGGGGCTGCTCGGCTTGGCTCCACTAACCAGCAGCCCGTGATGTACCAGGCTATTTCCTCGACACTTCACAACCACCCTGTGAGGACAAAGTTACTATTCACCTTACAACTGAGAAAACTGAGGGTCAGAAAGCCTGAGTCACTTGCTGAAGGTCACACAGCATCATGGAGAAGGAGAAAGCAATACGTCGTAGTGGTTGGGAACACGGCCTCGGAATCCAACAGTCCTGAGTTCTGTTATCACCGCCCACTGATCGCGTGACCTTAGCCAAGTTACTTGTCTCTCTGAGCCTCAGTTTCCTCATCTGTAAAATGGGGGTAATAACTGTAAGGCTGTTATGAAGAATCAGTAGGATAATGCATGGCAGGTGCTTAGCACTGTCTTGGGATGTATTACGTTCAGTAAGTAGTGCCAATGTCAGTATGATTATCACTACCAACATTATTAGGCAGCTATAGCAGACATTTGTTGGGTTGGTTGCCAGAGCTGGTTGTTGGTGAATGGCCCCTGCCCTTTGTGTGTCATCTTGGTGGTGAAGGTGGCAGTGGGGGCTAATCCTAGGTGCTCCCCTCCCTCCCCCAGAATAGAAGGAGCCACCACCATTGTCTCCCTCCCCTGGTGTAGCATACGACCCCGAGTTGACCAGGTGACAGCGCTCTGCTGAGTCTTTGAGCCTTGAGTGGTGGTTCAAAACCAGTCAACAACAGTCGGGAATTTTTTTCTTTCTTTTGTGTCATGGTTGTAACGATGTCCTTATCAGCCTTTTCCTGCTACCAGATGCTCATTTATTTATTCAGTTGGTGGCTAACCTGGGAGCACCGCCCCAGGCCAGGCACAGAGGTTGGGGGCCCTGGGAACAGCGATGCACATGACAGGCAGAGTCCCTGCTCCCCCGACTCCCAGCCTTCCTGAGCCCCCAGGGACCTGCCACTCCTGAGCTCCTTTCTCCCGCCTCATGTCGGCTCAGAGCAGCCTGTTCTCTTTCTAGTTCCCTCTCTGCTTCTGTCAGCCTGAGCCAGAGCCGGGCAGTGGCAGGACTGCACCTCAAGCCTCACTGTCTCCCGAGTCTGGGTGCTTCTCCTGGCATTGCCCTGCTTCCTGGTACCCATAGTTATCTCAGTACCCGAGCCCTGGGGGCCCTCAGAGTACCCTGGGGAGGACCAACCAGGTCACAGGATTCATCTGAGAAGAACAGGGTTTGACCAGGCCTTTGAGATGCCACCTAATTGCCCGACAACGGTGGTTTTCAAGCTGTGTCCCTGAGAGCCTTGACGCTCAGTAGAGGTATGTCAAGGGTTGTCGGGATTTGGGAATGGTTGGGGGGCAGCTGAGTGCAAGGGTTCACCTCCCTCCCCTGCTACCACGCCTATTTTAAACAGAGTGGCTTTATTTAGTGTAATATGTAAGAAGCACGGGCTCTGGAACAATGCTGCCTGGGTTTAAATCCTGTATGCATGACCTACAGGATTGTATGACCTTGAACAAGTCCTTTAATCCCTCTGAGCCTCAGTTTCCCCATCTTGACATGGGAATGAAGATACTTCAGAGTTGCTGTGGGCTTGAAGGAATGTGTGCCACAAAATGCTTAGCAAAGCACTAGCCTGTGGTGAACAGTATGTTCAATAACATACCAGCTACTGTTACTACTTACTTCACATATTCAGTTTCAATGGAATATTCCATAAGGAAAAAAAAGGTCTTTTTTTTTTTGCTCAAGAAATGGTTGAAAATATCTGCCCCACATGCTCACCTGGGCGTGATCCCCTACACTTGCCTGGTTCTGGAGTCTTTCTCCAGCACAGTTCCCCGCCGTGGAAATTTCCAGCTCTCAAAATCTGCCCTGGAATGTGTGAGGAGCCCTTCCTTGCTGATGATCATATTCTGAGCCATTTCAGGGCGTCTGGCTATGTGGCCATGTGCAGAAGCAGGTGGCAGTTGCCCTGCCATGGGGCTGAGCTCTGTGGGCAGCCGGTTTCTGGTCTTTTCCGCAAGATGGCCCTTCAGTGCCGGTGTTTGGGCAGCTTTGTTGGATCGAGCTTCTCCTTGGCCCTTGCGGCTCTGTTCCCATCCCCACATAAGGGACACCTCCCCCAAACCTTAGAGGAGAGGAAAAGACTCTCACTGGCCCCCTGCCCAGCGAGGCACCTCCTCCCCAGTTTGGTCTTGGGGCGGGAGATTTGGATAGCAGCTCCCAGCTTCCGGAGAACAGTCCAGCACTGTTTGCCTCAAAACTTGCCTTTTCCCTGTCTTTGGCCAGAGGTTGTGGTCAAGGGGTCCTGCTAGTGGGTTAGGACGGTTCCTGCCTGTGTCCACCTGGGCTGAGCCTCTTGCACTGACATAACTGAAACTTGAGAATGCCACAACCTAATTTGTTCCATGAAGTGAGTGGAAAGGTCTGGAAGTCTGAGGATCTTGTCCTTGTCTCAACCGTTTTCCTTTGCTGGCCTTCCATTCCCTTGTCTGAAATATTTATGCATTCGGGAAGCAGAGCTGACCCCTCGGCCTGTGCCAAGTTCTGTGTCTGGTGCTGGGATGTAAAGATGCCCCACCTGGGTCCCCACTTTCCAGGACTCAAGTTGAATGGACAATCTGATGTGCAAATATGTCCCTGCCAAGGGCAGTGATGTAGAGTGGAGTTGTGGACATTGAATTGGAGAAGGAAAATTGTGTAACCATCAAGCATCATGAAGAAGGGTGAGAAGATGGGGATATTTAAGAGAAAGTCTCACCTTTAATGGTGAGGAGTCAAGAGATATTGTCTAAAGTTGACACACGAAGAAATAGAAGTGTTATACATATGGATATATATGGAGGAAACAACCAGAAGAACTAAAATAAGAAATCATGATAATCAATCCTACTGAGTGTTCACCACATACCAGGTGTTGTTCTAAGTGTGAATCGATTCACTGAATCCTTGAACAGTCTTACAAGGTAGATGCTATCATCATCACTCCCATTTCATGGATGAGGAGACTGAGGCACAGAGATGTTAGTAACTGTAAGGGGTGGGTACTGGATGTAAACCCTAGGATGTCTGGCTCCCAGAGGCCTTAACCAACTCTTAACCATTAAAAAGTTGTGCTCTCAAAACTTCAAAAAAGTTTTCTGGATGATGTAGCTGGAGTGGGGAGAGAGGGAGAGACCATTTCTTTTATTTCTTTGCTCTTTGCTACTAATATATTTGTTACCATTTGCATGAATTACTTTGTTTCGACACATATACAAGTAAACAACAAGGAGCACTAATTGTGAAGTCAGACAGAGATGGTTCCTGTCCTGGCTTTACAACTTCCTGGCTGTGTGCCCTGGAATAAAGTATTTAATCTCTCTGTGCCTGTTTCTTCCTTTGGAAACTGGGGGTGAAAAAATGCTGATAAAAGTGGGGAGGTCTTAGTAAGCTCATGTATGTACAACACTGAGCACATGGCCTGGCCCAGAGCCAGTGCTCAACAAATGTCTGCTTCTATTAGGCACAGAGCAGGGGAAGCAACTCCATCGGAGGGAGCCTGGGAAAGCTTCCCAGAAGAGGTTGTGTTTGAATTGGTTCTTAAAGGATGTATAGGAGTGCTCTAGGTGGAAGGGCGGTTCAGGCAGAGTGAGCACGGAGGTTCGGGATAGTGTGGGGTGTGGGGACCCGCATACTGTTCAGGAGGCCTGGAAGGTCGGATGGGAGCTGGTGGGAGAAGCATCTGGAGGTCAGACCTGGGAGGATTGAAGGGCCTTATCATGTAGCTCCTTGAGGCTGAGTTAAATTTATCCCAAGGACAGCAGGGGCCCATGGAAGGGTTTGAGTATGGGTGGGGTGACCTTGTTGGCTTTAAGTTGTAGAAAGACTGCTCGGCTGCCATAGGGAGAATGGGCAGGAGGGGAGACCCCGGAGTCCCTTGCTGTCGTCCAGGTGATGAGGCCCAGAAGAGGGAGACGGGATGTCAGCAGTGCCCTCCGACCTGCGCCCGGCGGTCTCCTCTTTGGTCCCATCTGGTCGGGGTGGCCGGGATGACCTCCACCTCACAGCTCGAGGCCGCTGCTCTGAAGGCCCGCGGAGCTGGCTGGAGAAGAGGCCGATTCCAGCCTGCGAAGGGGAAGCAGAAATATTTGCTCAGCTGCAAAGACAAGCTCACGAGTCTTTCCTTCCACAAGAAGGGGGAAGACCCTGGCCTGGGTTGGGGTCCACCACGGTCCTCCCCCTGCTCTCCAGAGTTTGCCCCTCCCCCGTCATGCCTTGGAGCCATCCAGAAAAAGGGTCCTTCCTCCCTGAGACAAGCCCTCTGAGGTCTGAAGTCAGCAACTGTGACCTCTTTTTCCTTTTCTTCTCTCATCACACACACCCAATTCTTTCATCTTTCCTCATGTGATGGGGCCTGACCTTTACTTTTATTTTTAGAGAAAAGTCCAGATTCAGCAGTCATTGATTTCAATCTTTTTTCAGCTGGCTGACACAGACAAGGCACCATCAGGGTTTAGAGCCAGGGCTTTGATGTGAGGTGGCCTGAGCTTGAATCTCAGTTTGGCTGCCTCTCTGCTGTGTGACCTTGGGCAAGTCACTTAATCTCTCTGAGTCTCACTGGGCCTCTTCTCTAAATAGATACTCAGAACCCCTTTCTCAAAGGGTTGTTATAAAGATTAAATGAGCAAATATGTCTAAAGCACTTAGACAGTGCCTGGTGCATAGTAGGTGCTCAATAAATGGTAGCTCTTATTTTCTGTGTCTCTGGACACCTCAGTATGGTTTCATTTTCCTCTGACACCATGGTCCCAGGCAGCTGTCCACTCATCAATTGTCGTGACCTTGACTTCTGGGTGGGCAAACACCAAGATGGCCTCAGTGATCCTTGCCTCTTGCTCTGATGCCTTGTGTCATCCCCTCCCCTCGAATGGAACTGGCTTCTAACCAACCAAGTACAGCAGAGGTGATGGGATATCACTTCCATGATGATGTTACATGAGATCCTGGCTTGCTTCTTGCTAGACTCTCTCCCTTGCTAGCTTGGATGGAGCAAGCTTCCATGTCATGAGCTGTCCAAGGTGAGACCCGTGTGGTGAGAGCTGAGGATGGTCTCCATGGCCAGCAAGACAGCCCAGATGGAGCTGAATCCTGCTGACAACCATGTGAGCTTGGAAGTGGATCCTTCTCCCGCAATGAGCTCCCTGCCCCGGCTAACACTGTGATTGCAGCCCTCCAGGGGACCCAGCTAAGCTGTGCCCAGACTCCTGACCCATGAAACTCTGAGATAATAAATGTGTGTCGTTCTAAGGGTACAAAGTTTGTGGTACTATTGTTAATGCAGCAACAGATAACTAATACAACTTCTGAAGGTGCATAAGGGCAAAACTGCAGTGGGCTGGCAGAATTACAAATTCTTTAAAATAGCTGGTGTGGCAGCAGGGGGTGCAGCAAGGTGGCTCTGCTAACAATAATAACTAGCAATGATTGAATGTTTGCTCTGTTCCTTGCTCTGTACCGAACCCCTTCTCTGCTTCATCTCTTCTTCACTACAACCTTATGAACAACAACTATTACCCCATTAAACAGATGGCAAGGCTGAGGTTCAGAGCCGTTCAGCCGCTTATCCAAGGCTGAGGGTGGAAGTCTCAGACATTGGCAGACCCAGGACGGCTAAGATATAGGAAGACCCCTGCACCCCACCTCAACACTGTAACGGGGTCTGAATTCTGTGCAGAAGGCTGTGGCTGCAGCAGCCAGCCAGGCCTGGCTTTGTGCGGCTCTGCAGCTTCCTAGCTGGGTAAGCTTGGGCAAGTCACTACCCCTCTCTGAGCCCTCTTCTCCTGGAATGTGAGATTGACAATACCGTCTTGGTGATTAGATTTGTGCCGGAGACCACTAGCTGTCCCTCACCACTTATCATCTTTTTTTCCTTTTATTAATAGACTCTGGCTGAGCGCCGATACGCACGTCTGGAGACAGTTCCCGGTCTTTGCAGCAAGGCAAGGTCATTGGAAGGTGAGTGGAAGTGAGGTGGGCAACCTTCAGATTCCAGCCGCTTGCCTGCCCACCATGCTCTCTTTCTCCTTCCTGCCGGGGGGAGCAGGACCCTGAGGCTGGTGGGACCCTGATGCTTGGTGAAATAAGCTTCTACCAAGTCGATGAGGAAATTGAGGAAATTCTTCCTCAGGAAATTGAGGAGCAACAAGACAGAAGGAGGCTGGGAAGCCTAGACAATCGTGGGGAGCTGGCCCACACACCCTGGACCTTCTGTCTACCTCTGGACACGAGAGAGAAGCGAGCCCCCTTCCTGCTGGGCCGCCGTGTCTCCGGGCCTTTTTGTTTTGGGGCAGAGCCTCTGCCCAGACTGCTACAGAAGACAAACGCAAAGCCCTTCGTGAGTAAACAGGGGCTGCTGCCTTGCATCGTGGGGGTGGGCGCGGGGTAAGGATCAGGGATGGGGGCTGAGGGGGTTCTGCTGATCTGTGACCCTCTGCTTGGCACCTCCGAGGGTGGGGAGTAGGGGTTCTCTTATTCAGAGCCAGACACACCCATGTCCCCAAATCAGATCCACACTGAGCTCATGGGCAGTCTTAGCCACAGATTTCCTGAACTGTTTGAGCCTTACCCCAAAATGGTGCAGAAGAAGAGGCCTGGCATTCACAACATAAGAAGTGGGGAGGGAGAAAGGCCCCACAGGTAAGGCCTTCAGGGGGGTTTCATGTGGACGCCCCCCCCATCTCCCCAGTTCTCTCCATTTCTCCAAACCTATTTAGTCCTCCCCCCCACTGGGCAGCTTAAACAGCAGTAATTACTATCTCAGTTCTGGAGGCTGGAAGTCCAAGATCAAGGTATTGGCAGGGTTGGTTCCTTCTGAGGGATGGGAGGGAGAAACTGTTCCATGCCTCTCTCCCGGCTTCAGGTGGTTTGCTGGCCATCTTTGGTGTTCTCTGGCTTACAGAGCAACACCCTGATCTCTGCCTTCATCTTCATTGATGTTCTCCCTGTGTGTGTGTGTCTGTGTCCAAACTTCCCCTTTTTATGACACCCATCATGTTGGATTAGGGCCCAGCCTAATTCAGTAGGACTTCATCTTAACCAGTTACATCTGCAATGACCTTATTTCCAGATAAGGAGACTCTGAGGTACTGAGGGTTAGGACTTCAACAGAGGAATTGTCGGGGGGAGACACAATTCAAACCATAACGCTATCTGCGGCCTCTCCCTGTGGCTTGGGCTTCTCGCAGCATGGTGGCTGTGAGCACCCCCAGAGCGAGTGTTCAGAGAGACGCAGGTGGAAGCTGCAAGGCTGCTTCTGACCTACTCTCTGCAATCACACAGCATCACTTCTGCTGTATTCTGTGGGTCAGAAGCGAGTCACAAGGCCAGCACAGACTCAGAGGAGGGGACCACTCCAGGGTGTGAATACCGCGAGGTATACTGGGAGCTACATTTGGAAGCAAGCCACCGCAGTTCTGTGGCAAGCTCACACATCTCCTGCACCCCAGATGGAAGTGCCTTCAATTCCCTGTTTTTGTCCACCCCAGGTCGCTCACAGGGTTGGCACAAGGGTAGTTGCTTAATAAATTTTTGTTGCACTAAATTATGTTGTGATAGGGTCTGCTCCGTCAGCAGGAAAGTGAGGGGGACCAGCCTCTTCTCATGGCTCCTTGTTCCCTGCAGACCCCTTTTCCTTGGAAATTGGAGGCTGGGTGGGGAGGGCCAGGTCCTGGGACCCAAAGGACTCGAAGCCGGAGCACAGCAGGCTGCTTTTTCCTGCCCACGCACCTGGGCCCGGCACTCAGGGGAAAAAGCCCCCCAGGCAGGGTGGGTTTGCCAAGCCCAGAAAGAGGGAGACCTAATTTGAAATGTTTTCTAAATCCTCCATGTAGAGGTTCTGCAGCCCCTGCCCCCCACTTCTGCTCTAGGGAGAGAGAAAAGGCAGCCAGAGGAAGAGAAGGAGTGGGTTTCCAGTCTGTTTATATTTCAGGCTATTTTGAAACCCCCTGAAGGCACTCACACACAGGGCCGCTTTTAAATGCACCAGGAAGTGCCCCGGAATGGAAACTGGAGTTGGAGGAATGCAGGGGCACTGCGTTGCCCGTTCTGGTGTTCTGTCCCTCAAACAACCACCAATTCAGCCCTTTCAATGCCCAAGTCATAGCCCCTCTGGCCGGAAGGGCTCTTAAAGGTCATCCCTTTCCGCCTTTCTCCTTCCTCCCCACCAAACATTTACTGAATATCTCAGCATCTTCGTTGTGTCAGTTATAGGGCTCTTTTGGCCACAAGAAATATAAAAAAATACTTAAGCTGATCTAGATGAAAAACCAAAGGGGGTTTTATGGCTCAGTTCACTTCAAAGTTTAAGGAGAGTTGGCTTCAGGTATGGCTGGATCCAGCCGTTCCAGCCATGTTGTCAAGGCCTGGTCTTGGAACATCCCTTGCTTCTGCTGCCTCCATGGTGGCCTCATTCTCAGCATTATAAGGAGGCAAGATGGCTGCCAGCAGCTCCAGATCCTTATCTTCAAGTCCCTCAAAATTCTTAAGATGTTATGCTCCAACTGGCCAGGCTTAGTCACATGTACCCCCTACCCCCACCCCAAGCTGGGAATAGAGTCAACTCTACCTGAAGTTCAGAGGCACAACTTCTACCCAACTCTCATCCCCAGACACCAGGCAGCAGACCATAAATGTGTTCTCATCGCAATAAAATGGTGCCCACATTCTCCATCTAAAACCCCTTCAGTGACGGAGAGTCCACCAGCACAGAGGCAGCCCTGTCCTTTGATAACTTTATTCAGACTTCTATAATTTCTCTTATTCTGCTTTAGTGTAATTTGTTTGTTCATCCATCTCCCCTATCAAACTCCTTTCTTTCTGTATCTCCAGCACCTAGTACAGGGCCTGGTACATAGTAGGTGCTCAATAAGTGTTCATCAAATAGAGAAATAATGTCTTCTGTGACTAAGCACACACTATGTGCCAGGTGTTTTATACATATTATCTCATTTGATCCTCATGACCATGACCACTGTCTTAGGTAAATTTCATTGTCCCTCTTCTATGTGTGAAGAAACTGAGGTTCTGAGAGGTTAAGAAATCACTTTAACCAAGGTCACCCAACAAGAAGATGTGGAACAAGGATTTGAGCCCAGGTGTCAGACTTCTACCTGAGGTGGGAGTGGGAGAAGCAGGGAGAGAAGGGCAAGGAATAACAAAGAAGGAGAACAGAGAGAGTAGGGAAAGAAGAGAGTTAAGGACAAAGGAAAGGGGGAGTGGGGAAGCCTTGAGTGTTAAGAAGTCTTTCCTGTGATGATTACTCTTAACTTGCTTTCTGGTCACTGACTCCTTAAAGAATCTGATTACAGTTAGTACATTTTAAGGTAGCAATGCATTATAGCACTATGTATATGAAAATATTAAATAAAAGTAAATGCTATCAATATCAATATAGCACATTACGAGTATAAAATTGGATAAATGAAGGAAAAAGATTATGTAATTTTGTTTGGGGTGTAGGGTATAGTTTAAAAAGAATTTCAGCTTGGGGCATTGATGGTGGGGCAAATTGATTCTCTTCTGACATCTCAGGGAGATTCGTACTCCATGTCGGGTTGCCAAGAACAAATTTTTGTTACACTACATGGGCTTCTCATCTTAATAAATGATTTTCTGTTAAGTTTGATAATGGTATTGATGAATAATAAGTGATAAATGTAAGAGTAACGTGAGTCACTAAGGATGGCAACTGGCTGTTCTGCAGTGGCCCTGATTCATCATTGATTCAGTCATTATCATTGGATTTGCTTTTAAGATTCAGCATAGATGCCAGGTTGGAGAGTGAGTGGGCTCTTGGCCTTTGTTGCTGTGATGTATGGAGTATGAACCACAATGGAAAATAAGATGGAGGTCCTAGATGACAAGTGCACATGCAGGAGTCTTTCTGTGTGTAATTTCAGGGCTTCTGAAGGTCCTCTAAGTTGCACAGGCATATGCATGTGCGGAAATTACCCAAGACTAGGGAAAGAACACCCCAAAGCATTAGAGGGGACAGTACTCAGAACTCACGTAGCGTCTGGAACAGTGCCTATTCCCATGTACCAGACTGAGAATCCTCATAATTCACAGGGCATTGGGTAGAGTACTCAGAAGGCTCTTGCTTCAGTAGTAGGAATAATTATTCCTATACTGAATGCTGCTCTGGTCTCTCTGAACAAATCTCCAAAGCAAGAATTGAAAAGATCAAACTGTTTCCAAATAATTAAATTGTGTCCCAGAACAAAGATTAAGAATTTTTTTATAGAAATACAAAAATATCCAGCATTCAATAAGGCAAAATTCACAATGTCTGGCATCAAATAAAAAATTACCATTCATGCAAAGAAGCAAGAAAATATGACCCATAATGAAGATAAAAATCAATCAAAACCAATCAAGAATTGATATAGATGTTAGAATTATCAGATAAGGACATAAAACAGTTGTTATAACTGTATTCCATATGTTTAAAATACTGGAAGAAAGATTGAACATCTTAAGTAGAGTGATAGAAGATATAAAAAAGGGACTCAGATGAAACAGCTATATATTAAAATTACAGTGTCTGAGATAAAAATACACAGGATGGGATTGATAGCAAACTAGACATTGCAGAAGAAAAGATCACTGAACTTGAACACATATCAATAAAAACTATTTTAAATAAAATCAAAGGGAAACAGGACACAAAAATAAAAATGAATAGAGCATCAGTGATCTGCAGGACAACCTCAAGCACCCTAATATGTGAGTAAATGGAATCCTTAAAGGGCAGGAGAGAAAATGGATGAGGGAAAGAGGAAATATTAGAAAGAAAAATATTAGAAGAAATAATGACTGACATTTTTCCAAATTGAGCCAAGAATCTCAAAGAACCCCAAGCACAAGAAAGAAGGAAGAAAACTACACCATCACTTCATAATCAAATTGCTCAAAACCAATGGTAAAGAGAAAAATCTTAAAACTAGCCAAAGAAAATAGACACATAATGTAAATACAAAGGAGCAAAGATAAAGGTGACGGCAGATTTCTTCTTAGAGACAATGCAAGTGAGAAGTCAGTGGAACCACATGTTTAAAGTACTGGAAAAAACCAATCCCCAAAATTGTCTATCTAGAATTCTATTCTACAGAAAAAATATTTTTCAAAAATGAAGGTGAAATAAAGACTTTTAAAGATATACTAATATACAAAGCCAAAATAATTCATTACCAGCAGATCCACACAGTAGGAAATATTTTTTAAAATATCCTTTAGGCAGAAGAAAAATGATACCAGATGGAATATGGATTTACACAAAGGAAATAAGGACACTGGAAATGATAATTATGAAGATTGAAATACAAGATTTTTTCTTATTATTTAAACTCTTTAAAAGATAACTGACCAAACAAAAAAATATAGCAAAGCAATGGAAAATTTATAGCATATGTAGATGTATAATGTATGAGAACAATACATTTTGCATCTATATATACATGTGAGATGCTGCTAATGCAGGGCTTAGCTGGAAATGTGTAGCACAAAGTATGTGTATCAGAAAAGGAAAAAGGTCTGAAATCCATGACCTTAGCTTTCACCTAAAGAAACCAGAAAAAGAAGATCAAATTAAAACCAAAGTAAGCAGAAGAAAGAAAATAATATAAACAGGAGAGGAAGAAGAGAAGAGAAATGGAGGTATACTCTTTTAGGTTCTTATACTATTCATGAAGTGGTATAATATTGCTTGTAGAATGATAAGTTAAATATGTATACTAGAAACCCTAAAACAACCATGAAAATAACAAAACAAAGAGTTACAACTAATAAGCAAAGATGATAAAAGGAAATCAATTAATCTAAGAAGGAGGCAGAAATAGAGAAATACAACAAATAACAGGTGGGACAATTAGAAAACAAATAATATTATGGTAGATTTAAACTGTATCAACAATCACATTAAGTATAAATGATCCGAATACCTCAATTAAAAGAAAGACTTGTTAGACTGAACAAAAAGGCAAGACCCAACCATGTGCTGCCTACAAGAAACTTACTTTAAATATGAGGACACAAATAGGTTAAGAGTAAAATTATAGAAAAAGATATACCATATAACACTAATGAAAGAAAGCTGGAGTGGCTATATTATTATCAGACAAATTAGATTTCGAAGTGAAGAATTTGACCAGGGATAAACAAGGTCATTTCATAATTATAAGGGGTCAATTCATCAAGAAGACATAATCCTAAATGTTTATGCACCTAATAAAAGATGTTCAAAATGTAAGAAAAAAAAACTGATAGAAATGCAGGAGAAATAGACAAATCTACAAATATAATCAGAGATTTCAATACCTCTCTCTTGATAATCAATAGAACAAGTGGACAAAAATTAGTAAGGATATAGAAGCCTTGGACATTTTTAGCCGACTTGACTTTAGTGACATAGATAGAACATTCCACCCAAAACAGCAGAATACACATTCTTTTCAAGTGCACAAGGAATGGTTATAAGACAGAGTATATTATGGGCCATAAAACAAGTTCAAAAATTTTAAATGATTTAAGTCATACAAAGTATGCTCACTAACCACAATGGAATTAAATTGGAAATCAATAAGAGAAAGATCTCTGGAAAATCCCTCCAATATCTGAAACTAAATAACACACTTCTAAATAACCCAAAGCTCAAAGAAGAAATTAAAAAGGAAATTATAAAATATTTTTTAACAGAATGAAAGTGAAAACAACATATCAAAATTTGTGTGAAGCTGCTAAAGCAGTACTTAGGTGGAAATTTGTCTAATTATCTGTATCAGAAAAGGAAATAGGTCTGAAATCCATGACCTCAGCTTTCCCCTAAAGAAACTAGAGAAAGAAGATCAAATTAAAACCAAAATAAGTAGAAAAAAAGAAATAATAAAAGCAAGAGAGGAAATAAATGATATAGAAAGCAGAAAAGCAAGAGAAACATTAATAAAACCAAAGGTTGGTTATTGAGAAGATCAATACAATTAATAACCTTCTAGTCATAGTGGTCAGGAAAGAAAGAAGTCACAAATTACCAGTATCAACAATGAGAAAGATGACATCCAAAGTCTACAGATATTTAAAGAATAAGAGAATATTGTTAATAACTTAGTGCCTATAAATTCAATGACTTAGATGAAAAGGACAGGTTCCTTGAAAGACACAAGCTACCAAAGGAGTCTCAAAAAGAAATAGATAAGAAATAAATGCAGCCCTACATCTATTAAAGAAATTGCAGAATACTTAGAAACCATCACATAGAGAAAACATCAGCAATCACCAGTGAATTCTACCAAACATTTAAGGAAGAATAACATCAGTTCTATACAAACTCTTCCAGAAAATTAAACAGAAGGGAATACTCCCCTACACATGCTAGGAGGCCAGCATTATTCTTATGCCAAAACCAGAAAATGACATTAAAAGAAAACTACAGCTAATATCCTTCATGAACAAAGATGCAAAAATTCTTAATGAAATTTTATCAAATTGGATCCAACTATATATAAAAAGGATAACACATCATAACTAAGTGGGGCTTATCCCAGGAACACAAAGTTGGTTTAACATTTGAAAATTAATCATTTAATTCACAATATTAACAAACTGGGAAAGAACTTTATGATCATCTCAACAGATGCAGAAAAAATTTAACAGAAACAACACCCATTCCACATAAAAACTCTCAGCAAAAACTCTCACCACTTCTGTTCAACATTGTACTGGAAGTTCTAGCCAGTGCAATAAGGGAAAATTACAAAAAAAAAAAAAAAAAGGCAACCAGGTTGGAATGGAAGGAGTAAAACTGTTGCAGATGACATGATATTGTATGTAGAAAATCCAGTGTGCACTAGAATTAATAACTGAATTTAGCAAGATTGCAGGATACAAGGTTAATATACAAAAATTAATTTATTTCTACATAATAGCCATGAACAATCAGAAATTGAAAATCTAAAACACCATTTACACTAGCATCGAAAAATAAAAAATACTGAAAAACGATGTGCAAGACCTGTACCCTAAAAACTACAAAACATTGCTGAGAGAAATTAAAGAAAACCTAAACAGACAGATATATTACGTTCATGGGTTAGAAGACTCAATATTGTTACAATGTTAATTCTCCTCAAATTGATGTACAGAGATGAATTCTCAGCAGGCTTTTGTATAGAAATTGACAAGCTGATTCCAAGATTCACATGGAAATGCAAAGGACCTAAAGCCATCAGTGCAATTTTGAAAAGTGAGAGGACTTACACTACCTGATTTCAAGACTTTTATACAACACTGAGTGGTACTGGCATAAAGATAGATAAATAGGTCAACGGGATAGAAAAGAAAATCCAGAAATAGACACACACGTGTATGGCTAACTGACTCTGCAAAGGCAATTCAGTGGAGAGAGAATAGTCTTTGCATCAAATGGTGTGGAACAATTGAATACTGGCATGCAGGTAGAAGGAAGGAAGGAAAATAAAGAAAAAAAGAGCGGAAGCAAAGGACTTTCATCTATACTGCATACCATATTAAAACATTAACTCAAAAAGGATCATAGATCTAAGTGTAAAATCTAGAGCTATAAAATTCATAGAACTAAAAAAAAAAAAAAGATGCAGACAACATACCAGGCATACGGCCCCACTCCCTCTTCCTGAGGTCCTAGCTCCCCCGTGCACAGCTTAGAGCCAGGTGATGAGCTCATGGCAGCAGATCCTCCTTTCATCATCTCAGTGATTTGGGTACCTCTTATCCCCAAACTGCCGCTCTCCAAACTTCAGAAGTAGGCCAAGACAAAAGGGTGAGGAGAAGCCAAAAAAGACACCACAGAGTAGGGGTGGTTTTCCCCTAAGGAAGCGAATATTCTTACCATTAAGCTTCCTAGAAAGAAGTCAGCACTATGGCAGGAAATGAAGACTCCTGGATGGGACTCGATTCAGGGAAGAGGAAATCTTATCTGTGCTCTGTGGTCTTCAGGGCTGTTGGCGACCAGAACTTTGAAGTGCAGACACCACAGAGCGCTCCCAGGGAAGGGGCGAGCTGGGCCCTAGTGTAGGAGCCAGGCCAGCAGCCCGGCCGAGGAGGGCCCTTCTCCTTCGTGGGAAAGGTAGTTTGTGCGTCGGAGTGACGCTCATCTGGTAAGAGCTCATAGTTCTTACTGAGGTGTGTGACCCATCTAGTATACCTAAACCTCCAACTTGCTATCAAAAGGAGCCCGGCCTTGGCTGTGCAGTGGGGAATCCAGAGAAAGACCTGTCCCTCACCTGGAAAGGCGTGGTAACAGGGGGAGCAATGACCTCTCTCTGCCCACTGCCCCCATCTGAGGCAGGATTGGTGGTGGCAGCAGAGGACACCAGTGAGGGTCACAGGCAGCAGAGACATGGCCAGGCAGCAGGAGGAGGAGGCTGGAGTGGAAGACACAAGCTGGCAGTGACCTAGTCCCCTGGTCCCTTGAGACAACATCAGGAAGGGTTTTCAGTAATAGGCCGGGGAGATGCAGGCTGGAGGTCAGTCTCCATCTGGGTACAATGAGTGGAAACGTAGCCTTGTTTAGAAGCAAGCACAGGGAGTCCCAGACCTACCAGTTATAGCAACGAAGCCCTCAAGAACTTTAGGCCAGAGACCAAAGCTATGTGGACTCTCTTTGGCTTGCAGAAGTGAAATTGCTCTTGTCTTCTGGCTGTCTTTTCTATGATGATCAGCAGTAAACTCTTAAAGCAAAAAAAAAAAATTAAAAAAAAAATTTATAGAAGAAAACATAGGGGGAAATCTTTGTGACCTTGGGTTAGGCAAATATTTCTTAGGTAAGACACCAAAAGCACCATCCATAAAAGAAGCAATGGACAAATTATACTTCACTAAAATATAAAAAATCTTCTACTATCCAAAAAACACTGTTATGAGAATGAAAAGATAAGCCACGGATTGGGAATTTTTTTCTAATAAAGGACTTATATCCAGAATACATAAAGAACTGTAAAAATTGTAAGAGAATATACAACCCAATTTTTTAAATGGGCAAAAGTTTTGAACAGTTACTTCACCAAAGAAGACATATGGATGGCAAATAAGCATGTGAAAAGATGCTCAGTATTGTTAGCCATTAGGGAAATGCAAATTAAAGCACAGTGAGATACCACTGCACACCTATCAGAATGGCTGAAATCTAAAAGACTGACCATATCAGGTATTGATGAGATGTGGAACAACTGGAGCTCTTATAGGAATGTGAAATGGCACAAACCCTTTGGAAAAGAGTTTGGCAGTTTCTTATAAAGTTAAAATACACCTACCGTGGAATCCAATCATTCTGATCCAGGTGCTCACCCAAGAGAAAAGAAGTCAAAAGTCTCATATATCCATACAAAGACTTGTACGTAAACATTCATGGCAGCCTTATTTGTAATAGTCCCAAACTGGAAATAACCAAATATCCATTAACACGTGAATTGATAAACACATTATGATCTATCCATTCAATGGAATACTACTCAACAATAAAAAGGTACAAACTCTGATATACGAGACAACATGAATCAATCTCAGTATAATTATGCTGAGTGTAAAAGCCAGAGGTGCATACTCTGTGATTCCATTTATGTAAAATTCTAGAAAATGCAAACTAATCTTTAGTGACAGAAAACAGATCCGGGGTTTCCTGGGTTGTTGGGGGAAGGAGGAATCAGGCGACTATCTCGTTTGTAGCGCTGGTTTCACAGGTGCACACATATGTCAAAGCTGATCAAACTGTACACTTTGAATAATTGAAGCTATATTATAAAAGCTATGTAATAAACAGTAGGTAGGCAGTAAGTCAATACAGCTGTTTTAAAAAGCCATATTCACTTACTGCCTACCTGCTGTTTATGAACTATTACCTACCATTTACAAAGTGTTTTTGGAACTATAGAGATACACTCATTCATTCATTCAACACGCACTTTTTTTAAAAATTAATTTTTATTGGAGTATAATTGCTTTACAATGTTGTATTCGTTTCTGCTGTACAGCAAAGTGAATCAGTTATACGTATACATATATCCACTCTTTTTTAGATTTCCTTCCCATTTAGGTCACCACAGATCATTGAGTAGGGTTCCATGTCAACAAGCACTTTTTGAGCACCTACAAGGCTGTCGTATACTCTATATATGCTATATGCAAAGGTCTGGGAATACTTCAGTCAACAAAAGAGACAAAAAAAGTTCTGACCTCTTAGAGATCACATTCTTGGTTGGGGGAGCAGTGAGTGGGGAGACAAATGCTAACAAATAATTTAAATATTTAATATGCCAGGTGATGAGAAGTACTATGACGGGAAAAGAAGCAAGGGCAGAGGATAGGGAGTGTGGGGTCGGGGTTGGGTTGCAATTTCTAACAGAGTAGTCAGGGAAGGCCTCAATGACATTTGAGCAGAAACCTGAAGGAGATGAAGAAGCAAGCCATGCTGCTGTCTGGGAGGAGGACTTCCGGACAGAAGGAAGGGTATGTGCAAAGGTCCTGAGGTGAGACTATGCTTGGTGGATCAAGATGTAACAAGGATCCCAGTGTATCTGGAGCAGAGTGAGCAAGGAAGCAAGGAGTAGGAGATGAAGTCATGGTTGGGCCAGGGCAGGTTCAGCCATTGGAAGCACTTTGGCTTTTACAAACATGCAGGGGATCCTGCCCCTAGAAGGAGGGACAGGCTACGGCTTAGCATTTTCTCTGGACCTCCATGTGCCTTCTGCCTCAACAATCAGAAAGCCTAGGGCCTGCCCCATCCTACTGCACCGATGGGCTCATACCTGGGCAGCACCGAGCACCATGCCTGGCACACAGTTGATGTCACGAAATGTTAACTGTGGCGACTGAACTGAGAGAGTAGATTGGGACAGGCTTCCTAGAGAGAGGCTCTGAGCTGTGCTGGAAGGTTTAGTAGACTCTGAAACTCTATACTTGAAAACCATAGTTTCTGGAGGAAGCCAGAGGGACCCGCAGGCTGTGGGTCCCCTGAGGGTGTGGAACCTATAGCCTCTAGTCTGCAGCAGGTCCTCAGTGCATGTTTGTTAAATGAATAAAAGAAGGGGGAAAGGAAGGAAGAAACAGTGGCCCAACTGGGGCGAGCCAGACACAGACTTTCCTTTTCTATCCAAGGACTGCCCAGAGCCCTGAAAGACCCCAGGTCCTGGAGTCAGAGAAACCAGGATTCAAATGCTAGCCTCACCCCTTTTCCTGCGAAACTATTGGGGGGAACTACTTGACTGCTGTTGTGTCTTCAGTAAAGCGGGGACAATGATAATATCTACTTCATGGGCTGCTTGTGATGATCAAATGAGATAATCAATGTGACATCACCAAATTATGTGATACGGGCCACATAGAGAATACTCAATAGATAATAAACTTGGCTTTTATTGAGTGCACTTAGGTGGCAGGCACTATGCTGAGGGCTTTTCATGGGTTAACTCTAAATTTAAGCATTACAACAACCCTGTGAACTCAGTATCTTTATTCTCAACCCATCTAACGTATAAGGATACAGAAGCTCAGAGAGGTTCAACAACTTGCCTGAAGTTACACAGCTAGTGAGTGGAGCAGCAGGGACTTGAACCAGAGTCCATGTTTGTAGTCGCTGTTCTGTTAGCCACCTCTCTCCCTCTACTTCTTTTTTTTTTTTTTTTTTTTTTTAAATTTTTTAAATTTATTTATTTATTTTTGGCTGTGCTGGGTCTTCGGTTCGTGCGAGGGCTTTCTCCAGTTGCGGCAAGTGGGGGCCACTCTTCATCGCGGTGCGGGGACCGCTCTTCATCGCAATGCGCGGGCCTTTCACTATCGCGGCCCCTCCCGTTGCGGGGCACAGGCTCCAGACGCGCAGGCTCAGTAGCCGTGGCTCACGGGCCCAGCCGCTCCACGGCATGTGGGATCCTCCCAGACCAGGGCTCGAACCCGTGTCCCCTGCACTAGCAGGCAGATTCTCAACCACTGCGCCACCAGGGAAGCCCTCCCTCTACTTCTAACCAGAATGAGGCTTGGGGCTTTGTTCACTGGGCAAGGGGGAGCCATCACAGCTCTGGGGGAGGGGCATGAGGCTCTGACTTTTCCCCGCCTTCTGCCTGAGGCTGGAGACACACGAGGAAACTGAGGGGCGAGGAAGGGCATTTGTGCAAGAGAACTCCTCCACGCTCTCCCAGTTGGGCTTGCTATAGCCTTGAAGGAAATTGGGGCATGCGCCCCCAGATCCAGGTGGGTCCTGTGCTTGGACAAGAGCTGGGAGTGTTTATAGAGTTCCTGGGGGAACCTCGGGGTCCATAGCCTGCCCCCCAAGAGGTACTCTTGCTGGCAGTGACCTGCCTGGGCAGGGAGGAGACCAAAGAGGTGCCTTGGGCTGGTCGTCTGGGCGGGTCTCACGGCAGCTGTAATTGCTGGGCACCAGAGCCCAGGCTGGGTCCTTTTATGGAGACATTTATAGCCAGCCCGTCTTGGGGACAATTCAAGTGGTTTTCTCTCTTTTGTGGCCCTTTAATAAACGAGAAGAAGAGACATCAAATTAAAGCTGATTCTGGAGAAACTTGGCTTTGTTGCGAGGCTCTGGGGAGGTCAGGGGAAGGTTATTCTGCTCTCTGACCCTGAGGCCTGGATTTCTTACCACATGCTTTTAAAATGTACAGACTCAGATGTCAGGGCTAGTCGGGCCTTTGAGGTCACCCAAACCAACTCTCAGCCTTGTGCAGCAATTCCTGCTGGCACATTTGCAGCCTTCCAGGGATGGGGAGCTCACTACCTTAAAAGCAACCGTGCTGTCGACAGGCAGCTCTGCATAGCCTCTCTGCTTGGGGGCTGTTGAAACAGACAGATGCGGGGTAAAGTCCCAGCTCTGTGCTCACCGGCAACAGCATCAGTCCCTGATCAAGGGCTCTCATCCCTGTGAGTTTCCTCCTCTGTCAAACTTCCATCATTCATTCAACACGTATTTTATCTTAGCCTGTGCTTCCCCAGAAGCAGACTCAAGACAAGGATTTGAATGCAAGTATTTGAAAAGTGCTCCCAGGAAGAACCACAGGGAAGGAGTCGGGGAGACTGAGACAGGGAAAGTGCTGTGGACTCAACTGTGTTCCCCCCAAAACAATGTTCAAGTCCTAACTCCTGGTATCTGGGAATGTGACCATGTTTGGAAATAGAGTCTTTGCAGCCATAATGAAGTGAAGATGAGGTGATATTAGATTAGGGTGGACGCTAATTCAATGATTGGTGCCCTTGTAGGTTGTGGGCACATGGACACACACTGAAGGAAGACAGCTATGCGAAGACAGACACCCACACAGGGAAAATGCCCTGTGCTGATGGAAGCAGAGATCGGAGTTACGCTGTCACACGTCAAGGAACGCCAAGGATTGGCAGCAACCACCAGAAGCTAGGAGAGGGGCACGGAACCGGTTCTCCCTCTGAGTCTGCAAGAAGGAACCAACCCTGCCGACATCTTAATATTGGACTTCTGGCCTCCTGAACTGTGAAACAGTACATTTCTGTTGCTTTCAGCTACCCAGTTTGTGGTATTTTGCTATGGTGGCCCTAGAAACTAATACAGACAGGCAGGGGAGGAAACAGTAAACAAAGAGCAGCGTACTGTTCAGAAGATTGCTGCTGTCGTGGGAAACTGGGGCTGGGTCCCTCTGCAGAGCTCAGGGAGACAGGGGCTAAAATGCCCCAGAGTGACCCCAGCCAAGGGGAGGGAGCTGGGGTACTTGTCCACCAGCTTCCATCTGTCCTTGCCTGAAGGATGCTCCCGGGGACACTGACACCCCGCTCCTGGCTTGACCAGCGTGTGGACAGGGAGGAAGACTCAGGCAGCCAGAGAAGCCCCCGGATGAGAAGTGCAGGTGGTGGAAGTTGGAAGTGTTGGGGTCAGGATGCACAGGAAGAGGATGCTGAGGGGATGTGCGTGAGGCACCAACACTGCCTGCCAGATCCTTATTGAGTGCCTACTGTGTGCGCAGAGCACCATTCCAAGTACACGGAAAGGAGCTCCCTAGCCAACAGGCCAGGCCCAGCCCTCCAGGATGGACACAGACAATAGTGTATCCTATTAACTCCTAGTAAACCAGGTGGCAGCCTTACACCCGATAAAGCCAGAAGGGGTGCACAGTGATGGGGGTTGGCCAGAGCAGGTCTCTCTGAGGAAACCTGAATGTTGAGAAAATCCAGAGTTCAGACTTGTGGTGGAACAGCATTCTAGGCAGACAGAACAGACAGTGTGGAGGCTCTGAGGAGATGGAGGTCTGCTGTGAGGATTAAAGGAGCCAAAGGACTGAGCTCAGGCCTGGAGCAGAGGAGGCTGCCAGTAGCTGAGCCTCACTTCCCCCATTTCATGTTTTTGTTCCTAGTTCTGTCCTCCAGTCACCCAGAGCGGAAATTCCACTCCTGTTCCAGGGGAAACCCCTAGAGAGGCTCCAGGCACAAGGGTCAGGTGGAAGGACCCAGGTTTCCCCAGCCCCGCCCCTCACAAGCTCTTTAACCTTGGATGAGACCTTTAGCTCTGAACCTCATTCGCCAATAACAGTGTCCACCCTACAGGGTTGGTGTGAAGTTTAAAGGCTGCTTTTCCCAGGCAGAGAAAGGAGGACCACTGATACTCATGAGACTCCACCACTCAGCTGTTCCGGGCCAGACTGTGGTCAGCAAACATTCTCTGTCGTGAAGGAGAGTCATCGGTCGTCCGATTAATTGGAAGAGAATTTTTATATATCTTTATACATCTTTAATTAATCAGTTTTAAAAAAAACAAAACAACCCTGGGATTCCACAAAAGCCCTGGAAGAAAGAATGAACCAGGAGTGAGGGATGGGTGGATGCTGGGCTGAGCCTTCTCTGTACATTTGCCCTTTTAAGTCTCACAACAAGAATGAAGGGGGGCAGCAGACTTTTAAAATTTCACTTTATTTGTTACACAGTTAATACATGCTTATTGGTTTAAACTTTTTCAAAAATTTAGGAGTGTATAGAGTTTGAGATAAAAATCGTCCACCTCTCCCCCTTCCAATGTCTCTCTGCTACCTGTTTGGGTGTTTCCTTCCAAACTTTTCTGTGCATGCAAACATATAAATGTAGGTTTTTTGTTTTTAACAAACATGGGAACATATTTGCCTTTTTTTTTTCTTTTTAATTAACTTATTTATTTTTGGCTGTGTTGGGTCTTCGTTGCTGCACGTGGGCTTTCTCTAGTTGTGGCGAGCGGGGTCTACTCTTCATTGCAGTGCACGGGCTTCTCATTGTGGTGGCTTCTCTTGTTGCGGAGCACAGGCTCTAGGTGCATGGGCTTCAGTGGTTGTGGCACGCGGGCTCAGTTGTTGTGGCTCGCGGGCTCTAGAGCGCAGTCTCAGTAGTTGTGGCGCACGGGCTTAGTTGCTCCGCGGCATATGGGATCTTCCCGGACCAGGGCTCGAACCCGTGTCCCCTGCATTGGCAGGCGGATTCCTGTGCCACCAGGGAGGCCCCATATTTGCCTTTTTAACTTAATGTGCTGTGGACATCTTCCCCTATCAATAATCCCAAGGTAGGAATTATCAGCCCATTTTATTGGCGAAAGAACTAGGCTTGGACAGGTGAAGTATTTTGCTCAAGGTCTCAAACTGGTGCGTGGCAGCGCGGGGACTGGGACCCAGATCCGTCTGAATCTGGAGCACTAGGCCCCGCCGCTGTGCTGAAATATTGTCACCAGCAATTCTTAGCATCTCAGCAGGACCTGGCAAGAGGAACTTCCTTCTGGAGGCAGAGGGCTGCGAGGGCAACCGAGAGGAGCAGACCTTTACAGGGGCAGGAGGTGAGGGGAGAGAGCGATTGTGGGGCTTGTTCAGGGAGGAAGGGACCAGCCAAGGGAGGCACAAGCCGCCTTCAGGTCTGGACAGATGGGTGCAGAGGTGCCAGGAGGGCGGGGCTGGATGCCAGGGCCCCCTGCCTAATGGGCCCAGCTGCCTGCCCTCTGTCTCTGCCAGGGCCCCACCAGGCACACTCACCTTCTTGATGACACCCTTGCTTCCCTGTCTGAGTCCACCGGAAGCTCTGAGCCCGGCTGCTCTGGCTGGCGCACAGCTTCTCTCCCATCCCATCCGTGACTCAGCAGTCAGCATCTGCCTGCCTGCCATCCTGTGTCAGCTCAGAGCATCAGGTCTGCCCCCTCCGTGAGGGATGCTGGGATCCTGTGAAGCACCGCAGAAAGGAGTTGTTCAACTTTTGCTTGAATGACTCCAGAGACGGGTGGCTCTTTACCTCCTAAGGAAGCTGGTTCCATCTTGGATCGCTATCAGGGTTGGTTGGATAGTGGAACGAGCTTGGGTCTTGGAGGCAGACCCAGGTGCTTCTGGGGATGATAGAAGAGACGATGACGATAAAATCTGTTCCAGCTGTATGCGGGGAGGGAGGGCTGAGGGAGCCTCAGTTTCCCCTTCTGGCTTCCTCTGGCTCAGTGTTTATCTAATTGCAGGTCACAAACCACGAGTGACTCATGACATTAATTTAGTGGGTTGTGACCAGCATCTTACAAAAGGAACAGAACGGAATAGGATGGAAAATATCGGCATGCATCTCAAGCAGTCAAGGATAAGACTTGTTTTTTGAAGTTTTTCTGTCAGCATGTGGGCAGCATGCTGGTTAGGTGGGCACAGAGGGACCGGTGCATGCCTGGTGGGGGCAGGGCCCTCCCACAGCGCCGAGGGTGGCCTGGAGGGGCTCCCAGGCTCAGGCGCCTCTTCCTGCCCAACCCGCACCAAGCAGGGCCCCAGGGGCGGTGGGAACGGGAGATCCTCTCCTCTCTCCCCAGTGCATCCACTGGGCTCTGAGCAGCCCCATAAATCGTCTGCCCGGAGTCAGGGGCATAGAACTCCCTGATTTATGCCCTGCCGGCCCGCCCCCTCTGCCTCCCTCCCAGGCTTTATGGGGCCAAGGCCTGGCAAGCTGCTGGCTCCAGACAGGCCCTGCAGTTGCCGTGGTGACCGGTTCAGGCTGCGCCATCATCCGTGCTCTGGCCCTGCCCTCCCTCACACTCTCCTCGGGGCTGGCTTTTTAACAGCACCAGTGGGCCTTCTCTTCCACTAGCCTGGCCCTTCCCAAAGCGTGCCCGCACGTCCTCTGGGCCCCCTGCATCAGTGTCACAGTGAAGCGCAGATGTAGAACATGCTAAGACGAGGCAGCATGGGCTGCTGGGTGACTGCCTGGCCTTAGAATCCCATCGAGCAGGGTTCGAATCCAGCTCTTCCACTTCCAGGCCGGCAATCACAGTGCCTACCTCGTGCTCTTGTCGAGAATCAGCAAGAGTCTACAGGGAAAGTGCTGGGCCCTTTCACTGGCACTTAAATCTTTTTAACTCTCCATTGCCTCATCTGTAAAGTGGGTATAATAACATCTCCATGCACTGCTCTCTCCCAGGGCCTGCAAGAGTGTCTGCATGTCCACGCTCCATAAATCTGAGTGAATAAATGAATCTCATAGGTTGTACAGGTCCTTACTCAAGAGCATAAGTGTGGTGGATTAAAGATGGCCATAAATCCTCCGACCCTCCTCCCACTGAGATGTGGGGCTCAGTTGTTCTCCCCCGGAATCTGGACTGGCCTCAGTGCTTGCTCGTAGCCAACAGAATGGGGCAGGAGTGACGCTGCCAGTCTTCGCAGTTGGGTCAGAAGGAGCCTTGCTGCTTCGCTTTCGTCTCATTGAACCCCCATCGCCCTGTAAGGAATTTGACCACCCTGAGTGGAGCTGAGCTGGAGAGACCACGCAGGGAGGCCCTGAGGCTCCACGAAGACAGAGGGGGGCACCCAGCCAGCGCCCAGCCCTTCCTGCCCCAGGGGTTGCCAGCATCCCAGCCGAGACGGAGCTAAGCTGTCCCCACTGAGCCCTACCCAAATTGCAGAGTCATAAACGAAAGAAATAGCTGCCATTGTTTTAAGCCACCAAGTTTTGGATTAATTGGTTCTGCAGCATGGATTTTGGAGAACAAGGTGTAAAGCCTTGGCCTCACGCATAATAATAAGCACGTAACAAGTGCTCAGTAAAGGAAGCAGTAATGGTAGCAGTAGTGGTTGTATCGATTCTGGCTGCTGTTGCCAGGGAGCAAAAGAGCCTGATTATTCAGAAGTGAGGCTTTGGAGGCAGACTGCCTAGGTCTGGATCCCGACTGCTAACGCTGCAAACGTGGACCATTACTCTCCTTCTCCAGGCCTCCGTTTCTTCATCTGTATAAAAGCAAGAATGACAGTTGACTACTCTATAGGCCCATTGTGAGACATTAACGAGATGGTACATATAAAGTGGGCACGGTGCCTGGCACAGAGTGAGTGCTGGTACGGGATGCCACCTCCATCAGCATCAACATTGGCATCATGATCTTCAATCTGATATTTAAAGTGCACTCTCTCATCTTATAAGACCTTAAAAGGGTCAGAGCTAGAGGGAACAAATCTATTGAGTGCAACCCTCCATCATGCAGATGGGATTGGGTTGCTGGTGGAAGCTTTGAGTTATGATATTTTTATCTTTAAAAAGAACTCTGGGTGGCCCAGCTAAAAGTCAAATAAATAATAACTATGACAATGGAGGAGAAGGAGGAGGAGGAGGGGAGGTGGGATTTGCCTAGTGGAGCTCACCTACATCATTGCTTCTAGAAACAGCCCAAGGGATTTGTTCTTCACCAGCTGCTAAACTCAGTGAGCTTCTGGGGTTGGGGGCTGGGGAAGTTTGTCACAGATTTTTTGGGACTGGTCATCCCTGCCTATGTGTTGGCCACCATCAGGATCTTCCAAATCAGCTGGCTCATCTTCTTATTGTATGTGTGAGGATCCAGAGAGGGACAGTGACTTGGCCAAGGTCACACAGCACATCAGGGGCAATGCTGGGATCAGAACCCAGGGCTCCTGCCTTCCAGCCTGTAGCTTTCTAGGCTGCTTCCAGCCGCAGTAGCAACACATTTTGGAGGGGGCTTTACTTACAAAGCCTCCAGGGATAGGTTTTGCCCTCTCCCTGCCTGCCTACCATGGACTTCCTTGCATTAAAATTCTCATCGTGGGAGTCTTAGCTATTATTCATTTCTTTCCAAATGGAATGCTCGCATCTGACAAGGGGCCTCTGGGGAAGATGCCGTATGTTATCTGTAAGCTCATCTCCGGCCGCAGCTTGAGCAGAACAGGGATGGTTTTCTCATTCCCTTTCAGCAGATGGGGAAAGAAAGGCCCAGAACAGGGAAATGAGCCTCTCTTTGCTCGTCTCAAACACCACCATGGAGTCTCCTTACTAAACAAGTAGCAGACACCCATCTACATGGCACAGTTAGAAGGGCTCTAAGAATGCTGGAAGCTTCCTTGCTCAAAAATGGTCTCCTCACTCATTTTGTACCAAGCCTGAAAGCTCACCTTTGGAGTTTACTGCTTTTGAGTCAGGAAGGCGTTAATGCAGGTGCCCCTGGTGGCCCTGCTGCTGAGCCGACAATAATGAGGTAGGATGGAAAAATACAGGATTTGAAGTCACTGAATCTGGCTTTGCCACTCATTGCCTGTGTGATGTCGAGCAAGCCATTTTAACCCTTCTGAGCCTCAGTTTCTTCATCTATAAAATGAGGTCACCATTGAACCTCCCCCCCCACCCCATGAAAGTGAAACGTACCGTTCTAGTTGCCTTTTGCCACCCTGAAACTTAATGGCTTGAAACGCAACAGTAATCTTTTGTTTTGCTTGTGAATTTGCAATTAGCTGGTCTCTGCTCCACACGGTGTCAGCTAGGGCTGGTTGACTGGGTCTGGGGGATCCCTTTCCAAGATGGAGCACTTACATGACTGGTAGTCCGTTTCTCCCTGTGTGAACCTCTCCCTGGAGCAGCTTGGATTTCCTCATACCATGGTGGCTGGGTTCCAAGAGACAGGGAAGTTGGTTTGGGCCCGGTAAGTGTTACAGTAACACTTCTATTATGTTCTTTTGACTAAGGAATCCCAGAGCTCAGAGAAGGGGCATAGGGAATAGCATTTACCACAGTTGCAATGAAATAGGTATTTGTTATTATTTGTTGACATCTGTTTCCCTTCTCCTCCCCCACCACAGTATCTTGCTCATTGCTGTAAACCCAGAGCCTAGAACAGTGCCTGGAAGGTAGATCTTCATTTAATATTAGTAAATATATTGATGAATGAATGAACTAATGCCTCTCCCCTGACACTCCAACCCTGGATCCTGGTTGCTCGGGCTGGGGCCAGGGGCCAGGGGTTATGGAAGGGACCCTGGCTCTAGCATCTGAGGCCTGGGTTTGGGCCCTGACTCTGGCCCCAGGGTGCTAGGTGACCTTGGGCAAGTCACAGACTTCTCTGTGGGTGTCAGCAAAAATCCAATAAAACCAGACCCTGGCTTTTCAACTTGTGTCATCAAAACCCCTGCATATGACTTGCTTTAATTAAGATAAGAGCACAGTGAAATGTTTGGACTTGTTGTTCATTCTTTGATGTTCGGCCTTTTCTGTTGTTGTTTTTGATGTCCAGGGGCTTGAAGGACTAGACTTGGGTTCTTGGCCCTTGCTGGCGGGCTGCCTGCCGTCTGTTGTTTGCCTTGTTAAAAGCACTTATGATCTAATAAAGCGAGATGGATGTGGCCTCCCTGGGGATGAAACACTTTCTATTCTCCATATTTACTGTGCTTCTCAGCTGCATTCATGGCTGATGTTTTTTGAGTATAAACTAAATACTAAGCCCCGGGCTAAGTTTCACTTAATCCTCAAAACAACTCAGTGAGTGAGGTGCTGCTATAGTCCCCATTCTAGACAGGAAGAAACAGAGGCTCTGAGAGGCTTGGGAACTTGCCTAAGGTCACTGGGGAGTAGGCTGGGAAGTAGAGGTGCCAAGATGTGGACCCAGCATGGCCGCCCATGGGCTGCTGGTGGCCCTGGTTTGATGGGAAGCAGACAGGGAATCTAGTCCTGTATAGCAGTGGTCCCCAAGCTTTTTGGCACCAGGGACTGGTTTCGTGGAAGACAATTATTCCACTGATGGGGCGGGGGGTGGGGGAGGGCGGGGATGATTCAGGGGGTAATGCAAGCAATGGGGAGCGATAGGGAGCAGCAGATGAAGCTTTGCTCGCTTGCTCACTGCTTACCTCCTGCCAAGCGGCCCAGTTCCTAACAGGCCGCGGACCGATACCGGTCCACAGCCCAGGGGTTGGGGACCCCTGCTGTATAGGATAGGGAGCAGGTGAACCTTGGCCTCTAAGTTTGCTCAGTGCCCTTGTTAGGCATTGGAGAGAGACAACAGGCCTATGAGGTATTGTTTCTATGACCCCCATTTTACAGGTGGGAAAACTGAGGCTCAGAGAGGTTGCACAAAGGAGTTTGGCTCCAGGGAAGGATGGGGCCTTTGGGACCGCCTGCCCCTCTGCCTGTCTCATTGTCCAACGTTAGGTCAGGCCAAGACCTGAGTCTTTTGCTGGTCACGTGTGTGAGACAATGGCTAAGCTGACTTTGGTATCTTACTGACCAGCAAAGACAGTGGAAGGGATGTGGCTGTGCCTCGCTGCGTGGTTCTGAGTGGAGTGGTCCTCAGGAAGATGAGATGATGTGGGAAAGCATCCCACATCCCTGGTTCCCAAAGTGGAACCAGGAGGCACTGATGGGGAGCTGGGGCAGCCACGGAAATTGGTTCTCTTCCCTGGTGCTTGGCTGGAGCTGTGGGTGCCCCCAGAAGTGCAAATAGCCCAGCAATGTCTCCCACTTTTAGTCCATTGCAGTGCCAGAAATTCCACTGTTAACAGCTTCTCCTAGGAAAAGCACATGATCCAGGGGGGTGGGGTGGGGTGGGGTGTGAATGTCCTCGAGAGGGGACTTTCAGGGCAGCTGAAGAACTTTGCTCTCCTTATCTGGGAAATGGAACAAATACCAGCCCCACCGGGTGTGAAAGCTCCTGGCACAGTGCCCGGCACCCCAGAGGGCAAGAAAGACTTGTTCATTCTGAACTGAGGGGTCAGCCCAGTAGACCCCAAGCACCTGAGCTTGATGTAGAGCAAAGGACCCAGGCCTCATGGGCCTGCAGGTACCCACGAGATCACCCTGACATCAATACCCAGGTGAAGAAGGTTCTTAGACCCCATCTCCCTACCAGGCCTCCTCCCCACCCCCAGCTGGAAGGCCGCTTACTTCCTGCACCTCCCAAGGAGTGCCCTGCCCGTCCTGTCCTGTAACAAGTCTGCTCAGAGTCTTAATGTCTTGATAGGGGCCTTACTACTGCCCCAGCTACCGGTGCTCCACGAAAGAGCCTCACCGGGTGTGCCCACCCCCTACCCTGAGCTTCCAGGTGCCAGAGCTGCTGTGAGGCTTGCAGTGAGGTGGCCACGGGGTGGCCTTAGGCCAACTCTAGTTCAGGATTTGTCACCGTGTTATGCGGCAGCCATCCCTGGGCCCTGGTCTTTCGTGGTCTCCATGACAACGGCTTGGGTATCTTCTTCTCTCGCCCTTTTCTCCATCAAGGCTTAAAACCAGTGCTCAGGCAGAAGACACACCTTTTACCCCACTGCCCCTTCCTTGACCCCAAGCACCCAATTCCTCCCCGCTCCGTGAGTCCCTACCTGGAGAGGACCTTCCAGGGCCACCATCGGCCAGACACAGGATCCAAGCGTGGGTCAAGCAGCACAGCCTGCTACAGACAAAGGGAGTCTGGCCAGCCCTCCCACTGAGTGCAGGGGACAGCACTGCCAGAGGGTCAGGCCCTCCTGCTATGTGCCCTAGGCAAGTCCCTGCCCTCCCTGGTCCACTCTGGGGAGGATAATGCCCAAGGCCCCATCCAGCTCGAACATTCTGGGGCCCGGGGCCTTCTCCATGCCTACAGCAGCCAGTGGCGCCAGGGCCACCTGACCCTGGTCCCTCTTTTCCATTCAGACCAGGCTGCCAGCACAGCCTGGAGGCCCTTATCACGCACAGCTATCTTCATTGTTTGCATAGCACTCATTTCCCCTCGGCTAAGAAAACATGTTTGCAAAATCAGATTTCTCTGGAAAGCCGGCAGGTTAAAAGGAAAGGAAACGGTTTGAATTCTGTGAAGCAGGGATCTGAAGGCAGGGATTGACCTCTGACATTGCCCCCACTTCTCTGGGTCCCCTTGATTAGAGCAAGCAGGGCCCGATCCCAAATTTTAGCCCCTAAGGAACCCCCTACACCTCCCCCAAATCTACTCCAGGCACACAGGCCGCTGAGGCTTAGAGAGGCTTAGAGCTTTTCTTAGGGTCACACAGAGTGGAGACTCCCCCGCTCCAGAACCTTCAGTGGCTCACTATTGCTGGCAGGGGAAGCCCACATACAACCTGGTGTTCAAGGTCTTCCTTTTCCTGTGTGTGGCTTTTTAGTTCTAGATACCCAAAATCCTCAGTGTCCCATATGGGCTCATCTCTGTGACAAGTACACCCCCCCCAACCCCATCTGTATCTGATACCCCATCTGATAGCTCTATCCAACTCCCTCTTACTCCTCAAGGCTCCACTTGGATCCTGCTTCCTCCAGGAAGCCTTCCCTGACTAGCCCTGCCACTCTCTGAGGGACCCTAGCCACACCACAAGCATTGCGGGGTCACCTCTCTTTTGCACTCGCCCTCTCCCGACCACCACCACCACCAGGATTAAATCCTGTTTGAGCCCAGCTGCTTTCTGGGTCAGAGCCTGGTCCTTATGCCCAAGAGCTGGCCTGGACTGCTCAGGGCCACTGTGGGCCACCAAGGAGAGAACTAAAGGTTTTCCAAGGGAAAAAAAAAATGACACCAACAGTGGCGATTGGCTGCCTAAGGGCCTCACCCTGGGGCTTTTGTTAAAAAATGACTTTTCCTGGTATTAAAAATGGACAAATCATGGGTACAGTCACAAACATGCCACCGTGCAGTCATTAACAAGATGAGACGGAACTACCTGTGCCCACATGGAAAGCTGTCCACAATGAAAATGCAAGTTGCAGGAAGAAATGCACATATGACCCCATTTGTTTTTAATTGGAAAAATAAACACCTCTGATGGCTCCCATGTGCTCAGCACTGGTTTAATAAGCACTTCGTGTGCATTAATTCACTTAGTTCTCATAATGATCCTGCACAGTAGGTAGCACAATTGCCCCATTTTACAGATGAGCAAACTGAGGTTAAGAGGTGGGATTCAAGTGCATGCTGCAGGCAAGGTCAACCCCTTCCCTGTGCAGCCTGCTCTGTGGTCTCTATGTGGTTCTGTGTTTATGTATATATATAACCAAAGGCACAGAAAAACTTGGAAGGATGCTCCTCTGGGCCTCGAGTAGAGTGGGGTTTGGAGGGAGAGAAATGGGAGGACTTTTATTTCCTCTTCTTATATTTTGTATTGTTTGGTTCTCACAAATAATATAATTTAAAAGTGAATTTTAAAAATAGAAAAAGCAGCACATACTCATCGTAGAAAACTCAGAAAAGAGAAGAGAAAGACCCCAGAAATCAGAATCAGGCTGGCCTCTTGGAGCTGGCAGGGAAGCATAGCCAGGGTCATGGGACTCTGAAAGGATCACCACAGAAATGGGTAACTGGGATTATTCCAGGGCCAGTGACATCAGCATGGGGAGCAGATTTCAGCTCAATGTGAGAGACACTGTATGACCAATCAGAGCTGTTCCACCATGAAACATGGCAGCCTTGTTCCGTAGTGAGCTGCCTGTCAGCGGAGGCATGCAAATTGGTGCCAGATGCTGGATCAGCACTGTGTTGTTTGCTAAATATGTCACGTGAGTTAGTCTGATTTTCAACCCCTGCCACCTACCTTTAACCCAAGCTGGAGAGTAACAGAGTGTACCTGCAAGGGTGGAGTGCAGCACTGATTGGTTAAAAAATAACAAACAACTATAAAACAAAGATGAAGAGCCTTGCACAGATACAGCAGTTTGCAGCTCACAGAATCCCTTGGCCTGGTGTCATGTGATTTCAGGGCCTCCCAACATTATAGGCAGAAACCCTTTACAGAGGAGGAAAACAGAGGCTCAGAGGGGTACGGACTTGCCCAAGGTCACCCAAGGTCACCCAGCTGGTCCAGAGGCCCCGACTCTGGCCTGGTGTGCCATCCCACACCCGGGTGCTTCTCACAGCAATAGTTCATCTCCCTTACAGCGTCCAGCCACCGCTGGGTGCTCAGGTCCTGGGTTCTAGTCTAGCTCTGGTCCCACATGCTGTGTGATGCTGAGCAAGACCCTATTCTTCTGGTGCCGGGTTCCATGCATCCGGTTCCGCTCCAGTTCCAATCTGCCTGTCACTCACCCAGTTCCTCAGTTTTCTTAGTTTTTCCCCTGACGGTAGGCCCCAAGGAGTCCTTGGTGGGATGGGGGAGGGGAGAGCCCATGGGGTGTCGGACACCCCGATGCTTGGATCCTTCTCTTATTCTGTGCAGATTTAGAAGGGTGTGTTCCTGAACTTTCACTCACTGTCCACAGCCCAGCACATGGTCTAAAAACAACAGATCCGATGAAAGAGATCTCACCGGCAGATGAAAGCAGGAGGGAGACCGGCCTCCCACAGCCCTGGCCTGGCCCCAGGCCCACTGCATACTCTGGTCAAGGCCAAGTCAGGGCTGAACAGTCTGGAGAGGCCTGGAGAAGGCGCCCGCCCACCCAGGGGTCTGGGGCTTCGAGGGGCCCTGGGTGCTAAGCCTTGAATGAGGTACTGGGGGAGGCAAAAGGGAACAAAGACCCAAGCCCTGTCCAGGGGCAAGTGGGACTCACATGCCAGGAAGAGGGACTTGGTGGCGCCTAATCAGACAACAGCCAGGCATCAGTCAGGACGCGGACGCACGACACCCAGGTGCCATGCCCACCCCCGCCCCCAGCGCTGTCCGGCCACTCTCTGCTCACTCACTCTGCTCCAGCCACTCTGGCTTCCTTTCTGTTCCTTGAAACTCAACAAGCTCATCCCCCCACCTCAGGGCCTTTGCACATGCTGCTCCCTCTGTGTGGAACACTCTTCTCCCCACCGTTCCCAAGACCTCTCATCTTTCAGGTCTCTGATTAAATGTCACCTCCTCTGGGAGGCCTCCAACTGGTAACCCAATCTGTTCTCCAGAACAGTCCAGTCCTCTGTCTTCCTAATGGTACTTGGCCCAATTTATGATCATTTGTTTTAATGATTTAGTTGTAAGCTCCATGAGGATGTGCCCTTTACACTGTTCCTCTGGGTAAGGGGGGCCAGCTCTGCCACCAACACGCTGCCTTGGGATCAGGCATCAGCTCCCTTGAAAATAACAGCAAACAAGGTTTAGCTCTTGTCACGTGTAAAGGCGCTTTCTGTATATGACCTTATTTAGTGCTCATAGCAATTGAACCAGGCTGGTACGAGTATCATCCCCATTTCACAGATGAGGAGACTGAGGCTGAGCGAGATTAATGCTATTCCTTGGCTATAGCCCCCAACACTGTCTGCTGTGTACACAAGGCCTCCTCCACTGCCCGATCTCCCAGGGGCCTTGCTCACCTTTGGGACCCTTGGGTGCTCCATGTGTGAGCAATGCGGTGCAGGAAATCAAACTGGTCATCAGGCATAACGTCCGTTGGCTGCTGAGCAGATTTTCCTCTGGATGGGAGAAGAGGGATTCCAAGGGTTAGGGAAGCTGGAGCTGGCTGTGGGGTTGCTGTGAGCAATGGTGGGGGAAGGGATGCTATGAGAGGAGAGGGGGGAGGTCCGGGTTCTCCCTGCACAGGTCCCACTTCTCAGGGACCCCAAGGACCCTTCCCAGCCTTCAGAGTGGGACCTCTGTTGTTTCCAAGGGGAGGGAACTGGACCCTCCCTGGGGGTGCAGGTGGGAGGAGGGTGGTGGACAGTTAACCTTGCTCTGGGAGGATGCCACTGGACACTAGGAGCGGAATCTTCCACACCCTTTGTGCTCCCTTGGTCCAGACAATTCTCTGAGAAAATGATCCGGGGCAAGGACAGCGACTTCCGGACAAGCTGCTCACCCAGACTTACTACCGGAACCCGGTGCCCCGTACCCATGTGTTGGGGGTTGTTTGTGCTATTCTCTCTACATTCGTATATGTTGAGTTTTTTAATAATAAAAAGTAAAAAAGATAGAAAGGAAGGAAGGAGGGAGGGAAGGGGGGAAGGAGGGAAAGAAGCTGTATGCATAATACAATCCCATTTTTTAATTAAACAAGTTCTATATGCATGTATATATACATGAAGAAAGTCTGGAAGATATATACAAAATGTTAACAATGGTTCTCTTTCATGGAATTATGGATTATTTTATTTTTCTTCATTATACTTTTTTATGTTTCCAGTTGGGGTGAAAAACCACGCAGCTATTAAGGAAAGAAAAAAAAGGCACACCTTGGGTTCTAGACTCCCCTCCACCCCCTCAGCCGCTCTCTGACTCTGCTCCCCACGTCACCTTGCTGAGCCTCAGCTCTCCTGGCAAACCGGGGGCGACACGGGTGAGGCCGGAGAGAGCTGTGCGTGGGGATGCAGCCGGTAGCGCTCAGTCCCTTGTGTGCCTGCCTCCACCTGACATGACTCAGGTCCCCAGGGATGACACACTATCCCCTCACACCCCTACAGACCTGCTCAGGGGACATGAAGATCCCGGAAGGAGAGCCGGGCTTCCTGGCCCCGCAGACACTGCCCGGGACACCAACACCCCGGTGCCCGTGTGTGTGCGCGTACACACACACACATGCGCGCGTGCTGTGTGCCCTGAGCATAGGCGCTGTAACCTGCGTGGGGCGGCCATTCAGCCGCCCCGGTGGGTGAGAGGAGAGAGCCCCATCCCTCTCCAAGATAAACACAGGAAGTGAGGATCCCATAGTGTCAGGGTGAGGTTGGGAGCCATCCATAAACTCCCGGCGGAGGTGGGGGGCGAGTAGGAGGAGGCAGAGGGGCCCGGAGAAGGGAGGGAGGATGTGGGAGTCTGGGCAGGGGCCTGAGTTTGACATCCGCTGTGTTGGGTTCAAATGTGAAAAGTTGAAACAGTGACTAAGCTTGGGGGCCATCTTGGCTCGGTCCGTCTGTCTGTCTGTTTGTTTGGGACAACACCTCCCACCTCCCACCCCCACCTCTTGTTCCCCAGCCCTGGGCTCGGTGAACCCTGTGTCCAAGCCAGTTGGAGGCTCGAGGGCCCCCAGCTGGGTGCCCCCAACACTTCCGGAAGCCAGAACCTGTGCTCAGCGGCAGTGCATTGATGACTGAGTGCCAGGAAAGAAACAGGCAGTGCAGATGCCGGGATGCCCCCGAGACGACGCAACTCCACAGCCCAGCTTGCACCTGACAGATCATCCCAGGGCAGCTGCCCGGGCCCCCATGCCCTCAGCCTTCTCCTCTGGGGCCGCTGGTCCTGCTTTCCCCGAAGCCCACCAGGTCCCAGGGGAGAGGCGGGATGCGGTCTCTGGCTGGGCCACAGGGGTGGGGGCCACAGGGCCAGCCACCAAGAGGCCACCCTGAGGGTGGTTTTGGATGAATGAGTGCCCACTGTGTGCCAGGTACTTTACATCAGCCTTGAATAATTTTCTGGAACAAAGTGAGGACAGAGGGGGAGAGAAGGGATGTCTTTTTATTTACTCTCAACCACCCAACCATCCTCAGTTTGCCCTGAGGTTACCAACTGGTTCAAAGTCACATGGCCAGAGGCAGCTGGGTCTGATCTGAATTCTGGGCTCTTCCTCCGCCTTCATGGTTCGTGCTCCTCGACAGTGGATACGAGTGAAGAGGGTGCCAGGGTGGTAGCTCCCGCCTGCGGGCCGGAGGGGCAGATGGAAACCTTTTTAAAAACATCCTGTTATTCTCCATTCGATCAGCTGGGCCAGCAGGGTTGAATATATCCCTTCTGAACATAATTGCCGGCTCACCTCTTGCTGTCATAAGCCTGCAACCCCGCAGCTGGACCCCTACCCCAGCCCTGCTCCAGCTACTGCAGGCCCACCTGGATTTCCTCCGCTTCCGACAACCTGACCTGTGTGCAGCTCTTCACCAGCATTATTTCATTTGCTCCTCCAGCAAACCAGGAGATAGAAAGACTATGTCCATTTTGCCAGCGAGGAAACAGAGGCTCAGGGAGGTCACACGAGCAATGAGAAGCAGAGCCCAATCTAGACTCAGGTTTGCTGCTTTCTTCCATATCAAATTCCCTTCTTCCGGTGCCAGCTCCTGCCTGTGCCAAGGCTGCTGGTCACTGGTGGTGATGGCACCAGGGCTGCGACAGGGAGACCCCAGGGTCTGGGGTTCCTGCTGGCCCCTGCCTTCCTTGCCACCTCTGCCCCACGACCAGCTCAGCCTCAGGCCCCAGACTCACACCTCTTGTGGCCCACTGGGACCAGGCCTGGCCCACCTACCTCCTCAAGCATCTCTCTTTCTTTTTACCTTTTTGTTCACCATTTTCAGCACCGTGGTTCTTCTTTCATGTCCTCAGACTCCCTCTTCTTTCCTACCCCAGGGATCTTAATGCTACTTCGATTTTCCTCTTTTTAAATATTTATTCACTGGAGAAATGGATGAGTGTGTGGTTGGATGGGTATTTGGGTGAATGAGTGGATGGGTGGAGAGAGAGAGAGAGAGAGAGAGAGAGAGATGGAGGGATTAATGGATGACTAGGTAGGTGAGTAAATGGATAGATGTTAAGTGGGTAGATGAATAGGTGGGTGGATGAATGAATAGGTGATTGAGGGGGGGTAGATGGGAGGGTGGGCAGGGGTTATGTGGGTGGATAGATGGAAAAGTGGGCAAGTAGATGAATGGATCTGATGGGTAGGTGGATGAATGGATGGATGGATGGACAGACAGGTAGGAGGGATGAGATGGAGGGATGCTGCTTCAGTTCTGCTGAGATTTGGTCCTCCCTCGCACCACCTACGTGACCTGGATGTCTGGTTTTCACTCCCAGCCCCATGAGGAAGGGGGGACAGCGGGAGCCTGCAGCAGCCCTTCCCTTTGGTCCCAGTCTCCGTTCACCTCAGGGATGTCCTGATAGCTCTCTTTAGGAGTGCAACAGAACCCCCAGATCAGGCTCTGGGGGGGGCGGGGTTCAGCCTCTGTCCTCTGTGCAAATGCTGGAACAGCTTGAGCCCCTCGCCTGCTACAGTGGCTCCTGCTTTGGGGATGGGGGGGGGGGTTCTTTTTATGTCTTCAATTGTCCTGAAACAAAACAAAACTGAGGATGTATCTCAACAATGTGATTTAAATTTAATTAACTAAAATTGCATTTTGATGACTAGATCTTAAATTTTACAAAACTAGAAACATTGTCGTGAAGATCTCCAAAGTAATTTAAATAAACTTTCAAAGGACACCCACCCCCAATCAAAACACCATATAGTTAAGAGATACTTGGTTAATCAGCCCCCAAATTCAGCCAGAATGTCTTTAGGCTAATTAACTAAACAGTCATCAACACACGAAGAATAAAACGGAGCAAACAACATAAGATACATTGAAGAGTGGAGGGATGTGGGCGAACAGGTCTTTGGGTCAATAGGACATTAGGGGAATGTGCCAGATCCCACCACCTCCTCCCTCCTGAATCCCTTGCCCTGACTCAAAGAGATGAGGGCAAGACCCTGAGCCCTGAGCCCCTACCCAGGGACTATGCTGGGGCCGCCTCTGTGAGCCCCTGTGCTTACCTGTCCATGAAGAGGTCATTATAACCTCTCTCATCTTTGCCCTGGGCTGAGCCCTTCCCACCAGTGCTTCACTTTGTCCTCACACACACATGGTGAGGGGGGCATTATGGTGACCCCCATTTTCCAGATGCAGAAACTGAGGTTCAAAGCCACGAAGTGGCAGATCCAGGATCAGAATCTGTTTTACAGAGTATCTGTCTCATGTCTCCATGAAGTAGATGAAACAACTGCAGTTCAGAGTGGCCCAGGCCACTCAGCCAGAGAGGGCAAACTGGGCTTCGGCTGTACAAACACTAGTGCAAGTGTCAAGTAAATGGGATGGACAGTGGATTCGGGGGACTTCAATTGGAGGCATCAATTCCTGTGGGGGTGGAAGGAGTGACTAGAGGGGGAGATCAAAGAGACTGGTCAGGGAGGGCTTCCTGGAAGAGGGGGGCATTAACCAGCACAGAGGATCTGGCAGACCAGTGTCCTCCTGAATTCCCACGGAGGGAGAGAGAAAGCAAAGGCCCGTCTTCTCTCTCCCTCTGAGCTCTCTTGTGAAGCTGAGTCACTGGAGTAGCCCTTGGCGCCCCAACTTTGGGAAAAACTCCCAAAAGCAGGGCCAAAGGGGCAGAAGCAGCCAGCAGCCTCTCATCAAGCCTTGACAGGAGTTGTCACCAGTACAGAGTCAGCGGGCAGGGGGTTGCGGGGGCTGTCTGGCCCCAGCCCCACTGTTTACCTGTCTGGGCTGTTGCTGGAACCATCCATCTGGATGAAGGATCACACAGCCTCCCTCCTTCCTCCTCCGCCTCAGCTCCCCCATCAAGCATCCAAGTCCGCAGATCTTCACACCACTCCAGGCCCCTTGGATGCTGCCTCCCTGCGTGCCCTGCTCCTTCCTGGCCACCCCTGGGCAGGCTTCCGGCCAGCCAGCCCCTGCCCCACTCACCCAAGCCCTCTCCCCTGTCCTGAGGTGCGTGCTTCCTCCTGTTCTCCCCTATCCACTGAATTCCACTTAATTAAAGGATGTCCTGAGTGCCCATCAACAGCATCAACAGCAATAGTGGTTCTTGCGGTCCTGCTGTGCACCAGGCCCTGTGCAAAGGAAGCACTTTACATCCTTTAGTTACTGACCCCTCACCTACACGGTATCTGTGAAGAAAGAGAGAGGGAATTCACATAAGCTGTAGTCATCAGACCTCAGATGGTGAAGCCACTAATTCTGCCAAAGGAAGTCAGGAGGGATGGAGAAGCTATGGAAAAAGACCCATCTCTGACGCCCTTGCAGGAGAGGTAGGTGTTCCCAGGTAGACCAGGGAGAAAGCATCCAGGCACACCAGCGGACCGTGAGCATGGGTACGTGAGCATCCCACGAGGGACATGCAGTCAGGAGTGGCCAGGGTGTCTATGAGCGAGAAGAGACTAGAAACTTCCCTAAGGCCTTTCTTGAGCATCCCTGTTCCAGGAGCCCCTGATTACTGGGCCCTCAACCCCTTCCAGCCTCCTGTAGCATTTACAGATTATGTATAAGACGCAACAAAATTCCCCTTCCGGTGCAGCTTCCTGAGCACATGCTGCCTCTGCCCAAGGATCACAGGCCCCTGAAGGCAGGCTTCATGCCTTATATTTCCTACATTCACCGTTCCCCACCTGCCCGCCCCTGCCTCCCATGTTTAGTACAATTGTGAAAACATAATGAATGCACAATACAGATCTATTATTGTGTTGATGTTGTTGGTGGGTTAATGGTGCTTCTGTAGGTGTGAAGACATGAGGTCAGGTGTGGCGAGTGCTCAGAATACAGCAGGTGCGCAGAGAGTGGTGGTTCAGGCCACCACGCTCCCTCCCCGTCTCATCTGTGTGAGTTCTCAGGGCCCCGCTTGCCCCCCACCCCAATCCCCCGGGCCCCAAGCTCAAAAGGGACAGAGGTGGATGGGCTGGGGCAGCCCAATCCCTCTGCTTTCCCGCTGGTGATGTGGGTCACGAGGGTCTCTTCCAGCTTGGGCAGCCTTGGAGTCTCACGTCCTCTGTCTCCCATGCTCCTACTAAGACTTGGGACCCCGGTGGTGCGGTGGCGAAGTGCATGGACTTAGGGTGACAAGCCTGGCTTTGAATCCTAGCTCCGACCTCGCCCAACGTGAATCACCCTCAGTGTCCCCATCTGCAGTCAGAGACTCTGGAAGTACTGGGCTCATGAACTTGTTATGTGGAATAATGAGCTCAGAGTGTGCGTCGGGCTCTGCACAGTGCCTAGACACAGGGCACTCTCAGTAACTGTTACTTATCATACCATCTTTTGTTATCTTAAAAATACCCACTCCTTCAGACTGAGCCTAAGGGAGGTGAGTATCTCCCCCTTTCACGTCTGCTCGGCAGCCTCCAGCTCACGGTCCTCAACCCTTCAGTTCAGGACAGAATAGCAAAGCTGCCCTGGGGTCCAGAGGGGTCTGGCTTGTACTGTTTAATTCCTATAGTTGGAGGGTCATTTGTAGGCCTCAGTGGGCTCCCTTCAGATGGGACGGTCCAGAGGATGGGGACCACGTTGTGTAATTTCACGCCAGGGGCTCCAGGAAGTCCCTCAGATGTGGGATGTGCTGGTGGTCAGCTGCCCCATAGCTGGAGACCTCAGCTTCAGCACTGGCTGTGCCCGACGCCTGCACCCAGGACCCTAGGCTGCCTTGCCCAGTCACCTGTGTGCACGGATCCCTCGCCACGGTCACTGGCCATGACACCCGCTGCCCTCAGGCCCGAGGCAATTCTATCTGCTGTGCCCTCTGTGTGAACTTTGCCCTACAACCCTGGTTGAAGTGGGAGAGGCCCTCTCCAGGGGCCCTCCCCAGGGGCCCTCCCCTTGGTGGCCGTATTAGGCCAAGGGTCCTGGCTGATGCCTCAGGTGGGTGGGGCTGGAGCAGGAGAGATGGGCCACCAGAGGCCAGGCCAGGTGCCTCGGGGAGGGAGGAGACCTGGTCTCCAGAAGACCCTGAAGAAGTGTTTACCCCCAAAGAGGTGTTTATCTCTTTGCATGGAGACCTGGTCAGGACACTTGTGAGTGTAGAGGAGCCCAGCTCCCGGAGGGGGTCCGTGCCTATCACAGGCCTGGTCGGCTGACCATGGAAGGAACAACCCCTGGGGGTCAGGACTTTCGTAATTTAGGGAGGAAGAGGGAAGTGACCAGGCAGAGAGGCCTTCCCTGACCACCCTGGCCGTAGGCACACTCCCCCACCCCCGTGGCCTGCTTCTTCATTTTATCTTCTCCACAGACATCCCCCCTCAACCCCATGGTCTGCAATTTCCCCACCAGAATGTGAGTTCCTGGAAGAAAGACACTTTATCTAGTTCATCACCGTATTCCCAGGGTCCAGGACACTGCCTGGCACATGGTAAGTGCTCAATAAATATTGTTGATTAATGGCCCAGGACTGAGTCATCTCATTTACTTTTTAAACCACCTTCACAGTAGGTATAATCAGTCCCATTCTGGAAATGGGAAACTGAGGCTCCAAGAAGTGAGGGAGTTGGTTAATTTACACACCCAGTGTGGACCCTGATTCAAACCCAGGGCTCTCAGCTCTTGACCACAGGCCTGGCTGGGTGTGTGATGTCGCCCATTGGTCAGTTCAATACAAGGAAAGAAACAGACTAACACTTTGGTTTGTTGGCTTCTGCTGCCCCCTCCTTCCCCAGGCAGGTTTGTGCAGGCTTTCTTTTGGGGGGGAGCACAGGGAGAGACTGGGGAGAGGGTTGGCGAAGGATTTTATTTCATGAATTAAGTCTATTTTTGGGCCAACCCCTTATGTTACAGCTTTGGGCTCCTGCCTCACCTCTTACTAGGACCGGTGTTCAACTGACACCAAGTTCTTTTTGAGCCCAGGAGCTGGGAGGGGCAGGACACAGGGGCTGGCCTGAGGCTCGAGGACACTTTGTGCCTTAATCACGGCCTCATGTTTATTGGATGTGGCCCATGTGTACCAGGCCCTACTCTCAGCAGTTCCGAGGCATGATCCTGGTTCATCCTCAGGGTCATCGTAGGGGATGTTCCTGAACTTCCTCCCCCGTGGGTGGATGAGGAAGTTGAGCCCAGGAGAGGTCGAGCCACGTGCCCAGAGTCACACAGCTAGAAAGTGGTGAAGCCAGCAGTGGGCCCGGGCCCCAGAGCCCACCCACCAACTGCTCTTCCACACCTGGAGGACTAAAGTGGGTTTTGGAGCTGGATTTCAACAACAGTTTCACTAGGTATGCGCTGTGTGACCTTGAGCCAGCTGCTTCCCCTTTCTGAGCCTCAACTTCCTCCACTATGAGATGTGGGCTGCAATTCCCACCTTGCAGGGTTGCTGGGGGCACTCAGTGAAGGAAGAAGGTGGCCCGTGCCTGGCACAAGGTAGGGGTGCTACAAATGGCGGTGGCACTGGGGGTTCACGCGCCCGGCTTGCAGTGAGTGTGCCATAACTGACATGTCCCCGGTTTCATTGTCTAGAATCATGGGGCCAGTCACGAGCCAGTGAAACCATCCCAGCTCAGTCTCCAGTCCTTTCTCCACATCCTGGATGATGCCCGAAGTTCACCATGGCAGCTCTCCTTCTACTGGAAAGCTTTGCTGCTGGGAAAACGCAGCTTCCCACAGGTGGGATTGGGGGTGGAGAGAGGGCTACACAGTAGCTGTTAATAATCACTTTCCCCTCCATGTGAATGAAGATTCTAGAACTGGGTGCCTGGTTGAACGGATTCCCTAGGAAACAGACAAAAGGGGATAATTGCCAACTTTATTTTTCTGCCCATCAAAGGTCAGCCTTGGATTATATCAAGGCTTGTTTGGATACCTTCTTTTGCAGGGCCAAATTTAGAATCCTGAGTACTTTTCTTTCTACCCAAGATAACGTGAATATTATTTTAAATTGATATTAATAATATTACTTATATTGTGTGGCACGCTACAGTTTATACATGATTTTTAGTTTTTCATCCTGTGTGAGCATTACAACCCATTTCACAGATGAGGACAGTGAGGCCCAGAGAGAAGCGGCTGGCCTGGGTCAGTGCCAAAGCCCAGGCTGGGAGGAGGTCTGGGACTTTCTCTGGGGCATGGGCCTGGAGGGCCTCCCCAGGGGCCACCCCTGGCTCCCTGCCATACTCCTCCCCATCAGAAAGGCCCAGACCCTGGGCCAGGCTGGGAATGTTTCTGGGTGGGTGGGGTGGGGGTGGGGGGAGGCCCGCCCTGCTTCAAGGCCGTGTGTAAGTGTTTTACTGTTTGCCCGAAGAGGTGTGAATGAAGTAATGGGCCTTCTCCGGCACTCCATCCGTCTAGGGCTGACAGCCGTGCTCCGAGCCCTGGGCTGCCCTGTATAAACGCTGTCACCCTGCCATCCCCGAGCAGGCAGCTTCCTCCGGGAAACTGTAATCAGGGCCTCCCGCACCCGCAGCTGGCCCTGTCTGCAGCTCGTAAATCACAGCTGCCTTCCCGGAAAACAGAGAGAGAGACAGACAGGGTGACGGGGAGACAGGCGAGGCTGGGCGAGGAAGAGATGACTGGACAGGCCGGCAGGGAGAGAGTGAGGCAGCGAGACTAGGCACCGTGGAGGGACAGGCGGAAAGGGAGAGACGGACAAACCAGGGAGGAATGGGTGGAAAAAGAAAAGAAACGGAGAGAGAGAGAGAGAGGCAGAGGGGGTGAGGGGTGTGAGAAAGGAGGAGGGAGGACAGAAACAAAGAGAGACTCACAAAAAGGGGGCACATAGAAGAGACAGAGAGAGATGGAGGCAGAGGGAAAGGCTGGAAGTGAAACTAGGATAAAAGTAAGGAAAGAGCAGGGAGAAAAGCAGGTTAAAAAGATGAAAGAAAGGGACGTCCCTGGCGGTGCAGTGGTTAAGAATCCGCCTGCCAATGCAGGGGACACGGGTTCGAGCCGTGGTCCGGGAGGATCCCACATGCCGTGGAGCAACTAGGCCCGTGCGCCACAACTACTGAGCCCACGTGGCTCAACTACTGAAGCCCGCGCACCTAGAGCCCGTGCTCTGCAACAAGAGAAGCTGCCTCAATGAGAAACCCGTGCACCACAACGAAGAGTAGCTCGCTGCAACTAGAGAAAAGCCCACGCGCAGCAATGAAGACCCAACACAGCCAAAAATAAATAAATAAATAAATTTTTTTAAAAAAGATGAAAGAAAGAAGCAGGGAGCACAGAGAGACAAAGAAGGAAGGAAGGAGAGATAGACGGAGGAGTACACATCAGACAGGACACTCAGCAACCAGGGCAGGGCCCCAAGCACCGAGACGCTGGTCCAGACCATTAACTGGGGGCTACCTCCACCCCACCCCGACAGGATCCCCCAGCTTCCCCTGCGGGGCTGGACCCTATCAGCACTCGGGCTCTTCTCCCTCCACACCTCTCCTGGGGGACTTTGCAGCCAGCCAGATAGAGGGCTGAGGTGGCTGGGAGAGAAGGGGAGGGAGGAGGTCGCAGCCTCCTGGACTCCAAATCCACGGGCCTCCATCCTAGACCTGCTCTCACCCGGGGATATCACAGGGATCCTCAGGAGCAGACAAGTGACTCCCCCAGCAGCCACAAGGATACCTGGGCCTTCCAGCCAGCAGGGTGTACCACACTCTCATCCACCTGTTGCACACACACGCACACACACACACATAGAGGCCACATGCACATGAGTGAGTATCCATGCCCACCTGCAGAGGGATTCACATGGGTGGACAGGGAGAGGCTGGCTCTCAAAGCCCAGCTGGCCAGGCTACCTTAGCCCTGGCGGCCACAGGAAAGGCCTTCCGGAACCTGCAGAGAATGTTTCAGGCAGTATTCAGTCCAGAAGGGGATTCTTATTCCAGCTTAAGTCATGATAGTTGATAAAAGAACAAAAACAAGAACAAAAACAACTCTCACCCACCAGGTCCTAACCCAGGGATCTAACAGAAAGCAAAATCGAGTTTCTGTCTTCTGGACTTGATGTCTGGCCAGGGAAACAGACAATCAACAATAAGCAAGTAGACATAGTATTTCACATGATGATGGCGATACAGAGAAGTCAAAACTGGGGGAGAGAGTGGGGGTTTTCCTATTTATGAAAGGTGGCCAGTGAAGGCCTCACTGAGAAGGGGACCTTTGAGCAGAGACTTGAAGAAAGTGAGGAGATAGAGCATTCCAGGCAGCGGGAATGGCATGTGCAAAGGCCCTGAGGTAGGAACATGCCCAACATATTTTAAAGAAGGCCGCAAAGAAGGCCGGTGTGGCTGGAGCAGAGTGGGCAAGGGTAAGAGTGCTGGGAGGTGAGGGCCCAGAAATGGGGGACCAGGTCACGTAGCACTGTGACGGTCATTGTAAGGACTCAACGTGCAGGAAATGGGAGGGTTTGGATTTGAGGTTGACCTGATCAGACATGTTCTCAAAGGATCCTCTGGCTGTTGTTTTGAGGACAGACTGAAAGGGGGCAAGGGCAGAGCAGGGAGACCCAGGAGGGGGTTCTTGAATTCATCCAGGTGAGAGGTGATACGGCTTGGACAGGGGGACAGCAGTGGACGTGTTATGAAGAGAGAGAGGCGGGATTTGCTGAGAGACTGGATAGGTGAGAAAGGGAAGTCAAGGGCAGATTCAAGGTTTGGGGCCAGAACAACCAGAAGGACGGAGCTGCCGTTTACACGGCAGAGACGAGTGAGGAGCTGGTGTGGGTGGGGCGGGTTAGGGAGCAGTTCAGGGCGAGGGCCCATCGCACGTCCAAGGGCAGGCGATGAGTGGGCAGCTGGGGAGGGCAGTCTGAGCTGAGGATGTAGACTTGGGAACTGTCAGCAGGTAGGCGGTATTTAAACTCGTGGAGCTGGATGAGGCCACCTGGGGAGTGAGCGAAGACAGTCCAAAGAAGGGGTCTGGGATCGCATGCAGGCCACAGTTAGAGGTTTGAGAGAGGAGGGAAATGCAGTGAAGGTGATGGGGCAGGAAGAGCCTGCGAGGTAAGAGCCGAAACAAGAAAGAGCAGCATCTCCCAGCCCCGTCGGGGAAGCGGTCCAAGAAGGGAGGGCTGATCCGCGACCCTGCCAGGAGGCCAGGAAAGGTGAGGACGGAGGACAATCAGAGGTTGGATTCAGCAACAGGGAAACCCCTGGAGACCTTGACGGAGCAGTGTGGGGGAAGTGGAGGGTGTGGGTGTCGGGGAGACCTGACTGGAACGTGAGCTCACAAAAGAATGAGAGGAGGGGAACCATAGACAGTGAGTGTGGCTGTTCTTTTGGGGAGTTTCGATAAAATAGGAAGCAAAAAATGGGACGGGGTGTGGAATCAAGAGAGAGGTTTTTTTTTCAATAACCTTTTTTATTTCGGAATAGTTTTAGATTCATAGCAAAGTTGCAAAGATACTACAGAGCGTTCCCATATACCCTTCACACAGCTTCCCCTAACGCTAAGGTCTCCCATAACCACACTTCATTTGTCAAGACTAACACAATGACATCAGCACCAGACTAGTAACCAGACTACAGGTGTTACTCAGATTTCACCAGGCTTTCCACGAATCCAGTCCAATCCCCAGTATACCAAGGTGCATTTGGTAGAGAGGGTCTTTTTTCCTTTTTCTTTTTTAAAACGTGGGGGCATTCCTGCCTGTGTGAGAGCTAATGGGAATGGTCCAGCGGAGGGAAGGAAGCTGGTGATGCAGGTGAGCGAGGGCTGATGCTTGCGAAAGTGATCCTCGAATACGTGCAAGAGGGTGGGAACCAGGACATCAGGGGTCCTCTTGGTCTCTAGCTGCCCCTGTGCCAAACAGGCCGTACAACAGAAACAAGCACACCACTCGAGTGTAAATGATGTTCCCTGCTTACAACTCCCTCCACGTATAACCTCATTTCGGAATCCCATCCTCCAAGAGAAAAACAGCCCCAGAGGCATGTGGGGTGGCTGAGGAGAGGGGCTCAGAAAGGAGCAAAGACTTCCCTGAGGCCATATAGTGTCAGCAGTAGAGCCAGGATTCCAGCTCATGGATCTTGACTTTGGAACCAGAGCTGCGAATCTGTTTCTCCACTGTAGCCAGTGTGTTCTGGGAATTCCAGATGGCAAGCCGGCAAGGGCAGAGCTGGGAACACACACAGAAAGAGAAATTAAAAGCACTCTTCCCTGGCACACCAGCCCTGCCCACCCTGGCACACCAGCCCTGTGCACCCTGGCACACCAGCCCTGCCCACACTGGCACACCAGCCCTGTGCACCCTGGCACACCAGCCCTGTTCACACTGGCACATCAACCCTGTGCACCCTGGCACACCAGCCCTGCCCACCCTGGCACACCAGCCCTGCGCACCCTGGCACACCAGCCCTGTGCACCCTGGCACACCAGCCCTGTTCACACTGGCACATCAACCCTGTGCACCCTGGCACACCAGCCCTGTGCACCCTGGCACACCAGCCCTGCCCACACTGGCACACCAGCCCTGCGCACCCTGGCACACCAGCCCTGCCCACCCTGGCACACCAGCCCTACGCACCCTGGCACACCAGCCCTGCCCACCCTGGCACACCAGCCCTGCGCACCCTGGCACACCAGCCCTGCCCACCCTGGCACACCAGCCCTGTGCACCCTGGCACACCAGCCCTGTGCACACTGGCACACCAGCCCTGCCCACACTGGCACACCAGCCCTGTGCACCCTGGCACACCAGTGCTGGGACTTGGAAGGTGTCAGGCGGGGCACGTGGAGCACAGTCCAGCAGGAAGCAAGCAAGCAGAAGGGGCAGGTCAAAGGCGAAGAGCCAGGAAGGGCCAAGCAGGAGACCTGGCCAGACGGTGGCTGAGACGACACTCCAGGCCTCACCCTGTCCTGGTGATTGGTGGGTGACCCCAGCTCTCCCTCGGCTCCCCACTTCCTCTGCACGTTACCTATATGTATAGACTTAGCTATATGTATAGAGTGAGCTTTGCTGTTTTCAACCAACCATATTGATGCTCCAAAATAAAAATGAGTAAATGAAAGAACCCTCTTCTGCTCTTTAGGAGTCAAACCTAAAGTCAACATCTGGATGCCTGTTACAGAGATCAAGTTTGCCTGCGGCTGGACACTGGCACCCAAATCAAGCCTTTACACACACACACACACACACACACACACACACACACACACACACACACACACACAAACGAGCCTACTGCAACTTGTTCCCCCATCCCTCTTCTGGAAACTACGACTTCACCCTAGTACAAGTCCGCAGTCCCTTCTCTGAAACCCTGGGGACCATGTGTGTTTCAGACTTCAGAGCATTTCAGATTCCAGAAGGGTAATTCAGTGCACATACCGCATATATAATAATCCCCATGGGGCCTGAGCAGTACTCTGTATGCAAATACATTAATATTTCTGCAGTGAACGTATGAATATTCACAGTAAGTGGGAAAAATAAAGACCATAAATAGCCTCATGACAGTTCAAGTTGTTTTACAAACTCACGAGTTTCAGAGCTTCTTGGATTTCAGGACTTCGGGTAAGTGACAGATGACCTCTCGGGAGACCCCCAGCCAGGTGGGCTTCTCAGCCCTCACACACACTGACCGACATGTGTGCTCATTTGCGATGGATGTTGGGAGCTCTGGTCTCCTCGTGGGTGCAGGCAGGATGGGTGTGAGTGTGTGTGTGTGTGTGTGTGTGCGCGTGCCTACACGTATACCGGGGCATGCGTGTCTTGCCCCTCTGAATCCTGAGTCTCTCTCCCAGTCCTGGAAGGGGTCTCGGAAGCATCTCTCGAATCCTCTCGACAACATCCCCACCAAGTGGTCACCCAGCTCCTGCTTCCATGGCCTCCCTGACCCCCACTCCTTCTTCTCTGCCACCCCTCCCTCTACACCAGCATCCCCTTCCTACAATCTCTGGACCTTCACCCTCCTCACCCCTCCACGTCGTCCTTGAGAGGCTCAGAATGGCACAATCCTAAAACTCTTATTCATCAGCCAAATTCCTCAGCGGGAACTGCTAGTGTGTCGTGAACTTCAGCCACTTCAGGTTCTGACAGAAGGATCCAAGCCCCAGTTTCGGTGCATCCCAAATTCTGGCCAGTGAGCTTCCTTAACATGCGGGGTTTCCCTGTCTTCTACCAGCTTAGGAAGGGATGAACCTGATCAGGCCTATAGTACATGTATTGTCTCCTTCCCTTGGAGTCCCTTTTTTTCTATTATTTTTTGTGTGTGAGGAATTTTTAAATGTTTAATGTTTTTTGCCAAGCCTTCTGAAAAAGACTGATGGTTTTTAAAATTTTCTTTTTTTTTTTTTTTTAAAGATTTATTGATTGATTGATTACTATGTTGGGTCTTTGTTTCTGTGCTAGGGCTTTCTCTAGTTGTGGCAAGCGGGGGCCACTCTTCATCACGGTGCGCGGGCCTCTCACTATCGCGGCCTCTCTTGTTGCGGAGCACAGGCTCCAGACGCGCAGGCTCAGTAGTTGTGGCTCACGGGCCCAGTTGCTCCGCGGCATGTGGGATCTTCCCAGACCAGGGCTCGAACCCGTGTCCCCTGCATTGGCAGGCAGATTCTCAACCACTGCGCCACCAGGGAAGCCCTAAAATTTTCTTATTTTGAGATCACTTGAACTTACAGAAAAGTTTCAAGAACAGTACCAAGAGCTCCTGGATATCCATCATCCATGTGCATCACTTTAACATTTTGCCGTATTTGCTTTTTCGTTCTTTCATACATAGATATTCATATTCGTACTTTTTCTGAACCATTTGAAAGTAGGCTGTGTGACGCTGCTCTCCGCCTTTATATTCCCGTGTATATTTTCTAGGAATAAAGATCTTCTCTTGCATAACTACAGATCACACAGCTATACAATCCAGGAAATTTAACATTGATACAAAGCTTTTACCTAATCCATAGCGCTCCCTGGGGGTTTAAAAGTCACTTCCCTCCCAGTTTCTTGGACAGTTCAGCTGTGTTTGGGGTAAATTCCTGCTGCCAAGCAATGCGAGTCCCAGGCATGGCTCCCCTGGGTTAGTCTGGGCTTCACACGCAAATGATGTTGGCAGTCCTCAAATCATCTGCCCTAGGGGTTCCACTGATGGAGGGAAGGCATCACTTTGGAGTGGGGTTTGTTTGAAGAGAAAATTCTACTTTAAAGAAAAAAGGTGCCAAACCACTGGGAGGCCCGTCTTTGCATCTTACATTTGAGAGGGGGGCTTTCAAGAGGGTAAAGCCGGCTGCTCTGGGCCACCCTGGGATTTAATGCGCGGTCGAGCAGGGATCTGAAACCAATTATTCATTTAACCGACGTTTCTGGAACACAGTGGCGGGGGGCTGGGGGCGGATATGCTGCACCCCAGAGTCGCAGAGCTGACAGACGCCTGGCCCGTCATCCATGCGGTTCTGCTAAGGTGGGTTCTGAGCCTCCATTCTGGTCCAGGAACCCCAGAGAAGGGAAAGTAGCCTGTGAACCGGCAGGAGCTTTTCCAAGAACCCTAGTGTTCTTTTAACAGACATTTGTTCTACCAGCAAACTTTTTGAACGTTCAGCAAACATCGGTCCATTCAACAAATATTTGCTCGCTCGTGTGTGTTGACTCAGTTCCTGCCCTGTGCCTACGAGGGTGGGGATCACAGACACGGCATCAGCGACGGGAAGACAGAGCGCCAGGCGACAGGAGGCCAGGCCAGTCCCCGGCAAAAGACTCAGGACGGTAGAATCTCTTCTTCCTTCTCTCCCTGTCCCTGCCTCTGCCACCACACCCCACAGCATAAGGGATGGGATGACCCCAGCTCCCTTCTCCCAAGGGCTCACTCCCAAACTTCTCCTTTATAAACAAAACCCTACACAACACCGAGTGGAGCTGCGGGTCCCTGCCCAACTTGAGCAGGTCCTGCTTTCTAGAGAGCAGCCCTTACTGGAAATCTCTCCAATGGGCACAACGTTTGAGCCAGCAATTCCACTTCTAGGAGTTTAATCTAAGGAACCCATAATGGGATGTGCTGAGGTTTAGCCTTAAGGATTGTTTAGAAGAATGCAAAATAGTCGTCAACCTGAATGTCTGCTTGGGGAGGAAAATCACGGCCCGTCTTGGGCCCTAGAATGTGAGGCATCCTGTGACAGCCTTGGACAGGAGGATGTGAAATGGCAGGCAAGACAGTTCCCAATATATTAAGGAAAAAAGAGTTTTCAAAGTAGGATCCATGGGAAAATCCAAGTTTTTAAGAAATATATACACACATGGGAAAAATCTGATAGGATATACTTTGGAAAAGTAAAAAATGAGTCATCTCTGTAAGAAGCATTACAAATGATTAAAAAAATTTTTTTTCTTAATTATGTGCTCCTGGTTTTCTACATTTTCTGTACTGAATATGCATTAGTAGTATAATTAGAAAATAATGCACAGAAATATAACTTTTCCATTAAATTCAGTGGAACACCCATTGCTAACCCTTCCCCTGCTCAGCTGCAAACCTCTATTACAGACACGACATCATTTCTAGACATTCGCCCAAGGAAAACGTATGACCCTCAACCCCAAGTGGTGGTCCTGATGACCACATCAGCACTGCTGGGTCCTGGGCTTCATACCCTTGTGTCTTATGTGTGCGTGCACGTGTGTGTACAGACACGTGTGTACACAGGTGTGTTTCTTGCGGCTGGGCATGCCACCAGCGGATGGCAAAATAGGGGCTGGGACCATCATCTCAAACCCAGAGATGAGAATGACCTTTGGCTACTGGAATCAGTTCTTAAATCTGCTTTTATCATTTCTAGGAGCTTGGGCTCACTGGGCCTCTCTCCCCATCCTTTTCCCATCCCACCCCAAACGCACACTCACACATTCAAGAGACACACATGCCAATACACACTCCTACTAACAGCAAGGCATGGTTTCTCTTTGCTGAGAGAAAACCAGAAGCAGAAGGATTAAAAGATACCTGTGGCGACCTCGTGTGTCTGCAGAATCCCTGCTGGGAGCGCTCCAGCATCTGCTCATGTACGAGGTGTGCTTCCCCGTATGCGGCATCTGTGTGAGCCGTACACATGTGCTCTCGGTGGTACGTACATGCACCCATACATATGGGCATCGTGGGACCGTGAAAAGAGCCAGGCATCCGGCTTCCAAGTCCAGCTTTGCTGTTCATCAACCTCGTGAATTTGGGAGAGTCGGAGCCTCTCCAAGCCATTGTTTCCTCTGGGATGTGGGAAGGATGGGTGTGGACATGATTTATAAATTGCAAAATGCTATCCACATTGATTATTATGTATACACAGGCTCGTATTTATTAGAATAATAGTAATCCTAACATTCAGAGAATCTGCCTCTCCTCTACACCTGCCTGGGGTGCTGCTACAACAGACTACCTCTGCTATGCTTGCCTCCCTCCTCTGTGCCTGCATCATGCTAATTGCAAAATCTTAGCATTTTCAAATCTAGCTCGGGGGAAAGGCTCCTAGAAGTTACCTAGTCAGAGGCGTGAAGGAGAGCAGGGTGAACACCGCTGGTACCTGCTGAGGAGCGTGTAGCTTAGGCCATGCGGCTTCAGGAAGCTCAGAGAGGGCACCAGCCCTTAGCTGCGGAGCCAGGGCAGGAGACTCAAGCAAAGGGAATCAAAAGACCCAGGAACTCCCACTAGCTCACCCCAGCGAGGGGAGGAGCCAGGCCCAGGGGCCCTGCTGGCTGAGCCGGCCAGGCTGGGATTTATGGGCCCCTCTTGGACACGTTAAAGATCACATTAAGTGCAATAAATGTAGATCACGCTCCTAAATAAGCTGAGATTTATCCCCGGATCCTCTCCGCAGGGGCCAGCCCCATAAATCCTGCCGGAGCCTGTCCCCTGGGCAAGGGATGGGGGAGGGGAGGGGAGGGGAGGGAAGGGGGTAGGGGCGAGGAGTGGGGGAGCGGTTCCAGGTATTGAATGACTTGGAGCTGACAGGGGGCTCTTGATGAGGGTGAAGAGAAGGGGTGGGGCAAAGATGGGGCCCAAGCTGTGTGCCCCAGCTCCATTCTCTGCCATCCCCTTCCTTGCCCACCCTCTTCTGGTCCCTGCCTGCATATGATCTTGCTATAGACATTGAAATAATAATGACTCTTATAAATGAGAAGCTCAACCCTAGCAAATATTGTCTTTGTCCACGGTGTGGGAGAGCCCTCTATTAAGAAAAATGTATTGTAGGAAAATGCAAATTTACAGACCAATAAATTACGAGATGATTAGTCACGATGCAGTCTTTCTTCAAAGGATTCTTTAAAGGCTGTGCTCGTTCATTTAAGTGTCTCTTTATAGCTCAGTAACTTCCAGACTGAGAGGCTGGGAGGCCCCATGGAAGGCAAGGGAAACTGGGAAGATGCGGAGAAAAAGGGAGAGCTCGTCTCCATAACCAGCCTGGGGAAAAAACATCCCCGAAAGGGCATCAGAGTCATCTGGATTGTGTTGATACAACAGTGTTTGCCCAGCACCTATTCTATACCAGGTACAGTCCCAACATTAGGGAGACAACCAGACAGGAACCCCCTGGACCTCCACCGAGTTCCCAGGGTGCAGGTGGGGTGGGAAGATTAACACTGATCAGATTCACCCTGGTTCCAAATTGACTAGATGCAGTTTACAGGCAATGGTTTCTGAGCACACCTATTGCCAAATGTCAGGGACAGTCCGCGTGCATGATGGCTGAAGGAAGCGTGAATTAATAGATGGAATTTTTAAAAAGGCAAAACAAATATAAATGCCATGGTTTCTCTAGCTTTTCCCAAAGAACAAATACGATGTTTGGCCTTCTTTGAACTAATTGTCCCAGAGTCCTTTGCTCTGTGACCTGGATCAAATCCCTCAGCCACTCAGCACCTCAAGCGCTATTGACCACAGGCAGACAGGAAGGGATGAGCTCATGCCCTGGCTGCTGGGATCACTGAGGAATCTCTTCCAAGGGTGAGGAGAGCCTGCTGGATCCCCTCCACCCACCATTTGCAGGCACACGGATTTTACAGTTTCCCAGGCTCTTCCTGCCCCTATGTCTCGGCTCCTGCTGTCCCTTTTGCCATAATGCCCTCTCCCCTCGTCTCCACCTAGCAAACTCCTATTCATCCTGCAAGACCCAACTTCTGTCAAGGACTTATTGCATTATGTTGGGATTTAGCCATTTGTGTGTCTGTTGCCCCCACTGGATTATAAGCTCCTTGAAGGCAAGGGTTAAGTTTTGTTGGTATAATTCTTAGAGCCAAGCACCATGCCTGGCACATAGATACTGTTCCATAATTATTTGCAGAATGAATGCCTCAAATTAATTGGATGTATAAATGACCTTGATCATCACAGTTACAGTTACTGAGTGTTGAGCATTCACGGTGGGCTTAGTGCCTCACCTATCATAACCTTGCCAGGGAGGTTTTATAATCACTGTTTTACAAGAGGAAAAATTGAGCCTGGAAGATTTGAAGGCTAGTTCAAGATCAAAGAGCCGGTAAACGATAGGGCCAGGTCCACTTAATGATCTATTACACCCTCATCAGTTCTCTTTTGTAAATTACAGTCACTTCCAGGGCAGGGATTGTGTTGTATTCACCTCTGGATGTATCCCCAGGACCCAGCATAACATGTGCACAAAACTGAATGACAATGAATCTGAAACCATTGTCATCTTGTTGACAAAATGACATTTGTTTTGATTTTCAAATCAACAACCAATGGGCTATTCAAGTGCAATGCCATGCCACAGTAGAACCTGAAACAAAAGGAAAGAAAGTGTGCACCCTATATATATTTTTTATATAGCTTTTTTAAGTTTTCTAGATTATTAAAGAATATTGAAAAATGAAAAACAGGTTATTAAAACTCACATTATTTTAAGTTTAGATATTTTGCTTATACCCTAACCAGAATTTATTGTAATATTGCCTTCCTAGCTTGAATGGAAGCAAACCCATCAATAGAAATCAAAATTCAAAATCTATTTCTTTGCTTGTTTTATTTTCTATTGAAGAGTCAGAAGTTATGACAAATAAGAGAAAACTTCTTGAAAGTATGTTTGATGAGTATAAAACCATATCAAAAGATGTGAATATACTTCCCAAATATTTAAAATTGATATTGAGAATTTTAAGACATCTACTTTTCAGTCTTTTTCATATTTTTTCAACTTCTTTAACATTCTAGAAAAGATATTTTTAAAAAATAGATATAACTATGTAACTGGGGTGTACATTTTTCTTTAGGCTCATGGCAGTGTGTTTTTATTTAAAATGATATTTTGTTCATCATGGACTTTTTTGCATTAATTTTGATTTTTTAAGTTGTGCATTAAAATACTATTCACCTTGATTACTGAGTTTTTTTGGTGCTCCCTTAAAATTTATGCCCACCTAATCCTGGCCCTGCTAAATCCCAAGAGGAAGGGTAAGGAGAAAAGGGCCTGCTCCTCTCCCACAGGTAACGATACAAGCAGATACAGCTTCCCTGCAGGGCAAACTGTGATGTTCATCAAAAACCATTTAAATGTTCCTTTCCTTTGGCCAACCATAATTCCACCTCTGGAGGTTTATCTAAAGAAATCAAGAGATACAAAGTTTTTTGTACAAGCATGTTTATCTCCTTGTTATTTATAACAGCATAATGTTGGAAATAACCTGGTTGCCCAACCATAGGAGATTTGTTTTTAAAAATTCTGTTTATCCATGCGGCAAAATGTCATGCAGCTGTTTTGAAGCATGTTTTTTCAAAATGATATTTTTGAAGAATATTTAATGACATGGGAATATATTCAACATGGCTTTTGTGGAAACACACAATGAAAGCTATATATCCCACGTTATTTCATTTTTTAAAAACATATTTGTTTTGAAAAAACCACAATACATGAAAATATTAATGGTGGTTTTCCCTGGATGGTGGAATTACAAGTGATTTTTTTCTTCCTTCTACTTTTCTTTGCATATGTCTTCTTTCTACTGTTTCGTTTTATTTCCAATGAGTTTGTATTAGTTTTACAACCAGGAATTAAATTTTTTTCTATTTCTTATTGAGCGATAATTAACATATAAAAATAATATTTTAAGTTAATTCATCCAATAAGCCTATACTTTAGAAGGTTTAGGAGAACAGGGAATATGCCTGCTTTGTTCCCTGATACGTTTCTAGTGCTCACAGCAGGGCCTGGCACATGGTAGGTGCTCAATAAACATTTGTTCAATAACTGCTTATGAATAAGTAGTTCAAACACTCCTTTTATTGATCAAGACTCTTTTGGCTGAAGAGACAGAAACATAACTCAGTTTAAGGGAAAAAGGAAATGTATTGACTGACAGGTGAAGCTCCCAGATTTGAAAGACCAGTTTTGGGGATCAGGGCCAGTGCTTCTGTCTCTCCTCCCTGCTTGGCTCCCCTGGTTTCAGCAGGGAAGATGGCCACTGACAGCTTCTGAACTACCTCCTCCCAGCCCCACTTGTTCCCCAAAGGACAGATTCTGGGTAGGCCCCACTATAATCTCACTTACCCTCTTAGCCAGCCCTGTATCTTGGAAAATTTCAGTGCTGCCAAATCCAGCATCCTTTAAAAAATTTTTTTTGCACACCCTATATTCATAGGGTAGGATTTGCAAAGCTTGTGACACAAGTTTCAGTAATTTAAGGATTTCTAAAATCAAAGGTCTGATGGTCCTGAGGGTAATTAGACAGCCATGGCTACTGGACAAAGAAATTCCCCGAAGGTTTCTGTCCTTGGCTGCCATGATATCTCTCCCTCCCCCAATACGTGCACCCCAACCTGTTGGCAGGAACAATTTGACATTGACATTTACCATTTCTGAAGCTCCCAGTGACATAGGTGGGAGGCATCAGCTATCTGGGTGACAGCCTTAACAAGCCTGACATAAGTAAGCCATCGAGTTCCCTAAGCTATTGGATTTCTGTACCTGGGGAATTCAGTGTGTGGGCAGTATTTGCATCCTTTGATAATTCTGCTGCAAGAGCTGAATTTAAGTCAGAGAAGAGCTCGTTGTTCCAGGCACTCTGATGGATGACTTCATATACACAACCCTTACAACAAGGCAAAAATAAAGCATGTAAGGCAGTAATTACAATGATCCCATTTTACAGATGAGGAAGCTGAGGCTCAAAATAGAGAGTTCACACAGCTGCCAAATGGCAGAGTTGGGCTCTAAACCCAGGTGTTCTGACTCCAAATCCTACAATCTTTCCATGCCCCAAGTGTTTCCCAAGGGATGTAAGAACCACCAGATGGTATGCTAAAAAGAACTTTTGGGGCAAAGTATTTGGGAAATGTTGCAAACTATTTCTCCCTCTTGGAAAGTCACAATATTCCTTAGCATATTAAAGGCTCTGAGAAGTACTGCATGAAAGAAACTGGATTGATTTTGTTTAACCTACTTTTTGCCTGAATTTATTTGACCATGTAACTCTTCTTCCTTTCCATGATAACTATATCTTGTGGAACACACTACAGGAACCACTGTATTATGCCCCAAACTACTGTGTTCGTTCATTGTAACAACAGCTTTCTAGTGTTTGCACTGGTGTTTGATGATCTGTGGAAGATGTCTCAACTAATTTTATACTTTCAATGGTGTAAATATCAAAGTCCCTAAGATTCAGAGGGGATTCAAAATTATCATGGTTCTCACTCACTCTTGGACAGTTTCTGGAGTGATAGAGGAAGGAGTGTAGTTACAGTGTTAGCCCTGGAAATTGCCCGTGACTCACAACCTCTCTGTGCCTTAGCAAGGATGCATTACCGGCATCATGACCTATGTGAAAACAATTATAGTACTTATGGATCCTGATTTTTATAGTAATTGCTGTTTCCTTTTCATTTGAACCAAGGATAACTTTGGGTGGAAAAGTGCGAGGGACAGTTCTTGCTTTGTCTCCCAGGTTTTCAGACCACGTGATTCCTGTGGAAACATCAATTACAGTTCCTTCTACTGTGCCTACCGCCTGGCCAATCATGGTATCCACCCCCACCCCCCTGCCGAACAAAGCAATTGGCCTAAAGTGTGGGTAGTTGATCCAAATACAGCCAATGAGATTCCTACCAAGAGGTCAGATCTACGGACTCTGGGAGAGAACAGCCTATTAGATAATAAGCTTTGTAAAGCTATTTTTCTCACCCCATGGAGAAAAGCTTCTCTGAGATATAAGCCAACACACAGAAGGAAACGGGGCTGAAACTATAGAGAGAGGGATATAGAAGGACAGCCAGGGTCTTAGTAACATCACTTGTGTCCCTGGATCTAGCCATGCCTGACACAGTCCCACCCCCCGTATTCTCAATTATGTGAGCCAATGCATTCCCTTTTTGCTTAAGCTCACTGGGGCTGTGTTTCTAGCTATTAGCAATATCTAAGAAAGTACTGATGTATTCAGAAATTGGTATCCCAAAGTGGAGTATTATAAATGTGGAATTAGCTGAATTGAGGTGGGTGGTAGGTAGGAGTGTAGTAAGTGAGGAGGATGGTAAGAAATTAGGTCCATGAGGTAAGGAGAGGTCAGATCAGTCTGAACCTTGTAGACCAAGCTCAGGGTTTGGGGTATTATTCCAAGTGCAATGGACAGTTTCTGGAGGGTTTTAGATGTAGGACAGTGACCTAATGTGATTTATGTTTTTAAAAGATGGTACTGGTGGTTAGATATAGAGTGGCTGGTGGAGGCAAAAGTAGAAATCAGGAGACCAGCTGGGCAGGAGGCTAGGGGGCTGGCCTAGGCAATGGTGGTGGTGGCTTGGACTACGATGAAGGGGGTGTGGGTGGTGACAACTGGTCATAATGAGGTACCCTGGGGGTGGAGTTGAGCGTGTCTGCTCATGCACTGGTTGTGAGACGTGATGGAGGAGGGAGCAAAGGATGATTGTGTAGTGGATTCTGTTAGTCCCCACCCAGCTCTCCAGCTTCGCTGGGGCACCCATCCCCCACTCCTGTGAGTGTAGGCCAACCCCTTGTCTAGAAAATTGCCCTTAGCCAAAGGGATCTAACTCACCAGAAATCCACCAATGACTGCCCCACTAAGGACTGACTGACAGAGGGTTACAAAAGGCAGGCCTCCTTCCCATTTCAAGGGGGGACTAACTCTGAGTCACAATTCGCCCTCCGAAGCTCCCCATGGGATCCGGCTAAAGCTGGTCTCCAGCTGAGACCACAGCCCTTGCTGAGCTGCCCTAACGTGCTTCCCTCACTCCCTTCCACCTGAGAGCTCTTCCCCAAGAAACCATTGCACAAGGACCCCTGGCTCAGGCCCTGCTTCCAGGAAAGCCAATCTAAGACAGCATCTGTGCTTTCGGCTGGGTCACCTGGATACTGATGCCATTTGAAATGGGGAAGACTAGGGTAGAAGAGGTTTGTCTAGAAAATGAAGAGTTGATTTTGGACATGTTAAGTCAGAGATGCGTGCTAAAAGATGTCAAGAAGCTATTTGGAATGGGAGAGTGGAAAGTCTCCATTAAATATAAGTCCTGACTCTGTGGTATCACTCTGTGATATAAGGCAGGAGGTGGGTGAGCTGGGGTGGGAGAGCTTGAATGGGGTAGGAGCTTAGGTGGACAATGGAACAGAATAAGTGCTTGATGATCATGGGAGAAAATTCTGCCCTTGGCACAAACAGATGGCCACTTTGGACAATTCATTTTCAGCCTCTAAGCCTTAGTTTCTCTACCTATAAGAACTGGAGGGACTCTTCTAGTCCTGACATCTCCCCCCAGGCCCTGCCTTCTCCTTTAGGAGCACTTTCCCTCACATTCTGACCTGGTTCCCAAACAGTTTGGCTTGGGCTTTTTCCCACCTCCCTGATTTAGTGGGTCTATACACTAATTCACACTAAAGTGTTAATGACTAATAAAAGGTGAGCTTATATCTAAACATGCACTTGGAACTTGTTTAGTAACTCTATACTGAGCACCAGTCAATGGTTTAAGACTTATGCCTGGTGCTATTATGGAAGATTCCAAGAGAAGGAAGGTAAAGCCCTTGCCTTCAATCCTGGAACCCAAACAAGAGAGACCTCGCTGAGCTCTCGGGAGCTTCCCAGTGAGCCAGGGGCTTCCCAGATAGTCTCTTTAGTCCTTCATATTACAAGGCAGATAGTTTTTCTCCCTGTGTGCAGAGAGGGATGCAAGGGAGGAGGGAAGTGAGATTGCAACTAGGATTGTCCACGTCCCCTCTGTAAGCACTTTCCTCTGTGCCAGATAGCCCTTGATTCAATCTTGGGTGGTTGGATACACCCTTTCTGTGATGGGACTCTCACTAGGAATGTAGACCGATTCAGTAGTTCTGGGGTGGACCTGGGATTCCGTATTTTAAAGATGAATCTACAGGCAGACAGGTTGGGAAAACACTAGAAATGTGCACCTTCTTTCTCCTGGATCCTGAAACAATTCTGCAGTGAGACGTCTGTTTGGAGTTCAGCAGTCCTGGGAGTGAACCTGGCTCTGCCAGGCACTAGCTGTGTGGCCTTGGGCAAGTCACTTCACCTCTCTGAGCCTGTTTTCTCATCTGAAAAGTACAGACAAGAAAAATGCCCATATGAAAGAGGGGGAAGCTAAATGAGGACAAGGTACAGTGCCTGGTACGAGCAGGCACTCATTAAGTTGTCCTGGTCACCAATGCTCTTGTCACTGCACGTACATGGCCATCTGGTCCTGAGAACACAGGCTTCTCCTGCCTCCCACAGGTAGTCTCTCCCTGGCATTCAGGACATTCATATCACTGGCCCCGGCTTCCCACATCAGCAGTGAACTCCCCTCCCCTCTTGCCAATGCCTCCTGAATACTCACTTCTTCCATGGGGCCTCCCAGCGCTGACCTCACCCCGGGCCCTATCAGCTGAGCCCTGGGCAGCATCTCTCCCACTATCTCAGCTCCCCACACCCAGCAGGGCCTGGGTGGGGCTGGGGAGGGGGCCGGGCCCTTTTGTCTGCAGCCCAGGCAGCTGAGTTGTTGTTAACTGGGGCACGGGGGAGGGGCACAGGGGTAGGAGCACACAGAGTTTGCTGGCTGCAGGATCCCTTGAGTGGGGCCTCTCCCCGCTCTGTGAGTGGGGATGGCAGCTGTCCCCTCACAGGGCTGTGGAGAGAAATCAGTGCAGTAGTGGGCGGAAAGCCACGTGGTCACCCGGAGCTGTCATTGCCGGTTCCTTCCAGAAACCTGGTGTCTCCCAGGCTAAGGCAGTAGAGGGAGGCTTTTCCATGTAACTCGGTGGGGAAGAAGATTCACTCTTTGCCTGGCACGGCAGAGGAGGTGTCATGCGGGAGGCTACTCTTCCCAGGGCAAAGATCTTACCGTGTCTGTCTGTCCGTTTTGAATACTCCAATGGGGCCTCAGACCAAGCCTTGAAGGTACGCCTACCCTACACACTCGGGATCAGAATCCATGGGAAAGAGTGGAGGGGTAGATAAAGAGAGGTGGAGGGGTGCGGGGAGAGTCACAGAAAGGGGAGGGGTTGAAAGGACCAGCGGGGAGAGAAGTCAGGACGGAGAAAGCCCAGGAGGCTCATTCTCCAGGACCGGGTGCTGTTGCTCTGATGTGATCCTGGGGGCAAGGAGCCCAGTGGGGAAGCAGCTCCCAAACCTCCAATCCCGGGGGACTCAGTCCACCTAAACCCATGCATGCTCCACCTGAGGACGACAGCGTCGTTCTGTGATGGCCCCTCTCACTCTGTCTTCTATGATAATGAAATAACAATAATAACAATCGTTGATACATACAGCAGTTACTATTCATCAGGCATGGTTCTGGGAACAATACATATTAACTCAATTACCCCTCACAACAACCCCAAGACGTGGGTAGCCTTATTATCTCTATCTTAGAGATGAGGAAACTAAGGCACAGAGAGGTTAAGTAACTTGCCAAGGGTCACACAGCTACTAAGTAGTGGAGCCGGGATGGTCAGTCTCTCAGAGTCATGCTGAGTTTGCATCCTCTCTTCCTTCTCCCCTCCCCCTCTTCTTCATTGATGGAATGTTCCCACATATCCCTCCCCATCTTCTTTTCACTCCTTGGTCTGGCCCCTGGCCTGCAAAGAGTGGCAGTTCCACTCTACATTATTAATCCCCTCCCAGGCTTGTCACCAAGAAGCTAGTGTTTAAGTGCTGAAGTAACCACAGGCCCCCTCCAGGACCTGACCCCAGTCTGTCTCTCCAGCTCAGCCTTGCCTCACCCTAACCCCCACCAGGCAGAATTTCTGGCCATTTCCCTATGGTGCCTGGCTGCTTCTTGCTGACCCCTCTGCCTAGAAGACCCCCACTCCATCTATTTAGAGGGCTCTTACTCTTCTTTCAGTGATCAGAGTAAGCAGTGTGTTTTCACAGCAGGAAAATGGTGGAAACTTCTTAAATGCCCAGAAATAAGGGATTTATTGAACAAATGGGGAGTCATCTATACATTAGAATAGTATGCAGCCATTAAAATTGCTCTCAGAGAAGAGTAAGCTCCTAGGACATGCCAGGCATTGTGTTAGGTGTCCTAGGCCCATTGAATTCTCACAACTGCCCTGTGAGGGAGGCCCCGATTTTCTTTCCCTGTACAGATGCAGAAAGTGGGGCTCAGAGATAACAATCTGACACAAGCAGTGGGGCCTGGTTTGGGCCCAAGCCTTCACTGCCCATGCCCAGAACCTCTAAGCTATGCTTATGGTGCAGGAAATGTTTATGAACATGGTATTGTGTGAGCGTCAAAGCAAGTTGCCAAATGCTATCGAAGGCGTGATCCCAATTTGATTAGCAAAGATACACTTGCACAGAAAAATAATCACCCGCATTTTATCTCTGTTTGTTTCTGGATCTTGGGTGGGCTTGGAGTTCATTTTTATTCACTTCCTTCTGTTTGTCTGCTTTCTTCATTCTGTACAGTGAGTGCACCTGACTTGTATAAGATAGTTCTTCCCTACCCACCTCGCTTCACACTTTGAATAGTCTCCAGGCCCAAGTCGCCTCATCTAAGCAAACTTTCCTGCCCTCTCTGCCCACGCAGGCAGCTCAGCCATGTGTGCCCCCGCCTGCCTCTGGGTCCCGCACAACCTGTGTTCTCACGTCCCTCACAGCCCCCGATGTTTATGGATACTCACTGCTTATCGCCCCCCCCACCCCGCATTGGACTGAGGACTCTAGCAAAGAGCCCTCCCCCATGCCTGCCCCGCCCATCACCCATCTCCTCTCTCCAGTGCCCCAGCATGAGGCGTGGCCTGTGGTAAGCACCCCATGCTTGTGAAGTGCCCCACAGAACGACTGCGACTGCCCAGCTGTAGGGTGAGAAAATGGGTGGTTCCAAGGCCAGCCCCAAGCAGGAGTCCTGGTTCTCCACCAGGGGCTGCCCAAGCAGCACTCCCAGAGCGGGAGACGCCCTGCCTGGGTAAAAACCTATGATTCAGCTGCCACGGAGGGATGACCTGATACCCATGTTCTCTAAGGGAGCACTTTCCACCACCCCAGGGAGCAGGTATGCTCCCTGCTCCCCGCTCCCCACCACGAAGAGGTGACAGCCCAGCCCAGAGCTCTGCCTTGCGGTCAGCTTCCTGCTCTGCACAAGACTGCCACAAACGCACGTGTCCCCTGAGACGTAGACGCACACAGACGGAAGTATATACTCATGGGGACATGTGCATACACTCAGACCTGCACATACCAGAGACATGAGTACACAGAAAAACATGTAGATGCATATACAAACACATACCTGGACACAAAGACACGTGCACACGCACAGAACTGTGGACAGTCACAGATAAGTGTACACATACAGACACGTGCACATACGCACGCAGACACGGCCCTCCTGAGAGATGTGGGCACAGGCCCTTCGGAAGCCGTGTGGCAGAGAGGAAGCTATGAGGACCTGGAGAACTTCAGGCACCAGGGTTCTGGCCCTGACACTGCTGACAATTTGTGGTGTGACCTTTAGCAAGACACTTTCCATGCTGGACCTCAGGCTCCATAATTTTAAAATGTAGTCATTCCAATAAACTTAATAAGTAAGTATCTGCAGAGCAAGGGGCTCGGTAAACCAATGCACTTTAGATCTGGAAGCTTCCTCAGTGGTCTTGTCCAGTGCCCTCCGTACGAAAGAGGAGGAAGCAGATGTGGAGTGACTTTTTCAAGGTCCCACGGAGAGACCACGCAGATGAGAACTAGAATGCAGGTCTCCCAACCCGAGCAGGATTTTATCTGATTTACACCATTTAGAGAGTGATGGATTGGTATCTACTATGAGATTCTTCAGACCTATTAATACCTTACCTTTCCTTTTGCTTTCAAAACGAATTCAATACTATAGGCAAAATATATACAATCTGCTGGGGTTGTGGAGAAAAAGACCTCAGGACAGTTGCATGAGCCAAACGCTGCTGGGAACTCAGTGGTTACTCCAAGTAGTGGGCTGCTGCTTGCACTGAAGCAGGCAGAATTTGAGAGGTCCGGGGGCCTGAACCAGAGGTGTCCTCTTGTCCTGGCAATGGGCATCGAACGCTTCGTACTTGGCACTACCTTGACAGAACAATTCCTCCCTTAGGAATTTTTTGGGAAATAATTGAGGATGTTGGGGAAAGGTTTATCTACAAGAATGTTCATCCCAATGTCAGCTATATAACAGCTAAAATATAGATACAATTTAAATAAGTAAAATTGGGGGTAAATCTATCAGGGATAAATTACCCCAGAGTCAGAATAACCATGAAACTTTTTACAATCATTTTTTCCCAAAGAATACTTAATTGCACATGGAAGTGACCATGGTGTTTTATGAAGGAAAAAGAGCCTGTAATAAAGCAGCAAGAAGAGGTGCCGTAGCTCGGAGATGAGAGGCATAGATTCTAGAATTAGATGGAAGGGAAAAAAATTAGGTGGAATGAAAAAAATTCACCAGCATTTTAACTCTGATTATTTCTGGATGGTGGGTGGGTTTGGCATTCATTTTTATTCCTTTCTTTGTGTTTCTCTGCTTTTCTTCATTTTGTGCAGAGAACGTGCATAACTTCTATAAGACAGCACGACCCACCCACCATGCTACTTGCTTTAAATAGACTCCAGGCCTGCATCACCTTGTCTAGGCGACTTGTTCTGCTCTCCCTGCCCACCCAGGTAGCTCTGCCCCCTTGCCCCTGCCTGCCTGGGGGAGCCTCTACCACTTAGCAGCTGTGTGACCTCAGGCAAGCGCTTGATCTCTCTGAGCCACAGGTTCCCCACCCAGAAAAGGAGCATGATCATAGTACATACATCATGAGGTCAGCAGAAGGATTAAAGAATATGATATATTTCATTTGCTTAGTGCAAACCCCGGCACATTGCAAGCATTTGGAAAAGCATACTATATATCTGTATATATGTGTTTGCATGCACACACACTCACACATATTCAGACACACAAACACATATATATAAATTGGTGGGATATACATAAAATATTAGAAGTGCATCTCTTGAGTTTTGTTTTCTCGTTTTTTATTACTTTGGAAATCAGGGGAAACAAAAGGTTATGAAAAAAGAAAGGAAAATGTCACCCCTAATACCACTGTGTGTGACACAGTGGGACCCTGGCAGCACAGGAGAACAAGGACTAAAATTCAGCCCTCCGCATGCCTAGCCCAGTAATCCTTCCTCTGGACCACGCATGGGAGGGCAGATGCTAAAGGATATCGGAGCCCAAGGATGATCACGGTGGGTCAGAAGAGCCCAGAATGGCATGTATAGAGTGGATGAAGGAAACTGATTGCAGGGAGAAAAAAAAGGGAGAAAGTAAGTCAGACAGATACGATCACTCCATTTTACAGAGGAGGAAACTGAGGCTCAGGGTGGTGGAGTGACTTGCCTGAGGCCCCTTGGCAGTCACTGCCTGAGCCAGGATTTGAACCAAGGCCTGTTGATTTCAAAGTGTATATTGTTGACACCATTTCTCTTTAACTGATGGAGTCGTACAGAAGAGTGGCTTTGCAGGTACAGAAAAGTGCGAAGGCTCCAAGGTTGGGTCTGGTTGCCTTGAAGGTCCACCTGGCTGCAGGAACTCAGAGGTCGGTTGGGTGAGATGTCATTGATTTCCAGAGTCCTTTGGCCCCCGGAGCTATTGGTTCTGATTGCAGGTAAAGATGTGGAAACTGCCATCCCAGTGTGCCTGGGCTCCTTGTGGTCCTCCTGGAGCAGGAAAGCCAAGCTCTAGTAGCCCCTGCGTCTCCCAGCTTCTTCTAATAGGTTCATCATCTGCCCTGTTTTGTTGTCCCCAGTTCAGGCCACCCTGCTTCTGCCTGGTGAGTGGCCTCTTTCAAAGGTGAGCTGGCCTTTCTCCGCCTTTGACAATCGATCCATTCAAAGGCGGGCCTGCATCTCCACAAGCAGGTTGGTGTTGTCACACAGGCAGATCTCTGCCACAGCAGGCAAATGGGTGTGCAGGTGGGTGTCCACATGCCCTGATATCTAGGTGTGCCCTTAGTGCAGGAGGCAGGGCGGGGGTGAGAAGAGACAGCCGGTGGGCAGGGGGAGGGTGGTCAGAGACCGTGCCTTGGGACAGTCAAGGTTACTTGCAGCTCCACCAAAAAGCCCTCTATCGTCAAATAAGCTTGAGAAATGCCAAAAGTTATATCTCTTTCTTTAAATTTACAGTATATACATTACTGTGATGAAGACTCTGAGAAGGAAAGGAAGGAAACTTCATTAACTTTTAACTGAGAATTTCCATATTTTTTCCCTCCTTCCTTCCTCCCTCCCTCCCTCTCATCCTTCCTTCTACAAATGTTTAGTAAGTTCCTAATATCCACCAGGGACTGTCCCATGTACTGGGGATACAGCAGTGAGCAAAACAAACCAAGGCTCCTTGCCCCTGTGGGGCTGACATTCCAGTTGAAGGAGACAGACAATAAACATAACAAGTAAAACAGGGAATATTCGGTGGGTGGAGGCAAGTGCGATGGAGGAGGATAAGGCAGGCAAGGAGGATGGAGAGCAGTTTGCACTTTTAAGTATGCTGGTGAGGAAGCCCTAACTGAGAAGGTGATATTTGATCTAAGATCTACAAGAGGCAAGGAAGCCCAGGTTGGGGGGTGGGGAGCATTTCATGTGGAGGGACCTGCAAGTGCAAAGGCCCTGAGGCAGGGGGAGGCCACCAACCCTACCCCACCCTTGACCCAGGACACATTTTAGCATCTACCAAAGCTGTCTGAGAAACGTAGAGAGGTTAAGAACAAGGCTTTAGTCAGAAAGACCTACGTGTTTATCCCACTTCATCTCTCCTACTAGTCTATGCGAATTTAGGCAAATGATGCCATTTCTCAGAGTCTCAGTTTTCTCATCCAGAAAACAGGGGTAACAACATGCACCTACTTCATAGAGCCACTGTGAGGTGCAAATGAAGCCACACTTGCACGTGCCTTCACTCTGCCTGGCCCATGGGAAACCCCCATAAGTGTCAACTCTCGTTGTCATGATTAATATTATTGCAGCTGCATAAGGAATCGTCTCACCCCTGGGGGACCCATCACATTCCGAGTCCACTGCTGAATCCTCCAAGTGTCAGGCAGCAAGGGATGGAGGCAAACATCAGTTCTCATAGAGCCAGGGACCCAGAGGGCGGGTGCATGCCTCACGGGAATCCTGCTGCCAGCTGCTCCTGTGGCAAATAATCCCTGATGATAAGGAGGAACGGATCAGAGAGAACGCAGGAGAAATGCTAGATGAATGACCGAGACATAGCCACCTAGAAAGAAGCCAACACGGGCTTCCTGAGTGTCCTCTGCCGCCCTGTTAGCCTTCCCTGCCCCAACTCTGGGCTGTGGGAATTGGCCTCCTAAAACACCAGGACCATTAGGAATTTCAAGTACTCTCTCTCACACCCCCTCCTCAAATACGTAAATCTCCCTCTTTCCCCCACCAGCTTATTTTTCACTGTAAGCTCCCCACCCTCACCCCGGAGCTGTCTCCTTCCTGCTGAGACTGTAGGTGGTTTATTCAAGAAGTATTTGTGAGCACCGACTCTGTGCAGCCACTGTGACAGGCACTCGGGATACAAAACAATCTCCCTTCTCTCATGGAGCATTCAGACCAGTGGTTCTCAAAGTATGGTCCTCAGACCATCAGTCCCATCATCACCTGGGAACTTGTGAGAAATGAAGATCCTCGGTCCCACCCCAGACCTATTGAATCAGAAATTCTAGGGTGGGGCTCAGCAATCTGTGTTAAGTCTTCCAGGTGATTCTAACGCACGCCAAAATGTGAGGTCCAGTGGTCTAGAACAGCGGTACTCAACCAGGTATAATTTTGTGTGTGCACGCAGGCACGCGCACGCACGCACACACACACACACACACCCCTGCCCCAAGGTATTTGGCAATGTCTACAGATATTGTTGATAATCACAGTGTGCAGGGGATGCTATTGACATCTACTGGATAGAGACTAGGCATGCTGCTAAACATTCTGCAACACAGAGGGTGACCCTGCCCCAGACAGAGACTTATTTGGCCCAAAATAGCAATAGTGCCAAGATCAGGAAACCCTGGTCTAGAGGCAGGGAGAGAGAGAGAGAGACAATGCACACTGACATAAATAAATGAATAAGATCGTTTCAGACAGTAAGTGCTCTTGAAGCAACTAAGTTAAGGTAATAAGAGAGTGGCTAGTGGGGATGGTGATATTGGGTGACCGGGGGAGCCTCTCTGAGGAGGTGACTTTTGAGCTGAGACCTGGATGACAAGAGGGACCTGGTCATGGAACACTTGGGAAGAAGATTCCAGGCAAAGAGAACAGCCAGTGCAAAGACCTAAAGTGGGCAGGAGCTTGATGTGTTGGAGGTTTGGGGAGAAGGCTGGATTATGACCCTGGTTGTAGGAAACCCTTCCTCCCTCCCTCCTTTGTTTCCACCCTCGCTCCCTCTTCCTTCCTCCCTTCCTTCCTTCAGCAAGTATTTATTAAGTACCTACTTGGTGCCAGGCCCTGTAGTAGACATCGGTGCCCTGCAAAGCACCCGGATGAGCTAGACTGAATCACTGGTCAACAGAGAGGAAGTTGAAGAGCAGAGAGTCCTTGAAACCAGGACTGGAGAGATGGATGGGGTGCCGGGAATGACAGTGTAGGACCTGGTCTCCAAACATGAACTTACCCCTCCCAGTATTCACACCCTGTGCAATCCTCTCCCCTTGACCTTGAGCTGGCTTATGACTTGTTTTTGACCAATGGAGTCCTGCAGAAGTGATGCCTGTAACGTCCAGGCTGGGTCAGAAGCCCTGCGGCTCTCACCTGGGTCTCTTATAGAATGCTCACTCCTGGGTTCCCTCTCTGGGAACCTAAAGAAAAAATCTCTTCCTGTTTCCTCTAGGCACAAACACTTCTGACACCAGATGTGTGGGTTTTTCCACACCAAGCAATTCTCCAGTTCTTGGAGGAAACCAACTGGGTGTCCTACAATGGAACTCCGTTCTGACACTAACTGCCCAGAGTTAGCACAGACCTCACAGGTTAAGAACCCAATCTCTAAAGACTGCCCCCCACTTCCGATGCCAATCTCAAGTCCCAGGTGGTCCCCTGTACTTCTGACCAACTGGCTATAAATCAGGGGTTCCCATAACCTCCTCCTCAGTTTTGATAATCCGCTCTAATGGCTCACAAAGTTCAGGGAAACATTAATTTACATTTGCCAGTTTATTATAAAGGATATCACAAAAGATGAGCAGCCAGATGAAGAGGTACAAGGTATAAGGAAGGGGTGCAGAGCTCCCATGCCCTCTCCAGGTGTGCCCCCCTCCCAGCACCTCCATATATGTTCACTAACCCGGAAGCCCTCCAAACCCTTTCATTAGGGTTTTGGTGGAGGCTCCATTACATAGGCATGGTTGATTAAATCATCGGGCATTCGTGATTGACTCAACCTCCAGCCCCTCTCCCTTTCTGGGAGGTCGGGGGGGTGGGGCTGAAAGTTCCAACCCTCTAATCACACGCTGGTTTCCCTGGCAACCAGCCCCCAACCTTAGCGGCCTTCCAAAAGTCACCTCATTAACATAAGCTTAGGTGTGATTGAAAGGGGTTTATCATGAATAACAAAAGATGTTACCGGGAGCTGGGGACAAAACCCAAATATTACAACAAACATTACCAAAAAAAAATTATCACTCTTATCTCCTAGCAAATTACAAGGGTTTTAGGAACTCTGACCAGGAGCCAGGGATGAAGACCAAAATCTACAGTTTTATCGTATCACAGAACCCAACGGCTATGCTGTGAGAAGCCCCTGCCACCGGGGGTGGGGGGTTCAGGGGGGAGGGGTGGGCACAGGCAGGCTCTGTGTTTCACAGCTCCAGCTCAGCCCAGCCCACCACCAGCATCAGCCGCCGGCCATGCAAGGGTGCCATCTTGGATATTCCAGCCCAGTTGAACCCCACTGTCTGCAGCCTCAGTCAGCATCACATGGAGCAAAAGAGCCACCAGCTGAGCCCAGTCAATCCATGGGCACATGAGAGGTCATAAAACTGTTGTTGTTTTCAGCCACTAAGTTTGGGGAGGGTTTGTCATGACGCAATAGAGAGGTAAGACAGGCAGGATTCTGACACTTATGGGTCCTGCCTTGGGAGAGTCCCATAAACAGAAATTCAAACACCCCAGGGCACTATGTGAGAAAAGCTCGGGGCAGCTGGAAAAGCAGTTGGGAGATGAACTACTTGGGTCCTGGCCCTGGTTCTTCTACAAGGTGCTGTGTGGTCTGGGGCCCAAACCTCTCTGGACATCAGGTCTCCTGGTCTCAGAGCACCGTTCTAGTTCTGCCATCCTTGGCTGGCTGGGTTCTTTGCTGATCTTTAATCAATCTGCAGATTCCTGCCTCCAAACATTTGCTCACGCTGATCACCCGCTGGAGTATTCCAGGGGGTCCCTGGGCATCCTCCCTGACAGCACCAACCCACTGCACATTCCCAGTAATGTTTCCAGAGCACAGGCTCTCTGGATCACACCACCTGGGTGCAAATTCCAGCTCTGTCACCTCCTAGGTATGACTGTGGATGGGTCTCTTCACCTCTGTGTGCCTTAGTTTCCTCATCAGTAAAATAAGAGCACATCTCTCATGGGAGTAGTTGTATAGACTTAATGAGACAATTCATGTAAATATTTAGCCCTGAGCCTGACCCACGTCAGCTGCTGCCCTTAATTCCCCTCATTTCCTGTCTCACACATTTGTGCTCCATTGAGCATATTTAATTTGAGTCTAAACTCTCTCTCCTGATAGGCTTCAGGCTTCTGGAAGGACTGACTCACACTGAAACCCAGACCACAAGATTCAGCACCAACAAGGAGAGCAGACACTGCCCTGGGAGCCAGATGTCTGCATTCCTTTCCCTGGCTGTGGGATCTGGGCACCCCGCTTAGCTCTTCTGAGATGGTGATTGCCCCCACTCAGCCTCCTCGTGGGACAAGGTGAAGATGAACCGAGATACCGGGTGCAAAATGCTGTGTAAACTGCTGTGTGCGGGACGTGTACACATAAGGGACATAGTGGCCCGGGGTCAGACCACAGGCCTGGAAGGCAGAAGAGCCGGTTCTCGTTCTGGCTGTGTGACCTTGGGCACCTTGCCTCCCCTCTCTGGGCCTCGGTACTCCCCAAGGTAAAGTGAGATGAAGTCAGAAAACCTACAGTCATGTTGGTTTAGCCCACATAGCAACCTCTAAAAATTCAAACCTACTTTTTAAAGACTCTAGGCATTCACGTGAAAATCAATTTCTAGGTTCTCTCTGAAAAATCAGAACACAGGACCCGCACATCCACGTGGCAGATACTGGATGGTGGCATCCCCTTTAGAGGGGATTCTGCTTTCCCATTCCCCACAACTCCCCACCCACACCAGGCCTCTCGCCCCTCCTGCTGTTTTCAAGGAATGTCGCTTGCGCAGCCCTGACAGCCATCGGAGTTTGCCAGCCCCGAAAGAGATGGCCTCCGGGGGCCACTTGCTGTGCTAACTTCCTAAGAATCTCTGCCTGCGACGATTATGACAGTTATACTTCCTGGTATCCTGGTCAGCCGGCACTGTTCTGGGAACACAATGGACGCTCAGCAAACATTTGGTTCCCACCCCTCCCCGGCTGCCTGGTGACCTCAGTTACCCTCCAGCCCTCGAGGGTTGAGATGCATCCTGCAGGGTGAGCGCTGGCTGAGCCCCGTCCCCGCGCAGCCTGCGTCCATGCAGCCAAAATCAGGACCTGGCTCTGCTGCGGCGGGTCTCAGAAATCCCCAGGAACTGTGGAGGCTTCTTTCTGACCAGTTCCAGATTGGCAACTCTGGCCTCTCCCACTCTCTCACCTCAAAGAGAATCAAACTGCACCTGTGGGCAGACATCTGCCTTCACCACGCAGAGAGATGGAGGACGTGGACCCTCCCATCACACAGACGCGTGTTGAAACCCGAGCTCCATCACTTGGCAGCTGTGACTGTAGCTGTGTCAGCCTGGGTTCTCCAGAGAAATAGAACCACTCGGGTATATAGAGACATATAAGAGGAGATTTATTATAGGGGTTGATTCACATGATTACGGAGGCTGAGAAGCTCCACATTCTGCCCTCTGCAAGCTGGAGACCCAGGAAACGGAAAGCTGGTGATGTCATTCAGTCTGAGCCTGAAGGCCTGAGAATCTGGGGGGCTGATGGTGTAAATCCAAGGCCGAGTTGGAAAGGTCCAAGAACCAGGAGCGCTGATGTCCAAGGGCAGAAGAGGGATGTCCCAGCTCAAGAAGAGAAAGTGAATCCGCCCTTCCTCCAACTCTTTGTTCTCTCCAGGCCCTCAAAGGATTGGATGGTGCCCACCTCATTGGCAAGGGTGACCTTTATTCAGTCTACTCACTCAAATGCTCATCTCTTCAAGATACACCCAGAAATAATGCTTTGCCAGCTATCTGGGCATCCCTTAGCCCAGTCAAGTTGACACCTCAAATTGGCCATCACAGTGGCTGAAGTCCTTAACTTCTCTGATGCTCAGGTTCCTCAAGTGTGAAGTGGGAAAGGCACTCTCCCTGCCCTCCCTGGAGGGAGGGTGCTGAGAGGATTAGAGGGGTCTGTCGGTAAAGCGTTTAGCCAGCCTGGTAATGAACACCCAGCGAGTAGCAGCTGTTGGCACCATGGTCTCGGTCACAGAAGGACATCATGGCTTACCATTACCAAACCAGAAGGGACTATTTCCCCAACTCCATCATGAAATCAAGAAGAAATTGGTGAACATGGCTGGAGTCAAATTGGAACTGGGTGGGGGGAGCCCAGTACCATGCAAACCTCTTACCCCCATGTAGAAGACACCTCTTAGTTCTTGCCCACCCGGCATCCATATTTCCCTTCTAGTAATAGCACCACAAGTTTCCTCCTCCGTGCTCAGTGTATGGAATTTGTTGAGGTTGATGCTATCACCCCAGAATCAGGCCCGACCAATCAGAGCCCTGACTCCTCCAACTGCAGTGATTTGTTCAGAGGTGCACATGTGAGACCCAGGCTAGGCCAATGAGAAGCCTCTCTGGGATTTTTGCTGAACTCTTGGAAAAGAGGCATCTTTCAGCTGGAGTGCCTAAGCTGATAGGACATAAGCCTGTAGCTACTGGTGGGCAACTTTACAAACAGAGAGAAAAAAGAAAACAAAACAAAACCAACCTGCCTGAGAGTGAATCCAACACAGAGGAAAGCAGAACCAAGGGCGTAGGGAGAGTTCCTGACAAGAACATCTGAACCCAGATCCAGTATGACTGAAGCTGTGTACATCCTCGCCTTTGGATGTTTCAGGTACGCATATCAATAAACTCCTTTTTCAGCTTGAGCCAATTTGAGTCGTGTTCCTGCCACTTGTAACGAAAGCGTCCTAACACAGTCCAGAAATAAAGTCTGCGACAAACAGAAAGAGTGAGTGATTAAACAAGTGAATTAATAAGTAGGTACGTGAACAAATGAGTGAGTGAATGAAACATTCTGGGAAACAATCCATTCTTGTTCTCTGAGCCTCAGATGCCAACACCTTCTGTCCCCGAAAAGCCTCCTCTGTGGCTCCAGGTTTCAGGAAGACTCAGCCCGTGGTGCTTTGTCAGGAAGGATTTTGCAGTCTGTCTCAGAGGGGGTCCAGACGGCTTCAGTAGGCAAGTCACTAATCTTTGGATGAGCCCGAGTTTCCCTACTGTGGAAAGGGGAGAAGAGGTCTCGTCTCATAGGGCTGTCACGATGGTTAAATGTGATCACGCACATAAAACACTTGCCAGAGGGCCTGGTAAAGCAATGGCATTTGGTAAGCAACAGCAGTCATGACCATTATTGTCAGGATGCTTTCAGGCTGAGCTCATAGCCACCTCTACAAAGTCTCCTCTGACCCCTGAGTCCCCATCAGCCTGCTTCCTGTAGGGCAGCATTCAAGTGGGCAAGCTTGCCACGCACTTAGATGCTGTCTTGCTCAAACCTCGGGGTATCAGAATCCCCAAGGGGAGTGTGTTACAAATGCAGACTCCCAGGCTCGCCTTCTGAGGACCTTTGCCAGAAGGCTACCATGGGGCCCAGGAATCTGCATTTTCACCAAATTCCCGCCCCCCCCCCCCGAGGTGATTCTGAAACAAGTGGTCCACAGACTATGCTCGGAGAAACACCCACCTAACCACCAGCCCATTTTAAGATGGGAAAGCTAAGGTCCAGAGGGGGACACAGATTGGCCCAAAGTCACATAGTGATTCACTGGCATAGCCAGACTGAACCAGAACTTGTGCTCTGTGGACCTGCGCTAGTTCCACCTTGCTGCATGGGGGTCCCTCTCTGTGGACTGAAGCTTTCCTGCCTCTGATGCATTTCCCAGAATCAGGTTCTCCCATCACCGGCCTGCCTACTGCCTCCAGAGAGTAGGTCCACTCAGGGACCCTGAACCTGCTGGTGCTCAAAAAATATCTATTAGACGATGGGATATTTGGGACTGTAGCAGGGCCAAAATATTTAGCAGGGTTTTTAAAAAATAGTTCATCATAATTTTTCTTCACCTGAGTGTACACCAAATGATTTTGAAGTAAGATACAGTATAAAGATATGTGATTAACCATTCACATAATATGCAAAACTTTGGAAACCAAATGCCATAATGTAATTTTTTTTAAGGAGTTCAGATTTTAACCTTAGTGTTAAAAGGAATTTTTTCCTGTTTTTTCTTCAATTGAAGTATAGTTGATTTACAATGTTGTGTTAGTTTTAGGTGTACAGCAAAGTGATTCAGTTATACATACATATAAATATCTATTCTTTTTCAGATTCTTTTCCCTAACAGGTTATTACAAAATATTGAGTATAGTTCCCTGTGCTATACAGTAGGTCCTTGTTGTTTACCTATTTCATATGTAGTAGTGTATATATGTTCATCCCAAACTCCTAATTTATCCCTCCCCAGTATCTTCAGCAAAGGAGGCAGGTGACCTGGCCATGGGAGTGATGGGGTCTCCAAAATGGCACAGGGGAAGCACCATCATCCCTTGAGGGATCCCAAACCGTAGATTTTTTTTCTTGTTTTTTTCTCTCTTGAGGAGAGAGTTGGGATGTTGACCGAGCTGCTATGAATCTGCCAGACTGTAAACTCCAGCACTGGGGTCTGAATCTGCCTTGCTCACCCGTACTTCACACTCTCCCTGCCTGATGTACTGTAGGTGCTCAACAAGCGATGACTGAGGGAAATGGAACTGTGGACCCTGCTTCCCATTCTAAGTAGTTCATTTCTTTTTTTCTTTTTTTAAAATAAATTTATTTATTCATTTATTTATTTTTGGCTGCATTGGGTCTTTGTTGCTGTGCGCGGGTTTTCTCTAGTTGCGGCGAGTGGGGGCTACTCTTGGTTGTGGTGCACGAACTTCTCATTGCGGTGGCTTCTCTTGTTGCAGAGCACAGGCTCTAGGCGCGCGGGCTTCAGTAGTTGTGGTGCGTGGGCTCAGTAGTTGTGGCTCACGGGCTCTAGAGCACCGGCTCAGTAGTTGCACATGGGCTTAGTTGCTCCGCGGCACGTGGGATCTTCTCAGACCAGGGCTCGAACCCGTGTCCCCTGCACTGGCAGGCAGATTCTTAACCACTGCGCCACCAGGGAAGTCCTTTTTTTTTTTAAACATCTTTATTGGAGTATAACTGCTTTACAATGGTGTGTTAGTTTCTGCTTTATAACAAAGTGAATCAGCTGTATATATCCATATATCCCCATATCTCTTCCCTCTTTCATCTCCCTCCCTCCCACCCTCCCTATCCCACCCCTCTAGGTGGTCACAAAGCACCGAGCTGATCTCCCTGTGCTATACGGCTGCTTCCCACTAGTTAGCTATTTTACATTAGATAGTGTATATATGTCCATGCCACTCTCTCACTTTGTCCCAGCTTACCCTTTGCCCTCCCCGTGTCCTCAAGTCTATTCTCTAGTAGGTCTGCGTCTTCCTTCCCATCTTGCCCCTAGGTTCTTCATGACCATTTTTTTTTTTAGATTCCATATATATGTGTTAGCATGCGGTGTTTGTTTTTCTCTTTCAGACTTACTTCACTCTGTATGACAGACCTTTTTTTTAAATGTATTTTTTTGCGTTGGGTCTTCGTTGCTGCACGCTGGCTTTCTCTAGTTGTGGCAGGTGGGGGTTACCCTTCATTGCGGTGCGCGGGCTTCTCATTGTGGTGGCTTCTCTTGTTGCAGAGTATGGGCTCTAGGCGCGCGTGCTTCAGTAGTTGCAGCACGTAGGCTCAGTAGTTGTGGCTCACGGGCTTAGTTGCTCCACGGCATGTGGGATCTTCCTGGACCAGGGATCGAACCCATGACCCCTGCATTGGCAGGCAGATTCTTAACCACTGCGCCACCAGGGAAGTCCCAGTAGTTCATTTCTTGTACTAGAAATGTTCTGACTGCAACAAAAATGTTACCATCCCTCTAACGTCACCATCCCCGTCCCCCTCTCTGCTCCCTGTCCCACCTTTCCAGCTATGGGATTGGGGGCATGGAGGCCCATGAGATGGTCCTGGTGCCCATCTTGGACCATCTTTTCCAGCGTCACATATCTGTGGGACGGAGGGTGGGTGGGAAGGAGGTTTCTGCTGCAGTTGCTTGTGCGCATCTGGGCGTGCCGTCACCCCCCCTGCCTGCCCTTCCTCGCATCAGTGCTTTGGCGCTGCGGCCCCTGGCTCAGCCAGGACTGGATATGATTGATTCTTTATGGCCTGTGGATTTGATGCCCGTGCTGAGCACATGTGGAAGATAAGCCAGGGAGGAGGTGGGGGAGAGGAGAGGCAAGGGGGAGCTCTGTGGGCCAGACCCCAACTCTTACAAGGCGCAGGGCTCCCCCCGGGCCTGGCCCAGAGCAGGACACCTCTTCCCGCTGCACCCTCATGCTGATGACTCTGGTTTCTAGAATTGTCCTGAACCTCATTTCCCAGCAATGTTCAGTCAAATGGGAATGTCCAAGCCCGGGCCCTTCAGATGGGACAAGCCTGGGCCAAATGTCCTCCTGAAAAAATGTGATGTGAGCATTGTTCATCTGTTATTGATTGGGAGACTATGAGCTTTGCTTCCAAAATCTCCAACAAAACTGGCTTGGAGGAGAATTTCCTGAATCCCAGGGTAAGTGGATAAAGATGTTCCCCAGGAGTCCGGGGTGGTGCTGGTGGGGAAGCTCATGCCCAGTTTGTTTTACCCTTTGTTACTTAATGAAGAACAGAAAACAATCAGCCCAACCGCTCTGCATCCAGGGACTTCTCCCTTTGAGTTAATTGCCGGTTGGAGGCAGGGCCCTGCTCAGCCTGAGAGCTCCTGGGAATCTGCCCATTCTTCTTATCTTTTGGGGTGGGGGATGGGGCATTCTGTGGAAGGGCTGTTGCACCTGCAGGTGGTATTAGGAACGTAGGAGGTTTCCGGGGAGCATGGCAGAACATTTGGGGAGCTTGTTCAGTTGCTGGAGTGGGCCAGGTTACAGAGAGAAAGATCCAACTCTGAGGTCCCCCTATTAGAAGCCCTACCATTTACCAGCTGTGTGACTTGGGGAGAGGGAGTTCACTTTTCTGAGCCTCAGTTTCCTCATCTGTGAAATGGGTGTCACCTCAGCTCCTGTCTCGTGGGGTCATTACCAGCAGTCAAGGAGAGTGGGTCTGCAACGCACTTTGCAGGGTGCCTGGTGCACAGCAAGCGCTCAGTAAGCCTGGGCTGTTATTACGATTATTCCCTGACATCAGCAGCTAGGACTCTGCTGACTTCATGGTGAGTCCCAGAGACGCCCAGAGAGATGGGATCACCCCTTCCCTGCACTTCTCCTTCCCTCCTTCCACCCCCACCACATGCTCTTGGGCCGTGGATGGAAGGATGAGGACAGGCAGGCAATCTGAGTCAGAGTGCTTGTCATCTGGGTGGGGGGAGTAGTGGGGGAGGAGGAGCCAGGAGACCTCAGCCTGAGTCAGGGTGTGGCTGGAGAGGCCAGTCCTTGGCCACAAGGCTCCACTGTGTGGCAGCCTCCTATCTCAGGGTCACTGATCTAGGGTGCCCTCAGCCTTCACAGCTGGCAAGGAAGGCATGCCCTGCTCATGGCCTTTTCCCTGTGCATCTATGTGGCAGTGGGCTCCGAATGCCTCCTCTCCCACATAAGCAGGTTGATTTTTGCCTTGTGCATTTCAAAGGGTTGTTACACAGCTCAACTCAGTACAGGACTCAGAACAAAACTAAGACCTGAACGACCCAGACAAGTCCCTGCCTAACTTGGAACTATGCGAATACTGGACGGACTCAAACCGACGTGGCAAAGTCTCAGAGGACGGAAGCGGGACTTGAACCACCACCCACAGAAATCAGGCAGAGCTTACAGTCCGCATCCAGCCAGGTTGCTTGCTGCTCAAAGAAAAATCTCAACATTCTCCAAAGACAATAAGAATCCAGAATCTACACAACATGACATTCACGATGTCCAGGGTGCAATTCAAAATTTTCAACATAGAAACAGCCATGAAGATATGAAGGCTCTTTAACCTGGTAAAAGGCATCTATGAAAAATCTAGAACTAACAGCAGACTTAATGGTGAAAGATTGAATGCTTTTTCCTATGAGATGTATCTTGCACCGTATATAAAAATGAAATCAAAATGGATCATACACCTAAATATAAATCATAAAAACACAAAAGTTCTAGAAGAAAACGTAGGAGGAAATCTCTGTGATCTCAGGGTAGGCAAAGATTTGTTGGATTCAGCACCAAAAACACTATCCGTAAAAGAAGAGATGGATGAATTGGACTACACCAAAATTAAGAGTTTATGCTCCTTGAAACACTCTATTAATGAAAAGATAAGGCACAGATTGAGAAAAAGCCATTTGCAAATCACATATCTGTTAAGAGATTTGCATCTGGAATATATAAAGAACTCTCAAAAATAATAAGAAAGCAAACAGCCCAACCAAAAAAATGGGCAAAAGATTTGAACAGACACTTCACCAAGGAAGACATATGGGGGCAAATAAGCACATGAAAAATGTTCAAAATAATTAATCACCTGATAACAGATAATTAAAACCACAATGTGATACCATTCACATCTACCGAAATGGCTGAAATTTAAAAGACCGACCATATCCAGTATTGGTGAAGAGGAAACTCTCATACACTTCTGGTGGGAATGGAAAATAGCATAACCGCTTTGGAAAATAGTTTGGCAGTTTTCGAGTAGTTAAACATAGACCTACTATATGACCCAGCCATTTCATTCCTAGGTACTTACCCAAGAGAAAAGGAATTATAGATGTTTATAAAACCTTGTGTGTGTTCATAGCAGCTTTATTTGTGATAGCTAAAAACCAGGACCAATCCAAATGTTCATCAACAGATGAATGGATAAACCAATTGTGGTATATCCATACAAAGACTACTACTCAGGAATTAAAAGGAATAAAGATATAGGCAAGGGCTTTCCTGGTGGTGCAGTGGTTAAGAATCTGCCTGCCAATGCAGGGCACACGGGTTCGAGCCCTGGTCTGGGAAGATCCCACATGCCGCGGAGCAACAAAGCCCGTGAGCCACAACTACTGAGCCTGCACGTCTGGAGCCTGTGCTCCGCAACGGGAAAGGCCACGACAGTGACAGGCCCGCACACCGCGATGAAGAGTGGCCCCCGCTCGCCACAGTTGGAGAAAGCCCTCGCACAGAAACAAAGACCCAACACAGCCAAAAATAAATAAATAAATTAATTAATTTTTAAAAAAAATAAAATAAAATAAAGATATAGGCAGCAACATGGATGAATCACATAATTAGGCTGAATGAAAGAAGCCAGACCAAAAAAGAATACATACTATGTGACTGTATTTATATACAGTTCTAGGAACTGCAAACAATTTACAGTGACAGATGCAGATCAGTGATGCTGGGATTGGCGGAAAGTTTTCTTATCCCAATTATAGTGATGGTTTCATGATTGTATACATATGTCAAAACTGGCCAATATTGTACAACTGAAATATATGTAAGTTATTGTACTTCAAATATAACTCAATAAAGTTGGGGAGAAAAGGGAATAGCTTTCTTCCTAAACTGATATTAAATGCCCATTCATATATCACCCAAGGCATCCTGTGCACCACCCAGGCCTCTCACTAGGAAAAACTTCCCTAAGTACTGTAAAGAGCCCAATTCATATGACCTGCAGTGGCCTACAGCCTGGTGAGTTGGAGGAAGCAGACATAAAGCACTAACTATAATGCGACTGTGAACTTAACTTGAACCATAGGAGAAGTAAAACCCAAGAGTTATGGGAGTACTGAGGAGGGACAAATTCTCTCCTAGCCCAGGCTCCTCCAAAGTAGAGCCTGAGGCACAGGGCTCATGTGTTATTACTTTATTAGGAGATGGAATCCCAGTGTGATGGCTAATTTTATGTGCCAACCTGACAGGGTTACGGGGAGCCCAGACATCTGGTTAAACATCTCTGGGTGTGTCTGTGACGGGGTTTCTGGAAGAGATCAGTGTTTGAATCAGTGGATTGAGTACAGAAGATCACCCTCCCCAATGTGGGTGGGCATCATCCAATCTGTTGAAGACCTGACTAGAACAGAAAGGGGAGGAGAGTTGAATTTTCTCTCTCTATACCTGACTGCTTGAGCTGAGACATTGGCCTTCTTCTGCCCTTGGATGGGGACTTATACTATCAGCCCCCCTGGTTCTCAAGCCTTTGGAATCGGGCTGGAATTACACCACCAACTTTCTTGGGCCTCTAGCTTGCAAATGGCAGACAGTGGGACTTTTCAGCCTCCATAATCGTGGGAGCCAATTCCTTATAATAAACCTCGTTATTAAATCTCTTGATCAATATCGATATAAATACAAACTCCTGTTGGTTCTGTTCCTCTGGAGAAGCCTGAATAATACATCCAGGAAGCAGAAGTGAAGGGCAAGAGGAATGAAACGGGGAGGGGAAGGGCCATAGGAGGATGTGAGATCAAGCCGGCTACAGACAAGAGTCACTGAATCTATATCTCAAATTCATACTGTCTTCGGAGCTCCAGGCCAACAGACATCTCTGCTCAGTGGAAGCCAGACTGGGCTGTCATCCTCCCCACCCTCAGTCCTCACTCCCACTCAGCATATGGCTCCAACACTCAGTTAAAGGCCCCACATCCTGTTAGTTGCTCATGCCAGAAACCTGGAAATCTTCCTGGTATCCCCTGGCCTCCTCCATATCCAGGCATCACCAAGCCGGTTGATTCTACCTCCTCCATATTATCTCCAGGTACTTGCTACTCAAAGTGCGGTCCAGCAGCATCAGCACCAGACTCTCACCCCAGCCCAGACCTACGGGCTAAAATCTGCACTTTAACAACATCTCCAGATAATTCGTATGAACACTAAAGTTTGAGAAGCCCTGCTCTCCAACTTCTCATTTTCTCAGCCTCTGCAGTACATTGACATCAACTGAGGGTCTTTAAAATACTGATGCCTGGGGGCTTCCCTGGTGGCGCAGTGGTTGAGAATCTGCCTGCCAATGCAGGGGACACGGGTTCGAGCCCTGGTCTGGGAAGATCCCACATGCCGCGGAGCAACTGGGCCCGTGAGCCACAACTACTGAGCCTGCGCGTCTGGAGCCTGTGCTCCGCAACAAGAGAGGCCGCGATAGTGAGAGACCCGCGCACTGTGATGAAGAGTGGCCCCTGCTCGCCACAGCTAGAGAAAGCCCTCGCACAGAAACGAAGACCCAACACAGCCATAAATAAATAAATAAATAAATTAATTAATTAATTAAAAATACGGATGCCTGGGTCCCATCTCCAGAGATTCTGATTGAATTGGTCTCGGGTGTGGCCTGAGCATCTGGATGTTGCAGTTCTAACGTGCAGCTGGGCTTGAGACCCGCTGCCCTCGCCCCTGTCTCTCCCATCCTCCCCGTGGCCCCCGCCCTCTGCCAGCCCCCTTTAAGGACAATCATGGCAGTCCTCTGCTCGGCCTCCAGGGCAGCCCAGCTCCAGCCCATCCCACACACTTCAGCTGGAGTGGCTTTTCATAGCAGGAAAAAACTCCACCCACTGTAATAGAGATGTACCAAACACGTATAGAAATAAAACCTGCTTTCTCTAACTGACCCCAACTTCCTCATAAGTGTCCCCATTCTGCTGACAGCAAGGAAAATAAATGAATAAATACACAAACTTGATTTTGCCAATTAAAGGTGACGCTCTCTCTTTTGGTTTACCTTGGTCTTTTATTTGGAATACGCTCTGTCTTTCAAGGGTTCTCTCCACCTCCCACCCCGTCTTTCCCTCATGAGATGGTGTGTGCATTCGAGGGGTGCATGCGTCTTCTCAGGGCAACAGGGGGAGTTGCTGCTGGTCCACGTGTGGCCTCATTGGCCTCACTGACTCACCTCTGGGCTTCGGCCTCTATCTTTGCTGATTGGCTTGGGCGGTCCTTTGTCCCTCTGGCCTGCAGCTGTGTGCCCACATCTGCTGCTGCTGATGGTGGACCTGCCATCACCACTCTGCTGCCTCTTGTCCCGATCCTCTCAGCCCCTCTGAACCCCTCTTACTGTGGAAGGCACACAGGGACCTCTGGGACTTGTGTCCATCACCCACGGGCCACAGGGAACCAGCAGGGCTCTTTTAGGCTTACTGGTCTGGACACACCTCTTGGTATCTGCCTGCTCCAGGAGGGCTGATAAGAGCCGGGCACCAGCCTGATATTCTCAATTCCCCCTTCACTCCCCTGAAGTGTCCAAGAGAGCTTCCGTCTTCTCCCCTCCCCCAACATACCTGGCAGGGTTTCCATCCCAGGCTGGTTCCTCCCCTCTTCCCTTCCACAGGAAGGACTCTCTGCCCACTGTCTCCAGGGTGGGTGCTTCTTTTGATCCTTACTTCTGTGTGCATTCCTTCTACGTAAGGCTCTCAGCAAAGGTCTCTGGTCCAAACTGGTCAAGTCTGTCTTGGGAATACAAGGAGCTCTGGACATCTTTTAAAAACCTTTTTCTCTCTCCACAGAGCTGGCTTTCAAAACTGTTACCTCACTGCAAACTTCAGAAAGCAGTCTGGCCTCTTTGTTCTAAAGAATACTGACTTTCTCTTACCCCAGGTAATAAGCCTCTTGGACTTCTCTTCATGGTGGAAAGACTGCAAAGCAACATGCTTTAGGGTGGGAGGAGGAGAGAATTAAAAGCAACCTTCTCACAGCTTAACTATCCATCAACTGGTGAAAGGATAGCCACATTGTGGTACAGCCATACAATGGAATAGTACTCAGCAATGAAAAGGATTCCCCCCTGAAACTCAACACTGGGAAACCTCAGAAGCATTGTACTAAGTGAAAGAGGCCAGACACAGAAGGCTACATACTGTGTGATTCCGTTTATAAGAAATTGTAGGCAAGGCAAACCTATAGATTTGAAATAAGATCATATCATGTTTGCCTGGGGCTGGTGGCATAGATGGGAGGGGATCAACTGCAAAGGGGCAGGAGGGAACATTGGGGGCTGATGGAAATGTTCTGTCTTGATTGTGGTGGTAACTACACAACTGTATACCCTAGTTCAAAATGATTGACTTGTACACTTAAAATTGGTAAATTTTTAGGTCTATCCATGTTGCTGCAAATGGCATTATTTCATTCTTTTTTATGGCTGGGTAATATTCCACTGCATATATATATATATATATATATATATATATATATATATATATATATATATATATATATATATATGTCACATCTTCTTTATTCATTCATCTGTCAATGGAAATCTAGGTTGCTTCCATGTCTTGGCTACTGTAAATAGCACTGCTATGAACATTGGGGTGCAGATGGATGGACCTAGAGATGATCGTACTAAGTGAAGTAAGTCAGACAGAGAAAGACAAATATCATGTGTTATCACTTATATGTGGAATCTAAAACAAAAATGATACAAATGAACTTATTTACAAAAGAGAAATAGACTCATAGACATAGGAAACAAACTTACAGTTATCAAAGAGGAGGGGAGGGATAAATTTGGAAGTTGGGATTAACAGATACAGACTACTAAACATAAAATAGATAAACAACAAGGACCTACTGTGTAGCTCAGGGAACTATGTTCAATATCTTGTAATAATCTATAAAGGAAAAGAATCTGAAAAAGAATATATATATATATGTATAACTGAATCACTTTGCTGTACACCTGAAACACTGTGAATCAACTATAGTTCAATAAAAAGATAAAAAATTTTAAAAATCGGTGAATTTTATTATATGTAAATTATACTTCAATGTGGTTGATTTTTTAAAAATCCTTTAAAACACCAGTTTTATATTTTAAAACATCAACCTCATTTCATTTCTAAAATTGACATTCGGTCATCTGATTCTTGATTCAAACCTCCCGTTACTCTCGGTATCAAGTTTAAAACCTGTTCTGCTGGGCTTCCCTGGTGGCGCAGTGGTTAAGAATCTCCCTGCCAATGGAGGGAACACGGGTTCGAGCGCTGGTGCAGGAAGATCCCACATGCAGCGGAGCAACTAAGCCCGTGAGCCACAACTACTGAGGCTGCACTCCAGAGCCCGTGAGCCACAACTACTGAAGCCCACGCGCCTAGAGCCCGTGCTCCACAACAAGACCGCAATGAGAAGCACACACACGCAACGAAAAGTAGCCCCAGCTCACTGCAACTAAAGAAAGCCCGCGTGCAGCAATGAAGACCCAACGCAGCCAAAAATAAATAAATAAATAAACTTATTATTAAAAAAAAAACCAAACCTGCACTGCTCCCTCCTTTCCTTCATCTGCTAACTCAGATTTATTCTTGGACTTTCCACTTCAACCTCACCTCCTAACACAGGCCCTTCCTGACCCCCAAGACTGGGTTGGCCCTGAGCGGTGGCCCCCACGCCGCAGCTCCCATCTCTCCTTTGCACACTGTGATGGTTTAATTATTTGTTTACTTTGTTTTTCCCACGAGACTGAGTTTGGTGTCCCCAGGTCCCAGCATAGTGCCGAGCCCAGAGTAGAGCCTCAGTGGATGTTTGCTGAGTGACTATTTAGGTCCTCAGTGAATGTCTATTGAATGAAAGAGGAAACAAGCGATGAGTAGTTTGGTGGTTTGAGGGTGTTCTTTGCGTGGAAAGAAAGGTATTGAACAAAAACTGAGCAGAGATCTAGGGAAAAGCCATATGAACAAGGCTGGACCCTGAGAGGCAGAGGAATTCAGAAAAGATAAGAAGGGGCTTCCCTGGCGGTCCAGGGGTTAAGACTGCTTCCACTGCAGGGGGCACGGGTTCGATCTCTGGTCGGGGAACTAAAATCCCTCATGCTGCTCTGCTTGGCCAAAAAATAAATAAATAAAATAAAAGATCACATCATTAAAAAAGAAAAGAGAGAGAGAAGAAGGTGGGAAAAGATGTTCTGTGATTTGAAATCAACCCAAGCGATGGCTTGGAGATGACACATCATAGGGCACCAGGGGGGTCGAGGAGAGACTGGCTTCTCCAAACCAGGCTCATACACCGTTAATGAGTATTTACCGAGCGCCAGTCACACGCCCAGAGCCTTGAGGGAAGTTTCGGGAAATATGGGCTGTTCCCACTTGTCTCCACGTTTCACCGCCCCACACATTAGTCTCTGCCTTGTAAAGATCGATTCTGTATTGACAGTTTCTGTCTGCACCCAAACAGGCAGAGAAAACAACTCTGCTGGAGGGACCCAAGAGCAACTAGATTCACGATTGCATCTCAAAGAAGCCAGGCTGCCAAAAGGCACCAGCCTTGCTATGACTCCCAGCACTCTGAGACACACAGCTCCCAGTCGGAAAAGCAAAGATGGGTCCAGGAGGATGGGCTCAGTCCAGTAAAGCAACATTTACTTATGTCTACACCGTGCTGGTCTCTGAGGATATGGAGAACAGTAAGACATCATTCCTGCCATGTGTAGCCCTTAGACCAGCCAACAAACATTACCAAATGCCTTCCATGTGTATTCAATAATGTTTGTTGAGTTTTAGTTATTTAACAAACACTTACATAGTGCTTACTATGTGCCAGGAAATATTCTAAGTACTTTACAAAGGTTAACTCAGTTAATCCTCATAACAGCCATTCTTAGTCCCATTTTACCAACAAGGAGACTGGGGCAGAGAAAGGTGCAGAAACTTGTTGAAGGTCACATCTCTGGGAAGCAGCAGAGACAAGCTCAGACAGAGGGCTCCTGAGCCTGTGCTCACACCCCTGATGCTGTGCCACATTTATTTTTGTAGCTGTAGAGTTTTATTCATTCATTCAGCAAATATGTACTGAGCTCCTACTATGCATCAGGCATGGAGTGAGATGCCAGGGATGCAGGGAGTAATGTCTCCCACTAACATTTAGGAAGGACCTACTATGTGTCTCAAGGACAGGACCCTGTCTCGCTCATCTCTGTGCCAGGCATAGGGTGCAACACATAGTAGGGGCTTGATCGTGTTTGTCAAGTGATTGAAAGTGCCAGGTATTGGAAAGAGTGCTGAACTTGGAGACTGAGAACTCGGATCCCTCCTGCCAGGAAGGAAAATGTTTTGACATGTTCATCCATATTCAGGTATGTTATATATCCCCAGGGGCTTGTATTGAAAGAATGGAACTGAGATAAGGCAATAATATCTTCCAAAAGAATGAAGTATTAATGGTGGAATTTTAGGCATCCACAAAGAAGATAATTTGATAGGTGGGTGGTCCCCAGTCACGCCCTGTCATTGATTGCCTCCTCTAAGGGCCTGGGAATGGGACAAACATTGTCTGCTAAGAGGTGCCAAGCACTCCACTTGGGGCTGTGAGTCACTGGCTGGTCACACAGGACCCTGCCGGGGAGGCGGGAGAGCAGACAGAGATGTCCTCAGGGACAAGGCAGGGTCTGTGGGAGGAGAGCGAGGGCCTGGCCCTCCAAGCCATCGGAGGAGGAAGCGGCCAGCAGCCCTGGTCTTATGCCTGGGCTGGGATTGGCGTGTCTTCTCTGAGCCATCCGAAGCCGGGCGGGGCTCTCGGAGAATCTGGGACTGAGGCTGGAATCTGTATCACCTAAGGCACTCCCAGGGTCTGCTGCTAAAGCTTGGTCCCCAGGCCCTGAGGCACAAGGGCAGCTGGCAGGGTAGGCTCTTCCCAGATCCACTTGGCTCAGCCCAGAGGTGGGACAGACTGCCATATGGGCCTTTTGTCCTCGTGGAAAGGACACCCACCCATAGTGTGCTGTGCCCAGTTACCCCGACACAGGGCGCCTCATCTTGCTCCTCGCCCCAGCACTACGACATGAACTGCTCCTTTCCCCTCTGTTGCCCAGGGTAGCTCAGTAGGAGTCGTGGCCAGCTGTGAACTCGCTTCGTCCAAGTCTGGAGCCCCATCGCAGAGCCACAGTGCCCTGCTACTGCCGGCGGGGGGTGGGGTCTGGCCCTCGCCTCCCAGCTGTCCAGCCCTGCCCTGGGTGTGGACTCTGGCATCAGTGGTGGCATCCACACTGATCCATGGTTTGGCCGTCGTGTCTGGCACTAAAACTCCCGCTAAAGGCTCTCCTTGGATCAGAACCTTTAAGTGCAGCCCATAACAGAAGTCAGTTAATCCCCCGCCCACCCCAACTAGCGCACACACACACTCACACACCCTCCGGGTCAGCCCTGCCCTCTGCTGGGTCTCTCCAGCCTCACCCCTTGCCGATTGCACTCCCCGCTCCCTGCCCTGCTTCTCCCTCCCCAGGAGCTCCCATCTAGCTGACTGGGACATCGTTAAATATACCCCAACCTCTCCGAGGCAGATAAGTGCTGCTTGTGGTTGAACTTCCCCCATCAGCAGGTAATATTTAGAGTGAAGCTTTGACCTTTCTTGAACTGGGGCGCACCTTGCTTTTTCCCATGCATCTGGGGAAGCTTTGACATTTCTTGAACTGGGGCGCACCTTGCTTTTTCCCATGCATCTGGGGAAGCTTTGACATTTCTTGAACTGGGGCGCACCTTGCTTTTTCCCATGCATCTGGGGAAGCTTTGACCTTTCTTGAACTGGGGCGCACCTTGCTTTTTCCCATGCATCTGGGGAAGCTTTGACCTTTCTTGAACTGGGGCGCACCTTGCTTTTTCCCATGCATCTGGGGAAACTTTGACCTTTCTTGAACTGGGGCGCACCTTGCTTTTTCCCATGCATCTGGGGAAGCTTTGACCTTTCTTGAACTGGGGCGCACCTTGCTTTTTCCCATGCATCTGGGGAAGCTTTGACCTTTCTTGAACTGGGGCGCACCTTGCTTTTTCCCATGCATCTGGGGAAGCTTTGACCTTTCTTGAACTGGGGCGCACCTTGCTTTTCCCATGCATCTGGGGATGTGTCAGAAACAACCTCCGCGACAGCTCTCCCTGCAGTCGAGCGAATCGCATACGGGCAGTGAGGGAGTCTCTGAGATGCCAACACAACCAACTCTTTCTTGAATAAATGAGGAAATGAAGGCCCAGTCAGGGTCAGGGATTGGCCCCAAGTCATACAGTCACATCTACCTGTGGCTAGAACCAGCTCAGTCCTACCCCGGCCCGGTGTGCCACTCCCCAAAGTTGAGTCTCCTGAAGCAGCGAGAGACAGCGTCCACCGGCGCAGACACCCACCTCTAGCACCCCTTCCCCGGGCCCCGGTTGGGGGCAGCTCCTGACCGCTGCCCCTCCTGTCCTGCCCAGTACTGTTCCTGTTCCTGGATGCCTGCCCTCAAACACCCCTCTCCTCCTGGACCCATCACCAAAACAAACATTTTCCCATACTTCATCACCAAACAATAAAAGCAGACTTTTTTTCCTTAATGGAAGTGCTAATTTAGTCTCTGTCCTGCCACCCAGCTCCACGGAGACGAGACAGCCAAGCTGAGCGTGGAGGCCAGGCAGGCAGCAGCTTTCCTGAGAGCCTGCGACTGAGGTGGCTGCACTTTCATCGTGGGTGCTGTGCTCTGTCCAGCCAAGAGGGCAGGAGAGGAGCAGCTCGCACCACTTCCCTGGCTGGGTCGCAGCCAGCGGGCTGCTGTCCTGACAGTCCTCTGGCTGGAAGACAAGACTTCTCCATGGGGCTGGGGTGGGGGACCCGTCCCAAGGCAACAAATTAACAGTGATAAAAAGCCCAAGACTGGAAAAAAACAAAACAAAACCCTGGAGCGTGCCTGGCCCTGCCAGCTTGTCAGCATCCAGCCGTCCAGAGCTTGGCTGGCTGTCTTGGGGTTCCATCATATGTAGTCATGTCGTAGAACCACAGATCCCAGCAGAGAATTCGCGTAGCTCTAAGAGCTCCCTCTCAACTCCCAATTGTTAGTCATTTTCAATTCCTCTTTCTCCCCCTTCTTCCCAACAAGCAACCCATCAAAACCACCAGCTCTACCTTCCAAATCTAACTGGGATCTGACCACTTCTCACCATCTGTACTGTTACCTCCCTGGTCCAAGCCATCATCATCTCTCACCTGCCTTATGACAATAGCTTCTCACTTGCATTCTTGCCTCCCTATGTCCACCTTCCATATAGCATCCAGAGGGATCTTTAAAAATGGACATCAGATCTCTTTCCTACCCTGCTTAAAACCTCCAATGGAGAACCACTTCAAGTCCTCACCGTGGCCTAGAAGGCCCTGACTCCATCTGCCACCACCTGTCACTCTAACCTCTTCTCCCACGGCTCTCCCCCTTGCTCATTTCACACCAGCCACACCAACCTCTTTGCTGCTCCCCATGCTTGCCCGGCGCACTCCTGCCTCAGGGCCTTTGCACTTGTCATTCCTGCAGATATTCCCAGGGCTTATTCCTTCTCTTAAATCACTTTCAAATAGCCCCGTCTCTGACTATCCTAAAATAGCACTCCTTGCCCTGCTACTCTCTGTCCCTGCTGTATTTTTCTTTCAAGCACTTATCACTTCCTGACATTGTATTTTATATCATTTGTTTATGTGACTCTGTCCCTCTGGAATATGAGTTCTATGAGGGCGGAGGCGCTCTCTGTCTTGTTTCATCTCTGTGCCCTTAGTGCCTAGAACAGTGCCTGGTGCATAGCAGAGGCTTGGTAAATATTTGTTGAATGAATGAATATTCTGTTTTGCAAAGGCTGTTTTTGTACACATAGCAATGCTTCCCACCTAGATGATGTTCTTATTGAGGAAAGTCCATGTATACTCCAAAAGCAATTCTCAAAGAGTCATCAAAATTGTCTCCAAAAATAGTGGTTTTGTTGGCATAAGTCAGGGATGGCAAGTTACAGCATCCTGCTTCAATTCTGCCCTTCCACTCCCATGACAGACATTATTTATAGATAATGATTAACCAGGCTTTTCCCAAAAGAGGGTTTTAAATCTTGGACAGGTGATGTTATAGACTGCATGTTTGTTTCCCCTCCTCCAAACTCTTATGTTGAAATCCTAACCCCCAAATGGGATGGTATTATAAGGAGGGGCCTTTGAGGGTAATTGAGTTTTGATGAGGTCACGAGGGTGGGGCACCATGATGGGATTAGTGCCCTTATAAGAAGAGAAAGAAATTGGAACACTCTCTCCACCAGGTAAGGATACAGCAAGAAGACAACCATCTGCAAACCAGGAAGAGGGTCCTCACCAGATACCAGATGTCTTGGCACCTTGATCTTGGACTTCCCAGACTCCAAAACTGTGAGAAATAAATGTCTGTTGTTTAAGCCACCCAGTCTATGCCAATATGTTATAGCAGCCCAAACTGACTATGACAGGTGAGGTACTGCTAGGGCAGCCCTCATCACAGAAAACACCCTGGCCATGAAAGTCTGGATATTTTCTTTGACATGACTCACAGCGGAGAGAGACCACAAATGTGGCAGGGGACAGAATGCTCAAAGGGGCTGGACTACTCAGTTGAAATTGACATAATGAAGTTCAAGCAAGGTCAATGTTGTCCTTCATTTAAGTTCCCGAAAATCAAGCGTTGCAATTTATCCTAAGGAAAAAATATAGAATGTGGGTAGAGATTTATGTCTGAAACTGTTTATCATGACCTTATGTGTATTAGTGAAAAACAAGAAACAACTCCACTTCCAGCAAGAAGGGACTGGGTAAGCTGAATCTTGTAGATCTACATGATGGACTACGAGACAGCAGGGTTCTCAGCCTCAGCACCATCAACATTATCAGCCAGATAATTCTTTGATGTGGAAGCTGGCCTGTGCTTTGTAGGATGTTTAGCAGCCAGTAGCAACGCTCCCCACTCCTACCAATTGTGACTACCAAAAATGTCTCCAGACATTGTCAAATGCCCCCAAGGGGACAAAACCGCCCTCAGTTGAGAACCACTGCTGCATATTAAAGAAAAATAATACTTCTTAATGCCATGGGAAAGCTTACGTGATTATGTTGGGTTAAAAAGAAAAAGATGAAAAATGTGTCTTCAACTATATTCATATGTAAAATAGAAAAAAGTTTGGAAGGGACCATACCAAGATGCTAACAATAGTCTTTGGGGGGTAGAATTGTGAAAGATTTTCTTTTATTTCCTTATTTTTGTGTTTAAACATTTATTCATTCATTGATTCACTAGGTATTTCTTGAGTGCCTATCACATACCAGGTATTATTTTAGGCCCTGGGGGAAAGCTGTGTACAAGACAGACATAAGCACTACATAGAGTTTTGGCTTCACATAGGTTAAGTTCTAGGGCAGGGGGATAAGGGAGGAGGATAGACATTAAACCCAGAACTTGTGAAGAACAATACCCTGAACGGGTGATGGGAGAGTATGAAATAGATAGGAGCAAAGCAGAGGAGAGAGAATGGGCCTGGCACTTACTACCCACACAATGAAAATTTCTTGAATGAATGAAGAGCCCTTAAAAGCTTTTAAGTAGGGAAGCTAAATTATCTGATTTCCATTTAAAAATAATTCGTATCAAAAAAATTCATTTTGAAAAGATAATGCATGTTTGTTCTTATAAAAATTCAAGCAGCATCAAGGAAAAAGTATAAGGGAGGATAGAAAAATCACATGAAATGCAGCCACGTAGAGTACAGCCGTGGCCAACATTTCAGCGGACATCTTTTCCAGTACGCTTCTCACTCTCTCCCCTTCTGTTCCTGCCTATCTCTGCCTCTCTTTACAAATATATAAAAACGTTTTATGCAAGTGGATTCAAACCATTCATGCTGATTTGTAACCTGCTCTTTTCCTGCCCTTTGTAATTTTATGCTCATTGTAAACTTTCCACAGTGGGCATATATTACTTTTATAATCCAGAGCATTAGAAAAAGCAAAAGACCACAAAAAATAAAGTGAAACCCACAAATACAGGATGAGGGATTGCTGGCTGAGCAATAAGGCTGTGAAGAAAGGCTTTGGGGTTTAGGTGACCACAAACTCAGCATGAATCGACGGCATAATGTGGTTTCATGTTATCAGACAATTCCCCAGCTCCTAGTGTGGGAAAAGCAAAGGGCAAGATAAACAGGCTTCTTTGGGCTCAGCTCAAGGGAACTCAGTGTCTGCTCAGTCCCCTGCCTTCTAACTTTCAAAGTACCTACTATGTGTGAAACCAACATGATAACAGCTAATGTTTAATGAGCACTTACTCTTTGCCAGGCACTGTTCTAAAAGCTTTACATATATTAATTCATTTAATCCTCCCAACAACCCTAGGACATGGATACCATTATTATTCTCATCTTACAGATAAAGAAACTAAAGCCCAGAGAAGTTATGTAACTTACCCAAGGTCACACAGCTTAGTAAAGCATTATGAGAAATACCAAGAGGAGCAGGCTATGGGTCTGCCCTCAAGGAGCTGACAGTCAAAAAAACAACTACCACAAACTCACATTAATTCATTCCACAAACATTCACCATAAAAGGAGTCCCATGAATACATCCTCTCCATCCAGGCTCAGTGGATGTTCATTTCGTCAGTCATCCAACAAATTTTTATTGAGCACCAACTATGTGTCAAGCACCGTGCTAGGCCCTTAGGAGACAGGGGTGAACAAGAAAAAGCCCCCACAGTCCAGCTTACAGTTGAGTGGGCGATAGAAACACTAACCAAGCAGATAAGTACATGATCTCATTTAACATGGAAGTAAGCCCTATGAAGAAGAATCAAGCAGTGTGAGGGCTGGAATAGACCAGTGTGGGGTCTGAGCAGGAGAGCCAGTGTAGATCATTTAGAGAGAAGGCTGTCAAGAATGGGCTCTCAGATAAGGTAGCTTTGGAAAAGTGATCTGAACAAAGTGAGGGAGAAAGTTTTGGGAACAGGTGGGACAGTGCAATCCAGGCATAAAGGATGCAAGTACAAAGGCCCTGTGGCATGAACAAGCTTAGAAAGGCCAAGAACACCCAAGAGATCAATGTGTCTGGATCAGAGTGAGTGAGGTAGAATTGTAGGATATGCCGACTGAGAGGCAGTCAGAAGTCGTAACACACACGGGTATTTGGCTGCCAGGTGGGACTATATTACATCTAGGTTTTAAGTATTTTTTTTTTAAACATTTATTTATTATTTATTTTATTTATTTATTTTGGCTGCACCGGGTCTTAGTTGTGGCACGCAGGATCTTTAGTTGCGGCATGCGGGATCTAGTTCCCTGACCAGGGATCAAACCTGCGGCCCCTGCATTGGGAGCACGGAGTCTTACTCACTGGACCACTAGGGAAGTCCCTAGGCTTTAAGTTTTAAACAGGGAAATGACAAGATCTGATGTCCACTTTTGAAAGATCACTGGGCTGGAGGACAGCAGGGAAGGGGGAAAGCAAGGAGACAGGAGGAGGCTAGGTCAGCATCAGGGGCACAAGCTGATGGGACAAGACCAGGGTGGCAGCGGAGTGCCTGTGAGAGTCAAGATTCACCATTCAATTAACACTGACCAGACCCATGGATGGGTTGGATGCAGGATGCAAGGGAGAGAGAGGAGGCAGGATGGTCCAAAGGGTTTGGGTGTGAGCAACCAGTGGTGCCCTTTTACCTAGAAGCAGAAGACTGAAGGTGAGCAGGTTTCAGGAACTCCATCTGCTTTGAGATTCGGTGGGACTCCTTCAAGTGGGAAGCTGGATGTAAGAGTCTGGGGCTCAAGGGACAGATCTGGCCTGAAGATGGACATCTGGGAGATGTCGGCATATAGAGCCTCTGTCCACAACTTCAGACTGGATGAGACCACCTCGGGAGCAGGTGGGGAGGAGCCCTGCGTGCTCCAACATTTATGGATTTGGAAGAGGAGACAAAGCCCAGAAGGGAGCCCTAGAAGGTGTGGCCAGGGAAGGAGGAGGAAAACCAGGAGTGTGCAGTCCTAGAAGCCAGTGCTTGAGACAGGAAGGAGAAAGCAGCTTTGACGAAGGCTGCTGAGAGGGTGAGAAAGATGAGGCCTGAGATCGCCCACTTTGGCCGCTGGTTGCCATGGTATGCGAGGCATCTTCTCTTTGGCATCCGGAGACCCAGAATCCCCAGTTCCCGGTTCCAGCCACAGACCCACCAGCAGCACAAGGACCTCTCCTCTGCTCACACGGGTGTCCGGCAAAGGATCTCAAGAAACTGTCAACCAGTGTCCTGGCACAGCTCTCCCAGACCCCACCAGGCACAGACCCCATCCCGGCCAGCATGAGCTGAAACACACATGGTGCGCTTTGCCAGAGGCCTCACCCTGCACTGTCCACCTCCTCCACGCCCACCTCTGATGCCTGAGATGACAGCCCTCCACCCAGGAGGAGTAGCGCCCTCCTTCAAAGGTCGCTGTGAGGGTCAAAGAACCTGAGGGGGTCCATGTTTACTCAAAGGTGACAACATACACTTTGTACTATGAGCTCTGATGTTGGTTATCAGAGATTAACTCCTCCTTCCAAAGGCTTTCCTCTCCTTCCTGCTCATCTGGGACCAAACTCACCATCCACCTCTGCTCTCCCTGCCCCACCTAACTTAGCCCATCTCCTTTTTCAGGGGTCTCTTGCAATTGACAGTCCCTCCAAGTCTGCCCAGCCCTCCTCCCTTTCTCCTCATCACGTTCTCTCCCGCCATCCGCTGAGGAGATAACAGGGAAGGAATAACAGAAGTTAGAGATGATGATGGTGATGATGATGAACACCTATATTCCCTTTCTGAGCGTCTCTCCACGCCTGACCTAGCGAGACTTGTCACCTAGACTTCCCTGCAGCCACTGAGGTAGGTGCTCTCCAAGGGGTAGCGACCGTCCCTGACATCTGCAGGACAATGGCAAAGCCTACTACTTATTAAGCATTTACGACGTGTCCAGTTTGGGATAAGCACCTTCTACTCACTCTCCTTTCAGCCTAACATCAGTGGTAGGAGATAAATACTCTTTTTTTAAAAAATTGGGGTAGAGTTGTTTTACAATGTTGTGTTAGTTTCTACTGTACAGTGAAGTGAATCAGCTATATGTATACATATATCCCCTCTTTTTTGGATTTCCTTCCCATTTAGGTCACCACAGAGCACTGAGTAGAGTTCCCCGTGCTTTACAGCAGGTTCTCATTAGTTACCTATTTTATACATATTGTTGTACATATGTCAGTCCCAATCTCCCAATTCATCCCACCCCCACCTTTCCCCCCTCGGTGTCCATACATTCATTCTCTATGCCTGTGTCTCTATTTCTGCCTTGCAAACAGATTCATTTGTACCATTTTTCTAGATTCCACATACATGCATTAACATACGATATTTGTTTTTCTCTTTCTGACTTACTTCACTCTGTATGACAGTCTCTAGGTCCACCCCCATCTCTACAAATGACCCAATTTCATTCTTTTTTATGGCCAAGTAATATTTCACTGTATATATGTACCACATCTTCTTTATCCATTCATCTGTCTGTGGGCATTTAGGTTGCTTCCATGTCCTGGCTATCGTAAATAGTGCTGCAAAGAACATTGGGGTGCATGTGTCTTTTTGAATTATGGTTTCTCTGGGTATATGCCCAGCAGTGGGATTGCTGGGTCATATGGTAGTTCTATTTTTAGTTTTTTAAGGAAACTCCATACTGTTCTCCATGGCGGCTGTATCAATTTACATTCCCACCAACAGGGCAAGAGGGTTCCCTTTTCTCCATACCCTCTCCTGCATTTATTGTTTGTAGATTTTTTGATGATGGCCATTCTGACCTGTGTGAGGTGATACCTGATTGTAGTTTTGATTTGCATTTCTCTAAAAATTAGTGATGCTGAACATCCTTTCATGTGTTTGTTGGCCATCCGTATGTCTTCTTTGGAGAAATGTCTATTTAGGTCTTCTGCCCATTTTTTGATTAGGCTGTTTGTTTTTTTGATATTGAGCTGCATAAGCTGTTTGTAAAAACCATATGATCATCTCAATAGATGCAGAAAAAGCTTTTGACAAAATTCAACACCAATTTATGATAAAAAAAACTCTCCAGAAAGTGGGCATAGAGGGAACCTACCTCAACATGATAAAGGCCATATATAACAAATCACAGCACACATCATTCTCAATGGTGAAAAACCGAAAGCATTTCCTCTAAGATCAGGAACAAGACAAGGATGTCCTCTCTTGCCACTATTATTCAACATAGTTTTGGAAGTCCTAGTCATGGCAATCAGAGAAGAAAAAGAAACAAAAGGAATACAAATTGGAAAAGAAGTAAAACTGTCACTGTTTGCAGATGACATGATACTATACACAGAAAATCCTAAAGATGCCACCAGAAAATGACTAGAGCTAATCAATGAATTTGGTAAAGCTGCAGGATACAAAACTAATGCACAGAAATCTCTTGCATTCCTATACACTAACAACAAAAGATCAGAAAGAGAAATTAAGGAAACAATTCCATTCACCATTGCAACAAAAAGAATAAAATACCTAGGAATAAACCTACCTAAGGAGGTAAGAGACTTGTACTCAGAAAACTATAAGACACTGATGAAATAAATCAAAGATGACACAAACAGATGGAGAGATATACCATGTTCTTGGATTGGAAGACTTGATATTGTGAAAATGACTATACTACCCAAAGCACTCTACAGATTCAATGCAATCCCTATCAAATTACCAATGGCATTTTTCACAGAACTAGAGCAAAAAATCTTAAAATTTGTATGGAGACACAAAAGACCCCAAATAGCCAAAGCAATCTTGAGAAAGAAAAACAGAGCTGGAGGACTCAGGCTCCCTGACCTCAGACTATACTACAAAGCTACAGTAATCAAGACAGTATGGTACTGGCACAAAAACAGAAACATAGAACAATGGAACAGGATAGAAAGCCTAGAGATAGACCTATGCACCTATAGTCAACTAACTTTGACAAAGGAGGCAAGAATATACAACAGAGAAAAGACAGTCTGTTCCACAAGTGGTGCTAGGAAAACTGGACAGCTACATGTAAAAGAAAGAAATTAGAACACTCCCTAACACCGTACACAAAAATAAACTCAAAATGGATTAAAGGCCTAAATGTATGACCGGACACTATAGAACTCTTAGAGGAAAACACAGGAAGAATACTCTTTGACATAAATCACAGCAAGATCTTTTTTGACCCACTTCCTAACATAATGAAAATAAAAACAAAAATAAACAAATGGGACCTAATGAAAACTTAAAAGCTTTTGCACAGCGAAGGAAACTATAAACAAGACGAAGAGACAACCCTCAGAATGGGAGAAAATATTTGCAAACGAAGCAACAGACAAGGGATTAACCTCCAAAATAAATATTCTTATTACAACCATTTTGCAGGTGAGAAAAGACTGAGTTGTTAAGTAAAAGAATAAGTTGTGGATCAGAGTTCAAAACTGAATTGGAGGGGGCAGGGAGAAACAGAGGCAGAGAGACTCAGAAGTGCCTGCTAACCATTGTACCATCCTGAGAAATGCAGGTGCCGGGGTGCATTGAGCATCAGGTGGGGGAGCGGGGAAACACACAGCCCCGTTTCCCTGCAAGCCCTGCCCTGGAGGAGGGATCCATGGGTCCATGGCTTGTGGCACAGGGTGGGCTGCTGGAGAGAAGTGAGGGGCATGAGCACCAGAGATGACTTGAATGTGTCCCAGCAGGACTGTGGCAGCCCTTGAAATTTGTGGCATGAGGTAGAAATTTGAAACGATAAGGAAAGGGAGAAAAAGTGACAGAAACAAGAAAGAAAGAAAAAGCAAGGAAACAATAAAATGTTACCATCTTGCAGGCGCCAGGCTGGGCGATGAAACCGCTAATGAGCCCAGGTTCATGGAGCCCAGCAACTAATTCAAACCAGACAGATAATAGCCCCGGAACGCCCCTGTCAGAGCACTGAGAATGCGCCCTCGAAGCAGGGCTGGGGCTGGAGTCCCCCGCACACCCCACGCTGCCCATGCATCCATCCAGCAGCAGGGCTGCCTCCAGCCAGGGTGGAGGGGAGAGGTGGGGCAGTGAGAATATACTCACCTGGTCCAGGGGGCCATCCTGGTGCCTCCTCGCCAGGGAACCATCCAGAGCATCACTGGAGGCCAGCTTACCCACAGCTCCACCTCTCCCCATTTCAATCAGCATTTCATGTTGGGGGATATAGATCCTGCTAAACTTTTAGGGAGCTTTCCCCCCGATTTGCCTATTTTTGAGCATTTTAAAGTTTTTTCTTTAGCTCATTTTTCATCAAAGCACTTGTTCATTTGAGTAATCAACTATAACTGTATTTTGATCATTCTGCCGTGAGTTTACTCCTTTCTAAGTATCTTGACTTCCTTTTAGGTATCTTAGAAGCAGGATAATGTAAGGATGCTGGAGGAAGGTGACCTGGGTTTGAACCCCAGCTCCACCAGTACTAGCTGTGTGATCTTGGGCAAATAATTAACCTCTCTGTGCCTCAGTTTCCCATATTTAAAATGGAGACAATGATAGTCTCTACCTTCTAAGGTTGTTGTCAGAATTAAATGAGAAGATACACGTAAAACACTTGGCACTGGGTAAGCACTCAGTGGACTTAGCTGTTTTGTCTACGTTGATGCATTTTATTTATTTGATTACTCAGTTATTACCTGAGCATTTCCTGAAGTCAGGTGCTGGGCTGGGAACTAGGGAGATAATAGTGAATGTGACAGACAGGTCCCTGCCTTCATGGTGCTCCCTGTCCAATCGGGAAGGCAGACCAGCAAAGAGGTGATTGCAACACAGTGTGTTGGGGGTAAGGGAGCAGAGAACCTAACAAAGGCACCCAGTGAGTCATAAGCAATCAGAGAAAGCTTCCTGGAGGAGGCGACTTTCCAGTTAAGACTTGAAAGACAAGCAGGCACTAGCCAGTATAGAGGGACTTGGTACCTCAAGTAGAGGGAACAGGGTTTGCAAAGGCTGAGAAGCATAAAATGCCTGGATGCTCTCAGAGAACTGAAAACAGCACTGGAAAGTTGCATGTGAGGGGGACGAGGCAGCTGACGAGGCTATGGAGGGAGCCAGGTGCCAGGCCACAAGGGGCCCCCTAAACCTCAGATGCTGGGCTAAAGAGCTTGAACACTATTCTGAGGTTGGTTTGAACCTTATTTTTGAGCTTCTATTTCCTCATTTATAAACCTAGGATATCTTGCAGAGCTGTTAGGATGACACGAAATGATGCAGATACTGTGCTTTGCACAGGGTCTGCCATGTTGCAAAAGCCCCGCACATGCTAGCTCTAGTGAATATTGTTATTCTGATGGAGCAGAATTCTTATGAGACTAAATGAAATAATGTAGGCAAAGTTCTCAGCACATAATTAGAGAGCATGGCTGTGAAGAATTTGAGTTCTGGAGCCGGACTGGTTGGGTTCATACTCTGGATCCATCCCCCGAGAATGGGCAAGTTACCTCACCTTTCTGAGCCTGTTTCCTTGTCTATAAAATGGGAACATTAACCCCATAGCGCTGTGAGGATGAAGAATGCATGTAAAGGGCCTAAATTTCCTGGCAGATGCTAAAGGCTCAATGAAATTAAAAAGTTGGCAATTATCAGTGCTTTCTCATTACAAGCAGCATCTTTGCACCCTCCGCCAGTTACATGCAACATTTACAACATCCGATTACACACAAGACTATTTGAATAAATAGTTTATTAGTTGCCGGTGTTTTTTTCCACATGGGGGAATAAATCAAATTCAAATTCCAGTGCTATTTCAAATTGGGTGAGGTTCACAAACCCCTTAAAGTTACTGCGGAGTTAGTAGGTAAACAGAGAGACCTCTGCTAGATGCCAGGTCCTCGACATTCAGTATCACTGGTGCGTGTTATTAACAACGAGCACCGTCCTGCACCACACATGTAACAGAGGGCTTTGGTATCCACCACACTTTGAGGTGGGACAACATCCCCACTTTGTATTATGGAGATGGAGACTCGGAGAGATCACGTGGCAGCCAGCACTCAAACCCAAAGCCTATGTCCTGAGCCAGGCTGTGTTCTCTCCGTGGCCACTTTTCTGAGCTGAGGGCCGATGCCTTGGGAAGGAAATGGCAGGGTCTTATCCCCACCCCTTGCCAGTTTCCCTCTCCCCCATGGGTCTTCGCTGCATAAGAAAGTTCCTTTCTCTGGGCTTCAAAAGGCAGCAGCTTCTCCTCCAAATTCTCCATAGAGCCTCCCTTTGGGGTTGGATTAAGTATTGCTTCTCCCCATGTTCCTGCAGAAACTGCAGTGACCTGTAGATCAAGGAGCTGGGCAGGATCACCTACTACCCAGCTTTGGGGGCCCCTGTGCCTCCCAGAATCAACTGGAAATATTCCTTCCAGTGTATGAGGTGGGTGCTAGAGTCCACAGTGTAATGAAGGTGACAAAAGAAAGCCGCGGACCAGGGGTTAACTCCTGACCTGCCATGAGAGGTCACTTCCCTGCTTTGAGCATCAGTTTCCCCATCTGGAAAATGGGGACATTAATGTGTTGCCTCACCTTCCTCATGGGATTGGGTGAGATTGTGCGACTTATTATAAACCTCAAGGAACAATGTGCTGAAGGTCATCAGCTGACTGAACACAGATAATAAGAGTATCTACTTTGTGGGGACGAAATCACAAGAATGTCTTAAGCACTGAGGGCTAAAATTCCTCACCTTTCCTAAGCCGCCATTGACCCGATGCTCCGGTTCCACTGCACTCTTTTGATTGTCAGTGACAGACAAAGAGGATTGAAAGGAAGAGAGACAGACAGAGACAGACGAACATTAGAGAAAAGAAAAAGGCTGCAGGGAAAATGACAAGACAGGAGGGAGATGGCGGAACAGAGAGCAGCCTACGACAATTGGAAGGCCTGAAAACACGAATGCAGAAAGAGCAAAAGATGCCAGAAGAGAAAGTGAGGAGCGGGAGAGACCAGCTGTGAGGACAGGAGAGGCTGAGGCTGAACGAAGAGAGGCTGGGGAAGCCAGGGGCAGAGGGCGGCGGTCAGAACTGGCCAGGGCTGGACCACGGGGGCTCCGAGACATGGTCCTGAGTGATGGGGGAGAGTCAGAAAGTGAGTGGCCACCGGACCAGGACTGAGTGACTCCTGCAGCTGCACGGCTCTGAGTTGGGTTGAAGAGAGTCTGTGCTCCCCAGACCCCACCAGAGAAGACCATCTGTTTGGTTCCTGATGCTAGAGCTTCCTCTTTACCACCAAAATCCAGTCCAGAAAACCTGTGTCTGTTCATCACTCAGACATTAACCTTTGTACATTAGATCAATGATTTCTAGAAGGTCACAACAGCATGGCACCTCAAGGCCAGCTTGGCCAACCCTCCCACTCTCACTGATGAAGTTTATTTGAGGCCCAGAGGGAGGGAGAGCTGTTTAAATCACAAAGGGAGATAGAGGCTGTCCAGAAGCATCGCCCAAGCCTCCTGGCTCTGGAGGAGAAGGGCAGAGAATGCATGGGGGTGGAGAGTGAGGAGAGGTCTCAAAGCTGGGAGGCTGGGGCAAGAGGGAGGCTGGGATAGGGAGGACGGAGGCTGGGAGCAGAGGGGGAGAGTGGGGATGGGGGAGGAGGGACCTCTCCCCTCTGCCCAAGGCAATGTTCATGTTCACAGAAGTGTCCCCAGCACGTAGAAGAAGGCCCGGAACATGGGAGGTATTAATAAATATTTGCTTCAGACCCTGAGGTAAAGAAAAGCCATCGGGTGACCCTTCTGCCCTTGAACAGAGCCCACCCCTTGCCAGTCTCGGGGCTCTGGGCGAGCTGGGGCTGGTGTTAGTACCAGGCTGTGGCAGAGCTGGGAGCGGGGCTCAGGCTTGGCTTAAGGTTAAGTTTTCAGCCTGGGCTACAGCTATCAGGTTGGCCCAAAAGTTCATTCCGTTTTTTCCATAACATGTCACGGAATGGGTCTAAGGGTTAGGCCTGGGGTTGGCTGAGCTTGAGCTGAGTTTGGGATAAACTGACGTCTGGTTGAACTGTGGACAGGGCTGGGGCCGGGGCAGTGGTACAGGTGCTCCGAGCTGTGGCTGGGACCCAGGTCCGGTCAGGGAGAGGGATGAATGGGATTTTGAGGAAGGTGCTGATGTCAGCCCGAATTGAAGCTGGTTTGGGAATGGCCTTGAGATTTGGGCTAAGGCTGGTTCTGGAGCTGTTGGAGGAATAGGGCCTGGGGCCCCCTTCCTTCCATTGCCCCGACCCCATGCCTCTCTCCACCAAGCCCGCCCAGTGGGTTCTTCCCAGAGTCTTGCCGTGGCCACTGGAGCCCAAGTTCCATTCTGACTTAGTGCTGGGGCCTGTGACGCAGAGACACGGAGGTGCCTCAGGGGTGCCAGTCGGGGCCCCAGCTCCAGCTGAGACAGAGCAGCCTTACAGCTCTGCTGGACTGGCCAAAAGGGAAAGGGCCCTTCCATTTACTGCCTTTTCACAATAAAATACACCAAGTGAGAGGTTTTTTTGAGGCAACAGTAAATATTTATCAGTGCTGTGGCTTCCTCAGCCCCTGATTTTTTAGGGGACCTGGGCTGTGGGGCAGGATTCCTCCCAGGGGCTGCCCCAGCCCCTGAGCTCATGGGTGAGCATGAGTTCGGTTTCTGCCACTCAGGGCTTGGCAGGGAGGTGCTGACGGAGCCAAGAGCAGTGACCAGAACTCTGCCAACTGGGAAGAGGGGAGACCCACCACCTGAGTCTCTGTTCCCACCTCTGTACAATAGCACAGGATTTGCAGTCAGGCAAACCTCAGTTTTAATCTCAGCTCTAGGACCTGTAAATAAGTTTCCTCATCTCCCTGAGCCTCACTTTCATATCTCTAAAATAGGGCTACTCTCTCATTTTCATAGAGCTGTTGAAAGGGTATGCCCAGCTCAGTGTCTGGCTTATAGAAAAGGTTTGCTGTCCCCTCCTTCTCGTAGAGGTTAAGCAACTGGACTCTGGACTCAGAAAGACTGGGTTTAAATCTTGGCTTTGCCACTCATCATTTGGGGAAACCTGAGCAATTCACTTCACCTTTCTGGGGCTCACTTTCCTCATCTGTAAAATGGGCAAAATAAGAGTATCTATCTCATAGGGACACATTGGTCAAAGCAAATGATTTCAAGCAACAGAACCTGACTCTGTCTCTCATGAGTGCAAAAGGGAATTTATTGGAAGGGTATTGGGAGCCCATAGAATCTACAGGAAGCTGAAAGACCAGGCCTAGAAAGTAAACGGAAAGCAAGGAATGATGGAGAGTAGGGCACAGAGTCCAGAGCAGCCCAGGTACAGGCTGCTGCAGCCACGGTGATGACTCCAGCGGTCCCCGGGCCCTCACATTACTTGTTCAATCAATGTTCATGGCCCAACCTAAGTGATATGACAATGCCCGGCCCATTTCTTTGGTTTCCATAGTGGGGGAGCATGACCTCCCACCAACGTATGTTCACTAGGGGTTCCCCAGGAATCGTCAGGTGCTCATGAGAAGGGGGATTGGAACTAACAACAAAGGTTCATGACAGGGGTCTTTGAGGATGAAATAAGACAACACACATGGTCCCCTGATGCCTGGCACCAACTAACGCTCCTTAAATGGCAGCCAGTAGCTGTCGTGGTCCCTGCCTGCAGAGACCCCTGTATTAAAGTGGCAAATACGACAGCTGGCAGTTTGGCTCACCAGGCAACCGTCTACTCATCAGGCAGACCGGTGTGAAGAAACGAGCCCTTGGCCAGGAGTCCGACTCTGCTTCCCATCATCCCTCTGCCACTAATTAGCAACACCGTCCTGACAGGTCCCTCACTGGCTTTGAGCTCCCAGTTTCTCAGCTGAAAAACAACATCAACGCTGCCTGCCCTGGTGGCTGTGTCACTGGAAGTTGGGAGGAGCATATGAGATAACACATGGGAGCATTGTTTTTAAATGTTTCATGTTTTCTAATAACGTTAAAATCTTTTAAAATGATTCACATGTCATAAAATTCACCTGTTAAAGTACACAATCCAATCATTTTTATTATATTCACAAGATTGTGCAACCATCACCACTAATTCCAGAACATTTCATCGCACCCCTCCTGAAAGAAACCCTGTACGCATTGGCAGTCACTCCTCAGTCTTCCTTCCCCTCATCCCCTGAAAACCACGAATGTATTTGCTGTCTCTGTGGATTTGCCTGTTCTGGACATTTCATATAAATGGAATCATGCAGTATGTGGTCTTTTATGTCTGCTTCTTTCACTCAACATGTTTTCAAGTTTCATCTATGTTGGAGGACGTATCAATACTTCATTCCTTTTCATGGCTGAATAATATTCCTTTGAATGGATGTATCACATATTGTTTACCCATTCACGTAGGATTATTTTTTTAGCTCACACAGGCCCAGGGCTGGGGCTTCCAGTGTTCTCAGAGGGAGGGAGGCCAGTGCGGAACCAGGAGGAGAGGCCATGTCTGGATGGAGAGGTGTGTGCAGCCTGAGCAGATCAGTCTCTGGCCCTATATACTCTTAAAGTGCCTGAAGTCATTCCAGAAATTCCCTGGATTCTGAACATGAAGAATTATTGCTACCCAGGCTCTGAGCTTTCCATCACCTCTGCCTCAAACCCCAGGTTGTTGTGGGCACTACTGGGGACTTCCTGGGGAGGTAGCAGATGCAGTGCTGGACCAGGCACACGGTCAGTGCTCAACAAATACTTGGATGGACGAATGGATGGATAGAGATATATGGATGACTGAATGGAGGGAAGCAAAGGTAGGTGAATAGACAGAAAGATGGATGGATGGAAGGTTGGATTGATAAACAGATTGGTGGGTGGAGCTGGCTCCACATTCTTGCCAAGACCTACTTTATGCAAAGGAGAGAGAGAAACTTTTTACTTGGAGAGACATCCTAGCCCAAGGCATCCTTGACTTAAAGGACCTATCATTCATGTACTAACTCCTATTCAGGAAGGAATCTCAAATCTTTGGAATTTTGAATCAAAATGATCACATAGTAGGTGCTTAATACATGGTGAGTGAGTGGTTGAATGAGTGAATGGCTTAAACAGTTGAGCGACCCTCTTCCCCACCCATTGTATAAAGCAGGACAGTGACACTCATTTATAAACGAGAAAAGTGACACCTAAGGTCACCCAGCAGACCAGGGGCAGAGAGTGGTGTGGAATCCAGGCCAACTGGAAGTCCAGCATTCTTTTCCCCCCCCATACCTGGCAGTTTCCTGGTTCCTGATCCCAGTGGGGCATATCTCATGTAAACCAGACAAGTCATTCCGGGCTTTGGAGTTTGTATTCTCCTACCTGTGACAAGGAGGTCACTGAAATGACCACATGTCTATCTGATGTTTGAGAGTGGGGGGTGTGTGTGCACGTGCACGTGTGTGTGTGTGTGCAGACTCAAGAATGAAAAGGCAAATACGTCTTGTCAGCAGCTTCCACCTTCCAGCTCTCCAGCTGCAGCACATCAGGTGTATGGGGCGCTCAAGATAAGCTGGCTTTGACACATTGCAGATGCCTTCCTACCTCCCAGGGAGGTTGTGACGGACCCATGTGACAGAGACAATGACATTCAACATCTGGGTAGCAGCTTATATGAGCTAATGATTCTGCCTGGCACGTGGTAAGTGCTTAATGAATGGTGGCTGCTTTCATTAAATAACACTCCGCAGGGCCCGGGCCTTCTTATCAGGTGTCATACTTTTCAGCACCATTGGACTGGGAGTCAGGAGGTCTGGTTCTAACCTCAGCCCTGCTACACGCTCCCTGTGTGATCATGGATGTCTAACCTCCCAGGCCTCAGTCTTCCCATCTGCAGAATGGAGCTAATCATACCTTCCTCTTGGGGCTGCTGGGGAGACAACAAGAGAGACAGGCTGTCAGGGTCCTTTGCATGCTGTAGACTAAGCAAAGGGCAGCAAACTACTAAGGGCCAAATCTGGCCCACCACTTGCTCTTGTAAATAAAGTTTTATTGGAACACAGCCACACTCATTCACAGGTGTATTGTCTGTGGCTTCTTTTACACTACAACAGCAGAGCTGAGTAGTTGCAACAGAGATTGTAAGGTCTACAAAGTCTAAAACATTTATCATGTAATACATTTACAGAAGAGGTGGCTGACTCCTGCCATTGAGCAATTATTCCCAGGTCTTAGCTGCATAGACCCATGCTCCTTTCTTGGGAACTTGTTAAAAGTACCACTCCCAGGCCCACCCCAAGGTTGCAATTCAGTAGGTCTGGGGTCAGGCCTGGGTAACTCCTTTTTGACAAGTGTTCCTGGTGGTTCTGATAAAGGGAGATTCTTAGTCCAGATTTTGAAACAGCCTGGGATAGATAGAGCTGGGATCAAATCCCTACTTCTCTACATACTATCTGTGTGACTGCAGACAAATTACTTAACCTCTCTGAGTCTCAGCTTCCTCGTCTACAAAATGGGGACAACAATGCCTGTCCCTTAGGGCTACTGGGAAGGTTAAATGTGAATCTCTATAAAGTGCTCAGCTGGGTCTGGGTCCTCAGTAACTGACAGTTATCTTTCCTACCTGCATCCCTATACGTTCTCTTTTAGCACCTGGGTAAGCTTCTTCTCAGTTCTCCCAGGACCCTCCTAGTTGCTCCCCTCAGCCCCACTGCAGCTTCTTGGGGGGACCCACCCCCTATCTTTTCTGACATGTCTTACCTCCCCAGCATTTGCTAAGAGGCAACATCAGGGGGCCGGCCTGCTAGAGTCTGGAGTCCTCGGCCTATTTCTGACACTGAAACTGTTGCCAGCTCCATGTTTACACATTTACTCTCATAATATTTGCTTTCCGTGACCATTATTTGCCTGAAGTCAGATGAAGACGATCCACTCCCTACGAGGCTTTCAAAAAGCAAGGTCAGCACCTCCCCATCCCCCCTGCACTGTCCCATCCCTTCTCTCCTTGTCTGAGTTTTCTAAACTAACCACACTCCAGGCAGCAAGTAACTTAGCAAAACGTGTTGGCATGAGACCAGGAGAACAGGTGGATTCTGGTCCCAACCTGTCACTGACCTTGGGCTGCCTTGGGCAAGTCTGGGTCTCTCCCTGGGCTTCAGTGCCTCATCTCTGCCCTGAGAAGTCTAGCTTACCTGGTCTCTCAGGCTCCTCCCAGGACCACGATTCCATGACTCTGGGACCCTAAGAACCCTCCAGCTTGGAAGATGCCAGAGTTCACCTGGCTCTGCCCTCCACACTTCTCAAGTCGATGGAAGGATAGGAAGAAAGAGAACAGAAATTGTGAAAACGGAGTCACAGTTCTATATATCTACAACCATGCAAATAGCACAATCTTTCTCTCATCAAGACAGAAAATAAAAACTGAGAAAAACTACAAGCCCTTCTATTAGACCATCTCCTGGAGGCATGTTCTTCCACCACAGCAAATACCCTGCAACCCAAACATCTCGGGGAGACTGGGGATGGGCCATAAGGTGAGCTTCTTCCACCCATCTGCCACTTACTCATGCTGAGAGCTTGGTCAAGTTGCAGGTGAAGACACCTGCTCCCCGCCACCCCCCCAGGGCCAGCCCGGCTTCCCAGGGAGGAAGGAAGAGTCATGCACAAGTCCAAGGGAAGAGACAACTGCAAAATCAATTCAGGGTCCCTGACCCCACTGACATAGTGTTTCATGGGAAAGCCATGAGGAGGGGAGCACACACCTCCAAAGGACAGATAGAGGGCCATCATCTGAAACCTCAGCCGGAGGCACTTTAAGAAGACGTGCGGAACCCCGTCCTGCTGGGCACGAGGCAGGTGGGGTCGGGCAGTGCTTGAAGCTGGATAGACCTGCATTTGAGTTCCACTAAGGAGTCACTAAGGCCACCCCATGCAAGCTATGTTACCCCTCTGGGCCTGGGCTTTGCCAGCTGTGAAATAGAGAGGATTATAATTCGTCCCTCATGGGGCCGTTGTGAGAATTTAAGGGAGGTAGTCTAGGGGAAGGGCCCAAGCCAGTTCTAAGTTCATATAGGCCTTATTAAACGTTATTCTCCTCCCGTGAGAAGTGTTGTTGAACGATTTTTTGAGGGTAATAATGATAGATATTTACTCAGGCATAGAGAACATCCGAGTTCTGGGAAGCGCTCACACGTGCTCTCTCATCACAGCATGTCTTACAACAGGCCCATAAGGCAGACATCATTGTCCCCATTTTACAGCTGCTGAAACGGAGGCTCAAAGAGGTGAAGCAATTTGTGCAGAGCTCACCGTGAGTCAGCAGCCCAGGACCTGGTCAGTGCTCTGGCACATCCTCTCACAGGGCAGGTCCTACCAGCCCCATGTGACCTGAGTGGGCCCAGCTGTGCTCAGAGGGCCCCCAAGTACTAGCCCCAGGCCTCCCAAGTTCTCTCCAACCTCAAGTGGACCTTCTGGGCCATCGGAGGGAAGCTCATAGAGAACTGTGAGGACACAGCGCCCTCCAGTGGCTTCTGCGCAGCAGTGAGGGAAGCTGAAGTCAGGGAACCTCAATTTCACAAGGGCTGCAGCCCAGATCAGGGGCACAGTCCCATGCCTGCCCTCACCTGCCCAGTTGAGTGCCAGGGTCACTGGCTTCTTGACACCCAATATTCCCTCTGTCCCAAGGCTCTTAGAATTCCATCATTTTAATCTGGAAGAAACTTAAACACCACCTAAATGAACCCTTTCTTTGCACAGAGGAAATTATTGAACCCAGAGTGGAGACAGCACATCCAAGTTCACACAGGGAGTTGGGGCAGAGTGGAGACCAGAGCTTGGATCGCCTGTCCTCTCCTCCAGCCCCAGCAGGAAGCTCAGGGAGGCTGGATCCACCAACCCTGCACCTGCCCCCGCCCACCTCCTTTCTCCCCTTTGTCCGCCCAACCCCCCCAGGGCTGCCAGACACACCAGGTAGAATGGGACAGGTTGAAGAGGCAGAGTGCCAGCAATGAGCACTCAAACTCTTGATGGCTGTGTGACCTTGTGCAGGTTACTTAACCTCTCTGTGCCCCAGTTTCCTCCTCTGTGAAATGAGGAAATAATGGCACCTATGTCACAGGGTTACTGTGAGGAACAAATAAGGTGTCAAGTAGAAAAGGTCTGTGGCACAATACCTGGTAAGTAGTAATCAGCCCCAAACATGTAACCCCTGCTACAATTTTTATTATTATTTATCTGGTGCCCTTAACACACTGGCTCACTGCTGAGAGGCTACAAGCTCTCCCAAGCACATCTTTCTTCCTCCCTTCTCTCATCCATTTCTTCTCACCAAACCCCAAAGTGGCAAAGGAATCCCCAGTACCTCATGTCTCTCCCATGTGAGGCCCTACAGAGGAGGTGGCCTGGTCAGGAACTGGGGAGTGGGCACCCTGGACGCTGCCCCTAGCGGGTCAGCAGGCCACTCTGGCCTAGGATGAGCCTGGCTGAGTCTCAGAGAGGGGCTGAAACCCCAGAGGGTTTCTCTGGGGCCAAGAGGAGAACAGGTTAAGGAGCCCGAGCAATACCTTCCAGGGCTTCTGGAATGATTCTGAGGGCCCAGCTCTAACAATTGGACACCAGCAGGCTCCGGTTTCATGATGGAGCCTTGAAAATCCCTCCCCAATTTTTCCTTCCCAACGGACTTGGAGCCAGGCAGATGGGCATTCAAATCCCGGCCCTGCCACTCACGAGCTGTGTGATGTTGGGAAGAGACTTGACATCTCTGAGCCTCAGTTTCCTCATCTGTAAAGTGGGGATGATGACAGGATTGTACAGAGTTGTTTGGATTTGGAATAAAGTGCACAGTGCAGTACATGGAATGTGGTACTTCAACTTGCTTATTGAACAGCGACTTAGAATAAATTCATAATTCCCCCCACCCCCAAGTCTGCTCTTCCTCTTGGATTCCCTGTCCTGGGAGGTGGCAGCATCCACCCAGCGATCCAGGGAGATGGGGCCCATGTCCTCCTACTCTGTGTCAGCTCATCACGCCTTCCTTGCCGGGCTGACCCTGTCCACCCTCTTCGGCCACTGCTCTTGATCCAGGATTAGGTTATGGTCGTTCTTCCTTCCACCTCCTGCACTGCCGCCATGGTGGTTACATCGCCTCCTCTCCATTCCCACGCTCACTCTGTAACCCACATGCCCCTGCAGCGTGGAGTCCCCGCTCAGCAGAGCCGGGACACCCGAGGCCCCCCAGGATCGGAGAGGCCCCTACCCAGCTCCCCAACATCATTCCTCCCACCCACCCCCCACTCCCTTGCTCCAGCCATCCCAAAGCACTCAGGTCCCCTGAAAACATCCTGCTACTTTGTGCCTCTAAGCCTCTGCCCACTGCCCCAACCACGCAGAGCATCTCCCTCTAAAACCTCCTCTGCAAGCCCTCCAACTGCCCCCACCTCCCCAACTCTCCCCTCATGGACTTGAGCACTCCCTCCTCTGGGCCCCCCTTCCCTCTCTCAGACCTCTGTGATGGCCTTTCTCACCCGACCAGTCAATCCCAGAACACAGGAGAGAACACTGGTTGAGACCAAGGCCTCTAGGGTCATGTCATTTGACCTGGGCTTAAGTCCTGGGTCTTCGTGAGTCTTCACTGAAAGGATGGGTGTAAAGCCCTCCCATAGTGTCTGCTGCATAGTAGCTACTCAAGAAATGGAAGTGATTCCTTTTAATACCACCCCCAACAAGATGCAAGTTCCTAGAGGCCAAGACTCATGTCTTACTTATCTTTGTATCCCCAGCAACTAGCATGGGATCTGGCCCGTAGCAGAAGTTCAATAGATTTTTTTTAAATGGAAGGATGAATGGATGTGACTGAAAAAGGAGGAAAAAATATGTAAGAGCTGCCATTTATCTGGTAATTAGGCGGTGACAGAAACAGGCAGAGCACTTTAAAAAGTGATGTCATTTAATCCTCAACCCAACCATGGAGAGAGATTCTGTCTCTGCAGTTCATAGGAGGGGAAGATGGCTTAGAGAGGTAAAGACACATTCTGATGCTGGTGACATAGGCGATATTCCGAGTCACTTCTCTCTGGCTACAGACCCCATGCAATTTCCACTTCTCCACAATGCTTCCTAAAAGGGGGCAGGTCAGAATAACAGCCAGCACCCGAAGGAAATAATAACTGCATTTATTTAGAGTTTGCTAAAGTTGTCAGGTGCTTCAGTTATTATCTCATTTAATCCTCACAAGCAAGGAGGGAGGCTGCTATCTATCATTCCCATTATATAGATGAGGAAACTGAGGCATAGGGAGTTTGGGTAACTACCAGCAGATGTCCGGGTCTTTACTACTTCATGAGCCATTCTGTCCCCCAGATGCTGGTAGTACCTAATGCAGCCCAGATGGACAAACCCAAAAGGGGGAAACTTGGGTCTGAAAGTTGAAAGCAATAGAAGCAAGGAGGCACAAATGCCTCCAGGCGTTCAGAACCAGGGTATTAGGGTGCCCAGGAAATGTTGCTGTTATTACTGTTATTAATAACATACTCTATTATTATTAATGCTATGTAAGAATATACTATAAAATTACTTATATTGTCCTGCCATGTTACAGTTTTCAGAGCCCTTTTGCATGCACAACCAATTTTTCCTCACCAAAGTCCTTCAAGATATGAAAGGCAGGGGTTATTATCACAACCTTACAAAGCAAATAGCTTCGGAGGAGTTAGGCGAATACCCCCAAGGTCACACAGCTAGGAAGTGGTCCTGGGTCCCAACCTACCTTTTTCTGACTCCTGATCTGTGCTGTTTCTCACGTACCTGCAGCCTCTCTGAGACCCTGTGTTGTGTTGCAGGAGTATTGTTTAGTAGGTTGATGGGAGTGTCGGCAGAGGAGGTTGGGAGGAGAGAAAGTAGGATGATTAGGGAACTCAGAAGGGAGGCTCTGTCCTGCTCTGTGGCAACAGGACAAGACAGAACAGGACGAGACAGTCCAGGCCCCTCTGGGCCCCTCCCCGTGTCCCAGCCTCTGCTCAGAGCTGCATGCTAGGCTGGCAATCCAGATGTTGGCACAAGATGGCGCCCTTGGCTAGGGAGCTGACTGGCGTGGTGGCGGGGGCGGGGTGGGGGGCAGGCTGGGGACCGGCAGGACAGCAGACAAGGTGACGGGCAGTTTCCACCCAGCCTCTGGTGAGGAAGGGCTGTCTTTCAGAGAGGCTCTTCCAAGTCTCCTCTACTGAAATCTTAGGAAAGTCCACTCAAATCCACAGACAATCGTGCCACATGCTTGATCAGGGGTGCACACTTACGAGCAGTCCAGTGCATCCAAACATGGGTGAATGCAGATTCTAACCACAGCCCAGGCCTCCTAAATGAGGCCCCAGAAGTCCGAGGCAGTGGGTTTCAGCAGAGATCTTTTTAAAGTATACTGAGCACTTCCAAAGGGACAGGCACGACGCTAAGTGCTTCCTCTGCGCGTAAGGTTGTCAGATAAAATACAGGACACCCAGTTAAATTTGAATTCCAGATAAACAAGGAATAATTTATTAGGATAAGTATCTCCAATTTACTGTATGGGGCATACTTATACTAAAAAATTACTCCTTGCTTTCCTGGAATTCTGATTTAATTGAGCATCCTGTATTTCTATTTGTCAAATCTGGCAACCTAATCTGTATTATTTCATCCTTACAGCCCCTGAGGAGGAAGATTCTGCAACCATCTTCACTTTGACCTGCATTGTAACCAAGGTTCCAAGAGGTGAAGGAACTTGCCCACGTTGCACAGTAGGTGAGCAGTGGGGCTGTAATTCCAATCCAGCTTCTGCCCAGCGCCTGGATCTGCACCCTCACCAGTTTCCTCTCTAATCAACACAAGGGGCAGAGGAAAAAAAAGACTGAATTCCTCTGTTCTATCAGGGAAGTGGCCAGTTAAAATGGTCTCTAAGACGGGAATAAAGACACAGACCTACTAGAGAATGGACTTGAGGATATGGGGAGGGGGAAGGGTAAGCTGTGACAAAGTGAGAGAGTGGCATGGACATATATACACTACCAAACGTAAAATAGATAGCTAGTGGGAAGCAGCCGCATAGCACAGGGAGATCAGCTTGGTGGTTTGTGACCACCTAGAAGGGTGGGATAGGGAGGGTGGGAGGGAGGGAGATGCAAGAGGGAAGAGATATGGGAACATATGTATATGTATAACTGATTCACTTTGTTATACAGCAGAAACTAACACACCATTGTAAAGCAATTATACTCCAATAAAGATGTTAAAAAAAAAAAAAAAAACTACAAAAAAAAAAAAGGTCTCTGAAGGCACCAAATGTAAATATCCTCAATGTGAGAATAATAGAGGTTCCATTGTAAAAACGAGAAAGGGTCTAATAAATCATTCACCTGAGAGGCAGTTGAGCTTTGGGGCTAAAGTGTGTTCTTTGGAAACACACTGTTGGGTAAAAGCCCAGCTCCATTCGTCACTAGCTGGAAGACTTTGGGAAAATGATTTTTTTAAAAATAGATTTATTTATTTATTTATTTATTTTTGGCTGCATTTGGTCTTTGTTGCTGCGCGCGGGCTTTCTCTAGTTGCAGCGAGGGGGGGCTACTCTTTGTTGTGGTGCGCGGGCTTCTCATTGCAGTGGCTTCTCTTGTTGCAGAGCACAGGCTCTAGGCACGTGGGCTCCAATAGTTGTGGCACGTGGGCTCAGTAGTTGTGGCCCGCAGGGTCTAGAGTGTAGGCTCAGTAGTTGCAGCGCATGGGCTTACTTGCTCTGCAGCATGTGGGATCTTCCCTGACCAGGGCTTGAACCCGTGTTCCCTGCATTGGCAGGTGGATTCTTAACCACTGCGCTGCCAGCAAAGTCCCCACGGGTAAGTGATTTAACTTTTCTTTGCTTCGGTTTCCTCATTAAGAATATGAGGAAATACTAGGGTTGTTATAAGGATTAAATGAGGTAATACACGTACAGCACTTAGAACAGTGCCGGGCACTTGCAAGCAGCCAAAAAATATATATATCAGCTCTGTGTATGTAGTCCGCCCACTTTACTTCATGAAGGACACCACCAAAGCCCAGAGAGGAAGATCCCTTGCTCAGGGCCACACAGCAGGTGAGTGGCCAAGCTGAGCCTCAATGCCAGGTCTCCACACTGAAGGTGGTGATGTCTGCCTCAAAAGAAGGAAAGAGAGGAATCGGCATCAGGTGGTGGGGAAGAGCCCAGTTCTAGATCTTCCGATCCTAGTTTCTCCCATGACGGTCGGTACAAAGGAATCCTACTGCTTCTGAGGTCATTCACACAATTTAAATCTTCTGGTTCTTTTTCTCCAATACAATAGTGTAAATGCATTTCATTCCCTCCACAAACATTGACTGAGGGGCTGCCACGTGCCAGTCACTGTGTTAGGCACACAGGATAGAAAAGCAAATAGCTACCAAGAGACGCTGGTGTGATTAGCACCAGGAGTGGGGAGCCCAAGGCCTGTGGAGGCCAGAGGAGGGCCACCTGGCCAGCAGGTGGGAGTGACGGAGAGACAAGTGATAGTTGATCTGGGCCCTTCAGGACAGAGGTGGTTGGCCAGGTAAAGAAGGGGCAGGAAAGGCCTTCCAGGGTGAAGGAACAGCCTATGCCAAAGCCTAGAGGCCAGACCCCAAAACATGCCATCCTCTGCGTGACCCATGACAAGGAGACCGGAGTTAGATCCCAGTGAACCAAGTGCTCCCCACACTGGCCTGACCGGGCAGGGTAACAAGCTCCCTCCACTGGGATGGCTGCTCCGTGGTGAAGAAGCAGCCAAGCCAAAGATGTTCTCAGGTCATAAAGAAACCACTGCCACCCAAACTGCCAAGCAGGACCCAAATCAATGGCACTCAAGGAGAGACTCTGTCTTGGAGATGGGCTTGGGTTTGCCCTTTGTGCTGTTTTGAATATAAATTCATCCCCCCATTGGGTAAATGAACCTGGGATGGAGGCCAGGTATCACATCACATCCAAACAGTCATCAGAATAAAAGCTGGGTGTCAGCTGAAGGCAGATCTTCAGTAAATCTCTATTTGTTTCATCTTGACATGCTTGATGCAGAAGAAATATTCTAATTGCTATCGGGTCAGAGAAGTGGGCAGCTTGGTACTTTGAAGTCGGTGTGGCTACAGCCCCCGGGTCACAGAGTTTCCTCCAAATGGCTTTGTGCTCACTTGGACCTTCCTCTGAATGTCATTACCACCAAGATCATTGGCAGCACAGCATCCCTGAGGGGCCAGGGGTATTTGCTGGTTATTGGATGATATTTCTTCCAGGGTCCTAAGGGAGCCTCAATTGTGTGAATGCCAGGAAGTCTGAAATGCCTGCATTGCTAAAACCATTGACCATAATCTATGCCCAGCAGCTCCTTCCCCTGCAGGTGCTCTCCCCTCTGTTACTGGGGGTCATCCCCACCTCCTCTCCCTAGGAGAAAAGGAGGTGGATTTGAATATGAAATCAGTCTTTACTTAGTCAGTGTCTTCTGGAGTCACCAGGGCGACCCCAACATCATTCCAGTGGGCTTGAGGTTTCATCTGCGGCTGAAGGCGGGTTATAGCCACAAGCTGTAAACGGCACGACAGCCAGCCAGTTGTCCAAGTCAAAACTATGGGGGCCATCTTTGACTCCTACCTGCCCCTCAGCGCCCCCCTGGCCATCAAGTCTTGGAGCTACTTCCCTTTCAAACCTCTCTCTGCCCACTTTCTCCACCACCACTCACTACCACTCTGGTCAAAGCCACCATCGTCCCAAGCCTGTGCACCATCTTAGCCACCTAGCAGCCTGCCCGATGGCCTCCAGTCCTATCGCATAGTGATCTATTTGCAGTTCTACGACTAGAGTGATGATTCTGAAATTAGAATAGCATCCTCCTGCTTAAAACCCTCCCAGTCATTCATTCATTCACTCAGTCAGTTATTCACTTCTTCAGTAAATAATATTTGGTCCACCACATGCCAAACATTATTTATTATATCATTTGGAATGTGTCAAGGCAGACAAAGGCCCTGTCTTCATAGCATTTACCTTCTAGTGCAGTTATACCAAGAAATATACAAGTAAACATGTGATAGACGTCAAGTAGTGGTAAGTGCTAGGAAGAAAAATAAAGCAGAGAAGGAGATAAGAGATTGATGGAGAAAATGGCCATTTTCTCTAGGATGGTCAGGAAGGCATCTCTGAAGGATGTTTGAATAGAGACCTGAATGAAGTAGGGGCTCAGAGCTACATGAGATGTGTCCTGGGTAAAGTCTGGTTAAAAAGTGCAACAACTTGAGTGCAAAATATCATAGTTAATGAAAACAATATCTCATAGGAAAGAGTGTAACATTTTCTGAGTGTATAAAACTTAGCCAAAGAGAGTAGGTGGGTCATCCTTGCAAAAACCTAGGAGATGTTTAGAAAAGTTTTCGCTAGCTATATAACCTTCCTCAACTGACTTAGCCACACTGTTTCTGTTTTATCGTCTATAAAACGGAGATTCTATCATTAATACCTACTCATAAGGTTGTTGTAAAGATGAAATGAGTTAATGCATATAACATGCTTCAGCATGGCCCCTGGTGCATGTCAGCTATGCTTGGGATCATCATATCATCACTTTTTAATGGGGATCAGGATTCCTTTGAGATGGATGAAAATGTGCACATGTACACACACAATTCAGCCCACAATTTTGGATGTTCACAGATTCCCTGAAGCACATCCACAACTCTCCCCAGTGGACAGAGGTCGGAACCCCCAACTCCAGATTCAACTAGAGAAGCTCCATGTTCACCTGTTTTACATATTTGCATATTGTATTTCTACACGTGATTTCATTGGAAGAAAGGAACTTTGCTTTTTTTTTTTTAAATATGAAAAGTGCTCATCCTTCCCCTCTCATTTTGCAGATGAGGAAACTGAAGGTCAGTGAGGGGAAGACACACAGCCCAAGGTCACAGAGTAAATTAGGGGCAGAGTCAGAACTAGAATCTAGATCTCTTGTCTTCCAGGTTAGTGGGAAATATGAAAGGGAAACTGGCAGAGGCCTCATTGGGTAAAAACGGTCCCACTGGACTGGGCACAGTTCAGTGGATGAGAACATGCGTTTGGGAGACAGACGTGGGTATGAATCCTGAATTGATCACTTACTCACCTTGAATAAGTTTCTTAACCTCTCTGACCATCAATTTCCTTGTCTCTAAAATGATGTAAAAAATACTAAGGTGTCTCAAAAGTCCTTTCTCATGAAGGGGCAGTGCTGAGCATGGGATGGAAAAGGGAATTCATATAAACATGTTTGACATCACTTTCAAATATGTCTCCGAGCCCTCCTGACCATGCTTGTCTACGTTTCTTTTGGATAAAATCCTAGAGTGATAAGAGAGTCACTAAATAAATCTGTGAGGTTGAAGGGAACAAGTGCTCGATGTGCAAAGAGCATCAAGGGCCCCAGGGGGACAGGTCAGGGGACCAGAAGGGGGGGGTCTCTGCAGGGGCTCAGCACCTGTTCCTTGTAGTGGTGGCTTGTATGCCACTGTCTGGAAACTTCTACCTGGGGCAAGATAATTCTGTTGTTTCATTTATTGCTCATAAACTGCATGCTTAGGGGAAAGAAATTTTGAGACACACTAATAATATCAACTTCATAGGATTGTTGTGACATTTGAAAAAAATAATGGATGTAACGAAGTTCACTCTGTGCTTGGCATGGAGTAAACTTTTAATAAGTGAATGCTGATTGAGGTCACTGTCATCATTGAAAGCAAAACCCAAAAATGATGGGGCATAGTCTGTGTCTTATGCCACAGAATCCCTCAGCACCTGGCACAGTACCTGGCACATAGTAAGAGCTCAATAAATTTTGGAAGAATGACTATATAGACAGGGTGGAAAAATGAACACCAGAAGGGAAAAATGCTTATTGGATTCATTATAAAAAATATACTGGACTCAATAGGAGCATAATAGAGAAGTTTTTACAAAACTCTTGAGAAAATTCCTCATTTGTGCAGTCAGTGCACAATTAGTGAGGGGTCCCTCTGTTCCAGGCACTGTTCCCGGTGTGGGGTCAGAGCAATGAACAAAGGAGACAGGATCTCCTTTCTCATGGAGCTCACATTCAAGTGTGGGGAGACAGATAATAAATGAATAAACATATAATATGATATAGTGATAAGAGCTATGAAGAAAAATAAAGCAGAAGAAAGAATTTAGGGAGTAATGGAGATGCTGTTATAAATAGTGAAAGCCTCTCCAAAAAATGACATTTGAGCAGACACATGAGTGATGCCATGTGGATATCTGAGGGAAGAGCTTTCCACACTTGGAAATAGTTGAAAAGAGAACAAATGCATTTCATCCAGTACCTAGGCCTCATTTTCAATCTACTGAAACAAAATAAAGACTCTTTGTAGTGCATCGCCTGAAAGTTGAACAGAAATCTACCCCACATGAAAGGCAAACCTTTAGTTAATCTGTTTTCATTGTTATTGAAATCTTAAGTACCTCCGTTATCACAGATGGCTCAAAACTGCAGGGAAATAGATGCTTTAGAAACACAATTCCAAATGAAAAACAAAACAAAAAAACCCCAGCAATGATAATGGCCTCACAAGAAATAACTTGAAATTGTGGGTGTGCTGCTTGATGAGCTTAAACAGTTGGAGGCAAATGATGCAAGCTCCCAAAAGGAAGATATTCATATGAATCATTACACAAATCCCATGTTGTAGCACATCAGACTCAGCAATTTTCTGTTTGGGAAATAGTCATCCATTCACTCAAGAAACATTATGGAACATCCGATTATCTGTAAAACTGAGTGATGGTTTTGTGGCTTGAAAGATTAGTTGAACCCAGATCTAGCTCACGGAGCTTTAATCTTGCCCCAGGTTAGCCCATTTTTATTATTTATTTTCATTTTATTTATTACTATTTTTATTTTTCAATTTAATTTTTTCTTCCATTTCCAGTCCATTCCCATTTCCCCCATAGGCACTGTTCTCAGGTTCTCTGTCCATTTTATTTATACTTATAAATTCATTTATATAAACAAGATATGATATTGCTATGTGTGCATATTTAATGTACATAAGTGATATATTGCTATATATCTCATTATGCTTCTTTGAGATCTATTCATGTTGATTAATGTAGATCTAGTCCTCTACTTTTTGACTGTTGCATTATATTCCATCATTTACACATATTTTATTTAGTAATTCCTTATTTGGGAGTTTGAGATTAACATATAAACATATACACGCTGCTATATTTAACCATCAAGGACCTACGGTATAGCAGGGAACTCTGCTCAGTATTCTGTAATAACCTAAATGGGAAAAGAATTCAAAAAAGAATAGATACATATATATGTATAACTGAATCACTTTGCTGTATGCTTGAAACTAACACAACATTGTTAATCAATAATACTCCAATATAAAATAAAAATTTTTTTAAAGGCAAAAAAAGAAATTTATTTCTAATTCTGTTATTATAGACTAATGCTACAATAAACATCCTCGAACATATATAGCCCTTTGTGCACTTAATCAAGAATTTATCTGGGATTTATACACAGGACAGGATGTGCAGCATAAAGTAATATGCATTTTGTCCATATCACTAAATACCCCCAAATTGCTCTCCTAAATGACTGCACCAATTTTCACTCCCCCAACAATGCATAAAAGTTACATTTTCCCCACATCTTTGGCACTTTGATATTAGCCCATGTTTTTTTTCTTTGGCTGTAAAGTAGAATCTATTTCTAGCTTTATTTTGCATTTCTCTGATCATTAATAAGGTTAAACATCTCTTTATCTGTTTATTAGCCATTCTGTTCTCTGGTTTCCTCTTCTGTGAATTGCTTGCCCATACCCTCTCCTTTTCACATTTTTATATAAAATTCTCCTCCTCCTTTTTTTTCCCCTAGGTTGTACATTTCAGATATTAATGTCAGTCATATATGTTAAAAACATATTCTTCCAGTCTGTTAATTGCATTAACTCAGTCTCTGGTGCTCAACTTTCCTTTCTTAATTTAAACAAACAAACTCTGATTTTAACTGGACACAAGGCTTCCTGGCATAAAGACTACATTTCCCAGAATACCTTGGAGGTGTGGCCATATGACTAAATTCGGCCAATAGGATATAAGAGAAAGTATTATGGGAAATTTGCAGAAAATATTCTTAAAGAGTAAGAGCTTCATTCTTTCTCTTTCTCCTTCTCACCATTTGGAGTATTGGATCATGAGTTGGGAGCCATGTGCTAAGGATGGGAAAACCATGATAGAAGGACTGGGTCCCTGATGCCAGCCCTGGACTTCTTACTTCTAGACTGCTTACTTCTCTCAGAGCTAAACCTAAATCTAACTGATATAAGCAAAAGTCTCATTAGTCAAATCCATCTGTTTTCTCCTTTAAGAAATTCTTGCTGATTCCAAAGTCACAGTGATATTTGCGTACACTTTTCTTCTAATACTTTTTATAGGTTTGCTTTTTCACGTTGTTTTTAATCCACCAGGAGGTATTCTGACTTTTTTTAGGAGGCTACCTTCACTTTCTTTATATTATGAGTCAATTCTCTCACCACCACTTATTAAACAGTAATTCATTCTTTCCTCACTGTGTTGTGATACCATCTCCATTGTACACCAGGTTCCCAGCACTACATTGGACAATAGTGGTATTGGGACATATATGTGTAGTTTCCACATTAACTGCAAATCTATGGGTTTTTTTCATTAAATATAGTGTCTGCTATAAGTTTTTGATAGAGAATTTTTATCAGGTTAAGAAAGCTACTTTAATCACAAATAGATGCTTTTCCTGTATCTATTGAAATATTGATTTTTTTCCTTTAATCTGAAACACCTTGACAGACTCATCTGATGCTAAACCACCTCTACATTCCTAAACTAAATCCTACTTGGGGTTTTTTGAATTAGGAATTTTGCATCTATAATTATAAGTAAAACTGGTCTGTAATTATTTCTTCTCATAGTGTTCATATCTGGTTATAATATCAAGGTTTAACTAGATTCCTTAGCTGGTTGGGCAATTTTCCCTCCCCTCTTCTCTGGGAAAACTTGATATAATATAACTTAGTATAGAAACTAGCTGTTCTCTAAAAGTTTGATAGTATTTACCTGCAAAACCATCCTGGTCTGGTGATTTTTCTTATTGGATGTGGGAATTGGGGTGGGGGAGGGGGAGTGGTAATGGCGCTTACTATCACATTTTTCAACAGTGCCTAGCACTTAATAGGCACTCCATAATTATTAATTGGATAAATGAATATTTTATTTAAATATTTTTCTTCTTCTTATACCATTTTGGGCATTTCTTATTTTTCCAAGAATGAATATATTTCGCTTAGGTTTTCAATTTTTTGGCATAAAGTTGTTCATAAGAAGAGCAGACACTATTGACCACCTCCCCAGTAGTCATTTCCCTACTCCTCCATTTTTCTCCACTTGGTGATATACTTCAGGAAAGTACAGTCCATCTCAGCCTTAGAGAGTGATCTGGACATTGACCCAGGTTTAGCCTATGCCAAACATTGTGGTCCCCTTTTCTTTGTCAGTGATTTGCTTAGATATGAGATTATGATGTAATGGGGCAAAAGAGTACATAGAGGGGATGAAGGGATATGGGGAAATATTTTTTTTCTCTGACAAAATGGGAAGCACAGAAAGAAACATTCTGCCTATGAATGTAGTTGTGACAGTGTGAAGCCTGGAGCTGCTACAGCTGTCTTGTGTCCAGGAAGGGAGCTCATCTATGGATGAGTCTGATGCACTCAGGATGGAAAAGTAGAAAGATAGAAAGAAACTTGACTTTGATGACTTAATGAGGGTGCAGGTAACCCATCCCTGAATTATCCTACTTTGGGGCTTCTTGCTATATAAAGTAATAAATTTCTTATTCTTAAAATCAGTTTAGATAGATTTCTTTTTTATTAATTGCAGCCCAAAGCATCCTGATACAACAAAAATCATCAACAGTTTTTTGGGTAGTTCTTTGGTTTTATTTTAATAGCTTTAAAATTAAAGTTTCCATTGCTGCTGTGGCTATACTAATTTATTTTTTTTATTATGTATTTTGTTCATCTGCTCTGTCTTACCCAAGAATTTGTCTATCCTAGTTTTAGGGTTTTTTTCCCTCAAAAACCAACTTTTGGTTTTGTTAATTGCCCCTGTCCTCCCCTCATCACATTGATATTTGTCCTTATACATACTATTACCTTTATTCTTCAGGGAGATTTACTTTGCTGTTTTCATTTTTCAGCTTCTTTAATATTTACCTCATTTTATTGCACTTTTTTGTTTCCTAAGAAATGTATTCAAAGCTATAATTTTCTCTATAAGAAATGCTTTAGCATCAGCTCACTGATTTTATATATCTTTTTCTTTAATATTAAATATTTCTTAATTTTCCTTGTCATATCATCTTTACCCCAAGGGTTATTCAGAGATATGATTTTTAATTTTCAGAAATATTTCAGTTCTCCCTTTTGTTATTGATTTCTGCTTCTATTACATTTGGTTTAGATAACTGTTCAATATGATGTCCATCCTTAGGAATTTATTAATCATTGTAGCTTAGTATTATATATAATCCATTTTTCCACATTTCATGTGATTTTGAGAATAATTTGTATTCTGGCTTTGTGTGTGTGTGTGTATATATATATGTGTGTGTGTGTATATATATGTATATATATGTGTATATATACATATATATGTATATTAGCTTAAGCTCATTAATTGTTCAAAAGTACGTTTACATGACTCAAACTTGAAATGATGTGTAAAGGTATACAGTGAAAAGTTTTGCTCCTACCCAGTTTCCATCCACTGTATGCCAGTCATCAATTTATCGCCTCCCAGCTCTAAATTCATCCTCTTTATGTTGCTTTGTGATACTGGAACTAGACCCTGTCAACATTTCTCCTTTGACAGATGGTATAATACTAGACCTTGTCAAGTAGAGGGGGCTGAAGGAAGCTGCAAGAGGAAGGGGCTTATCTTCTGATCCTGGTGCTTTTCTTTCTGGCTTCTATAGTGTGGTTGCCAGCAGATGGCTTCTTTGCTAGCAGGTGGCTTCTCTTTCAAAGATGTGCAGGAAACCCAGTGGTACACACATTCCAGCATCCCACGGCCTATAGCCATACCTTCTCCAGTGAAGTGTGAATCTCAGCTTTGGGGTGAGGGACTCTTCAAAGTTTGTTCTTCCTTGAGTATACTTCCTCAGCCTTAGAGGTAGCAGCTACTCCTTACATCTGTGTCCTATGTGGTAGCCACTCTACGAATGAGGCTACTTAGATTCAAATATAAATCAATTAAAATAAAGTCAGTTTTAAAACTCAGTTCCTCAGTCATTCTAGCTACATTTCAAGTGTTCAATAGGCACATGTGGCTAGTGACTACTGCATTGGACAGTGCAGATGTAGAATGTGTCCATCATTGCAGAATGTTCTATTGGACAGTGCTGCTTTAGCAGCCTATTTCTCTTAGGAGTTAGTCTCCTTTATTAGTTAATAATTCTTTACATTGTATAAATTAATATACTAGTTACATTACTAGTTAATAATTCTTTATATTATTTCCTATTCTAATTTCCGTGGTTTCTGTCTCCTGATTGACCTGTGAATGATACACATTCCATTTTTCATATGTATCTTTCCAGTGTTTTTATGCAAGTATAAGCAAATACAAATATATATTCTTATCTCTATCCCCCTGTCCCCGCCACAACACACACACTCATTTACACAAAAATAGCAAACTATGTATACAGAGCAGAAGTTTGACTAACTACTGCTAGCAAGCCAAATCTAGCTAAATCTGTCCACACCCATATGTTGTCTGATTGCTTTCATGCTACAATGGCAAGGTGAAAGTCAGGCAGTTACAACAGAGACTGCATGGCTTGCAAAGCTGAAAATACTTACTGTCTGGTCCTTTACAAAAAAAGATTTGTTAATCCCTGTTTTATATCTTGCCTTTTAAATTTAGCAATATATAGGAGTTCTTTCCCTATAAGAATGTTAGTGCTTCCTCATTCTGCTTTTTTTTTTTTTTGAAGCTGTATAATATTCCATTGAATGGACACATCACAATATACTTAAGTTTGTTCCTTTGGTTTAAATTCCATTCTTTTTTTTCCTATTTCAAGGATTATTTCAGTGAATAACCTTGTATATGTACCATTTTGTATACCTGCAGGTATATATACAAAATAAATACCTGGAAGTGAAATTATTGATCCAAAGGGAAAATGCATTTTTAAATTTTGATAAAAGTTGTTAATCTACATAAGGAATGTACTAATTTACATTCCAATAAGCAATGGAGTGCCTGTTTACCATCTCATTGTCAAACTTCCAAAATTTTTCAAAATTTGATAGGTTGAAAAAATATTTCAGCGTAGTTTTAATTCACACTGCTCATATCATGAATGGATTGAGCATATTTTTGTGTTTATAGGCCATCTTCATGTCTTTTTTTTTTTTTTTAAGTTTCTGGCCACACCCCACGGCATGTGGGATCTTGGTTCCCCAACCAGGTATCGAACCCATGTCTCCTATATTGGAAGGCAGAGTTTTAACCACTGGACCGCCGGGGAAGTCCTTTCATGTCTTTTTATGTGTGTGTGAACTGCCTCTTCGTGTCTTTGCTCTTTTCTCTTTGATTTTCAGAAGACTTTTGGTCTTGTTCTTATTAATTTCTAGAAGCTTTTCATGTATTAGGGAAATTAGTCCTTTGTCTATAATATGTGTGGCAAATAAATCCTCCCAGGTTGCCATTTGTATTTAAACTTTGTTTATGGGTTTTTTTTTTAATATGGTTAAATTGATCAATCTTTTCTTTTTCAGTATTTAGATTTTGAGTCAATTAGAAAGTCCTTCACCACCTCAAGGTTATAAAGAAATTTGCTCATTTTTTCCTAGTACTTTAATGTCTACAATTTTTTAGCTTTAGATCTTTGATCTATTTTTAGTTTATCCCAGCATATCATGTGAGGTATAGATAAAACTCCTTTTTCAAATGATTACCCAGTTATCCCCAAACCATTAATTATAAAGTTTATCTTTACTCTCACACCTTTATAATTTATTAAATTTCTATATGAATTTTGGTCTATTCTTGGACTTTCTATTTTGTTCCATTGGTTTGTCTGTTTATGTGCTAATTACTCACTATTTTAATTTTTGAGGCTTTAGAATACAGTTTAATATCTGATAGGTCTGGTTCTCCATATTCTTTGTTGTTTATTTTTCCATTTGAACTTTACAAATCAGCTTCTCCAGTTGCAGAAAAAATTCTGTTAGTGTGTTTGCTGAGAATTAACATTTTTATGATGTTTAGTCTTCTTGATATTTAAGAAATGATATATCTTTCCACTCAAGTTTTCTGTTGTGTTCTTCACCAATGTTTTAAGTTTATACTTAAAATTTATTGATTATTTTTTGTTGCTATTGTATATATGGTCTCTTCTTCCATTATCTCCTCTACCCAGTTTCTGTATAAAGTTTATACATTGGTGTATTAGTCGAGTTCTCCAGAGAAACAGAACCAAAAGGATACATATAGCTACAAAAGAGAAGGTTTATTATGGGAATTTGTGCTTGCAATTATAGATACAGATCTGCCATGATCTGCCATCTGCAAGCTGAAGAACCAGGAAAGCCGATGGTATAATTCAGTCTGAATCCAAAGGCATGAGAACTGGGGGAGTTGAGTTGGATCTCCCAGCCCAAGGCCTGGGGCCTTTCTATTCTAACTGCTTCCTGTATATTTGTTTAATTCCCTGGCACCACCTTGCTCTACCACCTTCTCCTCCCTCTCCCCACCATCCTTCTCTCTCTTCTTTCTCTCCTAATAGGTTATGCAATCAAATCTTTAGGGTTTTCCAGGTATATAATTCTATTATCTCTCTCTTCTCTTATCTTATTGTGTTGAGTAATATATCTAATTTAATGTTAAAAAAAAATAGTGGTGAAGCGGCCATGATTGTGTTGTTCCTAACTTTTAGAAGGAAGGTATCAGGGTTTCCCTGTTTAATAGATGCACCATGCTAATAGTTTTCCTCTTAAAAACCAATAACTTGGATTTCATAATATTCAAAACTTCTGCTCTTTGAATGACACCACCAAGAAAACAAAAAGGCAAGCCACAGATTGGAATATTCCTAATACATATATCTGATACAGGACTTGTATCCAAAATACATTTAAAATTTTTTATAACTCAATAAGAAGAAGAAAAACAACTCAACCAAAAGCAATGGTAAAATATTTGGAAACTTCTCCCTCTCCCAAAATAATAATGGTCAATAAACATGCAAAGGGATATGCAAAAGAAAATCAAAATAAGATACCACTTCACACTCATTAAAATGACTACATTTAAAATAACTGACAATACCAAATGTTAATGAGAATGTAGAGCAACTAGAACTCTCATTCACTGACGTTGGGAGTGTAAATGGTACAACCACTTGGGAGAATTGTTTGGCAGTTTCTTATAAAGGTAAGTAAATAGCCACCATATGACCCAGCTGTTGCATTCCTAAGAGAAATGAAAGCATATGTCCACACAAAGACTTGCACACAAATATCTATAGCAGCATTATTCTTAATGTCCTAAAACTAAAAATATCCAAATTAACAGGTGAATTAATACACAAATTGTAGTATATCTATAACCGTGGGCCCAGCAATGAAAAGGGATAAAGTACTGATAAATGCAACAACATGGATGAAACTCTACTACATTATGCTAAGTGAAAGAAGCCAGGCACAAAATATCACCTATTACATAATTCCAATATATGAAATTCTAGAACAGATAAAAAGTCATCTATACTGACAGAAAGTAGATCAGTGGTTGCTGGGGGACTGGGAGGGGGAAAAGGGGAGTTGAACTGGGAAGGGGCACAAGGGAACTTTTTCAGGTGATGAACATGTTCTAGAACTTCTGGTTTCTAGTCTGCCACGTAAGAAACTTGGAGGTCACCACTCCATTCTAACAAGAAGTAAAAGGCTGAACAAACTGAAAGATCAATAACTCTTCTTAAATCCATCAGAAAAGTGAGGTCACAGGTCAAACTGCTGCTCCCAAAATTGAAGAGACAGATAGGCTCATCCAGAGAATCACAACTTATCTAAGTAGAAACCCACCAACAGAAACCTCCATGGGAACCAGTACCAGAATAGGAAAACTAAACTGAAATTGATGCATTGCTATAGGTTTAGTGTGGACAAGTCTGAGAGTTAAAAACTCCAGAGGGACCCAGTCATGGGGGGGGGGGGTGGTGAAGGGGGAAACACCACACTTTTGTGAGTTTTATCTCCTGGAACTCTAATAGGTTCTCACAGTGAATAACAGAGAAATAACAGAGAAAAATCCCCTAGTGCCTTGGGCAAGGAGAGGAGGAAAGGAACCTTGAATACTATTCAAGACAATCTATAGGTTCAATGTAACCCCTATAAAATCCCACTGGCATTTTTTTCAGAAACAGAAAAACAATCCTAAAATTCATGTGGAACCACAAAAGTCCTCAAAGACCCAAAGCAATTTTGAGCAAAAAGAACAAAACTGGAGGCATCACACTTCCTGATTTCAAAATATATTACAAAGTTACAGTAATCAAACAGTATGGTACTGGCATAAAAAAAGACATATAGACAAATGAAACAGAATTGAGAGCACAGAAATGAGGGTCTCTTCAATAAATGATTTTGGACAAACTGCATATTCACATGCAAAAGTATGAAATTGAATCCCATCTTACACCATGCACAAAAACCAACTCAAAGTGAATTCAAGACTTACATACAAGACCTGAAACCATGAAACTCCTAGAAAAAAAGAAAAACATAGGGAAAAAATCTACTTGAAATTGGTCTTAGCAATGATTTCTTGGATACAACGCCAAAAGCACAGACTACAAAAGTGAAAGTACACATGTGGGACTGCATCAAACTAAAAAGCTCTGCAGAGCAAAAGAAAAATTAACAGAGTGAAAGACAACCTACAGAATGGGAGAAAACATTTACAAACCATATACCTGATAAAGGGTTAATATCTAAAACATATAAGGAACTCCTACAACTCAATAGCAAAATAATAATAATAATAACCTGATTGTAAAATGAGAAAATATTTGCAAACTATATATCTGATAAGGGCTTAATATCTAAAATATGTAAGGAACTCTTACAACTCAATAGTAAAATAACAACAACAACAATAATAACAATAGTGGTGGTAGTAATAGTCATCATCATCATCTGATTTTAAAATGCACAAAGGAAATGAACAGACATTTCTCAAAAGAAGATATAAAAATGGCCAACTGATTCATGAAAAAGGTGCTCAACTCCACTAATCATAAGGGAAATGAAAATCTAAACCACAATGAAATATCACCTCACACCTCTTGAGATAGCTATTATAAACAAAAAACAAAACAAAACAAAACCAAGAGATAACAAGTGTTGGTAAGGATGTGGAGAAAATGGAACCCCTGTGCATTCTTGGGAGGAATGTAAATTGGTGCAGCCGCTATGGAAAACAGTATGGAGGTTCCTCAAAAAATTAAATAGAACCACCATATGATCCAGTAATCCCACTCTGGGTTTATATCCAAAGGAATTGAAATCAGGATTCTGAAGAGATACCTACATCCCTATGTACATTATATCATTATTCACAATAGCCAAGATGTGGAAGTAGTGCAAATGTCCATAAACAGGTAAATATTTGTATCAAACATTTAACTTGATACAAAATGTGGTATATACATACAATGAAATGTTATTCAGCCTTTAAAAAGAAAGAAATTCTGCCATTTTATTCAACATGGATGAACCTAGAGGATATAAGGTAAGCGAAATAAGCTAGATGCAAAGAGACAAATGACATATGATTGCACTTATATGGGGAATCTAAATAGCCAAACTCAGAAGCAGAGAGTAGAGTGGTGGTTGCCAGGGACTGCAGGAAAAGGAAATAAGGGAGGATTGGTCAAAGGGTACAAAATTTCAGTTAAGCAAGATTAATAAGTCCTAGAGATCTACTGTACAGCATAGTAGTTATACTATAGTTAACAATATTGTATTGTATTCTTAAAAATTCACTAAGAGGATAGCTCTTATGTTAAGTATTCTTATTACAAAATAATAATAACAACAAAAATAATAAAAGAGGGTAGGAGAAAACTTTTGTTAGTGATGAATGTGTGTATGGCATTGACTGTGGTGATGGTTTCACAGCTGTATACTTATCTCCAAACTCATCAAATTGTATACATTAAATATGCACAGTTTTTGTGTCAACCATACCTCAATAAAGTGGTTTTCCTTAAAAACAGATTCTCAGAGTGTATCAAAAGACAAGGCATGATTATGTTGTCTGCAAAAAACCCACTTTAAATACAGACACATATAAATCGAAGTAAGTGGATGGAGGAAGATATACCATGCTAACACTAGTTAAAAGTATGCAGAGGTAGCTATATTAATTTCAGACAAAGTAGACTTCAAAGTCAGGAAAATTATCAGTGAAAAAGAGAGGCATTACATAATGAAAAAAAGGTCAATACTCCAAGAAGACATAATCATCCTTAATGTGTGTGCACCAAACAAGAGAGCATCAAAATATGTAAGGCAAACTGAAAGAAATGCAAAGAGAAATAGATGAATTTATTATTATAGTTGGAGATTTTTAAGCACCCCTCTATCAGAAATGAACAGATCCAGCAGGCAGAAAATCAGTAAGGATATAGTTGAAATCAACAGCACCATCAGTCAACTGGATATAATGGACATCTATAGACTACTTCATCCAACAACAGCAGCTGACACATTCTTCTCAAGTTTACATGGAACATTCACCAAGATAGACCACATTTCTGGGCCATTAAACAGACCTTAACAAACTGAAAAGAATAGAAATCATACAATCTCTGCTCTCAGATAACAATGGAATCAAAAAAGAAATCAATGACAAAAAAAATAGATAGCTGGAGAATCCTCCAATACTAGGAGATTAAACAACACACTTCTAAATAACACATAGGCCAAGGAAGAGATCTCTAGAGAAATGTAAAGACGTTTTAAACGAAATGAAAATGTAAATACAACTTATCAAAAATTTGGGGATGCAGCAAAAGCAGGGCTTAGAAGGAAATTTATAGCATTGAATGCATATATTAGAAAAGAAGAATGAGCTAAAAACCAATAATATAATCTTCCACCTTGGAAAATTAGAAAAAGAAGAATAAATTAATTCCAAAGGAAGCAGAAGAAAAGAAATAATAAAAATTAGAGTAGTAACCAAGGAACCTGAAAAGAGGAAATCAATAGAGGAAATTAACAAAACCAAAAGCTGGTTCTTTGGGAAAAACTTCAATAAAATTGATAAGCTTCGAGCCAGGCTAAGACAGAGAGAGGACACAAATTTCTAATACCAAAAATGAAAGCGATCACTACAGGTCTCACGGACAATAAAAGGATAATAAAGGAATATTATGAACAACTCTATGCACACAAATTTGATAACTTAAGTGAAATGGATCAATTCCTTGAAAGACGCAATCTACCAAAACTCAAACAAGAAAAAATAGACAAAATGAATAGGTCTGTATCTATTAGAGAAATTGAATCAATACTTAGAAACCTTCCAAAACAGAAAGCACCAGACCCAGATGGTTTCACTCATGAATTCTACTGGACATCTAAGGAAGAAATTATACCAAGTATCTACAATCTCTTTCAAAGATAGAAACAGAGGGAATACTCCCTAATTTTTTTCTTTGAGGCCAGCATTACATTAATACCAAAAACAAAGACATTACAAGAAAAGAAAGCTACAGATCAATATCTCTCATGAACATAAATGCAAAAATCCTTACTAAAATATTAGCAAATGAAATCAAACAATGAATAAAAATAATTATACACCATAACCAAGGGGAATTTATCCCAGGTATGCAGGGCTGGTTCAATATTTGAAAATCAATCAATGTAATCCATCACATCAACAGGTTAAAGAAGAAAAATCACATGATCATATCAATAGATGCAGGAGGGCTTCCCTGGTGGCACAGTGGTTAAGAATCCGCCTGCCTATGTAGGGGACACGGGTTCGAGCCCTGGTCCGGGAAGATCCCACATGCTGCGGAGCAACTAAGCCCGTGCGCCACAACTACTGAAGCCCGTGCGCCTAAAGCCCGTGCTCTGCAACAACAGAAGCCACCACAAAGAGAAACCAGTGCACTGCAATGAAGAGTAGCCCCTGCTCGCTGCAACTAGAGAAAGCCCGCACGCAGCAACAAAGACCCAACACAGCCAAAGATAAATAAATTTAAAAAAAAAAGCTTATAAAAATAGATGCAGGAAAAGCATTTGACGAAATCTAACATCCATTTATGATAAAAACTCTCAGCAAACTAGGAACAGAGGGGAACTTCCTCAACTTGATAAAGAACATCAACAAAAATCCGACAGCTAACATCATAATTAATGGTGAGAAACTTGAAGCTTTCCCACTAAGATCAGGAACAAAGCAAGGATTTCCCCTCTCATCAATGCTTTTCAACATCATACTGGAAATTCTAGCTATGCAGTAAGACAAGAAAAGAGCATATAAGGTATAGTGATCAGGAAGGAAGAAATATAGCTGTCTTTGTTTACAGATGGCATGATTGTCTCTTCAGAAACTCTGAAAGAATCAACCAATAAAAACCTCCTAGAACTAATAAGCAATTATATTAAGGTTGCAGGATACAAAATTAATACAAAAATGTCAATACTTTTCAATATGCCATCAATGACAAGTAAATTTTGAAATTAAAAATGCAATATTATTTATCTTAACACCCCACAAAATGAAATACTTAAATATAAACCTAACAGAATATGTACAAGATCTATATGAAGAAAACTACAAGACTCTGGTAAAAGAAATCATAAAACTAAATAAATATAAGATCTTATTTACAAAGCAGAAATAGAGATGCAGATGTAAAGAACAAACGTATGGATATCAAGGGGGAAAGGGAGGGGTGGGATGAATTGGGAGATTGGGATTTACATATATAAACTATTGATACTATGTATAAAATAGATAACTAATGAGAACCTACTGTATAGCACAGGGAACTCTACTCAGTGCTCTATGGTGACCTAAATGGGAAGGAAATCCAAAAAAGAGGGGATATATGTATATGTATAGCTGATTCACTTTGCTATACAGTGGAAACTACACAACACTGTAAAGCAATTATACTCCAATAAAAATTAAAAAAAAATAAACTCACCCACTAATAGTGAATAAAAAAGTAAAAACTAAATAAATGGAGGGATATCCCATGTCCATGGATATGAAGCTTTAATATTGTCAAGATATCAGTTCTTCCCAACTTATCTATAGGTTCTATGCAATCCCAATGAAAATCCCAGCAAATAATTTTGTGGATTTTGACAAACTGATTCTAAAGTTTTTATGGAGAGGCAAAAGACCAAATAGCCAATGCAATATTGAAGGAGAAGAACAAAGTAGGAGGACTGATACTACCCAACTTCAAGACTTACCATAAAGCTACGGTAATTAAGACTATGGTATTGGCAAAAGAATAGATCAATAGAACAGAATAAAGAGCCCAGAAATAAACCCACATAAAGTCAACTGATATTTGACTAAAGTAGCAAAGGCAATACAATGGAGTAAAGATAGCTTCAACAAATAATGCTGGAACAACTGGACATTCACATGCAAATAAATGAATCTAGACACAGACCTTACTCTTCACAAAATTAATTCAAAATGGATCACAGACCCAAATGTAAAATGCAAAACATAGGAGAAAATCTAGATGCCCTTGGGCATGGTGATGAGTTTTTAGATACAACACCAAATGCAGAATCCCTGAAAGAAAGAATCAATAAGCTGGGCTCATTAAAATTAAACTTTTCTGCTCTGCAAAACACAATGTCAAGAGAATGAGAAGACAAGCCACAAACTGGGAGAAAATATTTGCACGAGACATACCTGATAAAGGACTATTATCCAAATTATACAACGAATTCTTAAAACTCAACAATAAGAAAACAACCTGATTTTAAAATGGGCCAAAGACCTTAACAGACACATCACCAAAGAGGATATACAGATGGCAAGTAAGCATACCAAAATATGCTCCACATCATATGTCATCAGGGAAATGCATATTAAAATAATAAGATACTGATATACACCTATTAGAATGGCCAAAATCCAGAACACTGGCAACACCAAATGCTGGTGAGGATGTGAAGCCACAGGAACTCTCTTGTGTTGCTGCTGGGAATGCAAAATGGTACAGCTACTTTGGAAAACAGTTTAGCAGTTTCTTACAAAACTAAACATACTCTTACCATATGCTCTAATAATTGTGCTCCTTGGTATTTACCCAAACAAATTGAAAAGCTATGCCTACACAAAAGCCTGCATACAGATGTTTATAACACCTCTATTCATAATTGCCAAAACTTGGAAGCAACTAAGATGTTTTTCAGTAAGTGAATGGATGAATAAACTGTGTATATTCAGAGGACGGAATATTATTCAGTGCTAAAAAGAAATGAGCTACCAAGCCATGAAAAGACAGGGAAGAAATAAATGCATGTTACTAAGTGAAATAAGCCAATCTCAAAAGGCTACATATTGTATGACTCCAACTATGTGACATTCTGGAAAAGGCAAAACTATGGAGACAGTCAAAAGGTCAGTGACCTCCAGAGATCTGGGTGTAGGGAAGATGAATAGGCAGAACACAGAGGATTTTTATGTATTTATTTTTTCAAGTGATTTTTTTTAGCTTTAATTTTAAATTATAAACATAGCATGTGAACACATTTGTTAGAAAAATTCAAACTTCACCAAATATATAGCAGAAAAGTGAACAGCCATCCCCAAATCTCATTCTCTGCCTTATATATAGCATTATTAAGCAGTTTGATGGGTTTATAATTTTTCATTTTTACAATAACTTTTGAATAGGAAATATATGCAAATAGTTCAAAGTTCAAAAGTTACCAAGTAGTTTATAGGAAAAATTGTCTCTTTCCTTCCCTGTTTCCAGCAATTAAATTCCCTTCCCTTGAAGAAAATCCTATTAACAGTACATATATTTGTGGGTTTTTAAACTTTTTATTTTACATTGGCGTATAGGTGATTAACAATGTTGTGTTAGTTTCAGGTGTACAGCAAAGGATTTTTAGAGCAGCGAAACTACTTTGTATAATGCTATAGTGGTGGATACATGTTACACATTTGACCAAACCCACAGAATATACAACACCAAGAGTGAACTCTAATATAAACTATGGACTTTGGGTGATAAGGATCTGTGAATGTAGGTATATCAATTGTAACAAATGTACCATTCTGGTGGGGACTGCTGGGGCAGGGGAACACAGGAAATCTATGTACCTTCCTCTCAATTTTGCTGTGAACCTAAAACTGCTCTAAAAAGTAAAAATATTCTGTATCTTGTTATAGTGGTGGTTACATGCGTGTATGTATTTGCCAAAATGCACTTTAAATGAGTACATTTTCTTTTATGTAAATTATATTTAATAAAGTTGATTCTAAACGAGATGAAAGATTACACTGGCCTGCTGTCTGCAGAACAAAGTAAAGGATAATAAAAGAGACTGCAGGAGGAGGATATACAGTAGGTGAGGGATAAAAGTCATTTGGACTTTGGCCGTGGAAATAGAGAGAGTCTATTTAGAGGTAAAATCAACAAGACTTGGTGACTAGTCGAGGGCAAGTGACAGAGTGTCAAGGACAACTCCCAGCTGTCTAACTGCAGCAATCAGGCAGAGTGGTGGGTGGGCTGTCCTCTCTGAACTGAGGAGCTGGAGGGGAGAAGCAGGTTTGGCTGGAAAATTACAGCTTCTGTTTTGGATTAGATGGATATGATGGGCTGTGAGCCATCTCCAAAGATGTTGATTTTGTCATTCTGAATGCAGCAGAGCCTTTTGTCTCAGGGGAAATTGGGGCAAGAGATTCATTCACAATACGAGATATTGGTAGGACCAGACCCCACGGAAGTACCCTAGACTCTCATTGGCTGGGAGCCCCTTTGGAACGAGGCAGTCTCTCCCTTCTCCTGGTCTTTTGCCATCTCAGATGGATGAGCAAGCTGACCTTTCTGAGTCTTTTGGCAAATTCCAACAGCATCCTCATCTGAGACTCTCTGGCCTCCACTGGGCAAGATCTGAAGACCAAACTTCATTTGGATTGGAGAAAAAGGTAGTGAAAGTCTAACACTTAGAAAGCTAGGAAAAAGAATGCTAAGGCCCAGATACCTACTCTAGCAGATGAAAAGCATATGCTGAGCCTCTAGCAAACTTCACTTCTACAAATAACACCACCGCCTTGGGGAACAGCAGAGACATTTGACCAGGCAGCAGCTGTGCAGAGAGTGCTATTTAAAGACTCAGCTTTTGCAGCCCAAGGACTCCAGGCTTAGGATTTGATTGGAAGGCACAGTGAAGACAGCAAAGACTGAGGAAAGAACCAGATTTGCGGAAAAACATCACCAGGTTGTTGGTCGCTGATATGAACACTGAATATGTTAAATGAGTTCATTTTAATAAAATTATGTCTAACCATCTCTCTCTGAGTAAATTAAATGTGTTAATTCATGGAAAGCGCTTGGAACGGTGTCCAGCTCATAGTGCTTACTGAAGGGAAACTGTCATTATTACCATCATTATCTCCCAATCTACCTACCTACATATATTTGCCCAGAGATGGAGAAATGCTCATCTATAATGATATGTTACTGCTAAGTGGTCGGATTTATAGTGAGTATGTTTTTAACTCTCTTCTTTGTATTTTTCTGTAATCCTTGAATTCTTTATAATGAACACAAATATTTTGTAAAAACCACAAGTCATTATTCTGGGGGGAAAAAATGAAGGCTCTGGAGTCAGACTTCCTAAGTTTCAACCCCAGCTCCACTGATTAATAGCTGTGTGACCCTGAGCAAATTATTTACCTCCTCTCAGTCTGTTTTCTCCTGTATAGAAAGGGATAATAATGTTACTTACCTCATTTGGTCGTTATGGGAATTAAATGAGATAATCTAGGTAGAGCTTGGCATGGTACCTGGCAGAGAGTAAGAGTGAGATAAATAATGACTGTTACTACTAGCAGTAGAAGTAGTCCTGGCTGTGTTATTTCCTTCTTGGGCAAGGATCACGTTCTATTTACTTCAGTGTTCTTGGCATGTAGTAGTCACTCTGGAAACAGTTGGTAGTTTAGTTGGGGCCACCTCAGGCATCAGCTTGGGAACATTCTTTGTCAAGGTAGAAAAAAGAGTGAAAAGACCTCAAGCACCTTCCCCCTCATGGTCAAGGGCTGGGTCCTTTTGGTGATTGGGAAGCACAAGTTATTTCTCCAAAACTCTTGAGACTCTCCCAAGAGATGAGGTCCTTAGAGAGTCCATCATTGGTTTCTTTTTTTTTTTAAACATCTTTATTGGAGTATAATTGCTTTACAATGGTGTGTTAGTTTCTGCTTTATAACAAAGTGAATCAGCTATACAAATATATATATCCCCATATCTCCTCCCTCTTGCATCTCACCATTGGTTTCTTACTCTTCCGTATGATGGCTAGCCAGAAGCCAGGGCCATTGCTCTCCATCACCTTATGCTGTTCTTCATGGACTGTAAGCAAGTCATTTCCATGAGAATTTCTAATAATGTAAAACCTCAGGTGAACAATTATAGGGGAACTGCAGCCATTTTCCACTGACTGTGTGTGAGTGTGTTGGGGAATGGCATTCTTTGTTATGTCTAAAACAATCCTTCAACATACAGATGACTAATAGGCGCATGAGAAGATGCTTGCTCATCATTGCTAATTATTAGAGAAAGGCAAATCAAAACTATAATGAGGTATCACCTCACACTGGTCAGAATGGCCATCATTAAAAAGTCTACAAATAATAAATGCTGGAGAGGGTGTGGAGAAAAGGGGACCCTCCTATACTGTTGGTGGGAATGTATTGAATAAATTGGTGCAGCCACTATGGAAAACAGTATGGAGATTCCTCAAAAAACTAAAAATAGAGTTGCCATATAATCCAGCAATCCCACTTATGGGCATATATCTGGAAAAAGCAATAATTTGAAAAGATACATGCACCCTTATGTTCATAGCAGCACTATTTACAATAGCCAGGACATGGAAGTAACCTAACTGTCCATCGACAGATGAATGGATAAAGAAGATGTGGCATGTATATATATATATATATGTGTATATATATATATATATATATATATATATATATATATATATATATATATATATAATGGAATACTACTCAGCCATAAAAAAGAATGAAATAATGCCATTTGCAGCAACATGGATGGACCTAGAGATTACCACACTAAGTGGAGTAAGTCAGAAAGAGAAAGACAAATACCATATGATATCACTTATATGTGGAATCTAAAATATGACACAAATGAAATTACGTACAAAACAGAAACAGACTCGCAGATGTAGAGAACAGATATGTGGTTGCCAAGGGGTAGGGTGGGGGTAGGGGAGGGACGGATTGGGAGGTTGGGATTAGCAGATGCAAACTATTATGTGTAGAATGGATAAACAACAAGGTCCTACTGTATAGCACAGGGAACTATATTCAATATTCTGTAGTAAACCATAATGGAAAAGAATATGAAAAAAATATATATATAACTGAATCTCTTTGCTGTACAGCAGAAATTAACACAACATTGTAAACCAACTATACTTCAATAAAATTTAAAAAAAAATAAAAACAATCCTTTAGAAGGAAAGAGTCCTTCCTATATTTTCTAAATACAACAAACATATATTCCTTTTAAAGTAAGAAATGAAAACTTTAAAAAACCATCCAATTCTTTATAACCATGGTCCCAGGAATTCAGCATATCCACATTTCGCCTGCTTTCTCCTTCTTGTCCCTATAAGATGCAGAGTCTTGTTAAGTTAAATAGGGAGGACAGATTGTGTCTGCACTTATTCCTGTTGTTTGAGAATGATAAGCATCAAGCCATCCACATTCCCATACAGTACATTGGCAATAATACTGCTTTTCAAAAATCCACTGATTGGATAAATATTTCCTGAGCACCTACTACATACCAAGCACCATTCTCTGTGTTTGTTTGTTTGTTAAATCTGACAAGCCGGTACTGAGGGCTCCCACTAAAGGAGAATGCAGAGATGGTGGAAATGAGTGATTAGGACACACAATAGCTGTAGGTGTGACTCTAGTGACTACATAAGTTACTGTTACCGACAGTAAATTTGACCCTGAATGTGACAGTGACATGTGAGTATAATAGTGAAAATGACTAAATGGTCAGTAACAAGGACAGCTGTTTACCCTGTTAGGGTCTACTAACATTGACTTGATTTTGTGGCAGTGAAAGTAGTTGAGTGATAATGATGGTGAAAGCAACTGAAAGGGTGACAGCTGTGCACACATTCCAACTGCTATATTGTACAGAACTGTTTGAAGTTTGTGGTTATAGAGAGGGGTCGCATACTGGACAGTGACAGTAAAAAAAAAAAATGATGAACTGGATGACAGCAACAATGCAAATGAGTTTTGCCCAGTAGATTGAATTTGTGATTAAAACGGTGATGGGAGTCAGTCCAACAATGACATCCCTCAGAACGACACAATATCGACCCTGTGGATGCAACAGCTGTAACCAAAGAGGGAACTTCGTTTTGTACTGAGACAACTGGATTTGGGCGGCATGACTGTCAGTGACAGAAAAATTGCGTGTCAGGGACAGACAGACATTGTGAGCCTCAGTGGGCCAGAGCCGATGTGACTTAATTTGTCTGATACTGTATGGATATGACTTCATTTGTTTGGCTGTGTGAAGGTCGCAAGAGGAATTCCAACACGGAACGCATAAGGTGCGACGGTGCGTAACACGAAAAAAGAGCACAAGCAAAACTAACGCTTCTACCCGCAAGCCTCTACATCCCAAAATGGGGAGGAAGGAAAGGCGTGACCAAAATGCCTTCAAGACGCCACAATTGGTTGATACGGGTCTGTTAGCCTATTACGTCCAAGCCAAGCCTCTCCACCAATGAGAATGCGTCTGGGGCGCGGCTCACGTCACGTCTCCGCCTTGCACGTGAACTTGTTTTGGAAAAATGGAAAGAAATCTTTTGTGCCTAATTCTCTGCCGTTGTTTGAGATAAGATCTCAACTTTAGTGCTGCCCGGGCGAGGGAAGGTAGAAACCCATTAGAACTTTCCTAAGGGAGTGTGGGGAGGGGAAGGACTGGTCAAGGGTCAGAGGTCAGAGCAGCGGCTAGCAACGGGTTTGTCCCAGCGTGCTAGCATTGGTGGAGAGCGCGCGCCCCGCCCCCGTGAGGCCCGCCCCCAGCACGTGACTGTGGCGCGCGGGGCAGGCCGGGCCGCCCCCTCCTTGCTTATACCCCTTCCGCGCCGGCCTTAAAATGGCCGCTTGCTGGCGTCTCTGGCGCTGTTGAATGGAGAAAGCTTTATTGTTCCCTTCGGGCAGGAGTGTTCGTGTCCTTTATGGCGCTGTCAATAAAGAACCGCAGTTTGAATCGGTGCTGAACAGGTAACCATAGAAACGGGGCTGGGACTCAGCGTGGAGACCCCTTTTGCAGCTGTGGCCTAAGAGGCGCCCCGAATGAGGGGCGAACAGAGACCCCCTCGGCGTGGCGAAGTCCGCTGCGCTCTGCCAAGTCCCGGCCGTCTCTCCCCGCCCCGGGACGTGGAGCCCTGGGGCGGCCCGCACCCCGAGCGCAGGCTCCGCTGTCGTCTGTGGCGGGGAGAGGCCTCGGGGTCCCGGCCAGGACACTCGGCCGGGCCTAGTCCCCGCTTGGGGCCTGTTCTCCGCCTGGGACCTGCCCTCAACCCTCGTCGCCTGCTACTCGGCGCGATCGGAGGCCACTCCTCGCAGCTGCTTCTCGCACTTTCACCCCTCCTCCCCTCCCGCCAAATCCCGACCCCGGGACCCTGGCAAGTTAGGGTCTTGGGCCAAATCCGCCCCTCACCCCTCCCCCGTTTTTGTCAGCCGGGAGCTAAGAAGGTTTTACATTTTTTTTAATGGCTGTGAAGAATATTTCACATAATTTGTGACAGTTGTATGAAATCAGATTCTGATGTACGTAAATGAAGTTTTATTGGAACACAGCCGTGTTCATGGTTTATGTATTGCCTATGGCTGCTTTCCTTCTACAAGAGCAAAGTTGAGTAGTTGCAACAGATATCTGATGGCTTTGATCCCTTGGCGCACGAAGCCGAAAATGTTTTTGGCCTTTCACAGAAAAACTGTGGCGGCCCCAGCTCTAGACACAAGTACACTGGGTTGGTGTTGTCCTCCAGGGATTCCTCAGGTCCCTTCTCACGGAGTGGGAAACTCTAGTTACAACTGCCCTATGCACCCAGAGCTCTTTATTTGACCAACCACTCTGGCTTCCATTACCTTTTCTGGTCTTATTGGTGTATTATTCAAAATGGAATTGTTTCTCCTACTTTGAATAACAATAATACCATTCTACCGAGCGCCTACGGTAAGCCAGTTGCTTATTTATATTCATACACAGCTTTTTTGTACCAACAACTTTTTAGAAGTGTCCGTGTCTGTTTTGCGTAAGAGGAGGAAGCCCAGGTTCTGAGAGGTTAAGCTGTTTAAGAGTGTAATAGATTATAGGTCTGGCAAATTGAGCTCTTCCCTGGGAGCGCCCTGCCTGGGGACCCATGTCGTTCTGCTTGGACTTCATTCTTTCACATCTCTCAAACTGGGACTATTGGTTCTTCCTTGGAATCGAATCCAAATCTTTGTAGGCTTGTGGAGATTTAATTACAGCCTCAACTGAAAATTTTCTCTACTTGGCTAAATCATCAAACTTCTGCCACACCCCACTTCCTAATTTAGACGTTGTTTTTATTTTTATTTTTTATTTTTAACATCTTCATTGGAGTATAATTGCTTTACAATGGTGTGTTAGTTTCTGCTGTATCACAAAGTGAAGCAGTTGTACGTATACATATATCCCCATATCCCCTCCCTCTTGCGTCTCCCTCCCTCCCTCTCTATCCCACCCCTCTAGGTGGTCACAAAGCACGTAGCTGATCTCCCTGTGCTATGCGGCTGCTTCCCACTAGCTATCTGTTTTACATTTGGTAGTGTATATATGTCCATGCCACTCTCTCACTTCTTCCCAGCTTACCCTTCCCCCTCTCCGTGTTCTCAAGTCAGTTCTCTACGTCTGCATCTTTATTCCTGTCCTGCCCCTAGGTTCTTCAGAACCATTTTTTTTTTTTTAGATTCCATATATATGTGTTAGCATACGGTATTTGTTTTTCTCTTTCTGACTTACTTCACTCTGTATGAGAGACTCTAGGTCCATCCACCTCACTACAGATAGTTCAATTTCGTTTCTTTTTATGGCTGAGTAATATTCCATTGTATATATGTGCCATATCTTTTTTATCCATTCATCTGTCTATGGACACTTAGATTGCTTCCATGTCCTGGCTATTGTAAATAGTGCTGCAATGAACATTGTGGTACATGACTCTTTTTGAATTATGGTTTTCTCTGGGTATATGCCCAGTAGTGGGATTGCTGGGTCATATGGTAGTTCTGTTTTTAGTTTTTTAAGAAACCTCCATACTGTTCTCCATAGTGGCTGTATCAATTTACATTCCTACCAACAGTGTAAGAGGGTTTCCTTTTCTGCACACCCTCTCCAGCATTTATTTTGTAGACTTTTTGATGATGGCCATTCTGACCGGTGTGAGGTGATACCTCATTGTAGTTTTGACTTGTATATCTCTGATGATTAATGATGTTGAGCATCCTTTCATGTGTTTGTTGGCAATCTGTATATCTTCTTTGGAGACATGTCTATTTAGTAGGCGTTGTTCTTTTATAAGAGTTGTTCCCAAACCTAACTATTCATCACTAATTTAACTAACAAATAGATTCAGAACACCCATGCTTGCATGCATACATTTGTTGAATCATTCAGTATTTGTCGAGCACCTAGAATATACTAGCGATGATTCAAATCCCTGAAAATACAGTGGTGAACAAGATCAATGTAATCTCTGCCCTTCCATGGAATTTAAATTCTGTAGGGGCTTGGACAGGTGGCATATAGGTAAACAAAGATAATTTCATATATAGCTGTCATTGCATCATAATAATAAAATTAGTAGTTAATATTTATTGAGTGATTCCTGTGTGCCAAGGACTTCACTGTGTGCTTTATTTCCATGGCTTATCTTTTAATCCTCACACCAACACCATGACATAGTATTAATATTCCCATTTTAAAGATGAGGAAACAGAGTCAGGAGACATGACCAAGGTTACATAGCTAATGCATAAGGGAGCTGGGATCTGAACCTAAACTGATCACACTAACCACCCTGAATTATTCCATCTGTTTGTTACCTTTCCTACTAACTTGGGAGGTCTTGAAGGGCAGGGACCACACTTCACCTCTTCTTGTATCAGCTGCTAGCCAGTGCCCACAACCTGGTATTTGGTAAATAGTAAATAAATCCAGGCCATTCACTGAACAAATATTTGAGCGTCTGCTATTTACCAGGCACCACTGTGGCTATGATTATCAGGGTGAAACATGGACCCAAAACCGAGTGTCTTAACACAGTGAAGAGGTAACAAAGTTACTCCAGATTGTGGCAACAGCTATAAAGCAAATGAAACAGTGTTGACCTGGGAGACCACCTATTAGTACCAGGATAGTCCCCAAAGACCTCTCTTCTGGGTAGTTTAAGCTGAAACTTGTTGAGTGACCAGGATCCAGTCCAAAGGAAGGGAAAGGGGAGAGAATTGGAGAGGAAGAACTTTTCGGTAGGTTCAGAGACTGTGAGCTGGCAAGAACTTGGAGAGTTACAGAACTGAAAGAAGCCAGTGAATGTGTTGTGTTTCACAGTCTTGTGCTCTGAGTCCCGGCCCTGTACCCAGCTTTACTGCTGATAGAGCTGCGTGCTCTTGGGCCAGTTACAGGTTATTGTCTAATTTGTCAAATGTGGATAATGGTACCTTCTCAAAGGATTGTTGTGTGTTTTCTTTTTGTTACTCACATATTGCTGAATTCCAATTAGAGAAAACTAACCAAATTTGACCCCAAATGGAAACTTACTTAAAGTGATAAATAATAACAAAAATTCAGAAGTATGTTACAGATGAGGGTGTGTGTGTGGGGGGGGGTGTGCATGGGTATATGTGTGTGTGTTTCTATCTTTGGGGGGAGGAGAACAGATCTTATTTTTTTCTTAATGTTTTGTTAAGAGAGGAGCTTTTCCAAATAGGATTTAATTTTTTAAACAAAATTATACAACTGTCTATGGAGAGCGTTTTTCATCATTTTAGTGTTTTAAGCTTGAAACTATTTGTGTTCCTTCATTCTAAGAAAATGATAGGCTTCTTCTAGTTGGTAGTAATTTTAGAATTTGTTTGCAAATGATTTGGGGTTTCCTCTAAAAGTTTTGAAAATAATGTTGCATACTTTAAGCAGAATGTTGCATGCTTTAAAGCAGGTAGACTTTTTGAATAGGTAGAAATAAATGATGATGTTTGGGCTCACGACCGTACAAAATTACAGAGGCAGTAATAAATTGAGCAAACCATATAGGAAGGTCAGCAGTGTCAAGTTTTGTTTTAAACTGTATCCAGTAACCATATTGCACGTGTCATCAGAAGATGTAATTCAGCCCAGCAAATGGAGCAAGGAACTGGACGGAGAGTGGCATGTTAATGCAATGTTAACCAACAAGCCCTGAATTAAATTGCTATTTTAGGTTTGGGTGGGACCTTCACATTTAAAGTATTGCAGTTTTACTCTGAGATTTGGGTCTGTTGGATTCCAGTAAAGAGTAGGTGGTAACACTAGCTTTGAAGGATAATATAAAACTGCAGGAAGAGCCAGGGCATACCAATTTGTTTTTCAATCTATTTTATTTCAGTTCAAAGCATCATTGCAGACAGGCAGCGCAGGGAAACAAGCCACACTTTGGCAATACTCACCTGCTTTTGGAGATTGAGGAAGACTGGGTATAACCAAAGTGTGGCTTATTTTCCTGGACTATCTATCTGCAAAGGTGCTTTGAACTGAAATAAAACAGATTGAAAAACAAATTGGTATGCCCTGTTGCCTCATACTGAGTATTTACATTACCCTTCTGGAGTACTGCCTGTACCAGCACCCTGGGGGGAAGCGGTGACCCTTCAGCCTCTTTCAACTCTTCAAGAGAGTGAGCTCTTTGATTTTCACAAGGAAACTGAATTGGGATATATTGTTTTCTGGATCTCCAATAGCCTGCCTTCTAAAGCCATCATCTTGATAATGTGGAGAAAGCAAGCTATAACCAAATAGAGGAAAGAATTAAATATTAAGGCATTTAAATTCGGAGATGAGGTTGTCACTTTCTTTAAGTCATGCAGAGGGTGCGGTATTTCATTTGCAGAGAGTGTGCAGTTGTAAGACTCCTACAGCCCTCAAGGGAGAGAAAGGTAGGGAAAGAAAGCTATCTTTCCTTACATTTCCCTAATGTTTTTATTTAACTCCATATCCTCAAAATCATGACATCAAGTATTTCATTTCCATAGATAAAGTAAATACGTTATTGCTGATCCACATCAGCTTGTTAGTCTGGGGTAAATGGTCAAGTTGCAAGGGATCCATGAATCCTTTGAATTTGCCTGCAGATTTGTGTGAATGCCATTTTTTTTTCTGGGAAGAGAGCCCATTACAGGCATAGCTTGGAGATATGGCGGGTTCAGTTCCAGACCACTGCAGTAAAGTGAATATTGTAATAAAGCGAGTCACATAGAAAATACTTTATTGCTAAAAAATGCTAACCATCATCTGACAATGCATGGTTGCCACAAACCTTCAATTTGTAAAAATTGTGCACTGTCTTCAAAGCACAATAAAATGGTATTTTATGGTATGCTTGTACTGCAGTCAGGTCTCAGAGGGGTCCTTGACCCTTCAAAAGGTACAGAGCCAACAATGAACATGTAACACCACTGAACTGAAACAGTGAGGAGAATCCCCCTAAAACTAGTACTTTCTATTGCTCTGGGACCTTGACCTCAAAGATGTAAAAGTATCTTTTCTTGCTTTGTTTCCTGTCTAAACTGGTCAAAGATAGTTGAATGTTTGTGTATAATGTAGGCATTCACCCAATGAGGTGCTTCAGGGATACCTTAGAGATCATTGTCGTTATTTTACGTGAGACTGGTGAAATGGAGACATGTTGTCTCGACAACCTGGTTAGCAGATGAACGTATTTGTTTCTTCTGACAGGTGAAAGGAAGAGTAGTAGAAGCCCAGTACTTTGGCTCTAGGCATCAGCTTTTTGCAGGTGGAGTCAGTTCCTCAGGGTTAGGAAAGTAGGGTTAAAAGGGAGAGAGGAGGAGAGGGATAGATTCAAGGAAGCAGAGACAGGAGGCGAGGATGCTTCGCCTGCATTTGTCCTGGAGACCCTCTGTGTCTGTGACAGTAGAGCTGCTATTTTGAAACCAAACTTATCTCAGAACTTGTCTAATATTAGGACCTCTGAAAAAGTCAGTTTGTGATGTAATTTCTGGTTTTATTAGTACCCGAAAGGAAAAAAAAAAAGGAAGGAAATATCTTTTAAATCTTTATGTTAGGATATTTTGTAAAAATGGGATCTCAATAGAAAATGGCTTAGGCCAGAGTTTGGCCCGTGTTGTGTTTACCAATTAGTTGCTTACATTTAAACATGAGAGATTTTACATCTGTCTGACCCCTGAAGGTGTTTGCATGAGTGACTTCTGCTATAAGCTCTAGAATCTGGTTCTGGGACATACAATAGGGCATGTTTTATGAAGGAAAGGGCCCAACTAGGTTGAGGGAGATTAGAAACAAAGGATTATAAGTGTGAATAATAGCTTTTGAGGCTCCAAATACTGGTTACTTGACTTTTTTTTTTTAATATAAAAAACAAAAATGAACAGTATATGATTCTATTTCTGGCTTTGAGAAAATTTTACAAGAGGTAATCTAACTCTGCAGTTTCATCTGTTTTCTCAGCTTTCTAGGACTGTGGCCTGACAGTTGGGTCTTCCTTCTTGACTCCCTTAGCCCCCTGCCCCCACTAGGGGCTCTGGAAGCAGTGAACTTAGCAGTTTTCTTCCATCCGGTACTTCTCTTGGGTTCCTGGTCTCAGGGGATGGCACCACGGAGCTGCCAGAGACAGAAACCTGGGAGTCATCCAGTGTTCTTCCCCTTCTCTCAACTCTCCACCCCCTTCCACTCCCCACCCACAATGGCACACATTTTTTAGACTGCAAGCCTGTTGATGTCCCCTTTCTCTTTTGGCTAAAGCCACTGTAATCTCTTGTCTTGGATTACTGCCGCAGCAGTCTGTAGCTGGCCAGCCAGCTTTCCACCTTTGTTCCGATCCAATCTATTTTGTGCACTGTTGCCAGTGATCTTTATAAAGCACAGATCGGAACACCTTACTCTCCAGGCTAAAACTCCAAGATGGCTTACCTGCCCTCTGTGTGGTTCCTTGGCATGGCTTGGGCTGCGCTCAAGCCCTGGCTGTGCCCACCTCAAGCCTCAACTCTTAGCGCTTTCTCCACTCCCCTCTTACCCTTCTACTTGAGCGTCAGTCATTAACACTCAATGGGCAACATGGAACTTCACCCTTCCTGGACTGTGGGCCATGCTCTGGGGCTTTCGGGCTGTTCCTTCTCTCTGGATTTCCCTGGCCGTGTTATTAACCAGGCAAGTAGCAATGCTGCTGTCTGTCCTGACCATTAGATTACTGAACGTTGTTTTCGTTTTCTATGTGGTTCCTTTTGTCCTTAGGATATATGCTATTTGAGTTGTATAGTCAAACACTGTCCTAAAGTCACTTCATGTAATTATTTTCTCTATGTGGTTATGCCACCAACTTGATAAACAGACCCATTTGTTTTAAAACTTAAGAATTGATTTTAAAAATCTAATTTTGTTTTTTTAACTATGAAAACCATTTACATGTTTCCAAGATCAAAACTATACAACAAGGTATATTCATAGAAGTTTTTATTTCATGCCTGACCCTTCTTTTCTGTTTCTCTTGAGTCTTGCTGCCAGAGTTTTGGGGTTTTGTCAGTTTGTTAGGTAAGAAATAACATTTCAGTATAGTTTAATTTTGTTTTCTCCTTTTGTGAGTTACAGAATATCTGCCCAATGTCTGTGGTATAAGTTATAAAAATATTTTTTCCAGTTTGTCACATGCCTGACTTTACATATGTAGTGTTATTGCTATACAAAAGTTTTACATGTTTACATAGTCATAATGATCAGTCTTACAGTGTATTACTTTAGATTTTGAGTCAGAGTTAGGAAGTTTGTGCCACTCTCAACTTATGAGGAATTCATTAATGTTTTCTTCTAGTACATACATGGTTTCACTTTTTTTTTCTTTTTTCTTTTTTTTTAGTATCTAAGACTGATCCATTTGGAATTTATCTTGGCATTTGGTTTGAGGAAGGATCCAATTTTATCTTTTTTCCAGTGGCCAGCCAGGTGTCCCAGCAGTACTTATTAAAAGCTCTTATCTTTTCTCCACTGATTTGAGATGCTGTCTTTAGCAGATACTAAACTCCTATGTGCATTTGGGTTTCCTACTGGATTTTCTGTTTTGTTCCATTGATTGTCAATTCATATGCCATTACAAAACTATCTTAATTTTAGAGGCTTTGTAATTTGTTTTACTGTCCGGAGGGGCTAGTTTTTTCATATTGCTCCTTTTCAGAGTTTTCCTGGCTGTGTTGCTTGTTTATTCTGCCATATGAGCTGTGTAATAAATTTGCCTAATTTCCAGTGAAACAACTTGATGGTATTTTTACTGAGATTATGTTAAATTTATAAATTAGCTTAGGCAGAACCGACATCTTTATGATGTTGAATATTTCTATCCAAGATCACGGTCTGTCTTTCCATTTGCTCAAGGCTACTTTTGTGATTTTTCAAGAGTATTTTATGTTTTTCCTTATATAAAGTTTGTTTGCTTCTTGCTCAGTTTATTAGACTTTCATTCTTAACTTTTTAAAAAAATAAATAATTCCTTTAAGAATCCCTCCAGAACTTCTCAGAGAAGTTATATACACCCACATACTCAAAAATTTTTGCATATTGTTTCTGGTGGTTCATAGGTACCCTCCTCCAAAAGCCCATCCCATTATATTGTCCCCTCAACACCCCTTCTGTTGTCTGTCTTCCTCTCTTTCCCATTCTCAGTACCTAGCTCTGTGTCCTGCATACTGTAGGCAGTCAGTACATATTTGTTGAATGGAATGAATAAAGCAGTAAGGGGAAAAGCAAAGTGAATAAAAGAGTGAGAAGCCTATAAGAGCTATATTTGGGAAGGTTTTCCTTGCACAGTTGCTCCTAAGTCTGCAGTCTGTAGCCTTAATTCACTGATTCATAGCATTTTGCTCTCCTCCTTATCCCCATCCCAGAACTTAAAAAATACCATGTTGATAATAATAGTTAGCATTTAATGAACACCTAAAAAGTGCCAGGCACTGTACTAAGTGTTTTACACAATTTCTTGTAATCCTCACAGCAACTAAGCAATAGATACTATTATCCCCATTTAAAAAATTGTTATGGAAATTTCAAACATAAAAGTGAGAATAGCATTATGAGCTCCCATATACATGTTCACTCATTTTGCACTTGAGAAAACAGGTTTTGAAAGATTAAGTAACTCAAGGTTACAGAGCTAAAGTCAGGTGTAGAACCCAACTCTTTTTAGCTCCTTATTAAGATTGTTTTTAAAATTTTAAACTCCAGCTGGCCAGGGAAAAGCAGAAGCAAGGGAGATGGTCAAGAGCTACTCTTCTAAACTTTAACTGGTAGTAGTATTATATTAGTCTTCCCTTCTAATTCACATCACAAATATTTCCCTCACTTCTACTGTTTGCAAACAGTAATCCCTCCTCTCTCTCCCTCTTTATTGCTTCTCTTATGTTCTCTGCTTTTGCTCTGCCTTCTCTTTATCTAGTTTTATTAGTGCAATCTGATCTTAGTTCATTTTTAAAGGCCTGTCACTGTTTTGAGTACCCAGCTCCTAGCATGCTGTTGGGAACATAGTAAGAACTTATAAATTTAAACAACAGTGACACTTGCTGCTCTTATTCATTTAGCCCGTAGGTTTGGTACGGTACTATAACTTCTGAATGATGCTCAGAAGCCCTGGCAGTCATTAAATTTGACCACCTAGACACAAGCTGCTCTTATAGCTGGTACTCTGCTGTCAACTGCCCTCAGTTCCGGTCAGATTTAAACCAGAGGGAGACTTTCTAAGGTCAAAGTCCAAGACAGCAGAATAATTGGCCCCTAGAGTTCTGGATTTTTTTTTTCCTGGGCAGCAGAAAATGAAGATTTCCATGTATTTCTTTGAACACTTTTGAGCAAACACTATGGTATCCCATAAGCTCTTTCCAAACGTTAAAGACAATAGAGAAGTTATCCTCTTTTGCTTTTTTTTTTTTTTAATGTTAGTTCCTTAAGTTAACCTTCTTGTCATAATCCCTGGTGATGGATGGGAGAAAGATAGAGATGAAAATAATTCCCACTTCTTCAAAGGCAAGAGAAAAAGCCTACAGTACTAAGGGGAGAGGAGAATGGAGTTCATGTATGAAATATACACAGAAGTGTCCTGAAGGCTGGGTGATTAGGACAGTCACACAGGAAGTTGGGGCTCCATAGACTCTTCAGTGCTTCTGCTGCTTAACCAGAATGTAGAAGAAAGAGAAAAACAAATACAGTATGCTAACACATATATATATGTAATCTAAGGAAAAAAAAAAAAGTCATGAAGAACCTAGTGGTAAGACAGACGGGAATAAAGACACAGACCTACTAGAGAATGGACTTGAGGATATGGGGAGGGGGAAGGGTAAGCTGTGACAAAGTGAGAGAGTGGCATGGACACATATACACTGCCAAACGTAAAATAGATAGCTAGTGGGAAGCAACCGCATAGCACAGGGAGATCAGCTACATGCTTTGTGACCACCTAGAGGGGTGGGAGGGAGACGCAAGAGGGAGGGGATATGGGGATATATGTATACGTACAGCTGATTCACTTTGTTATAAAGCAGAAACTAACACACCATTGTAAAGCAATTATACTCCAATAAAGATGTTAAAAAAAAAAAAAGAAAAGAAGGATTTTAAGCTGAACGTGGTCTCTTCTTCCCAGCTGTGCCATAAACTCCTTGAGAGCAGGGAGTTTGCTGATTTCTTCTCTGTGTAGTTCCAAGCCAGTTAAGGCCATTTGGCTGAGCTCAGTAAAGATCTGCTGGACAGACAAGCACACACTGTCCACTGACTAGGCTGGGAAATGGGTCTTGGAGCTTTGCTGGGACGGCATGGGCTCCACATCCCCCAGTGGCACTGTTACCACCTGTATGGCCTTGGACAAGTCAGGGGGCCAGAGTAATGTGTGTATGGTGCCTCATATAGCGGGGAATAAGTAGGCTCTCAATCAAGGTCATCTGTTCTTCCTTAAAAACTACTTCATTTACCGTGTATCTTTGCACTGCCTCTGAACAGAGAAGTTACCAAAAAAGCAGGAGAATGACTCAAGGATCAGGAGCTTCACTGCTTTTTAAATTCTTAAGCTTGGGCAATATCCAGTGGTAAAGGTTCCGGCTCCAGAGTCAGACAGCATGGGTTCATTTACTGACTGTGCTGCTCACTGGCTTTATGATTTGGGGCAAGTCATTTAATCTCTCTAGGTCTCCACTTTCTCAGTTAAAGTGGAGTTAATAATAGTAACTACCTCCCAGGTTTTGCAAAAATTATATAAGAGCACCCATGCAAAATGCTTGTCACAGTGTCGGGGATATAATAAATCTTCATAAAATGTTAGCTCCCATTGTTAGGTTGCTACCTTAACCCTTCCAAACTATGTCTTTCTTTTCCCCCTTTCCATAATGTCTTCCTCATTGCTTTCCACCTAAAAAATATATATCTGAGTCATAGTTAACAGAAGAGTCTGATTTCTGTTATTAGTGAACTGGAAGATCTTAAAACACTTCTCAGGGCCTCGGTTTCTTCATCTACAAATGAGAGAATTGGAGCAGGTGATTTCAAAAGTTCTTTGTATGTCCTATTGATTTTCAGTGAGTTAAAGGCTTTGTGTGAAATCTCTCACATTGTATAGTCCAGCATGCTGTTATGAGAGGCCTAACCCTCTCCCTTTCCTAGCTTGACTCAGCTGTGAAACTAGCAATGTGATTGTCTATAAATTCTTTTTAAAAAATTATGTAATATTTGACATACAGTATATAGAAGATACATATGTAACTTATATAAGTGATGAGGCAGAGTGATTAAAAACAAGTATATCGGACTTCCCTGGTGGTCAGTGGTTAAGAATCCGCCTGCCAATGCAGGGAACACGGGTTGGATCCCTGATCCGGGAAGATCCCACATGCTGCAGAGCAGCTAAGCCCGTGCGCCACAACTACTGAGCCTGCGCTCTAGAGCCTGCGAGCCACAACTACTGAAGCCCACGCACCTAGAGCCCGTGCTCCACAATGAGAAGCCGCCGCAATGAGAAGCCTGCACACTGCAACAAAAAGTAGTCCCCTCTCGCTGCAACTAGAGAAAGCCTATGTGCAGCAACGAAGACCCAACGCAGCCATAAATAAATAAATATTTAAAAAAACGAAAAACAGTTTAATCTGTGAACTGATCACACAGCCCAAAACTGTGAAAACAAATATTTTGGCAGGTGTATTTTTATGCTTCCTTTTAACATTTAATGAATATTTACAATGTTATAGGAAATGCCCTTCATGTGCATTGACTCACTAACAGAGGCTTATTAATGCTTACAACTACTCCATGAGATAAAGCTAATATTATCCCCATTTTACATATGAGGAAACTGAGGCCCAGAGAGATAAGCAACTTGCCTAAAGTTGTATAGCTGGTAAGAGAGGCAGAGCTGTGATTCACCCGCTGGCGAGCTGTCTCTACAGCCTGTGCCCTAAACCTTTACTGTTAAGCACACAGCCTCCGGAGTCACAAGGCCTGTTTTGGTATTCTTCAGTTTCTTGAGCTCTTTACTTTTACATTAGATGGGTATCTTTGATTTTGGAATTTGCTACTGTGTGGTTGAGATTTATTCCCCCCTGAAGAAAAGTGTATTATAATCAGATTGGTGAAAACTCAGAACTCATCCACATTTTCAGGTCAGGACAGAAGTGTCAGTGATGAAGCCAAGGGTCTTTTGTAACACCTAAGAGGTTGAATGTGAAAGCACTGAAGTGATGATTGCTTGTTGAGAGTCTTGACTGCAGGATGGAAGAGTCGGCATTAGGTGCAATGCAGTCACAATCCCCAGCCACTCATTAGATGAATATGTTGCTCAGGAGATTTTGCAGTTTGGCCTGTGAAGAGTCATCGGTGATGAACTACTGGACCAGAGCAGCATGGCCTGGAAAGGCAGGGGAAAGGCAGATAAGTCTCTCAAAGCCTCCTTCCATTATAATAGCCTTGAAAAATTGCTTGTTTCTATGAATTAGACAAAAGGTAAGAGAACACAAGCAGTTTGTTATGCCAAACAGTTTGATGTTTTGCCTCATTGTTTTGAACACCTCAAAAGAAGAGTTTCATTAGAGATTGAGAGAATCTGGAAAAAGAAATTAGTTGAATGTAATGGTTATTATAGGCTTATCAAGAATCAGATGCTAGCTGCCAGTTTTGAGACGTGAAAAACAACCTTTCTAGTGGTCCTTAATCTCCTGTCTCTACCTCCTTGAGAATATGGTGGTGAGGTGGTGGTAGTGATGATCATGATGACGATGACGCTGACGCTGATGCTGATGCCGGCAGCTAGCAGCTCATCAGTTTATTGAGCACTTGCTGTGTCCCCAGCATATGATACTGGTGCTTTAGCTGTGTTTATTCATTTAATCTTCCAACAACCCAGTGAGAGAGGTACTATTATTACCCCTATTTTGTAGATGAGGAAACTATGCCCCATGGAGTTTAGGCGATTTTCCCAAGGTCACGCTTTGTAATTGGGCATTCAAGCTTCACACTCAGGTAGTCTGGCTCTAGCTCCAGCCTTTAACCACTGAGCTACACTGCTGCTCATGACCTGTCTCCCAGAAAGTGTGCAGTTGAATAACACTGTGTGTCCAGTAACTTAAAGAGCATTATAGATGCCTCTTCCCCTTCCCAGTCCATGGACTTGGGTTCAGACCCCACCATAGGGTTATGTAAATTCCTTGTGGGCAGAGATTATATCTTATTTAACTTTGCTTGGTACATGGTAGGAGCTAAATAAATGTCTAATGAGGGTATAGTATGTTGCAAATGACACTAGCTTTGAAGCCAGACAAACCTACCTGGGTTTTTTAATTTGCAGGTTATAAAAATAATGCATGTTTACTGTAGAAAAAATTTGAAATATATGAAGAAGAAAATAAGTCCCCCATAGTGATACTACCTAGGGATAACCACTATTAGCATTTTAATATATTTTCTGTTTTTTTCAATGTAAATGTATATATGCATGTACATATATTTTTAAACCAAGTTGGAATTATATATACAGTTGCATCCTGTTTTTTTTTCCTTTTAGTATGTTGAGAGCATTTCACCACATTATTAAACATCTTCAAGAGCCTAATTAAAAATTTTTTATTTAGATATAATTCACATACGATACAATTTACTGTTTTAAAGTGTACAATTCAAAGTCTGTGTAACTATCACCACTTTCTAATTCTAGATCATTTTCATCACTCCAAAAAAAAACCCCATACCCATTAGCATTCACTCCCTAATCCTCCTCCCAACATCTAGCAATCACTAATCTTTCTGTCTCTATGGATTTGCCTATTCTAGACATTTTATATAAAGGGGATCATACCCTATGTGGCCTTTTGTGTCTGGCTTCTTTAACTTAGCATGTTTTCAAGGTTTACCCATGTTTGTAGCACTATCATTATTCCATTCCTTTTTATGACTGAATAATATTCCATTGTCTGGATAAACACAATTTTGTTTGTCCATTTATCAGTTGATGGACGCTTGAGTTGTTTCCACTTTTTGGCTGTTATGTATAATGCTGGCAGTGAACATTAATGTACAAGTTTTTGTGTAGACATATGTTTTCATTTCTCTTGGGTCTATACCTAGGAGTGGAATTGCTGGGTCTGTATTTAACTTTTTGAGGAACTGACAAACTATTTTTCACAGTGGGGCTACCATTTTACATTCCCACCAGCGACATATAGGATTTTCAGTTTCTCCACATCCTCAGCAATGCTTGTACTTTTTGTTTGTTTGTTTGATTTATTATAGCATCCTAGTAGGTGTGGAGTGATATCTCATTGTGGTTTTGATCTGCATTTCCCAGTGACTACTGATGTTGAGCATTTTTCATGTGCTTATTTGCCATTTTTTATATCTTCTTTGGAGAGATATCTGTGCAGATCCTTTGCCCATTTTAAAATTGGTATATTTGTCCTTTTATTGTTGAGTTGTAAGAGTTCTGAATACCTTATTCTGATATACTGTGTTTATATATTCTGGATACCAGACCCTTATCAGTTATATGATTTGTGAATATTTGTTCCCATTTTGTGGATTGTCTTTTTACTTTCATGATAGTGTCCTTTGATACACAGAAGTTTTTAAATTTGATGAAGTCCAATTTATTTTTTTTCCTTTGGTTACTTGTGCTGTAGGTACCATATAGAAAGCCTGATTTTTAATGACTACATGATATTCTATAATATGTCTGTATACCATGTTTACTTTAAAAATCTCATACATCTAAGTTTCCAGTTTTTTACCATTAAATCTATTGCTCTGAATACAGTGTGCATAAATATTTTATTATATCTCTAATTATTATTTCTTTATAGATAGATACTTAGAAGTGGGTCTGAAGGAATAAACATTAACAATTTTTTTTCTTCTAATATCATAGGATTCTCATTCTTTTTTTAATCTGTAATTATACAACTGATATATATTACAGATATATTCTGTAAAACACATCCTGGTAAAACATTCAAACAGTGCACGTAAAGTATATCCTCCTCAGTACCCCCAAATTCTCATGTCCCTCTCCAAGGACATTTTTTATACCTCTAGATGAGCAGATTACTTACTAGATTACTTCCCTGAATGATTTTTACCAGTTTACACTCCCATCAGCACTGTGTAGGTACCTCATTGCTCCCTTCCCTGCCTTATTAATGCACATATTATTTTTATCATAATAGCTAACACTTATTGAGCATTTACTGTTGACAGGCACTTTGCTAAAACATTTAAGATGCATTATCTCATTTCATCTTCGCACCAAAACTGTAAAGACGTTAAGGCTCACGGTGATTAAAGTGACCTGCCCAGGGTCACTGAGTAAATGTCCAAGTTAGGCTTCAAACCAAAGTCTGCTAAATCAGAGTCCATGGTCTAAAACCACTGCTTCCCAATGAAATATTGTCATTGAAAACTTCTCCAATTTGCTTGCCCCTAAATAGTATTAATGTTTTAATTTGTATTTCTTTATTCATCAGGGTGAACTTTTTATTGGATTATTGACTGTTTATTTCTTTTATGAATTATCTGTTTTTCTTTGTCCATTAAAAAATTTAAATGTTAATTTTTTTCTTATTTTTGTATCATCTTTCTACTCTAATATTAACTGCTTATTTTTCACTTCATATGACATGAAGTGTTCACTGGTTTATCATTTATCTTTTAATTTTGTTAGTGGTGGTTTTTTGGGAAGTTTTCATTTATATGTAGTCAAATCTATTGATCACTTGTAAATTTATTGTTTCCTTTATGCATAGAAAGGCATTCTCCATCCTGACCTTAGTTAAGTTATTCATGAATATATTATCTTTTAAATATCTTAAATCGTTACTTAAATTGTTTTTTTTTTTTTTTTTGATGTGGACCATTTTTAAAGTCTTTATTGAGTTTGTTACAATATTGCTTCTGTTTTGTGTTTTGGTTTTTTGGCTGGGAGGCATGTGGGATCTTAGCTCCCCAACCAGGGATCAAACCATACCCCCTGCACTGGAAGGCGAAATCTTAACCACTGGGCCGCCAGGGAAGTCCCTTGTTTTTGTTGTTTTTGTTAAGTCACAAACCTCCCTTATAGTTCTACTAATGACAGTGGATTGGGAAATTTGCAATCATATATTCCCTGAGATACTTTTGGGCAGTTTTATGGCTTGAGGATAATTATTTTCTCATTGAAAGATCTATCAATGACTGATATTTAATCAACATTCAAAGAAAAAGATAGTAAACCATATAACACGCCTGGTGCTAGTGGCTGCCAGTCTGTCAGATACATAGGAAGCCCTCCCCACTGAGGGCCTGTTGTATATACTTAGGAGTTTGGTACTTTGGTTCAGGTGCTAGCTTGAAAGACCAGAAACCTGGGTCCTGGGTCTGGCCCTACCATTGCCTAGATACGTGACTTGCCATGTCACTGAATTTCTTTCAGTTTCTTCATCTGGAAAATGAGTGGGCTGAATTACTAGTCTCTACAGATAATTCTAGTTGCAAAATTCTCTGATTTTTATTATCCTTCTGATCAGGAATCATTCATGTTTGTGATTGATAAATAATTTTTTTTTAAAGTTTTAGTGATCTGTGGCAGAGTGGCCTGAAGGAATGCAGAGTAATAGGTGGAAGAAGTGCATGGGAGGAAGGAAGGAGGAGGTGAGCGGACCAAGGGAGAAGGAGTAAGGACTGAATCTGGTACAGTGGTGTCAGGCAGATGACCCAGATGGAAGTTAGAAGGTGGATAAGTTCGGAGTTGAGCGCTTCATTGGGCTTAGGCTCCTTGAAGGAGGAATAGTTCTGATCTGCTGTGGATAGAGGTTTGGAGCACCGGATGAAAAGCCTGAGGGCGGGAGCAACCAGAGGGCACTCCTTACATTCTGAGAGACTGAAAAATTAGCATGTGGTCAGTGCTATTAGTTAGGTGCACAAGGTCACCTCAAAGACAAAGCTAAGTTTAACTGTATCAGAAGAGAGGCTGGAGCCTCAGAAGAGTCCAGGAACTTGGTATTGGAAAGGACAAGACAGAATGTCAGTTGGCAGTGCCCATGCAGTGGACATTGACCCTCAGACTCTACCTGCCCAGTCTGGGGCCCAAGCATTTGCTTCCATGGCAAAGACAGATGCACCAGGCCACCACTGAATGTTGAGAGATGTAGTCTCTTCTGTGATTCCTAAAAGGCTTTCTGATTATACTTGACCTTGCCGCTGGAATTTTTTCACAGATGACTGCAGAGAGTAGGCATATTTTACTAATAAATGAACTAATAAATTGACTTTCTGATTTATATTTCTTCTCTTTTACAATAAGTTTAGACAGTACTATCCAAACTCCCCAAGTCTGATTAATTTTGAGACTTTTACAGGATAGGGTGTTTGTATCTATGAGGTTGATAACCAAACTAGACCTTTGGTAAATTAAGTTCAAGCCGTCGAGGAAAGTCTCTTGCCAGTCCCTTCCTGGCAAGCCAGCTGGCCTGTTCCAATAGCACTGTTTCCCAGATACGCATTTCCATCCATCTTTTAGCAGAGACCAGCAAAAGACATGGCATCTCAAATGCAGGTGATCCTGTCAGGGCATCTAGCCGCACATCTCTGTCTGTGAGAGGAGTTGAGGAATGATAGCACTGAGCCCAGAAATCCTCTCAAGACTAAGGTAGTAATTAAGAACAGGGAGCCAGGTAGATCTGCATTTGAGCTTTGCTCTAACTTAATACCTGTATGGTCTTGGGCAAGTTGCATAACCTTTTTGGACATTAGTTTCCTCATCTGTGTATTAGGGATAATAATGGTGTCTACCTCATAGGGATGTTTGGGGAGTTAAGTGGGAAAATGTATGGACAGAGCTTAGAACAAATGCTGAACATCATTACCATCATAGAGTAGTTAATGACCTTGCCAAAGGCATTCAAGAGATTCAAGGATAGGAAAAAGAGCAGAGATCAGTGGATTGGGCAAAAAACGATGTTTTAATCACCTCCTCTTCACCTCGTTGATGAGGGAGGGATTCCTACCCTAGGGTTGTGGGGATGGCTAAGCACACAACATTGGACACTGGCAGATGAGACTGAAAGCAGTTTATACTCACAGCCCCAGAGGAGGACACAGAGGGTGTACTCAGGAGCAGAGTTAACAACCAGGGGCTGTGGGAGGCAGGCTTGTAGTATGAAGAAGGCGGGTGCTTTCTGGTTTATGCCAGAGGATGTGATTGGCTTGTTTGAATAATTTTGGGGGCTGGCAGGGAACTGAAACCCACTACCCAGGAATAAACAGGAACAGTGCCTGGCCCCTCTGATAAGGAGGATTGTTTGGCTAGGGGACCTTGTCCATGGGAGCAGAATGGGTACTGGAATTTGTGGTAAGGACATTTGAGGCCTTCTTGATTTTACCAGCTGTCAAGGCAGCACATAATATTAAGCCTTAATCTTTAGACTTTATACCACCAAAGAGAAGATAGGCCTTGAAATGCTGTTCGATACAGCTTTTAGGGGATCTGGGTATGGAACGCTATGGAAGACAAGCAGAGTTGTTCTGTTCTGTGGGGGAAGACAGATGGGCGTAGTAGTTAGAATGGAAATGTCACAGTAGGTCATATATGGTGTCATGAGCCCAGATCTCTTCACTGTGTCCAGTTCAGCATACATTTATTGATTGGCTGTACCATCCTAGGACCTGCCAGGGCTTAACCAGGTTCAGTTGACCACTTTAGATCAGGAACAGTTTGACCTCCATTTACTTTGGCAGCAGCCAGGGAAGCTTGTCTAGCCCTGGAAGTCCGGGTTGCTGGAATGCATTCTAAAGGAGTTTTGGTTGGTGCCAGGCCACAGAGCTATTCACCTAAGGCCTGGTTATTAGAATCCTCCGTATTTTGTAGGTTTTATTCTTAAAGCTGTTCTGACTGGAGCAAGGGCAGGTGCAAAAGGGAAGGTTTTGAGGATGACTTGGAACTTTTTAGAGGTGAAGGGTTGCTTAAAACATATTTGATAATAATTAGATGTGAAAAAATGTGATTTGAGAACAGGCAATGTTGTATAGTGCTTTGCTATTCAGAGAGGATTCCTTGGACTATCAACATCTGAGTCAACCCAGAGCTTATTAGAAATGCAGAATTCAGATCCCACTGCAGACCTCCTGGATCAGAATCTTTTCTTTGACAAGATCCCCAGGTGATTCTTATGCACACTAAAGTATGAGAAACTGTTCTAGTGGGTAGAAGAGCATGAGCTTTAAAAGGCTCAGTTAGACTGGATTAAAATCTCAGTTCCTAAAAAAAAAAAAAAAAAACAACTCAGTTCCTCTACTGACTTTGTATGTGATCTTGGGCCTGTTCCTTAACCCCTCCACTGTTGGGACTTAATTATAAATTGGGTTTAACTGTCTTGCTGGGTTATTAGTATTAAAGGGGGTAACATGTAAAATGTGCTTATTAGTAGCTCTTGTGATTATTTGATAAATAATATCTTTGATAGAATATGAAAAGAGAGAGCAGGATACCATTACGGCTAACTCTGTTCACGAGACATGAATTGGTAATTGAGAAAAGTACAGTCTCCTGAGCCGATGGGCCAGTGGATGTGGTTGGCTCACTAAACAGTTCCCCTCAGGGTGAGACTGTAAGTGTACTTGTTAAGTAACCAAGAGTTGACAGCTATACTTCTTAATGGCTACTGGGCTCTTGGGAGGGAGAATAATCTGCAGAAGTGGTAGCCAAGTCTTGGCCTCCAGTGAGGCCTTCACATTATAGAGAAAAGAACTATGGCTTGAGAATTGAGACGTGGGCTCAGTTATGCCCCTCGTTAGCCCTGTGGCCCTTAACAAGCCATTTAACGTCCCTGAGCCTTAGTCTTCATCTGTAAAACAAAGGTAAATGGAAGGATGAGGTGTAAATCCCAGAATATAGCAAGGTATTATCCCTACTTGATATGTACCATAGAGCTCAGTAGGCAGCCTCCCAAATCCCCAAAGGTGACTCTTAGGCCGATTCAGCTGCTTTAGAATCTTCAGTACTGAAATTCTTCAGAGCTGTTCTGGCTACCTGGATTTCCCAATGACCAGACCGTACCTTAGGAAAGCACACAGGCCGTTCAGGTATTGCTACAAATCTCAAAGATTGGAACAGTAGTAGACTAGCATTTGGGATGGAATGATGATGATAGTGATGATAATAATATTAGAAACAACAGTGACAATACCTATAAAAAGGTGCTACCTGAACCCAGGAGCATCAAATACAAAAATCTGCATCCCTTACACTATATATATTGCTGCCTTTCAGGCCCGCAGGGTAAGAGAAGAAACCAAATGACAGCTGCTTTTGAACTTGAGCAATGCGGGCCTGCCAGAAGCTACGGTCACCCTTTTCTAACCTCACCAATCCTCCTTGCATTCTCAGAAATAATTGCTAGTGGTTCTCTTTTAACTTAGCTGATTCCTTAGATACGTTACATTTTAAATCATCTTTTTGTGTGTAGCACATGCCCCATTTCTTGTCTCTGAGTGTGTGATCTTTGCTCTGATTACTTGAGAGTGCCTGTTATTTCACCTGATTCTGGTTGTTTGTGAGATACTAAATAGCCATGGGGTTAAAGCTGACTCGGATCAAAGAGCAACTCAGCCTCTCAGGACCTCAGTTTCCTCTGTTAAAAAGGGGAGGGATTGGACTAAGGTCATTTGGTCATTCGACAAGAGTACAAGAGTACGTGATAGATAAAGTAATGAACTTCTGTTTGCTGAAAGCAATGAATAGGGCTCTCCAAGGTCCCTTCCAGCTCTCTGGTTCCAGCAGAGCCCAGAAATCAAGAGAGAAGTAAAGATTATATTCTGGAGATAGGGATTATCAATAGCAACAGTAAAAACAAAACAAAACAAACTTTAAGCAGATAAGGTTGCATTGAGCCAGGCCATATGAGAGATGTCTCAGACTATGAGATAGATGTGCCCAAAGGAGAGTGCAGAATTGTTAGGAGAACTGGAATGGAGGACCCTTGATCAAGTATTAGGATGGCTTTTCTTTCTTGGGTATTGGGATATAGAAATCTAGGCAGATGTGTGTCCAACTTCTGCTCCTATGGAGCTTTATTTATTATTAGACAATATATATAGGATGCTTGTTCTTCCTTCCCATTGCTAGTCACTTTTCCCTATTAGACCATGCCATCTGTCACTGGAATACCTCTGCTTTAATTGTGCTGTATTTCAGAAGCTCCTCCCTCAAAGCAGGTTAAGTTCCTCTGCTCATTTTCTGGCCTCCCTAACCTAGACAGCCTAGTGTTCCACATTTCCTCTTACATGGGCATTTTTGGAGACCCACCCTAGCCAGCCCAGTGTCCATAATAATGATGGCAGCAACTTACTGGAGGGCTTTCCAGTGCCTTTCCAATGGGTCCAGTGCTAACTGCCTATGCACATACATGATTCCAGAGCACTCTCCCTCCCTTTTCACCCTTACCTGTTGAAATTGTACCTAACTTGCATTTACCAACTCCAGTCCTTCCCTTTTCCTTTCCACTCACTGGGATCAATCTGTTTTTTCCCCTTCTCTCTTCTTCCTTTCCCTCTTCCTGTCTCTTGTGGATTGAGTCCTTTTAAGACTTCTGTTTTCAGTCATTCCAGTTGAAATAAGTTGAGTCAGCTTTATTACAAGCTCTCTGTGAACAAGGACCTTGTTTTATACTTCACTTGGCTCCCACACAGCACCTAGCAGTGGGCTGAGTAATTGGTAGGCAATTGACCCATAAATAGTTGTTAGTTGACATATGTGTATTGCTGGCTGAAGACTTATGGGGAAATAAGTACAGTAAATTGGGGAATGGCAGGTCCAGTTCCTGAGGCCCAGAAAAGAGTCTCTTACCCTTCAGCAGTGGCAGCAAAGTCTTTTGTTTGAGTGTCTTGCTGAGGACATTGCCAGCAGTTGTGGATTTCAGAACATCTATTTAATTAACTGATGTGTATAAGAGACTGTAAGTCTTTAGTGTTACTTTCCTTCTTGTTCATCGAAGGGATTCCATGTTTCTTACCAGCTCTGACTTAAGTTCTCACTTGTGCTTTTTCTGGTTTGGGGGTTTTTTTTTTCCCCTGTGTGTAACTGTTGTTTCTTTGTAACTTAAAGAATCCTCAAACTTTCAGATGCTTTTTGGAAGTAGACAAAATAAAAATTTAAATAAATAAATAAAATCTTTGTGCTTCTTTTAGAACACTGGCCTAGTTTCCACTTTGTGTTGAATTCCCATTTGTGTTTTGGGTCATTATGCAGCACTTGGTTCAGCCAATTAAGTTTTTTCTTTCTAAGTATCTTTATTCTATATCAGTATAGTCTTTTCTTGAGGCTTTAATATTGTTGCTTTGAGGAACATCCATCTTTCTGGTGCTCTTTTGTTGCTTAAATGTTCTTCCCTTGGGACCTTTGACACTTTTCCCAAGCCTAGTGATTTCAGTTAAGTGCTTAATAACATAATTTAGGTTGCCTCTATACAGGAGTCTAGAAGACTTAAAGATTCCAACATGCTGTGTTCCACTGTAGTTTCTTAACTCTGAAAAGCACGCTTTCGTGACATTATATTTAGTGCTATGTTCTCTCCCCTCCATTTAACTTCCTTACAAAGGGAGTTAGGGGGAAACAGTAAAATATATGTTAGAGGCTTTTACATTTTAGTTGTGCGATCAACAAAGTGTAGTTTAGCCTCTATAGTACATTTCAGTAGCCCCCAAATCACTAATGTATCCCTCGTGATTATATATTAGATTTATTTAATAACAGTATTCTGTACCTGAAAGTGATCTACAAAGATTATATAGTTTAACTGTTTATTTACAGGTAGGTACTTTAGCTGTCATGTCAGATGGCTAGTTTCAAAACTACTTAATGAGGAAAATTCAGTCTTTCTTGGTAATAATAATACAGCTAACACATATAGTATTTACTACGTGCTAGGCACTGTTTTAAGTGTAAACACACCTACACGTTAATTCTCTTATAAGTAGCATATGGCTGTTTTTTTTAAGAATCCAATCAGAGAATCTCTGCCATTTAACAGGAAAGTTTAATCTGCTTCTTTATTGTGATTACTAATACATTTGGACTGATTTCTACTGTCTTAAGTTTTTTTCTATTTACCACGCTTTCTTTGCCTTTCTTTTCCCCCTTTTCCACTTGCTATTGTATTAATCACATTTTCTTAATTCCCTTTTATACCTCTTGTTTGCAAATATTTGTTCAGTTTCTGTTCCCTTATATCCTTACCTGTTAACATACATACTTTACTTAGGCTAAAAGCTAAAGTTAATCATTATTTTTGTCATCCCCTTGACTCTTAGAACATCCTAACTCTAGTTCTCCGTCTCTCATCTTCCGTGTTCTTGTTGATTTTTAATTTCAGAGAGGCAGTGGATTTTTAAGAATATAGACCTCAGAGCCAGACTGCCTGAGTTTGGAGCCCAGGTCTGCCACACACTAGTTGTGTGACCTTAGGTAAGTTATATAACCTCTCTGTGCCACATTTTCTTATATGTAAAATGGGGATGAGTACCTACTTCACAGGGCTGTTGAAAAGATTAAATGAGTTAATAGATGCAAAGCATTTAGAACAGTGCCTGGCACATAGTAAGCATTCAATAAGTGGTAGCTACTATGGTTGTCATTATTCTACTTTGTTTTTAACCTCCCCTTCCCATATCCATTTTAAAATAGCCAGTGCATTTTAAAACACATTTCTTAATTTCTTTTTTATTAAGATATAATTAACATACAGTTCAATGAATTCTATTTGAAGAGTTTTGACAAATATCTACTCTTCAACCACCATCCAAAATAAGGTACAGAACATTTCCATTCCCCGAGAAAGTTTCCTTGTGTCTCTTCCTGTTTAATTCCCTTCCCCCACACCACCCCACAACCTCCACAACCACTACAGTATCTGGTTGCTATCACTATAGATTAGTTTTGTCTGTATGTCTCTTTCCTGTAGATTTAGTCATATATATGTACCCTTTTGTGCCTGGCTTCTTTGACCTAACATACTGTTTTTAGGGTTTATCCATGTTGTTGCTTGTATCAACGGTTAATCTTTTATTATAAGAAACCTCCACACAGTTCTTCAAAGTAGTTGTACCATTTTGCACTTTCAGCAGTAATGTATGCAAGCTCTAGTCATTCCACATCCTCACCAGCATTTGGTATTATCAGTTTTTCTGATTTTAACTTTTCTAGTGGATACGTTTAGCAGTTTCTTTGCTTGCTACTTGCTATTTTTTCTTACATTCTATCCTTTCTTTCTGGTTCAAGTTCCTTCTTATAGTAATTCTTTCAGTGACAGTCTCTGAGCCTCTTATCTTTGTTTGAAGGTGATTTTATTTCAACTTGTATATAGATACATGGTTGATTGTTATTTTCCTTAATATTTGAAAACTGTTACTCCATTTTCTTCTGACATCTATTGTTATTAATGAGAAGTCTGTACCAGTCAAACCGTCTTCTTTGATTAAGTAATAATCTTTTCTTTTGGTTTGCTTACAATTTCTTTTTCTCAGTGTTGTTGATACTTCCAAGTTTTTATTCTGAAGACTCATGTCTGACTTTAATCCTAGAACATTCTCAGATATTATATCTTCAAATTGCTTCTCCCACATGTTCTTCATTACCTCTATCCGGAACACCTATTTAGATGCATGTGAAACCTTCATATTCTGTTTTCCATGTCCTTTAACCTCTCTTTCATATTTCTGTTGTGGTTTTTTTTTTTTTTTTTACCTCTCTGCTACCTTCTGAGTAATTTTCTCAGACTTCTTTTCCTAATCACTCATTTTCTCTTTAGCTGTATCTAATCTGTTTAATTCATTGTTAGATGAATTTCAGTGACTTAACTTTTATTCCTAGAAGTTCTTTTGGTTCTTTTTCACATCTGCCTATTCTTTTTTCATATTATCTTTTTCTTTCATTATGGCTTTCCTTCATTTTGCCTGTTTACTAAAATGAAACAATTAATTTGTAGCATTTTTCATAGTATTCTATAATTTTTAGGGTTTTCAATTCTTGGAGATGCTATTTGTGCTCTTTCTTGCATCTTATGTCTTTCCATTGTGGTGATTCATTTCCTCATGTGACTTTTTGTTTTTACTGTTTGCCTTTTGGGGGTGGCACAGGAATCCTCCTCATCTGAGACACTCTAGCATCTATCTTGGCAAGGCCCTTCTCGTTTGATTTTTTTTCCTCCTTCACCTCCGACCCCTATTCCTATTTCCCTCCCCTTTATAGCACTTACTCTAATGTATTTGATAAAATGTCTTTTGCTACAATGTAGCTTTACCTTATTGTTATTCATTGTTTTGTTTTTCTGTTTTTAACTTACGTAAATGGCATTATGCTCTAGATCTCATTCTGGTTGTTATTGTTTCACTCAACTGGGTATTTAAGATCTGTCCATGTTTCTGTCTGAATAGTCAGTTGTTACTTCTTTCTAATGCACTATATTCCATAGTATACATTCTGCATATTTACTTAAATTCTTTTTGTGATGGACATCTAAATTACCTCTCATTTCCCTGCTACCAAAAACAATGGCCCAGTGATCTTTCTGGCCATGTGTCCTTATGAACCTATGTGAGAACTTTTCTGGGAAATGTACGCAGAAATATGATTCTTGGGCCACAAGGCATATATGCACAGAAAATTTCACTAAATATTACCAGAGTGTTTTTCCAGAATAGCTATATCAATTTATATACCACCAGTTTTACTCTAGATTCAAATTTATATTCTACCACATGTTACTGTAAGACCTTAGAGAAATTACTTAACCTCTCTGGGCCTTAGTCTCCCCATCAGTAAAAGGGAATAATAACAGCATCTGCATCATCAGGTTGTTAAGAGAATGAAATGAGTTAATATATGTAAAGCATATTCCTGAATGTAATAAGCACTTCCTGAATATATAATAAATGTCATCTGCTTTTACTGCTATTGTAACAACTACTCTTACTTGTTAGCCAGTTAAGTGAGCTTCTCCTTCTCTGAATTGCCTAGTTATGTCATTTGCCCATTTTTCTCCCCATTGGATTTTTTTCCCTAAGGTTTCCAGGAATTTCTTATGTATTCTAGATATTAACTCCTTGTTTTCTTTAAACTTTACAGATATCTCCTGGTTCTACCATTTGTCCATTGTCTGTTAATCATGCCTATAGACTAAAGAGTTCTTTGACAGAAACCTTTAATATCAGTATAATCATATTCATCATTTTTTTTAAGCTTTTGGGGCAGTGTTTAAGAAGTTTCCCAACCCCTGCTTCAAAGATACCCTCTGACATTTTCTACTGTTAGCTTTTATAAATTTACCTTTCACATTCAGGTCTTCCTCATATGGTTTGTAATAGTGAGCTCATTTCTTTCTATGTTTTTCTTTTTTCCCGTGAGAGTCTCTGTGCCTTGGGTTTTGAAAGTATTCTGGTTTTTTCTCCTGCATGTCAAAGACCAATTTTTATGTTAATTTCTCAGCCCAAGATTCTTATATGATATAATATATAAATTTGGATCCTTCACCTCTGTATGTCATAGGCCTACATTTTAGATTTCTTGTGGGTGCCTTTTCTTCTACTCAAGGCCCAGATAATTAGCAACTTTTATTCTGTTTCCCTGAGCCAGTGAGCAGAGATTTTTCAGACTGCATATAAAGGAGGGATAGGTGTTTGAGGCTCTGGGTTTTGTGCAAGGGTCTCAGTTCCAACTCCCCCACCTTCTACCTGCCTGAAGCTATATTTCCAGTCTCCATGTGAGCATTAATGCTTTCTCCTCCAAGCCTAGGGCCTGTATTGGAGTTTGAGACCCCTGTGGGCCATCATGGTCTCAACTCCCACTTTACTGTTTCAGCTTTGATTTTCATGTCACTTCCATTTCAGGTACCTGGGATTTCCTTTTTTTTTTTTTTTTGCTTTACTATATATATATATATATTTTTTTTTTTTAATTTATTTTATTTTATTTATTTTTGGCTGCGTTAGGTCTTTGTTGCTGCCTGCGGGCTTTCTCTAGTTCCGGCGAGCGACTCTTCGTTGTGGTGCGCGGGCTTCTCATTGCGGTGGCTTCTCTTGTTGCAGAGCATAGGCTCTAGGCACGTGGGCTTCAGTAGTTGTGGCTCACGGGCTCTAGAGCACAGGCTCAGTAGTTGTGGCGCACGGGCTTAGTTGCTCCGCAGCATGTGGGATCTTCCCAGACCAGGGCTCGAACCCATGTCCCTTGCACTGGCAGGCGGATTCTTAACCACTGTGCCACCAGGGAATCCCTAGCTTGACTATATATTTTTAAAACATTTTTGTTACATTTTATCCAGCATTTCTGTGTGTGAAGTGGGAGGAAAAGGTCCATTTACATCAGCTCAGTGTGCCATTTTGCCAAAAGTCTTTCCTTTAATTAGTATTCCTACTAATCTCAGTAAAATTTCAACTTTCAACTTTACCAGCTTACATTCATTAAGTAACCTTTGAATTTATTCTGCCTTAACTATCCCCATTCTCCTTTTATTGCTCAAGTTTATAATCATGTTTTTAGTATCTATATATTGGTAAACCACATAATTTTGTTCAGTTTTTTTTAACCTTGCTCAGTTGCTTATTCTGTTACAATTATTCTATTATTTTCTTATCTAATTTAGTTGTCAACAAAAATATGAAATAGCTCTGACCACAATCCTGTAGTTAATGCTCAAAATATGTCCCTCTGGATCATTGGTGGCTCTTCATATTTTTTAACCTGATGAAAGACTGACCAAAAATGACCAGAAAAATGACCCCAAAGCAACATTTTAAGTAAGTTTTAGTTTGTCCTAAAAATATAATCCCGATAATGTGTTCCTTATTATTAGGATTGTTTGAAAAGATTTATGTCCAGATAAGTCTTTTGATTTACTGTAATCCATAGAGCCTATGTCTTGTCTTAAGAAGAAAATCATATTCTCCTGATATCATTTGTTCTTTAGAAAAACCACATCAGTGCCTGTTCAGTAGTTTTGTGTTATTTGCAAATTGAATTCTTGTTCTGATTTTTTTCTCAGATATTAAAATAAGTTAATTTACAAATTTTCAGACTTACCTCCTTTTTTTCTAAAGAGAGCTCCTACTTTTGCCTGTTCTAAATCTTACAGAACTTTTTTTCCTGTTTTCCACAAGAACCGGGAGATATTCCATTCCTGCTCCTGTTGCTACTACTATTTCAACTACAAGTCAGTTAGCTCCTAGGCCACAGTTTATCTTTAAAAAGTATGCATTTTTATAACACAGATATTAAAACAAGCTATAGTCAAACAGTAAGGTTAGATGTTCTCAAAGCTACTCTTTGAGTAAACTTTAAAAAAATTATATGAATTCGTGAGTGTTCTACAATCTACACCTGGTATAGATAGGGTTTGGGGTGATTAGTACTGACAATTTACATTCCTAAAAGGAAAATTTTTTTAATAGATGAACTTTATTTTTTAGAGCAGTTTTAGGTTCACTGCAAAATTGAGAGTAAAGTGCAGAGTTCCCATATAATCCTGTCCCCACACAACCTCTCCCACTGTCCCACAACACAGTGATACATTTGTTACAATCAGTGAACCTACATGGATACATAATTATCACCCAAAGTCCATAGTTTTCATTAGGGTACACTTTTGGTTTCATACATTCTCTGGAATTTGACATGTATATGATACATGAATTCACCATTGTAGTTTTATACACAGTAATTTCACTGCCCTCAAGATCCTCCATGTTTCACCTATTCATCCCTCCCTACTCCCAACCACTGGCAACCACTGATCTTTTGACTATCTCCATCGTTTTGCCTTTTCCAGAATGTCATATGGTTGTATTTGTATAATATAGAGACTTTTTATATTGGATTCTTTCACTTACTAATATGCATTTAAGTGTCCTCCATGTCTTCCCATTGCTTGATAGCTCATTTCTTTTTGCACTAATATTCCATTGTCTGGATGTACCACAGTTTGTTTATCCATTTTTCTGGTGAAAGACATTTTGGCAATGATGAATAGAGCTGCTATAAACATCTGCATGTAGGTTCTTGTGTGGACGTAAGTTTTCAGTTTTTTTAGGTAAATATCAAGGAGCACAATTGCAGGATCGTATGATAAGGATATGCTTAGTTTTATAAGAAACTCCTAATCTGTCTTACAAAGTGCTGTACCATTTTGCATTCTCACCAGCAATGAATAGCAGTTCCTGTTGCTATACATCCTCACCTGCATTTGGTGTTGTTAGTGATTTGGGTTTTGTCATTTCTAATAGGTTTTATTTGCAATTCCCTTATGACATATGATGTTGAACATCTTTTTGTATGCTTACTTGCTATCTGCATCTCTTCCTTGGTGGGATGTCTGTTAAGGTCTTTGGTCCATTTTTTAATCAGGTTGTTTTCTTATTGTTGAGTTTTAAGAATTCCTTGTATATTTTGGATAATAGTCATTTAACAGATATGTCTCTTGCAAATATTTTCTCCCAGTCTATGACTTGTCTTCTCAGTCTCTTGACATTATCATTCATAGAGCAGAAGTTCTTTAAGTTTAATGAAGTCCAGCTTATCCATTATTTCTTTCAAGGATCATGCCTTTGGAGGTGTATCTAAAAAGTCATTGCCACACCCAAGGTCACCTAGGTTTTCGTCTATGTTATTTTCTAGAGGTTTTATAGTGTTGTGTTCTTACATTTAAGTCTGTGATCCAATTTGAGCTAAATTTGTGAAGGCTATGAGGTCTGCATCTAGATTCATTTTTCTACATGTGGATGTTCAGTTGTTCCAGCACCATTTGTTGAAAATACTGTCCTTGCTCCATTATCGAAGATCAGTTGACTGTACTTTTGTGGGTCTATTTATCTATTCTTTCACCAGTACCACATAGTTTTGGTTACTGTAGCTTTGTAGGTAAGTATTGAAGTTGAGCATTGAGTAGTGTCAGTCTTCCTACTTCGTTCCTCTACCCTGATATTGAGTTGCCTATTCTGGATCTTTTGCCTCTCCATATAAACTTTAGAATCAGTTTGTCAGTATCCACAAAATAACTTGCTGGGATTTTGATTAGGATTGTGTTGAATTTATAGATCAATTTGGGAAGAACTGAAATTTTGACACTACTGAGTCTTCCTATCCATGAACATGGAATATCCCTCCATTTACTTAGTTTTTCTTTGATATCTTTCATTAGAGTTTTGTAGTTTTTCTCATATACATCTTGTATGTATTTTGTTAGACTTATCCTCAAGTATTTTCACATTTTTAATTTCTCTTTTGGGGGTGCCAATTAAACGGTAATGTTTTCATATCAAATTCGACTTGTTCATTGCTGATAGACAGGAGAGCAATTAAGTTTTTTATATTTACCTTGTATCCTGCAACCTTGCTGCTATTGCTTGTTATTATTATTATTAAATTTTTTGTCAGTTCTTTTGGATTTTCTACATATCTCATCACAGTCATATCATCTGTGAACAAAGACTGTTTTGCACCTTCCTTCCCAGTCTGTATACCTTTTAGCTAGGAATTCCAGAATGATATTGAAAAGCAGTGGTGAAATGAGACATCTCTGCCTTGTTCCTGATCTTAGGCAGAAAGCTTCGACTCTAATGTTAGCTGTTGGTTTTCGTAGCTGTTCTTTATCAAGTTGAGGAGGTTCCCCTCTATTCCTATTTAGCTGAGAGTTTTTATCATGAATTTTGTGGTTTTTGTCAAATGCTTTTTCTGCCTCTATTGATATGAACATGAGATTTTTCTTTTTTAGCCTGTTGTTATAATGGATTACATTTACTGATTTTCAAAGGTTGAACCAGCCTTGAATACCTGGGATAAATCCCACTTGGTCATGGTGTTAAATTCTTTTTATTATTGTTGAATTTGATTTGCTAATATTTTGTTGAAGATTTTTGTATTTTGGTCTGTGTTTTTCTTATATGTCTTTGTCTGGTTTTGCTGTTAGTGTAATGCTAGGCTCATAGAATGAGTTAAGAAGTATTCCCTCTGCTTCTATTTTCTGGAAGAGATTGTGGATATTTGGTATAATTTCTTCCTAAACTGTTTTGTAGAATTTACCAGTGAACCCATCTGGGCCTGCTGCTTCAAGTGTTGGAAAGTTATTAATTATTGACTCAGTATCTTTGATAGATTAGGCCTATTCAGATGTCTAGTTCTCTTTGTGTGAGTTTTGGCAGATTGTGTCTTTCAAGTAATTGATCCATTTCATTAAAGTTACCAAATTTGTGGGCATATTATTATATTATTCCTTTTTTATCCTTTTATTGTACATGGGATCTGTACTGATGTCCCCTCTTTCATTTCTGATATTAGGAATCGGTGTTCTCTCCTTTTTCTTAGGTAGCCTGGTAGAGGCTTATTGATTTTGTTGACCTTTTCAAAGAACCAGCTTTTAAGTTTGTTTTTTTTTTTCTTCTCTTGATTTCCTTTTCTCAGTTTCATTTATTTGTCCTCTATTTTCTTTTTCTCCTGCTTACTTTGGATTTACTTTGTTCTTCTTGTTTTAGTATCCCAAAGTGGAGGCTTAAATTATTGGTTTTAGATCTTTCTTCTTTTCTACTGTATGCATTCAGTGCTATAAATTTCTAAGCACTGCTTTTGCTGCATCCCATAAATTTTGATAAGTTGTATTTACGTTTTCATTTAGTTTAGAATATTTTTGAATTTGTCTTAAGATTTCTTCTTATGTGTTATTTAGAAGTGTGTTGTTTAATCTCCAAGTATTTGGAAATTTTTCCAGCTATCTTTTTGTCATTGATTTCTAGTTTAATTCCATCATGGTCTGAGAACAGAGTGTATGGTTTCTATTCTTTTCAATTTGTGAAGGGTAACTTACGGCCCAGAATGTGGTCTATCTTGTTGAATGTTCCATGTGATATTAAGAAGAATATGTAATCTGCTATAGATGAAGTAGTCTATAGTCAATTGATTGATGGTGCTATTAACTTCACTGATGTCCTTACTGATTTTCTGCCTTTAGGTTCTATCCATTTCCGATAGAGAGGTGTTTAAAGTCTCCAACTATAATAGTGATGCACCTATTTCTCTTTGTATTTCTTTCAGTTTGCCTTACATGTTTTGATGCTCTGTTGTTAGTTGCCTACACAATAAGGATTATTATGTCTTGTTAGAGTATTGACCCCTTTTTCATTAAGTAACTCCCCTTTATCCCTAATATTTTTCCTTACTTAAAGTCTGCTCTGTCTGAAATTAATATAGCTCCCCTGCTTTCTTTTGATTACTGTTAACATGGTATATCATTCTCCATGCATTTACTTTCAATCTATATGCATCTTTAAGTGGGTTTCTTGTAAACAACATCAGAGTGGGTCTTGTCTTTTGATCCACTCTGACAATCTGTCTTTTAATTAGTATATTTAGAGCATTGATCTACCATATTTGTTAATGTTTTCTATATGTTGCCCTTGTTCTTTGTTCCTACTTTTTCATTCTTTTGTAGTTTTAATTGAGCATTTGGCGTGATTCCATTTTCACTCCTTTTTACCATATCAGTTATACTTCTTTTTAAAACTTATTTTAGTGGTGTCCTATAGTTTGCAATAGATTTACAACTAATCTAGATCCACTTTCAAATGACACTGTACCACTTCACGTGTATTATAAGTACCTTATAATAATAATAACATAATCTTAATCCTTCCCTTCTCTCCCTTGTATTATTGCTGTCATTCATTTCATTTATACATAAGCATATAGAATTGACCCTTGAAAAATGCAGGGGTTAGGGACACTGACCCCTGGCACAGGCAAAAATCTGCGTATAACTTTGTAGTGAGCCCTCTGTATCTGTGGATTCAACCAACTGCAGATTACGTGGTACTGTAGTATTTAGTGTTGAAAAAATCCACATGTAAGTGGGTCTTCACAGCTCAAACCTGTGTTGTTCAAGGGTTACCTGTATAAACATAAGCATACATAATCAAATACATTGTTGCTGTTATTATTTTGAACAAACTGCTATCTATGTCAGTTAAGAATAAAAAATAAAACTGCTATCTATGTCAATTTTTGTTTTACCTTCACCTATTCATTCTTCAGTGCTATTCATTAGTTTACGTGGATCCATATTTCTGTACTTTATCATTTCCTTCTCTCTGAATAACTTCTTTAACATTACTTGGAAGGCAGGTCTACTGGCAACCAAGTCCCTCAATCTTGCTGGTCTGAGAAAGTCTTTATTTTACATTCACTGTTAAAGGAAAAAATTTCAGGGTAGAATTCTAGGTTGGTAGTTTGTTTGTTTTCTTTTCTCAACATTTTAAATATTTCACTCCACTCTTCTCTTGCCTGCATGGTTTCTGAGGAGAAATTAGATGTAATTCCTATCTGCTTCTCTGTAGGAAAGGTGCTTTTTCCTCTGGCTTTTTTCAAGATTTGTTTTTTAAACTTTGATTTTTCTATAGTTTGAATATGATATGCTTAAGTATAGTTACTAAGAGCATTTATTCTGCTTGGGGTTCTGAGCTTCTTAGACCTGTGGTTTGGTGTCTAACATTAATTTGGGGAAATTCTTAGTCATTATTGCTTCAAATATTGCTTCTGTTTCTTTTTCTCTTCTCCTTCAGATATTCCCATTGCACATATGTTTTACCTTTTGTGGTTGTCTCACAGTTCTTGGATATTTGATTCTGTTTTTTTCAGACCTTTTTCACTTTGCTTTTCAGTTTTGGAAGTTTCTTATTGTTATATCCTCAAGGTCAGAGATTCTTTACTCAACCATATCTAGTCTACTAGTAAGTGCATCAAAGGCATTCTTTATTTCTGTTACAGTGTTTTTAACCTCTAGCTTTTCTTTTTCATTCTTTCTTAGCATTTCCATCTCTCTGCTTACATTGCCATCTGTTCTTGCATGTTGTCTACTTTTTCCTTTAAATCCCTTATCTTATTAATCTTTTTTTTTTTTTTAATTCCTTGTCTGATAATTCCTGACATATCTGACTGTGGTTCTGATGCTTGTTCAGTCTCTTTGAAGTGTGCTTTTTGCCTTTTAGTATGCCTTGTAATTTTTTCTTGAAAGGTAGACATAAAGTACTGGGTAAAAGGAACTGTGGTAAATATGCCTATAGTGATGGGGTGGTAAGATGTGAAGGGAGGAAGTGTGTTTTATAGACCCATTATTAGGTCTCAGTCTTTTGGTAAGTCTGTGCCCCTGGACTGTGAACTTCGCTGATACTTTTCAGTCTCCCCCTCCCCACCTCCTTAAGTGGTACAGGATGGCTAGAGTGGGCTGAAGTTGGGTATTTCCTTTCCTCCAGTTAGGTTAGACTCTGGTAAAATAGTTTCTTCTGATTCTAGGCCTTGTTGAGAAGAACAGAATGCTCTGTCATATTTTAAAATGGTTACTTTCTCCTTCTTCCTGCCAGAAGCAGAAGGGAATTTTCCCCCAGTATTCACTGTGAGTACCCAGTAGAGCTCCTGGAGTTAAAACTCACAAAATTATGACTTTGTCCCTCTGGAGTTTTTAACTCTCAGACTTGTCCACCCTGAGCCTCCATCAATTCGTTAACTTAGGTTTAGTGTACCTGTTCTGGCACTGCTTCCCATGGATTTCTCTTGGTGGGTTTCTGCTCTGAGAAGTTGTGATTCTCTGCCTGTCTCTCCAATTTTGGGAGCAGTAGTTTTGCCCTGTGACCTCACTTCTCTGACAGAGCTAAGAAGAGTTGTTGATTTTTCCATCTGTTTACCTTTTTACTTGTCAAGTTAGAATGGTGACTTTTAAGCTCCTTCCATGCCAGACCACAAACCTGGAAACCAGAACTAGGAAATATTTTTATTTTTATTTTTATTTTTATTTGTCAGTTTCAAATGTGGGAAAATAAGGAATAGTGGTGGAGTGGAAAGGTAACAAAGGCAACCAATGTTATTTTGACAAATGTCAAAGACCATGTGACTTTCCTGCTTAAAGCCCCTCAAACCCTTCATTGACTCGTCATTGTGTTTAGGATAAATCCAAGCTCCTAAGCATGGCCCATGTATCTTTCTGTGGCCAGAACCTCTGCCTGCCTCTCCAGATTCATCTCCTGATACTCCCTGTCCTTTTCTATATGTTCCAGTATCACTGAACTCCTTATAATCCCCCCTCCTAAACCTCCTTCCTGCCATGTGATGTTTTCTTATCTGTGTGCCTCACGCAGGCTTCCCTGCTTGGAGTGCCTTTTTCTCCCACTCTTTTCACCTCATCAGTGCCTGCTCATTTATTAAGGCAGGTTAGCTGTTAGCTCCTCCACAAAAACCTTACTCTAACTCTTGGATATCCCTATTCCCCAAACTGGGCTTCTAAGTACAAATCTCTATCATTACATTTCCTGCCATTCATTTATTCATTCCACCAACTAGCCAACAATGTTTGTGTTAGGCAGAATTTTAAGCACTGGGATGCAGCAGATGATGAAAAAAAAAAGTTCCTTCCCTAATGGAGTTTATATTCTAGTGAAGGGGGGTACATAATAAGTAAGTAAAAATATGTGTCAGTAGGCTATGATAAAAAATAGAGTAAGAGGGATGGAATGTTCTGAGGTTGGAGAGGAGGTTGCTATTTAAAGAACATGGTCAGATTTGATTAAATGTTCTAAATCATTAAAAAATAAATAAATAAATAAAATAAAGAACGTGGTCAGGGAAGACCTCGTTGATCATGTGGCCGTTGAGCAGAGTCCTGATGGGAGTGAGAGAGTGAGCCGTGCACACATGTGAAGAAACCTATGGGTGAATATGCTTAGTGTGTTCCACAATCAGCAAGGAAGGCGTGGTGCTTACAGCAGAATGGGTGAGGGGCAGCGAGGCAGAAGATGAGGTTTTAGAGCTAATGACAGCCAGAGTAAGAATTTTGGCTTTTGGCTTTCACTCTGAGACCAGGAACCATGGAGGCTTTTGTGCAAAGTGACATATATGGCTATGTGCTAAAAAGATCACTCTGACTACTGGGTTGAAGATAGAGTAGGGTAGGGGTAGGGCTAGGAAGGGGTGGAGGCATGGGGGACCAATTAGGACATTGTTGCAATATCCAAATAAAAGGTGATGGTGGCTTGGGCTGACCAGAGTAGAACCAGTGGAGGTAGTAATAAGTGATTGGATTTTGGATATATTCTGAAGGTAGAGCCAACAGGATTTATAAAGGATTGGGTAAGGGATATGAGAAAAAACAGGAGTCAAGGATGATTTCTAGGTTTTTGGTCTGAACAGCTAGAAGGGACAGAATTGCTGTGAAGTGGGGAAGATGGCAGGGGAGTTTGGATTTAAGTTTAAGAAATCTAACAGGCCTCCAATTGGAGATGTTCAGTAGGTAGTTGGAAGTGTGCGTCTGCAGTTCAGAGGAAAGGGCTGAGCTGGAAATATAAATCTGAAAGCTCTCAACATTTAGATATTTCAAAGGTGTGGAATCAGATGAGAGAGAAGTAGTGAGATGACAGTCCTGGAGCACAGCAAACTTTAGAGGCCAAAGTGATGCAGAGGACCCAGCAAAGGAACCAGAGAGCGCAGGATCAAGTGAAAAATGCATTTTAAAGGGGAGGGAATGACAACCTGTATTCAGTGCTGTAGATAGGTCAAGTAATATGAGGACATTGTATTATAAATCTGTTTATATATATATATGTCTCCTTCATTTGGCTGAGAACTTGAGAGCAGAATGCATTGTAGTTACTTACAGCTTTGAAATCAGTGAGACATGGGCATGCCACTTAATGGCTATTTTTCCTTAAGCTGGTTCTCTCAGTCTCTTTGAGCTTCAGTCTCATCTATAAAATGGGGAGGATACAGTACTTTTCTAGTGAGTTTTTGTGAGGATCAAATGAGATCATCCAGATGACACACTAAGCATAGTCCTGTTTATGCAGTTAAACCCATGCCAGTTATTATCATGATTAATTCAGTATACCTGGCACAGTACCCCTTCCTATTCAGCAGCATTTGCTGAATGAACCAGTGAATTGCCTGTTCATTTTAATAATTCATTCAGGGCATTTCCCTGTGTGCTTATGAAGTATTAACATGGCATTTTTGGGGTTTCTCCAGGGTCTAGTGCTGATCCTCACAAAGTGATTCTGGAAGAAGAGAGGAAAGGAAGTCCTCAGGCAGAGCTGATGCGATGGAGCTCCCCAACTATAGCCGGCAGCTGCTGCAGCAGCTCTACACGCTGTGCAAGGAGCAGCAGTTCTGTGACTGCACCATTTCCATTGGTACCATTTACTTCAGGGCCCACAAACTTGTCCTGGCTGCTGCCAGCCTCCTGTTCAAAACCCTGCTGGACAACACAGACACCATCTCCATCGATGCATCTGTCGTGAGCCCTGAGGAGTTTGCCCTCTTGTTAGAAATGATGTACACTGGCAGACTACCTGTGGGCAAGCACAACTTCTCCAAAATCATCTCCTTAGCCGACAGCCTACAGATGTTTGATGTGGCTGTTAGTTGTAAAAACCTTCTAACTAGCCTTGTAAACTGCTCTGTTCAGGGTCAGGTGGTGAGGGATGTCTCCACACCATCCTCAGAGTCATCCAGGAAGGAGTTGGAGAAGCCTGAAGTAGAAATCCTTTCCTCCGAGGGTGCTGGAGAGCTTCATTCTTCCCCGGAGGTTTCCACCCCTCCAGGGGGCCCTGTGAAAGCCGAGATGGGGGAAGTGATCCAAACAGTTGTGCAAGAGATGAGTGTGGATCCTTGTGCTGCCCAAGGGATTCAGGGGAATGCAGACACCCCAGTGGAGACTCCTCTGACAGCTGAAGTTTTTTCCCCTTCTCCTGTTGTACAAACCTTTAGTGAGGCAAAGGAAGCAAGCCCAGAACCAGGTAATATTCATTTAATAGTTGTTTTGTAATCTGTCCTTCTGTTGTCAATTACTAGATTCAGTGATCTTTATGAGTTTTTTGTTTGTTTGTTTCATTGATAAATTTATCAAAGACCACTGTTAGATTGGAAACCAAAATCCAATGCAATACTTGTACTGGGACATTCTTCTTTTAAAAGTGTCTGTGGTTTTGAGTGTTGCAAGCCTGAAGATGAACCACAGAGCAGAAAAACAGTATTGAAATAACCATGTACCATTTTTGATTCTTACCCATTATTTTAACTAGGATGATGATGGCACAAAGGAGGAAGCTATTAGAGATGCTGTTTGCTATTACTCATAACTGATACATTAGCTGTTATTTACAAAAGCAGTACATGACCTAAAGGTTCTCAGACAGCTTAAACTTTTAAAAATCATTTCAAGTAATCAATCACCGATTTTTAAAATTTTGTTTTGTTTTACATTCAGAGTATGAGGGGAAACATTACCAGCTGAATTTTCTTCTAGAAAATGAAAAAATCTTCTCAGATGCACTCTTGATTACCCAGGATGTTTTAAAAAGACTAGAAGAATGTTCAGAAATTAAAGGTGCACAGAAGGAGGTAGGTGCCGTGAGTTTTATTTGTTTGCTGGTTTAGTGTTCTCAGGATAGCAGATCAGTTATCAGGGTCTCAATTTTTTTCAAACTTTAAATTTTTTTTTTTTTTTTGACATTTATCCCCTAAAGGAAAGTTGTGCAAAAGTGTTAGGCAAGATACTTTCAAAACGAGTTATATTTTGATCACTAGGTGGATCCCAGGGTTTTGATCCAGGATATTTAACTGAGCTTACCATTTCCTAATCAGGAATAAAATGGGGCAGAAGGTAGTCATGGATAACCCCAAATCAGAGATCAGGTAATAAAAACAAAAAACCGAACAACAATAAATACTCAAAGCATGGTACGAAAAGGATTTAATATGGACTTACACAGTAAATTGCATTGTGTTTAGGAATACAGTGGTCATTTTCAGACATAAAAACAATAATGGTGAACATTTATTGAATACTTACTTTGATACACTTGGTATCAATACATATGTTGTCTCATTTAATCCTCACAAAAATCATTGAGGTGGATATTATTATTTTTTATCACTGTTTTATGGATGAGAAAAACTGTCTCAAAGAGGTGATGTAACTTGGCCAAGGTTGCAGAGCTCATAAAACTAAACTCTGAGCAAGAATTCAAACCTAAGCATTCTGACTTTAGAGCTCTTCTCTTACACATTGAGTTACCTCCTAAAGGGGTAAAAATGATGCGTGTATGTCATGTATGTATAAACGTACATAGGCATCACCTGACAGAAAACTGTCAAATGGTTATCATGCTCTATTTCTTAGTTGACGTTTTCTGTTTTTTCCATTATCTCAGTGAGGTGCATCCCCGCCTGTGGGCTCCCTCACTACCCAGTTCCTCACACCTGACGCTGCAGGGTTGACTGCACTGCCACTTTAGGACTCCCTTGCTTCCCCTTTCTCCCGGCCATGCCTCCCATTCTGAGAGGTGCTGGCAGAGTGAGCGGGCACTGCCCCTGTAGGCTTGCTCATCTGACTGAGGGGGTAGCGTGGGGAGGCCTCCCATGTTGCTGTAGACAATTTAGTGTCTGTTAGTTACTATTAATCCAAGCAATAAATGCCTTCTACTATTTAAATAGTTCCCTGATTGATATCAAGTTACTTTTTAAAAAAACAAATTCAAGGTCAAGTATTTACTTTAACCATGGTTTATGGACAGTTGGCTATAAATTGTTTTTTTGAGAGATAAGCTGTTTACAAGACTGGGCTGACCCTGATGACTCTCTCAGGGGAGGTTTCAAGTGGTAAATCCTTGGTACTCTTTGTACTGATTATGCTGAAGGACATTATGGTTTTATATTTTTGCACTTGGATGTTCTCTTAACTGTTCAATCCATCATTTTGTCACTAGTTTGTTACCTCGATAGCTTATAGACACACCTCTTCATTTTCTCTCTTAAGACTTCCTCTCCACTTAACTTTGGTTACAGAGGAGCAACATCATTCCTTAGATCAGCAATACTCAAATTATTAGTGTCACCTCTGTACTAACTTAAACTGTGTCTTATGCATTTTTTTCCTAACACTGGTACCTAAAAGTGTCTGGCACATAACAGGTGTTCAAGAAATGTTTGCTGTACAGGGATTCATTCAGCATTTCCCCCCCACTGCTTGTCCTAATCATTTGATGGCAATAACGTTAATAGTACTTTGCAATAACACTGATTCACTGTTGGTGATCATTACAGGCTTATGTTATTTCTTCCTCGGTTTTAGAGGTCAGAGTAAGAGCACTACAAATCACTTGGTAGCTATATTTAAAACTGATTCTGTTTTATTCTATAATAAATTGTTCAGCTACAGAAAGAAAAAGGGAAAAATACTTTAAGAACGTAAGATTAAATTAAATATAGAGTTGGGGAGGTACTGCTTTGTATGTAGGCCCCGTACTTCTCTCTTTCTCTCTCACTTTATTTTAGACAGCTTGAGGTATGATTGATGTACAGCAAACTGTACACCTTTAAAGGTTATAGTTTGCTAAGTTTTGAAACCCGAAATCATCATCACAATCAAGATAGTGAACATATCCATCACCCCTAAAAATGTTTTCACATCCCTTTGTAATCCCTCCATCCTGCCCCTTTCCACTTGCTCTTCCCCAGGTAACACTGGTCTGCTTTCTCTCTCTCTAGATGAATGTGCATTTTCTAGAGTATTTTATAAATGGAATCATATAATCTGTATTCCTTTTGGTCTGGCTTCTTGCATTCAGCATAACTATTTTGAGGTTCACCCAAGTTGTTGCATGTTCATTCCTTTTTATTGCTGAGCAGGGTTCCATTGTATGGATATACCATTCATTTATCCAGCTCTACCATTTACTAGTATTGTTAGCTTCAACAGCTTAATCTCTGAAAGCCTTAATTTCCTAATTTGTAAAATTTGGGAGTGTTATCACCTACATCATAGGGTCATTGTGAAATTAATTAAGATTTATGTAAAACTCATACTAAAATGCCAGGCACATAGAAGGAGCTCAGTAGGTGACAACTGCTATTGTTTGCTGATACATTAACTCAGTATTTTTATTTTTTTAAAATTTTTATGTATTTATTTATTTTTAACATCTTTATTGGAGTATAATTGCTTTACAATGGTGTGTTAGTTTCTGCTGTATAACAAAGTGAATCAGCTATATGTATACATATATCCCCATATCCCATCCCTCTTGTGTCTCCCTCCTACCCTCCCTATCCCACCCCTCTAGGTGGTCACAGAGCACTGAGCTGATCTCCCTGTGCTATGTGGCTGCTTCCCACTAGCTATCTATTTTACATTTGATAGTGTATATATGTCCATGCCACTCTCTTACTTCATCCCAGCCTACCCTTCCCCCTCCCTGTGTCCTCAAGTCCATTCTCTATGTCTGCATCTTTATTCCTGTCCTTCCCGTAGGTTCTTCAGAACCATTTGTTTTTTAGATTCCATATCTATGTGTTATCATATGGTATTTGTTTTTCTCTTTCTGACTTAATTCACTCTGTATGACAGTCTCTAAGTCCATCCACCTCACTACAAATAACTCAATTTTGTTTCTTTTTATAGCTGAGTAATATTCCATTGTATATATGTGCCATATCTTCGTTATCCATTCATCTGTTGATGGACATTTAGGTTGCTTCCATGTGCTGACTATTGTAAATAGAGTTGCAATGAACATTGTGGTACATGTCTCTTTTTGAATTATGGTTTTCTCAGGGTATATGCTCAGTAGTGGGATTGCTGGGTTGTATGGTAGTTCTGATTTTAGTTTTTTAAGGAACCTCCATACTGTTCTCCACAGTGGCTGTATCAATTTACATTCCCACCAACAGTGCAAGAGGGTTTCCTTTTCTCCACACCCTCTCCAGCATTTATTTTTTGTAGATGTTTTGATGATGACCATTCTGACCGGTGTGAGGTGATACCTCATTGCAGTTTTGATTTGCATTTCTCTAATGATTAGTGATGTTGAGCATCCTATCATGTGTTTGTTGGCAATCTGTATATCTCCTTTGGAGAAATGTCTATTTAGGTCTTCTGCACATTTTTGGATTGGGTTATTTGTTTCTTTGATATTGAGCTGCATGAGCTGCTTGTATATTGAGGAGATTAATCCTTTGTCAGTTGCTTCATTGGCAAATATTTTCTCCCATTCTGAGGGTTGTCTTTTCGTCTTGTTTATGGTTTCCTTTGCTGTGCAAAAGCTTTGAAGTTTCATTAGGTCCCATTTGTTTATTTTTGTTTTTATTTCCGTTACTCTAGGAGGTGGATCAAAAAGGATCTTGCTGTGATTTATGTCATAGAGTGTTTGGCCTATGTTTTCCTCTAAGAGTTTTATAGTGTCTGGTCTTACATTTAGGTCTTTAATCCATTTTGAGTTTATTTTTGTGTATGGTGTTAGGAAGTGTTCTAATTTCATTCTTTTACATGTAGCTGTCCAGTTTTCCCAGCACCATTTATTGAAAGGCTGTCTTTTCTCCATTGTATATTCTTGCCTCCTTTATCAAAGATAAGGTGACCATACGTGTGTGGGTTTATCTCTGGGCTTTCTGTCCTGTTCCATTGATCTATATTTCTGTTTTTGTGCCAGTACCATACTGTCTTGATTACTGTAGCTTTGTAGTATAGTCTGAAGTCAGGGAGCCTGATTCCTCCAGCTCCGTTTTTCTTTCTCAAGGTTGCTTTGGCTATTTGGGGTCTTTTGTGTTTCCATACAAATTGTGAAATTTTTTGTTCTAGTTCTGTGAAAAATGCCACTGGTAGTTTGATAAGGATTGCATTGAATCTGTAGATTGCTTTGGGTAGTAGAGTCATTTTCACAATGTTGATTCTTCCAATCCAGGAACATGGTATATCTCTCCATCTGTTTGTATCATCTTTAATTTCTTTCGTCAGTGTCTTACACTTTTCTGCATATAGGTCTTTTGTCTCCTTAGGTAGATTTATTCCTAGGTATTTTATTCTTTTTGTTGCAGTGGTAAATGGGAGTGTTTCCTTAATTTCTCTTTCATATTTTTCATCATTAGTGTATAGGAATGCAAGAGATTTCTGTGCATTAATTTTGTATCCTGCTACTTTACCAAATTCATTGATTAGCTCTAGTAGTTCTCTGGTAGCATCTTTAGGATTCTCTATGTATAGTATCATGTCATCTACAAACAATGACAGCTTTACTTCTTCTTTTCCAATTTGGATTCCTTTTATTTCTTTTTCTTCTCTGATTGCTGTGGCTAAAACTTCCAAAACTATGTTGAATAATAGTGGTGAGAGTGGACAACCCTGTCTTGTTCCTGATCTTCATGGAAATGGTTTCAGGTTTTCATCATTGAGAATGATGCTGGCTGTGTGTTTCTCATATATGGCCTTTATTATGTTGATGTAAGTTCCCTCTATGCCTACTTTCTGGAGAGTTTTTATCATAAATGGGTGTTGAATTTTGTCGAAAGCTTTTTCTGCATCTATTGAGATGATCATATGATTTTTATCCTTCAGTTTATTAATATGGCTTATCACATGATTGATTTGCGTATGTTGAAGAATCCTTGCATTCCTGAGATAAACCCCACTTGATCATGGTGTATGATCCTTTTAATGTGCTGTTGGATTCTATTTGCTAGTATTTTGTTGAGGATTTTTGCATCTTTGTTCATCAGTGATATTGGCCTATAGTTTTCTTTTTTTGTGACATCTTTGTCTGGTTTTGGTATCAGGGTGATGGTGGCCTCGTAGAATGAGTTTGGGAGTGTTCCTCACTCTGCTCTATTTTGGAAGAGTTTGAGAAGGATAGGTGTTAGCTGTTCTCTAAATGTTTGATAGAATTCACCTGTGAAGCCATCTGGTCCTGGGCTTTTGTTTTTTGGAAGATTTTTAATCACAGTTTCAATTTCAGTGCTTGTGATTGGTCTGTTTGTATTTTCTGTTTCTTCCTGATTCAGTCTTGGAAGGTTGTGCTTTTTTAAGAATTTGTCCATTTCTTCCAGGTTGTCCATTTTATTGGTATATAGTTGCTTGTAGTAATCTCTCATGATCCTTTGTATTTCTGCAGTGTCAGTTGTTACTTCTCCTTTTTCATTTCTAATTCTGTTGATTTGAGACTTCTCTCTTTTTTCTTTCTTTTTTTTTTTTTTTTAAACATCTTTATTGAAGTATAATTGCCTTACAATGGTGTGTTAGCTTCTGCTTTATAACAAAGTGAATCAGTTATACATATACAATATGTTCCCATTTCTCTTCCCTCTTGCATCTCCCTCCCTCCCACCCTCCCCATCCCACCCCTCTAGGTGGTCACAAAGCACCGAGCTGATCTCCCTGTGCTATGTGGCTACTTCCCACTAGCTATCTATTTTACATTTGGTAGTGTATATATGTCCATGACACTCTCTCACCCTGTCACATCTCACCCCACCCCCTCCCCATATCCTCAAGTCCATTCTCTAGTAGGTCTGTGTCTTTATTCCCGTCTTGCCACTAGGTTCTTCATGGCTTTTTTTTTTTTTCCCCTTAGATTCCGTATATATGTGTTAGCATACTGTATTTGTTTTTCTCTTTCTGACTTACTTCACTCTGTATGACAGACTCTAACTCCATCCACCTCATTACAAATACCTCCATTTCATTTCTTTTTATGGCTGAGTAATATTCCATTGTATATATGTGCCACATCTTCTTTATCCATTCATCTGTCGATGGACATTTAGGTTGCTTCCATGTCCTGGCTATTGTAAATAGAGCTGCAATGAACATTTTGGTACATGACTCTTTTTGAACTATGGTTTTCTCAGGGTATATGCCCAGTAGTGGGATTGCTGGGTCGTATGGTAGTTCTATTTGTAGTTTTTTAAGGAACCTCCATACTGTTCTCCATAGTGGCTGTATCAATTTACATTCCCACCAACAGTGCAAGAGTGTTCCCTTTCCTCCACACCCTCTCCAGCATTTATTGTTTCTAGATTTTTTGATGATGGCCATTCTGATCGGTGTGAGATGATATCTCATTGTAGTTTTGATTTGCATTTCTCTAATGATTAATGATGTTGAGCATTCTTTCATGTGTCTGTTGGCAATCTGTATATCTTCTTTGGAGAAATGTCTATTTAGGTCTTCTGCCCATTTTTGGATTGGGTTGTTCGTTTTTTTGTTATTGAGCTGCATGAGCTGCTTGTAAATCTTGGAGATTAATCCTTTGTCAGTTGCTTCATTTGCAAATATTTTCTCCCATTCTGAGGGTTGTCTTTTGGTCTTGTTTATGGTTTCCTTTGCTGTGCAAAAGCTTTTAAGTTTCATTAGGTCCCATTTGTTTATTTGTGTTCTTATTTCCATTTCTCTGGGAGCTGGGTCAAAAAGAATCTTGCTGTGATGTATGTCATAGAGTGTTCTGCCTATGTTTTCCTCTAAGAGTTTGATAGTGTCTGGCCTTACATTTAGGTCTTTAATCCATTTTGAGTTTATTTTTGTGCATGGTGTCAGGGAGTGTTCTAATTTCATACTTTTACATGTATCTGTCCAATTTTCCCAGCACCACTTATTGAAGAGGCTGTCTTTTCTCCACTGTATATTCTTGCCTCCTTTATCAAAGATAAGGTGACCATATGTGTGTGGGTTTATCTCTGGGCTTTCTATCCTGTTCCATTGATCTATATTTCTGTTTTTGTGCCAGTACCAAACTGTCTTGATTACTGTAGCTTTGTAATATAGTCTGAAGTCAGGGAGCCTGATTCCTCCAGCTCCGTTTTTCTTTCTCAAGGTTGCTTTGGCTATTCGGGGTCTTTTGTGTTTCCATACAAATTGTGAAATTTTTTGTTCTAGTTCTGTGAAAAATGCCAGTGGTAGTTTGATAGGGATTGCATTGAATCTGTAGATTGCTTTGGGTAGTAGAGTCATTTTCACAATGTTGATTCTTCCAATCCAGGAACATGGTATATCTCTCCATCTATTTGTATCATCTTTAATTTCTTTCATCAGTGTCTTATAATTTTCTGCATACAGGTCTTTTGTCTCCTTAGGTAGGTTTATTCCTAGATATTTTATTCTTTATATTGCAATGGTAAACGGGAGTGTTTTCTTAATTTCACTTTCAGATTTTTCATCATTAGTGTATAGAAATGCAAGAGATTTCTGTGCATTAATTTTGTATCCTGCTACTTTACCAAATTCATTGATTAGCTCTAGGAGTTTTCTGGTAGCATCTTTAGGATTCTCTATGTATAGTATCATGTCATCTGCAAATAGTGACAGCTTTACTTCTTCTTTTCTGATTTGGATTCCTTTTATTTCTTTGTCTTCTCTGATTGCTGTGGCTAACACTTCCAAAACTATGTTGAATAATAGTGGTGAGAGTGGGCAACCTTGTCTTGTTCCTGATCTTAGTGGGAATGGTTTCAGTTTTTCACCATTGAGGACAATGTTGGCTGTGGGTTTGTCATATATGGCCTTTATTATGTTGAGGAAAGTTCCCTCTATGCCTACTTTCTGCAGGGCTTTTATCATAAATGGGCGTTGAATTTTGTCAAAAGCTTTCTCTGCATCTATTGAGATGATCATATGGTTTTTCTCCTTCAATTTGTTAATATGGTGTATCACATTGATTGATTTGCGTATATTGAAGAATCCTTGCATTCCTGGAATAAACCCCACTTGATCATGGTGTATGATCCTTTTAATGTGCTGTTGGATTCTGTTTGCTAGTATTTTGTTGAGGATTTTTGCATCTATGTTCATCAGTGATATTGGCCTGTAGTTTTCTTTCTTTGTGACATCTTTGTCTGGTTTTGGTATCAGGGTGATGGTGGCCTCGTAGAATGAGTTTGGGAGTGTTCCTCCCTCTGCAATATTTTGGAAGAGTTTGAGAAGGATAGGTGTTAGCTCTTCTCTAAATGTTTGATAGAATTCACCTGTGAAGCCATCTGGTCCTGGGCTTTTGTTTGTTGGAAGGTTTTTAATCACAGTTTCAATTTCAGTGCTTGTGATTGGTCTGTTCATATTTTCTATTTCTTCCTGGTTCATTCTTGGCAGGTTGTGCATTTCTAAGAATTTGTCCATTTCTTCCAGGTTGTCCATTTTATTGGCATAGAGTTGCTTGTAGTAATCTCTCATGATCTTTTGTATTTCTGCAGTGTCAGTGGTTACTTCTCCTTTTTCATTTCTTATTCTATTGATTTGAGTCTTCTCCCTTTTTCTCTTGATTAGTCTGGCTAATGGTTTATCAATTTTGTTTATCTTCTCAAAGAACCAGCTTTTAGTTTTATTGATCTTTGCTATCATTTCCTTCATTTCTTTTTAATTTATTTCTGATCTGATCTTTATGATTTCTTTCCTTCTGCTAACTTTGGGGGTTTTTTTGTTCTTTCTCTAATTGCTTTAGGTGTAAGGTTAGGTTGTTTATTTGAGATGTTTCTTGTTTCTTGAGGTAGGATTGTATTGCTATAAATTTCCCTCTTAGAACTGCTTTTGCTGCATCCCATAGGTTTGGGGTCGTCATGTTTTCATTGTCATTTGTTTCTAGGTATTTTTTGATTTCCTCTTTGATTTCTTCAGTGATCTCTTGGTTATTTAGTAGTGTACTGTTTAGCCTCCATGTGTTTGTATTTTTTACAGATTTTTCCCTGTAATTGATATCTAGTCTCATAGAGTTGTGGTCGGAAAAGATACTTGATACGATTTCAATTTTCTTAATTTTACCAAGGCTTGATTTGTGACCCAAGATATGATCTATCCTGGAGAATGTTCCATGAGCACTTGAGAAGAAAGAGTATTCTGTTGTTTTTGGCTGGAATGTCCTATAAATATCAATTAAGTCCATCTTGTTGAATGTGTCATTTAAAGCTTGTGTTTCCTTATTTATTTTCATTTTGGATGATCTGTCCATTGGTGAAAGTGGGGTGTTACTATTATTGTGTTACTGTCGATTTCCCCTTTTATGGCTGTTAGCATTTGCCTTATGTATTGAGGTGCTCCTATGTTGGGTGCATAAATGTTTACAATTGTTGTATCTTCATCTTGGATTGATCCCTTGATCATTATGTGTGTCCTTCTTTGTCTCTTGTAATGGTCTTTGTTTTAAAGTCTATTTTGTCTGATAAGAGGATTGCTACTCCAGCTTTCTTTTGATTACCATTTGCATGGAATATCTTTTTCCATCCCCTCACTTTCAGTCTGTATGTGTCCCTAGGCCTGAAGTGGGTCTCTTGTAGACAACATATGTACAGGTCTTGTTTTTGTATCCATTCAGCCAGTCTGTGTCTTTTGGTTGGAGCATTTAATCCATTTAAGGTAATTATTGATATGTATGTTCCTATTACCATTTTCTTAAATTTTTGGGTTTGTTATTGTAGGTCTTTTCCTTCTCTTGTGTTTCCTGCCTAGAGAAGTTCCTTTAGCATTTGTTGCAAAGCTGGTTTGGTGGTGCTAAATTCTCTTAGTTTTTGCTTGTCTTTAAAGGTTTTAATTTCTCCGTCAAATCTGAATGAGATCCTTGCTGGGTAGAGTAATCTTGGTTGTAGGTTTTTCCCTTTCATCACTTTAAATATGTCTTGCCACTCCCTTCTGGCTTGCAGAGTTTCTGCTGAAAGATCAGCTGTTAACCTTATGGGGATTCCCTTGTATGTTATTTGTTGCTTTTCCCTTGCTGCTTTTAATATTTTTTCTTTGTATTTAATTTTTGATAGTTTGATGAATATGTGTCTTGGCGTGTTTCTCCTTGGATTTATCCTGTATGGGACTCTCTATGCTTCCTGGACTTGATTGACTATTTCCTTTCCCATATTAGGGAAGTTTTCAACTATAATCTTGTCAAATATTTTCTCAGTTCCTTTCTTTTTCTCTTCTTCTTCTGGGACCCCTATAATTCGAATGTTGGTGCATTTAATGTTGCCCTAGAGGTCTCTGAGACTGTCCTCAATTCTTTTCATTCTTTTTTCTTTATTCTGCTCTGTGTTAGTTATTTCCACTATTTTATCTTCCATGTCACCTATCTTTTCTTCTGCCTCAGTTATTCTGCTATTGATTCCTTCTAGAGAATTTTAAATTTCATTTATTGTGTTGTTCATCATTGTTTGATGCTCTTTAGTTCTTCTAGGTCCTTGTTAAACGTTTCTTGTATTTTATTTCCAAGATTTTGGATCATCTTTACTATCATTACTCTGAATTCTTTTTCAGGTAGACTGCCTACTTCCTCTTCATTTGTTTGGTCTGGTGGGTTTTTACCTTGCTCCTTCATCTGCTGTGTGTTTCTCTGTCTTCTCATTTTGATTAACATACTGTGTTTGGGGTCTCCTTGTCGCAGGCTGCAGGTTCATAGTTCCCGTTGTTTTTGGTGTCTGCCCCCAGTGGCTAAGGTTGGTTCAGTGGGTTGTGTAGGCTTCCTGGTGACGGGGACTAGTACCTGTGTTCTGGTGGATGAAGCTGGATCTTTCTGGTGGGCAGGACCATGTCCGGTGGTGTGTTTTGGGGTGTCTGTGACCGTATTATGATTTTAGGTAGCCTCCCTGCTAATGGGTGGGATTGTGTTCCTGTCTTGCTAGTTGTTTGGCATAGGGTGTCCAGCACTGTAGCTTGCTGGTCGTTGAGTGGAGCTGGGTCTTAGTGTTGAGATGGAGATCTCTGGGGGAGCTTTCACCATTTGCTATTATGTGGGGCCGGGAGGTCTCTGGTGGCCCAATATCCTGAACTCAGCTCTCCCACCTAAGAAGCTCAGGCCTGACACCCAACTGGAGCACCAAGACCCTGTCAGCCACAGGGCTCAGAAGAAAAGGGAGAAAAAAAAGAAATAAATAAAAAAATAATAAAATAAAGTGATTAAAAATTTAAAAATATTATTTAAAATTAAAAAGTCATTTAAAAAAAGTCATTTTTAGACTCAGTCTTGAAACGCCTTTTTCACGTAATGCCTTATAATATCCTAGTGCCGTGGTCACTTACTCTGACATGAGATGGTTTGCTGTTGATGTTTAAGCTTAATTTGCAAGTCATGCTTTCAAATAGGTACCATTACCCTTGGAAGTAGCTTCCTGAACTGCAGGTGTAGTGTCTCGTACAAAGCCATCAGTCTCTAGAACAGCAGTTCAGTATATATAAAAATGATGCACTTGTTAAAATGGTGGACTTGTTAAAATGTACACCTCCAGCCGCATTTCCAGAGTCTGATTCTTACGTTGTGGTAGAGCTTGGGAATCTCCATCTTTAACAAGTTCCCCATGGACTGCTTTTTTGGTATCTCTAGACTACATTTTGAGAAGTTTTGATGGAGAAGTTAATGGCTTAACAAAATTCTTAATGTATGATGGCAGATGTCACAGTGTCTATGCTGACAGCTCTCAGTGTTTTGAGTAGCTGCTGAATACCCATTTCCCAAGTGTTATTCTTTGCTTTCTCCTTGATACAGCAGATATTTACTGAGCAACTGGTATGTGCCAGGCATTGAGCTGGTTGCTAGGAAAATAAACATAAATAAGACTGGATCCCTATCCTTATAGAATGTCTTGACAACAAAGAAATCCTGCCACGTATGTAATTTTTTGGGAAGTGTATACAGAAGTCACCCAACTACAGGAATCCCCAAAATACTTCAGTGTCGAATGTATTTATTAGAACTGTTCACTTGGAACATCATTCTGCATTTCAGCTACAGTTGTAAAGGTTGTTTGGGGGTTTTGTTTGTCACTGTTCTGTTTATACATCTTTAGCTCCCAGAGAGCTTTGAATGTTTTTTGTTGTTGTTGGCTGTTATTTGGTTCATCATCATAAATTAAAAAGATGGCTCAATGTTAACTATAATCTACACTTAGGTGTGTAATTTTGAGGCCTGTTAAAGGCTTGTGAGTGATGTTCTGATTGAGATGGACCAGCCTGTTCCTTTTCTTAAAAACAGATATGAGGTATGTACCTGGCCTGGATTGTGTTAAGGGAGGACATCATGAACCAGTGTCCTGATTATTTTCTTTCCTGAGATAAATGATGAAAGGTGGCAAAGCCATTCTCTGAGCAGTGATTGCAGCAATATGAGAAGAACCTGGGCAGCTCGAATTGTGTGAAACCAAAGCCAAAACTGATTAAGGAGAAATCTCTTGGGTGCCGGAATGGGAAAGTGGCTTCCCCTTGTCTTTATCTCAGTGTAGTATCTCTTACCATTAGAAAAAGCTGATACTGACCTAAGAGGCTTTCCGGCTGAGCTGAGTAAAACCTGTATTTAAAGGCAAACTTATACTTTTTTTCACCTTTTATGCTAGAACTTTTAATTGTCTACTTGCTTTGTTCCTAGCCGTGTCCCTGCTTTTAATTAATTGTGTAGATAGCAAGGTGAGTGTTTAACTAGAATAAGGAGATAACTTTTTCTACTATTGATTTCCTTGCTGTTTGATCCACTTTTCACCTAAAGTTCTAGAAAGACTCCCAAAGCTGAAGACCTGGTAGCATCCTTTTTTCCTTCAACTTTGTTTCAAAGGCAAACAACAGTGAAGGCTCTTATGTGAATCTGATGTTTTCATCCGTGTTACTACTTCAGAGGTTTGCCAAGACCTGTAGGGCAGTGTTTTGTGGACTGTGTTCACTGACACACTATAGGGTAACCTTCTTGAGAAGTGAGTGGATAGGGTTCACTTTACAGGTCTATGAGAGATGAACTTAAGTTGTTTTTTTCAGATCTCCTCTCTCCTAATTATTAAATCTAAGATATGCAGCTGTAGCTAGAAGGGCTAGTGGTCTTATGGGAAGGGAATTTCATTCAGTTAAACAAACATTTATTGAGCACCTATTGTATACCAGTCTCTTCACTAATCAGTGAGACCAGGAGGAATGGTACAGATTGTCTAGATGCTACCCAGTGTTCAAGTGATGTTGATTCTAGTAAGTCCAATAAAATCCAGTGAAATGGATTTGGTTACACTCAAAGTTTGGGAGATGGAACTGGGTGAAAGGGGTGCCAGGTCATTGGAATGAGCTCAGTTTTTCATCCGGGTACTCTGCTCACTAGCCATGCAAACTTGGGCAAGTTACTTCACCTCTCTGACTCTCCTTTAAGTGGTCGTAGTAATGCCTCCAGGATCTGATGTAAGGAGTAAAGCAGATGGCAAGTATGCACGGTATCTGGGATGGTATTATTACCATTGCCTGGCCCTCAGCATTCGGGAAGGCATGAGCGAACAAGAATATAGTATAACAGTGACAAATCCGCAGGCAGTAGGCAAGTGGTTGGGAAAATAAGTAAATTCAATTAAAAGATCTGAGTGTAAGGGAAAGATTAAATGGTTTTTTCACATATAACAGGGGGAAAGAAAACTGTCCCATCTTTAAATATATTGACCTATATTTCACTCATAGATAAAAGTACTTTGAGTACTTCTGTGACCATGAATTGATACAAATTTATTGAAGTACCTTTAACTCTAAGAATCAAAGGAGTTCCAAATGTCTGGTTAAAGAATAAAACTCTGTTTTGGTCCATTTCTTAGAGTTCTGTTACATGATAGCAATCAGTGAATTCCAGCCTGTTGCAATATGTGACACCCTTCTGTTTAGTCAGATCCCCTATTTCAGAAAAGGGCTCACTCCACTGTGGAGCCCCAGGCAGCTTAGGGGGCTGGTGGAGTAAGCTACAGCACTGGCTCTGGTGCAGGTCCCCAGTAGGTGCTGGAAGAAAGAGCAGAGAGCAGGGCTTTCCAGGCAGCTGACTGCTCCCTCCTGGCCCTTTCATCAGCCTACCCCTGCTTCTCTTCCCAGATGGTCACCCTGGTGTCACTGCTGAGCAATGAAGTTAACAAATGTTTTAATTTCACTGCTGAGCAGTTCTGCAGAGGAGGAAACAGCAGAGAGGATAATGAGAAGCGCATCAGATGCCACCATTGATGAAAGCTTCTCTTCCCCACTGGCTCAAATGATAATGCCAGACAAATTGGATACTGAGAGAGGTGGATCTGGGGTATTCGGAGAGCTTCGGGGGGAAGAAAACTGGCCTAGGATAGAATGAGATAGCTGTATGCTGTTATCAGTTAAGTGCACAAGAGGGAGGGAGGGAGGGAGGATAGAAATGGAAAATAAAGAGGAAGAAACAGGTTTAAAACTAAGGGCATTAGCAATAGTGGGTCTTTATAAGATACCTATTCCTGTGTTGAACAAATTAGTCTTAAAATTTAGCAGCTTAAAAGAACAAACGTTTATGACCTCACGGTTTCTGTGGGTCAGAAATCCAGGCATAGCTTATCTGAGTCCCTGGCTCAGGGTCCCTCACAGGGCTGCACTCAGGGTGTCAGCCTGGGCTGCAGACATGTCGAGGCTCAGCTGGGGAATGTCTCTTTCTAAGCTCACTCACTGACTGTTGACCGGGGATGTGAGTTCCTTGCCACATGGGCCTCTCTATAGGGTACCTCTCAACATGGCAGCTTGCATCCCATGGAGGAAAGACACTGAGGGAGTCCACACATGGGCAAACGGAAGTCACAGTAACCTAGCCTCACAAGTGGTGTCCCATTACTTTTGCCATATTCTTTTCCTTAGAAGCAAGTCATTAGGTTCAGCTCAAGGGCATGAAAACCTGGAGGCATACTGGGAACCTGAGGCTGCCTACCTCAGGTCCCTACTGCTGTCAGGGAAGAGGCATTCTAAAGAGATTTTAGGCCAACTAATAAAAGCAAGAAAGGATGAATAAATGTGACCAAAGAGAATTAAACATTCAACTTACATTTTTATCTCATTTGTTTATTATTTTTAAAATAGAGACAAAATGAGTTTATCTTATGTTCATGGAAGTTACTTATTCCAGTAAAAACTTAATAAGGATTATTAAATTGTGTTTTATATATGTTTACTTTTGGAGATGACCAAAATTCATAGGAACCTTTTTTTAAGTTTAACTTAGCTCTCTGATCAGGAAACAAGCTAGAACAAACTCAAGAAACACAAAGTCTAACTCATTTATAATCCTGTTTATTTGGGAGGAGAGAAGAAGATAAAGTCCCTCTAAACAACAATTTTAAACATATAATTACTGTCAGAATATATAATAACTGTCTAGGTGAACTTTGCCAGTATACATATTCAAGAGATCCTTTTGTGTTGTGTATGTGGCTGTGTGTGCATGTGTGTGTCTAGAAAACCTTTTTGCTCTCTAAAGACTCTCATGAGAAAACTATTTTCTTTTATAGTATCGACACTAAAAAACATCAGAGGTAAGTTGTAGTTTTGCCAAGTAGAAATATAAAGATTATACATAAGACTATACTCATGAAATTTTCGATTACCAGATTTTTCATTATTGCTGAAATAGAAATATTAATTCTGCCTTCCAGTTGGCATTCCTCCCATTTGTGTGAGAGATGCTTTGTCAGACCGAAGAAAGGAATGCTAATGTTGTTTATTTTACCCCTGGAGTTGTTGATATTTTAATGCTCTAGGTTTTGAAAAGTCATGAAGGGAGTTGGGTTTTAGGCATATGGTGCTGAGACCCCTGGAGGATAAGGCACATCTAACAGACACTGTGGCTCTGGATTGAGACAGAGTTCAGGATTAGTGCACTGGTTTTCAGCGTTGTCTTCATAAAGGTGATAGTTAAAGCTATATGTCTGAGAGCTTTTCAAAAGGAGAGTATATAAAGTGAGAAAAAATAAAGAGTTGAAACCAGTCTTAGGTACTGCTTTTGCTTATGGATTTGGAAGAAGAGCCAGTGAGGAAGGCAGAAAAAGAGTGGTCAGAAAGGCGAGTTCTTACCCAAAATGCTTCAGCGTCAAGAAGTCAGAGGAGAATTGTGCTGCAGAGGTGATAGTACCGTCAAATGCCATAGAAAGGTCAAGTAGGCGGGGATCAAACTGTTGAGGGCCCACTTGCCAAATCCAAGGAGCATGGAGTTCTTATGGCTGGCTAATCTGTCTTTCTGGGCACTTGTGTTCTACAGACCATAATGGGATGTCTTGTGGGTGAAGAAGGACAGTCAGCATTCCAGAGAATCCTGGATAAAGTAAGAAGTGAGAGCCTGGATGTTCAGACTGTCGTGTGCCTGTTGAGGCTGTTCCAAGATTCTAATCCTGCAGTGAAGACAGCACTGTTAGACGGACAGCCAGAGGCTGTAGAAGCAGTGCAGCCAAAAGGTACGAGAAACCTTATCCACCTGAGTGACTGAATTTTATTCTGGGAAGATGCTGTAAAGCTTGCTCCAGTGATACATTTCTTCAGTGGCTTAGTTATTGTTAAAGTGATTTTCACATAAATTCTACCTGTAGTTCCAGAGACTGCATGTTAATATATGCAAACTGAATTTGAGTCTTCATTTCTACCCCCTAGTTAACTAATCTGACATCTTGGAGTTGGAGAATACCATCAGTGTTCTCCTGCCCTTCAGAAAGCCACACATCCAAATCAGTGTTTTGAGTGCCCATGGTGAACTGGTTTGCTGACAGCACTTAAAGCCTGAAGTTTCTCTCATTTGGGTTAGATACAAAGCAGTGGCCTTGCCAGCCAGAGGTTAACCTCTGGCTGGCTCTACAGCTTTGTGTTTCGACAGATACATGAAACATTTTTCCTTTCATAGAGTTTAAACAGAATAATAAAGTATTTTCCTCTCCAAAAAGAGATTCTGCATTCGGGTGCTCAAAATTGGCTGAGAATCACTTTACTATTCTGTTAGATCTCTCTTGACAAACCATGCTGTCATTTTCTTCAAATTGACGAGCTTCTCTTGTTCGTCTCTAGCTCTTTCTCCCCCAGGGAGCACAGAAGAGGGAAAGACCTTGTCTGTTCTGTTACTAGAACACAAAGAGGACCTGATCCGGTGTGTCACACAGCTGAGACCTATTTTGGAGTTCCTGGAAACAGGCGAGGAGGAATTCTTGACTGGCTCTGAGAAAAGGGTAACTGTCGAGTATCTCTTCCTCCTTTCTGCAGCACTCTGTTTTAAACCTCTTTTGTGACACAGAGCACTTTTTACCTTGCAGTATTTCTTCACATACTACATAGTAAGCACCTTGAAGCTCAGGTTCTTGCTTCATACCTCCGTGTATCCCCTGCACCAGCTTGCTGAGTGCCTTGCGTACTGTAGTCAGACATTACATCTTTAGATGCATGGATGGATGGCTATTCCTGCTCTGACTCCGTGGGATTTTGATATAAAACATTTGCCCCAAGAGTTGAAGTGTTTAGGCACATTTCTAATTGTTATGACACTTTTTTACAGAAATGATACACTGTTCATCTTCAGAAAATTGGGAAAACAAGCAGAAAGAAAAAAGTCCAAATCTTCCACCATCTCACCACCCAGAGATGATCACTACTAACATTTTGGAACATGTGCTCCCACTTTTTCTCATTTGAATCATCCTGGGATGGGATTATCATATAGCTTTGTAACTTTATTTTTTAATTGAATATACTGTGAATATATTTCCATACCTACATACGGATTTTGGTAGCTGCATTGTATTGTCTAATGGATATACCATAATTCATTAATTATTTTGGGGCATTTGTTTCTTAGTTTTTGCTATTCAGTATTTTGCTATTATAAATAATGTTACAGGGGAACATTTTACACACAAATCGTTGCATAATTCTCAGATTATTTTCTCAGGATAATTTCTAAGAAGTGAGATTTTGGAATAGAGAGTAAAATTTTTCAAGTGTTTGATATATATTGCCAAATTGCCCTTCAGGAAGGTTGTACCAATTTACACTCCCACCAGCCAGCTGCTAAAATCCTCATAAAACTGCTGGCATGACTTCTCAAGTCAACTAGATAACTGTATTTGTTGGTGTTATTGATTTCAACTTTGTGCTAAAAATATTTTTATATCTGGAAGGAAGGAATAGGGACAGAGAACTTTTGTGGCGTCAAACTGTGGGAAGTGGCTTAAATGTTCAGGAGAGAAAATGTTTAGAAACCACTGGTGTGATGGCTGAGTACTGGATTGATAGTGAGGACTGGATCCTAGATTTTCTTCTTCTCGATCTTATATTGCTCTTTCTTTCATATAAAATGGGAAAACCTTTAATCTCAAAATTATATTTTGCAAATTATGTTTTTAAAAGTTTAACTCCTTTGCACTTCTTGAGAAAGATAATATACGAACAGAGTAAGATTAAACCCCTGTTTTCTCCTTAGACTTCAGATTAAGTTTAATTTCAGGCACTCAGTTTAAGTAAGTTGCTTATAGCTCTAGAAATATCTCATTCCTTGTTTAGCGATTTCATTCAATTACTCATTCAGACTTCTTCCTTATTAGCTGGATTGACTGTGTCCTTTGAACTGTGTCATTATCTTGATAAAGTAGCCTTTACAGGTGGAGCCCAAACTCGGCCCCATTCCCTGCAGCCAGGCAGGCCGTGCTGTCATTTTCTTCGGTCACTTTCAGTTTCCTTGACAGAAAGGGCTGAAGCAGAAGAACTTAAATTAGTTGTAAATCACAAAAACACTTCTTAGGATTGAGGTTCCACCAGAGCTTCATTAGGCTACTCTTTCTCATGAAAACTGAAGCAAAATAATAAAGCAGGAGTGTAGAGGTGAATGTTGATCGCATAGGCACGGTGTTTTTACACCATGTGGAACATGTTCTCAGGCCTTTTGGAACTTTTTCTCTCTTATGGAATGATGCTAATCGTAGGTACCATGGCCCTTCTGTAAACATACCTTGGGTTCTGGGGGTAAATAGGCATTTTTTCACTTCAGGATTGAAAACAGGTACAAAAATAGTAATTACTGTAGCTGCCATTTATTTATTGTTTACTGTGTGCCAAGCAGCGTGCTGAGGACCTTTAAAGCATTACTAAATTCTACCCTCGCAGCAACTTTATGAAGTTATGGTTAATACCCTAACTTTAAAGATGAAGAAACAGAAGCTAAGAATGGTAAGCAGCGTACCCAAAGGCGCAGCTGCTTGGGGCCAGCACCGGAACCCAGACTTCTAAACAAAGCACATCTCTTAACCACTGTGCATCCTGCTTCCGAGTGATATCCATAACCACTGTCATTTATTAACAATCACATGTGTCCTAGGAGTTATGCTCGGCTCTACAAATGGCAGCTTCATTTTAGAGAATTGTCATACTGACAGTGCAAGAGTTGGTATTGTTATCTTCTTTTGCAGATGAGAAGAATAAGGTTTAAAGACTTAAGTAACTTGCCCAAGGTCACACAGGCCGTACATTTTAGAACTGGGTTTCAAACTAGGCCTGTCTGGCTTTAAAGTTCATATCCACTCCTAACAGTATCTGGCTGCCTCATTTTGTATCAGGTTATTGTTTACGAGCTAAGAGATAGCACAGAAATCAGTACAGTTTTTAGATACAAGCCCTTAAGTTTTAAATTATGGCTCATTTAGTAGAAATCTGATATATATTAGACCTTCAACAAAGAGAATGACTATATTCTGTATGGACAAGGTATGTGACAACTTAACTTATAATATACACATGCCTTTCATATATGTACTATAGATATTTCTTTTACATATATAAAACCAATTTGGTTTTATAGCTAAATTTATTATTTTAAAACAGAAGTAATTTGATAATAGCGTCCTCTGGCATGCTACCATGACCATCTGCTTGACTCTTTCTCCTGAGAGCTGGCATTTTCCCAAAGGAAAGTTCAAAATTCAGTCACTGTGAACCTGTAGATTACATGTATTGAAATAACCCCCTGTATCATCCACAAGAGCCGAGTTATACATATTTAGTTGCAGTCCATTAAGAGCTAGTTCTATTGTAATTGGAAAATACCTTTAAAATAACTGTCAGGTGTTTGATTTTTCAACCTTTTGCTGGAGGCCTGTGCCCTCTTGACTCAGAAAACCCTCTAGCATACCAGGGAAGAACAAGTGGGTAGAACTGTGGGATGATGACTTGAGCTGGTGCATGTGGTCGCTGGGGAGGAGGGGGATAGATAATGAGAAATCCGCTAGAAAAATGATCCTGAAGTGCACTTGAAATCTATTATTTTGGAGGCCACAGACAAATGTATGAAGTATCCGGGTATTCAAATTGCAACGCAAATAAAGTAAAAGGAAGTAAAATAATAGAATTGCTCTGAACTTGCAGCCTCTGCCACTGTCATGTACTTTACTGAACAAAGATGAAAAACACTGTAACTGTATTTATTAATTGCCAGTCAGTTTTGCAATCTTAGTGTCTGAACAAACTCAATCTAAAGCTTAGATGTAAGCTGCTTGCTAGCGTAAGAATATTTTCACAAAATGCAAACTGTCAGAGGCAAAGAATATGCACAGACCCGCAACTGAAAAAGAAAGATTTTCATGGAGCTGTTTGTTTGGAGAATGTTTTGGATTTTTATTGAAACAGAATAAGGAAGAGACTATGACAAAACTAGTGCTAGAGACAAGCAGAAGAGGACCTGGAGTCGGGGCGGCTTGTAATGCTGTCTTGCTGGTCTTTCCAGTGGTGTGTCAAATGCATTTAGAATTGCCAGTAACTGGTGTCGGGTTGATTGCTTGCCACTGCAGGTGATTCTGAATTGCTGTGAGGGTGGAACACCCAAGGAGACAATAGAAAATTTGTTGCACAGAATGGCTGAAGAGAAGACCCTGAGCGCTGAGAGTTTGGTAAAACTCCTTCAGGCTGTGAAGATGACGTTCCCAAACTTGGGCCTTCTGCTGGAGAATTTGCAGAAATTAGCTGCTTTGCCGAGCACCACAGGTATTAGTTAATTATTGACTCTCTGGACTGGAACCACTCCTACAGAAAATTATAGCTTAAAACACCCTTTTGGCTCCTTGCTGGGGAGATAAGACAATGTTAAGAAAGGCCATTGTGAAAGAGAAACTAGCTGTCACAAATCAGTGATTCTCGATATCTCTGGAGTTAGGATCGGAAATCTAAGGATTTCTTCTCCATTAAGCTCCCCCGCGATGGTCCCGTGGTTCAGGGTTTACAAGTGTGGCTTCCCCGGGGCTGTCACGTGCCACCTGTAAACGCCTGTGGAGCAGATGGACTGACAGCACTCACACGTGTGAGCAGCAGGAACTCAGGTCCTGATGTCGCCACTCCCCCGGGAGTGCTGTTTGCTTCCAGCAGTGCCCAGAATTAACCACCCCTCGTGTCCAGCCGGTCTGGGGACTATCCCTTAGAAAAACAGCCCAACTCTAGCCAATCATCCCCCGTCCCAGAACGTTTGAGAATGAAGTGGTTTTCAGAAGAAGGCTATTTGGGAAATGAGAGAACTTTCTAACTAGCTTATAAGAATAATATATACTTATACAAACTTGAACAGTTTAAAAAATAAAGAAGAAAACCTCAAATCCCACCACTTGATTATTTCATTGTTAACACATTGACATATTTTATCTATCACATTATTTTTACAATGTTGAGATGCTCTACCCTATTTTACCGTTTCCCCCACTTATCAATATAACATAAACGTTCTCCTCCACACTTCAGAACACTCCCTAGAATTCTATTTTTTTAAGGCTATGTAGTTGCTATCATAAGTATACTTATGCTGTCTTACTCATGCCCTTGTCTAGGGGCACACGTAGCATAATGGTTAAGACTATCAAGATTACTGGGATTTGCATCCTGACTTCTTTGGTAGCTCTGTGACCCTGAGTAAGCGACTTAACCCTTCTGAACCTCGGTCTCTCCTCTGTGAGATGGTGGTAAGAATGGCACCTTCCACCTTCATTTCTGTGGCTACTGTGAGGTAATGTATGTAAACACGGAGCACGGTGCTCAGCACATAATACGCACTCGGTAAATATTAGTTGTTATCTTCATCATCGTCGTCACAGGCTTCTCAGTGGCAAATATCTTTGTACACAGAATTTTTTGGCCTTCAGATCATTTCTTAAGGCTAGATTCCCAGAATTGGAGTTACTGGGCCAGAGAGGAAAATAAATTTTTAAATATCTACAAAGCTGAGGGGAATGCCTGATAGTTTTGATTTTTCTTTACTTTCAAATAAATATCACCTCTTAAAAGAGAGTAACTAACAGATTGGCTCAGAGGGCATATAAACAGGAGAACAGTGGGTCAGCTTTGCTACCGCCGTCCGGACTCGTGCCTGCCTGTACTTTGGATCGCCGCATGGATCCTTTACCTCAGACCTGGTGGGTAACATCCTTTGAATCTCTACATCTGCACCTCTTACAAGTGCAGCCTTCTAATTACCCCCTGGTTGAGCAATCACTAGCTTCTACCACTGGGCGCTAACTTTCAAAGTGTTGGTGGTTTTGTGACCCTGCAACACTGAGTGATTAAGTGTAGACCAGAGGAGACGTGAGCACACATGTGTGAGGCCCCAAGCCACGAGCTGCACTTGTGCTCCAGAGGAGACAGAGCTCCTGTGCTGATCTGTTCTTCTGCCCGCATTTGTAACTCCCCTCGTGTCGTGTAGAAAAGGCCTTAAGGAGGTTTTGTTGTTGTTGTTTTGCTAATATCCTTACAGTCCAAGCAAGCCCTGATGATTATGGGATTGAACTATTGAGGCGGTATCACGAAAACCTCTCAGAGATTTTCACAGACAACCAGATGTTACAAAAAATGATCCCACATGTGAAGAGTTTAGCCCCTGGAGAAAGAGAGGTAAGAGAGAGAGGGAGGAAGGGTGGGCAAAATTGAGGGAGAAGGAAAAAAGATTAACATATATATTTTTTAAATATATTTTTATTTTATATAAACATACACACACACAGCCATGTTGAGAAATGCTAAGGGGTCAGCAGAGAAGGAGATAGTAGGTGATTCAATTTCTAAGGCAGAGTGACAAGTAGGATAGTTGTAATTTCTGCAGTGATAAGGAAAAGCATTCAAAAGGAGGAATGAAGAAGCTTCTCGTGTATAAACACCTCTCAGGTTGAAAGAAGTGAAGGATGTTGAAAAACTCCGCCCCAGAAATACGTTCACTACGACCCAGTGCTCAGACTTGCAGCTCTGCAGCTGGGCCAGTGGCTAGAAAGTCCCTTACGTGTATGTTTGTGCCGCATCTTGAAGGTCATGGAGAAGCTTGTGAAACGTGACTCTGGTTCAGGTGGTTTCAGTGCTCTGATGTCAGCAGTTCTAGAAGAGCAGACTCTCTCTGCAGCAGCCATTTGGCAACTGCTGCTGGTGGCTCAGGAGACAAAGGCCTGCCCATTGAACCTGCTCACGGAGGAAATACGAAGGGAGCCTGGCGCAGACGCTTTCTTCCGGGCAGGTAGGTTGCCTGGCCTCTGTGCTGGCTTTGCCCCCACCAGAGGTTACTGTCAGTCTTTGCAGAAAATAGAGCTCTCTTACGGTAGTCTTCCACATCCTGACCGGTAGAAGTAAGGACTGGCAATTTTGTTCAAGGACATGGGAGTTTGTAAACCTTTCAAAGTAAAATGTGCAGCAATTCTTCTAAGCTTATATTAATTCTACTCTGATTACAGTGATGTTTGCCATCTTCTTCACTCCCAACTCCAGGTGGGAGATAGATGAAGTATATTCTCGTTATGAAGAACTGAGTTGAGAAAAGATGAAAGGGAAAAATGGTGCTCATAGTTTTACTAATGAGTTTTCAATCCCTCTTTGTTCAGTGATGACCCCAGAAAGTGCCGCCTTCGAAACCATCCTGAGGCATCGCAGGTTGATCCTAGAGGCCATCCAGCAAAGGGCTGAACTCAAGTGCTTGGCCTCAGAGGAAGAGCGCCTGGCGGAGACTGTGAAAGAGGTGTGGTGGGGATAACAACACAGTGTTTGGGGGAGTTTTACAGCGTTGATGCCCGGGACTGTCTTCACTCCTGAGGGAGGAACCAGCTCCTTGGAGCACCTGCTGCGGGCAGGCCCAGGCTAACCAACACTTGTCGTGCTTTTGCTCTTATAATCCTCCCAACTCTGGGTGACAGGTGATGCCACCCACATTTTACAGATAAGGGAGCTCGGGCTCTGAGGGGTCAGTGATGTATCTAGGATGTACCAGCTAGTCAGAGAAGCAGCCAGGACTGGAACTCAGGTTCAGGTGACTCAAACCCAGATCTATTCCATTTGTTTAAACCTAGGAAAACTCAAAGGGAACCATGATACTGGTCTCTCACATGTTCTAAGAAGCAACTTTTTTCAGAGGAAGAAAAGTAAAATTGGTCTTATTACATGCTCTATTCTGGCTTCTAGAAAGAGCCAAAATAAACATAGAAAGAACAAAGCTTTTGCCCATATGGGATAACAAATAGTGCCAACTCATTTTCTGTAAGGCTTCTCACAGTGTGGCCAGCATCCCAGAAAAACCAGGTGGGGATTGCAGGGGGAATTCACGGATGTTCATCCCAGGATCATGTGCGTCTTGAGTGGGAAAGAATGATAAAGGAACATAAAATTAAACTACAGATTCACCTGTTGTGCTTTTTGATCCAAGTAGGCATGGATGGTGTGTAGACAGGCTGTCCTAACTCTGTCCACACGGGTGACAGCCCCACCTTGGTCTGGCTCTCAGATGGGCAGAAGATGGCACCCATTGCTGTGGGGCTTCAGAGGAGAGACTCATCCGCTAGACACTCCCCAGCACGTCGTGCACTTCAGAGACGGGGCTTCTGCCGTTGACCGGTTTTAGCCTCGCTAATTAGTCTCAAGCCTGCCTCCAGGGACATCAGCTTTATTTAGATAGACTTGAAAAGAGCAGAAATAGAATATCTTCCAAAATGAAAATTCCATTTGGCCATCTGTGGATGGTTTAGCTTTATTTTCTCAGTGTACTGACTCTTTTCTGCTGATAGCTCTAACATTCTGAGAGGATGGCTTTGAAATAATATTCTTGGCCTCTTTAAAGCCCCTATATGAACCTTCCTTAAAAACCTGAGTTTCTTTATGAAAGAAAATGATGTTTAAAAGGGTACATATAAGTATCTAAAAACGTGAAGCCACTGATCATGCAGAATTACTTCCCAACATTCAGACAGTTACATATTATGAAAAATTATCATGATCATCAAGACAGAAATGCCAACAACCAAGTCCTATAGCTTTCCAAGCGTATAATACTAAGATCTAGAAAAGTTCTTTGGGAGACTCCTGGTTTCTGAGAAGATACTTCTCACCAGAAGATCCTCGGTGCTTCCTTGCTTGCACCTTTGTATTTGCACATTTGTCTTCATCTGTGCCTCCTTGTTAAAATTGTGTTAATTTCCCTGTTCTTGGAGAAAGAGGGCTCTCCACTATATTTATGGCACGAAATGTATACTTGTTACAGATGGAGCAATGCCTCCCTGAAATTAGCTTTGTTTTTTCTAAGTTGAAAACCATGGAGAAAATCTGCTGATATTAACCACAAACCTTTGTCTCATGGTATTCATTTAGATTCTGAGCATTTCCTCTGAGACAGCCAGCCCTGAAGCTTCCCTGAGAGCATTGCTGAGCAGAGCCATGGAAAAATCCATCTCGGCCATTGAAATATGTCAGCTCCTGTGCGGCATCCACAGATCTTTCCCAGGCCTGCAGCCTGTCATGCAGGAGTTGGCGTATGCCGGTAAGAAACAGGGTGGGTGGGGTCCTGTTACGCCCCCGGGTTGTTTCCTTATTGGAGAGAAGAGGCAGCAGTTCATTTAAGAGTTCACCCATCGCGGCTTTATTTTATATGCTCTCAAATACTTAGAAAAGTCATAGACATAGATGTAAAATGATGCTATCTGTGTTTATCAGAGAATAAAGATGAACAGTCCCAAGTAGTCTCCATTCTCCCCTAAGGAGGAAAGTTAGAAAGCAAAGTAGAAACATAGGAAATTCCCAGAGCCATGAGATCTCTCTCCTGTGCAGGTTTCCTTACTCAGGAAAAGGGAGAGAAGGAAAGGTGGATGGTGAGTAATAAATTTCACCTTGAAGCCAAGGACAAAGCAGATGAAAAGGCAGCTGAGCCAGCTGAAGAAAACTGCCAGCCTGGGAAACAGGACGGTCAAGGAGAGACTGGTTCCTTGCCAGAACAACAAGAGAAAGATACTTCTGCCTCCCCAGACTCTGCCAAGAAGAGCTTCGTCTGTAAGGCCTGCAACAAGAGCTTCCATTTCTACTGCCGCCTCAAGGTGCACATGAAGCGCTGTCGGGTGGCCAAGAGCAAACAGGTGCAGTGTAAGGAGTGTAACGAGACCAAAGACTCTAAGAAGGAGCTGGAGAAACATCAGCTGGAGGCGCATGGTACAGGTGGAGAGCCTGACGTCCCCAAGAAGAAGAAGAAGAGGCTTCCAGTGACGTGTGACCTCTGTGGGAGAGAATTTGCTCATGCCTCAGGTACATTCAAGAAGGCGAAGTAATAGAGGATGATAATTCAGATATTGTAGTTTGGATTCCAGGCCTTGCCTCCAGTACGCAATAAGGGCTGTGGAAAGGCTTAGAAAATAGAGCAGAGGCAGGGTAATGTTTTGAGAAGAGCATGAGCTTTGGAATCAGCTCCCTGAGCTTTAATTTCCCCCTGTTAAATAGGCACCCTGATACCACCTACTTTTTTGAATTGCTATGAAGATTTAAGATAATATAGCTGAACACCTAGCACAGTGCCTTCAATAGAGTTAGTACTCAGTAAATTGTGGCTATTATTATTCATAATAATAACCAGCTATTTCACACCTGACTCTTAGGTTTCCATGTATCACTTGTTTCTTGATAGTAAACAAGAGTCCTAGAAACCAGGGGATGTAGAATTTGAATTGTTTTCCCTTGCCCCAAACCTAATGAAACAGAAAAGTGAGTTTTGTTTCACTCTTTCTGGGTGACTGGGTCCTATTTAAGAGAGAGAGAGGAGAGAGAAAAGATGAACCCGGGACACTTGATGCCTGACCCAGCCAGGAAGGGACCAAGGTGGCTTGGAGCGCTGGGTGGTGGGCTGATGAGCAGCGTGGCCTGGCGTCCTGTGGTTCACGCTGTGCTTCCTCTTGAGGCCTGGCCTGAGACAGTGCTCGGGTGTATCCTCCTGCTGAATTCATAACATTGATCACTAGCATCTCTGGTCCCTGGCATGGCTTCCCTAGGCATGCAGTACCACAAACTGACGGAGCATTTTGACGAGAAGCCGTTCTCCTGTGAAGAGTGTGGGGCAAAGTTTGCGGCCAATTCTACCCTGAAGAACCACCTTCGCCTTCACACTGGGGACCGTCCGTTCATGTGCAAGCACTGCCTCATGACCTTCACCCAGGCCTCTGCCCTGGCCTACCACACCAAGAAGAAGCACTCAGAAGGTAAGGCGTGGAGAACTTCTTCATTTTTCCTGCAAACTTTAACACTGTGAGCTGCCTAAAAACCCATTTGGGCTTAGGCGTGATAAGTATCTCAGAGAGATCAAAAACAGGAATAGACGTGGACTCTCTAGGTACACAGATGCTGGCAATATGTGCACAGACATGTAAAATGCTTTTGGTGAGAGTTTCTGAAGAGAGGCTGGCTAACATAATATTATGGCTTTCTAGTTATAGAATTTACATAAAGCCAGGAATTCTTTGGGCTTTGAGGTGGAGTTCAAGCATAAGAAAACCCTTGGTTGAGCACCTGCTGTGGATCAGGCAATGGCAGGCACTAAGTGACTTACCTGGAATACCTGGGATCACAGAGCTGACGGTCCAGCGTGTCTCTAGTATAGAGACAGTTACCGTGCAGGGTCAGGGTCACCCATCAGAGGTGCGATATGGAATAATAGCATTACAGGGAGATACGGAAGAATGAAGCAGGGGTTTCTAGTCCAGGCGGAGGGGGGGCGGTGGGTTGTCAGGGAAGGCTTCTCGGAGGATTCTGGACATCGTTTGGAGCATTTGTGTGTGAGTACAAATGCCACCATCATCTCGCCTGGATTGTGGTAGCCTCCTAACTGGTCTCCTCCCCTCACCCTTTCTCTGGACAGTGTTCTCAGTACACAGGCCCAAGTGATCCTTCTAAAGCTAAGCCATGTTAGGTCGCTTCTCTGCTCAAAACCCTGCAAAAGCTTTTCCCCTCATTCATTGTAAAATCTGAAGGGTAGCCTGCCAGGCCCCGCATGATCAAGTCCCCGATGCCTCTCCAACCTTATCTCTTACTGCTCTCCCCCTCACTTGCCCTGTTCTACCCATTGCAGCCTCCTTGCAAGCCCTCTGACCTGCAGGGCACCTGCTGCAGGACCTGTGTTCCTGCTGTTCCTCTGCTTGGAATGCTTTCCCTTCAGACATCTCCAGGCTTCACTTCCTCACCGCCTTCAAGTCTTTACACACACCTCACGTTCTCCGTTAGACCTCTCCTGACCACCCTGTGTAAAATCTCAGTGCCCCAGCCCCAGTTCCCCTGCATTATTTTTCTCCCTCTCACTTATCATAGGATCTATCATCTACGTATTAATTTATTTTGTTTACAGTTAGTCTCCCCCTGTTAGAATACAAGCTCCATGAGGGTAAACCTCTTAGTCTTTTTTTTTCCTTCCCTCTGCTGTATCTGTGGAACTTAGAATAGTACTTAGCAATAGGAGGTCCTCAATAAACATTTACTGAGTGAATGAATTTCTTGAGCATTATTCCAGGCACTAGGGATAGTGTAACTATACCCAAGCCCGTGGAGCTAACACTCCAGTGGGTACAACAGACCATATATAAATGTGTAATATAAATTCAGATAGTAGTCATTGCAATGAGGAAAGATAAAGCAGAATAAGCAGCAGGGGTGGGGATTGGGAACTATTTATTAATATTTGTATCATCAGAGAAAGCAGAGGAGATTTGAATAGAAACCTGAACGCAGTGAGAGACAGAACCAATGGAAGATCTAGGAGAAGAACATCACGAGTGCAGAGCACCCCCTCTCCAAGTGAGGACGAATGAGACACCTGTTTGAGGGACCGAAGAAAACTAGAAGGGGCTAAAGCACAGTATATGAGGGAAAAGTGTTGAGAGATAAGGTCAGAGAGGTCACCAAAGGGCAGATCTTGGGACTCTGGTGGCGCAGTGGTTAAGAATCCGCCTGCCAATGCAGGGGACACGGGTTCGAGCCCTGGTCCGGGAAGATCCCACACGCCGCGGGGCAACTAAGCCCGTGTGCCACAACTACTGAGCTTGCGCTCTAGAGCCCGCAAATCACAACTACTGAGCCCACGTGCCACAACTACTGAAGCCCACGTGCCTAGAGCCCATGCTCTTCAACAAGAGAAGTCATCTGCAGCAAGAGACGCCACCGCAATGAGAAGCCCGTGCACCACAATGAAGAGTAGCCCCCACTCGCCGCAACTAGAGGAAGCCCGCGCTCAGCAACAAAGACCCAAAAATAAATAAATAAATAAAAATAAATTTATTTTAAAAAGAACAACAACAAAAGGCCAGATCTTATAGGCTCTTCTAAGCCAAGATAAGGACTTTGGTTTTTATGTGAGGTGTGTTCGCTTCTATTGCTGCTGTAAAAAATTACCAGGAACAGTGGCTTAAAACAACGCAAATGTATAGTCTCACCACTTTGGAGGTTAAAAATCCAGAATGGGTCTTACGAAGCTGTGTTGGAGGGGTTGTAAAAAAATGTTCAAGTTTGGGGATATGTTGTTGACAGTGGAAGTGACAGGACTGATAATGGATTAGATGTGGGATATGAGGGAAAGAGAGGAATTAAGGATGGCTTTGGGGGTTTTGGCATGAGCAGCCAGGTAAATGATGCTGCCATTTACTGAAACGGGGGGAAACTGGAGTTTCCAGTGTGTGTATGTAGGTGGGTGGGTTGCGGGGGTGGTGGTGGTGGAGACTGAGGAACTCTGTTTTGGCATGGTGATAAATTTGAGCTACTCTTGGACCTCCAGCTGGAGAACTAGACTGATAGGCAGTGGATATAAGTCTGAAGTTCTAGGGACAGCTGGGAGATAGAGATATAAATGTGGGAGCTAGAGAGAATGTGGGAGCTAGCCATGTACAGGTGGAATGTAAGGCTCTGAGATAAGATCATCTAGAAAGTAGAGACAGAGAAGAAGGCCAAAGGCTGAGTCCTGGGCTTCTCAATAATTTCAACTCTTGATTCAAGAAACCCTTTTTTTCTTTTTTCTTTTTTTTTTCCCTGCTGTACTGCTACTTTATTTATTTTTTACATCTTGATTAGAGTATAATTGCTTTACAATATTGTGTTAGTTTCTGCTGTATAACAAAGCAAATCAGCTATACGTATACATATATCCCCATATCCCCTGCCTCTTGCGTCTCTCTCCCTCCCACCCTCCCTTTCCCACCCCTCTAGGTGGTCACAGAGCACCGAGCTGATCTCCCTGTGCTATGTGGCTGCTTCCCACTAGCTATCTATTTTACATTTGGTAGTGTATATATGTCCATTGCCACTCTCTCACTTCGTCCCAGCTTCCCCTCCCTGCCCCCTGGTGTCCTCAAGTCCATTCTCTACGTCTGTGTCTTTATTCCTGTCCTGCACCTAGGTTCATCAGAACTATTTTTTTTTAGATTCCATATATGTGTGTTACCATATGGTATTTGTTTTCTCCTTCTGACTTATTTCACTCTGTATGACAGACTCTAGGCCCATCCACCTCACTACAATTAACTCAGTTTTGTTTCTTTTTATGGCTGAGTAATATTCCATTGTATATACGTGCCACGTCTTCTTTATCCATTTGTCTGTTGATGGACACTTAGGTTGCTTCCATGTCCTGGCTATTGTAAATAGTGCTGCAATGAACATTGTGGGACATGACTCTTTTTGAACTATGGTTTTCTCAGGGTATATGCCCAATAGTGGGATTGCTGGGTCATATGGTAGTTCTGTTTTTAGTTTTTTAAGAAACCTCCATACTGTTCTCCATAGTGGCTGTATCAATTTGCATTCCCACCAACAGTGCAAGAGGGTTTCCTTTTCTCCACACCCTCTCCAGCATTTATTGTTTGTAGATGTTTTGATGATGGCCATTCTGACTGGTGTGAGGTGATACCTCGTTGTGGATTTGATTTGCATTTCTTTAATGATTAGTGATGTTGAGCATCCTTTCATATGTTTGTTGGCAATCTGTATATCTTCTTTGGAGAAATGTCTATTTAGGTCTTCTGCCTGTTTTTGGATTGGGTTTTTGTTTTTTTGATACTGAGCTGCATGAGCTGCTTGTGTATTTGGGAGATTAATCCTTTGTCAGTTGCTTCGTTTGCAAATATTTTCTCCCATTCTGAGGGTTGTCTTTTCGTCTTGTTTGTGGTTTCCTTTGCTGTGCAAAAGCTTTTAAGTTTCATTAGGTCCCATTTGTTTATTTTTGTTTTTATTTCCGTTACTCTAGAAGGTGGGTCAAAAAGGATCTTGCTGTGATTTATGTCATAGAGTGTTTGGCCTATGTTTTCCTCTAAGAGTTTTATAGTGTCTGGCCTTACATTTAGGTCTTTAATCCATTTTGAGTTTATTTTTGTGTATGGTGTTAGGAAGTGTTCTAATTTCATTCTTTAACATGTTGCTGTCCAGTTTTCCCAGCACCACTTATGGAAGAGGCTGTCTTTTCTCCTTTGTGTATTCTTGCCTCCTTTATCAAAGCTAAGGTGGCCATATGTGCGTGGGTTTATCTCTGGGCTTTCTGTCCTGTTCCATTGATCTATGTTTCTGTTTTTGTGCCAGTACCATACTGTCTTGATTACTGTAGCTTTGTAGTATAGTCTGAAGTCAGGGAGCCTGATTCCTCCAGCTCCATTTTTCTTTCTCAGGGCTGCTTTGGCTATTTGGGGTCTTTTGTGTTTCCATACAAATTGTAAAATTTTTTGTTCTAGTTCTGTGAGAAATGCCATTGGTAGTTTGATAGGGATTGCACTGAATCTGTAGATTGCTTTGGGTAGTATAGTCATTTTCACAATGTTGATTCTTCTAATCCAAGAACATGGTATATCTCTCCATCTGTTTGTATCATCTTTGATTTCGTTCATCAGTTTCTTATAGTTTTCTGAATACAGATCTTTTGTCTCCTTAGGTAGGTTTATTCCTAGGTATTTTATTCTCTTTGTTGCAATGGTAAATGGGATTGTTTCCTTAATTTCTCTTTCAGATATTTCGTTGTTAGTGTATAGGAATGCAAGAGATTTCTGTGCATTAATTTTGTATCCTGCTACTTTACCAAGTTCATTGACTAGCTCTAGTAGTTTTCTGGTAGCATCTTTAGGATTCTCTATGTATCGTATCATGTCATCTGCAAACAGTGAAAGTTCTACTTCTTTTCCAATTTGGATTCCTTATTTCGTTTTCTTCTCTGATTGCCATGGCTAAAACTTTCAAAACTATGTTGAATAATAGTGGTGAGAGTGGGCACCCTTGTCTTGTTCTGATCTTCTAGGAAATGGTAAGAAACCCTTTTTTTCTTAACAAAATCTTATTCCAAAGTGTAACATATAAAAAATGAAAATGAGGTGGATTGCCCTAGTTGAGGTCGGCCCTAGGATCTGGGCTGTCTGGACCCTCACCTTATTGATTTTCCCATTTCTCTATTGGCCCATAAGGGAGATTGAAGGTACATTTGGTCTAGCATTTTTTTTACAAATGCCAATTTTCCAGACTTGCTCTTTACCGGTATTTTCTAATACTCTCTGGCAGTCTGGTCATTGTATTTTCATTAGTGCATGAGAAAATAGAGAAGCCAAGAGAATCTTTATAGCAAGTCGCTGGCAGAAAGCTTTCATTCTTTTCTGAATCCATGTCTGTCATTTTTATGTGCAGTTGCATTTCTGCCCTGTATGTTTTTCAAGGGATCCAGACTCACGTATTTCTGGGCTCAAGGATATATCTGTTTCCTGGGAATGGAATGAGCTCTTGCATACTTGTAGTGGCCAGATTAACAGATGGGTAGTCTTGTGTGATGAGAACTCTGTCCTTATCCCTCAGGGTAGGGAGACACTGATACCCTCTCTGTGTGATCAACTGTGTTTGTGAGGTGCCATCTGATAGGATGGCTCAGACCTCTCACCCAGTGTATTACAAATTGCCTCATGTTTTACTGTCATCTCCCAGATTATATTTCCCTGCTGTGTGCCTTAGAATGTGATTTTGTTTTTATGAATGTTTAGTGCTGCCTCTAATAAACTCATGTATATTTCCAGGAAAAATGTATGCGTGCCAGTACTGTGACGCTGTGTTTGCCCAGTCCATTGAGCTGTCCCGCCACGTGAGGACCCACACCGGGGACAAGCCATATGTCTGCAGAGATTGCGGCAAGGGCTTCCGGCAAGCCAATGGCCTCTCCATCCACCTGCACACCTTTCACAGTATGTACTGAGATTGTGGCTATTAGGCACTCAGCACCAGGCCTGGCGCTGGGAAGGCACGCAGCAGTCATAACAGAAGTCATCACTCCACCAGAGCTGGGCCCCGTTCAGTGCCTTCCCCTCTCCTATTCTCCTGCAAAAGCCAGAGTCCCTGATTCCTATTTCAAGAAGAATCGCATTTTAACGTGTCATTGTGTGATTCTCTGTCCAGGCTGTTTCCTTGTCTTCCGTTTTAGCCCACCTGGCTCTTTTTGGCTGACAGAAGGCCCATTATGTTTGAAGGAAAGAGCCTCTATAACAGACAGGCTCGCAGAGCACCAGAATATTTCCATTTGTCCGCTGAGCTTCTTTTTCCTACTCCCACCCCACCTCTCCCACTCTCATCTTATGGTCATAACCTGCCTTTCCCCATAGGAGCAGCCTGGACACTTTCTGAGTTAATGTGTACCACTGTGAGTGGTCCCTAGTCATGCTCCCTTAAAAGCCTTCTGCCCAGCATTCTCTTCCAAATGCCTTGTATTCACCCAGTTAGTAGGGTCTGCCCCCATCTTTGTCCCCTTCTACTAGAACTGATACAGACAAAAACACACTTCCATTCAACACACACAGGGGAGGAAGAGGAGATTTTGCGATTCCTCATCACATCATCAGGAAATCGCCAAGGAGGCGTCCGCTGGTCACGTCACATCATCTTCAGCTGCTCTTGTTGTAGCAGTCGTGTGATCAGCAGAGCCCAGCAGGGTGGTTAAGAGCTTGGGCTCTGAAATCACACGGGTCTGGGCTTGAACCTTGACTAGTCTGCCATTTACTTCTTTGAGGCCTTAGACAAATTTCTTTACCTTTTTAAGCCTCTTATGCCCCTTCTGTAAGGTAGAGAAAATAGTAATACTACCACATTGGGCTGTTGTGAGAATAAAAGAGATATCACACGTAAAGCATGAAGCTGCATGCCCGCCACATAGAAAATGCTCAATAAATGCCAGAGAGTATTGGTGACAAGAGCAGCCTTCTCCAGTGCCATCTGTCACCATAAGAGCCTGCCCTTTTTTTTCATGCCATGCACCTTGCATACCCTTCTTCCCTTTTCCCCTCCCTACCTCTGTTCCCCACACACCAGTTTCTAGCTGTTGGCAAATACAGTATCTCACAAACATGTGCTTTCTGTCAACACATTCAAGCCTGTTGTCAGCCAGCCAACAAGGCACTTGGCCAGAGCTTGTATGTGCCCAGCATGTGGCTGGGCACTGGGCAATACAGGAAAACATAAAGTGCTGCCCCCCACTTCCCCCAAGGAGTTTACAAGGTTGTCCAGCAGATCCAGTTGCAGTAGACTTCCAGGTGCGTGGGATTTGGCTTGGATCCAATGCCACAACTTTGAAGTCCTCTCAATCTCTTTAAATGACATTCCACTTTAGTCTCCTTTTCCCAATAGCATCACATGAAGTCAGGAAAGGGGAAGACATTATCAATTTTCAGAATAGAGAAGACCCGAAATACTTTGCCATGACTTGGAGCAGATCACCCAAAGCAGGCCCAGCATCCAGGCCCCTCTCTCATTGACTGTTCCTTGCCTGTTTCATAGGATCACATCATTGCTTACGGAGAATTCCTTCAGGGTATCTTAAAAGATAGTGTGAAACTGAGATCTCAAGCGCTCACGTCCACAGGGAAACTAGTTAATGATGCCGAGTGCTGCTGCGTGTCAGAATCCCTGAATTAACCTGGATCAGCGCGCACAAGATTGGCTGATGGGCTGGGCCTTTCTGTGGGCAAAGGATTTTATTATTCAAACATTTTACTTTCTGTTACTTTCAGAAAAAGACTGACGTTTCCTGCCACAGGGATGGCAAATGTATTCTTGTCCAATGGCCTTGGGACAATACCTTGTCCAATGGCCTTGGGAGTGAAAGCTGGGATTGTTACCCAGCTCAGCAATATCATACTTGTGCCCTTGGGTACTCTCTAAACCTTGATTTTCCTAATCTATAAAATAGGACTGGTAGTAGAACCTACACATAGGGTTATTGGAAGGATTAAGTGATTTAATATATGTAGACACTTAAAACACGCATGTCATATAGCACTCAATAAACATTACTTATGAAAATGTTTTTGTTGTTGAATCTAAAGTGGGGATCAAGGAAGCATTCATCCTCTGCATTGTACTACTGACAAAAAAGGAAATAGTGATGCTTTGGGGAGTATGTGGGAAATCTCTATAGAGAATTAGAAAACCCCAAAACACCCACTGCAGGCAGGGGAAGAGCAAAGGTGATACTCCCTGGAAAGTAGTAAGATGGAATTTAACTTGTAAGATATAAGATGAGGAATTGAGGTAAACTAATGCTCAGAGGTGGTTAATCCAGAAGCCTCAGAGGAACCCCACCTCCCAGGATGAAGGTAGGCAGTAGTTAGGTGATGGATGCAGTGATTTCTGGTCCTTCGAGTCTGTCACCCTGCATGACCTCTAAACAGTCTTGCTTCTGGAGCTGCACACAGAAAACCACTTGTCACTGATTGTTGCCTGTGGTGTCCCCCTCCCTCTCCTCATGGAACCAGACATAGAAGATCCGTATGACTGCAAGAAATGCAGGATGAGCTTCCCGACTCTGCAGGATCACCGAAAGCACATCCACGAGGTGCACTCCAAGGAGTACCACCCCTGCCCCACGTGTGGGAAGATCTTCAGCGCCCCTTCGATGCTGGAGCGGCACATGGTGACCCACGTCGGAGGGAAGCCCTTCAGCTGTGGGATCTGCAACAAGGCCTACCAGGTGAGCTCAGCTTCTGCGGGCACCTTTCCTGGGCCCTCACCCACTCTCCCTTTGGTCTCCCTCGGCCCCCGTGTTTGTGGCTTGCAGAACACCTCTTGTCTCCAGGATATGACCATTTGGCTGGTTCTCATGAAGAATGCAGCTGATAGGTTATTCAGACCCTCTGTGGTGACCTGGTCAGAGTGGGGTCAGTGGGGGAGCTTTAATTGGAGCCAAGAGTTCTTGCACTTCTTCTCTTAGATTTCAGCCTTGTCCTGAACTGAATCCTGCTTTTTCCCTGGATATTTACATTCTTTAGAACCTATTGATCCCGTGTGTTGAGGGATGTGAGAATGACACTGGGGTGTGTAACACTACCTGGAATTATCTTATTTAGCACAATTATTGGTGTTTTGTGGGGTTTTTTTTAACTCCTGGGGAAGAGCTCTGCTTTTTTACCTTAGAGTTTGCTATGTAATTAAAGGGAAACCCCATACACATCTGAAAAGAAACCACTTCTTTGAGAAACTCTTAAGACCACAGAGAAAAGAATGGCCCTTGCTGGCATCTATAGCATTTGGGTACAGAGTGGGAAACCCAGCAGCTAATTTCAGCTCAACAAAAATTGAGAGCTAACTTTGTTCCAAGCCTTGTGCTGTGACATTAGGGTTACAGAGCTGGGTAAAACCTGGGCTTGGTCTCTAGGAAACCATGGAATTGTACGGAGAGCGTCGCAGCGCTGCTCTGGAACCCGGGAAGAAGGGGGCACTGGCTTACGGAGTAGGGACAGCACCTGCCCCTCTCCAGCAGGTTTCCCTGCTGCGCCCTGGGCCTCTGACAGGCAGCAAGACAGCTCAGTGGTGAAGCACAGATTCTCCATTCAGAAGGCCAGGGTGTGAATCCTGGTCCTCCTGTTTCCTAATCGTGTGACCTTGGGCAAGTCACTTCACCCCTCTGTGCCTCAGCTTCCACGTCGCTGGAAAGAGCCTAACACCTCCCTCCTAAGCTTGTGAGGAATGGGTTTCTGAAGGCCCCGGCCCTGCCCTGTGGTGGCCTCAGTAAATACACAGGTGCCTTGTTCCCATGAGCACCAGCGTCCCCTCGCATGTCAGCACTCACTGTGGTGGGTAAAAGCATGACTGCAGGTCCATAAGCTTCCCTGGGAGCACTTTTCTCTCATGAGGCTTTGTGAACTCTCCAGCTTGCTAGAACATCCAAGACCTAACATTTGCCACGTTCCTTTTAGCAATTGTCTGGTTTGTGGTACCACAATCGGACCCACCACCCTGACGTGTTTGCTGCTCAGAACCATCGATCTTCCAAGTTCTCGTCACTCCAGTGCAGCTCCTGTGACAAAACCTTTCCCAACACCATCGAACACAAGAAGCACATCAAAGCAGAGCACGCAGGTGAATTGGGGTGCCCTGGGCTGGGAGTGGGGGCTGAGGAGTGGAAGGGGCTTGGTGACGTAGCGTCCTGGGTTCCAGCCTTAAATCCCGACTTCTAGTGCTAGAGTGTGGTGTGCTGCAGTGACACCCTCTTCCTCCCCAGCACACCGGCAGTGCCACATCAGTCCGTCAGTAGCACTAGCTTGAGTAGCAGTAGTTCTTGCAGCTGGAGACCTAGAGCAGTGTGACTCCTGCCAGCCTCGGTGGTGATTGGTCATGGCACGTGGGAAGGGTGGCACACAGGCCAGGGTGGGAATCCTAACTCTAGCTGTGTGACCTTGGCAAGTGACTTCTCTTTCTGAACCTGTTTCCTTTTCTTCAGAAAGTCAATTATTCATACCTGTGTTGCAGATAAATGGGGGGATGATCACAGCAGCTCGCAGTTATGAAGTGTTGCCTGAGTGCACGGCACTGTGCTCAGCGCCCATGCGTGTTTCCTCCTCTAATTCTCACAACAACCCTCTTTGCATCCGGGCATTTGGACCCAGATCTGGCGCTCTTTACCACAGATTGCACTAATGTAGCATAGGTATCAGGTTCCTGGCACTTCGTAGATGCTCGCTAAGTGTGAGCCATCACCCCGCCCCCAACCCTGTTACTCCCCAGGCTCAGAGAATCTTCCTTTTGTTCTTTCCCACCACTTCTTTCCTCGTGTGCTTCGCAGATATGAAGTTCCATGAATGTGACCAGTGTAAGGAGCTCTTCCCCACGCCAGCTTTGCTGCAGGTTCACATCAAGTGCCAGCATTCAGGTCAGTGCCCCTTCCAAGATGCTCCTGAGCTACACCGCCCAGGGACGAGTCGCATCTCCACCACCTACAGCTGCGCAACCCAGGCTAAGTGACAACTGACTTGTGCCTCAGTTTCTTCGTCTACAAAACAGGGACGATTGCAGTACCTACTTCATAGGGTAACCGTGAGAATTGAATATGTTAGTACACAGAAAACACTTAGGCCTGGCACCAGTAAGCATCTCGTAAGCGTTACCCATGATTATCACTGTTCCTGCTATATCTTATCAAATCTAAAATGCCAGTTATATAAGAGGCACCATTTTTAATGAACCGTTAAGAAAGAAAAACTGCTGCCAGTTAAACTATGCTTTCTTATCACTTAGAGTTTGCAGGTTATCCTAAGTGCTGCTTTGGACTTAATTTGATGTAGATTTTATGCACTCTTGTATGCATACATAAAAAAAGGAAACGTAAGAAATAAGTTGATTAACCTAAGAGTTCAGCTTCCCAGAGTAGCTCTCAGTTCAGATTGTTGGCGTGAGTGTTATCCCACATGGTGTTGCCCTCCACCATCAAGAGCATTGGTGATGGAGCGCACAGTAAGGTGGTTTTGGTCTCTCGAGCATTAGCAAAACTAGTCTTCTGATTCCTGCTTTGGGAATGTAGCTGAACATCCAACCCTTACCTCCTCCCTCCTAAACCATTTGTTTCCTGTGAGTTTAAAACATGCACTGCTCCTGTTTTAGGACTTTTCTTTCAGACTGTGGACATTCATTCTGCAAGGCTTGATGCTGCGCCTTTAGATGTCCGTGCAAGTGCACTTGTTGACAATTACACCCAACCTCCATGGCCTGTAGCAGTAGTAAGAGGCCATTGATCCCATTTCAGAGACGTTAAAAGGTGCTTCTTAGAATTGACGAAATAAACATTGTCAGCATCATTACAGTTGAATGAATAATGGGCTTTGGCAGAGGCAGATTTAGCCTGAATCTGATGCTAATGAAGCTGTGCCTTGGAGCCTTTCACTTGGCGGGACCCTTCCAAAGATCTGCCCCTAATCCTGTATGTGTAATTTTGTATCAGTTTTCCTAAAGAGGGCTCCCCAAATTGTACAAGCTCCAGGCCTCACAGGAGCTGAAGAGCTGCCTCTGGAGCTGCCTGTGCTCCTCGCCCCGCCGCTTGCTCCTTCCTCTCCCCTCCCTGCTCTCGTTTCCCTCAGCCACTCCCTCTGTCCCCCTCCTCCAGGGTCGCAGCCGTTCCGGTGTCTGTACTGTGCAGCCACTTTCCGCTTTCCCGGGGCGCTGCAGCACCACGTCACCACTGAGCACTTCAAGCAGTCGGAGAGCACCTTCCCCTGTGAGCTCTGCGGGGAGCTCTTCACCTCCCAGGCCCAGCTGGACTGTCACTTGGAGTCTGAACACCCGAAGGTGACGGGCACTGAAAGCCAAGCGGCCGCCTCACAGATGGTGCAGGTGATTCTGGGGCCATCAGATATGAGGGTGCTGACACGGGGTTCCTGAGGCTTCTCTGGAGGCAGCCCCATCACGACACCTAGCCTTTCTCCCCGGGGCTCTCAAAGGGCCCCGTGAGTGATACATTCATGACCAAGAGGATCTTGCAGAAGAGTCTCTCTGGACCTCTTACCAAACAGAACAGAAAACTCTAGCTTCCTGGTGACTACATGTGAAATGGCCCCTGAGTAGAGGGAAGCTGGAACAAGAATTTTCAAAAGCAGAATGACATTGGCCTCTCCACCCAATTCACACCCTCCCTCACCTTCTGCAGAACACCATGGGATGTGGTGAGAGTTGCAGGAAACCTCGGAGGAGGGTAGATGAGCTCTTTGTTGAGACCACCTTCAGCTGAAATGCTTCGGTAGCTCCTCTGGGCTGGGCACAGGGCACATTTGAACGTCTGGGCTTCTCACCTTTACCTGGGTGAAAAGCCCCCCTCTTCTGATATTTCAAGGCTACGCTTGCTCCAGCCCCTCTTTGTGTCTCTAGTTCTATTACTGCTCTTCCTGTCTTCTCCAGAGAGGGTGGGCAGGAAGGGAAAAGAAACTCCATTCTGTTGATTGACAGTAATTTGTGAATGGACGGGAGAGGAACCGTGAGCTGGCTGGGCCGCCCCCCGTCCTGTCCCGTAGAGCAGCCCCTTATAGCCATGTTCTTACAGGCCTCTGTGGGGAGCAGAGGGCAAGGCAGGTGGCCAGGCCTCTGGGTGCCAATCCTGCTGCCATTTCAATGAGAACAGCTCTGCTTTTATCTTTCTTATATATTAGGATTCTTGGTAAGACGTCCTTTGGGGCGAAAAAAAGATTCCATTGCTAAAAGAAAAAGAAAGAAAAACAGTTTGAAAACTGCTATCCTAGATGATTTTTTATTGAACATCACAATTGGTCTCTTCACTCCTACAGCAGAGACATGGCTGAGCTTGGCGTCCCCATTTCTGCCCACTCAGATCTAGTGGAAAGCACTCTCTGCTCTCGGCAGCTCTCAAGAGCCAGGGTTGCTGTGCCCTCTGCGGGCGCTCTGTATTGAAAACATCCAGCTGTTCCGAGCTCCGTGGCTCAGAAACATCAACTCGGAGGTTCAGGCAGGAACTGGGTGTACTTAACCAGACTAGTTCTCCCTGAGATGGGAAAGTCATCTTTAACAGATGCTGCAGATTTGGAAGGGGCGTGTGTGGGCTGTGGAGGAGAGAAGCCAGTGCCCTCCAGGCTGGTGAGCTGCGTGAGGGAGCTGACAGAAGCCACATTTTGTCTACCCGTTCTTCTTCCTGTAGCCATTAGCTCTGTAGCCACGTAGCCTCCAAGTAAGGCTCTTAGCCTGATCAAGGTCCAGACATGCCACCTTTGGCAACCCGAGGCTTCTGGTAAACCATTCCCATTTCCATGGTTCAAGCATGACACAAACCACTTTGATTCAGTAGCATTCCTTTCACACGGCACTTACTTCTGCAGTGTAATCCTCAAGAGAGGAAAACCCAGTGTGAGAAACTGAGCCCGCGTTCACTGGTGTGTAATCATAGAGTCCAGGCACCCTGAGGTGGCACACTGAGCTACATTATAGCCGTTTGGCACACAGAGTTACTTAAATTGTTTGCCTGCCTTCTCTTTTGCATCACTGGTGTGTTAGACTTGCCCCTTCCCATTAAGCACATGTAACTGCTCTCCTCAGGTGAAAACATGAATATCATCATTACAGCGTGAGATGAAAACCATGTAAATTCTGGGGAGCCAACTGTGGACACTGCCCAGAGCAGCCTCACGGTCTTTCCCTTTCAGGTGATCCAAACCCCAGAGCCGGTGGCCCAGACGGAGCAGGTGATCACTTTGGAGGAGACCCAGCTTGCTGGTTCGCAGGTGTTTGTGACATTGCCAGATTCACAGACATCCCAGACCAGCTCTGAGCTCGTGGCAGTGACCGTGGAGGACTTGCTAGACGGTACCGTGACCCTAATCTGTGGGGAGGCCAAGTGAGTGGCTGCTCACCGTGGAGGGTCCTCCGTTTGCAGTAGAGAGGATGCCCCCCACTTGCCTTTTGCCCTTCCTCCCTCGATGTCCTGAGTACTGAGCATCTTAGCTTAGCGCCAACCTAAGTGGTCTCACTTGGGAAATGGACAGAAGCATCATGGTTCTCATAAAACCAAGTCTGAGTCATCAACACCAACACGACCGCCCTCCGTAGCAGGCAGGCCTGTTCCTCACAGGCCTGCTGCTGTGGCCTCTCTGACACTGTCCATCCCCAAGCAGAGTATAGCTTCTGAAATAGAGCCTGAAAGGGCAGTGGGATAAGAGCTGGTGACCAGAGCAACCAGAGCGGTGTGACGTGCTGGCAGCCCTCAGTGTGCAGAGCGGCAGTTCAGTGCAGGGCAGTGGCGCACAGAGTGGGGCTGCGGGCGCCGCCAGTGCCTTCTGGCCATTTAAAACTGAGAGAAGAGCGCCATCAGACCATCTGGGGACTCCCAGCCGTGAGCACACTCAGCCCCTTCCTCACGTCTGTCGTCCTTCCAGCCCCCCTCATGGTGGCAGTAGGACAGGTAACAGCATGCTGACGCAGGACGGCTTCATTTCCATGCTGAGTCCCACCTCGTCAGTACAGTCAGCCATTCCCAAAACGAAGCCTTTGGCGTGTTTCTTCTGGGAGTGTTCAGTGAGGCCATCTAGCTGCAAACCGTCTCTGCCTTTCCAGGAGACTCTTCATGGTGTTCTGCACCTGAGGCTGGTTCCCACAGCTTTTCTGTGGTGTCCTCAATCCCCTTTCCCTAATCAAAGCCTAAAGCTTCTACCCAACCTGGAGGCCTCGTCCCCTCCCTGAGGAGCACGTGATACGTGTAACGTAGCAGTGAACCTGCGCCAGGTGGAGTAGCGCCGTGGTGGCCCCTGAGTCTTCCTCCTGCCAGGGTCTTCCCTGCCTGTGAGTAGCCTGTTGTCTGAGCTCTTTCCAGCTGCCACTATGACTGCAGGTCAGTGATCCTTTGGAGTCTGAATTTTACAAAGCTTTTTCATCTTCAGTTCCTAAAATATAATCTGGTAATTAATGGTTTATGGAATCCATTATGAAGTGCAATTAGATGGAGGGAATGACTAGCATTTATCTTCCTTTCCTTGATGGCAGAAGGTTGACGTCTGCTAGGGCAGTGTTTACACACCCAGCGCGGCTCCCTGCCACCTTGTGTGGTTGACCCCCTGCAGAAGGTACTGCCCAGTTTGATCACTCACCCTCAAAATACAGGCTGGCAGAAGACAAGGCCACCCCTTCTTTCTAAGCACATTTCACATCACCAGGTACCAGCAGGGGAGGGGTCGATCTGGGTCATGGTCGGTACTTCTGTCGCCATCACACGTTGCTGGAAGGGCAGAAGGTGGGACCTCAACACTGGCCAGTGTGTCTGCTGGCCTCCATCCTGCTCTGTGCAGGCAGCTGGGCCAGCTCACCCCGCCTCCAGTTGTGTGCTCATTTCATGTGCAAATCACTTGAGCTTGTCAGCTCAGGGATCGTCCCATTCTGAAGTAAATGAAGTTTTCAAAGGCCAATAACTGACCAGAAGATGGTGCTCAAACCTCTAAGACTTTGCCTCCCTGTGAGGCCCTCACTGCTTCTGCCAAGGCCGTCTCTGTCTTCTTAAGGTTTTTCAGTTCTGTGAGCTGTCAGACCGGGATTGCTCTTGATCAGCAAGTGATGAGATGGCACCGAATCTCCCCTTGGCACCAGATAAAACCCATTGAAAGAGTGGAGCAGCCCTGCTTACAGGGCATGGAGGCCGAGCCCGGCACATAAGAATGCAGGGGTGGGTGGGAAGCGCAGCGTCATCAAAACTTCTTCCAGCCAAAAAAACAAAATAAATTTAAAAATTAATTGCTGAGGACCTGTAGGGGAAAGTGATTTTTCTTTTTAAAAAGTCTTCTGAATAAAGAAAGCTATAAGCTTTAAACCCAACTTCCAGATCTTTTCAAGTACTGAGGCACCCTTTCTCAGGTTTCTGGTGGAGACCCAGACCGTGGCAGGACACTGGTTTTCTTCAGAATCACCAGACTCACAACTCACTTTGCCAAGAGCAGACAGAGCAGTGGGATATGCTGCCAGCTGCACTCTCACCCCGCGGCACAGCCAGCAGGAGCACGAGGCCTGGGCTGGTTCTGGTCAACATGAGGGAAAGGCCCGTCCTGACTTTCGTCTCTGCTCCGAGTGGACCTCGGAAGCTGCTGCATCAACAGCGATTTCACAGTGCTGCGCCCTAGAGACGCCCGAGCATGGATTTTGTTGTAGGAAGACTTTTTCTAGCCCTACTTGGCCATTTTATTCTTTTCTCCCACTTCTGCCCAAGAGACCTTCTGAATTGCTGCCACGGAGGACATGTTATCGGGGTCCCCTTGTCCACATCACTTGCTCTCGTGTGGCAGTGGTGGTCTCTGCCTTGTTGCTGTGGTGCTGCCCTTGTGGCCTCAGGGCTGAACCCTGGGGGCACTGGCAGTGGTGTAGAGGAGTCTGTGGACTTCTGGGAACGCATATTTATTCAGTAAGACCCCAACTCTTCTCTGCTCCCGGAGCTTGTAAAACACCTGGTGAGGAGGAAAGGGCAGACAGATTCCAAGCTGGAGTCTGATTCCGTGGGGCTCACTTACGGAACGGCATTTGCCCATGCCCGGTGAGTGAGACAGACAGCAAGTAGATGGCTCAAGAGCGAGGATCGCCCTGGGAAGAGGGGACTGTGCAAGTGTGTGAGCAGAGCCTGAGGGGCAGCAAAGGGCCAGAGACTTGTTTATTTTATAAAGCCTGAGTCCAGCAAGTGCCACAGTCTACAGTGTGAATGCCAGGTTCCCTGGTCATTCAAGTCCTCTCTGAGGAAGCTGTCTGACTCTCCCCTCCCACCAGCCATGGAATGTATTTCAGCTTCATCCCCCAGGGAAGAGCCCTGAGAGTCGAGGACTGAGGGTGAAATAGATCCAGTCAAACAGGGGTAAATGGGGAGACAAGGGCCCTGTTCTCTGCTCATGGTGTAAATCGAGGAGAAAGATGAGATGGGCCCAAAGAGTTTCTCTACCCCAGGTGATGTTGCGGTCACCATAGGCTGATTACTTATTAATAGTATGGGGTGGGGGATTTAACTCTCATGTGCCTGAGATCTACGAATTGACTAAGGGTTGGAGGAACTGCCAGCCTTACCTAGCATGGTTCTAGGGGACAAGCAATATTTCTATTAAATTGGGACTAGGAAGTTGGACAGTGGTGGAGAAAATCACAGGATGCTTTAATCAGTCCTCCCAAAGGAAGACTTCAGCAGCCCCTGCCCTGCTCCGCTTGGCCTAGTGTATTGCAGGGATACTTGGGAAATAGGGAGAAAGTGGGAGTGAAAGAAAAATTAGGGGTTGAAGGGAGTATTTTGTTGCCATGGAAAACCTTGGGGCTGGTAGGACTTGGGCCAAAAGCTCAGAAGCACAGCCAGAACTCAGAAACTTGCTACACCTATGACTTGGCCTGTAAGGAAGGGAGAAGTTGCTGTGCTTCGGGGATTACATTGTTGAAAAAAAAAAAAAAAATTATCCCATCGGCTAATTTAGATTGCTTCCAAGTCATGGAAATGTTGCATCATTTCCCTTACGAAGGCCAGTCACACCTGCTACCACCCACGGTCAGGACAGGGTGCACATGTCAGGCCAGGTCAGCCAGCACACGATGGCTGTTTCAATTGGATTACAAACCATTATTCGTGTTCAACTTGCACTACTCTATGTAAATAAAATATGTACTTTGAAAAAAGTTATGCTGCATGAGTTTCAGATGGGCTGTGATGCCATAAACCTGTTTTCTCTTTGGTTCTGGGCAGCTGTCAGATGGGACCAGGCTTGATAGGCCTGGTTTCCGAGGGGCTATCGTGTACCTGCGGGCCATGTTAGCATGGCCTGGGAAGGACAAAAAACTCTCCTGTCGTGTGGAGTCTCATTTTTCTAAACCCTCGTTCCCAGGGAGCAAGTGTGGTGCAGGGTTTCAGAGACAGGCTTTGGTGTCCAACCTGGGTACATCCCAGCTATGCCACTTTATGACTGTGTGACCTCGGTGAGATACTTATCCTCTCTGAGCTCCCTCCTTCCAGCTCCTGTTCACAAATGGAGGAAATTATTGTATTTACCCCACAGAATTGTAGTACTAATTAAAAGGCTAGATTTAATGTTTGGTGTTTGAAATTTGGTGTTGAAAATTTCAGTTGTAATTAATAAAGTCCTTCACATACAGGTCAGCCATTCCCTACATTTTCTAGCACTGGGAAGATTGTTCATTCCTGCACCTTTACGTGTCTCTCATCTTCCTCTCTCTGTCTGCATCCTTAGGGATCTTTATAACAGCACTTTTCATTTATCTCTTGAATCTCAACTGCCCCCAAAGTACAAAGTGCTCAGCAGATAACTATAAAATAAGCAGAAACTTTTCATGGTGAACAGCTGAAAATGTCATGTTGCTGACGGCCAACAAGGAGACAAGAGAGGCAGACACACGGATAGGATGTACATAATTTCTGCAGTAAGAGTCCTGCAGGTAAGGCCGGGGCGGGGGCGTCATATCCTGCAACCCCCTAAGCTCAGGTCCGCCCTGAGGCAGGGCTGGGGGTGATTCTGCTCACTTCTCCTGGGACAGTCCTGACCCTTGCCCAGAGCCCACAGGGCCTTTAGGAAGTATACCTTTCTGCCTAAGTGGTGTCTTTGGAGAGAGGGGCTGGAGCTGTCGTATCTGGAGCAATAATCCTGAGAGTGTCCCAGGCAGCTGAGCTCCGGCCATGAAAGTGCGTGTGTACAGAGGTGAAGTGCTGCTGTGGGTCAGGAGTGATTGAGCAGAGGTAGGAAATGGGCCGAGCGATTCCCTGGTGGTGTAGTTATCTTAAGCCTGGGCCAGGGGGCTGGCTGCAAAAGGCAGAGCAGCGCGGTGCAAAGTGCACGGGCTGGGGAGCTTCCCAGCCCCACCTCTAAACAGACTATGACCTTGGGCTAGTCGTCCCTAATGATGACTGTGAGGAGGATAGTCAACATTTGTAAAATGGCTAACAGTATAGATGCTTCATAGATGATGTCTGTTAATGTTTCGAATACTTTAAAAGAACCTGAGGGAAGAGGGCAGAGAAGGGCAGGAAAGGAGGATGCCTGATGTATCCTAAGATAGAGGACCTGGGGTGGAGGCTAGGGGAGCCCCAGACCAAGGTCAGATGGAGCTCTCTGGGCTGCATTATATATAATAACCCAGAGCCTCTGTCCCAGGCCAGGGTGGATGGTGCTAAGAGGGGGACAGGACCTCCTGGATTGGAGCCGGACTCTCAGAGCTCCTTGGTGCCACAGCTGAGGGGTCATGTCTGAGGAAAGACACAGACTGGATGTCAGGCGGGAGCACATCCAGTGAGAGCGAGGGAAATGGAAGCACTACGTTTGTGATGATTTCCGGCCTTCCTACCTTGCCTCTGGAGCTTTCAGATTCATTGTTTATCTTCCCCTCCACGAGCTGGTACTCGGGCATGTGTTTGGGTGAAAAAAGAGAAATAGCTTATGGCTCAATGTGGACTCGTCCTAGACCTTTGTTGGGAAACACTCCAGGCCTCAAGGTTTCACTGAGAAGAGAGGATCTAGGACATGGGCTTGGAAGCTGAGCTCACCTTCTGGTGGATGTTCTCCAGGCTTTTCCTCGTGCATCGGTCCCATCCTCCGCTCTGTCACACAGTGCTACCAGAGCAGAGGTCCCACGTCCACTAGACGCTTGTCTCCCTGACGTGCACCAGACAGTGAGCCTGGGGAGCCCGGTCGATGTTGCTGCCGTTCGGCCAGGAGCGAGCAGTGCTCCTCCCAGCAGCCCTCATGCGCTTAGGCAGAGCCCAGCCTCCACCTCTCACCCTGGCCGGCGAGCAGGTTCCCCAGGTTACCTGTGGGCTGGTCCATCAGAACATCCTCCTTTCTTTGTCCTCTGAGGAGAGCGTAGCAGAAGGCTAACAGCAGCTAGCTGGGCCCAGAGCTTCCCAGCTTTTCTGATCAAACACCACTCCTGCCGGCTCTTCTTGCACTCGTTCCCCCAGCGCAGACTAGAAACAGCTGATCAAACACATCAGTCCAGGGACTCACAGCCCTCTCCAGGGGAGATTTCATAGACCTGCCATCAGGAGGGTCTGATAAAAATGGGCAGGGGGTGGGGAAGGGGACCCATGAGGCTGGCACGGGGCCAAACGGCTTTTCACTCCATTTAAGGTTGAAACCTCTGTGCTCCACGCACGGTCCAGACCAAAGCTAGCATTTCCAGCGAGGCCAGGGCTAGAGCTGCCTGTGAGCCCAGGGAACTGAGGGGAAATGTGCATGCATGCATGACTGTGGGGGCGGTGAGAGAGATGTCAGGTAAGAGTGCGTGTGGGTTTGGGAGCATGGGATTATTAGATTGTCACAGGATGATTTAAGATCCTCCCTCGCTAAACTGTGACCCTTTCAAGGGCAAGAACTGTGCGTTATCCTTTTAGTTAACACACACACACACACACACACACACACAACCTGGCACAGCAGGTGTCTTTTAGTCCTAAAGTTCTGGAGTCTCTGAGGTCCTATTATGTGCATGGACCCATGCCCAATGCTGTAGAGGTTGGGGCCATATCAGGCTAAAATAGTGTGTGATGTCTGCTTCTAGGGGACTGTTAACCTGGTTGGCCAGGCAAGGATTGTGTATATGAGAAACAAGTACCAAAAACACTATTCCTGGGACTTACCTGGTGGCACAATGGATAAGACTCCGTGCTCCCAATGCAGGGGGCCCAGGTTCAATCCTAGTCAGGGAACTAGATCCCACATGCAAGCCACAACTAAGAGTTCGCATGCCACAACTAAGGAGCCCGTGTGCCACAACTAAGGAGCTGGTGAGCCGCAACTAAGGAGCCCGCCTAACGCAACTGAGACCCGGCACAACCAAATAAATAAATATTAAAAAAAAAAAAAACACCATGCCAGTCCAAACGCATGACCTAAATACCTATAAATGCTATGTTTCTGTTTTATTTTTGTCTTTTTCTTTGGGGGGAAGATTAATATTTTTGAGAAATATTCTCATAATAACTGTTATTAGGTGCTTACTACGTGTTGGATACTGGACAAAGAGCTTTATGTAATTTTTATTTCACCAGCACCATGATGTAGGTACTGTTGTTACCCCACGTTACAGGCAAGGAAACCTACACCAGAAAAGCCACTTGACAGTTAAGTGGCCAGTGAGCTGCACAGCTGGGATGTGATCCAGGCTGCCTGCCTCCAGAGCTTGCTCTTCTTAAGCACCAAGCCCCATTTAAGCATTTCTTGCTTAATACCCAGGTAGCCAGAAAATAACTAGCAGCCATACTTCCCAGTCCTTCAGCCATGGGTCTGTGCCACCTGGACTGTTGTCGTGGGCCTACCATGTCTCCCAACCTCCTCTCTCCTTCCTCTTCCCCTCTATCCATCCCGCCCGAGACAGCCCGCCAGGCCTGAAACTCTGCTTTTCTCAGCTGGAAATGTGTCCAGTAGCAGCAAGAGTCGTGTTCTTCGCCTTGTTTGGGGACTGGATTGTTTGTGGCCTAGGAACTGTCACTTTTTGGGGCCCCACGGCCCCTCACAGTGTCACCCATCCTCAGTCGACCCTTGACGGCTCAGGCGGGGCTCTTCCTTAGAGTCAGAGGACAGCTACAGGTCCTGCCTCGGCTCCCACTGAGCCCAGCACTGGGCCTGGCCCAAGTGGGTGAGGGTGATTCCCCACCAGGCAGCTCAGGGAAGCATCTTGGCCTCTCTGCCTTCCCCATCTCTCCTCTTATCCTGGGCTTCTGAAGGAAAAAATGTTTTCTAGAACAGCAATCATTTCATTGGAGAATACAGGATCAGAAGACAATGTAAAATGCAGTGGTTCAGGGTACTGTTTTAGAGTATTCAGATCTGAGTTCAAATCCTTGCTCTGTCCCTTGTTAGATGTGTGCTTTGGGCATGTTAACTTTTCTTTACCTTGATATTTTTTTTCTTATCTGTAAATTGGAGGTAATAAACACTCTTAAGAATTGTGGAGATTAAAAGGAACATGTGTAAGCCTCTGGTGTAGATCATAGCATGTAGGAAGTGCTCAATAAAAATGATACCACTCGTGTTATCAAGGGACCCAAAGCCTCGGGTGGTCCCTGTCCCAGTGTAGAGACCCCACTGGATGCTTCTGAAGCTCAGGTAGGGTGGACTTCTGTGAGGTAGTGGAAGATGAAAAAGAGGGCCAGCCGGACAGGGTCCCTGGAGGGCAGGGCCCGGGATTAGCCATCTCTCCATCCCCCATTTCCTTGGTGTCTGGCACCTGTCTGGTGTCCAGGGAACACCTGCTGTGTGACTGCTGAGCAGCAAACCCAGGAGCAGCGCTGGGGTCTGGGTGCCTGGGGCCGTGCTGCTTCTGCGGCTCCCTGCTGCACCTCGAGGCGCCTGGAGCGAGATCACGGTGAGAGCCCAAGGGACATGTCACAGATGTACGCAGACTTCCTAGATGTGACCTGGCCGTGTGGCCCAAGCGGGCTCGGTGTCTTGTTCTGGCATCAGCGGAACAGGCTGTCTTGACCCATTTGGTGCCCCCATTTCTGTCCCAACCTGGTCTCTTGGCTTGGAGCAGGAGAGGTTTCACCTGGTGGGAGCAGGGCTCTCAGGCAGGTGGAGCACAGAAAGGAGTGGAGGTGGCAGATGCTTGGCTCAGCTGGGCCCCCCTCGTTTTGTACAGGAGCAGCGGTCCCATAATGCCTTGCTCTTGAGTAGCACTCTGCTGCTTTCAGATCCATCTCTGATCCTCACGGTAACGTGAAAGTTTACAGTATCTTCACTGTTACCCTTTTACAGTGAAGGAATTTAGACGCGGCCTCCTCTGAGGACTTAAGGGTCCTCAGCTAGTGATAAGTGGGATTGCAATCCGGTTTTGACACCAGATGGAGGCTTTCCCCATCTCACTGTGCTGTCCCTGCGACTCTATAGCCCCCACATTTCAGAGCACTTGCAATCATTTACTTGCTTGACTGGCAACGTTGCTCTGAGGCTGGAGGGGCATGAATTATTAGTTTGCAAATGAAGAAATTGAAGTTCCAGGAGGTGACATCACTTGGTCACATGGTAAGTCAGTAGCAGAAATGCAGTCAGAGCAGCTGGGCCCGGCATTACATCCATGCTGCAGGAAAGAGCACAGCTGAGGCCAGGTGAGTGAGGAGACTCGGGGCTCAGCCAGAGTGCTCGCAGCAGGGACGGGCTGAGCGCCCCTTGTTGCCCTCTGCCCTGCCAGGCCACGTGTGCAGCATGCCCCGAGCAGGCGCCACGTCCACATTCAGGGCACAGGTGAGCGCTGTCCAAGAGGACTCCCTGTGATGAGGGAAGCGGTCTACTCTGCACCGTGCCATGTGGGAACCACTAGTCACATGTGGCTTTGAGCACTTCAAACATGGCCAGTGTGACTGAGAAGCCGAATTTTACATTTTAATTTAAATAGTCATGTGCGGCTAGTGGGTATCGTCTGGATGGCACAGAACTAGTTGGAGGCCCAGGGATGAGCGTCATATGGGAAGTGGCGGAGCCTAGATTCAAACCCAGGTCTGTCAGACTCCGACACCCATGACCTTTCCCCCGGTGCCGTGTCAGGAGGGAGGTGCACGTGAGTGAGTGGTAGACATTGGCTGCAGGGCTCAGAACACTTAGTTTCGTTCAGTAAGGCTGTCCCTTGCTTTACACTCGTATGGTTAGTGCCATCGCTGCTCTGTGCCCCCCCAACTTCATCCTCGTCGTTGTCTACACCGTTTATTGTACCAGGGGCTCTACCTCCATCGTGACTGATCCTGCTAATTCCTCCCCAGTGACGTTACTGTTATCCCGTTTCACAGACGAGCACGTTGATGCTCAAAAGGGTTGAGAAACTTGTCCAAGCTGGGTAACGTCTTGCTGGAAGAGTCACGCTGGTATAAACACAAAATGCCCAGTTCTTGCTCCTGTTTCTCTCCAGCTCTAGACCAGAGCTAAACTGAAGTTAGAAGGTGGCATGGAGGCAGCCAGGAAGCCCTCTCCCTGTCCTGTCCTTGAGAAGACATTGCACTGAGCACGCCGCCTGGGCACCAGCCACTGCCCACACAGGAGGGAGGCGGCAGGGGCCAAGCATGCTTTGGGGGGACAGGCTCACCTTTGTGTGTCTGTGGCTTTCTGACAACTATTGTAGTAGAAGGCACTGGGCTCAAACACATTTTTTAAAAAGCCTACCACAATCTTAAATGCAAGTTTTGTTTATCTTGGACCTAATAAGATATGTGGCAACATGCCAGCACGTTTATAATGAGGGTCATGGGAAAACTAAATTCCTTGTCACTCACGAGCTGCGTGACCTTGGACAGGTCTCTTCAGCCCCACCCCAGCGAGTGGATTAGATGACCTCTAAGGGCCCTTCTCCAGTGTTCTATGATTCCTTATATAGCACAAGTAGTAGAGAAATCAGGATCTGGGCCTGACCCTGCTGCTTTCACATTGTGTGACTTACCTCTGAACCTCTGGTTCCTCACCTGTCCTGGTGCTGCCCGCACAGAGCTGTGAGGCCTGAGCTGGGCAAGGGGCTGCCATGTGGCGAGTGCTCAGGGAAGGCCCTGATGGGCTTCGGGGCTGCACGCACAGCACCCAGCGGTACCTTGTCACCCTGCTCTCAAGGAAGAGAAGTTGGAAGAAGGGGAACGTGTCCTCTTTGGGCCAAGACGCTGGCGCAGGTGCCAAGAGCTATGCCAAAGAGAGCCTCCTGTGGCGCCGTCCAGCTGGTACAGCCCTGCCTCTCCTCACCGTAGGAGGGGCTGCGCCCACCGCCGGCACAACGGGGAGGAGCTGGCAGGGACAGGCGACAAAAGCATCTAGGCCTGGGAGAGAGAAGCTTCCTGGAGCTTGTGGGGAGGAGCTGCCCCAGGATTAGAGGGCCATCAGCACAGTGGCCCTGCGAGCCCTGGTCTGAAGCAAGCCTAGGGCCTGGGGTAGCCCAAGGGCTGAGAGTCAGGGCTGTGGAGTCACGTGGTCTAACGTCAGCCCTGCCACTGCCCAGCTCTCTGGCTCTGGGCAAAGCAGTTAACCTCTCTGAGCCTTACTGTCCTTATCTATGAAATGGGAAGGATAATAGTCCTTGCCTGCCTCTTAGGATTATAAAATTACACCCGTGAAGGCCCTTACGTGCCAGGCAGAGAAGGGACTCCATAAGTGGTTATTATTAGCTTCCCTGGACCTGACCCCAGAAAGGCCAGCTGTTGCCGGAGGAGACTGTGCTTCACAGCCTGGACTCTGATGCCCACAGGGTAACAGCAGGAGGCAATCCTGCTCGGAGTTCCACCCCTGACCTCAGTTAGGCTGTGGCCTTAGCGCTAACAGGGAGGGGCCCGGCTGGCTGGCTGGGCAATCGAGACCAGAACCCCAGGTTTACGGGGGGTTCCTCAACCCACCCCTAAGGAGGCCTGAGGAGCTAGGATCCCCTGGATTCCACAGGTTGCCCCCATCTTCTGGTCAGAAGCTTCCCCACAAGCCTTCCTGGGGGCTCATGCGCAGGCTGCCAGGTGGAAGGGAGAAGTGACAGGGATTCAACATTCCCAGCGTGGAGCCCTGTGTACCCCAGCCGCGCATACACACTCAGGGGCAAGCTTACCTCCAGGCCTTGGCCCAAGCCGTCCCCATCACCCACCCATGCCCTCTGCCAGCCTTTCCCACCCAGCTTTTCCCTGTCCTTCAAGGCCCAGCCCAAATGTCTTTCACTCCAGGAAGTTTCCTTCAGTTACCTCAGCCAAAATTGTCTTCCCCTGGACTTTTCTGATACCCTGTATGACCCACAATATTTATCATATGGTAATTTGTGTTCATGTCTTTTTTTTTTTTTTTTTTTTACTGGGGAGTGACAGATCAGACCTGGGGTTTTTTGTATTTGTTTATTTTATTTTTTTATTTATGGCTGTGTTGGGTCTTCGTTTCTGTGCGAGGGCTCTCTCCAGTTGTGGCAAGCGGGGGCCACTCTTCATCGCGGTGCGCGGGCCTCTCACTATCGCGGCCTCTCCTGTTGCGGAGCACAGGCTCCAGACGCGCAGGCTCAGTAATTGTGGCCCACGGGCCCAGCTGCTCCGCGGCATGTGGGATCTTCCCGGACCAGGGCTCGAACCCGTGTCCCCTGCATTGGCAGGCAGATTCTCAACCACTGCGCCACCAGGGAAGCCCCCATGTCTTTTTTTTTTTAACTTTTTTTTCGTGGCAAAATATACATAACACTTACCATTTTAGCCATTTTTAAGTGTAAAGTTCAGTGTGAACTACATTCACATTGTTGTGCAACCATCACCACTGTCCATCTCCAGAACTTTCTCATCATTTCCTACTGAAGCTGTGTCCCCACTGAACATTTTCATCAGCCCTGAAGTAAGCCCCATTCCCGTTAGCATCAGCCCCCATTCCCCACTCCTCCTGGAAGCCACCATTCTATTCTGCTTCCTGTCTCTGACTTTGGCTAGTCTAAGTTTCTCATAGAAGTGGAATTATGCAGTACCTGTCTGTGTTCATGTCTTAACCCTCCATAGAGCCCTGTGCCTCTACTGAGCGACTGAGTAAAAGCGGCAAATGAAGGAGCAAAAGAACAAAGGTGATGCCTAAGGCTTCCTGAGACAGGCCTGGTCCCCTGCCACGCCCCTCACATCACTGACCTCCTAGAATTCATTCATGTGACGACAGGCATCCATTAAGCACTCACTGTGGCTGAGACAGGGTTCTAGGTGCTGGAGACACCACAGTGAACAGAACAGAGTAAAATCCCTGCTCTTGTGGAGCTCATATTTTAGTAGAAGAGACAGACAATAAATGAGTATATATATAGTCTGCTGGGTATTACTGAGCATCAAAGAGAAAAATTAAATTGGCAGGGGGGCAGGAGGCATGGGTTAAGGTTAAGGGGGATGATAATTGGCAACTGGAGAGTGAAAAAAATCTTACTCTTTTTATGTATAAAGTGCAGATATGTGAAAAGTACATACACAAATATACAGTGTATCTATGGTATTAAAATTTCATGAGCATGGAGATTAGGGGAGAGGATGTCTTAAAAGGCTCCTTGGGGAGCAATAATGAAAAAAAGAGTGAGGGGAGGTCCCTGGCGGCTCAGTAGTTAGGACAGGGCGCTTTCACTGCCATGGCCTGGGTTCAATCCCCAGTCAGGGAACTAAGGTCCCACAAGCCGCATGGCACAGCCAAAAGAGAAGCAGCGGTTAAGAGAGGGAGGGAGGGAGGGTCAGGGCCTGGAGCACACACTCATTTGGCCACACAATAACAGGGCTCAGTCCTGGTGCTGGGGACAGAGGTGACCAAGCTCAGAGACACTGCCCTTAAGCTACAATCTAGTGTGGGACAGGCAAGAAACTAGGCAATCATTATACCCAATGACAAGTGCCGTGCTGGGGCCAGGGGTAGGAGTAGGGGATGGGGCTCTAGCATCAGAAAGGCTCCAAAGACAGGGCTGGACAGGTGACTGGGTAGCTCTGGGCAAGGGCAGCCTGCTGGATCCCAGCTCCCCGTCCAGGGGCCGAGTGAGCAGATGCCTACATAGAGTGATTCCTTTGGGTAAACGGGGTGAAGAGTGGGTTGAGGGGAGGCTGAGAATTTCCTTCTTTCAGACCCTCAGCTCAAAAATAACATCACCACTGGAAGATGCCTGGAATCCTCCCATTAGAGCTCTATCCCTCAACTTGAAATATTGCTCTTGATGGCAAGCAGATATGGTGGAAAGAATTCCAGACCAGGTGCCAAAATACCTGACTCTTGGTCCCAGCAGTGCCCCAGTGTACTGAGTCAGCATTCTGTATCTCTAAAACGGGAGATAAGTACAATCTCTTCCCCCACCTACTTCACAAGGGCGATGGATATGGGAAGACACATAGGAGCCACCAGTCTCAGCCTACAGACACATGAGCTCATCTACTCACACACACCCCCATGATGAGGAGATTCCTTCCCATTTTATAGGTGTGGCTCACTGTTGGATTCCCAGCGCCTACGACAGGGCAGGAGCCCAGAAAACACTTGCTGAACGAATGAATACTTCCCATGCCCACCTGCCCAGGGGGCCTGAGCCCTTCACATCTGTCACCCACCCATCCTCCCAGCAATCCTTGAAGTTGGGAGGTAGGCATATTTTTTTCAGAGAGGAAATGGGGCCTCAGAGTCGTTAAGTAGGGATTTGCTCAGGGCCTCTGATAGGTAGCCAGTGTCCAGGTCCATCAGATTCCAAAGCCTGCACTCTCAGACACTAGGCCAGAAACGAGGAAGCTGGCACCAGAGAGGCTAACGGACTGGCCCCGGTCTCCTGCCTGAAGACCCTGGCTTTGTTCTCTGCACAGCCCTCTGCTGGGTCCCTGAGGGCCTGAGGCCCAGAGCAGGTCCTATTTGCAGTACTTCCACTCTGCCTTTTATTAAGCACGTAAGGACTGCAGCCTTCACAATTGCCCAGAGTTCAGCTTTGCCTTTTTTTCCCCCTCTTTAAATGAGCACACCCTTCAGTGGCTGTGGCATCATTAATTCTCTGGTCCCCATCCTTGGTGAGAGCCTCAGGTCAAGATCTTCTGATGGCCGTAGCAGGAGCATTTTCAAGCTCCTAATCCACCTCGCAGTCGTTAGAACTCTCCGAAATTTTGCCCTCTCATCCCGTCCAGTGGCCCAGGTAACACCAGAGGAGACTAGTGTTTGTCTTCCCAATTCTGTCCCTGAGACCTAAGTTCCATCTTCTGGACACTCCTTTCTGGCTGTGTGACCTGGAGCAAGTCCCTTCCCTTTTAGGATGTCTAATAGTTCTTCCAGCTCAGATGTTCTGAAACCAATAGAAATACGATACAAGCCACAAGTGTCATTTTAAATTTTCTATCAGCCATGTGAAAAGGGTAAGAAAAAAACAGGTGAAATTAATTTAACAATATATTTTATTTAACCCAACACATCCAAATTATTTTCATCTTAATGTGTAATCAATATAAAAATACTAATGAGATATCTGACTTTTTTTTCGTACTAAATCATCTCAGTTCAGACTACCTACTTTTCAAGTGCTCAATAGCCACGTGGGACTAGTGGCTGCCATATTGGATGGTGCTAGGCTGGAGTTTTCACCTTGTCTTGACCCCCAGACCCCCAGCCTCTGCTCTCACGCATCCAGGAGAACTGTGGCCCCTGCCTGGGCCTGTGGACTGCCCTCTCTCCCCATCCCTCCCCACCTGCTGAGAGCCAGGCTGGACAGCAGCTATAGGGCCTGTGACACCAAGAGCTCCCTCTGAGGCTGGGGGAGTCCTACGAGGGCTTGAAGGTACATGCAGCCCTGTAAGGCTTCTCTCTGCCCAGCATGGGAAGAGAGGACAGAGGGGAGAAGGGCACTGCCTTCCTCGTCCCCAGGAGGGGGTGAGGTCATGGGGAAAATAGATCTCAGGACCCGGGTTCCATTTTTGAGTGTGTGTCCCTTCAATTGAGCCAGGTGCTGGGCTAAACCCTTTACATGAATCATCGCATTTACCCTCCCAAGAGCCCAATGGGATGTGTGATATTCCAATCCTGATTTCCCCCAGAGGAGGAAACTGAGGCTCAGAGAGATGAAGTGACTCTTTTCCTTGCTCCTTGAACCCTCTCTCATTCTGCCTCTCCCTTTCCCTCTCCTTCCTGGCCATCATGCGTATGTGCGAGTTTGTGTTTGTTGGGGTAGGGGGGACTACAATCTCCCTGGGACACACACACTGCCTTGGGATTAGGCATTACCATTCCTGCTTGCAAGCTGCCCCTTTGCTGGGGGTCGGGGCAGTGCAGGGAGGACGGGTTCACAGCAGTAATCTGGCATCGGGAGACACAGAACTTAGCTCCCTCACCTCAGCTAAGGTGTGAGGGGAAGGGAAGCTTGGAGCAGAACTTTCTTCTCCTGCCGCACCCAGTGCCCTGAGCTACACCCCCTCCCCACACCCCGGGATCCGGCACCCCACGTGTTCGCTGGGACCCCAGCGCCCCGGGCCTGGCCCTGAGCGCTTCGTGAACGAGCATCTTCCCAGCGTTCTCATCTGTCTGTTCATCCTCCCCTCCCTGTCTCTTTCCTGCCCTCCCCTGTCCTTGCATCTCTCTCTCCACCTCCGTCCTTGGGCTTCGTGTGAGGCTCTCTCGCTGGCTCCCTCAGCCTGTCTCTCTGCCCCTTTCTGACTCTCTCCTTCTCTCGCCTTGTTCCCTCTGGGTCTTATTCTCTTTCCCCTCCTTTCAGGGTTGATCTCTGGGGCTCCATCTCTCCCGAGATCTCTAACCTCACCCGCATCCTCTCCAGCCTCCTCCTCCTCTTCCTCTTCCTCCTTCTCCTCCCCCTTCACTGTTCCTCTGTGTCTGCTCTCGCTGCCCCCTTCCCCTCTCTCCCTGTCACTTGTTTAGTCTTCTCCTCCCTGAGCTTCAGTGGAGCCCCGGCTCCTCTCAACCTCCTGTTTCTCCTCCCCGGGAATGTGGGTGGCGGCAGCGGCAGCCAGCGAGAGGCCCCGCTGGATGACAGCCGAGCCCAAGCCTCCCTCGGAGCTGTCACCAAGGAAATCACACACCAGCGCCTGAAATTCAAATTAGAGTTTTGCTGAAGCTGCTAAAACACATCAAATACTATCTTTGAAGTCCCCTAGCAAGCTGGTCATTGCTCTTAAACGAGTCTCTGTTGGAAATGAGTGTTGGGCAGAGGGTTTGGGCAGGGCCACCATCCCCGGGCCTGGAGTGGGGTCCCCTCCCTGCCAGGCCACCCCCAGACATGCCCTGTCACATGGTCCCCCCTGGGGGCTCCCTGGGTCAGCCGCCAGCCTCACCAGGCTGAGATCCCGCTGCCCCATAGGCTCCCCACCTCTCCCCAGGGGATCAGCCCGCGTTGGACTTGTGGAGAGGCAGCAAGAAACAGAGGAAGGAGTCCCGGACGGAGAGCCTGAGGCCCTGGGGGGAGGTGTGATGCGGGCTCTGCACAGATTCTTCTCCCAGGGCCCCGTCCCTCTGCTGCTCCCTGGCGGCTGACTCCACCCCTCGGGGCTTCCTCCACGGGCCGGGGTGAGAGTATTTACCCACACGGTGTGGCAAGGGTGAAATGAGCCATCACATGACTAGGGCCAGCACACTGCTCAATAAATAACCACCATCACTTCAACAGTAAGAGCAAAAGCGTGGGTAGTCAACCAGCATCTTCATCAACTTACACACCAGGCCTGCCTCTCAGAGCTGTGTCTACGTCCACTCCTTCCATCCTCAGAACAACCCTGGGAGGAAGCTGCTGGGATTATCCCCATTTTACAGAGTTGTTAAGCAGCTCAGGCTCCTCCCCAGCGGCTCTCCCACAGCCTCCCCTGCTGGCCCTCCTGCCTCCCCAGTCCCAGGGTCTGGAGCTCTGTCCCAAGCCTGCCCTTCGCCGGTGGCCTGCACTTCAGTTTCCCCGGCAGCCTTCCGCCCGCCCTTGTGACAAGGTGTCTGCGGGCCCCTCGCTATTCCTGCTGCCTGCCTGCTTTTCCACCATTGCTGTCCCCCCACCAGCCTGACCTTTCCCACTGCAGATCATCCTTTGAGTTTGGTCTTGTCACAAGCTACCACCGGCGAGGACAGGAAGTTTTCTGCTCAGGAACTTGAAAAGTCCTTGGACTCTTCTTCCCGTTGTCGCTGAAAGATGATCCCTGGAAAGGGCAAAAGTCATGAGACTGAGATGGGAAGATTGAGCCCCGAGGCCCTTGGGAATGTGAGAGGGACCTGCTGTGTTTGGAAAAGGTACCCAGGAGGGCATGGCTGACATTTGGGCACCGGCCCTGTGCCTGGCACTGTAGAAGGACAGTCCCCAGCTGAGTGTGGCTCTGGCACAGGGGTGGAGCCCACTGGGCAAGCAGCCCCGTGAAGGGGTCTTGGCCCCAGAAATGGCCACATGTGGCAGGCCCTCGTCTGCCTGAAGAGCCAGGAGGGCCCTCAAATCATGCAGTGGGAACCAGTGGGGGGACATGAGTGTATGCCAGAACCCCACCAAACCTGAGTTTCCCTTGGAGAGGACACCACCCCAGCTCTCCCAAGTTCAAGGTGGCCGGAGAAGGCGCCCAGCATGGACATGTCACCGAGATGAGTTCTGTGATGGCAGAAGTTCAGGAGGCTGGGCAGCCTGAGGATGCACCCACCCAGGGCGGGGAGCCAGGGAAGGCGTTTTGGACACCTGAAGTTTGAGTAGTTTGAAGTTGCGTTCACCAGGCGAAGGGATAGGGCAAGGGGAAGAGGAGTGTGCCAGCCGAGGGACCGGCGGAGGGGCGCTGGGGAACCACGGCAGACTGCGGAAACTGAAGTTCAGTGTGGTTATTGCTTAGTGTGGGGACGGAGGAGTGGTGAGACCTGCGGCTGAAGAGGTAAGCAAGAGCCAGGCCACAGAACTCTCTCTGTGGGGAATTGACACAGAAGAAGGGATTTCTGAACTCTTCTTGAAAATTCACTCTTACGGGATTTGGTGGCTGAGTTCAGACTAGCCAGACTTTCCTGAGTATCTACTACGTGCCGTGTACTTAGCACTACGTGAACAAAGATGATTGTCCACAGAGGAAACACCCCTCACAGAGCCTCCTCGGCCCTGCGGGCCCTGCAGGCTCTGAGATCCCACAGCCGCCAGGCCATCATCCCTGGCCAGGCTGCAGGGGCCACAGGCCAGCCAGTATTCACCACGTGATTCAGACAAACATCACAGATGCTCCGATGACCAGGGCAGGACAAGGACTTTTCAGATAAGGAAACTGATACCAAAAAGGAGGACGCCTTGGTCATACAAGAAGCCAAGGTCACACAGGAGTTAGTGTCAAGGTCAGAACTCAAGAGCCCAGACTCCCCATCCAGGGCTTTCAACTCAACCAAATGAGCCTCAGACAAAGCGCGAGGGTCTCGGTTAGGAATCTCCCTGATGGCTGCAGCAACTGAATGCATTCAGCCAACACACATCTCCCGGTGCCTGCTGTGTGCCAGGCACTGTGCTGCACATTCGGATGCTGTGCTATGGGACAAGCGGGGGGAGGGGGGAGATATTAGATCACATCTGACCCACAAGAAAGCCGTTTCAGAAGGATACAGGGGATGAGTGAGTGCTATGCAAATATAAAGTGCTATCTGAAAGAGGAAGAGACCGCGAGGGATGCAGACTATGGAAAGATGCCTGGGACCCACCCTGCACTCCTTTCTCCCCATCCTGAGGCCAAGGGCACTGCTGAAACCATCTGCCGGGGTTCCCTATCCTACCCTGCTGGGCTGCTCGCTGAGCCTGTGTGCGTGCACGTGTTTGCACACGTGTGCGTGGCTCGCATGTGCACGTGTGATGAGCAGGCGCTGCTGACAAGTGCCCCAGGTGTATTTCGGGGGCCGTTAAAGCTCTGTGTTTAATGGCCACAGTGGTCACGGCTGTCATTCGGGATTTCACGGGCTCGTTTACATCTTTAGCTTCCTCCTTCGGAGACGACTTCATCATCCCCAGCACCCCAGCCCCTCGGCAGTGGTGGGGAGAGGAGGTGGGGTCAGAGCGCTGAGCTTCCACGTTGGGGTTCAAAGCTCTGGTGGGGGAAACAGGCTGACAGAACAAGCCCAAAGCCCAGACTGAGGGCGGGGCAGGGCCTTGGGTGGGATCCCCAGCTGCTGGCACAGAGCCAGCAGGCTGGAGGTGGGCTGGGCCAGAGGCAGATCTGAATGTGGAGATGGGGATCGGGGACAAGCGGGAGACGAGATCCGATCTGGAAGCCAGGAGGTCACAGCTGGGTGAGGTCAGGAACTCCAGAGTCAGCTGAGGGGTTGACAGAAATGGAGCTGAGAGAGTCCGAGGAGTGGGCTGTGAATTCCTGGCTGCACTGGGAGGGCAGCCCCTTCCTGCCACCAGCTAGAGGCTGCTCGGATCTGTCAGGGCCCCAGAGGCCCCGGGCTGCTGGGAGGGGCGGCCCTGGCTACAGTCTGACTTACCAGGGCTACTTCCAGCTAGAGCTCGGGACCAGCCCCCAGAAGCCGTGATACCAAGGATAGGATGTGAGATAGAACGTAGGTGATCAGGATCCTTGAATTCTTGGCTCACAGCAGCCACTTACCTGCTGGTACCTTTGAGCACATCATTCCCACCTGGAGCCCCCATTTCCTCCTTTATAAAGTGGGTGATCATAAGGCACTCAAGGTAATCATAAGGTGGATGAGACAGACAAACGGGCATTTACCACACTCTGGTGGGTGCCAGGATGGAATGAGGCAACATGGACACAACACTTAGCGCACACCCTGCACACCTTGAGAATTTACCCCAGTGAGCTGTTAGGATGATTAAGGGGTAAGTGCCAGGGACACTGGGAGGGGGGCACCCAACGCAGACTTCTGGGCTTCAGTTCAGAGAAGGCTTCAAGGAGGAGGCGATGTCCAAGCTGAGACCTACTGGAGAAGTAGAATTAGGCCCCCTGGGGAAGTGGCAGGGCGAGGGGTGGGTGTTAGGAGACAGAGGCAAAGGCGTGCAAAGGCCCAGTGCAGATAGGAGAAGAGTGCAGGGTGTGACCACAAAGGGCAGAAGCCAGGCCACAAAGGGCTTTGCTTCTCAGGCCAAGGAGCCAGGGCTTTCTCCTGGGACAGTGGGATGGCTGCAGGTGGTAAGCAGGGGAGTGTCGCGCTTTAGAAAGATTACGCCGCCTGCGGGTGGAAGCGGGATTGGAGGAGTGGCAAGGAGAGAGGGAGGTGATGGGGTTAAAGAGGGGGATGGATTCACTGGGTGGTCCCAAACCAGAGCAGGGATGGTGGCTGGGCGATGCCTTGGGCGTCTGGGGAGGAGGCTCGGAGAGGCTGAGCCCCTGCCCATCGCTGTCTCCAGGCGAGGGGCCAGCCTGCCTCCCCCTCATCAGCACTCCCTCCACAGCCCAGGCCTGTCACCAGCAGCCCCAGGAAATATCCCCCTGGAGAGGCCCTGATGGACCTGTCACCACAGTGCCATCCCGCCCAGCCGGCCCCTCACTGGGTAATCTGCTTTCACCAGGAACGTTGTCCTGCAGCCTCCCCCGGCTCCCAGCTCAGAGCAGGGAGGGCAGGGCGCACAGGGCTGAGAAGCTGTCTTTCTTCCCTGAACAAATGACCTTGGGCCAGGGCCGGGAACAGCTTGGCCGGAATTCAAACAGCCTGGGCCTCCGTCAGCCCTGGGCTCTTACCCCCTCTTCCAGTCACATCCCAGGGAGTAAATCTACATCTGGGATAATTACAAACTAAACTGGACTCTTGGGAGCTCCTTCTAAGTGACCCCAGCCACAGATGGGTCTCCAGCTTCCGAGTTACACTCTGTCTCCTTCCCAAGAACCCCACCCCAGGGAGTCATCTGGCTGAGAGTGACATACACTGGTTTGAGCGTCAGGTATCCTTGGGTTCACATCTCATTTCGGCTACTTCCTGGCTGGGTGACCTTGGACAGCTTGCTCTCCCTCTCTGAGCCTCCAGGGAGCCTAAAGTAAATGGTATGATACCCCTGCAAGCCTGGTGTGGGGTGACTGGAGAGGGGAACTGCAAAGCACCCAGCCCCCAGCTGGCACCTCATAGATGACGACCCCTTCTGGCTGCTCGTCTCCCCTGCCACTGGGAAGCAGCACATAGATCCACCCCACCTCTCCCTGAGGCTGGCATGTGAGCAAGCCCCTGCCTGGTCCCCTCTCCATGTCCTGGCTGCTCTGTGGTGAGATGGCCTCCCGTGAGGGCCATAGCACTGGACAAAGAGCCAGGAGATTGGGTTCTGGTCCCAGATTTGCTGCTGGCTGTGTGACCTTGGGGAAATCATTTGCCTTCTCTGGGCCTGTGACACCTCCCCTCCTCCTCCCCACATGCACACCATTACCGCCCTGTTTAGCTCTCCCTCCTTTGGGCTCTTCAGTATCTTGTCGGTGTTGCCACCATGGCCATGAAAGGATCTATTCTAGGTCTCTCTGTACTGTCAGACAAGCAGTTCCCGCAGCGCCGTTGGTGTGCACCCCCCCTCCAGCCTGCAGCACAGCACCCACTCCCCATCCTAACACTTCTGGGCGTCAGAAAATTGGGTGGAGAGAATGGGATGAAAGTGCAACAGGTTCCTTGCCCGTATGACAGAGGAGCAAACAGGCCCAGGAAGGAAGCCTGGTGCAGCGCTGGGGGACACCCTTTGGTTTGGAGCAGCAGCGACTGAGGCTGCTCGGTGACCAAGCAACGTAGGGCCAGGGCTTCCCCTGTGCTGCGGCAACTGTGGCAATGGCAGTGGTCGTGGCAGCTGGGAAGGTGGCAGCCGTGGTGCGGGTGAGAGTGGCCTCGGTGCTGGTCACGACCCTGGCTCGGGCTCCTGTAATCAGACCTTCCCAGGCAGTGAGGGAGCCCCTGCCCCTCCCGTCACACCCTCTGCCTCAGCGGCCTTAATGAAAATCAGACACAGATCTTTAGAGCTGCTTAGCATTTCAGTACCTTCAATATTGGGTATTACCAAGTCACCCTCCTAAAGCTATTCCCTGCTCTGGAGACATGCCATCACTACCCACCCACCCCTAGCCCCACACTCACACCCACCCCCAGCAAGTCATGTCACCCAGGCACTCTCATTCTCCTACACACACACACACACACACACACACACACACAGGGTCTCTGTGTGTGTGTCTCTGCGTCTCTCTCCCGCCTTCTCTGTCTGACTCTCTCCCGCAAACACCCGCAAACACAGAGAGCTGCTCCCATCTGTCAGAGTGCTGATGTGGGCTCATCTCCTCCCGACAGGCAGAATGATGATAAGGTTATTTTTTAATATCAGGGATATTAATGCTCCTCTTTCTGATAATGAGCCACAGCCCAATCCCTCCTGCTCCCTGAGGAAGGTCCTGGGGCCGGGCGGAGAACAGTGGGTAAAGGGCTGTGATGCATGAGGGCCTCCTGTGTGCCAGGCACCCTTTTAATCACCATACCCCTTAAAGGGCAGGCGGTGGTGTCCCATTTTTCAGACCGGGACCTGAGGCTCAGAGAGGTGAAGTGACCTCCCAAAGACACACAGCTCAGGGAAGGGCCAGCACGCCCCCAGGGATAACCCACAAATGGTTGCCCAGTATGGCATCTGCTCTCCCTCGCTGCCAACCAACCGCGAGTCTGGACCTCCCACTCATCTGAGTACCCCCGCTCTCCCCTGTCCCAGCTGCCTCAAGACGAAGCCCATGGGCTCTGGAGCCACAGATCTGGGTTTGAATCCTGGGTCTGCCGCTTTGTAGCTGGGGCATCGTGGACAAATAATGTCCCCGCCACCCCCACCTGATTCTCCTCATTTATAAAGTGTAGATAATAATAGAACTTATTTCAAGGGCTGTTATTAAGATTAATAAGAATAGCGAATACTCTGCCACATCATCCTAGATGTTGAGAGCCCCTGGAGGCCTCCCCCACGTTGAGCAGCGCCCCAGAGAGGTAACGTCATTTGCCTGGAGTCACACAGGCAGGTAGTGGCAAAGAGAATCCAGCCCCCATTCCAGGTCTGGGCCAGGCCCCCAAAAGGTGCCAGGACCAAGGCAAAAGTCCTTATGGAGGTGGTCACATACAGGATATTGAGGATTTGGAGTCCAGCAGGAGCAGAGGTGGTCCCTGCTCTCACAGGAAGGTGCAGGTGAGTTTCCTAACTGAGCCAGGGTGTGGAGGTTCTGCAAGCGAGCTGACTTGGGCCAGGGCTCAGGAATGGCTTCCCTGAGGACGATCAGGGGGTACTGGAGGTGGGGCGGGGGCCGTCCCAAAGGCAGAGTTGCAGAGGCAAAGGCTGTGCGTGGGAGGGGGCAGCACCACCGCGCATTCGAGAAAGTGCAGACAGGGAGGAGGTGGTGCCTGGAGAGGTGACAGAGTCCAGACCACCTGGACAGGGCCTTGCAGGCATGGTAAGGATTTGCGTCTTTATGTGGGAGAGTAGTGGAAGGCTCTGGAAAGGTTCTAATCAGGGGAGGGGAGGGCATGGGGCAGGGCCCGGCCATGATATTTTGCACTGACCAGTCTTCCTGGCTGCAGTGTGGTGCACGACTGAAGGGGCTTAGAGAGTGTGCAGGGGGGCCAGTGATGTGGGCCCCGCAGTTGTCACGGTTGGAGCTGATGGGGTTCAGGCCTGGCTGCTGGCCATAGTGAGGGGAAGATGGAGTCGAGATACATTTGAGTGGTAAAATCAAAGGACCTGGGGATGTCCTGGGTACACAGCTGCTGGAGAAGGAGGAGGGCGGATAAAGCTCAGGTTCCTGACACTTACAACTGGGTGGATGGTGGTGTCGGACAAGGACCAGGCGTGGGACAGAGAATCACGGAGTGTGCATCTGGGCAGGGTGTGTTTGGGGGACCGTGGAGGTGATAATGGACAAAGAGGAACAGAGAGGAAAAAAATAGAGTCCGTGAGGACAGATGATTCCTTCAAGAAGTTTGCTGGGAAGGGGAGGAGAGAGGGATGGGCGAGGGGGATGAGGGATAAAGGAAGGGTTGGTTCTGTTTTTTCAGGACAGGAAAGACTTGAGCATGAAGGATGGAGCCGCCCAGACCTTTGAGGCCCATCCCAATCTTGTCATCTTTCCGCTCCATTCTGCTGCTGGCCAGTGGTTCCAAACTGTGGAAGTGATTGATTATATGCAAACAGGAGGAAGCAATTAGTCTGTGCATGCCTGGTCATTAATAAGCCTCTTATGTATTTATAACAACACCTCATTTACCCTCCAACCTGAGAACAAACATCCAGAGACCAGCCAGGAATAAGCGGAAGAGACCTCTGAACAGCCACAACCATTGACACCAATCTCATATATTCTTTACTCATGGGAAAGTCCCTCACTTAGAACCCGTTGACTCTTACTTTACATGCAATGCTAATAAACATTCATTTTTTTAAAGTCCACAATAGATTAGAAGCAGCAATTTAGGGGGCAGTTGGGAACTGCCAGAGGTGGGAGCTCTACAGCAGAGAGCAGAGGCAGCTGACAGCCTGAGAGTGAGGGAAGAGACAGAAATGCTATTAAGCAGAGAAGCCCGGGTTCATTTAGTGGACAAGGGAAAATAGGTCCACCCATCTCTGTAGCCCTGAAGGCACCTCTGTCTCCTCCTGTCCCGCAAGCAGTGGCTTGACTAACTCATCTCTAGGTCCTTTTCCACATGAAGATTCAATGATTCTGTGTTCACAGCAATGACTCTAAGCCCCTGAGAAAGGGCTGAATTACATTCGGTATTTTCTGCTTCAAGAGGACTTTTTTTTTGAAATATTTTAAATTGTAAATTTTATTTTAAGCTTTGGTGCCTACAGTTCCTGAAATATTCCCTTATGTGGAGGGGGATTTTGTAATTGCCTATTTAATGATCTGCTTCCCCGTTAGACGGAAACTCTGTGCCGGGGGGGCCCCCCCATCATCTTATTCCCAGCATCTGGCACAGCCCTGCAGGAGGGGCTCAATACATAGCTGTTGAATTACTGAATTGATTAACAAAATTAATATTACATACCGGCAATTGCACTCAACAAATATATTATTACACTTAATTCCACCTATTTTTACTTTTTAACATAGCTACTAGAAAAAAATTAAGTTACATATGTGGCGCACGCTATATTTCTATCTGACAGGGCTGTCTTAGGCACTCCTGCCCTGGCTCTAGAAGTACAAAGTTTAAACACCTTCCCCGTGGTCCGGGTGAATCTCTCCTATGTAATGTAAGCTACTTCCTCACTAGTTCCTGGGGGGCTTCCTCCCCTCCAGCCTGGGAGCACATCACAGGCAGGGTACTATCTTATGACCTGGGAACCCCAGCACCAGCCCAGTGGAGGGTCAGCTCCACGCTCCCTTCATGCCCATTGCAATTCGGGAAAATGGGTACAGCAGGCACATCACAGATGGGAAAACTGAGGCCCTAAGCAGGGAAGCAACATGGGTTTCATGTTAGGAAGCCGGCTAAGATCTCCAATGGCTCGTCCAGGCCTGGGGGAGAAGAAGAAGTTTCTATGCAAATGTGAGGAATGCCCACCCCCTCCGGTCCCCTCACAGAGTGAGCCAGGCGGAGGGTGAGGAGGGGCAGCGGAGTGGGGTTTCTCTGCAGGAGTCTAGGCCCTGAGTGGACAGTTTGAGGCAATAAGACATCCAGGGCAGGGGCTAGGGTGGCTCAAGGATGAGCGGGGTTTAACCGCTGGCCACTGAACCCAACCCCACACACTGACGCACACCCACCTCCCGCCAGACACCTCTTCTACCTGTGCCCGAAGTGGCGCCCTGCAGAGCTCATCCCTCGGGATGCAGAACAGCCCGGCTCCAGGCCCCTCCTTTAAAGTACAGAACGCCTTCCAATCCCAGCTGTCTTTCTAGGTATCCAAGCACGTTTGCACCTGTGAACTCACATGAGTCTCACAGCAACCCTCTGAATTGGTGGCATATCCTCATTATGCATTATTCTCGTTATTCTCACATAGTTGGAGAAACTGAGGCTCAGAAAGGTACAGTGAGAAGAAATACTCTTGGGAGAGTATTTATTCCAGGAAATGGAGAGTGTAATGGGCTTGTCAGACGTTCCTGCAACTCCCCTTCCAACTCCCAGAAGGAAAAGACAAGGGTCGGGGAGGGGCCCTCAGGTGGGAAAGGACTGGCTCAGAGGCCTCCCTGCTTGGTCAAGTCCAGCCCTTTCCGCCCCACCTCCACCTTGCTCCATAGAGTAAGGTCCCAAGGCGCCAGTGTGCCAATGGGAGCGGGTGAGCGCTGTTCAGATTCACCCCCTGGAGAGTTGAGGTCAAGCTCTCGTAGCAGATCCGGCTAGCGCAGCTGTGCAGCAATCCAGAAAGCAAGGTGTCCTGTAACCCAGAAATGGCCTTCCAGAAATGACGGCCTCAAGCACTGGGTCAACAGGGTGTGGGCTTCTGCCCGTCTGCTCATGATTTGCTGGATCATTCAGCTAACGTCCCCAGAGCACCTACTGTGCGCCAGGAGGATGCAACAGGACCCAGCCGGGACCCTGCCGTGGGCTTTCAGAACCCAGTCCGGAGAGGAGACACATTCCACAACCATCACGGATCCCGCTCGTGCACCTCACAGACTTTCCCACTCCGTCAGTCAGCCCTCGCAAACCTCACTCTCCTTGTCTTTAAAATGGGGTGAAAGCCCCAAGTTGCAGGGATTCCATGAGAGAGGGATGCAGAGTCCAGCCTGGGAGGCGCACAGTGAGTGAAGTGAAGTGAAGCTGGCGGGGTGGGGGGGGCGCTAATGGCTTCTTCCTTCCCGTTGGCAGGCTGGCAACTTGCTACTTGGAAACCCGGGACAGGCAGAGGGGAAGGTGTGGGAGGAGAGACCCCAGGAGAGGGTGCACCTGGGCTGGGGTGTCCTGGGAGTATCAGAGGTGCAGAGAGACAACTGAAAGCAAACCGCTCTTGGCCCGCAGAACGTTTGGTGAAATGAATTTCTTATTTTGTCAAAGAGGATTCAGAATATGGAGCAGGCCCCTGACAGAGAGCCACCCCTCACGCTCACCAAGTCCTTCAAGGATTCCCCAGCTTCCTCACCTGCAAAATGGACAAAACCCAGGTTTGGCTGGCTCCACCTCAACCTGGGGATGCAGAACCCCAGCCCCCAACAAAGCTTCCTCCACCAGCAAATATTTCTGGGAGCCCTGGCCGGGGTGTGGGATGCCCATGAGTGCCGTGACTGCATCCTGCACGGTCTGCATCTTTCTGCCCTACCTTGCCCACTGCCCCAGTGGCCCAGGAGTGAGGTGCCAGCCAGGGACTCTTCTGTCTAAAAGAAGCCAAGAAGGAAGGTCTAGAGTCCTGCGGGCTGTGGCCACCTCTCCACAGGTTTGCACACACTTGTTATTAAAATGTTTCCATTAGCTGCCAACTTTAAATATTAGGAGACACCGCATAAAAATTCCAGATATACAGCTTCTCTTGAAAACGCAGAAAATTGGGCTCATACCCCCAGGGCAACGTTGACTGGAGCTGGGAACACTTCCCTTGGCAGGTTTCATTAGCCTGCCTGCCTGTCTCACATGGGCATTTGAGTTTGCCTCTCCGGGTCTAATCCAATCTGCTCCCCTGAACCCCAGCCCCCTTCACAGCATCCCTGAACAGTCTCTAGCTAGTGTCGCTTTGAACGCTTCAGCTAACAGGGGGCTTACTACATCTTTGAGGCAGTTGGTCTGAGCTGTTAGAAAAGGGCTCCTAATACGAGCCATCTTCCCCTTTCTGTAACAAAGAAAGACGCACAGGAAATAAGTGGGTTTTGGAGTCCAGCGGATCTGGATCTGAGCACCTCTCTAGCATTTAACCAGCTGTGTGATCTAAGGCAAATGATGGCCGTTCTGCACTTCAGTTTCCTTAGCTGCACCTCCCCTGCGGGGCTGTGTGAGGCTTAAAGTAGCGCAAGTTTATAAAGCGCCTAAAACAGGGTCTGTTTTACAGCACACACTCCCCAAATGGCCTTTATCATCCCATGTAACCTCCAGCCGTTGGTCCAACTCTTCCCCAGTGAGCACAGGAGTGGAAGTGTATTCAGAGGGGGCTGAGCAGTGGTGTGCACCAGCTGGAAGGCAGAGCAGAGGTGAGACTTGCCCCAGTGGGCACACACTTGCCAGCGAGTCCCCAGGAGCTGCAGATCTCTTATCTGCTTCCTGGACAGCTTGGCCCACCAGGTGCTCACCGGGCTGGAGGCTGGTAGGTCAGGCTTCAGGAGGGAGCCCCACGACACCGTCCTCCGCCTACAGCCTGCAGCCTTCCCAGGATGAGATCTCTAATCCTGGGAACAGAATTGGAGTGAATGAAGTCAGGGGAGGGGAAAGCAAGGAATAGTAACCACCATCATCCAAGCTGGCCACCTGGCTGTGTGCCTGGCAGTATGCCGGGCTCTTTACCTGGGTCCTTGAAAATAGTTCCCAAAACCCCCCTAGGACATAGACACTCTTGTCCCTGTTTTACAGACATGGAAGTTGAGACTCAGGGAGGTTAAGAAACTTGCCCAAGGCCAGCATTGAAACGTCTGCCTGGTCCCTGAGCCTGAGCTCATGATCACTGCACTCTAAGGCCTCCCGAGACTCGAGACTCGGGGTGCCCAGTCATTGGGATGGGGGAGGGGAGAGAATGTTTGACTAGAAGTGCTTCTGAGTTTGCCTCTGAGCCTCTGTCCGTGAACTAGTGTGTGTGCATCACCCCACGAGGCACTTTGAGGGGGCGCGTGTGCCTGAGGGTCACGTGTGTAAGAAAGAGTGTGCCCGCGTGTCCACGCGGGGCCTCCCCGGGTGGGTCCGTGGGTCCCGGTGTCGCGTGGCGTCCGAACCGTGGCTGGGTGCGCGGCGGCTGAGTCCACGTGCAGACGTGAGGCGGGCGAGGGCGAGCGTGCGCACGGGCGGCGGGCGGCGGTGTCCGCGGGTCGGTGTCCGCAGGTCAGTGTCCGCGGTGCGGGCTCCGTGTTCCCCCCACCCCCGCCTCGGTGCTGATTGGCTCGGCGCCGTGACGGGCCGGCCCCCGCCCGGGGCGGCGGCGGCGGCGGGCGCGGGTGCCCGCGTGTGCGCTGCGAGTCGGCTTGTGCGCCGGTGTGTGCGCCCGTGTGTGCGCCCGGCAGCCGGGTGTGCGGGTGAGCAGGGAGCGCGCCGACGCGCGGGCCGCCGCGGCCGAGCCCAGGGTGCGCGGCGTCCCCGCCAGCCCGGCCCGGCCATGGCCCCCGCTCGGGGCCGCCTGCCCCCGGCGCTCTGGGTCTTCACGGCCGCGGCGGCGGCAGCCACCTGCGTGTCCGCGGCGCGCGGCGAAGGTGAGCAGCCGCGGCGGCGGCGGCGGGGCGGGGCGGGGCGGGGGCGAGGGGCCTGGGGGCGCGGCGCGCGCAGCCAGAGCGAGGCTCAACTTCCTTTCCCTCGACCCCGAATGCCAAAGGAGCTGGGATCCCTGTGTCTGGGGGGCCAGGCGTGGCACCGCGGGAGAGACCTGGGGTCAGGGGATAGAGCGATGGCGATGGGGACAGGACTGAGGGAGAGGGACCAGAGGGCTTGAGGATGAGGGACAGAGACACGGGGTCAGGGACAGGAGGACAGGACTGAGGGATTCGGAGCCGGGGACAGGGAACTGAGGCTCGGACACTGGGGATGAGGAGACAGGGTGGGGGGACGGAAGACAGGAGAAGAGGTACAGGGCAGAGAGGAGACAGGGCAGAGGACAGGGGTGGGGACAGAGGACAGAGAGCAGAGTGACAGAGGGACACAAGGATGCAGGGTGAGGTTCAGAGAGCTGAAGGAAAAGGGGCTGCGGACGGCGTGGAGAGATGGGGACCAGGAACTGGGAAACGAGGACCAGAGAACAGGACTGGGTTTGGGGGAAGATGGGAATGAGGGGCAGCGAATGAGGGTCTTGGAAGTGGGCCGGGCTGGAGGGTTGAGGACTGGGGGAGAAGAAGGGACAGCAGCCAGGGAGTGACAGCCGGAGGGGAGGCAGCTTTGGTGGGCACTGGGGAGAAGGAGCCAGTGAGGGCTGCAGACGGACTGAGGCAGGAAAGGCCCTGGAGAGCTGGGTCTTGTCCGGAGTCAAGGCTGGGGCAGTCCGGTCACTCAGGGGACACAGGGTGGGGGTGAGGGCTGAGCAGTCGGAACCAAAAGGGTCTGGGTGTCCACACACCTACGTGCGAGCGTGCATGCGTGTGCATACACACACATACATCTTAGCCCCACTGGTCCCTCCAGGTCCAGCTCAGGATGCCACCCTGGGTTCTGCTCCTCACCCCAGCCCCTGCCCTGGACCTCCTCTGCTTTTGCAGCTCTGCCAGGAGAAGGCTAGACCTGGTGCTCTGTGCAGGATCCTGGGACTGACATCCTGGGTCCAGGGCTGAGTTCTCACCCTGGCATGATGAACTTCCAGGTTCCAGGAAGCTCCAGAGCCAGTGTTCCTCATCCACGCTCAGATATACCACAGATCCACCCCTCACACACGAACGGCTCACAGAGATGCAGTCGTACCCACAACCAAACATGCACAAACAAACACGTTAGGATTCACACACATAGACCCAGGCCTGTAGAGACTCATGTGCATGGACAGCCCCCTCCCCACGCCATAGTCAGATGCACGGAAATGCGACCAGTACACGTGTGCACACATATACATGTAAAGATTCATGCACATGAAAATATGCACATCCGTGGGCAGACACCACACATATAAAAAGACCCTCAAACTTGCATTCATGTCCACAGAAATGCATGTGCACAGAATAAACGCACACAGACATAGATAAACTCATAATCTCCAATGAAACGGGGGCCACACAGGGCGCAGGGACCCTAGCAAGGGAGCTGAGGGGAAGAGTGCACAAGGGGCCTGGGAGCTCTTGGAGCTGTGGCCTGAGGACACAGTTTTCCCAGGGCTGGGTGGGGAGAAGGGGACAGTTTCTTCACCCAGCAGGATTCTGAAGGGCCCACATCAAGGCTCTGGGCATTGGGTGGTGCATCCCCAGCTCCTTGCTTCAACTCTCTTCTCCGGCGAGGAGCCAGCACCCTCCAGAATCCCAGGCTGGCAAACCCCAGAGCCCCTGGGGAGGGGACTTTGACCAGGCTCCCAAGCAGAGGAGAGACCATTAGCCTGGGAGAGAGGATGTGTCCAGGGAGGGGCGACAGTTGGGGAAGAGGCAAGGTCTCAAAGAGAGGAAGGGGGGACATCTGTCAAGGGTGAGAAGGAGGGAGACATTGTCCAAGGGCCAGCCCATACCTATCTGATCAACACAGCAGGGTACCCATGGCTGGACATGGGTTACCCACGCAGGTCTGACAGTCCTGGTTGGAGACCTGGGGCATGGGTTCCACGTAGAACAGCCAGGAGTCGCTGGGCTGGTGCAGAGCCAGGATCGGCCAGGGAGACTGTTGGAACTCAGGGAGGGGGCTCTTTTCCCAGCTGGGGTCCTGCAAAGGTGACAGTGCCCCAGGCTGCCCAAGTGCCCATATGCCAGGTTCCTCACAGTGCTGGGGACGGTCCTACACCTGCAGAGATGCCCCTGGGCCCCACCAGGCTCGAAGCCTTATCACTCTGTGGTGTGGATTATCCACCACTTAGGGGGTGATCTCCGAGGCATTCACATCTTGGCTGACATCCCCTGGCCACCCCGAACTCTCCAGCCTCACCATCATGCGCTGCGTCCTCAGGGAATGTAAATCAATTTAGGTATTAGTCTCAGCGAAATGGAATGGGGGAAGGTGACAGTGCTGGAGGAAAAAAAGAAATCGCATAATGCCTTCCACAGTCGAACAGGAGAGGCTTAGGAATTATCTGTGCTTCTCAGAGCAGGAGAGGGACCCGTTTGATCCCCCAGAACAGCCTGGCAAGTAGGCCCAGGAAGGATGCCTACAGACATCTTGCTGATGAGGAAACCGAGGCACAGCGGGGTTAAGTGGTTGCTTCACTGAAGGCCCTAAGAGACCATGGGTCCAATCCTCCCACTTACAAGTGGGGAGACAGGCCCAGAGAGGGTCATTGACTTCACAGATGTCACACAGACCTGCAGTCCAGCCGTGCAAGAGGCAGGAGAGAGCCCAGCCCAGGTGAGCAGAGGGTTGGCATCTCCAAGGGGATTCAGGCCCAAGCTGGATGGGCTTAACGCTGGGATTCTATCCAGCCCTGCTGAGCCCTCCTGTGGGCCTGGAGCTTCCCATGAGAGACACTCTGTGTTCCCCCCACAGAAGGGGACATGAGGTAGGGAAGAAGGGGACAGAGGGGGAGGAGGGGAGGGGATAGACGGAGAAGGGTCTGGAGGGAATTGGAGCAAGCTGCCCTGGAATCCTATAACTCTTCCTGAATCCAATAGAATCGACTTTTGACTTATTTTTGGATTATCTGAGCCCCCTGGCTGACTGATCAAGAAGCAGCTGCAGGTGTGGTTGGGGATTTCCAGAGGGGAGGGAAGGGTCTAGAAAGTGGGGTCTGCAGGCAGTTGCCTCTAGAGTCAGGGTGTTAAGGGGGAGAAGTCCCAGCGAGGGACATTCATTGCCCCTGGGTAGGGGCAGGTCTGAGCTGTATCCGGGTGATGCTGGCGAAGGGCTGAGACCCCATCTGGGATGTGGGTTGGGGTGGGGGAACCCACACATCCCCTTTCCCCACCCTCTCCCCAAACTGGGCCCTGCTGGTCTGGGGGAAACTGCAGTGCGGCCCCCTCCCCCTCCCCCCAGCCAGCAGGAGGAGAGAGCTCGCCTGACCCAGTTTTCTCTCCATTGCCTGAGAGGGAGGGAGGGAGGGAGGGAGGCGGGAAGGCTTCTCTGCCTGTGCCCCTGGCATGGGGCCGGCTGGGCTCGGGGAAGGGAGATCCCTCTGCGGACATTCGCTCCATCCCCTGATCCCACCTGGCCCCTGGGGACCCCGGGGAGGACCTCAGAGGCCCCTTCCTGGTTCGGCAAGTCCTCTCTCCAGCCAGCCTCTGGGGCCCCTGACAATGGGTGGGGAGGGTGAGAGGAGGAAGAGGAAGAAAATCAGCGAATAAGAGCATCTTCACTCCAACATTTCCTGAGGACACTTGTCTCCATCTTTGAGGGGCGGGCGCAGAGCTATGCAAATCTCAGGCAGAAGGACACCCAGCTTCTCTTCGGGAAAGTTCCAGGAGGGCCCCGTTTGAACCCTCTGTGACCTGCCGGAGTCCGCAGATTGGGTTGTTTGGAAGCCCCTGGTTGCTGGCTGGGAGAGGGGGTACATAGAAGAGAAAGTGAAATGAAAGCTGTGAGCCTTGGAGCCCAAAGCCCTTTCATCGGCTAGATCAAAGGAAGCAGGGGCCCAGAGAGGTGAAGGGACTTACCCAAGGACACACAGCAGTTAGAGACAGTGCTGAGATTCAAGCCCTGCTCTTCACAGTTTAGTGCGTCTTTATCACCTTAAAGTGAGTGGGTGGCTCCTAGGTCCCAAGAGAGAGGCAGGAGGGCCAGGACTTAGGGAATAGGAACCAGCTTTAGTAAGGCATTGACTCCAGACTTTACAGTTTACCCTCGCCCACCCTTACATATTATTATCCCCATTTTACAGATGAGGAAATTGAGGTTCGGTTAAGTGCAGGTCACCTGCTACCAAGTAGCTGTATTGAGATATGAGCCGAGTGATGTCTGATTCCGAAGGCAGGCTCTTTTCTCCACCCTGTTGTTGGTACTTTGCAGGGTCCCCTTTGAGGATCTGGCTTAGAGTAAACTTGGCTTTCAGGCCAGCGCTCCTTCCCACCACAGTGACAGCCCAGAGGTTCTGCTCCTTGGGCTCAAGCTACCAGGGCTGGTGGCCTTGTCTGTCGTGCTCTGGATGCCAGCCCTGCAGCGACACCTGTGGGGCTCCAGGCACGTTCCTGATCTTCACTGAGGCTCAGTGTTTTCATCTGGAAAATGGAGATAAGAATGAACACCTTTCAGCCTTGTTGTGCGGGCCACAGATGAGGCATCTCAAGCTCCCCTAGCAGAGCCCAGCACATAGCAGGTGCTCCCTACGAGGCAGCTCTTCCTCCTCCAAAACCCTCCACGTCCCATGTGCACAGAGGACCTGTTGGTGCGAGGCACCCACTGGGAGACACTGGTGATGGGAAAGCTGGGGCCAGTCCTCTGGGGGGAGGTTTGACCTCACAGCACGAACGTCGGTGGGTGCTTTTGAATGCCATCATGTCCCATGAGTGGCCCAGGTCATCTTCACAAGCCCCTGTAAGGCAGGCATCACTGTCACCCCATCTTAGGGGAGGAAACGGGGGCTCGGGGAAGGGAGGAACCTTGCTCAGGGACACACAGCTTCTGACTGACAGAGCTGGGATTCTGACCCAGGACTCCCGGACTGCTGGGCCCAGCTCTCAGCCGCCCCACTGCACCACCAACCAGGGTAGCCTGGCACTCGGGGCAGCTTGTATTCTGGGAGGTGAGAAGGTTATGTTTTGGCTGTGATGGTGGAAGAAGGCTTCAAGGAAGAGAAAGAACTTGAACTGAGCCTTGAAGGATGGGGAAGTGAGAAAGGACCCAGAGACTGGAGCTGGCGTGTTTGGGCTGAGAGCAGACCAGTGTGGCCAGGCTGGGCTGGTCCTATGGGACTGGGGAAGGGGGGCCCAGGGGTCTGATGTGCTCTTGTTTCCTGTTCTGCAGTGAATTTGCTGGACACGTCGACCATCCATGGGGACTGGGGCTGGCTCACGTATCCCGCTCATGGGGTAAGTGATGGGCAGTGGGGCCAGTGTTGTCCCTCTGTGAGCAGGGAGAGGCTGTGACTTACAGTCTTATCATCAGACAGGTCAAAAGGAAGCAGAGGCCCAGCGAGGTGAAGGGACTTACCCAAGGACACACAGCAGTCAGAGACAGAGCTGCTGATTTCTTAAATTTAGTGCATGCAGACCTTTGGGATTCCAGAACCAACCCTAGTGCTGCCTCCCAATTCTCCAAGTCTGAGGCTTGGATGTGGGATGCTTATGTCCGTGTCCCAGGCCCATCTGGCCTCCATGGTCTTGGCACTGTGCCTGGCACACGGTGCGCCCTCATTAAACGTATTATCATTATCATTGTTATTAGTGTGTAGTATGGTTACATCTCAATAAATTTCCTCCTGCAAACGTGCTCAGAAACGCACACACACAAGCACGCACATCCCCACCATAGACACAAACGCATCATACACCCAAGACTTCTTTCATGTACACTTTGGCAGCCCCCATGCCTCTGGAGACAGAGGGATAATAATATATTGATGATGATGATGATGATGATGATGATGATGATGATGATGATGATGATGATGATGATGATGATGATGATGATGATACTGAGCTGGTATTTGAATATTTCTTTACTTTGGGGTAAGATTGTCCTCTGGGCTCTCTGTGGCTTGTGACTGGGGTCAGGACGAGCCCAACCCCTCTCTCTCTGGGGGTCTCGTCCCCAGGTATCAGTAAGCTGAGTCTGCTGTCATCAGCCCCGGTGCACCAGGCTTCAGGGAGCTGGAGGGGCAGGCCAGGGGCCCCGAGAGCCCGGAGGACCCCCTTCTCTGCCTGAGAAGGTCAGCCCTGCCTGAGGACAAAGGCTGGGTCCTGGGATGTCCCTTTACCCCCCAGGGCCTCAGTCTCTCCCTGTGAAGCACTCTTTTGTGTGTCCCACGTGGCTGTCTCCCGGGGTGAGCGTGGGTGTGAAAGGGCTTTGGCACGGTGAACCGGCTCTGCCAGTGGCAGGGGCTGACCCGTGAGCAGGTGGGCTGGGTCAGCATCTCCCCTGAGACCCAGCAGCTAGGAAGGAATGGGCCTGGCTCCCCGGGTTGGCTCTGGGTGTCTCTGTCCCTCTGTCCCCCTCAGAGCTTAGGACTTGTTTTTTAGGGTAACAAGAAGTTGGAAGGGTTTTAAGCGGGGGGTGAGGAATATGGCCAGACTTGGGCTTTGATCGATCACATTGGTGATCTAAGGTTCTTTTGTTTGCTGGGTGCTGTAAAGAGTGGCTCAGGGAATTCCCTGGCGGTCCAGTGGTTAGGACTCCGCACTTTCACTGCTGAGGGCACAGGTTCAGTACCTGGTCGGGGAACTAAGATCCCGCAAGCTGTGTGGCACAGCCAAAAAAAAAAAAGAGTGGCTCAGAGTTACCTCATTTCGTTTAGGAGTTAGAACAAATAACTTATCTTCACATAGCTCTTCACAGTTCATGGACATTATCTCATTTCATCCCCACTACCAATCCTGCAAGTGGGTGCAGCCACCCCATTTCACAGATGAGGAAGCTGAGGCTCAGAGCAATGAGAAAATACTTGCCACCGTCAGACAGGTTCCAAGTGATGGATGCAAACTCAGATCTCTCTGGGCCTGGAGCCCGTGTTGAGTCCCTTGTGCCGCCTTGTGAAGGGGTGGGAACCAATGCTGCATTATCTCCTGAGCCAGGGACCACCTCCCATCATTATGGGGCCTGGAGATTGGGCTTGCCCAGAGAGGAAAGAAGGTTTCCAAACTCTAGATCTTGAACCTGTGCCAGGCTGGCGGGTGAAACACACAGATGCCCACATCCAGTGGGTCTGGGGAGGGGCCTGGGAATCCTTTGTTTAATAAGTGTCAGCTGGGTGGAGAGAGATGGTCCTTGAGGTTCCATCCACCCTTCTGATTCTGGAGTCTGTTAAGCACCCTGGGTACCAGGGTCATCCAGGGCTGTCTCCAGCATCACAAAGTTATCAGATTGTCCGGCATGCCACAAGGCCTAAAGCCAGCGGTGCTGGGTCTGAACGAGCTGGTGCTCTGCCACCTCTAATCAGTGTGACTCAGGCCAGTCGCTTTACCTCGCCTCCACCTCCTCGTTTATGACACAGGGATGATCACAGAATCTGCTCCAAGCAGTTTTCATCCGTGAGATGATGCAGGAAATGGACAATCGTACTGGAGAGAAACCAGACGCCCTGAGAGCTTAAGCATCTCTGCTAAGGTCAGGGGAGTCTGGCCCCAGAACTCATGCTTTTTACCCGGCTGCGCCCCTCTCTTTGGACCCCTCCTTCCACATACTGGGTACTGCTCCACCTTACCTGGTGAATTAACAGCCATTCGTGAACTTTCCTCTTTATTGTCTCGCTTGATGAAGTAGATGAAAGGGGCAGGCATTAGCTACCCGCTTTGACCTATGAGAAGCCCAAAGCTCAGAGAGGGAATGTGATATACCCAGGGATGCACAGCTGGTTTGCTGCATTCTGTTCCGGGAAGGGGACAGAGTTCCAGAGCGGTGGCGGGGATTGGGGGAGGAGTGTGCCAGTGGGTAGAGAGGTGGCTGGGGTGGGAGTGCCCCAGGTGGAGAACAGGGCTGATTCCGCCCTTTCCCACCCTCCAGGAACTTATGCCCCTCTGGGTGTCTGCAGCAGCCCCTGGGCTAAGCCAGGCCATTGGCACTGGTAGAGCGGCTGGAGCAGACTCAGATTGAGCTGATTAATTTATCCGGGTCCCTGGCAGGAAACAGACAGCGAGCAGCTGGCTGGCTCTTGGGTGCTCCATTAATTGTGACAATGACTTTAACCCCAGATGTGACTCAGTGCTGCCCAGAGCCCCGGCTGCAGAGTGGGGTGCAGCGTGGGGGTCCTTCTTGGGGTGGGGGGTGCAGGAGGCACGCAGGCTTTCAGGTGAGGCTGGCACGCCCTGGACTGCTTCCCCAGGGGTCCCTAGAGGCAGGCACGGGTGGGCTGGGAAGAGGCTGCCAGTTCAGCATCATAGCAGTCCTATTCCTCGGGTGCCTTCTGTGCCAGGCCCAAGCTAAGCACTTTGTAGGCATCTCCTTTCATCCTCTCAAACCTCACTGAAGTGGGGCCTTTCTGAGCCCCTCTTACAGATAAGGGCACTGAGGACTGGCACATATAACTGGCCAAGACGAAGTCAGACCGAGGGGCTTTCGTCAGGCAGGAAAGACTTGAGATGCCCACAGTCCCGACTTTTGCGCTTGTGGGACAGCTCAGAACCGCACAGTTTCTCAGAGCCCCGTGAGGCATGGTCTTTACCTCCTTCCTCCCCTCCCCCACCCCCTGCTTAAGCAGTAGCATCTCTAGTTCAAGGACAATACGCATAGAGGCCCAAGAGAGAAGATCAAGGCACTACATCTCTGGTGGAGCCAGGACAGGGACCCAGAGCCTGTCGCCCACCTCTGCCCTTGGCCACCAGCCCCTCCTCAGAACCCTCCAGAGTCCACTGAACTCAGCCCAACAGTGACTGCTCCTGGCTGATCAGCATTCTGCAGCTGAGGAAGCTGGGGCCCAGAGAGGAGCAGCAATTTGCCCAAGGTCACACAGCCATTTAGAGACTGACCCAGGCCCAGAACCCAGGCCTCTCGACTTTCGGATCATTTCACAACACTGTGTCTTCAGTATGACTCTTCTGTGTCCAAACTGGGCTTGCTGAACATTGCTTACACTTCCCAGCTTCTGCTGGGGCTCGTCCCTCCCATCCCTGAAAGAGGGTCCTGCTTCAGCCTACAGGAAGTTTCGCCATACCCTACATGCCCACTCCCTTTGGTGTGTCACCCTCCACACCTTGTCTGTGAGGATGTGAGGTGCTTGGGGGCAGGGAGTATTTCTGGTGTATTTCTTTCTTTTTTAAAAAAAAAAAAAATTGTGATAAAATACGCTTAACATAAAATTTACCATCTTAACCATTTTTAAGCCTACAGTTCAGTGGCATTAAGTACATTCACGTTGTTATATGACCATCACCACCATCCATCTCTAGAACTCTTTCATCTTCCCAGACTGAAACTCTGTATCCATTAAACTGTAACTCCCATGCCCCCCTTCCCCTGGCCCCTGGCAAGTACCACTCTACTTTCTGTCTCTAGGAATCTGACTTAAGTACCTCAAATAAGTGAAAGCATACAGGATTTGTCCTTTTGTGTCTGGTTTATTTCACTTTGCATAACGTCCTCAGCGTTCCTCCACATTGTTGCAAGTGTCAGAATTTCATTCATTTTTAAGACTGAGTAATATCCCATTGTATAGATATACACATTTTGTTTATCAGTTCATCCACTGATGGACATTCGTGTTTCCACCTTTGGGCTGCTATGAACGTGGGTGTGCAAATCTCTGTGTCCCTATAAATAAATAAATATTTATTTATTTATTTTTATTTTTATTTATGTATTTTTTGGATCTTAGTTGCGGCACGAGGGCTCTTCGTTGCAGCGCGCAGGCTTCTCTCTAGTTGTGGCATGCAGGTTTTCTCTCTCTAGTTGTGGCACATGGGTTCCAGAGCACGTGGGCTCTGTAGTTGCTGTGTGCAGGCTCTCATTGAGGCACGCGAGCTCAGTAGTTGTGGCGCACGGGCTTAGTTGCCCCGCGGCATGTGAGATCTTAGTTCCCTGACCAGGGATTGAACCCACGTCCACTGCATTGGAAGGTGGATTCTTTTACCACTGGACCACCAAGGAAGTCCCCCCTGCTTTTGTTTCTTTTGGGAGTACACCCAGAAGACGAATTTATGGTAATTCTATGTTTAATTTTTTGAGGAACTGCCATAGTGTTTTCCACAGTGACTGCACCAGTTTACATTCCCACCAGCAATGCACAGCGTTCCTCACCAACACTTGTTATTTTCTGTTGTTTTGATAATAGCTAATGGGTGTGAAGTGGTATCTCATCGTGGTTTTGATTTGAATTTCCCTAACGCTTAGTGATGTCGAGCATCTTTCCATGTGCTATTTAGCCATCTGTGTATCTTCTTTAGATAAATGTCTATTCAAGTCCTTTGCCCATTTTTTAACAGGTCTGTTTGGTTCTTTGTTGTTCAATTGTAGGAGTTCCTTACATATTCTGGATATTAATCCCATATAAGATATGTGATTTGCAGATATTTTCTTCCATCCTGTGGGTTGCTTTTTCACTCTGTTGACAGTGTCAGTGATGGTCACTGGTTTATTTCCAAATCAGTGATTCCTGGCCAGCACCTGGCACAGGAGCAATCATACTCAACTTTCCCACATCCTGGTACCCCCCTTGTGTGGGATCCAGGCCAGCCCGTGAGCCCCCAGCCTTAGGTTGGGGGCAGAGGGAACATCACACACAGCAAAGCAGAGGGAGTCCATCCATCAGACAGTCACTTAACAAGCACCAATGCAGGGGTTGCTGCTGAAGGATTTGAGGCGGGGGGTGCAACATAGTCAGGTTCATGCATTAGAAAGGTCCTTCTGGCAGCTGATATGGAAACTGGACCAGTGGGCTCACTGATTTCCCCAAGCAAGTCACCCCACTCTGGGAGTGACGGAGTAGCCGTGTAGAAATGAGGTCAGAGCTTTGTAATCAGTTCCAGTCCCAGCTCCATCACTCACTAGCTATGTGACCCCAGACGCATGGCTCTATGTCTGAGCCCCTCTGTTCCTCATCTGTGAAAAGGCAGCAAATAACACTTCCCCAGAAGGATGTGACACTCTATGAGATCACTTCTGTAGGGTGCATGGCATCTGGTTGACAGTCCACTGGAAGGTCAGCTCCTCGAGGCTGCAGAACATTCCGTCTTCTTCCCCAGGAAGCCACCAGCACAAGTGCATGTGGCTTGTGGTGAGAGAGGGCCAGGTGCTGCCTCTCGTTTCAGCTGGCTGTGCTCTCTCTGCCCACAGTGGGACTCCATCAACGAGGTGGACGAGTCCTTCCGGCCCATCCACACATACCAGGTGTGCAACGTCATGAGCCCCAACCAGAACAACTGGCTGCGCACCAGCTGGGTGCCCCGCGATGGCGCCCGGCGCGTCTACGCCGAGATCAAGTTCACCCTGCGGGACTGCAACAGCATGCCCGGCGTGCTGGGCACCTGCAAGGAGACCTTCAACCTCTACTACCTGGAGTCGGACCGTGACCTGGGCGCCAGCACACAGGAGAGCCAGTTCCTCAAAATCGATACCATCGCGGCCGATGAGAGCTTCACCGGGGCCGACCTGGGTGTGCGGCGCCTCAAGCTCAACACAGAGGTGCGAGGTGTGGGCCCCCTCAGCAAGCGTGGCTTCTACCTGGCCTTCCAGGACATCGGTGCCTGCCTTGCCATCCTGTCTCTCCGCATCTACTACAAGAAGTGCCCCACCATGGTGCGCAACCTGGCCGCCTTCTCGGAGGCGGTGACGGGGGCCGACTCATCCTCGCTGGTGGAGGTGCGGGGCCAGTGCGTGCGTCACTCCGAGGAGCGGGACACGCCCAAAATGTACTGCAGCGCCGAGGGCGAGTGGCTGGTGCCCATTGGCAAGTGCGTGTGCAGCGCGGGCTACGAGGAGCGGCGGGATGCCTGTGTGGGTGAGCGCGCCTCTGTGCGGGTGGGCCGGCAGCTGGGCTCAGTCTGGGCAGGGATGCTGGGGGCCGGGGAGCAGGGCTGGCACAGTCAGCAAGCTCCTGGGTGGTACACACAGCACCTGGGAAGATGCGTGAACCTCCAGTGTTCCTGTGTCACCAGGCCACCCACGTGTGTGTTGTGTGTGTGTTGTGGGGAGGGAGACACACCACAGCCAGGTGGACCCTCCGTGGGCATCGTGATGTACCCAGAGAGGTACATCTCTGGGCACCAGTGCGATTGGGAATACTATTGGGTACATACCTGTGCTAGGGAACAGTGATGTGACCTAACATGTCCAGCATTATTCTAAGCACTTTTCACGTATTAACTTATTTAATCCCCACAACCATCCAGCGAAACAGGAACTACTATTATCCTGGCTTTAAACACGAGGGCACTGAAGCACAGAGAGGCAAAGCAACTTGCCCAAGGTGACACAGCTAGGAAGTGGCAGAGCTATGATTTGAACGCAGAAGTCTGGCTCCAGAGTCTGGGCTCAGAACCACTAAACTTCTAACCTGTTGGGCAGGAGGAGGTGTGGATTGGAATCAGGGCTCAGGGCGAATGTGTGGCATACAGGGCCATTGTGAGGTTATGCGGGCAGGGGCACCCCGGGAGGACTGTCTGGGGTGGGTATGTCACAGCCTGCCTGTGTTCAGGGATGTGGGGGAAGGGACGGCCAGGAGCACTTGGGTCATGAAATAGCACCTGTTCCCACGGTGTACTGCTGGGGTTCCCATGTCACAGACCAGGAGCCGGATCCAGAGCCCAGGCTGTGTGCATGTGTGTGTGGTCAGCAGACCCCTATGTGGGGGCAGTGCAGCCAGGCATCCTGACAGCCCAGGAACACTGGGAGGGCTGGTGCGCGCAGACAGCTGGTGCCCCAGCGATTAGTGGTCTCCACCTGGTTGCCCTTCTTTGATCTCCCCAGGGACTAGACGCATGGCAGCTCAGCCACTCAGAGCTCAGTGAAGCCTGCTTCTGGGACCATTGGTTCTCCTGAGGGAGGAGATGTTCCTGGGCAGGGATCAGAGAGACTAGGGTCTGTCCCCAGACAGCCTCGGTGAAAACTGGGACGGGGCCCTGAAAGACACTAGAAATATCCTCTGAGCCCTTTGCTGGTACGACACAGGCCCTGAGACCACAGTTAGAGGGACCTTCAGGCCTCTCAGCACCATCCCTCTGCCCTAGGCGGCAGGAAGGCGCCTTTGTGCTCGCAGGACTGAGCAGGACACAGGCTGACAGTTTCAGGTGATGTGCAAAGTAGCTTCAGAGTCCAACCTGGTCCAGCTTGGGAGTTATCTTGCCCCGAGATCTCCAGGACTAGATGCTTCTGTCCAGCTACCAGGCCCTTTCTGGCCCCTCTCTGGGGCTCTCTGATTTCCTTAAGAAATCTTTTTTCATACTGCCAACTGCCACGAGTCTTCACTCTCCTGGACCCTAAACCCCAAAGCACCTTCTGTGACATTTGCCTGTTTCTGGATTTGTTCTACCCTCTGTGGCCTAGTTTTCCAGGCTCTCCAGGCCTCCAGCCTCTCCTGGTTCCTTCACAGACATCCCTGTACTTCTCAACTTCCCTCTGGGTAGTAACAGTAACAACAAACATCCCTGTTGCCCATACAGCTTGCAAGGGGATTCCTAGCACATCCATTCATTGGCTCGTTGTAGCAAGGCAGGTATTACAATTCCATTTTACAGATGGGGAAACTGAGGCTCAAGAGGTAGTGTCCTGCTTAGGTTCAGAGCTGGTGAGAGGTGGAGCTGGGCTCTGAGTCAGGTCTGTCTTACTCTGAGCCATGTGTGTAGGCTTTTCACCTATCCCTGGCCCATCCTGACTGCATTCCTCGCTAGAGCCAGCTCCTAACATCCCTTTATTCGGATGGGGATATAAAGTCCCTTCGTGACAATTTTTTGAGTGTTTGCCATGTGCCAGGCACTCTAATGAGCACTGAGTACACATTATATCAGTTACGCATTCTGTTGAGCATCTACTGTGTCCCAGGCATCAGGGATAGAGACACAGGGCATCCCTGCCTTCGGGGAGTTCACGGTTTCTCATCCTTACAATAGTCCTCTAAGCTAGGTATTACATCCCCATCTTACAGACATGAAAAACTGAGTCCCCTCAACTTAAGTGGCAGAGTAGGGATCTGATCCCATGTTGTCTCACTCCAGAGCCCTGAACTGCTTCCTCTGCCCACAAAGCTCTCTGTGAAGCCCCCTGGGGTAACATTAAAAAGGTTAGTAACCAGGACAGTATAAAATGTAACAGTCGGGCGGGCTAGCCAGTAGATACCTGCTCAAGGTCAGCTGCCCCCAACCCTGGATTGAGCCAGTGAGCACAGTAGGCCACTTGTTTGTATAGCGTGAATCCTTGCACTGAGGAGGGAGACTGGTCCTCCTGACTTCGGGGTTGGGGCCTCACTCAGAGGTACTGCTCCAGCCTCCTTTTTTGATAGAGATGGGAAGTGGAGCCCAGAGAGGGAATGCGTCTTGCCCAAGGACCCACAGCATATCAAGGGCAGGACTCTTGGTGGAAACCCCACGGCCTGAGCAGGGGGACCTCCTCAGAGCTGGGAGAAGCCAAGGCCACTCCCATTTCCTGACGCTGCTGGTACGTTAATAAAAAATAATGAAGAAATGCCAAAGCAGGGTTAGGGAATTGCAGCATATTTTGAATTTTACATTTAAATCACAATGCAGCGTAATTATGCCAGTTGCAAGATAATTACAGGTTTTATAAAAAATATTAATTCATAGTGCACTGCAGGCAGTGATGTTTTGGGGCGGAATGCCGGTTTTAAATCGCACGAGGAGAGACTTTTCTTAACCCTGTCGGCGGGCTTCTGTGATTGTCTGTTAACCTCCTTTGAAGAAACAGCACAGGTGCAAAACTGAGGCCCTCCCCGAACGGGAGACCTGGGCCAGCGACCCTGCAGTGTCGCCCATCCCCACCCCTCCCTAGTGGGTAGCCCGAGAGTAGGAGAGGATGGGGGATGAGCAGGAGCTGGACACAGACTGGGGGTGCCTCTGCTGGGCTACTTGAGATGGCCTCTCAAAGCTGGAGCCCCCTGCCCAGCCTGAGCGGGGCCTCCTGAGACCCGAGGGGCCCTGGCCTTCTCCATCGGGCAGTTCTGTCTGAGCAAACAGGGCTGGGAGAGGGATTCCCGGCTTCCCCAACCCGAGTGCCCCCCACCTCCGCCTTCCTTCTAGTGATAGGAGAAGGGACCCAGAGCTTGAGGCCTGCGGCAGCGGCCAGGCCCATAGCAAGAGCCACCCTCCCAGCTGCCAGGTTCCCATGTCGCTAGTCTCACCCTCAAGGCTCCCCTCAGAAGTGACTGGGCAGCAGTTGCTTTTACGGAGAAGACAGTAAAGCCCAGGAGAGGGGACCAGCCCAATCACATGGCTTTTTAGAATCCTTATGGAGACCGCACTTGGGCCTCAGGGACCCACGGAAGAATGTCAGAGCCACGTGGAGCTAGTCCAGTTTACCAGTGGGGAAATGGAGGCCCAGAGAGGTGAAGTGACTGACCCAAGGGCACACAGCTAGGAGGGATTGATTGAATCCCACATCTCCCAACCCCCTGACCAGAAAGCTCCCCACACTACCCAGTTTCTGACCCAGTGACCTCCCCCAACACGTGGCTGCATCCCCCCCCCAACCCCCTCCAGAGAGAGGAAGGACCTCTCAGAGCATCGCCCAACAGAGCAGCCCCCAGAGTCTCAAGTCCTGGCTGCCGTCCTTTCTGTCACCTGGACACAAAATATAAACCACCCTCTGTGGCCCTAATCATCTTTCTATAAATATCAGAGCATCTCATTTCGGAGGGGCAGCGTGAACAACGAGCTCTTTTGCCTTCCTGACTATGTTCAAAATCTGATTTAGAATTAATTTCCTTTGGTCGGCCACTGGCAGACACCTTATTTGTCAAATCTCAAGCTCTTCGTGGGGGAGAGGAGAGAGGTGGCCAGGGTCTCCGTCAGCTTGCCGGCCTGACAGGCGGCCTGGGCAAGGTGCCCTCGGCAGGGGCGGGAGCCCCTCCTGGCGCACGGCCGACACCGGGCACTGCAGACTCCGGAAGTGCCCTGGGTCGACGGGCAGGGCCGGGCCCCAGCCCAGAGACGCTCCATCTGTCTCGGCCATTAATTCCCGGCTCTGCCTCCAGGTCTCCGGGCTCCCTGAGGCCTGGTGATTAGTATTCTTATTCAAGATTATTTTATTTTCATTGAGCGGATTAATCTAGCCTTGACACTTTATAGCCATATGGGTATTAGCGGAGCGTGTGAGAACCGCCCACCGGTGAAGTGGCAGGATGGCGGGGCCGTCTCTAAGCAGAGGCCGGGTGTTGAGAGGCTGGTGGGGGAAAGGCTGGGGTTTGCATCCTGGCTCGGCGGGGACCCTGGGGCGAGGCACGCAAGCTCCCCAGCCTCTGTTTCCTCTCTGCCAAACAGATGTATTCATGCTGACTGCGTACAGTGGTAATGACGAGTGCCAGGCGCTGTGCTCGTGTGAATTCACGTGTATTCACTCTCGTCATCCTCACAACAGCCCTCGGAGGTGGGAACTATTATTGTCCCCATCTTCCAGATGAAGACACTGAGGCCCAGCGACTTGCCTAATGTCACTTAGCCTGGGGGAAGGGGCTGGAAAAGAAAAGGAACCCAGGCAGCCTGCTCCCAAGTTTCTGCCCTTTAACACCTGAGGACCAGCAGAACTCTGAACGGTCAGGGACTCAAAAAACAAAGGCTGTCATGTCGTGCCACGCATCACACCAAGATGGCACCGCATGTGTCCTGATCTGCCCCCCACTGCTCTGACAGCTCCTTGAAAGCAGCACTAGCTCTTATTTACGTCCGGTCCGTGGCTCAGTAAATTTGGGTGAAGGAATAAATAAGGGACAGAATAAGCAAACGGTTCCAGAGATGTTGATCAAGATGGACCTAATCAGTACAGTGAGGAAGAGTGTCATTCAGTTCAGCCACAGGTTCGATAAATGTTTGCTGGTGAAGCGCAAAGCCTGTTTCCCCTGTCTGCTTCTTGGGCTCAGAAGGAAGCTCTCAGGCTGTGCCCCGGGACTGGGCCTCCCCGGGGGGCTTCTGGGAAGAGGAGGGGAGATCACAGGGTGTCAACTAGGACCCTCCCCACAACCCCAAGCACCCAGCCCCCAGTCAGGCCTGAGCCCTCTTGGGGTCTCCCCAGGGGGCAGGAAAGAGGTCTCAAAACTGAGGCACATTCTCGCTGACTTCCCAACCTATAAGCCCCTTCCGGCTCCACGGCCTCTGAGTCTGGGAAGCAACTTAAGGGCATCATCATTTCTCCTGATTTCAGGTTTTCTCTCAAGTTTGTAGAATTTTACAAATTAACCTAATTTTAGCTATTATGATAAAGAGGTACAGTCAAATAAATGACATATCTTTGCAAATGAAGCTTCTCTCAAGCACTGAGTTTTCTAGAACGGGACTTAGCGGAGAGAGATCCCAGTGAGTTTCCTGGTGGTCCCCGTGGCAGAGTGGTTCAGTTCCACAGATGGAGCTGGGAGCTGCCCGGCTGGGCGGCATTTGGTCCTCCTGAACCCCTGGGTTGTCTTTCTGCCCAGAGCAGATAATGGCCGGATTAGCTCACTTTGAAAACTCCCACCAGTGTTGACAACTTCTACCCTGAGCCAGACCCTAGGAACTTTGAGATGAATAAGGCGGCCCTGCCCTATTCACAAGGATCTACCCACAAGGAGAGAGAGTCAGACACAGATGAAAAAGTACAGCCATAATGTTGCAGGTGGTGAGACCGAACAGGGATGCAAAGATGGGGAGGGGAGGGGCTGCTTCTGTGTGTGTGTGTGTGTGTGTGTGTGTGTGTGTGTACATGTGGAGATGTGGATCAGTCCAGAAAGGCTTCATCAAAGACACAGTTAAAATGAATCTTGAAAGAATTCGACAGGGTGACAAAAGAGAAAAGGCACAGCATGTGCAAAGTCCCCGAGACAGGAAACAACTCCTGAGTGTGGGGAATGGCCAGTCCTTTAGTTCAGCCTGAGGGAGAGGGAGTGGCACTGAAGGAGGCTGCAGGGAGGCTTTGAACACCAGGCTTTATTGTTTAGGCCATGGGGAGCCTGTGAGGGTTTGGCCCAGCAGCAGTGTCATTTTAGAGAGTCCCTCAACCCACAACATCTGCACTCCCTGCATGGCTGACTCGTTCTCAGTCTTTAGGCCACAACTCAAAGACCTTCTCAGGGAAGGTCGCTCCTCCCACCATTTACCCTTTGCCACATCCTCTGCTTTATTTCCTTCTGGAAATGATCACAGCCTCATTTACTGTGTCTCCCCCTGCCGCCTTGAAAAATGCCAGCTTCTTGAGGGCAGACACTATGTGGACCTTGTTCGCGGCTGTGTCTCTGGCACAGAATAGGTGTTCATAGATACTGGCTAAAGGAAGAGTGATCTCGCGGGCAGTGGGGCTGGGGAGGCGGGGCTGGGGGCCAGGTTTGGAAGCTGCTGTGGTCATCAGGGGCAAGATGTGTGTGTCAGAGGCCGGAGAGAAGGTCAGATACGAGAAACGTATCAGGTCAGCCACGGTGAGACTGGGAGGGTCAGGAGCCTGCAATTCCTGGACAATCAGCATTGTTCGGGGCGCTTGTAAAACACAGATTCCGAGGCCCCACGCCTGGCTCTTCTAACTCAGTGGCTGTGATGGGGCTGGGGTCTGTGTTTTTATAGGGATGGTTCCACGTCTGTCCGTGTTTGGGAACCTCTGGTCTCATCACACGTCTCTTCCAGTCACGTTCCTCCCTCACCCCCATTCCCTCTCTGGCTTTCATGTCCCCAGGTCACATCCCTGGGGTTTCAGCCCCCCTCGGATTCTTAGCCTTGACCCCTGCCCCTGAGGCTGGTGTCTCGCTCAAGGACAAGTGCCCTGTGAACGACAGAGCCTGGGTGGGAGGGGCCGTTGGAGGCCCGGCCAGGGGGATTCAGAGAGGCTCCTCCCTGTGCAGACTATGGGGCTGGGACTCAGGTGTCAGGGTCCCAGCCTCAGCTCTGCCTCCGACTTGCTGTGCAACCCTGTGTAAGTCAGAGGCCCTCTCTGAGCTTCAGTCCCTCCATCTGCAGATGAGAGTAGGAACGGATGATGCTGAAGGTCTGCACCTCTGTCCCTCAGGGGACCCCCCCAGGAGCCCCGGGGCCAGAGAGCTGTCCCTGAGGCCCGTCAGGGTGGCCGGCCAGCTCACCTGAAGCCTCCTTCTCTTCCACAGCCTGTGAGCTGGGCTTCTACAAGTCAGCCCCCGGGGACCAGCTCTGCGCCCGCTGCCCTCCCCACAGCCACTCTGCAGCCCCTGCCGCCCAGGCCTGCCGCTGCGACCTCAGCTACTTCCGTGCAGCCCTGGACCCACCGTCTGCAGCCTGCACCCGTGAGTACCACCCCGTGGCCCCAGAACCCTCGAGACTAGGCTAGGACCCCATGCTCGGCCCCTCAAGCTCCCAGGGAGCCAGGTCTCAGCGGGTGAGGCAGGGACAGGTGGCTCTCATGGGCCAGGGGCCAGTCTGGGGATGGGGGGTGACTCTGACCCCTCAACAATGGCCTTGACCTCTCTGGGCTCCCAGCTTCTTGTCATAGGTCACCTGCCATCTCTCCAGGGAAATCTTTCCATTCCTCCCTCGGTCTCTCCTCTCTGCTCCAAAGGGCAGGACAGAACTGGACTCATGCCCTTCCCAGCACCAGGTGGCTTTGGTCACCTTTTGACCCAACGGTCATGCCAGTGTCCTGGGGGCTGGGGGACTGCCTGTGAGGCAAGGCGGGCATCAGAGGAGCCGCCCCCACCCCTGCCCCGCATCACTGCCATCCCTGAGAGACTGGTGGGGGCTGCTGAATTCGGGGAGCTGCTTTAGTGTGTGGGGGGAGTGTGTGCATGATTGTGTATGTGGAGTGGGTGTGGCTGCTGTGTGTCGGATTCTGTGTGTGCCTTGGGAGGCCTACAGCACTTGTGACTGTGTGTGTCCTTGTCGGTAGCAGTTCATGCAGAAGATGCCTGCATAGAGTGTGAGTGTTCAAGTGCTTGTGCCCACGTGTGTAAAGTGTTCTTAGAGGGGTGTGTGCACACGTGTGTGTGCATCTGGGTACCTGGAACGGACTCATGAGTCCCCGTGGAGCTTGAACGAGCCTGCTTTGTGAGCTCAGCATGAGCACACCTGGCCCCGCAGGGGACGTGTGGCCTGGAGAGGGTGAGGCAGCAGCGCGCATGCCCCGTACCTGAGGGGACGCTGAGCGACTCTGGCGCCGTGCCTGCAGGGCTGCGTGACTGTCTTGGCATTTCTGCTGATGCAGCTCCTGCATGGCCTCCTCTCCGCTGGCCCAGAGGGGCCTCTCCCTCCCACCCCCGCTGGGGAGGAGCTGCAGCCAGCTGAGCCCACCCTGTTCACCAGCCTTGGGCTCTTGTGACGGGGTGAGGGGTACTTTACTCGGTGCTGATGGGTTTTGCCCCAGAATTTACCCCAACCTGATCTCCATCTCCCCCTCCCCCAACTTCCATCACCACCCAGCCCCAGACCCCCTGCACAGGGCAGGTAAGGGCCCAGGTGTATTCACATTGCTACACACACACACACTTCACACACACACACACACACACACACACACACACACACTACACAGATACACACACCACACCACAGCCGCGCGCACAAGTAAACCCTTCTTCCCTCCCTCCCTGCCTCCCCTGTTCTTCCCAGACGTGTGCCTTTGCCCCATGTAGGACCTGCTGGGGCAGAAAGGATTGCTGAGGGGCATGGTGACTGCTCTGGGCTCCTCAGGCCAGGTGAGCCCAGCTCTAGGTCACGAGCATTTGCACTCAGCTGGCTGGACTCCAGTTTCTCTCCAAATCCACAATCCAGTGCCCTCCAGTTCTAGGAATCTTAAGACTGTAAAAGACTAGGCTTTTAGTATTCCATACCCTGCAGAGTCTAAGGTTCTTTATGATTCTGAGATTCTACAATTCTGTTTTCTTAAGATCTAAGATTCCCAGCTTAGGATTCTGAGAGTTGGAATTCCATCGCCCCTCAGGCCCTCCTGATTCAAATCCCCACCCCCAGGATCCTACCCGAACTCCCAGCCCCCAGCCCCACCCCTCTCTCCAGTGTCCTTGTGCTGCCCAGACTGGGGCTCCCATCCTGGGGCAGTGGGGAGGGGTCACTTGGCACACGGAGCTCTGCTTTTCTCCACCACAGTGTTCGGTGTCATTTACATTAAGTCCAGCCAGGGGGTTAAGGAGTGGAGTGGGGGATGCAGATGACTGGGGCATCTCACACCCAGGGTAGCTGCTATGTGCAGTCTCTCCCCAGCTCTGGATGAAAATTTTGTGAAGCACAAACCCCAGGATCCGGGTGGTGCTACATGGGGTGGGGGAAGGGTGGCTTCTGTGCCCAGACCCTGACTGTGCTCGCAATCTGACGGCAGAGACACTGCCTCTGCCCTCGGGGAGCTTCCAGAGGATGGAGTAGGTGTGCCCTTATCCTTAGGGAGCCCCGTGTATCATGGGGAAACCACAGCCCTTCCCTGATCTGATGGGGGAGACTAGACCAGCCCAAATACGTGCCCTCCACGCCCACCTGTCATTCTCTGCTTTCCAGGCCCCCCCTCGGCACCAGTGAATCTGATCTCCAGCGTGAATGGGACTTCTGTGACCCTGGAGTGGGCCCCTCCACTGGACCGGGGCGGCCGCAGTGACATCACCTACAATGCCGTGTGCCGCCGCTGCCCCTGGGCCTTGGGCCACTGCGAGACATGCGGGAGCAGCACCCGCTTTGTGCCCCAGCAGACCAGCCTGGTGCAGGCCAGCCTGCTGGTGGCCAACCTGCTGGCCCACATGAACTACTCCTTCTGGATCGAGGCTGTCAACGGTGTGTCTGACCTGAGCCCAGAGCCCCGCCGGGCTGCCGTCGTCAATATCACCACGAACCAGGCAGGTAGGCGGAGACGCCCGTTCCCAGCTCCCGGGCCCTTCGTCCTCCCCGGCATCCGAGCACTGCGCCAACTTGCTGTGGCGTTTGGCCAAGTGCCTGCCTCTCTGGGCTCCGCCTTCCTCACCAGGACTCTGAGCTCCAGGCTTTGCACCCTTAGAAAAGTGAAACATGTTCTATAAGTGGAAGGAAACCAAAAAGCACAGAGGCAGGCTAGCATGGCCATCCCAGGCCTGGGTTCTAGGATTTTCCCTCTCTGCCTCTGTCTCCTCCCTGTTGTAATAGGAGTAATAATACCTGCCCTGTTACTGAGGCTTAAATGAAGGAAATGAAAATGCTTAGCCCGGTACCTGGCCCACGGTATGTGCTCAATAAATGTCATTAAAATATCAAATCACTCTGATTATCATTTTCCAGAACAGCTGCCACTGCTGCCCCTGGGATGGATTTGGTCATACTGGTTTGGACGACAACCACTTATCTCTCTGTTTCTAGCCAGTTGTTGGACTGAAGTTAGCCCCTTTCTTTCCAAATTCTGGTGGGTCCTGCCTGTCGAGTGGCAGCCTGACCCGAGAGCCGCCTGCGGCACTTTCCCTGCTAACAGCCCCCCTGGCACGTGCCCTGTGGCTCCTCACCCCCGTCTCCTCCCAACACCACGCAGGCCTGGCTCAGTGACTCCGTTCCCACCGTGTCACAGAGGAGGAGCTGCGGCCCGGAGCCAGCCAGGGTCACCACATAGAAGTGGCAGAGTCAGGATTCGAACCCAGGTCTGTCTCACTCCCAGGTGAAATAGGCTTCCCAACCCTGAACCCAGGGTACCCGCTCCCTGATGCCAGGGCTCCATCATCCCAAGAGACCCTCATTCCTCTGGCACCTGTGCAGCACCTGTGAGATGCCACGCTCTCTGCTCGGTGCTAGTGACGCAATCGGGAGTAGGCCCTTGTGCGTGGTGCCAGGCCCCGCCCCTGCCCGCGTGTCTCTGGGGGGCCGAGACAGGTGTCCGGCTGGTCAGGGGCGGAGGGCGGAGCAGAGAACCTGCAGCCCTCACACTTCTCCGTGTGCTCTATCATTAAAAAGAATAGCCTCCCGTGAGCCCGCACGCCCTTCCAGCCATGAGACTACTTCTCTTCACGTGGAAGCTTCCTTAAAGAGCTGTCTTGCCCTCACATCTGCGTCCTCTCCTCTGTGGGCCTCTTCGGGCACCTCCAGTCGGGTGCCTTTGCCCACCTGTCCCCAGAAATTCAGTTTGCGGTGGGCATTCCACCCTCCCACCCCCCGCTCTTCTTCCCTCCTTCTTGGAGTACTTTTCTTTTGCCTCCATGCCCAGCCCACCCCCCACTTTCCATCCAGTTCTCCGGCCTGTCCTTCTCCATCTCCACCAGCCCCTTCTCTCTGCACAACTTCCCGAAAGCTGGAGGACCCCAGGCACGTCCGGACCCTCCTCTCTTTCCTACTTACCCAGCTCCATCTTGCCTCAGTGACCTTATCAGGGCCCACGGCTTTGAATTCCACCTTTGTGCTGACGTCCCCCAAGTGTGTCACCAGCACAGGCCTCTCCCCTGAGGCCCAGCTCCCCACTCCCATCTCCACTCGATGTGTTTCAAACACACAGAACCCCCAAACCAGCCCCTTCCCCAGGCCCCCATCTCAGGACGTGGCACCACTGTTCGTGGGGTTACTTGAGCCCCCAAACCCAGCCATCATCCTTGGCTCTCCCTCCCTCGTGCCTCGTCCACCCACCAGCCAGTCCCACTGGGTCTCCCTTCAGCGTGACCCCCTCCACACTCCGACCCCTCCACCCCACACGCACACATGCCCTCGGTCCTAGTCAGCTCAGGCTGCCATACACATACCATAGACTGGGGCTTAAAGCACAGACATTTACCACTCAGTTCTGGAGGCCACAAGTCCAAGATCAAGGTGCCGGCCAATTTGGCTCCTGGTGAGAACCCTCTTCCTGGCTTGCAGACGGCTGCCTTCTCGCTGTGTCGTCACATGGCAGAGAGAGAGAAGGAAAGAGAGAAAGAACTCTCTGGTGTCTCTTCTTAGAAAGGCATCAATGCCATCATGAGGGCCCCCATCTAAACCTCATTATCTCCTTAAGGCTCCATCTCCAGATACTATCGTGTTGGGGGTTAGGGCTTCAGTAGATGAATTTTGGGAGGGAGACACAATTCAGCCATCACATGTTGCCTGGACAACCCTGCACCATGATTCACGGGACCCATCGGACCCTCCCCTGCCCACCTCCCCAGCCTCACCCCATCCACTGTCGCCGGGCTCTCTCCCTTCCAGCCACACTGGCCTCTGGTCCTCATCCTTGGACACACCAAGCCCTTCCCTGCCCTGGGCCTTGGCCCTGCCTCTCGGTCGGAATGACGTGCTCCTCCCCGTGACGTTCCCCTCGCTGCCTCCTTCAGTCCTCGGTTAGCTGTCCCCCACCTCTGGGAGGCCCACCCTGACCACCTCAGCTGAAATGGCCCAGTTCCCTCCTGGCCCCCTGCAGACGTAAGGTCCTCTCCATCACGGCACCCTCTTCATGTCTTTCATGGCACCTAGCATACCTGTAATTATGCATTGATTTGTTCTCTTATTAACTCTGTCTCTCTTAACTAGACCATAAGCTCCTTGAGGGCTGTCTTGGGCACTGCAGTATCCCCAGGTCCTAGCCCACTGCCCAGCACGTGGGAGTCATTCAGGAAATTCTAGGGGGATGATCCAGTGGACACCCACAGCTCTGGGCTGGGGGTCTGGGGCAGACAGCAGCCCTGAGCAAATGGGAGAGGTCTGTCCTCAGAGACCACTTGCCCCTCCCCTTCCCCGTGCCTCCCCGTAGCCTCTTGCCTACAACCCCCTCCTCCCTGGAGCCCTCTCTGGTGCTCTGCCCTGTTTCCCTCCCACCTCTGAGCCCCAGTCTCCCTCTGTGTCTGCCCCACTCACACAGCACCTCCTGCCTTGCAAATTTGTTGGTTTTTAAGAGGCACCCACGTGTTCCTGGCACTGCTGTCTGTCCCACACATACAGTGGTCTTCTCTGATCCTCACCTCCGCCTGGCAGCTGGTGCCCACCAGCTTCACTTTCTGGGCGGAGAAACTGCCCAGAGGCAGTCATGGGCCCAGCCAGCAAGAGACGGGCCGGGGTATGAAGCTAGACCTGATTCCCAGGCTGGTGGGGTCTCCCCTGTACCACACCCTCCAACTTAACTCTCGAGTTGCTTCTTAATTTTTCATGTCAGCATCATCCAGCAACATTTATTGGGCACCTACTATGTGCAGTCCCTGCCTCAGGGAGCTCCCACGTGTGCAGAGAGATAGGATGCCCAGTTATGAGGCCAGAGCTGGCCACATGGGGCAGGTGGGGGGGCACGGGAGGAGTAGGGCAGGGTCAGAACTCGGGTGAGCAGAGGGGGAAGAGGAGGCCTGCGGCTGGAGGGGTCAGGGAGGACTGGATTGCAGCTCTGAGGGCAGTCCCTTCGGTTTGGCTGTGGCTGGGTCGACATCCGACCCTTCCCAACAGACTCACCTCAGGGGTAATTGCTCTGAGCACAGGAGTGGGGGAGAGAATGGGTGGATGAGGGAGTGAACAAGGGGGCCAAAGGGTGACCTAGTGTGACTTTGAGAATACTTGGGTTCACATGGGCCTCAGGCTCAGCTCATGTCCCTCCAAACCCAGGCAGTGAGGGCATTGGTTCCTTTGATTCTTCCCCTCCCTTCTCCTCTTCTTCCTCCTTCCTCGAGTGCTCCTGAGAGCCTGCTGCACACCAGGCCCTGGGCGGGGGTGGGTGACACGGAGACAGAGACATCAGGTGATGGGGCCTCAGGGTCGACAAGTGCGGCTGCTTGATGGGGCTGGTGGGGGTCCAGCATGCTTCCAGTGGATGGGCTTGGCCAGAGAGGAGGAGGAGACAGTGGAAGTTGGGGGGTCAGGCCTCATCTGGGTCAAGCCCACCCCAGCGTCCCAGTTGGGAGCCAGGCTGTGTCAACCCCAGATAACTGACCAGGGTGGCAGCCAATGATTTGCCAGGAGGAGCAGAGGGTACTGGCTCTCCTGTGGCGGCGGCAGGACAGTTAGCAAGGTCAGTGTGGCCCAAGCCGGCATCCCTGGGCGGGGCCTGAGGAAGGGGCAGACAGAGGCCAGTCCCCATCATCACCCATCCACCCATCTGACCTGACCGAGCTCCCTTCCCTCCCCCTGCCCCAGCCCCGTCCCAGGTGGTGGTGATCCGCCAGGAGCGGGCGGGGCAGACCAGCGTCTCGCTGCTGTGGCAGGAGCCAGAGCAGCCCAATGGCATCATCCTGGAGTACGAGATCAAGTACTACGAGAAGGTACCCACAGGGAGGGGAGAAAGAGGGAGGCCACCAGGCCGGGGACCCTTGGCTGACCACCCCTCCCACGGGCAGGACAAGGAGATGCAGAGCTACTCCACCCTCAAGGCTGTCACCACCAGGGCCACCGTCTCGGGCCTCAAGCCGGGCACCCGCTACGTGTTCCAGGTCCGAGCCCGCACCTCGGCTGGCTGCGGCCGCTTCAGCCAGGCCATGGAGGTGGAGACCGGGAAACCCCGTGAGTGCAGGGAGGGGGAGGGCGAGGGAGCTGGGCCAGGTGCCAGGGCCAGGGCCAGGGTCGTGGTGGTCAGAGGAGGGGAACTAGTGCATGCTGAGCTGGTGCATGGGCCAGATCAGCATTTTTACAGGTGAAAAAACTGAGGCTCAGAGAAGGAAAGTTACATGCCCGAGGTGACAGAGCTCATAACAGCCCATTAATGCAGGCTTTCCCCGAGCATCAGTGTGACTTGCAGGCATCATGGTGCCCTTTGCTAGCAGGATAACCTTATAATCGTCCCAGAGACCCTCTAGTGAGTTGGCAATATCCACATCCCCATTTTACAGGTGAGGAAAATGAGGGTCAGAGCAGTAAAGCGAATTGCCCAAGGTTACCCAGCAGAGCAAGACTTGAACCTGGTCAGCTTGGGGACAAACTCTGTGCCTTTCCCCAGTATCATCCTGCCCTGCACCGCCCCCCCCCCCCGCCTCCAAAACAGCGGTTCCCACAGTGTAGTCCAGGACCAGCAGCAGCTGCAGCCCCTGAGAGCTATCAGAAATGCTGATTCTCAGGCCCCACCCCAGCCCTTCGGAAGCAGAAACCCTGGTGCTGGGGGCCCAGAAATTTTGGTTTGATCATACCCTCAGGGTGATTCTGAGGCACATTCAAGCTTGGGAACCCCCTGCCCCCATCTCCAGCCCATTGGGGTCTTCTCCTATACTCAGCACCCTCCAGGGGGGCAGTGCTAAGACAGAGGGTTCAAGGCTGAGTTGATGACCTTCCTCAACCTGGCACCCCCTTGACATTTGTGTGTCTCAGGTGCTCTTAGGTCTGATACCATGTTGAGACCGCCCAGGTAGGAATCCTGCCCGGCTCCATCCCATTTACTGTGTGTCCTTGAGTAAGTTCCTTGAGTTCTCTGGGCCTCAGTTTTCTCATGTGACAACTAACGATAATACTGGGCTATCCCTGGAAGGGATGTGGGTTACTGACTGGAATGTGCAGCTCTCAGTATATTCAGCTTTGTCACTGTTACAGTAACGGGCAGGACAGGCATTTTTGGACTCATACTACAGGTGAGAAAGCTAAGGCTGAGAGAAGTCTAGTGACTCTGCCCAGGTTACACAGTCCCAGGAAGTGGTGGCACCAGGTTGGAAAGCAGGATATTGAAGGGGAAACTTGTAGAGGGGAGGGTGGGGCAGAGGAGGGTGCGGCCTGGCCCCGGGAAGCCTGCCAGACCTCTGGGCCTGAGGCCGGGGCTGAGTGGCTGGCCCCCCAGCCTGGCTTCCCCCCACAGGTCCCCGCCACGACACCCGGACCATCGTCTGGATCTGCCTGACCCTCATCGCTGGCCTGGTCGTGCTTCTGCTCCTGCTCATCTGCAAGAAGAGGTGGGTGGTCCTGGCCCCCAGCCGCCCCAAACCCCTCCCCCGGAGCACTGTGTCTCCTGCCTGCCCCCAGCCCCTCTGAGCCAGTGATCCCCTGTGCCTGGGCTCACTTACAGATACACCTGTTCTTCCTTCCTCCTTCTTGGAACGCTTTTCTCTTGCCTTCCATGTCCGGCTCACCCCCCACCCCCAACTTTCCATCCACCTGTCTGGCCTGCCCTCCATCTCCGGCAGCCCCTTCTCTCTGCACAACTTCCTGAAAGCTGGAGGACCCCAGGCTGGTCTGGGACCCTTTTCTCTTTCCTACTTACCCAGCTCCATCTTGCCTGAGTGACCTTCTCAGGGCCCATGGCTTTGAATTCTACCTTCATGCTGACATCCCCCAAGTGTGTCACCAGCACAGGCCTCTCCGCTGAGGTCCAGCTGCCCACTCCCATCTCCACTCAGACGTGTTTCAGACACACAGCACCCCTAAACCAGCCCACCGACTAAGTAGGTGTCAGAACTGGGACAGGACCCAGGTCTGTTAAAACTGAAGACCATGCTCTTACTTACTCTCCCCCTCCCACTCTGTTCCAGAGGGAGGTGGTGTGGGCTTAGGGTCCCACTCAGCGAGAATTGGAAAGATCATCCATAGATGGAGAAACTGAGGTCCAGGGAAGGGAAGGAGCTTGCCAAGGTCACACGGCGGAGTTGGCATCAGAAGCCTCATCTCCCAGCCCCTCTACCAGGGGTGCTTTCGTGTAACATTGAGCCAATAATGCCATAGACTTTGCTGTGAGGGCCAAGTGGACTGACTCTGTAAATTATATGGTGTTTGTAAATGTCAAGAGTGTCACAGTTCAGCTGGGTTGAGAGCCTGAGGTTGGGACTCCCCCCTTGCAGGGGCAGGGACTGGGGTGGCAGAAGCTGACCTGAAAGGGGAAAGGGTGTAGAAGGGAGGAGTTTGGACGTGTCCCTGAACAGGGTCAGGGCTGAAGCCAGGGACGGTCCACCCTCCACAGGCACTGCGGCTACAGTAAGGCCTTCCAGCACTCGGACGAAGAGAAGATGCACTATCAGAATGGGCAGGGTGAGTGCAGGGCCCGGGGATCTGGATGCAAAAGACGAGGTCACAGTAGTAACCAGTGCCGGTCTGGGGGTGGCGCAGGTGGGAAGGAGAAAGGTGCCCACAGAAAAGACTAGAGCCCCAGAGAGAGACAGCGGGCTGTCACAGAGACCCGAGACCCACATACAACTTTGGGGGGTCATATGCTCTTGGACAAGAACCCCTGCTACAGAGAACTTTTTCAGGACCCTGCAGAAACCTCAGAAAACAGGGCAAATATGGGGACGCCTACCTCAATGCCCCACTTCTTTGCCCACGGCAGAGTCAATCATGGTACTGATTCCCATGGAGCCTGAATGCAGTCTCAGAATCCTTCTTAACACAGTCTTCTAGAGAAGCGCTTTCCATCAATCTGAGTTGGCACTGTGATGTGACCTTTTTTGGTCACATTCCTACCCTAGGACAATTGAGAAAGGTCTTAAGGACCCTAAAAGTGACCCCAGAAAAATGACAGACAGGCTCAGAACTCACGAGAAATCCCAAACTCCCCAGAGCTACTCCACAGAGACCCTGCTTTCACGTGGCAAGCACTTATTGGGCACCTACTGTTTGCCACCACGTCCTGGGATTCCTGGAGACACTTCTCACTCCACCCCGAGTCCCATCCCAGGCCCAGGGAATGCTGGGAGAGAAAGTCCTCATGGGGCCCACCGATGGCCCTTCTCTCCTGGCCCTTCAGCACCTCCACCCGTCTTCCTGCCCCTGCACCACCCTCCGGGGAAGATCCCAGAGCCCCAGTTCTATGCAGAACCCCACACCTACGAGGAGCCAGGCCGGGCGGGCCGCGGTTTCACCCGCGAGATCGAGGCCTCTAGAATCCACATCGAGAAGATCATCGGCTCCGGTGAGCTTCAGGGATTGTGAGCGTGGGGACATCACAGGGGGTGCCCAGCGGAGGGACACCAGTGCAGAGGGACACGGGAGCCAAGATGCCCCACATGGCCAGACACTCGGGTGTGCGGGGCTGGGAGAGTGCGGAGTCTGGGGTGAGGGGAGGAAGGTCCCACCGCCCACCCCCTGCCTGCCTCACTTGGGTTCACAGGAGAGTCCGGGGAAGTCTGCTACGGGCGTCTGCAGGTGCCGGGGCAGCGGGACATGCCCGTGGCCATCAAGGCCCTCAAAGCCGGCTACACGGAGAGACAGCGGCGGGACTTCCTGAGTGAGGCATCCATCATGGGTCAGTTTGACCACCCCAATATCATCCGCCTTGAAGGTGTCGTCACCCGTGGTAGGTGCCAGGCGACGGCAGCCTCACCCTGCAGGGCCCCTCCTGCTGGGGTCAGGGCTCTAGGTCCATCCCCAGGCCACCCTGCCCTGCCCCATCCGCCTGGCTCAGGTCCCCAGATGACTTGGCAGGGAAGGGGGCCCAGAGCCTGGAACCCCAGTGGAAACCCTACGTTCCCTGGGGCCCTGGGTGCTGGCCCAGCTCCTGGCAGCTCATAGCGGGGGCGCGGGGGACATGTTCCTGATCCCCCCACCAGTAGCCACCTCCTCCCCGTCGCCCTCCCCAGGCCAGCTGGCAATGATCGTGACCGAGTACATGGAGAACGGCTCTCTGGACACCTTCCTGAGGGTGCGTGCCCCGCCCCTCCTTTCACCTGGGCCGGGGGAGGGAAGTTCAGTCTGGGTGGTGGGAGATAATGTGAGACCTCCAGATACCCCCTCCTCCCCAGAGCTTGGACCCAAGAGACCTGGGGAAGGGCGAGCCAGGTGTGGGGAGGGGTCTTCAGGGTCAGCCCATCAAACTGCCTTTCAGCCCCCCATCACGTGGAAGTCCCTCTGCTGCACAGGTCCTGATGCGCTGTCCTGCACACAGGCTAAGAGGGGTGCCTCTGTGAGGACCCAGGGCCCCAGTCAGCTGGGAGGCATGGCGGGTGGTGGTGGAAATCCCTAGATTCCCAGCCCTCGCCGTGCCGTTTATCTGCTGGGTGCTCTTAGGCACAGGGCGAAACCTCTCTGGGCCTCCATTTCTCCTTCTGCAAAATGGATGACCAGTCACTGCCCCCCTGCCTACCTCTCAGGGTTGCTGTGAATGTAAATGAGACGTGAGAACAAACCTTAAACAGCAATATGCTTCCTAAGCAGTGAGGCACTTTGTAAACTGCAAAGAGCCTTCCTGAAGCCCAAGCCACGTCCCCCTGCAGACTCACGATGGGCAGTTCACCATCATGCAGCTGGTGGGCATGCTCAGGGGAGTGGGCGCCGGCATGCGCTACCTCTCGGACCTGGGCTACGTCCACCGCGACCTGGCTGCCCGCAACGTCCTGGTCGATGGCAACCTGGTCTGCAAGGTGTCTGACTTCGGGCTCTCGCGGGTGCTGGAGGACGACCCCAACGCCGCCTACACCACCACGGTGCGTAGCCCGCACCCCCTTTCCAGCAGGCCCTGGGATGGAGCCCCCCACGTGTCGTTAGGGAAGTTGGACGTTTCAGGGTTGCCTTCAACCTGGGGCGAGTCCTACCTCTTCTCTGCACCTCAGTTTGCACCAAAGCTTTCCCACCTCTGCTCCGTCACTAACTGGCTTGCGGAGATACCAGGGCCGGTCCCCCCATCCCTCACTCACTGGGAGATTTGGGGAGAGTTGGCGTCTCTCTGAATAGCCTCCACTCCACGTCTGTCTCTAACGTTTGACTAAAAACCAGCATTTTCAAAATGTGTTCTGGGGGGATTTGGGCTTCTCTAGCAGTGCTTTAGGGGCTGCCTTAAGGGCGGAGGGCCTCCACCCCTGCCTCAGTCAGGACCTTCCCTTAGGATCTCGCCCACTGAGCCTCCAAATAAGGTTTCACGTAGAGAAAGGATTTTGTGACCAAAAAAAAAAACCCTCCAGGGGAGCTGGAAAATTACTAGACCACGTTCTCTGAGCTTCGTCACTTGTTCAGGCATCAACCTGTTGACCGATACTTACTGAGCATCTACTGGGTGCCAGGCCCTCCACCCACTGTCTTTTGTTCAGTCTCCACACCAGCTCCATGTGCAGGTCTCCCCCATCAGAACAGGTGCTCTTGGAAGGTGGAGGCTGTGTCTCTCCAACCAGCCTTCAAGTTTCCCAGCCCAGACCCCTGCCTTCAGCTCCCTGACGAGCTGGGGAGAAGCTCTCAACGCTCGTGTGTCCGTCGCAGGGAGGGAAGATCCCTATCCGCTGGACGGCCCCCGAGGCCATCGCCTTCCGGACCTTCTCCTCGGCCAGCGACGTGTGGAGTTTTGGGGTGGTCATGTGGGAGGTGCTTGCCTACGGGGAGCGGCCCTACTGGAACATGACCAACCAGGACGTGAGTGCTGGAGCCTGGCTGGGCAGAGGCGGCCGGGGCCTCGGAGGGAGGGACCGCTCCAGCCCATCGCCGTGTTCCCCACACAGGTCATCAGCTCCGTGGAGGAGGGTTACCGCCTGCCCGCGCCCATGGGCTGCCCCCGCGCCCTGCACCAGCTCATGCTTGACTGCTGGCACAAGGACCGGGCCCAGCGGCCTCGCTTCTCCCAGATCGTCAGCGTCCTGGACACGCTGATCCGCAGCCCTGAGAGTCTCAGGGCCACGGCCACTGTCAACAGGTGCCTGGCGCCCACCCCAGCTCCGCCCAAACCCGGCTGCCCTCCCTGCTTGCCCTAGGCAAGGCCCAGACTTAGTCCAGGCCTTGGGATGGCTCTGCCCTGACCCCTGGACCAGACCCAGCCTGGGCCTCTGACCCCTGTTCAGACCTCTACTTCCAAGCCTGCGGTCTAACCCTTGCCACTGACCCTCCTTGCCACTGCCAAGCCTAGATGCAGGCTGAGTGGCTGGCGCCAGTGGCTCCTGGCAGACCACTTACCAAGGGCCCCTGTGCCTCAGGTGCCCGCCCCCCGCCTTTGCCCGGAGCTGCTTTGACCTGCGCGGGGGCGGGGGTGGCGGCGGGGGCCTCACCGTGGGGGACTGGCTGGACTCCATCCGCATGGGCCGCTACCGGGACCACTTCGCTGCTGGGGGTTACTCCTCTCTGGGCATGGTGCTACGTATGAATGCTCAGTAAGTGGTGGGCCCCTGGGGACGGGAGCAGGGGGAGAGGGCAGAGGCCAGAGGTGGAGCCGCTGAGGATGGCAGCTCCAGGGATGGGTATGTCCCCGTCTCCACAGCTCCCAGACTCCCAGGTCAGCACCGCCTTCCTTTACAGGGATGTGCGTGCCCTGGGCATCACCCTCATGGGCCACCAGAAGAAGATCCTGGGCAGCATCCAGACCATGAGGGCCCAGCTGACCAGCACCCAGGGGCCCCACCGGCACCTCTGACCAAACCGAGCCAGCCCCGGGTCATGCCAGCCGTCAGAGGACTCGCAGAGTTGGCCCCCCCCAGGCCTCTGTCCCTCCTCCTTGGCTGCCTTCCCCTCAGGTGCCAGGGAGGCTGAGGACTCCACCGCAAGACCTGGAGTTATCTGGGGTCAGGCCACCTGGGAAGGGACCTTTGGTGCCCAGCAGGGAGGGGACACCTGCCCCCAGGGCAGAGGGCCTTCTCTGTCCCAGAGGCTGGGGCCTCAATGCCACTGAGCCCAACAGCGATGTCGCTCACCTGCCTCTGTGTGTGTGCGCGTGTGCGTGAGGGTGCCTGTGTGCACGCACTCACATGCTGTAGGGGTGTGTTCTCACGAGGTCACAGGAGCCCTTGTGAACATGTGTGATCATGTGTGTGTGTGTCCACCCATCAGGTCCCCCATGGATGTGTGCCAGTTATGGTGAGTGTGCTTATTCGTTGAGGCTGGGGGCACATGTGTGTGACTGTGGATGGCATGTCATGAATGAGGACGCGAGTCACAGCGTGAGGATGCGAGAGCAGGGAACTCGGTGTGACACTGCCCATCAGATGTGGGCCCAGGTCCCAGCACCCACAGGGACTGGGGAGAAGCTCACCCCCCTCCCCCAAGCCTGGAGGCTGGAGCCAGGGGCTACTTCCAAACTGCACCAGCACCAGGCCCACCCTTGTCTCCACCCGGGTGAGCCCACCCCCGGCTCTATCTCAGGTCTGAGCCCTCCATCTAGCTGGTGGGGGGCCACCTGCCTCCTCCACCTGGCTCCCACCACTGCTTCAACAGGAAAACAGGGTTCCCAGCCAGCCCCTCTGGCCACCTTCTGTGTAGGCATCAACCCAGGGTACGTGAGGTGCCCTCAGCTGAACTTGGCTACCTGGCCAGGGGCCAGGGGCCACCAACTTCCTTCTAGTCTCTGATGCCCCTGCACAGCCTAGGGCTCCTCACTCGGAAGTCCCTCTGCCAATCTCACTGCTCAGCCCTGGCCTGCCCCCCAGACCCACACCTAGGAAAAAGGACCGTAACATCCTAGATTTTCAGCCCCGAGTCCACCCCTCCTGCACCTTCCGGGCAGACCAAGGGAGCGTGCCTTGTCCAAGGTCACATGGCAGCGAAGTTTCAGAGCTGAGCCTCCTCCCGGGGCTTTTTCCCCACGTCCTCCCGCACAGAGGAGGAAGTCACCCCCCACTCAGAGTTGACCCTCCCTCTAACGGCCCACCAGGGTATGTAAATATCTTTTTCTACCATGTCAGAATATTTTTTCCTCACTCCTGACAATGCAAAAATGATCTTCAAAGCACATAAAAAGCACCCAGGGTGAGAAAGCCCCATCCCAGGGGAGGCAGGGCCCAAGGAACCCCCCTGGGCAGGATGCCGGGTGACCACTGCCGGCCCCGAGGGAGGGGCAAGCCCAGCCCCACCCCCTGCCCAGCCCTCCCAGTAGCCAGCACGGCTGTTCCACGGAGACACCAGCACTGAGCCCCCTCTCCCTCCTGCAATAATTCGGGGAGTCTCAGCCCCGCCCAGGTGCCGCGGCCAGCTCTCTACACCTCTATATATTATATTACTATATAGCCGAGCTGTTCTTCCTTCCTATGGAAGTCGGAAACATGGTCAGGACACGATCCGGGGAGGACCCTGTCTTCCTCCCACCCCCACCCGACTCTCACCCAGTTCCTGGGCTCTGGATCCTCACAGTCAGGGGGAACAGAGTGGGCCTGGCACTTGGGAAAGTGTGGCCCCTGCCCCCAATGTGAGGTGCCCCTCAAAGTCCCAGGGATCTGCCTCTCTGTGGTCTCCATCCTGAATCTTGTACTTACCCACATTGAGAATAAATTCTGCCTCATCTTTGCCTGTGTCCCCTATTTTTTCCCATTCCTACAACCTTGACCTCTCCTGGTAAGGAAGGAGCAACCTTATGCTGTGCACCTACTGTATGCATCCCATACATTTCTTTTTCCCTCTCTGGTCTTCTCATCTATCCTAGGAGGTAGGATTCATGTGCCCATTTTGTGTAAGAGGAGGCTGAGTCTTATAACTTGCCTAAAGTCAGTTTTTGGGGGTCTGAATTGGAACCCAGGTTTTGTCCAACTCCAAAGCTCATGCTCTGCTAGGAAGCACCCCCAGTTCTTTCTTCTGTGAGGTACAGATGGTGCTTAACACTGGAGCTCAATCCCTTGTAGCTGGGCATCGCCCTTGCCTCGCGTTCTCTTGGGGAAGAAGGACAGCCCTGGAGGAGGAATGCATGAGAAAAGAGCGTCTCATGGGACAGCTTCCCTGGGAACAAGGGGCCCATTGAGAGACCTGGGTCCTATGGGGCAGGGAAGGGAAGACAGTATGCAAGCAGCTTCCATAGTTACATCAGGAGGCTGAGGACCCGACTCTGCTCCCAGAGAAAGGGGACAGCAGCAAGAGAGAGGGTGGTGGCAGCAGAGCCCAACTGTGCCCGTTTGAGTCAATGGCTCAGACATTTGGGGAAGATACCCCTGGGGTCTTGCTGATGAACAAGTAAATGGTCTCCAGTAGCCCCTCCAGCTGAGGGAAGTGTCTTCGTTCCTGCCTCTCCCTCAATTTGGGAAAGGGGGACCATGGAGAAAACACATTTATGTGTTTTCTACAATCTCACTAATAATCATGCTCAGAGAGGCCAATCCCATGTGGCAGAACCATCATGTAAGCTAGATCTGCCTGAGCTCAATCCAGATGTGTTTCCCTCTGAAACTCTTAAACTCCAATCTAGGCGCCACCCCACGGAACCAGCTGTTTCCTATGAGGAAGAACCTGTTATTACATAAGTTCTCTTCCCTAAGGACCAACAATCTCAGTAGGACCTACTGAGCACCTACTATGTAGTGGGTGCCACTGGGGATACAAAGCTGAACTCTAGGCGGAGGTACAGAGTGCACAAAAATGGTTCCCTCAGTTGGATCCAGGAGGCTAAGTGTCCAGAAAATGGTGCATGCAGAGGGGTTAAAGGAGGTTAGAGGAGGAGTGTAGGGGAGATTGAGCCTGGAGGGCCAGGGCTGTCACCAAGGACTTCCTGGAGGAGGGAGAATTCAGCTGGGCATTGGAGGATGAGAAGGGTTTGGAGATTCATTTCCTAGGCAGTGCCCTGTGCAAGGATGGAATGCGGAGGAGATAAAGAATAACAGCCACAGGAGAAACAAATCATGCTCGTGGATGGGAAGCCTCCCTGTTATAAAGTTGACTAGTAGCTTCCAATTTAATCTATACATTTTATTCCCAATAACATTTGCAATGAGGTTTTCTCTGCAACTTGACAAGGTCATCCCAAAATGCATATGGAATAAAAAAGAACTCAGAATAGCTAAGACAGTTTTGAAGAAGAAAGAAGAGGAAGAGGAAGGGAACTTCACCCTGCCAGATCTCAATAATTACTATAAAGCTTTAATAATTAAAATCATTTGATTTAGTCCCAGGAATAGAGAAACATAAAAAGAACAGAATAATGTCTAGGAACAGTCCCAAATATATATGTGTTTGAAACATGGCAAGGGGTAGTCAATGAGTGATGTTAAGACAATTAAATACTCCCATGGAAAAAGATAAAAGTAGATTTCTGCTCACATGACTCACAAAATAAGTTCCAGGTTGATCAAAGTCCTAAATGTAAAAAGCAGACTATAAAGCTTTTACAAGAAAACAGGAAAATAACTTTATGATCTTGGAGTAGAAAATAAGACACAACAAGGACAAATGATAAAAGGAAATGATGATAAATCTTATTTCATTAAAATCAAAAACTTCTACATGACAAAAAATAAATTTGTTAAAGCCATGGCTGGGAGAAGATATTGGTAAACTGTACAACCAACCAAGAGAGAATTAGTTTCCAAAATTTAAAAAAAAAAATTTTTTTTAAACTTCAAAGAATCAATTTACCAAAACATTCCAAAGCAATAAGAAAATGGACAAAAGCTATGAACAGACAAATAACAGAGGAAGAAATTTGAATGGCCAGTAAAGATACTAAAAAGATTCTCAACATCACTAGTAAACATGGAAATGAAAATTAAAACAAAAATTAGATAGCATATTACACCAATCTGATTGGCAAAATTCATCTATAACACTAGTATTGATGAACGTGGCGGGGGGGAATAGCAACGTTTATAAACTGCTGGTAGGAATGTAAATTGGTACAACTACTTTGGAGAGAAATTTGGAAACAGTAAATTTTAAGATGAGACCCAGCAGCTCTGCCTTAGTGTGTGCCTGTCCTAGGTTAGGTCCCCTAAGCAGTGCCTGAGATTCTTGTGCAGGTGATTTATTGAGGGAGGGCTCTCATGTGAAGAGAGAAAGGCAGGCAGATAGGGTAGGAGGAAATGTTAAGTAATGGTGGGTTCTCAGTTGGAGATTAGCTTCAATCTGATCCTGTGGGGAGGTCTGGAGCATTAATAACATTGCAGAGCGGATCTGCCTTGAGGCAAGGGGGCCAGACTTTTGCACCCCCCATATCCATCAGTCATTGGCTATGGGCTGCCCAATGCAGGGGGGCAACTTATAACTTCCTGGATGAGGACATTCCCAAGAAGCTGTGAGCAGCTGTGAGCCCTTAGCAGCCAACACTCACAGCAGCTGGAGGATGAGTGCACCTGCAGTTCAAAGAATGTGGGTGGAGAGCCCAGAGTGTTTTCTATGCATCCTAGAGAAACTCATATGAAAAAGGATACATGGACAAGGATATTCATTGCATCTTAGTATGTGATAGAAAAATGGGGAGCAGCCTAACTGCCTCTCAGCAGGAGAACAGGAAAATAAGCTGCTTTATAAATATAATGAAATCATCTATCACAGTTAAAATGAACAAACTAGATCAACATGTCCCAGTATAGGTAAATCTCCAGAACATAAATATGGAGTGAAAAAATAAATGACGAAGGAATGTGTACAGTACTATACCATTTATATAAACTTTTAAAATTTATGTAACAATACAATTACAGGTTTTGCATGCGTAACTAAATGAAGACAGTACACGTCTGGAACAGATAAACACCAGCTTCAGCTCAGTTACGTCTGGGGAATAAAGGCAAGGAGGAGAGGGGTATTGAACTGTATTGATAGGTTTCAGTTATTTTCTTTTTTAAAAAGAGAGGGCTCTGAAGCAAATATGGCAAAATGTTAACACCCATTTGATCTTGGTGGACACATACCCGTCTGTCACATTATTTTCTGATTTTTCTGAATGTTGAAATGTTTTATAATTAGAAAGTAATGAGGGCTGCTTTCAGGAATCTCAGCGTCTCGGGAGAAACCGGAACCAGCCCTTCGGAGAACTGGAGTGCGCTGTCCAGGGTGCTGGACTCCAACGTCTGGGGGCTGGTCGTGCAGCAACCGATCAGCAGGTCCTGTCAGCTCTCTCTGAACTGCATTCTAAATCTAACCATGTATCTCCACTTGCCCTCAAGTCTGAGCCACCACTACTCCCCTACCCTGGAGGTCTGCGGGAGCCTCCTCATGGGTCCACCTGCTTCCTCTCTCGCTCCCATAATCCATTCTCCGTGAATGGCCAGAGGGATCTTAAAAATTTAAAAGAGATCATGCCACTTCCCTGGTTATAAAACCCTCCAAAAGCTTTCTATCAAGTTGATAATGACATCTAAAATCCTCACCTGGCCTAAAACACCCAACATAACCTGCACCAGCTGGCCTCTCCAACCTCCCTCCGCTCATCCTCCCCCTCACTCACGCCCTTCTTTTTACTTCTTGAACGTGCCAGGCCTTGGCATTAGCTCTTCCTCCTTCATGGGATGTTCTTCCATGTCTTCAAAATATTCAGCCAGACAGTGACTGCTTCTTCCTGAGTCACTTTCTACCATGTTACCCAATGTTATTTTTTTTATAGCCCTTAAAACCTGTTGAAGTTATACATGGTCTATTTACTTATTTTCTGCCCCCATCATTCAATACATTCTAAAAAGCAAGTATGGCATCTAATTTACTCAATGCTTTAACTGTAGCACACAGCACACTTGTGGCCCTCATCTGTGTGTAACAGGTGTTTGTTGAATGAATGAATGAATGAATGAATGTATATTTACTGAGCACTTCTTCTGTGACAGGTCCTGCCTTGAATCTGTGAATTCTGGAATAAATAAGATAATTTTTGCCCTCAAGATGCTCACAAGCTAGAGAGAACATAGAAGCCAAATCATAGGATCATAGAATGTTGGAATAAGTTCCTTTGTTTTATTATAGAATTAGAGGGCTTTGAGGAACCAGATTGTTCATTCTCCGCACCCTCTATGTTTCTTAAATAAAGAAACCCAGCCCTGCCTAGAGAGAGAAAAGGATTCAACCAAGTTCCCACAGCATCAGAGGCACAGTCTGGGTCTGAACCCAGGCCACCTAACTTTTCATAACGTGCATTAAAGGAAGGCTTCCCAAAGCAGCTTTGGACTGTCTTCTACCTCCTGGATCTTGGTATCACCATTCTAGGACCACCTGCAGAAGGGAAAAAAATTCCCCAGAGGAGCAGTTTGATGATCAAAAGGAAATCCTCAGACATACGAACACCTTACACTTTAATCAGATACAATGCCTGAATTTTCACCATTAGTATCTCATCTCTTTGGAGCAAAACTTGCTCTACTTGGACTCCCCTGAGGAAACACAGAAGCCCCCTGGAAGAATAACCTTCTGGGCCCTGAGTGTGGGCAAAGCTGGCCAAACCCTCCCAGCCCTCTGAGGGAGCTTATGGGGAGAGGAAAACAGATGGTACAACTGGGGGTTAGAGGAGGTGTAGGAAGAGGTGATCCAAGGCACCAAGCAAACGTTCCTTATCTGGCCCCACCCATGTATCTTGTCTCATCCCTTGTGCCCACTCCCCAGAAAACCCACAGAGGACCCTACAGCCACAAGAAAACACCTGCAGGTCCATAAACATTCTCGGCCCTCTCCCATGGCTGTGGAACATGTATGTTTTCCACTAGAGAAATGTTCTTCCTCTCCCTTCCCCTCTGGTTAATTCCTCCCCTACTGAAGATCCCAACCTCTGGTACCCCTCTCCCTAATTTAGGGCTGGATGCCTCCCTTCTCTGAGCTCCCGCAGACCCCCAGACTTCCCATTAAAACACTTATATTGCACTGTGATAGATTCCCCCCCCCCTACCCTGTGGACTGATTAAGGCCAGAGCTGTTGCTATTTAGCCAGAGAACCCCAGTGCTCAGCCCAGGCCTGGATCATGGTCAGAATTCAGTGAATGAGAGAGACACAGGCAAATAACCTTACTGGGGCCCTGAGTATGTGCTCTATCTTGGGGTCAGTTTCTTCATCCTTCCCTTCCCTGTGATCCTGAGCCCATTACATGGGGTCAATACTATACACACCATACAGGCTTGTCATGAGGATTAGAAGATGATATGAGGGTAAGATACAAGGGATCGTGTCTGGTGTTGGTCACTATAGCTGAAGGAAGGTGGCTGGGTGCCTCTGGGATGGTGCAAGGGTGAGGCTGTCGGTGAGCGTGGGTGAGGTCTTGGAAGCAGGAAGGGGTAGGCTAGCATCCTAGCCCCAGGGAAGGCCCCTCACCATTGTTCCTCTATCTCTCATTTCACCTAGGGGATGACGGCCTAGGCCCGTGGATCACCACCTCTCAAACTCCATTCCCAATGCCTAGGCACCTCATTAGGACACCTCCATCTCTCCTACCCTAGGTGGCTGGGGAAGGGTCAGCTACTGGCGTGAAATTCGCAGTCCTTGGAGGGTTTGCATTTCCATGTCTCCTGTGTTGGGGCTGGTGGAAGGTGATGAATAAAAGATGGGAATGGGGGGAGCGCCTGTGGCTTTAAGAGAAATGTGATGAGCATTTAGAGTGGAGAGATTATCACAAGAGCTTCTCTCTGAATACCAAAGATGAGGGGTCCAGCATCAAATAAAATAAACCAAAATAAACCAGAAAGCCACCTTCCTGCTTTGAGATGGCAGGAGCCCAGGGGAAGAAGAAGGGAGCCCAGGGTCTTGGCTGGGCAGAGAGCAGGGGTAGAGGTGATGCAGACTCAGGTGAAGGAAGCCAGGAACCATCAAGGGAAGGTTCAAGTGGAGGCCTGGCCAAGGTGACACAAGGGTTGGGGCCAAGGCGGTGAGGGGAGGGGAGCCCAGGTGCAGTCCCCTCCCTCCCAATGCTGACATCATCTTTGGATGCTAGAAAGTAATTATTCCTCCCCCCTCCCCGGCCACGCACTAGTGTGAAAGAGGCCGTGAAGAGAAGGCTGTCTGTATGGCATCTAATGGGAACCTATGTGGGTGGCTTATTGTTATTAATACTAATGAGTCACTATTTACCACAATTTTATCATGTGCCAGACACAGTGACAAGTGCTTTCCATGCATGCTTTCAAGTCCTCACAGCAGCCTTATGAGAGTGTTACTATTACTACCTCATTTTTACCAATAAGGAAACCAAGACTCTGGGAAATTATGTAACTTGCTCAGAGCTGGTGAGTGATGAACCAGGATTCAGACCAGGTCAACCTGGCTCCTTGGGGAGGAGCACTGGTGAGGTGTGCTGGAGGGAGTGGTTAAGGGTGTGGACCCTGTCCTAAGCTCAGGAATCACCCAGTCAGTCAGCAGATCACACCTAGGAAACCCTCCCAGGCTCACTGGACCAAGAGGATGAGTGATGGGGCAGAGTCGGGGTGGGGGAGGCCCACTGTTATGGATTTGTGTTTCGATGACTCTGAGAGATCATGCAAATATTTTTGTGCATGTGGTAGCATGTAACTGTGCAAAAGGGTATGTATGGCATTATCTCCAAGGGTATATACGACTGTTGGTGTAGGATTGTATGTGCATGTGTCTCTGCGAGTATGGCTCTGATGAGTAAGTATATGCCATGAAGGTAAAGGCGGCTGTGGTTAATGGATGTGTCTTTGTATGTAGAACCCAGCAACTAAAATACATAAAACACACAAATGTGTGTGATTGGTGTTGGTGTACTATTGTATATGCAGTTGTATGTGTGTGTGTGATATATATGCATTTCCATGACTGTGACATGAATCAGTGCATGACTGAGTATATGAGTGGTGTGTCACTATGTAGAGGGTAGTAGGAGCATGCGTGTGTGTGTGTGTGTGTGTGTATCTGTGTATGCAGGGATGCCAAGCTCAGATGGTCACCTCTGATTCCCTCCTTCCCCTAGTCTCTCCTCCAGTGACAGAACTGCATGTTTGTCAAGATGCTCAGAATAGGAATCACTCTACCTCAGCGTAAGGATCCTCACAGGAACAGCCTGGACATGGAATGTCCAATTTCAGATGCACCGCAGAGCCTCAGAATCCAATTTAACACATGCATTTGACTCCTCCTCTGAGATCCTCCCAGTATCACTCACAGGCCAGGCAGACACTCCTGGCACTATCCTCAAGAAAGGCCAAGTCTCAGAGGGATTATGTACCAGGCCCTTTATATATATCTCCATCCTTCTTCCCATCCTTTCACAGCTGGGGAAACTGAGGCTCAGACAAGTTAAGACTCTTGCCTCCAACTTCAGGTCCAAATTGCTTTCCCCCAACGTCCCCAATTTCTTAACTTATGCTCCATAATTTCTCCTAACTCTTGGCCTGCCTGAAACCAACACTTACTCAATCATTTATTCAACATTTATTCAGCACTTCCACCCTGTGACCAGATAACCTGGCCTGCCAGTCTTTAGCCAGTTGTCTGAGGACTGGAGCCATCACCTTCCCTGGACTGCACTGAGCCTCAAACCCAGCAGGACACTCTTGCAGCCGAACACTATGGAGCTGTCCTTGGTGCTGATTCTGCATGTGCAGGCGCCTGACTCCAGGGCCTGGGCTGGGGCCACCTCTGGACTTTGAGAGGAGCTGAGGCTGGATTATTGGAAGTACTGAGTCATAGTCAGGGGAAGTGATTTTCCTGCCGTGCTCCATGTTGGCTTGGCACGTCTAGAGCCTTGCCTCTCTTCTTGCCTAAATACTTCTTTTGGAGTTTCTCAGGCACTGGGTGAGGCTGATGCAGCGTAGGTCCTGGTTCAGTAATATTTGCTAGCCTGTGCTGAAGGAGGTAAACAGAACCTTGGGTGTGTCAAGGGGAGGGTACCATGCTGAAAGGGGGGTCTGGGAACCATGGCAGCAGGAGATTGTGTCAAGACCCTAGTAAGGACAGGGGAGCATCGCCTATCATTGTCTTCAGATCCTGGAGGGGCTGTCCTGGGAAAGGGATTTGGGGTATTTCCTCCCACAATCAGAAGCTTGAGGCTTCAGAAAGGCAGATTTCAACTCTACTTAAGAAACCCTTCTTACGGTCAGAGTGCCCCCATTGAAGGATAATTTTGCCTCAGGAAGAAATGAGCTTGCAGACAGTGAGAAAGACAAAACATCCCATTTTTCTAGGGTCCTCGTGAGAGCAGACCAGCCCTTAGGCACAATGGCTGCAATTTATTGAACACCTATTATGTGCCTGCCACGACCTATGGGCATGTATTCATTAGCCTCATGTTACAGAAGAGGAAACTGAGGCTCAGAAAGGGGAAGTGACTTGTTCAAGGTCACATGACTAGTAGGTAATTGAGCTGAAATCATGCCCACGTATGTGATTCCAAACTGTGCTATTAACCTCTGTGCTACAAAGTCTCCCTGAACCAATCCAGGAATTACTACCTTCTCCCCGACATCCCTCCACAGCCTTCTCTCAGCTCCCTCCCCACCTCCTCCTCATGGGTTAAGTTTTAAGGAAGAAATAAATTAAAAATGGATGAGACGCCCAACACAGGGTGTGGGGTCTGATCCGATTAACACTGATGTTTCTTTCATGAGGGATGGGACAGTGATTCTCACCTGCAGCCGCCCAGGGTGTCTGTAAGTCACCAAGGCCACCTGCCTCCCAGCTCTGCGGGTTCTCGGACTCGCCCTGCCCCACCATCTGCCACCCCTTCCCCTCCTCCCGTGCTCCCTGTGGTCCAGCCATGGCTCCCAGAAGCCCCACCAAGCTCTGGCTGCATCTCCAATCCTGCCTGGAGCAGCAGAATGAGCCCAGGCTTTGGATTAGACCAGAAGCTAGATCCTGACTCTGCCTCTTACTATGAGACTTTAGAGAAGCCACGTAAGTTTGGCTTTCTCTCCAGTAAAATGGGGAGGATGCCTGCCTCACAGACTCACTGTGAGGTGTGAGTTAACCTATCTAGAGCTTGGAACACAGTTTATCTTCTCTTAGTGAACACTCCATCGATGGCTGTTACTGCTACTACTGCTGCTGCTACTACTATCATTATATTGATGAATGGAAGCATTTCTTGTCCTGAGTGCTTGATGACCAAAAAGAGAAATGGATGAAAATCAGGGAAGTGGGACTTGAGGTTCCATTCATGGAGGAGCAGGGCACTCCTTAGGGAAGCCCCAAATTTCTCCCCACCAGCCATGTTTACAGAGCAGGGAACAAGCAACAGAGTCAGACTGACCAGGGCCCTGATTATTGGGAGTTTGCCCCACCTAACTTTGCAACCAACTGAGAGGCAGATGGGAGGCCCTCAGATGGAGCCCAAAAGCACCTTGATCACTGGAAAAGCTGATACTGGAGGAAGTGGCCTCTATCTGAGGGCTGGGAGGTTTCCTATGGCGACCCCAGGGGTTGACAGACACACTGCCCAGCCACAAGGACACTGGACCCAGCAGCAGCCTCAACTGCCAAGGAGCAGAACGCACGTGGGCTTCCTGTGGGCAGCCTGTCTCCCTCCACCTCAAGCTGAGTCCTTGGCCTGGGTGCTTCCCCTATCTGAGCCCCAGTTAGCTGCTCTGTTAAATGGGGTAACACCAGAACCTTCCACACAGAGCTATGGCCAGGGTTAGAGGGTATAAATGAGGCAGAGGGGCAGCGGACCAGAAGGCTCCCTCCAGGGCTTTAAAACGCCCCATGTCCCCAGGGCTAGGACCTTTCACTGGATCTGAGCCCCCTACAGACACCTGGGCCCAGGTGACACAGGGAGGGGTCCAGGCACTGTCCTCAGCCCCCAACCATGGAGCAGACCTCAGCGGTAGCTCCGAGCCTCCTGCCTTGCGTGACAGACGCTGCATGTGGCTGTGAGGAGGAGAAGGAGGGGAAGAGGTCAGGAAGCCTGGGGCCCAGGGGAGCACCCGGCACGCCAGTCTCCCTCACGCAAGGGCTTGACACGCGAGAGGAAGGCATCCACCAGGCCTCCTCCTCCCCTCCCCTCCCCCCAAGCACATCTAGGGAGGGTTAGCAACCCCAGCCTCTGCCCCAACTCCAGCCTCCACTCCCTGCGACCCGTCAGTCCTTCTGTCCATCTGTCCTCTCAATGGGCAGACTGGCCACCTGCCTCTCCCTTGAACTGCTTCTTGGACTGTCACTGTGCCCGTCTGTCGGCCTGTGATTCTGTCAGTCTGCCTGTTGGTTGTCAGGCTTCTTGTAGGTCAGTCTGTCTATCCATTGGTCTTCCCCTGTGTTTTCCCACTAGGTCTATCTACCTGTCTTCCCAATGGTCAGACTGACCTCCCACGTCTCAGTCCACCTGTAGTCTGTCATCACAATCGTCTGTCAGTCTGTCTGTTCATTAACTCCCTTATCGGTCAGGCCGGCTGCCCATCTGTCTTTCAGCGTCTGTGTGCTTTCCTCTGTCTACCTGGGGGTCGATCAGTCCTGCCTTTCTATCTGTCTGCCCGTCCATCCACCTTGCTCTTCCCACTCCTCATTTTTCTCCATGTGTGGAGCTGGGTTCACTCATCACCAAAACCCACCCCTGTCTGCCACGGACCAGGGCTGGCTGCCCCCAGCGAAGCAGAGCAGACTGGCCAGCCCGCCCAGGAGCCCCTCCAGCCCTCCAGCCCTCCAGCTCCAGTTCCCCCCGCCCACCACCGCCTCCACTGCACAACCTCTCCCTTCTGTCGGCATCCACCCCCTCTCTCCAGCACTGGAGTGTTATAGAAAGACTTAGCAAAAGGTATTTAAGGGAGACTAGGTTCAAATTAATGGTGAAAATAAGGTTTTATGATTCCATTTCAGTTTTATTTCTCTATTAGCACTGAGCATCAGTTGTGGATGGCTGTTCTCTGCAGTATTTATGGTAATGCAGGTTAATGTCTGAGTTGGAGGAGCTCAATTAGCAAATTCATGGACAAGGGGGTCTGCTCGCGCTTCTCTTGCGAAGCCCGACGATTCATTAGCCACAGGGAGACTCTGAGTTTCATGTCCGCATACAAAATGCAGGCCGCCGTTCTCCCACGCGTATGGTGTCTGACTCAGAGCCGGTGCTCAGAGAGCCTGTGGGTCTGTGTTTCCGGCACCGGTCATAGTGCTTGGCACAGAGCAGGACCTCAATATTTGTTTGACACTCTGCACAGGGAACATGGCAGGTGTCTCCAAACATTGAATAAATCAACTAATCACTTTGTCCCCAGTGCCAGGCACAGAGGCTAAAGAAATTGGCACACCCTTGATCTCCTGTACCTCACATGGGGTTGCCACGTGGTAAATGCTGGATGAGTGTTTGTTGGGTGACTGCTAACAAACGAATAAATGAATGAGTGAATATCACTGGTCTTCTCCAGCAACAGGGCTGCCTACATCCCCAGCCTCCCACCCTGAGGGGGACTAGAAGAAACGAGATCTCAAGGTCCTAGTCTGGAGGCTCTAGGGCCAGAGGAGACATACAGAGCCCCTGCCCCCACCTTAGGGCCAGACTTTAACAGGAGGGGCAGCCATTTCCAGGTCTGTAGCTTTGGGGTATGCTGGGCGGGGCGTCCAGGTTGAGTAGAAGTGCGGCAGGCAGCACCAACCTGTCTTCTGCTAGTTTCTCAGCCCTCTTTTTCGGGGTAAGGAAGCTGATCAGGAAGAGGATTCTCCTAGTGCCTCACTGGAGACTCATCTCTTGGTGATGCAAAGCTGGGCAATTACTTCCGTTTTGCAAATATGGAAACTGAAACCCAGAGAGGGGAGGCTCTTTGTCCAAAGTCACACAGCAAGTTGGTGGCTGAGCCAGGATTTGAACACAGGTCTTCTGTGTCCTTTCTTCTACTTCTTGCTGCTGCCCAGCCCCATCCTTTGTCCCCTCTGGACCACTCCCACTAGAATGTCAACTCCATGAGGTCAGGGACCTTTTCTATGTTCACTGATGTCTCCCCAGTACCTGGAACTGGGCTGGCAAACTATATTAAGTGCACAGTAAGGCCTTATTGAATAGTAAATGAATGAATGGCTGGATGAATCCCATGCCCAGCCGTGAGGGCAAGAGCTTGACAATATTCATAGCATCTTCCACCTATTCTGTTCCTAGTGCGTGTGCCGGGTGCTGGCACTAGAAGATTGTTGCAGTCTTCCCAACAGCCCTGTGGGGCGCGCATTAACCCTGTCCCCACTTTCAGTTGAAGAACCTGAGTTTAGAGACCTGCCCAAGGTCGCATAGCTAGTGAGTGGCTGAGTCAGGGTCAGGATTCCAACCCAGTTTATTCTGTCTCCCAGCCCTGAGCCCACACCCACTGGGCATCTGCCCTGTGCACCCCTTGCTTGAGGCTGAGCCCACCCAGCTGCCCACCCACCAGCTACATTTAAGTCCAGACCCCGGACTGACGGCCCCCCGGCCCCAGGCAACATTCAGGGCAACCTCCCAGGGGCTGGAGCCAGTGCTGTGACAGGGAGACCAAGAAAGTCTAGGTCCAGGGGGAGCAAGGCCGGGCCCCGGGCCACTACCTGCCCACTCTGCCTGCCGGAGGGGTCTCATCAGTGTCAGCAGAGACCTCTTAGCGAGATGAGGTTGACATTTCCTGCACAGCCTGCCGTGGGCTGCCTGTCTCTCCCAGGAAGGGGCTCTGGTGGGAGGGGTGTGGCGTGAAAGGTAGATGTGACAGCCAGGCCCTGGAGACTGGCCCCGGGTGCCCTCCTTTTCCAAGTGCTTGACGAAGAAACAGATGCAGCTCCAGCCCCAAGCTAAGGACTTGCAAGAGGAGCTGCCGGCGTTTAGGGAGGGCTCCTGTGTGCCAGGAACCACATCTTATCCTTTATTCTTACAGCTGTGCACAAAGGAGGCACACAGAATAGCCCCGTTTTACAGTTAGGGAAACTGAGTCTCGGAGACATGAAATTGATTGCCTAAGGTCACACAAGCGGAGCAGTGGATGCAGGGCCAAATTCTGTTCAACCCCAGAGTCCTCACCCTTAAACTCCCCTCTCAGGGCCCTCAGCTGAAAAAAAGTAAGTCACATAAACGTGGCCCCTGTTCTCTGGGAACTTCCTCCTACTATTTAATGAGGTAGGAGAAAAAGCCCCTGGCTGGGGAGCTAGAAGACGCAGATTCAATCCTGCTACTACAGATTCCCTCTCTGTGTGACCTTGGGCAAGTTACTTAACCCCTCTGATCCCCAGCTGTGACATCCTCAAAATGGAGATTTTTATGCACCCACGTCTGAGAGGGATCATCCTGCCTGTCTGATCCCTAAAATCCCCTCCACCCTCTCACTCTGATTTCTTGGGCTGAAGAAGACTTTCATATTGAGAAGGAGGAGGTGGCCTGTGGCAGTCAGTCTCGGAGAAAACAAACAGCACAGCCTGTAAGAAGACTCCCAAAATGTGGAGTGGGGCAGAATCGGTCCAACCCTCATCAGGGATCTGATGAGCAGAGAGCAGTGACTTGCCCAAGGTCCCACGGCACATGAGCACCCATGAAAGGATCCCCAGTCCAGCACCTTCCCCTGTGCAGCTGCCACAGCAGTTAAAATGTTCAAAGAAATTTAAAGCTTTACCTTTGGCCCTTTTTTTTTTTTTTTTTTTAATCTTCATTCCTTTTTCTTTGAAGAGAACAGCACATTAGGGTTCTTGGAAACTTTTTTTTTTTTTTTTTTTTTTGTCCTTTTAAACAAAAAATAAGCAAACTCAGTCTAGAAGACCCTGAGGACAGAAATGGCATCTCGGCTTCCTCTCGCTACCCCGCTGGAGACCCAGTGGCTGTCTCCCCGAGTCCCTGGCGGCTGGCACCGTCATGGAAAGGCCCGCCGGAGTTGGGGGGGGATCTTGCTGGACCAGCTGCTGCATAAACAGCCAGCGACTTCAGACAGACTGGAAAATCAGGCATCACTTCAAAGGCTCAATGACAGTCGGCACCGGTGGTGGGAGCACGGAGGTGGCCTCCCCTGACGACCAGCCGTGAAGCGGAGGCTGGACTCACTGCTGTGCTCTCACCTAGAAACAGCCGACAGAAGGACGGGCACCACCTCATCCCACCAGCGAGCAAGTTCTTACAATATTTGTCAAACCCTGAGCTCCAGGGAGGGTGGATGATCCTGCTAGAGGAAGGGGAAAGGGGTGGGAGCAGAACGGAGCACTGGCCCTGGGGTCCGGGCCTAACCCCTCCCAGAGCCAAGCATCATCTGCAGAGCTGGGGCCTCGAGCCGCTGGGGAAGGAGCAGGGGAGGGTGGCCGTGGGGCTGGGAGCCGGGCTGAGATGGAGGAAGAGGAAGGGCCCAGCTCCCTCACCCAGGCGCCTCGGGGTGCCGGGCAGTGTGCGGCCACCGCAAACCTCAGGCCACGCAGTTCCGTCCCCCTTTACAGAGGAGGGAGGGCTGGACTCACTGGCCGCAGAGAAGCAGCAGGAAGCCCCACTAGAAAGGTTAGAGTGAAACAGAAGTAGTGGGGAGTGTGCATATGTGTGCATATGTGTGGGTGCACCCATATGTGTGTCCTCAGTACCACCTCTTTCACACTCACACCTGATGGGTGTATTCCTGAGGGGCTCATCCCACCTCAGGCCCCCACTACCCTCTCACTTCTCTCTGTCCTCCCTCCCCCTCCTCCACATCTGCTGCTCAGAGAGACGTTGGAATGAGACAACCCAGGTTCCAGACCCAGTTCAGCAACCCCAGGCTGTGTGACCTCAGACTAGGGGCCCCACCTCTCTGAGCCTCAGCTTCCCTGTCTGTAAAATGAGACATATTGCTCTGCCTTCTTGGAGCGGTGGAGGTGTGTGAAGCACCAAGCTTGTGTCTGGTACACACAAGCCCCCAGTGTACACAGGTCCTTCCCCTCCAACCCCCATCCTCTTCTTCCCTCTCCTTAGCTCTTCCCAACCCCTCTCTGTGCCTCTGTTTCTCCGTCTGTAAAACAGGGTTAACGCTGCCTATCTCCAAGGCTGGTGGTGAAGATTAGGAAAGATATGTTTAAGCAGGGCCTGTGGTTCCATCAGTCTCTGGCCGTGTTCTCTTCATCCTGTCTCAATGCCTGGCACATAAATGTAAGTTGTTAGTAGTGAATGAGGGAGGGGCATTGGTCTCACGTGTTTAACAGTTTGCACTGATCTTAAGTGTACAGCAAAATGGCTTAGTACATAGGTATACACCCATGAAACCACCACCCAAATAAAACTGGAGACCATTCCCAGCAGCCCAGAATGTTCTCTCTTCCAGTCAGTACCTGCCCCCACCACCACCGGAGGTAACCAACCACTATTTAGGATACAGCCAAAGTTTTAACCTAGAAAAGCTGCGGGTTTAGACCGCAGGGAGGAGAATGGATTGGAGGACGAGGCAGGGGACCAGGGCACAGGTATCCGGGCAGAGATCTAGCGGTGATTGCATTTGGCGTGGGGTGCCAGGAAAATGCTGGCTGTCAGAGAAGGCCCTCGAGCCTGGGGTCTCAGGGGACCCCTTCTCCAGAAGGCTTGCTGCCCGAGGGAGAGGCAGGAAGTGTGCACGGTGTAGCTTGTGGTCACATGCATCTTGGGGCTCTGGGCTGGGCTGCGCCAACAGAGCCAGAAATGTGGGCAGCTGCCACCCCCGGGTCTCTGATGTGACAGAGATGGAGACACACACGTGCCCGACAATTAATTAATTGTGACTTTCACCATGCAGCGGCCGCTTCCTATTGATCTACGCCCGTCTGGAGTGAGAAAGACAATTAAGAGGGAGCGCAGCGGCGGCAGCTAATTACCCACAGAATGAAAACCGTGCCTTTCAATTTATTAAACTTTTATCACAAAACTAACCTGGCCACCCCCTCCTGCTGAGAAGCCAAGGTGGGGTGCTCTGGAGTGGCACCCCAGTTAGCCCTTCACAGAGGCTGAAGGCCCTAGGAAGTCACGACACCTCATTGCCACAGAAGACCCTGTACACACCTGGGTTCTGGGAAACAGAGCTGGGAGGGGGGGCCAGAACCAGCCCCGGGGGCCTGAGGCCTGAGTTCTGAGTAAAATCAGGCAGCGGAGCAAATGAAATCAGGCAGAGGCCTTCCAGGAATCCAGAGGCTTAGCTGAAGGCAGGGAACATTCAAGCCAAGCTGCAAAGGCTCTTGGAAGTCACCCAGCCCCACCCCTCAGGTGACAGAGGCAGCCCGGCATGTGAGCAGGTCCAAGAGGTCACGCAGCCCTGGTTCAAACCTCAGCCAGGCCTCCTAGGACTTATACTGCCTGCCATTATTTAATGCCTGCACAGAAGAGACTGCCACTCCCATTTTACAGATGTGGAAACTGAGACTCAGAGAGGCAAAGGTGCTTGCTCAAGGCCACAGAGCTGTATACGGTAAAACCCAGTTTACACCTCTGCTTTCTTATTCTCTTAGTGCTTGGCCTGGGGCAAATGACATCACCTCTCAGAGCCCCCATTTTCTTATCTGTAAACTGGGAATGATATATATCTCCCAGGCAGGGAAGTTGTGAACATTGAGATTTTTTTTTTTTTTAAATCCCTGCCTGCCCTACAGTGTGGCTAACTGCCATCGCCTTTGGCAACAGGGAAGCTGAGGCCCCGAGATGGTGTCACGGACTCAAGGCCAGCACGCAGGCTGCAGAGGGAGCAGAGGCTACCCAGCCAGCCCTCTTTCTGTTCCATAAACGTCTCTAAGTTCAGACCCAGTTCGGCCTATTGTGGGATGTCTGTGGGGGACCCTGAGCAGGTCACCCGCGAGCAGAACTCTGATGCCCTTAGACCTGCCTGGCTTTGGGGATGTTCTTTCTTGAGTATCATCGCATGGAGTCTGCCCCCAGCCCCACGAGGCAGGCAGGATGGTGCTTGTTAGAGGTGAAGATACACCCCGAGAAAGAAGGGAGGGTCTGAGGTAGCATAGACAGAGCCTGGCAGAGCACCCAGTCTCCAGCCCCCAAGCCAGGGTTCCCTCTAGGTGCCTGGGCAGAACTAGTGCCCCAGCCTGGCTCTAACAGCAGCCTGGAACCCATACCCAGGCTGGCCCCAGAGGCCAACCCACGAGTTTTTGCTTCCTCTCTTCCCCGCCAGGTCAAGCCGGCCCCCGGAAAACCCCCCAGCAGCCTCGGTTCCTGTGGGAGATGGTGGGAACAAAGGGAAGGGTGCTGGTCCCACCAGTCCCCACCCCAGTGTGTGCCAACTCTCACCAGGGTCTCCCAGCAACTGTTGTCTGCTGGGAGCCAAGAGGCTGGAGAAATCGAGTGGGGCGGGGGGCGCCCAGAGCGGGCTGCTTTGAAGTCCATTTCCCAGGGGAGAAAATAGCTGAGCCAAGGCTGTTTGCACTGCTCTCCCTCCCAACCCCGTGCCTTCAACCCAAGCCCCCCACTAACACCCACAACAGCCTGGCAGTGTAGGCAGCAGGCACATTCTTTACTTCTTTACTTCGTGGAGACAAGGAGAAGCCAGAGGCTAAGCAGCTCTCCTTGCTTAAGTTGCCTCGAGGCAACCAGGCACCTGCTGACTTTGAACCCAAGTTCCTTCTTCATGCTCCTTCCCATTAACTTGGCCAAGTTTCCCTGAGCAAGCACTATGTATTTCTGGAATAAATAACATCTAGTATTTTGTAAGCACTTGCTATGTGCTTAGCACTATTCTGAAGACATTACTGTCTTGACCCCATTCAGCCTCAGCCCAGCCACACGAGGTGGCTTCTATTACTATCCCCATTTTACAGCTGGACACACTGAGGTGCAGAGAAGTGAGGAATAAAGTGACTTGCCTAATATCACACAGCCAGGGAGAGGCAGGCTCAGGATTTGAACCCAGGCTCTCTAGGCTGCTTCTCTAGCAAGTGAGCGAGGGTTGGGGGTGAGGGGGGGTGGATGAGAGGGAGGAAATGGTGGGGGAGGTTCCGTTCATGGGCCAGGCACTGTGTCAAGCTGGGAACAGGTGACTCTCACCTGCCCCTGCCCCTGCCCCCCAGGACTCACACTCTGCTGGGGCTTCTATGTGGGTCAAACAATTCAAAGTCCATTGTGACCCTTCTTGACCCACCACAGGGTCCACACACAAGGACCCTCCACTCCAGGCATCTCAAAATGGACAAAAGCCCTCTTACCTGGAATTCAGTGCCTGCGCCAGGGAAAATGGGGGAGTCCATGGCCCTTGTCCCCCACCCCTGCTTTCCCCCATTTTCTCTCTTGGGTAGGACATGGTCCACAGTCTCTTGTGGGTGGAACTTGGTTGTGCCTGGGCTCCCATCTTCAATTGCGTGTTCTCATGGAGAAGCTTCTGCGCCGGGCCGGGTCTCAAATCCCCACCCAATAGAGCAAGAAGAGGCCACGGAGCTCAGCCCTCTTGCCATGATCCCTCCCCACCCACCTCCCTTCACTATAGCTTTCAAGCTGGGTCTGGTTCCCGGGAGGCCTCCTGTCTTTGCCCCCCACCAGGGCTTGTTCGGTTCTAAGACCCACTCAGAAAAGGAGTATTGAGCTACTGACTCTGCTGCCTCTTCTAGCTTGAAAAGTCAGAGTGTGACAAGACTCAGGGAGTCACGTTACCTCTAATTCATCTCTCTAGTGCTTTAAACCAAAGAGTCTTTGGTCACCCAAGCTGGACACATTCTGGGGGGGCAGGAGGAGGACTCTCATTTTTGCTTTTCTTCAAAGGGAGATTATCTCAATATTCTGAAGGAAATTCCCTATTATGAAAGGGAGGGTGTCGGTGAGACCAGGCACAGATAATAGTAATCTAAGGTTTAAAGTAATCAGAGACTTAAGCAAGGGATAGATGGAGGGTTGGGCGCTATAGGGGCAGGAGAGAACACTGGAGGGTAGAGGTGGCTTCCTGGAGTCAGGGTGCATTCAAGATGAGCCTTGGGGGACGCGTGGATTTGGACTATGGAGATGGTGCAGCAGGGCATGCCAAGTGTAGGGGAACTGTGTCGGCAAAGGCATGGAGCTGAACAGGTAGCAGAATGGCCAGTGGGCCGTGAGCTGGGTGGGGGTCTGGTTCCTGGATCACTGAGAACTGGGGCTCCTGGCAAAGATCTTGGAGTGGCCCCCCAAGATGGTGGCAATAGTAGGGTCTCATGAAAGCAGGGACTCTAATAGATATCTGTACATCCATGTTCAAGGCAGCATTAATCACACTATAACCAGAGATGGAAGCAACCCACGTTCCATCAATAGATGAATAGATATTAACAAATAAAATGTGGATGATACATACAATGAAATATTATTCAGCTTTAAAAAAGAAGGAAATTTTGGGCTTCCCTGGTGGCGCAGTGGTTGAGAATCTGCCTGCCAATGCAGGGAACACGGGTTCGAGCCCTGGTCTGGGAGGATCCCACATGCCGCGGAGCAGCTGGGCCCGTGAGCCACAGCTACTGAGCCTGCGCGTCTGGAGCTTGTGCTCCGCAACGGGAGAGGCCGCGATAGTGAGAGGCCCGCGCATCGCGATGAAGAGTGGCCCCCGCTTGCCGCAACTAGAGAAAGCCCTCACACAGAAACGAAGACCCAACATAGCCAAAAATAAATAAAATAAAATAAATAAATAAATTTAAAAAAAAAAAAAAAGAAGGAAATTTTGACACATGCTACAACACAGAGGAACTTTGAGGACATTATGCTAAGTGAAATAAGCTGGTCGTGAAAGAATAAATACTGTCTGATGCCACTCATGTGAGGTACACAGAGCAGTCAGCTTCACAGAGACAGAAAAAAGAATATGATTGCCAAGGGCTGGAGGGAGGGGGAACGGATAGTTGCTGTTTAATGTGTACAGAGTTTCAGTTTGGGAAGATGAAAAGAGTTCTGGAGATGGATGGTGGTGACGGCTGCACAACAGTGTAAATGCATTTAATGCCACTGAACTGCACACTTTAAAATGGTTACAATGGTAAAAATTTTTGTTATGTATACTTTGCCCCAATTAAAAAAAAAAAGAGTGGACTCTCAAAGGTCAGGCATGGAAAGAGTGGGAGATGTGGTCAAGGCAGAGGAAGCAGTGAGGACACAAATCCTAACACCAAACAGGCTCTGGTGAAAGGCAGGCACAGCTTGCAGTCCACGCTCAGCCGCTTCTTAGCTGTGTGTTTTTAGGCAAGTCACTTGCCCTTTCTGAGCTTCCTTTTTCTCGTCTGCGAAACAGAGACAATACTAGCTATTTCTATTCTCTTGCAGGGTTGTTGCAAAGGTCAATTGTGGTCATAAAAACAGCTCTTCATTGAGCAATTACCACATGCCAGGCACTGAGTAAAGCGCTTTACACATATTAACTTGTTCAATTCTCAGAACAGGTCTATAAAGATGTATTTTTATAGTCCCCATTTTACAGATGAGACAACCAAGGCTTTAGGAGGGAAGATGCCTGCTCTGCATTACACAGTGGGAAGTAAAGGAACTGGGACTCAGACTTGAGTCATGATGAGAGCCTATGAGTACCCAGAGGGGAGTTGCTGTGGCCACCTTCTTCCTCCTCCTCCAAGAAGTCTCCCAAGATTCCCACACTGGGGTAACTCTTGTCTTACCCACTGGGAGCTCCCACCTCGGGTTTCTACACTGTCTGGCACCCGATAAGCCTTCCACTTTGGGAGTTATTTTTGTATCTGCCTCCCTGCCACAGAATTTAAGCTCTCCAGAGGTGAATCTGGGTATTTTTCATATTAGAATCCTGGGAACCCAGCCTAGACAACACAGAACTGATGAAAGTCTGGGCAGTGCTGGAGAGCTCAGCCTGAGGACAGGACCCTGGAGCTCAACGGGGATCAGCTGGGGAGGGTGTAGCCTGAAGGGTTCTTTGAGGGTGTTGTCAATGACAACGACAGCCTGAAAATGAAGAGGAGGAGGAGGGTGGTTCAGACTATGAGGCCAGCAACAATATCAACGTCATTATCATTCTGTGTCAGGCCCATCCTATGCTGTATGGGTCAGGAGAAGGAAGTTATGCTGTAGAAACAACCCACACCTCAGTGGTTTGACACCATCAAGATTTACCCATCGCTCCTGCAAAGCCTGTTGTGGCCCAGATGACTCTGCAGGGCAGTGGTCCTCCATGCAGACACTCAGCGAGCCAGGCCACTTGGATTCTGTGGCTCTAACCATCGCAACATGAGGACTCCACAACCGCAGCAGCAGAACAAGAGCGTGTTAGAGGATTTGCACCAGCAATGTCACTTATGCTCACATGTCATTGCACAGAACTGGTCCCAGACCCTGCCTAACTGCTAGGATGAGGTGGGGAAGTGCAATTCCCCTGTGTCTCCAGATGTGCAGAAGCTCTTAATATCTCACAATATGTGACAAACATTTCACATATCACACCTCACTTAACCCCTCATGATGATTCCTGAGCACAGACAATCCTGGGACAGTCAGTAGAGTAGAGGCCAAGGCTTTGGACTCCGGAGTCAGATCTGGCTTCAAATCCTAGTTCCACTGCCAAACAAGTGATGTCCTGGCTCCATTGGTAGTGAGCTCCCCCTCACAGGAGGTATACAAGCAGAGGCTGGATGACCACCTTGGTCATCATCATCATGGTACATTAATGTGTGATGTCTCCCAGAAGACACTTACATTTTATTTATTTTAAAATTATGTTTCATGGAAGTAAAATATATATACAGTGAAATACACATAAATGTACCATTTGGTAAGTTTTGACAAATGTGTACACCCGTGTACCTGATACCCCAGCGTAGATATAAAATATTTCCATCACCCAAAAAATTTCCTCGTGCCCCTCTCCCTGCTCCCCTCTCCCATCCCTGCACTTTAAAGGACAATGCTTAACTCTGAGAGATGATTTGACAGATGTGGGGTGTCAGCAGAGCCTGGACCAGCATGAGGTGAGCGAGGTGCCCAGGGCACACATTTTAAGGAGGGGTTCACTCTCGGAATCAGTTCGGCACTCACAGAGTCCTGAGCGATCGCCTCCTTACCCTAGTCCTGGCCCAGAATTTCAGGCCAGGCAGGAGAAATAACGTACCTGGGAATAGAAGGGCCATTCCTGAAGCCTTTCAAGTCACATGTCACAAGACTGACTGCAGCCCTGAAAGGCAGACTGGGAGAGGATGAGCCCCCCAAGGGGGCGGAGCCTTGACTCAGGAGTCTTTGGCCCACAGGGATGCTATGGGCATATTTTGATGCTTTCTGGTAAGAGTTCCCATTTACTGAACACTGAAATGCCAGGCCATGTTAGACACTTTGTGTGCTGTCCAACTCTCAGTACAAGCCTGAAAAGCGTGTCTTTGTATCCCCATCTTTCAATGAGAAAACTGAGGCTCAGGAAGGTGGGAGTGACTTGCCCAGGGTCACATAAGCAAGGACCAGTGGTGTGATTCAAAGCCAGTCCTCTCTGAGCCCTGAGCCTATTTCTCCCTCTGCCTTCCCGCAGAGCTCCAGACACAAGGACGGCAGGTGTGCTGGGGAGCCCCGAAGGTGAGCCCCCTACTCCTAGGCTGACCCCTCCAACCTCCCTAAACGTGACGGCCCAGGACCCCTGCAGCTGGGGTCACCGTTTCCCAGAGCCTCTCCCTTCTCAGCAGCCGGCGCCGCCAGCAGCTCTGACAGCCTTTCCTGGGAGCCCGAGAGGGTGGTTTGCATACTAGGGGTGTCATTTGCATATACTTAGGAAAAGCCTTCATTTTTCCCACCTGCAGCAAACTCCAGGCTGATTAGTTCTCCCCACGTTGGAGAGTTAATTACTCTCCCGTGTAGACTGGTGTTTATTTGTAATCAGCAGAGGGCTGGGAAGAGGGGGAGGAAACAGGCTGAAGCATCTGTCATTAGCCCAAATTCCGAAGCCGCCCCGTGGGTGGAAAAATGAGTAGGAGCTGATCACGGCAGACCTGCGCCCAAATCCCGGCTCTGCCCCTGGGCTTGCCCCCGTTCAGGGAAAGGAGAAGGGAGATTGGACCTGAGGTAGCGAAGTGTAGGACAATTGCCCGCTGTGAGTGGCTGGCAGGACAGAGGCGGAGGCTCAGAACGTCACACTGAAGAAAGCAGCGCCTCGGGAGTAGGGCATTGTCTGTCCCGGACATCTTCCAGGACCGCCTTAGGGTGGGGCTGGTGGCGGAGTCCCGGCCCCAGAGACAGGAGACTGGACCAGCTCTGCTGTGTAACACGGGAAACTGATTGCCCTCTCTGAGCCTTAGTCTTCCCATCAGTTCACCGGGGCTGACAACAGTAGTCTCACCTGTCCCCTGGCGGGGAATCACGTGAGGCACGCAGGGGCTGTGGAAAACATAAATCTCTACTCAGATGTAAGAAATATTTCTGAATTCCCAGGATGGAAATGGTCTCAGCCCCAGGGAGATTTAGTGACCTTCCCTCCCTCCCACCCCCACCCAACCCAACAAACCTGGGCTTTCCCCTGCTTCTCCTACTTCATCAAGGCATTTCTAGACACTTCAGCACCTGCTCCCCCACTTGTCCGATGGAAAAGGCAGGCCCAGCCCACCTGTCAAGATTGGAGAGGCCCTCAGGTGCTGTCAGAGCTCCAGAAAGATGCTGGGCTGCCTGCCTCAGCTCACTCAGGGCACCTATGAAAACGGCAGAAGCCCCACCTCACAGATTCTAATGCAGTACACGTAAGGATGCAGCTCAGGCAATGGTATACTTAACCAGCTCCCCCAGGTGACTCTGACCCAGGGAACTACTGCTTTGGTTCAACTCCTCCCTCTTTTTTACAGATGGGGAGACTGAGGCCCAGAGGGGTGATCTGCCCATGGACACCCTGCAGAGCTGGGAGTAGAACCCAAGTCCCCTGCCTCCGCCCATAGTGGCCTCTCCTGATGAAAGTCTGGGGCAGGGAGAGAGTTGGCAATGATATGGGGAGGGGGGGTCACAGTGGGAGAACCTGGCTGGGGTTCTTGGCTCGCCCACAAGAGCAGTGATCTTGACCCCCAGACGGAGATGAAGGCACCTATTCCCCTTTCCCCTGGGAGGCAGAGACAAGCATCCCCTTCAGCCCACATCTTCCTACCAAGATAGGCTTCCCAGTGAGCCAGGAAGAGTGGGGAGAATAGTCACCCACAGGCTGTGTGACCTCTGTAGGCTGCCAGATAAAATACAGGATGAATAATTTTTTTAGTATATCCTATGCATAGTGTTGTTTATCTAAAATTCAAATTGAACTGGGCATCCTGTATTTTTATTTGTTAAATCTGGCGGCTCTAGACCCATGAGCAAGTCACTTTACCTCTCTGAGCCTTAGTTTCTTCATCTTTAAAAATGAACCAAAATACTACCCTGTAAGGATACTGTGTAAATTAAGTGAGATGATATATGTAAAACGCTTGGCACAGGGGAGGTAAATTTGTGAAGCTGGCAAATCTTGCCTTCAGAGTCCCCATACCCAATACTTTTATCTCCTCCATTCCTCTCTCCCTTTCAGAGTTCCTATTTTAGACCCCCGATCTGCAGGATGCCAGTGAACATCTTCAGAAAGGTACCTGCTGTGGTGGAAATAACACTACCACTTACTGGCTGTGTGACCTGTGGGGATTGTTTACCCTCTCTGATCCTCATCTGTAAAAATGGCTTGTCATAGTACTACCTCCCTGGGGTTGTGATGATGAAATTTTTAGATAGTGTATTAAGCACTAGTACTAAGCCTAGCAGTAGGGCTCACTAAGTAGAGCCCATTAACGTCTTGCAAATGCACTAAGACACAACTTTAATTGTAAAACATCCCAGAGAAGGCAAAGTTTACCCCACGGAAAGAATGAGTAAAAGTGGAATTGCAGGCCAAGCGATGGGCAAATGAGGGAGGTCATTTCTGCGTGGCGAGTTGGGGGCGGTGGTGGAGGAGGATAGGGGGAAGAAGGGTGGCGGGGGATTTAAAGGTGGGGGTAGGGTGGGGCTTTCCCCTGGCTACTCCCCTTGCATCTATGTGAGCTCCTTTGAAGCTCGCATTATCCAGGCCTTCTGGGTGCCGCATTTCCTGGCTGTGGAGTCCAGGCAGCCCTCGGGACCCGGGGCCCATCCCCCACCAGGCAGAGGCCTGTCCTCCTTGCTGGCTCTCACAGCCTGCACTGTTTGTTTTCCAAACTCTCTCCTAATCCTCTTAATCTTTTTACATCTCATCTGCCTGCATGCCTGGTGGCTTCCATTAGCACCTTTCCAGCTCGACCTGCGATCTGTGATCTACTCGTTGGGGAATTTCTCCCAGAGCAGCTCCACCTGGCCCCTTGCAGTCTTGGCTGCTTCCTCCTGGGCAGCCAGGATGCTGGTCTCCAGCTGTGGCCAGCTGTTAGGGGAGCTTGTCTTCTTCGTATTTTTCTTACTCTCCCCGCAAAATCATTTGTGCTGTGTTTGGTCTTCTTTTTACATTTTTCCCCGCAAACTTCCCAACTGGTCTCCGTGCATGGCCCCCCGAGCAGCAGGTGGGAATTTTGCTAAGTGCCTCCTGCCACATGCCAGGTTCAAGCCACACTGATCAGAAACCTTGTCCCAGTCCGAGGGGTCACTGCCATTCCCCAGACACAGGAGTTCTCTCGTGCAAGAGCAAAAGGGAGGCAGATGCTGGATTTGAACCCACGCTGCCTCCGTCTCCACAATAAATCATTTCTTGTTCTACAATGCCCTCCGTTTTTCATAAAACAATCCCCCAAAGCTCTTTTATCTGCCGAGAGAGGCAAAGAATAAAGAACATGCACTGAAAACGTGTAGCAGTTTCTGACAGCTCCCTCCCCAATTCCCAAACATTCCCCCCCCCCCCAAAAAAAACCCTGATCTTTTGGGTGGAGAGAAGGTGAATGGAAGGAGAGATTCAGAAGGCCCCAGAGGACGGGAAGGATTTCACAAGAAAGCCAAGATTAAGACAATCTCCATAATAAAGAGCCGGGAAAAGGAGAACAAGCGGATCGGGTAGAAGGTCCAGGAGGTTTGTGCTTTTGAGGGAGAGGGAGTGGAAGAGGGAGGTGGGGGGCAGTGGATGGGACAGGAAGGAGTATCCACGTCAACTCCGTGTCCCCTTCTTGGTGTTCAAACAGTACAACAGGGATTTGAGCACATCCATTCACAGGGTGGCACAAGGAGGAGGGTTGTACGCGAATGTTCTCAGCAGCTCTCTTCATCATTACCGAAAATATCCACGAACAGGAGAAGGGCTACACGAAGTGCACTGCCTGCACGCAATGGAGTACTACTCAGCAATAAAACCGAACCGACACGAGCAATAAGACAGCCGAATCTCACAAGCATGTGAAATGAAAGAAGCCAGACACAAAAGACACACACTGAACAATTCTATTTACGTGAAGTTCAAGAACAGGCAGAAATAACCCATGGTGAGAGAAGTCGAAACGCTGGTCACATTGCGGGGAGGGGGGAGTACAGTTGTCCCTCAGTATCTGCAGGAGATTGGTTCCAGGACACCCCTGTATCCCCTCGGAGACCCAAATCCAAGGATGTTCAAGTCCCTTCTATAAAATGGAGAAGTATTTGCATATAACCTACCCACATCCTCCCCTATACTATAAATCCTTTCTAGATTACTTATAATACCTAATACAATGTAAATGCTATGTAGATAGTTGTAAATACTATGTAAATAGTTGCCAGCGCAAGGCAAATTCAAGTTTTGCTTTTTGGGAACTCTGGAATTTTTTTCAAATATTTTTGATCTGCGGTTGGTGGAATCTGTGGATGCAGAACCCTCGGACGCTGAGGGCTGACTGTACTACAAGGGGCACGAGAAAACTTGCTGGGGTGATGGAAATGTTCTGTATTTTGATCTGGGTGGTGGTAAAGGATATCTTCATTTACATGAGAAGCCATTGAACAGGGCACTTAAGATTTGTGCATTTTACCGTATGTAAATTATACCTCAATGTTTTTTGATTAAAAGAAAGGAATACAAGAACTTCAGAGTTACATTATATGCACATTTGACTATCTGTATTTTGCCTAGTAAAATTCAGAGTGAGAAAGAGCTAATGATACCAATGAAAATAAGGTAAGGGACGCTGCCCATCACTCCAGACCCTCAAGGAGCCTATTCTGGAGCGTTTTCCTGCGGTCCCCACGTCTGCCTCAAATCCAGAGCCTCTCGTGGTCTAAATGCCTCACCACTGAGTACAACTCTAAACCTTAAATATTGAATTTCTTTCTTTTTTTTTTTTTTTTTTTGAAATAGGAGGTATATATTAGCCAACTGATACGCAACTGAAGAAGAAGAAATCTGTTCTGATGTCAAAGCTAAAAGTGACAGCATAGAAGTATCCCGAAATGGTAATACAGTCTCCAACATGGCGCTTTCCTAAGAATTTCTTCCAAGGGTAATACTGACCATTTACAATTATTGCCTTATAGGCTGATTTTGGACCCCAGCCCTTGAGTGAGATGTGACTCCACCATAAGGAATTTGAGTAATTTAGAAATTATTTTTCTGGTTATTCCTTAGACCCTTGGCTATACTGTGGGATGGGGCCCCTGGATCCTGACCTCACAAGCATGACAAGGGGTTTCCTCTCATCCCTATATCTCCTACCTCCCCTCCAAGAGCCTGAGCTCTGGAGAAAAGGAAGAGAAAGCCATCCCCTCTGATTGAAGGTGTCCCAGCTGTGACATTCACAGGGCTATTGCCAACCCATTACTTTTCACATTAATGATATGTTTATTACTATTGATGTCTTTTATTTCTTGGGAAGTGTTTATACTCTTGTAACAGCCTGATAAGTGAAATCATCCAACACTTGGAAATAAGGCAAATAGATAACTGGTGTCCTTTCAAAGTCAAATTCGAGTAGTGTCTAACAAGCCTTCCTAAGGATCATCTGACACTCCAGGGGAATGTCACTTTGCTTGACTTATTACTTACTATTGATTAGGGCCCAGGCTCTATAAAGATAGCTGTTAGCTGGTACAAAACTGATAAGTTGCCAATTATTTTTGTCTGGTAGAGATGCAAATGATTTCTTTCTAATACAGAAGATAGCCCCAACGTTAGGATTTTATTGCCCTATAGAACATTAACCAGTTTTGTATGTAACTTAGCAACCTTATGAATATTCCAGAATTCTTGGTTTTTCGGTTATTGTTGTTTTTGTTTTTACTGAATCTTTTTTACCATATATAGGTATATATAAATTTTTTTCTCATATCCTTCATTGCACTAGCTTTGTTCCTTCATTTATAAGCTACAAAGAAAATTCACATGAGCTCACTATGTATTTCTATATGAATTGTGTATTTAATATTTTGAAAACTACATTTTGAGAAGCCTTTCACAGTATTTGTTTTTCCCTCATGCCACCTCTGCCGTTCTCTGCTTCCCACCACTCTCTCATCTTGAGAAAGTGAGGCTCAGAGAGGTTAGGTAACTTGCCCAAGGTCACACAGATATTATTCATAATGATGACTTATTTTAATGTGGTGTTTGACAGTGTAAACTTCCTCATATATTCATATAATCCCTTGACAGCTCACCGAGGGGACTGTATCATCCCCATTTTACAGATAAAGAAACTGAGGTCTGGAAAAGTGATGTGGCTTGCCCAAGGTCATAGAGAAATTCTAGTTCCCCTAAGCCCCTGAATCCTGGGGAGCAGTAGAGGGTCTGGCAGGAGGAGCTCTGGGTCCCCACCCTTAAACCAGAGCATCCCCGTCTAGATTTGTTGTATATATATTGTATGTCACACAAGATTGCAAATGAAAAAGGAGTCCCAAAGGCTTGAAAACCCTGGCCCTAGACTGTCTTCACCTGCCCAGGTACAATAGCCCTCCCTCTTCTCCTCCTCCTCTTCCTCTCCTCCTCCCTCTGGAAAGCAAAACAAAACATCAACAACGACAAAAAACATGGTCATGGGAAGAAACAGAAAGACATGGTCAGCCCAGGCCTGAACACATTGGTCTCCAGTCTGGAGGAGACAGAATCACTCAATCTAAAGAAAAACATTCTCCGGGTCCAGGCTGTCAATGACAAAGTGAGCTGTGCTGACAGGTAGTGAGCACCCCGTCAGTGAGAGTAAGGCTAGATGATCCATCCAAATGTTAACAGCAATTCTCTAGATGGGCTTTTGTCGCTGATTTTTAAATGTTGATAAAAGCTAATTATTAAGTGGTCACCATGTGTCCACTGTTTTGTATATGTATTATGTCATTAAAACTTTATAATATTCGACAAGGTAGAATCTGTTGTTTCCAATTTACGAACAAACAAACTGAGACCCCAGGAGGTCAAGTATCTTTCCAAGGACATGCAGCTAGGAAGTGGCAGGTCTAGGAAGTTGATTACTGAGCTTCCCATTACTACTGCACTGTTCTTCTTTCTTCTGTATTTCTGTATTTCCAAGCTTTGGCAATGAATACATGCTGCTTTCATAATCATGAAAAAGTCTTACAAGTTACTGATTTTGTAAAGGTTCCTTCTGCCCTGATGTTCTAGGCCTCTATGGGTCTCACAGCCCTGCCCAGTATCCCCACCACGGCCCCCCCGGCAGACTCCCGGCTTGCTGTCCCTGTCCCCACACCATCTGTGGCTGGGGTAGGATGTCCCATGTCCCAGTCTTGCTGAGGTCTGCTCAAAATGTCCCTTGCAGGCCTGTGACCCTAGGGCAACACTGGGGGCAGTTCCAGGGAAGGAGAAAGGGAAGTGGGAAGGGATGTGAAAGTTGGCCACAGGCCAGCACCGCCCTGCTGGCTGTCCCACAGGGGTCCCTGGGTGAAGGGACGCGAGTATCCAGTGCGTTGACGACCAGACGCAGGTGAGGCCAGCGCTTGACAGGGAGGGAGTTGTAAAGTTCAGGGAACCAGGAGGGGTGGCCCAGGAGGCTGGACCGGGCAGGGAGGGAGGGAGAGCTCTGCTGGCTGGTTCTGTACCAGGACAGTGTTGCGGGGGTGGGGGGGTGGGGGGAAACGACCCTGATCTAGGACCCAGAATGAGTGAGTGGGGGGACCTTAACTCCAGGGGCTTGGGGGAGGGGGGAGGTAGTGACAGACCCATCAGCTGTAACCAAAGTTCCTGGGTCCTGCCCGCCCGCCCCCAAAACACAAGAAGCTGGGAAAAGGCTGTGGGTGTCAGAGCCCAGCAGAGGGGTCCCACGAAGGGATAGTGGGTGGCAGTCAGCCCTCTGTCCTCCAGTGGGTGCTGAAAGGGGCCGAGTGTGTGGAGGAGGGAGCAGACGTGTGCGTCAGGTGTTTGTGAATTCAGGTATCTATGCGCAGCTCTGCCATCTGGGTGAGAGGGTGTAAATTAAACGGGGAGCAGGCACTCAATAAATATTTGTTCAGTCATCTGTAGGAGTGTATGACTGTGTGTGTCCAGGTGAGTGCGGGGGGGGGGGGCATGTCAGTTTGGGTGTCAGTTTGTGTGTCCAGGAGTGTGTGGTGGACTTTTGACTTTGCTTATTGTGTCGTGTAGGTGCGTGAGCAAAAAGCTGTGTTCGTGTGTCTGAGTGTGTAACTATATGGGTATGTTCAGTTGCATGTGTGTATCTGTGTGAGTTTGTGGTTCTGTGTGTGTGTTTGGGGTCCCTGGAGCTGGATGGAGGGTGGACATTGAAGGCCCTCGAGGAGGTGTGTGTGCAATGGTCGGGGAGATGATATATATAGATAGACAGAATTGGGCGGGGTTGGGGGGTTCAAGTGTGGGTGTTGGGTGTGCGTGAGTGTGTGATGTCCAGCCTGTCCAGGCCCTGCCCGTGTCTCCACAGTGACACCATGGAAGCCCCCTGGGGCTGGCTGGTGATCGGTGTGCTGGCCATATCCCTGGCCTCTTCGGTGACCCAGGACGTTTGCCGAGCACAGGATGGGAGGGACGGGGCCGCAGGAATACCCGGCCGACCCGGACGGCCAGGCCTCAAGGGGGAGCGAGGGGAGCAGGGTAAGCCCTCCCTCTGGACCCCAGCCCCTCATCCCTGGGCTTCGCCTGGCCACCAGGGTGGAGGCTTGGGACGGCACTGAGAAACAGGAGTCCACCTGGGCCCACACATGAAGCCTCTCCAGTCTGCACTTGGTCCCAGGGGCTGAGGGGGGCCTATCCTTCTTCCAAGGCCGTGTCCACAGGCCCCAGTGGCCTCTCTGTATCCCCTTTACTGCCCGGGTCCTCTTTCTTTGGCCTCACCTTCCTCCTCTGGACAGTGGGTCACTGCAAGCAATGAATATGAAAGGTCCCAAAGCTGTGTTCAGTCCTTGGCCTTTGTTCACTTACCAGAAAGATTAATGCCCTTGGCTTTAGACTCAGGAGCCCTTGTCTTGCTGTGTGACCTTGAGCGACTTACTGATCTCTGAGACTCAGTTTCCTCATCTGTAAAATGGAGAAATAACCCCACCCAGCACATCGAGAGGGATCAATTCATGGCAACTATCTTTTTTGCTTCCAGCTTCCCCACAACTCTGTCCCTGCTTCCCCCTTCCCTGCCCCTTCAGGCTTCAGAAACTCTCATGTTCTAGAAAAAAAGGCTAAGGGTGAAGGGAAAGGGAGGAGGGCACGACCAGAGCAGGAAAGGAAAGTCTCATGTAATCGCCCTGAGCCTCCCAGTCCGTAGCAGACCAGAAAGATCTGCATAGGCATTTGCAAACCATCTGCACACAGGCGTCCTACATGTAGTCCCTGAACCTGAAGAAGTCAAGGTCAGTGCCCTGGGGGGAGTGTGGAGTGCAAGGCTGTGGGCAGGAGTACCGTGAAGCCAGTGGACTGCTTTTCCCAGAACCTGACACTCCCAAGTGCCTGCTCACATTTCTCTCCATTTTACAGATAAAGAAGCTGAGGCTCAGAGAGGTTGAGACACGTGCCCAAGGTCACCCACAGCCAGTCAGAATCAATGTCTTGAAGGCCCAGACACTCCCCCTATCCTCTATCCCACAGCCGTCCGGGGTCCCAGCCACCTCCCTGAGGTCTGGAGGACACTAGACCAATTGGGACTCTCACTCCCAATCTGGCCTTTCTCCCCACAGGGGCCCCTGGTATCCGGACAGGCGTCCGTGGCCTTAAAGGAGACCAGGGAGAGCCTGGGCCCCCTGGAAAACCTGGCAGAATGGGCTACCCAGGGCCCAGCGGCCCCCTGGGGCCCCCTGGCCTCCCAGGGTTGAAGGGCATCAAGGGCAACCCAGGAAACGTCCAGGACCAGCTGCAGCCGGCCTTCTCAGCCGTGAGACGGAACCCTCCGATGGGCGGCAACGTGGTCATCTTTGACACGGTCATCACCAACCAGGACAGCCCATACCAGAGCCACTCGGGCCGGTTCATCTGCACTGTGCCGGGTTACTACTACTTCACCTTCCAGGTGGTGTCCAAGTGGGACATCTGCCTGTCCATCGTGTCCTTTGGGAGGGGCCAAGTCCAGCATTCCTTGGGCTTCTGTGACACCAACAGCAAAGGAATCTTCCAGGTGGTGTCCGGTGGTACGGTGTTCCAGCTCCAGCAGGGAGACCAGGTCTGGATTGAAAAAGACCCCAATAAGGGCCGCATTTACCAGGGTTCAGAGGCCGACAGCATCTTTAGCGGCTTCCTCATCTTCCCATCCACCTGAGCCCCTCCCCACCATGGCCTCCGCTTCCTGCTGTGTGACCCTGGCCCACTCACTCCACCTTTCTGGTGTCTATGCACTACTCTGTAAAGTCGGGGTGCTGTTGCTTTAGCTGCCTGAAGGAAGATCATTTCTTGGAACTCTTCCTGGAATAAATACCTGAGTCCATGTCTGCTGACCTTGAAGTTCAGTTGCTACCCTGGTCATTGGGAGGGAGGCTTAAGAATGACTACAATTATTGAGTGCTTACAGGCCAGGCCTGCATTTAATATTTTACAATAAATATTTAGCAGGTCCTGGGAGCCTCATCGACCTGGGCTCAAATCCTGGGCCACCATTTACTTACTAGTTGTACAATTATGTGCATTTTATGTTACTTCAGTGAATCTCAGTTTCCTTATCTGTAAAGTGGGAATACTAATTGCACCTTCCTCAAAGGGTTGTTGGGAGGATTAAATGACTTAATATATGAAAATTACAGAGGAGTGCCTTGTGCATAGTAAGGGTTACATACGTTTTAGCCTTAATTATATTTTGTTTAATCTTTACAGTTGAGCTCTGAGGTGGGTATTATGACCCTATTTTACAGAAAATGAAACTGAGGCTAGGGGGCTGGGACAAACTTAAAGCCCAAGGTTAGTGTGTAAGGGGAGAAGCTGGGGTTTGACTCCAAGTCTTACTGACACCCAAGCCTGTGTGTCTACCTACTACCCTAGCCAGCCTCCACAGACACACGCCTGACAATTGACACGTGTCATTTCCAACGCTCAACCAGAAAGGCAGATCCAAGGGCATCCAGAAGTCTTCCTGAAGCCAGGTTTCCCGAGGCCAGCGCTGGACTTCTACCCGGGCAGGCACAGAGGCTGGGGCTGGGTATCCCACCTGGGCTGGGGACTGGGAGGGTCTGGAATGTTTGTGGTGCATTCCCAGGGTCCCACTTAGCCTGTCTGGGTGCTGCTCAGAAGCAAAAAGCCCCACTATGGCCTCCGTATGTGAGAAAAGTAAGGCGACCAGAAGTTCAGTCCTGAAAATGTCCAGCGTCCTGTGCTTTTTCCCAAAGGAAGCCGATTTTACCTTTGTGCTGCACACATTCACGTATGCACACACATGCACAAGAATACACATCACACTTGCACACACACCTCCTGAGATGCACGTGGACCCACATTCCTGGACCAAGACTCGTCTACTCCTCACCCACACACCCACTCCCTGAGACCCACCGGGTGCACCCCTGGATGCACTACTTACGCCTCCAGACCCACAGACGCACTCAAGGATACACATGCGTCATACCCGTGCACACCCACCTCGTACACCCATGTGCCCCCATCAACCATCAGTAGTGCTCTCACACACACGTGTTCCAGACACACCCCTGACACGAAGGTGCACACACCCTCCTCTCCCTCTGACATGCATGTGCCTTAGAAACGCCTGTGATCTCCAAGTCCTCACGTACCCACCACCTCCACGCCCGCCTTCCCCACACACTCAAGACCCACTTGGGGGGGAGGCCCAGGCCCATCAACAGCCTTCGGGGGTCAGGAAGAAGAGAGTAAAGCTCTGCAGCCCCAGAGCAGTTCTGGACTCCTCAGCCCCCTTTGGGCCTCCACTCCGCCCCGATTCTCCCCCTGCCCACCCAGAACACACACACCCACGGACTGGGAAGAGAAACAGATCTGTGAGCACCTACTGTGTGCTAGACATTTTATAACCATGGATGCATTTAATCCCAACAAAATCGATGAGGACCCTCAGGCTCACAGAAAGGAGACATCTACCCAAGGTCACACTGCCAGAAAGTGGCAGGGCCTGAATTTGAACCAGGTTTGCCTGACCCCAAAGTGAAGGGCTTCTTTCATTGCAACAGGGCTCAAAGACAATGTCAGGGGTAGGGGGCCCGTAAGAAGCTGGAGAGGCCAGGCTATAGAAGTGGTGGTGCAGGGAGTGCCCCGCTGCTTCTTACCCTAAATTCCACCCATACCCACCCCTCTTTGCAGAGGCAAATCACTTGCCCCTCTGGAAGGAGGGGACCCAGCCGCAACCCAGGCGGGCGGGGCAGGGGCGGGCTGAGCGCAGGCTGAGGCTGCCACCTGCTGGAGAAGCCAGACCCGGGCGCGAAGGAGGTGAGGACTGAAGATGGGAGAGAGGCCTGGGTGCCATCGGCCGGGTCCCCCACCCCGCATAATGCTGTGTCCGTCATTTCTGCTCTCTCCAGCCTTCCACCCACCTGGGAATTCCAGGGCCAAGTACATTCACGTTCTTGCTCTTGTTGCACACTCTGCAGCCCTGTGCCAGAGGGTGGAGAGCCAGCTGGGGAGACTGAGGCCCTGAGGGTCACCCAGCAAAGCAGGGGCAGGGCTCGGAACTCTGCTCATGGCTGGCACAGGGCTAAGCACTGTGTATGCGTTAGCACTGCCCTGCATGGAAGCTACTGGAAACCCTCATTTACAGAGGAGAAATCAGTGCTCGGGGAGGTCAAACCACTCACTCACATGGGTGGCAGGAGTGGAATCAGCGTTGGAACCCTCCACTGCCCATCACCTCCTTCCTCTCCGGAATCTCATGTGAGGAGAAGAAAGAGAGGAGGGGCCTCTCTCAGCTCTGCCAGCCTGGCCTCGACTGGCAACCCCTCACTAGCCATAATAGGCTCTGAGACAAGAGGCCAGGGATAGAGGTGAGGGAGGGGGTGCTGGCAGGGAAGGTGGGATCATCAGGGGCCCCAGCAAAGGAAGAGGCACCAATATGAAAAGCCTGGTCCTCCCCCACCACCCAGTATACAGATGGGATGACTGAGACCTAGGGGCCAGTGGTTTGCTGAAGGCCTCGGGGCCAGGGAGTGGCGGGGCTGGAAGGAGAACCCAAGGCCGCTGACTTTGTAGCCAGAGGAATCTGTCGGCCACAGCAGGCTGCCTGCTGTCAAAGTTTGCCCTGGATGTCCACCCCCAAGTAAGGCAAATGGGAGGGGACATATGGAAGTCTCTAGAATAAGACCTGTCACTTCACAAGTGCATATGAGGCTTGTTTCTGAGGGCAGCTAAGCAGAGGGGTCAGAACAAGGCTTTGGACCCAAGAAACCATTCACTAAGTGACTTTGGGCAAGGGTTTTCACTTTCCTCAGCCTCAGTTTCCTCATCTATACAGGGGGAATTATAACTTCCCCCTAGGGATCTTGTGAAACAACGGGGTCTCAGGCACAGTAAATGGCAACAAACAGGGATGGGCATTAGCTGGGCTGAACTTGACTCTAGGGGAAGTCTGCCCAGGCGGCTGATGTTTACACGCACACACACATATACGCACCCTTCAGCAGACCCGGGGCAGCGGACATTTCCTCATTTCAGACACTCATGACCTGGAGGTGGAAGGGCACAGGGACATCACTGCGGTCAGCCTGGCTCAGCACCCAAGAGAAAGTATTGAGTCAGGAAAAATTATGGGAAAGGGGATGTGGTACTGGGGAGAGGAGGGGAGGGAACAGCGCAGTCTGCCCAGGCCCTTCTTGCTGTGTCCACGCTGACACAGTGTCCTCCTGCCTTGGAGAGGGGAAGCAGATCTGAGGACATCTCTGTGACCAGACCAGAAACCTCCCACCTGTCCAGGTGAGGGCAAATGGCAGCTTTTCCCCGCTGCCACTTCCTGAAACGTGGCCCCAGGGACAGCCTGATTTGTGAGAGGAAGGAGGGTCCCCATCTCCGCTAAGCCGGGGCCTGAGCTTGAAGAAGAGGCCCCATTCCCCATCCACTGTGCGGTCCCAAGGGGCGAGGGGCCGGGGAAGGGAGGTCAGCTCCTGCGGGCTGAGAAGGACGACTCCTGGGGAGAGAGAGGGTGAGGAGGGCAGGCCGGGGGCTGGGGGACAACTCAGCTCTCTCCCCATCCAGCTCCTTCCCCAAATGGACATGGGGTCCAGCTCCTGGCCCCAACTTGTACCAAACCTGCTGCTGCTCTTGCTGGCACTGCCGCGTGGGGGCCAAGCCGGCACAAACTGCTATGGGATCGCCGGGATGCCGGGCCTTCCCGGGGCCCCAGGGAAGGATGGGTATGACGGATTGCCAGGGCCCAAGGGTGAACCAGGTGAGTCTGCTGGCCTGCTGGGGAGGGGTCACCTAGGGCCTGGGGGCAGGAGTCGGAAGTGTCCATCTGGGGCTGACTCTGGGGAAGGTGGACAGCTGCTTGATGGAGAGGAGTGTGGTCCCTCTGGCCACGCCTGCTCCCAGGGCAGAGTCTTAGCTCTTGTGGCAGGTCTATCCCCTCTCCCCCTCAGAGCCCAGGCTCCTCAGTTTCCCCATCTGATAACGGGGAGAGAACAAGAGCACCTGCCCTAGAAGGTGGCAGGGAGGATCACGGAAGACGATCCAGGTGAAAGCCTTTGGCAAACCCTAAAACGCTCTGCTACTATTGTATTCCAACCCCTCCACGACTTGCCCTGCAACATGGACCCCAGTGACTGTATACAATGCCCAGGTGGCCAGGGTTCAAGTACCAGCCCCACCACTTCCCACTGTGTGAACTTGCACAAGCTACATAACCTCCCAGTGCCTCAGTTTCCTCATCTGTAAAATGGGGAGATGGTAGTACCTACTGCACAGGGGTGCTGTGATGATTAATAAAATTAAATATAAAACAGTACTAGCACGTGGTAGGTATCAGTAAGTGTGGGCTATGGTTGTTACTGCTGTTGTCATCTTTGTTTTTATCAGAGATGTGTGCTCCCTTCACTCCCTAGGATTCTGGGTAGTTGGAGGGGTAGGGAGTAAGGAGTCAGGATCCCAGTCACAGAATCTTCTGTCGGAGATTCACGGGCAAGCCCTAGCACAAGTGAAAAGGGCTGAGGACATGAACGGGCACTAGTGTTGGGTGAGAACTGGAGTCTGCTGGTGACTTGTCTGGGAGTAGGTGCACATCTGGGGGTGGAATGTGTCCAGAGTGGGCATGAGGGAGGCTGGGGTGTGCCTGGGCAGAGGTGACAGGGGTGGCAGAGGCACTGGGCGAGGGAGGCCAGTGGAGGGGAATGTCCTTAGGAATTTCCCACTGTCATCTTCCCTCCTGGCAATAGAGTGGAATTGTACCAACATTCCAGAAGGAATTCTCCAATTCAGGATGAATCAAATGAAGCCCCCAGGTCTGCCATTTTTCCAGGACCCTGTACTTCACAGCTGTCTCTGGCCATCTCACTGTGTGGGATGGCTGATGGACACCAATTTTTTTTTATATAAATTTATTTTTTTTAATTTATTTATTTTTGGCTGCTTTGGGTCTTCACTGCTGTGCGCGGGCTTTCTCTAGTTTCAGAGAGCAGGGGCTACTCTTTGTTGAGGTGCGCGGGCTTCTCATTGCAGTGGCTTCTCTTGTTGCGGAGCATGGGCTCTAGGCACGTGGGCTTCAGTAGTTGTGGCTCACAGGCTTAGTTGCTCCGCAGCATGTGGGATCTTCCCAGACCAGGGATCCAACCCGTGTCCCCTGCACTGGCAGGTGGATTCGCCACCACTGCGCCACCAGGGAAGTCCCGGACACGAATTTTTAGCTCCTAATTTGTGCCAGGCACAGTTCCAAGTGCTCTATGTATATTCATCTCATGAGGTAGATAAAATTAACTCTATTTTACAAATGAGAAAACTGAGGCCAAAATCCTTTGAAGGAACGATTTACTACCATTTTACAAATGTCAAAGCTGAGGTTCAGAGAGATAGAGCAACTTGCCCGAAGTCACACACTGAAATCCTGTCCAACTTCCAAGGCCATGCCCTTAACCGCTACCCTGCACTGCCTCTCAGGCCCCCTCCCCACTGCCGTATCCCACCCCTCCCTAGCTGGTTGCTGGAAGTCAACCTGAAGCATGAGACCCAGCCCTGCTTAACATAGCTGACAGCCATCACCGAGACCTGACATTACTGAGCACTGCCTATGAGGTGCTCGGTACGTGCATTCTCCCACCCCACTCTGCCAGCAGCTCTGTGGGATCCGTTCTATTATGCCCTTATCTCAACTGGGCAAACAGAGGCTCTGGGAGGGGAGATCACCTGCCCGGGATCACGTGGCCTGACGCTTAGGTCTGCTGGGTTCTGATTCCCCACTCCTAACCCTGGGATCTAAAAGGCTCACAAGCTGCAGAAGATCCATCACAGTAGGTCTGCACAGACACCCACCCCAAAGGAAGTCGGAGGAGGAAGCAGCCACAAGGGCCAGCAGGGGTGGTCAGAGAGGGCTTCTTGGAAGAGGAGACTGGAGCCAGGCCCTAAAAGATGAGTATGGTTTGGACAAGGGGAGAAGCTCTTAGGGGCTCAGATAATTAAGGCGGTAACAAGAGTCAGACACTGACTGGGACTAGCCAGACTTGACTGTGAGTCCTGACTCCACCTCCTACCAGCTGCATGGCCTTGGGCAAGTTTCTGACCTCAGTTTCCTCATATGTAACATGAAGTAAGTTGAACCAGGCCAGTTGTCATAGGGGTTGAATTGGGCTGAGTGGGGCTGGGGGAGCTGGGGAAAGGCAGCTTCTGTGGTTCCATCCGGTGGATCCCATGTGCTAAGCTGGCCTGTGCCTGGGTGGTTCCAGCTCAGAAATGGAAACAGGTTTTGTGGGGCTCTGAATCTCATAATATGTTGAGGATCCTCTTTAAGAAAAGTAATACAGAATTTGATGCGGGGGAGGGGGGAGGTTTCACAAATCTACACATGCTACAAAATTGTTTTAGAACTATAAACACACAAATAATGCATGTAAAAGTGGAGCTCTGTGGATCCTACAAAGGTTAATTTCTTGGTTTTGATTTCGTACTTTCGTTATGTAAGATCGGGGACAACTAGGTAAAGGGTACATGAGACTTCCTTGTCCTTTTTTTTTTTTTGCAACATCCTGTGAATCTGTAATTATTTCAACATAAAAAGTTGAAAAAATTATAAATATAAAATTATGCAAAGGGTCTTGAAGGGGCCAGTGCAAGTAAATGGGGCCCAAAGCTTAAGTTTTATGACCTTTCCAGGAAATCTGCCTCTGACGAATCTTCTGATTTTTGTCAAGAAAAACTAAGAACCTAGACTTTTAGTTGAGGAGTTATCTGAGGCCGCATGCTCTCCGTGGGCTGACAGTCGTGGCCTCTGGCATGCTCTCTGAGATGCGGCCCAGCTCTGCCACCTCCTGAGCAGGCTGGTCCTACCCTCCTCTCCATCACAAACATGGAAACTGAGGCCGAGACGAGGCCGTGCTGTAGCCAAGGTCAGAGGGCAAGACCATGGGGAGGCAGGATTTGAACCAGGGTCTCTCTCCCCTCTTCTCCCTGCACACTGCTCGCAGGTGAATAGGCCACCCTCTGGGGGAAAGAGAGTCCAGAGACCAAACCCTGGTGACATGTCCCCTGGAGGATAGCCCTGTCCCTCTTCCCTGTCCCCTGCCCCATCACTTCCTTCCCACCTGCTCTCTCCCCAGGAATCCCAGCTATCCCTGGGACACGCGGACCCAAGGGTCAGAAGGGAGATCCTGGCACACCTGGCTATCCTGGGAAAAATGGTCCCATGGGAACCCCTGGAATTCCAGGGGCTCCCGGCAACATGGGACCCCCTGGGGACCCGGGCGATGAGGGCAGGTACAAGCAGAATCACCAGTCAGTATTCACTGTCACACGGCAGACAGTCCAGTTCCCGGCGCCCAACAGCCTGGTCAAGTTCAACTCGGTCATCACAAACCCGCAGGGGGATTACAACACAAACACTGGCAAGTTCACCTGCAAAGTTCCCGGCCTCTACTACTTTGTCTACTACACGTCACACACGGCCAACCTGTGTGTGCAGCTGTACCGCAGCGGTGTCAAGGTGACCACCTTCTGTGACCACATGTCCAACAGCAAGCAGGTCAGCTCAGGCGGTGTGCTGCTGCAGATGCAGGTGGGCGAGCAGGTGTGGCTGGCGGTCAACGACTACAACGGCATGGTGGGCACTGAGGGCTCCGACAGCGTCTTCTCCGGCTTCCTGCTCTTCCCTGACTAGGGCAGGCAGGCCTGCTCCGCTCCCCGGGGCCACCCCATCTCCCTCAGCTTCCCTGCAAGAACCCACTGGGCCACACATCCTTGCTCAGGTCATCTCGCCACCGGATGGACTCCTCCTCCAGGAAGCCCACCCTGCCCTCCTGCCCTGAGTTCTCTCCCTCCTCCAAGCTCCTTCAGGAGTCACTGCTTTGACACTTAACCAACACCTTCTGATACTGTCATTAGTGTTTTCCAAGTCTTGGAAGAGGCAGAGAGATACATGAATAAATAATTAAATCAAAGACTATGCACGGCTCCGAATCCTCACTGCCAATTCCCTAAGAAGTAGTTACCTTCATCTTCCACTTTGCCCCTGCCACAGCCATCTGTGGGCTCCAGATTCAGGCATCTAGCTGGTGTTCAGTAAAGCTTGGTGCCAAGGTTGAGACGCTCAGCACCATTTGGCCATTTGGGAGAGAGATGGTCAAATGTGGCTGAAGGCTGCAAGGGGTCCCCAAGGGGCCATCTGCTGTCACTTGTTTGGGTGAGAGGCACTGCTGTCATTAAAGGTATTCGTGCTCACAGGTAAACGGGAGAGTGTTTGAATTCCCAGACCTATGTTGACCGACGTTGAGTTTTGGGAGCACCCATCACAAGAGGGGTTTGGGCTCAGGCAGGCTCAGTACAGATGAAGGCAAGATGTGCAATGAATTTGTGCTGAATTAATGAGTGAATTGGGGTGAATGAATGAATGAGTGAATAGTGGGTAAATGAATGACTAAAAGCAGAGGGAATGAATAAGTAAAAAAATCATAATAGTTAACATTTATTGAGCACTCACTATACACCAGGCATTATGCTAACGCATCTATTAAATGATTTAATATTCGTAATTGTGCTCTAGGTGGGCATGGATGGGTGAGGGAGAGAGTGAGAATCTGACTCCTGGATGTCTGATTTTCCCCGAATAACTGAGACTCTGGGGGCCCCCAGGAGACCATCCAAAACCACTACTGCCCACAAGCCATCAGGGTTTCTCTGTGAGACTCCTGAACAGTTGGGCCCAGCTGCCCCGATCCTTGTTGGAGGACCAGGAAGCCGGCCGTAAGCTGCTGCACTCTCGCTGCACTCACCATGAGAAGGGGTTGACAGTTCGGGTTCAAAAAGATAAAAAGTGTAACTTTCCTGTGCAGATTGAGGGTCCGGCCTCAGAGCCCAGTGAAACCCAAGGCTCACTCAGGCCAGGGAAAACCACCCCAGCCTGATTGGGCTCTCAGCTTGGTTCCAAAAGGCCCCACAAGGCCCCACAGAGCTCACAGAGGCATGAGATGGGCTGTAACAGCAGAGGCTGGAGCTCAGCTCTCCAACCACCGCCATCCACTTTGGCTCCTTTGTTCCTGAAGGAAGCTGTTTCACACCCCCATAGCTTTGCCCATGATGTTCCTTCATTCTGTAGAGCCCCCACCCGGCTCATACAAATCCTCTGTCCACTTAGATAATACACACTCAGCTGTCAGGAATGAACACAAAGATCACCTCCTCCATGAAGCCTTCTCTGATTCTCCCCTTCGTGTTCCCACAGGGTCCTCCACCGACTTGGACCACAGATTCATGACTTGTTAGAGCCCAGGTTCCCAAATCTGGGGGTGCAACAAAATTACCTGCAGACTTATTTATAAAATAAAAAAAAACAGATTTCTGGACCCAAGCCTGTTACACAAAGGGGTTTGGGAAGGACTGCTATTTCCAGCAAGCTACAGGCTGTCTACATCTCAGGAGTGGGTCACAGGACAGCTCTTGGGACTAGGGGAACCTGCATTGACCTGTTTCACCAATCAGCCTATTCTGAAAAATTGAAAGTTGCTCAAGGTTGATTCAAGGGTGGCAGCGGCTCCAGAGGCAGCAGTGCCGGGTCCCCATGGAGGTGCTCCTAGAGCTGTTTTCCTGGAGCAGTGGAAGTTCTGACCGCAGGGTCAGGACCGATCAGGTTTGTGTTCTCACCATAGCGCAGGGGCCAGTTCGGTTCCTGTTCGTGCCCTGAGATCTCCCTCATCCCCCTGAGTTTCAGGAAAATGGCTGAAGCTAGTAAGCCCATGATGAAGAAAGCTCCAAAATCTGTTCCTTTGGAGAGGAATAAGAGAGAAAAGGAACAATTCCGTAAACTCTTTATTGGTGGCTTGAGCTCTGAAACCACAGAAGAAAGTCTGTGGAACTACTACCAGCAATGGGGATATCTTACAGACTGTGTGTTAATACGGGAACCTGTAAGCCAAAAATCAAGAAGATTTGGTTTCGTCACGTTTTCATCCATGGCTGAGGTTGATGCTGTCATGGCTGCCAGACCTCATTCCATTGATGGGAAAACGGTTACACCCAAACGTGCTGTCCCAAGAGAGGACTATGGAAAGCCGGGGGCTCTTGTCACTGTGAAGAAGCTGTTTGTTGGTGGAATTGCAGAAGATACTGAGGAACATCATCTTAGAGATTACTTTGAGAAATATGGAAAAATCAATGCCATTGAAATAATTACTGATGGGCAGTCAGGCAAGAAAAGAGGCTTTGGGTTTGTTGCTTTTGATGACCATGATCCCGTGGATAAGATTGTGTTGCAGAAAAATCATACCATCAATGGTCATCATGCAGAAGTAAGAAAGGCCTTGTCTAGACAAGAAATGCAAGAAGGCCAATGTTCTAGAAGTGGAAGAGGAAGAAACGCTGGTTTTGTATATTTTCATGGTGGTGGGGGAAAGTTTGGAGCAGGAAATTTTGGAGGAAGGAACTTTAGAGGAGGATCTGATGGATATGGAAGAGGACATACATTTGGGGATGGCTATCATGGGTCTGGAGGTGGCAATTTGGGGGTTAGCCCTGGTTATGGAGGAGGACGAGGAGGATATGATGGTGGATATGGCAACCAGGATGGGAGCTCCAGAGCTGGTTATGACAACTATGGAAGAAGAAATTATGGAAGTCAAAATTACAGTGATTTGGAGAATTATAAGCAGAAACCCTCTAAGTACGAATTACTGAAGAGTGGAAAACTTAGTGGCAGCAGGAACATGGGAGGATCATATAGTGGAGGAAACTATGGTCAAAGAGGCAGTGGAGGAAGAGGGGGTTATGGACAGACAAGATGATTGTGAGCTTCTTATTTGCCATGGGCTTGACTGTATAAATAGAGAATTACAGCCCAGAGGTAACAGAAGAGCTTTAGGTTATCGAAATAACAATGTTCAGGAAACCCTTATCTCAGTCATGCATAAATATGCAGTGATATGGCAGAAGACACCAGAGCAGGTACACAGAGCCATTTTGTGAGCGGACTCAATTATGTAAGAACATTACCTTCCTGTGGAGGAAAGGCTATAAAAAATGCTTTTGAAACAGTTTCTCAGCTTTTGAATTGTTGTGTCTTTCCAGTGGTCTCTATAAAAGTGTGGAAGCATCCCTTCTTTGATAATGTCAATTTCAAAGTTTTGGGTGACATGTGAAACCTTTTTCAAGATTTTTCTCAAAGTTTTGAAAGACTATTAGCCAGAACCATGGTGTAATAAGACATAACATCATTCTTCTAAAAAAAACTCTATTTCGTGTGTAGAGTTAAGAAGCTGTTGTACATTTAAGATTTAATAAAATAATTCTAAAGGTAAAACAGTAGTAGTTTGTCCTCTTTGATAATTTTGCACTTTTAGTTTTTACCTTTTAAATGTTTTTCTTGTTTTATGATATCAAATTTTGAAGTGTAATGATATGACTTACCTATATTATGAAATGGTTACCAAAAAAAACTTTTTCTTCTTGTGATGAATAGGATCTATTGCCTTAACAACTTTTATAGAATCCTACAGCTGTGCTCATTTTGGTCTTCTTGTACATTCCATCTTTTGTAATGGTGAGTAACTGGTCATGTATCTATTGGTCATTTGTATATCTTCTTTGGATAAACGTTGATTCAGTTCCTTAGTCCATATTATAGTTTGATTATTTGCTATTGTGGCGTATGAGTTTTTGTTGTACATTACCTGTTTTGTATTTATTTACCTTATAACTGGAAGTTTGTACCTTTGAACAACCTTTATCCTGTATTTCCCCCCACCGGTTTTCTGCTGCTGGGAGCCACAAGCATGATGCATGATTTTTTTTCTGTGAGTTTAATCATTTTTGGGGGGATTTCACAAATAAATATGATCATACAAAAAAGAAGGGTTTGGGGAGGACAGAGACATGGGTGGGTGGACGGTCCGCCAGGTGAAGTCAATGCACGAGGTCCACCACCTGGCTTTTCTGCACTTATTTCCTTACAGGTCTGCATCCCTCACCGGACTGTGAGCATTCTTGAGGGTGGGGCCACTTTGCTACAGGCCAGGCGCATAGTAGGGGCATGGGAAACGTGTCCAATGAGAAGGAAGGAGAGATGAAGACACACACACACACACACACACACACACACACAGCAATAACAGAGGCCAGGGCCTAGGAACTCGGCCCGGTCCGCAGAGTCTGAGAGTCCCTGGCAGGGACAAGGCGGGGGTCAAGGGGGCCGCTCCACCTACAGCTCACCTCCAGCAGCCACTTAGCAGTCCGCCCGGCAATGCCGCAAGTGATACATCTTTCTTCTCATTTCTCTTTTGTTTAAAAAATCAATGCACTGTTTATGTAGGCCACGGTGTCAGATCAGAAACCTGTACTTCGGAAACGACCATTTTTGTACCATTTTTATTTTCCATAATTGTTTCTTTGTTGTTCTCTCTTTGCCAGGAGAGACAGGCCTTTGAAAATGCCAGCTTGTCTGCTGGGCTGAGGGGAGCTGGGGGAGGGCTTTTAAGGGGGGTAGCAAGGGTGGGACAGGAGCTAGTACGAGGCACCCCAAGGAGCAGGAGGCCTCTTTCAGACCACGGGATGTGGAAGGGTCTTAGGCTTCCCTTCCACCCTCTGTAGGGATTGTCCCCTCTCTATCAGGGATGCAAGCCAGCGTTTTAAGGGTACAGAGGCCAGTTGGCTCTCACTCAGGGGCCAAGGGTCTCCCTAGCTCCTGACCCCTAATCCAGGCATGGCTCCTGTGCCTCCAGGCTCCAAGATTTCTGTCTTCTCTTCAGAGAAATCCCACTACTCCCAGGTTTGCCTTGGGTACCTGCTGAGGGCTGGGCACTCAGCTAGGCCCTGGATATGCGGGGTTACCTCACTGGCCCCACAATCACCCCAGGAGGGGGTGCCCATGCCCCTGACTCATATACGGGGAAACTGAGGTCAATAAACACGCCTGACGCCACATAGCTAGAAAGAGGTAGGCCTGGGATTCAAACTTAGGAGGGGCGGATTCCAAAGCCCGTGCCCTGACCCCCCCACCCTGCTGCTTCCTGTTCTTAGGCTCATTCTGTTTCTACCCCAAATTCAAGCCCATCTTTTCCCATTTTTACCAGCCACCAAATCATTGGAGGGTCTATAGTTGGCTGAACCCAGAGACCCTTGGGTTTTATCACACGAGTCTCTTCTTTCCCTATCACCCTCGGCAGTAAACACTTAATTTCCGCCAAGAAGCATCCACAAGCCCAACGATTTTCTCTCTCTAAGCACAGATGTCAAGAGAGCCCTCCTGACCTATGGCAGCTCCTGGGACTTGCTGAGCAACCATCCCTGAGAGGGGCATCACGTTGCTTTAGACGCAGCCTCGGTAAGAGGGCTGATATCCCGGTGCCAGGGATGCCTGGCTCCAAGTCCTGCATCTGCCACTAGCGAGAGCTGTGGGCTCCAGCAGCTACTTCTTGTGACATTCATCACAGGAGCAATGAACCATTGTGTCCCTTGATGTTTAATACCGGTCGCCCCCAGGAGAAGAGACACTCCATGGGGCAGGACCCAGGGCTGATTTGCTTGTGGCTCTATCGCCAGTGTACATAGAGGCTCATGATAAATATTTGCTGAACAATGCTCTCTCCCCTCTGGGCCTCGGTTTCCCCATATATAAAATAAGCGGCCCGGGCTGGGTGACCTGCAAGCCCCTCTCCTGCCCGAACTTGCTGTGATTCCAGGATCTACAAGCAACAGGCTCCTGCCTGTGCCTATTGCAGGCATCAGCTACAGGTCTGCTGGAAGCAGAGGAAGGGGTATAAGTAAATAATGACCACATTTTAAATTCATTTTTCATTATTAGATTATTTTCTGAGAACAGGGAAAGAGCCGGGGTGTAGAAGGGAAAGAAAGCAGAAGAGATGAGCCCAGGAAGAGGAGGCCTGGGACATGGTATGATATTAACAATTAACATGTGCACTGCACTTTACAGTTTACCCTCCTCTTTCTCCTCCGCTATCCCATCTGAGCCCCCCAGTGCAATCTGTAGAGCAAGTGCAATTATGGTCCCACCATATGGCAGAGGAAATTGGGGCTCCCTTGGGTTCCCTTGGCTGAGAATGTTTAGTTGGTAAGTGGCAGAGCCAGCATATGAATCAAGGTTCCTGACTCCAAATCCAGCCCTCGGGCACCAGGCCAGCCATGTTTCCATCTCATTGAGGAACACCCCTGTTCCTGAAGAAATTCATGAGGTCAGGGGCCTTGGCAGGCAAGCCCCCAGTTGTGGACATTCTCCCGGAACAGCCCGTTTCCCCCGAAAGCTGCTGAGCTGGCAAAACCAAACTGGCCACCCACCCATCCTATTTACAGTAAACCCCTCCAGATTGCAGAAACGGGACCTGAAACTGCCTGAGGACAGCAGAACAGGGTGAGAATGGGGTGACAGGGAGGAGGGCCGGCCTGCTGGGCCCCTGGGAGGGGACTGTCAGGGGAAGGCCCTTGTTCTCGCTGGAGAATGGAACTTCCGCTTTGGACTGAGAACAGGAGGCTCCCGGCTCCCCGTCCCACTGCTGCCCAGCCCAGCGGCATCAGAGGACGCCAGGTTCCCAGGTGAGGATGGGGCTCGGCGCCTGGGGGGACTGGCGGGCAGGACCAATATGGCAGAGGGTGGTGATTCCCAAAGGCTCTGCATCCCCTGCCTCAGAACCACCTGGAGTGTCTGACAGTGAGGATTCCTGGACCCAATCTCAGACCTCGGGAGTCAAACTCTCTGGGGGTCAGCTTGGGAGTCTGCTGCCACCTGGGGCCCCAGGTAATGGGGAGGCACCAGGATAAAGGCTTTGGGGTCACCAAGACTGGAGCTGAGCCCTGCTTCTGCCTCTCAGGTGCTGGTGATCTGGGCCAAGTCACATGACCTCTCTCAGTCTGGACGCTCTCTGAGGATAACAGAACCTTTCAGGGCTGCTGTGAGCCCTAAAGGATATCAGCTCAGCCAGCGCTGTCCCCCATGGGGTTTGGATGGGTTTGAATGGGGAGCGGGTTTGAATCTCAGCCACACCAGGGCTGCGTGACCTTGATCGAGGTTCCCGCCCTCTCCACTGCCCAGTTTCTTCGTCTGTGAAATGAGAAAGCAGGGGTGTTTTCCCAGGGGGCTGCTGTAAGGACCAAATTAAATGAGAGAATGTGGCCTGTGAAGTGTTTGGCACAGAGCCTGGCACCTGCTAAGTGCCCAACGCATTGATTATTAAGGGTGTCAAATTGTCGTTGTGTAAAACCTCCAGCCAGATAAGCAGGATAATCCCCAGAGCCACCCTCTCTTGGGAGCGTGACAGAGCCTAAGCCGGTCACTCGTGGCCCTGGTCACACCCACATTTGCAGTCCCCCTTTCCTTGGTACCCAGTACAGCCCCTGGTCTAGTTCAGCTCCTGGTCTGAGCCATGAACTGATTAGGAGCAGACCGAGGGGGCTGAGGCTGACTTTCTGAGCACATGAGCCCCACATCAGCAGGTTTTTCTGGGCTGGCACAGGCCTCATGAGGCAGAGGGGGCAGGGGTCTGGCCACAGCCCCACCATTAGCCAGCTCACTGGGTGATTTGGGGAGGGTTGTTTTCTAATGTTTGCATCTCAGTTTCCTCATCGGCAAGGTGGGAAAATAATCACAACCCACTTCCCTGGAGTGCTGTGAGGATCAGAAAACCCCAGCTACGGGTCTGAACTAGAGCCCAAAACCCTATGATTCTTCCCCAGCCATGGCCTCACCTGGATCCCCACGGTTATCTTGGGAGATGAGCAGGGACCCCTCTGCTCTCCTATTTTAAGAGCAGGAAACTGCTCAGCCTTTGTGGGCTGAGGGATAATGAGGGAAAGGCTTCCTGGAGGAAAAATGCTTTGACCTGGGCCTGGAAAGATGGAGAGAATTTGGATCTGGGCAAAGGTGGAATGGGCTGCCTCAGAAGGTAATGAGCTTCCCATCACTGAGATGGTACAAGCCATGGACGGAAGGGGCCTTGGCAGAGATGTTATTGAGGAGACTTAACAGTAGGCTGAGGGTCCCTCAAGAAGTTAAACACCGAATTACCATAAGACCCAGTAATTCCACTCCTGAGTATATATTCAAGAATTGAAAACAAGTTTCAAACAAATCCTTGTACATGAATGTTCACATTAGCACTAGTCACAGTAGGCAAAAGGTGGAAACTTCCCAAATGCCCATCAATAATGAATGGATAAACAAATTGTAATCTGTCCATACAATGGAATATTATTAAGCCATAAGAAGGAATGAAGTACTGATCCATGCTACAATGTAGATGAACCTCAGAAACATTATGCTAAATGAAGTAAGCCAGACACAAAAGTTCACAGTGTATATAATTCCAATTATATGAAATATCCAGAATAGGTAAATCCATAGAGTCAAAAAGCAGATTGGCGGTTGTCAGGGACTGAGGGGAGAAGTGGGATTTGAGGGTAACTACTTAGTGAGTACAGAATATTATTTGGGTGTTATTGAAGTGATGGAAATATTTTGGAACTAGATAGAAGAGGCGGTTGTACAACATTGTGAATGTGCTAAATGCCACTGAAATGTTCACTTTAAAATGGTTACTTTTATGTTATGTGAATGTCACCTCGATTTAAAAAAGAAAAAAAGAAGAAGCTAGGCGTTGGATTAGATGAATTTTAAGGTCCCTTCTGTCCTGAGAATCGATGCCATGGGCACTGGCCATGCTGACCAGCTCAAGACAGCCCAGGGCTTCTTCCTCGTTCCCCGGATTAGAAAGGGGCAAGCACCGTCCTCTCACCGGGGCCCACAGCCTTTGGAGGGACCTGAGAATATTCTGCCAGAAGAGGTGGCCTGGTGCACCGGCAGGGACACCGGCTTCCACGCCATACAGGCCTGGCTTTGAGTCCCGGCTGCGGTCCTTCCTGTGTTACCCTGAGTGAGTGACTTGGCCTCCCTGAACCTCAGTCTCCTCTTCGGTGTAGAAAAATTGGTTCTTCCATGCAGGGCTGCTCTGAGGATGTGACGTGGCCCGCTGTGGAAGCAGCATAGGCAGCCCGAACTCAGAAGTTCTAATGACTGAGAACACTTGGAATAAAATCCCAAACCACAGCTATCAAGACCCTGACCTCCGGTCCTCCGACCCCTGACTCCCCTCTGGCTACACTGGCCTCCCTGCTGATCCTCCACATTCCCGACTCTGTGCTGCCTCTGGCCCTTTGCCCTCCCTGTCCTTTCCTCCTGGAACATTCTTGCCCCAGCTCTGTCTGAACCTTCAGGTCTCGGCCTAAACATCACTTCTCAGAGATGCCTCCCTTGTATAAAAAAACTTTCCTGGTGGGAAAGTCTATAGTCTACAGACTATAGACTTTCCTGGTGGTAAGTCTGTAGACTTTCCTGGTGGGAGGACTTCCCTCACAAAACCAGCCCTCCAGGCACCCTTTCATTTCGGCCAGGGCACTCACCACGGTCTATAACTAGTTCTATTGACTTGTATGTTGACCTGTTTATCGTCTCCCAGACCGTCAGCTCCATGAGGGCAGGGACCACATCTGCCTTGTTCATCAGCGAATCTCCAGCGCCCAGAACAGGGTCGGGGGGATAAGGCACTCAGTGAACACAGGAACAAGTGAAGGAGTGAATGAACAAACCATGGCCGTCACCTACCGCATCTTCCTGTCCTCCCCCCCGACAGGAAGCAGCTGAGACAGGGCCGTGATGAAGACCCCGCGGGGCGGCGCCCCAGTGCTGCTGCCGCTGATGCTCCTGAGTCTGCTCCACGCCTCCCGGGCCCAGAGTGGCTGCACTGGGCCCCCGGCCATCCCTGGCATCCCGGGCATCCCCGGGAAACCGGGCTCCGACGGCAAACCAGGGACTCCAGGGATAAAGGGAGAGAAAGGTACTGTGGACTTTGGGAACAGACTAGTGTCACTGACCAAGGTCCCATCTCTTACCTCCGAAGTCCCAGTTGCCCACCTTAGGGATTGCAAAACACTTGCAAATCCATCAGCTTGCTGAGCCCTCCACAATAACTTTGCAAGGAAGGAATTCTGATTCCCATTTTACAGATGGGAAAACTGATGTCCAAAAGGCTACTGACTTGCCCAAGGGAACCCAGTAAATGTTGAGGCTGAGGCCAAACCATGGCTCTCTTACCACTAAATCCACTGCAGTCACACAGTCCTGGGTTGTTACCTCCAGGGTAGGTGGCTTCGCCTCTCTGAATTGCTATTTCCTCACCTGTAAAATGTGGATAATGATTCTTTTTCAGAGTTGTCACAGGGTTCAAATGAGACTTCCTGCCATAAAACCCTCCTGTAAGATGTAGTCCATGCGTTCATTTAACCGTAGCCTTCCGCTGTCCTCACATAATCTCACAATCCCACAATCCCACAAAATATCATCATGCTCACGATCCCACAAAATATCATCATCCCCATTTTACAGATGAGGAAGCTGAGCCTTGGAGAATGTGACTCAGTCAAGGTGACCCAACTAATAATGGCAGATGCGACATGAGAAACACATCTGCCTGTCCTCTGAGCCCATGTTCACAGCCACTATACTCTGCCACTCTACTGGAAAAGGTTTTATCTTGTGTTCTGCCAAACCAAGGAGGAGTAGCTGTTTGGAGTGGTGGAGTGAGAAGGATTCTAATACTCGCTTCCGGGTTCAGCAAGAAAGAATGCGTGATTGATGAGGGATGTGTGCCATCAGGGAGGGGGTGGAGAGGGATAGCACGTGTGCCCAGAATTCCTGATCCCTGCTCCAGGCTTAAGCCTGTATGAGCTGGTGAGGAGGGCAGGTCCAGCACCTTCCTGAGGGAGACACCGCTCCCCACCCCACGGGCATCGGTCCCCATTACTGTCAAGCACATCTCAGACTCGGAAAGCTGGGCTGGAAGGAGACTCGGAGGCCCTCCCCGACATCCCGTCCTCTTGTTCACAGATGGGGAGCTGAGGCCCAGAGAAAAGCAGGGACCTGTCTGAGGTTACGCAGCCAGGCTCCCTGCCTCCCAGCCCAGCTCTTTCCGGGTTCTCAGCGACCTCTGGGCCCCTTATATCTCTTGTCTCTGCCTTCCAGGGCTGCCGGGGCTAGCTGGAGACCACGGTGAGCTTGGAGAGAAGGGGGACCCAGGGTTTCCTGGGATTCCGGGAAAAGTCGGCCCCAAGGGCCCCGTTGGCCCCAAAGGTGCCCCAGGGCCTCCCGGAGTCCATGGCCCCAAGGGTGAATCAGGAGACTACAAGGCCACGCAGAAAATCGCCTTCTCGGCCACACGCACCATCAACAGCCCCCTGAGGCGGGACCAGGTCATCCGCTTCGACCACATGATCACCAACACCAACAACAACTACGAGTATCGAAGCGGCAAGTTCACGTGCAGGGTGCCCGGCCTCTACTACTTCACCTACCACGCCAGCTCTCGAGGGAACCTGTGCGTAAACCTCATGCGGGGCCGGGAGCAGACACAGAAGGTGCTCACCTTCTGCGACTATGTCTACAACACCTTCCAGGTGACCACGGGCAGCGTCGTGCTCAAGCTGGAGCTGGGGGAGACCGTCTTCCTGCAGGCCACCGACAAGAATGCCCTGGTAGGCATCGATGGGGCCAACAGCATTTTCACCGGGTTCCTGCTCTTCCCAGACGCAGAGGTGTGACCTGTGGGTCCAATTCACCCCCTCCCCTGCCAGCCACGCTCTCTTTACCCCCAACACCAGCCCCCACCTGGCCAAAACACACAGTAGGGCTCCATGGATGTTGCTGAATGAATGAGTAAATAAACTTTTCAAGGCCAAGGGGCAGTGGTCTAATTCAAATCTGTGTCCCAGCGACTGGCACATGGTAGGTGCTCAGAAATGTTGCTTGAATGCTGCTTGAATGACTGAACAATGAATGAATGAATGAGCTCTGAAAGCAGAAGCTCTATCTAGTTGCTGGTGACTGGAGGGCCAGACTTTGTGTCCAGTTCTGTGCCAGACACACAATGGGAGATGGGGAGGGAACACCATCTGTTGAGCACCTATAAGCTCCAAACACTGGGCTAGACCCTTTCCCCCTTCTCTCATTAATCCTCGCACTCATCCTTGGAGATAGGTTAAATCGTGCCCAATTCACAGAGGAGAAAACTGAGGATCAGAGGGATGAAGGGGTTGCCCTCGATCCCACAGAAGAGCTGGGAGGGCAGGTCTGCCCACTGATAACTGAGACCTCTTTCAAGACAAGGCATCTAGGCCCCTAAAGGGGTATTCTCTGTGTAACGTCACAAACCTCCATCCAAGGGATCAAGGAGCCCTTCTTCAGTCTTAAGTGACCTTGGAATCAAGACCCTTCCCCTTCTGATTCTCACCACATGCTCTCCCTCCCAATGTCTTCCCAGCCTGGCTCAAGCTCAGCCATCCAGTCAGAACACACGTCACTCCCCTGCTCAATAACCTTCAGTGGCTCCCCACTGCCAAATGGACACAGTCCCTGCCCACGAGCCTGGCATTCAAGGCTCTCTATGGATTGACCTTCCTTCCGTCCTTCAATCCTTCCTCTCCTGGACAAAGAATATCTCCACTCCAGACCAGATGGGCCCTTTCTGTCTTCTAGGCAAGACACATGCTTTCCTGCCTCGATGCCCTTACTCTCACTGTTCCCCTTCCACTCTGCCTATCTAGCCATCCTTTAAAACCTCATTCAAGCCACACCCTCTCCCTAAAAGCAGACCATGCCAGTCCTCATAGCTCTTACCCCTCCAACCTCCTCTAACCCCATTTCTCAACTGTTCAAGTCTGAGCACACACTGCCTGCATCTAGCATTTCACTCATGCTCACCCCGTCTCCCCAGCTAAGCTGTGAGCCCCTTACCCTGCTCATCTCTGAACCCTTCCCAGCCCTGCACCTGCTCTCTGCAGCCCCTCCTACTAGTCCCACCCACCAAGACTCTCAACCAATCCTGACGAGAGGTAGAAGGGATTTAAAGCACTTCAGCCTATCACATAGGGTTATGGCACCAGTCCAGCCTCCTGCTTGGCTAGGCTGTTTCTCAGGATTCCGTTCATTGGGTGCAGCTTCTGCCCTATCTCCTGGGCTTCAGGCCTGCCCCCAACCTCAGACTCTTCAGAGGGGACCTGGATTGAGCCTTTTCACCAGGGGCTGGGCCTTCTTTCTCCTACTCAACCCTTTCAGTACAAATTCCTACTCAACCCTTTCAGTACAAACTGTCTGCCTGGTCTTTGTGTCTAGTAAGAATTGTTATAATAATAACAACCACACCACGACTGAGTTACTGTGTACTTAGTGTTTTGTGTGCATTAGCTCATTCAATCCCCACCACAAACCCTGGGAGGCACATACTATTATCCTCATTTAACAAATAAGAATCTGAGGCTCAGAGAAGGCAAGGGATTTGCCCAGGGTCACACAGATGCAAGTATACAGCCAGGATTGGAGCCTGCTTCTGTTTGTCTCAAAGCTCTTGCTAAATCTATAGACATACCACTCCTTGCCACCCTCTCCTGCTGGAATTCCCTCTGCAGTCCCCCAGCCTCTCACCTGAACCCATTCGGCCTCAGGAGTCCACGTTCCCGAGCCTCTACCGTTGGGTCTGTCTGTACAGGGTTACACTTCACCCCAAGGGCAGATCTGCTTGCTGGTGGTGAGCACGTGCAGGGCACCCCAAGTCGCTGCAAGGACCCAGGCAAAGCCGGCCACGGCCAAGACATCAGAGCTTGTCTCTAGTGCTGCCTCAAGCTGGCTGGCTTTCCTGCAGGACTTGCCCTCCTCTGACTCCTGACCCGTAGACCCTGACCCTGCCGCCTTTCCTCCGTCAGATGCCTACCCTGACAGCACTCTGAACAGTGCCCCTTTTGTGCCTCCCCTCCCAGCTTCCAGATCTGCCAGAAATCCAGGGCTCTCACTGCGTGTTCAGCCATGCCCACTGCAATCAAACATACCTTGCTTTACACAAACATTAACATATCTAAACACTTTACCTTTGTTATTTCTCTTTCCCACCCTGTGAGGAGGGTTGTCAGCTCTGTGGAGAGACGGTTGAGGTTTCATCACAGGAACCAGGACCAAGAATGATGGGGGGAGCCTAGAGGTGACCATAGGTGGGTCTCGGGATTTTGCCTATTCCATCACTGTCCGGACCTGCCTTTTCCCCTTTGCCCCTTCTCAGCGGGGATGGGGTTGAAACTCAGATCTCCTGGTCGGGCTAGCAGTTGGGCAGGGGAAGGAAGGGAAGTGGTCTTCTCAGGCCTGTGACCCTTGACCTTCATGCACCCACCTTGACTCTGACTCATAACCCTCAACATGCCAGAGTCCTTTTAGTTTCCAGACTTCTAAGAAACCTCCTAGAAATAATTTACCAGAAAAGGAGGGACTTATCAGGAGAGGCCAGAGGACCTACAGGACCCAGGAGCAGGTGGGACAGCCCAGTCTCGGTGGACACGGGTGCCAGACCGGGGCTGTTGTGTTTCCCACTGGGACCTCTCAGCTCTAAGCCTCTCTCTGCAGATTGGCCCTCTTAACTGTTAAGGGCAAGTGGAGAAAAATGGATGCCCCCAACAACAGCCTTGACCACCAAGTCATCCCCTACCCCTCAAGGAAGTAACATAGAGACTAACGTCTCCAATTCCCAGTTCCCAGGAGAGGGGATCTGATTGGCCCCACTTGGAGCAAGAATACTCCTGGCCCAATCAGCTGAGGTCAAGAAGGAGCAGGCCTATAATAATAGCAGCTCATGATTATTGACCTAAACGCCCAGTGAGTATTCTCCCCTGTACTAGCCACAACAAGCCTAAGGAGCAAATCTTCTAATCCTGTGGTTGTCAAACTTCAGCAGGCATCACAATCACCACGAGGGCTTGTTAGAATTTGCATTTCCTGGGAATTCCCTGGTGGTCCAGTGGTTAGGACTCTGTGCTTTCACTGCCGAGGGCGCAGGTTCGATTCCTGGTCGGGGAACTAAGATCCCACAAGCCACAAGGTGTGGCCAAAAAAAAAAAAAATTTGCATTTCCTAAGAGTCCCCACATGCTGCTGGTGCTGCTGCCTGAGGGACCACACTTTAGGAACCACTGCTCTAATTTTATTGCTCCTATTCTATAGATAAGAATGTTGAGGCTCAAGGAGGGGATGTTACTTGCCCATGTCACACAGATGATTCAGAATTTGGATCCAGGGACTTCCTTAGTGGTCCAGTGGTAAAGAATCCGCCTTCCAATGCAGGGGACATGGGTTCAATCCCTGGTCAGGGAACTAAGATCCCACATGCCGCAGGAAAAATAAGCCCGCACGCCACACTACTGAGCTCGCGCACCTCAACTAGAGAGACTGCGTGCGGCAAAACTACAGGGCCCACGCGCTCTGGAGCCCACATGCCACAACTACAGAGCCCGCCCACACGCCCTGGAGCCAGTGCGCCACAACTAGAGAGAGAAAACCCGCACGCCACAACTAGAGAGAAGCCCGTGCGCCGTAACGATGAGTCCACGCACTGCAAGGAAAGATCCCGCCTGCCTCAGCGAAGATCCCGCATGCTGCAACTAAGACCTGATGCAGCCAAAAATAAATAAATAAATAATAAATAAATAAATCTTTTTTAAAAAAATAGAATTTAGATCCAGGCCTATGTAACCCAGGGATCCATGTGTTAAACTCTGTGCCCTTCTGCCCAGACTGCAGGGTTGGCTGGGAAGTTCCCAGAGCAGCAGCGTGGGCGGCTCCACGGTGTCTGCCACCTCCTGGCTACAGTGCCCTATCCTTGATTCTCCACCTCCACCCTAGTCCATCCAGATGGGCGTGCCCCTCCCAGTGACCCACAAGCTTTGAGCCAATTAAGAAGAGAAAAGGAGGGACTTTCCTGGCGGTCCAGTTGTTAAGACTCCACGCTTCCAAGGCTGGGGGTACCGGTTCAATCCCTGGTCAGGGAACTAAGATCCCACATGCCATGCAGCCAAAAAACAAACAAACAAACAAAAAACCAAAAAACAGAAGAAGAGGAAAGGAGGGTGAAAGCAAAGAAGGAAGGTAGGGGCTTGATAAGTAATAATAATAACAGCTCACAGAGTACCCGATGCTTGGTGACCTTTACAATCATGTCCCCCTTTCACAGAGGGAAACACCGAGGCACAGAGCAGTTAAGTGGCTTGCCTGATGTTACACAACTAGTAAGTAATACAATGAGCATTCAACGCAAGGCAGTTTGGCTTCGGAGTCACTGCTCCCCACGGCAGACAGGAGGCCCCTGAGGGGAAGTGTGGTGTGGCAGGTGAGGGCACTGCCTCTTGAGTCAGACAGACTTAAGATCAAATCCTGCCTGAACTTTTTACCAGCTGTGCGACCACGTCAAGTGACTGCCCTGGTCTTCTATGTTACCCGCTTACAAACAAACGATGCAGTGTGCACGCTGGTGTGTATCGGTGATTCTTCTCTTGGATTAAATTCCTCGAAGCGGATTCCCTAGGGGAAAGGATGTGTAAACCTTGAAGGCTTTGAAATGTGAAAGGATTGGCTGTCAAGGCTGAACACACCAGGCCAGCTCCAGGCTTGCTGCCACCAGGGGGGAGCAGACACCAGGAGAAGGACAGCCTGGAAGAGGAGCTGGTAGATGGGCAGCTGAGATGGGACCTGGAGCTCCTGCCTCCTCCCTCCCTTCTCCCCAAGCCCATCCCACTCCCTGGGTGGGCTACAAGCTTCTGGGGTCGGGCTGAGCATCAGCTTTGAAGATCCAAGTTCCTCTAAACCAGGGTCTTCAAAGTGTGGCTCCAGCATCAGGATCACCTGGGAGCGTGTTAGAAATACAGGTTCTCTGTCCCCACCCCAGATTGGGCGAATCAGAAAATCTGGTGATGGGCCCCCACATTCTGTGTTTTAAAACAAGCCCTCCAGGTGATTCTGATGCAGCTAAAGTTTGAGAATCACTGCTATACACCAGGGGCTGCCAAACTTTTTCTGTAAAGAGCCCGATAGGAATTATTTTAGATTTGGTGGCCATACAGGCTGGAAAGAGCATGAAAACAGCCACAGACAATATATAAATAAATGAGCATGGCTCTGTTCCAATCAATCTTTAAGCACACTGGAATTCGAATTTTACATAATTTTCAAGTCACAAAATATTTTTCTTTTGATTTTTTTCCAACCATTTAGAAATGTAAAAACCATTCTTAGCTAGCAAGCTGCACACAGTCTGTGGGCTGGATTTGCCATTCTGCTCTAGACCCAGGTATGGCTCCAGGCTTGGAAAGGGAAGAGCAGGAACTTGAACCCAGAACTGCCTGATTCCCAAGCCAGTTCACCTTCCATTAGGCTAGTCTGCCAGTCTCCAACCTTGGGACGTTGACAGAAAAACTCTCTGGGCCTCACTGTCTTTGACTGTAAATTAGGCATTGCAATTCCTACCCTGAGTGACCAGAGGCACTGGGTCTCCAATTCTGGTGGGCAACGAAATCCCCTGGAAACTTGCTGGTGTCTAGGCCCCGTCCCAGAGGTTCTGATTCCGTAGGACCTGGAAGCCCCAGGAATCTGCACTTTTCTCAAACACCCCTGGTGATTCTAGTACAGGTGGACCTTTGCTCCCAGTGAGAAGGCTAAGCTGTTAGACATGAAAGCGGTGACCAGTAGTAGCCCAGCCTCTGCTCACAGGAGTCAGTGGGCTACACGGGGTTGAGGAAAGAAGGGAAAACAAATTTCTTGTCTGTTGGGACCTACACAAAATGAGAAACGCAGTGAGGGAGGAAAGCCTGCGGGCTCAGGAACCGGAAGGACAGAGAGGCTGTATTCAATTCCCACCTCTGCCACTTATAGGCTGTGTGTTCTCAGGCTAATTACTTAACCTCTCTGAGTTACAGTTCCCTCATCTGTAATATGAGGGTGATAATCATATACATGCCAGAAATCTGATGAGGGTTAAATGGGATTCTATGGGCAGAGCCCCTGGCATGCAGAAAGATCTCCACAAGTATTAGTTATAGTTATCAATGGTGGGCTGTCATTGGAACTGGGGTGCTGTGATGGTGCAGGGCTCCTCAAACTCTAATGTGCACAAAACCCACCCAGGGTCTTGGTAAAATGCATTTTCTAATGCAGCAGGCCTGGGGTGGGGCCTGAGAATTTGCTTTTCTAACAAGCTCCCCGGGGAAGTTGATGCTGCTGGACCAGGGACCACACTTTAAGTGGCAGGGTTAGGGGCCCTGGTTCAGTCTGTTGATCTGCCGTGAACTGGATTTCTCTCAACCACGGGCAGCGGTTATCACAGGAGCTGGTGGTATCTGGCAAGCACTCAGTGATGGACCTCTTACTGTTATTGTTGCCATTGTGGTCATGTGATTATGTTCTGATGGGGATGGTGAGCAAGTACGCAGGCAGACACAGGAAAGGATGAAGAGCGGAGGGTCCATCTCCCCGATGCTGAGCACCCCTTGCTCCGAGCACTGCGGGTCTGGCTCCTGTTTCTCCTCCACGTCCTTGCCTTTCTGGTCTCCTGCTGACAACGGGCACCAGGTGCCCTGCCTTTCCCCCCACTACCCAACACACACACAAACACACACCCTCCTTTCAGAGCAGGCTGCGAGCTGCGTTTATTTTTGCACGTAGCCAGGAGGCATTCTCATAGACAACCCTGTTGGCCAGATGTAAGAGAAAAGGGTGTTTGTTCGAGAAACCCAGCAGGGCCCACCCAGGGAGGGACACCCACAGTGAGGGGACCTGGCAGAGCAGGAAGTGCCCTGGATGGGAAGCCAAGAGCTCCCAGTTCCAGGCTGGCCTCGGAATCTGACTTAGTGTGTGACCTCAGACAAGTTGCTACCCCTCTCTGAGCGTCAGACTTCCCCACAGAAGGAGGGGCTTGAACTAGATCAGCTGCATTAGACCCACCTGTGACAGAGATTCTCGGGCCCGCCCCAAGCCTACGGATTAGGAACCTTAGGAGGGCTTGTGACACCCATAGGAAAAGGGAGAAGAGTTATTACCGGGTCACTGACCAGGGAGGACACAGTGGCCAAGTCCCCCAACATACCTCAATTTTCCAGCATCCTCACCTATACAGACCATAGCCAGGACCCAGAAGCAAACAAAAGAGGCCAGAAACAGACACGTCACAGCTCAGAGAGCCCAGAAGATTCATGTTTATCAAATGAATGAGTGAAAGCACATGTGTGTTAGTTAACTAATTGATTGATGAATATTTCTTACTCCAGAGAGTACAGGGTCTGGAGACAGATATACATAATATAGGCTCAATAAATAGTTGTTGAATGGAAGGAAGAAAGGCAAGATGGAAGGAATGCCAAAATCGTGTCCTGCCCAGAATGAGAGGGAATGCAATAATGTGTTGTAGGCCCTTGGGACAATTTCCTTGGGAAGACTTGACGTTTCCAGGGGAAACAAAGACAGGCAAGCAGAAGAAACTCAACTGAGATCATGAATGTCATACAGACATTAACCCATTTAATCCTCATGACAATCCCCCCTGCCCCCTCCCTGATGTGGGCATTGTCACCCCCATTCGCAGGCAAGGAGACGGGGGCTTATTCCCCAATAATGCAAAGAGAACTGAGCCCCTAGCGTCTCCAAAGCGACGCACCAGCAGCGAGTGGGCACATCTGATGGAACATATTTTCTTGGAAGCCTCCTTCCTCACTTCTGTTCCAGATCTTCCTGCCTCCCCTACCTCATTTTCACGTTGTCTTTTGCAGATTCTTCTCATCTGTGCCTCTTGTCAAGTATTTGTCCCTATAAACTCTTAGAGCATCCAGGGGAGCAGGGAGAATGTAAACAAGCCGTCGGCAGAAAGAGGGCAGAAGAAACAAAGTACAGTCCACGGAGCCCCTACTGTGCATCAGGCACCTTGCCCGATGCTTTGTGCACATTCCCTCATTGGCTTCTCACAAGAGCCCCACCTGGTTCAAATCCAGCTTTGCCACATTCTAGCTGGGTGACCTTGGGAAAGGAAGTCAGCTCAACCCTGAGCTTTTGTTTCCTTGGCTGTAAGATGGAGCTGTATTGGCTAATATTGGCATGAATGCTAAGTGAGCTAGTGCGTGTAAAGCACCTGACTGGCCTGTAGTAGGCACACAATCAAGAGTGGTTTTTATAAAGAACCACATTCCACACCTGACACACAGTAGATCCTCAACAAACGTTGGCATCTGAGAAATGAGACTATTGCTTGTTGTAGGGTTCGGAGAAGCTGCAAGAGGCGAACAAGCTTTGCACGCAGAAAAGTCCGGTGCCCACCTTGGGACAAACTTCCCTTTCTCCCCCCAGCCTGGGTTTGCAGCAGGCATGTGGGCGGCACCGCAGTGTGGGCTGTCTGCAGACTCCGGCTCCTGAGTTCGCACCCCTCGGGGCAGCTCTCCCCACAGGCACAGGTTTCCTTGGGAGAGACAGCTGGGCCCTTGTTAAAAAGTCGTCTGCAGACCTTGTTTAGAACATGTCAGCTAATGTGATTAAAGACAGGACATAAATGTCAGCCTTGCGGGGACCCGCCCCAGCTGGTTTCCAGGGAAGGAGACCTGAAAAACATGTCTTCATTCCTCCTGTTTCTCAGTGCTGGAAACCTGTACGGGGCCTGCGAGGGGTGGCGAGCGGGACAGTCTGCCCCCAACCAGGCCCAACCACAATTGTTGTGACCTGGAGTCACCTATGCCCTTTGAGCCTCCTTCCTCATCTATAAAATAAGAACAATAATCTATGTGCCACGGACTGTTAAGCAGAAAAGGATAACATTTGTAAGGCACCCAGGATAGTGCCTTGCACAGAGCAGGTGTTCATGGCAACCAGGAAAGTAGAGACGTGGACACTGGGGAATTGAGCTGCACACTTTGTCTGCAGAGATGCTCAGAGAATGTCCCTTTAGCTGGATCCAAGCTGGTAGGGACCTTGAGATCCTTAGCGAAAGGACATTAAAAATAGATAATGGGAGCAGAGTAAGATGCAGGTGCACTGGTTCCACTCACTGTGACCTCAGGTAAGTGACTCTACTCTCTGGGACTATAAAATGGGGGGCTGATCCCTGGTCTGTCCAGGCTCTTCCTTCTGGAGCACCGTGATGAGGCTGAAGCCTGGCCTGCCCATGTCCTTGCTGGCCCTGGTGGACAGGGCATAGAGCTACTGAGATTCTGATGCTCCCTAGGCCTGGATTTCAATCCTGGCCCCCTACCTCACCCAGGCCATGGGCTGTGGGACTTCAGGCCAGTCCCCTCATATCTCTGGGCCTCCATGTGCCCATCAGTAGCATTGGGCACAAGTTATGGCCAGCTTCTCAGAGACAACTTGATGCAGAGAAAGGGCACTGGACTGGGAGCCAGAGACCTGGGTTCAAGTTCCGGCCTGAACATCCACTTGGTGTGTGGCTTTCCCTCTTGAGCCTCAGTTTCCCATCTGTAACATGAGGAGGCTGGACCAGGTGATCTCTGGGCCACCTCAACTCAGGGACATTGAATTTCTTTCAGGAAAGGAAACAATGGTTGGGACTGGGCTGAGGGGAAAGGGCAGTTTAATGATTAACCAAAGGGCAGAGCTGCATGCGGGGAGAAACCCCTGGACTCTCTCAGAGTCCCGCAGCCAGGCTGAAAGATAAACCCAGAGCAGGGAGTGAGCTCACCAGGCTGCAGCCCCAAGCCCCAGATAAAGGTGGCACTGGGAGACCTGCGTCCCAGACCTAGGAATGGTGGAATGAGGACAGAGGAGGGGAGTTGAGCTTCCTTCTCACCAACTGCTTCTTAACGTCAGAAGAAGAGAGTACTAGCAGCTGGCATTGACTGTGCTCCTCCTTTGTTCCAAGCTCTGTTCTAAACGCTTCCTATATCTTAACTCTTTTAATTCCCATGAGGCAGGTATTATTATTACGCCCATTTTGCAGATATGGAAACTGAGGTACAGGGAGGTTACATAACTTGGCTAAGGCAGAGCTGGGACATGGACTAAGAGAGTGTGTCCCCTGAGCTGCACTCCTGAAGTAATGATGATGATAAATCACTTAATGTGCACCTACTGTGTACCAGGCTCTCTGCTAGCTTCTGTACAGCATGATCTTCATTAATTGTGACAGCCTCTTTACGAGGAAGGTGTTTCATTAATCATATTTTGCAGATGAGGAAATGAAGGCCTAGAGAGATGAAGTGCTCCCCAGAATGTGGCTGAACTGGGAATCTGACCCAGATCTGTGTCCAGGGCCTGTCACCAAGCTGGACAGGACTCCTCCCCAGAAACCCTGAGGGGGTTCTAAAGCAGGTGTCAGGAGGAGACACAGCCATGGCTGTGTGTAATGTGACAAAAGCCCTTCAGGCCCCACTCCGGGGCCAGAGAGGAGGGGGCCAGGGTGTGGCTAGGTGGCAGGGACAACCCCACGAAGGAAGTTTGGGAGCTTCAGAGAGCTGTTGTGAGCGTCATCAGAGTTGTGGACGCAGGTCTCTTTATCGAGCACCTGCTGTGTCCCAGGCACCACACTGAATTCTTTGTATTTATTGTCACTAGACAATAAGTTCTTACCTGTGATGTAGGTACCATTGGTCATCATTCCCATTTTATGGATAAGGAAACTAAGGCACAGACGAGTGGAGTCACTAGTCCAGTGTCACATACTTAGCAGGAGCCAAGCTCAGGTCTGTGGGTCTCAAAGCCAGTGCCTCTTCCACAGGGCACACTTTCCCATCCAAGTTCAAGTGTTCAAACCCCTGGCAAGTGCACGGCAGCACGGTATCTGGTGCATAGCAGGCACACTCAGAGTGGAAGCCCGCCCTGTGCCCTCGTAGCTCCCTCCCAGGGCCCTTAATGGGTTAACTTCCCGGAGGCCCCTGGTCGTCCCTGTCAGTCTCCCATCTTCTCCCCTGCATTATGAGGACCAGACCCACTCCTTGCTCCGGGCAGCTGACGGGTTCTCTGTTCAGTGGTTCGCACTCCAGATATTAAATTACTCATAAAATATTTGGCCTGTCCCCAAAGCGACTGCCGCCTCCTCCCTGCGCCCGCCGCTCACCTCCCACTACAAGGTCAAGTTCTTCAGTGGAGGGGCGCAGCACTCAGAATATGAACCGAACTTCATCTGGAATTAGCCTACGATGGGGTGTCAGAGAGCCCAGGAAGGAGGCTCTGGTAGGGTTGGGATTTTCCAGGAGAAGGGATCCTGTCTGTGACCCCCATTCTGGGTTCCCAAGCCTGGCCTGAGCTAAGAACTGCTCCCCCAAATCCCAATACTGCAGGGTATGAAGAACCCAGAACTTCTGACCACCCCAATGCTCTCAGGACAAGGCCAAGTGTGACCTGGAATAGGTTCCCATTGTCTGAGGGGCAAGTGGTCTCTCCTCTCCTCCTCCCTCCCCCATTCAGTTGTCATGGCAACTCCGGGGGTGGGGGGAGACTGGACCGCTCAGCTCCTGGCCAGGCTACCCAGTATGCTCTGCTTTCACCCAGTTTTCTCCCTCGTTGCCCTTCGGCCGGCAGGGGGGTGGGGCCAGCTCTGCCCTGTCACCAGCCTGCAGAGGGTTCACACCCAAGGGTCACCACCTCCAGTCCCCAGTCTTCAGGCAGAAGGTTTTCCTGCACAGGCCTCAGGACCAGGATTTTTATGAATGTGGTTTGACAGAGAATGATTTGGGGGGTCTCTCTGGAGCCCCGTGGAGTTAATGAGGTCAGTTAAGCCCTGGGATTAGAAGGTCGGGGTCATGGGTACAGCCCGTGTTTGCAAAGTATCACCCCACCCCACCCCTAGCTCCCACCAGCTGTTTCAGAAATGCCTAATGCTGGTCGTCTAGGGAACTGGTGAAGGAGTGTGGCTGAGGTCTGGCAACCCCATCCCAAGTACCCACAGTCACAATCCTCAGGGACACACCCTGCAGCCTGGGCTTTGTGGGCCTCGCCTCTTTCTTCCTGTCTAACAGAGGACACATTTTCATAATAGTAATGCCTGTTTTAGCAGGCTCTCATCACCTAGGCCTGGGGTTTCATAAATTCAACACCCAAAGGAACTGGGTGTGGCCTTTGTCATAGCTCCTCCATTTGGGGTACACTGCCACCAGGTGGCGGCAGTCACTGCCAAGGTTTAGGGTTTCGCTGAGATTCCAGAAGGTGATTTTCCAGTTTACGTCCTCTACCACAACCTATAAAATGTAATCCCATTGCTTGTTTTTTTTTACTTTTATATTAAGGTTACAAGGCTTTACCAATAGCTGAAGTTAAGCAGGCTTTAAACAAACTCTACATTTTGGCAGTATAATAGCAGCACAGTCTCTGGAAGAACCAGACTGCCTGAGTTAAAATCCTGGCTCAGCCGTTTGCTTGCTGTCTAACCTTAGGCAAGTTACTTACTCTCTCTGTACCTCAGTTCTTTCTCAGCAAAATGAAGATGATAAGAATTATCTCCCTCATAGGGCTATTGCAAGGACTTAACGAGTTAATGCACATGAAGTGCTTAGAACAGTGCCTGGCACAGCATTAAGCTCTAAAAAAATGTTGGTTATTCATATTTAAAGATGATGCATGAGAGCAAAGTTTCAAAAATAATTTGCATCCTGAGATTCACAGGCATATCTTTCTCTGCTTGGTCTTTTATCTGCTGATTCGTCTCAGGGCTGCACTGCTTAGACAACCATAATCTGCCCTGATGCCGCCTCCAGCTCCCTCAGCCCCACATTCAAGCCCGCATCCTAATGCTTTACCTCCTAAGTGTCTGTGGCGTCTGTCCCTTCCACTCCAGACTCCTGCCACCTTGATCTCACTCCTGAACCTCTACAACTGTCCCCTGCCTCTCGTTCTGCTCCCCGAACAGCCGATCTCACTGCAACCATGTGATTTTTCTAAAATAAATCAGCCCTGCTCAAATGCCCTCCGTGGCTCCCCGGCACCTCCAGGATAAAGTCCAGCTCTTTAACTGAGAGTCCTTCTCCCCGACCTTTCTCTCCAGGCTCATCTCCCTCCCCCTGTTGTCAGAATGCTGTGCTCCTACCCTAGCAGCCTCCTTGCCCTTCCCCCAAAGCCTCAGGCTCTCTCAGGCGCTATGGCCCGTGCAGGAGCTGTTCCCTCTTCCCCCATCTCCGCCCTCCCCCCACCCCCTCCACCTCCCCACCCCCGCCTGCCTAGCTCCAGCCTGCTCAGCCTCAAGATTTGGCTGCTGTCTCTGCTCTGGGAAGCCCTTCCTGATGCCTCTGCAGCCTCCAGACAAGATGGAGACCCTTCTCTGCATGCCCGACGGGCCCTGTTGTAGACTATCTGTATCCCCAGAAGATGCCCTGTGTGCAGCAGGTCCTCTGTGAACCTCTGCGGAACAAATGCAGGATGACCACTCTGTCCTATTCAGTCTGGAATGTCCTCTTTCCCACCTTCTCTGTTCCAGTACCTTCTATTCATCCTTCCAGGCCTGGCTAAATGTCACCTCCTCCAAGAGCCTTGGGTAACCCTGGCCCCCATTTCATCCCTGCATGAAATATTTTACTCCGTCCTCCGGCAGGCAATCCCAGTGGGAATGAACTCGACACCTATAACTCTATGGCTGTATCCCCAAGGCCCTAGAACAGCGCCTGGCACACACCCAGAGCTCAAGAAACATGTGTTGAATGAAGGAACAGACAAATGACCAGGATTACAGTCTAGATCAATGGTTCTCAACCGTAGTGATTTCACCCCTAGAGGACTTTTGCAATGTCTGGAGACATTTTTGGTTGTCACAGCAGTGGGGAGGGGTGCTACTGAGATCTAGTGGGGAGAAGCCAAGAAAATGGTTAGACATCCTACCACTCTCAGGATAGCCCCCACATGAAGGAATTATATGTCCCCAAATGTCAGTAGTGCCGAAGCTAAGAAACCCTGGTCTAGAGCTTATTACATACAAATCTGTCCCCCTAGCACACTGAGGACCCTCAGAGTGGAACCTCAGCTTATTTCTCTGTTTGCTCAGCACCCACCAGAGAGCAGGCACTCAATCAACAATTATTTTTTTAAAATAAGTTCATAGGTGAGATCATTCTTGTTCTTTTCTCTGCCCAGCTACCACCTCTCACTTGGAGCTTGGCCTCAAACGGGGCTCTTCCTGGGTCTCCAGGCTTCAGTTTGCCAAGTCCCTCCAGTTTCTCCTGGCCTCAACCTTCCTTTTCTCAGGTCCTCCTGGTCCACACAGCTATGTGGAATAAGCAAGCAGGAAAGGGAGACCACATTTTCAAGAAGGCAGGGAGCTTTGTTGGGCATTGTGGGCCCTGGGAGCAAGTCTTGCTTGGCCATCAGCTTGCTAGGTGATGGGAATAAGACAAAATCTGGGCCTGTCCCCCAACAGACTTCCTGAGGCATCCCCCCTGCTTCCAGTGAACCCTGGGGTGTAGCCTGTAGCCCAGGACTTCCTGCCCTCCCTGGAGCCTGGGTGCTCCCGGCTCTCCGGCTCACACAGGGTGCCGCCGTCTCCAGGGGCGCCACTGTCAGCTGTGACCCCTGCACCCCCAGAGGCGGCCAAACAAGCGGCCTTTGTGGGCTGGGCGCGGGCAGCCGTGGGTAGCAGCACAAAGGGTGGGAAGAAAGGCGCCAATCCTCTTAGGACCAGCCGGGCGCTTTCCCACTGAGGCCCATCTGCTCCTGGGGAGACCGGCAGAGCTGGCGCCTGGCCCCACAGCGGAAAGCAAGCAAAAGCTGCCCGGGAATGAAAGACCAGCCCGGCCAGCCCCGATCCCCACGGCAAACACAGGCCTGGCCTGGGGCCTGGGAGGGGGCACGGCTGAGCCCAGGGGGAGAACACACTTAAAAGCGCCGCCCCGGGAGGGGGACCCTGGGCTAATCCCCTCCTGCCCTGCGCCTTCCCTTCCCACACCGCTGCGCCTGGCTGGGGCAAGGGATGGGAGGGGGGAGGGGCTGGGATCCAAGGTCCTCTCTCGAGTGCCAGACCCCCAGTGCACCCCTTTATATGCACCCCTTATCTTTTCCTTGCCGCACCCCACTTTATGAATGGGCTCAGCAAGCCTAGGTCACTTGCCCAAGGTCACCCAGCTGCTTCATGGCAGAGTTGGGATCTCAGCTCTGAGCTGAATCTAAATTCATTCACTCGGGTGAGTCTGAAGTTTGCTGAGCCTCTCTATGCCAGGGCTCTACAACCATCTCCATTTCTTCCTGCAACCCTTGGACACATGGGGAAACTGAGGCCCAGATGCAGAAGGTGATTTGCCCAAGGTCACAGACCAGGTAAAAGTCCTAGCTCTACTCTGCATTCTGGTCCCAACCCTCATAACTCTGTGCAGCCTTGGACAAGTTAGCATCTATGAGCCTCAAGATCTTCACCTGTAAAATGGGCATAAGATTAACCATCTCATAGTGTTGTTGTGAGAATTCAATTGATGAAATCATTCGTTATAGTCACTTGGAATGGTGCCTAGTTCACGCTTAAGTGCTCCAAAATGTTAACCATTATCAGTTGTAGAACTCTACACAAGAATTTTGAAGAGTGGACGGATAATATTTGTCTCATTTTGTTGATGAAGAAACTGAGATTCAGAGTGGAGAGGTGACTGACTTAAGGGAAATAGTAGAATGGGGACCTGAATTCACCTCTCTGACTGCTCGTCCTGTAGTCCAGAGTTGGGGTGGTGCTGGAGAAGATTGAGTCTTTAGACTCAGCTGGACCCAGGTCCCAGGCCCAGCTCTCCCATCTTCTGGCTTACAACCTTGGGCTGGTCACATCACCCTTCGGAGCCTTGCTTTCCTCATCTGTAAATGGGCATCTGTGAAGAGGGTAATTCTGAGGGTTTGATAAGATCATCAGTTAAGACTTTAACTCAGGCCTGGCACACAGTAGGTGGCCAATAATGGTATTAAATGGCCCAGAGCAGGATGGATCCCAGAACCGGAAGAGAAGGAAACAGTGAGTTTCCGCCCATTAATGGATGGCCCCAAACACTCATTTTTTCCATGGTTGGGGTTTGTCTGGCAGAGTGAGGAAGGAGCCGGAGTGAGGTGGGGGAGGGAGGCAGCAGCTGGAGCCCAGGCTGAACCCCTTCCAGGGAGGGGACTGTGGACAAGCTGTCCCCGGCCCCCACCCCCCCACCACATGAGGCCCAGAGCCCGGGAGTAGTGGAATTCAGGATATCAGAGCCCAGATGCTGTCTCGGCACACACACACACACACACACACACACACACACACACACACATACACACACACACACACACACACAGGGCCCAACTCTGACCATTTTACAGATTCCTAAACTGAGGCTCAGGAAGGAGGCTGTGAACTTTCTAAAGATCACCCAGCTAATGAGCACAGCCCTGTCTCCAGCCACCCTCTCCCCTCCCTTGAGGGGATCTGTCCCTAGATCCCACCAGCCTCCCTCCAGGCCCTGCCCAGCACGGAGCCACACAGGGAACAGGGTGGCCTGAGTGAGCCATCCGCCCCTCTCACTTCCCCGGATCTGGAGATAGACTCTGCTCAGAAGATGCAAGTGAACCCATGGTTCTTTCCTCTCTCTCTCCTCCCACACCCCACTCCCTCCTTCCTATCTTTTCCCTGCTTGCTCTCTGTTTCTCTCTTTTTCACTCGCTCACACTGTCTCTCTCTGTCTCTCTCTGTTGCTCTCCCTGCCCCCACCCTGGCCCTTGACACACTTTCCCCAGGGAACCTGGCTGTGCGTTCCTCTCTGTGTACCAGGGGCTCTCCTGGGAGCTTCCCCCACTGATGGTGTCCCCCTCTGGAGCATGGGGTGATGGTCAGTGCAAGGTCATCGTCCGGGGCCAGTTCTGGACAGGGCCTCTGTCTCCCTCTGTGCACATGGCCAAGACACATGATAGGCGTGGTCCCACAAACGTTCCCGTCCCCAAGAACCAGAGTCATGGAGTGATTTGAGGAGCTATGTAAGAACTTTATTCACCTTTGAAAAGGGTCCTTCCTCCAAATCTTGTCTCTTCTACCCCTCCCCCCGCAAACCTCCCATGCCTTGTGTCCCCCAGGGACCCCCATCTCAACACCCTGGCCTGACCGCCTGCCCAGAGCTCTCAGACTGCCCCTTCCCAGAGCAGAGTGGGCCTGTGGGTCTTGATTCTGATTCATCCCAAGGTGTCACCAAAGGACCACGGCATTCTTAGTTAACTTTGGCCTTGAGGTCACCAGGAGTCAGGCAACCTGGGTTCAAATCCCGCCTCTGTCCATAACTGGCTGAGGGTGTTGGACAAGTTACCTCTCTTGGCCTTATTTTTCTTCATCAGTGAGGTGGGGATAATTACTGATTTGTAGTTGAAATTTAAGAAAGAGATGTTACAAAAGAAACTGGGGCTAGGGTGACATGTTGCTGAATTCATGGATTGGCTAATTTACACACAACAAAATGTCTGCTCTGCATGGGCCCTTTATACTTATAGGGAAACTGAGGCTGGGAGGAGGGAGGCCACCTGCCAGGGGTCTGACAGCAAGAGGCAGCTGTGCCCAGACTTGAATTCTGGCCTGGCTCTCAGCAGTTACTCAGTGCAGATTATCAAAGACAGCCGATTCCAGGAGGGAGATCAAAGGCCTGCTTCTTTATTCACAAAGAGAAATCCTCATTAAAACATGGCCAACGGCTGAGGCAGCCAGGGAGACGGGCCACGTATGCACAAAAAGAGAATTAATGATCCCAGGCAGACTGTGCGGAGCGGCGAGGGAGCCATTCAGAGAGTCTGAGCTGGGGAGAGCTGGGGCCAGGGCAGGGGTGGTCTGGGAGGGCTTCCTGCAGGAGGAAGGGACTCAGGCCAGCCTTGTGGGGGAGACAGGATGTCCAAGGAGAGTTGACTACAGCTACTATTCATTGAGAACCTACTGTGTTCCAGGCACTGAAAGGATGGGGAGCCTATTCCCATTTTCCAGAGGAGAAAACTGAGAGGTAAGGGACCGGATTGATGCCATAGGGCAAGCCAGGGCCAGAATTTAAACCAGGTCTGGGGTCCCCATACCTCCAAGCTTGTCACCGCTGGGCTGTGCTGCCCATGTAGGAATAGTGTGTGTGCATGTGTGTCTCTGAGCATGAGAAGAGGATGAGGTCATGGTCTGTCACCAATTTGTCAAAAGCAAAGGGTCTGGGAAGTGCGGTGGAAGGGCCTGAGAAGGGTCTGGCTAGAACAGCAGGTTGGGGACAGTCTGAGAAAAGGTGCTTCAAAAGTGCCGGTTGAAGTGTTCATTCAATCACCCATTCTTTGATTTGACCAAATATTTCATGAGCGTGTACTACGCAACAGATACTTTTCCAAACACTAGGGACACAGCAGTGAAAAAACAGACAGTACATGGTCTCATGGAGCTGATCCCTTGGAGGGAAGGATGGAGAATAAACACATAAATAAATAAAATCATTTCAGATGGTGATGGTATATTAGCCTCCTAGGGCTGCTGCAACAATCTACCACAAATTGGGTGACTTAAAACAACAGAGATTTATCATCTCACGGTTCTGGAGGCCAGAAGTCTGAAATCAAAGAGTAGCAGGGCCCTGAGTCCTCTGAAGACTAGGGAAGAATCCTTCCTTGCCTCTTCTAGCTTCTGATGGCTCCTGGCATTTCTTGGCTTGTGGCAGCATCACTCCAATCTCTGCCTCTGTCTTCACATGACCTCTTCTCTGTGTCCTCTCCTCTTCTTATAAAGACTCATTGCATTTTACAGAGGAGGAAACTGAGGCTCAGAGAAGAGAAATGACTCACTGGAGGTCACACAGCCAGGGGCTGGGGAGCCAAGTCCAACTGATTCCCAAGGGTTATGTGGGGACCCCAATGCTATACTATATGTAGGGGGGCTGGACACTCATTAATTCTATGGGAGGAAGGCCCTCAGCTCCAAGGGCGTCCACCCTAGGGGAATGGCTCTCACCTCTGTAAGGTCCAGGCCCTTCCCCTGGCAGCAGCCCCGTGGTTTTCCTTTGGCGACCCGCCATCCTCACTCTCTGTCTATGCAATTTGGTAGGGGCTGATCCTGCTGCCCCCACCCATCCCACCTCCCGCTCCAAGAGTGGGCACACCTCCCAGGCCTGGCCAATCAGCACAGGCCATTCTCCTATGGCAGCGGTGACTGGTTCAAAAATGGGCACGTGACACATGTCAGGCCAGTGAGAGCCTACCCAGGAATTCTGTGGACAAAGATTGGGAAAAAGGAGCCCTCTTTTTACTGAGCTTGCTATACAGGAAGCCTTCTTGCCAACACATGGGCAGACGATGCTTGGGGATAAAGCGCTTGAGGAGGAAAACAGAGGTAAGAGACGGGTGGCTGATGACATCACTGGAAGTCCTGGATCCAGCCATGCCAGAGTGGGGCTAGCACATGGGCAGAGCTCACCCAGTTGCCCGAGGAAGGACCAGGGCAGCCTGGAATTAGCATTCTTACAACCCAGGTCAGCCGTAAGAGACCTCCCAGAACCGTATCAGAGCACAGGACTGAGGTCAGGCCCATGGCTTGATGTGGGTCCTTTCGCATTCACCTGGCCCAGCACCTGCCGCTGCTTGGCAGGGTGTCCACATTCTCACAACGCAGCACAACGGCCTTGGGGGCCTTTCTCACTGATGCGCTGAACACGCTGCTCCCCTCAATCTCCCCCACCCGCATCTGAGCACCTTCCGTACCCAGCTTCTGGGCCTCCAGCCACCCGCTCAGCCGCCCGCTCCTCCCATGTCCCCAGTTCCCCTCTGGGCTGAGCCCTCGCTGAGCCGCTCCTTGGCTGCTCCTTGGAGCTGGCTTGGATCACACAGTGTTTGCTCAGCAGGGCTGGGAGGAGACAGACTCCCACCCCCATCGATTGGCTCCTGCCAGGCTGGTATGCAGCCTCCAGGCCACACACCCCTTCCCGTCTCCCTGCTGGTCTCACAGCGGTGGTGGGTGCACCCAGCTTGGGGACCTTCCCCCAATCCTGGCAGCTCCGTCCTCAGTGACAGTCTTCCTCCCAAACCACCTCATCTCCTCCATTACCCAGGTGCCCGTCTCTGGGTGCTGCCTGTGGGGTTCGAACTCAAGTAGTTCCAAACACGATTCACCATCTGCTCCCCAAACACGATTCACCATCTGCTCCCCAAACCTTCCTCGACCAGGGCCGTGACGGCAGCCAGCACTCAGGCACCTGAGCTGGGGCTGGAGCTGGAGCCTGCTTCCCAGCCCTGCAGCCAAAACCATGCCCCAGGCCCCACCTCTCAGCCCCACTAACACCTCTCAACCCTGCCCCTCCTCTCCAGGCCCTCGGGCAGGGCTCTGCCTCAGCTCCGAGGGATGGGATGCAAAACCTGCGTCTCTGCCTCCAGGAACCCCTCCTCCCATTCATCCTCCTCACGGAGTGCTCCAGGGATCCCCTTTCAGGGAGTTGGTGAGGCCGAATTTTTTTCATGATAATAAACCAGACGTAAAAGAGATCTGCAGGGACTTCCCTGGCGGTACAGTGGTTAAGAATCCACCTGCCAATGCAGGGGACATGGGTTCGATCCCTGGTCCGGGAAGATCCCACAAGCCGTGGAGCAACTAAGCCCGTGCGCCACAATTACTGAGCCTGAGCTCTAGAGCCTGCAAGCCACAATTACGGAAGCCCATGTGACACAACTATTGAAGCCCACACACCTAGAGCCCGTGCTCTGCAGCAAGAGAAGCCACCGCAATTAGAAGCCCACTCACCGCAACGAGGAGTAGTCCCTGCTCGCCGCAACTAGAGAAGCCCATGTGCAGCAATGAAGACCCAACACAGCCAAAAAAAAAAATAACTAAAATAAATAAATTTATTAAAAAAAAAAGAGAGAGAGATCTACAAAAATGTAAAACAATGCCACTCTGCCCAGTCTATACTTTTATTTTGGAAAATACAGTTATCTTTCATAAAAAGGTATTATTTATTTTAAAATGTAATGGGTTTTTTATTGTTACTTTGAAATGAACAAGTAAATATTTTAAAGTTTTCTCAGTCTACTGGATTGAATCCAAGCCCCAGGGCCTTTTTAAAGTTCCCTGAAGGTGCTGTTCCCTATTTTGTCTCCAGATCTCTGCCCACACTCTTCCCTCTACCTCAAATACCCTCTTCATTTTCCTTCACCTGGCTTCCTTCACCTATTCCCTCTTTAAGATGAGTCAGACATCACTTCCTCCAGGAAGCCTGCCCTGATACCTCTCATCTCCCCTGTGCTCCCACCACTCTCACACTGCCCTCTTTCAGAGCACCTAGTGTCTCTGTTTTGGTGTGTCTCCCCCATCAGATTGCAAGCTTCTCTCTCACCTCTGTATGCCCCACCCCTGGCACAGAGCCTGGCACTCAGTAAGTGCTCAGTGAATTTTGGAGCTGAATGAAAAGTCTGCGACACGTGGATAGATATTATTGGTGGGTCCAGGGTTCCTATGTAGGAAAAGCTTCGAGGTGACTGTCTTGTTAAAAGGCATTTCCGAGGGTGACTAGGGGATCTGTCTGAAGTTATAGTGGTTCTTACAGAGTGAGCCATTTGAACTCTCTGAGCCTCCATTTGCTTATCTGTGAGATGGCATTAATGACAATACCGCTCATCTCTGCTTCACAGAAATGTTTTGTGAACCATAAAGGGCTGTGCACATGCAAGATTTTCATTATAACTATTAGAAATGGAAAGGAACTTGGAAATGGCAGGATAGCCTTAATCTAGAGCTGAGAAAGATCTGGGCAACTGACTCATCAAACCTCCTCAATTACAGGTGAGAAGACTGAGCCTTGGGTGGGAGGAGTTACTTATATAATGTCACACAGTGTCATGGACCACAGGAGGGCCATTTTCCATTCTCCATTCCTAACCCTGTATCTTCCTCTGTCAACTCAAGGGACCCCAGAAACTGGTATCCTCACCTGGGCATCGACTACTTGGTTACCATTCTGGTCTGTCCTAACTTGCTTGCGGAAGAAGCTCTTCCCCTCTGTGGCTGTTTTCACATCTGTCAAAGTAAAGGGCTGGATGGATAAGCTTCAAAATACGTTTCAGTATGATTTTTTTAATTAATTACATTATTTATTTATTTTTGGCTGTGTTGGGTCTTCATTGCTGCACGCGGGCTTTCTCTAGTTGTGGTGAGCGGGGCCTACTCTTTGTTGCGGTGCGTGGGCTTCTCATTGCAGTGGCTTCTCTTGTTGCAGAGCACAGCCTCTAGGCATGCAGGCTTCAGTAGTTGTGGCATGCGGGCTCAGTAGTTGTGGCTCACAGGCTCTAGAGCACAGGCTCAGTAGTTGTGGCGCACGGGCTTAGTTGCTCCACGGCATGTGGGATCTTCCCAGACCAGGGATCGAACTTGTGTCCCCTGCATTGGCAGGCAGATTCTTATCCACTGCACGACCAGCGAAGCCCCAGCACTCTTGATAGTTTTGATGACAGTGGTTAGTCAAAATTGTCGAATCCTATAGCCAAAGTCTTTTAAATATGGTATGCATATCCTTTGGCCTAGAACACTTCACTTCTAGGATCTTATTGTAAGGAAATAATGAAAACATTGAATGTTGTTCATTGTTTATACAAGAGAACGAGACAGACAGACAGACAGAGAGAAGTGTCCAATCAAAGGACACTGGTCCTGGCAATTGCCAAAGCTACACACAATGGAATAATTCTGCAACCACTCAAACTGATGACGTAGCAGTGCATATATAGATGTAGAAAAATATTGACTAGGAAAAGCAGATGATAAACAATATAGGTAGCACATTCCTATTAATGTTGTTGTTTTAAAATGTATGTTAAAAAAACAAGCAAAATATTCACTAAAATGTTAAAGATGTTATCATTGGGTGCTGGGATTATGGGTGATTAAAAAATATATCCTTTTGGGGTTGTTTTGCAGTGATTGTATATTACTTAGAAAATAAGACAACAGATAGAATCAAGTCCCTTTCAGCTCTGAAATTCTAGAATGTGGGGCCCTTCCCTGGTTGTGTCCTCATTAATATCATCTTGTCCCTCTCAGCCTCAGTGTGAATCATGGAAAACAGGAGCAACAGTCAACCTTAGAGGAATGTGGATTTGGTGGGGAAATGCCGTGAAACTTTGGCCAGGACATGAGCAGTGGAAGTTGTCATCCATGAGAAGGCTTTTCTGTGACTGCGCAGGCAGGAAACCAGGTGTCAGTGCAGACAAAAAAAATTCCTCAGGGCGTGAAATGGGACTTGGAGTAGGGCCCACCGGGAGGGGACAGAGGGCGGCTGTCCAGCAGGACAGCCAGTCCTGACACGGGGAATTCCAGCGACCAGAGCAACTTGGCTGCAAGGCCTTCAGAGCATTTGCTGCTCCATCACCCCTTTTTACACTCAAGGAAACTGAGATCCAGTAAAGTGGACCAGCAATGCCTTTAGACCTACCTGGGCAAGAGAAGCCCTGTCCCTAGGCCCTGCACTTTGTAAGCAGTGCTCTCAAACTATCTATTGCAAAGGACCGTTTGGCTTTTAAAATTTCCAATCTGTGGCAGACTGAACGTTTTATAAAGACCATAAAAATGAATTACTACTAGTAAGGCATCTAAAATAGTCTAATTCATAGAAACAGAAAGTAGAAGGGTGGTTCCCAGGGGCTTCGGGGAGGTGGGGGTGGAATGGGGAGTTTAAATAGCATAACGTTTCCATTTTGCAAGATGAAAAAGTACAAGAGATTTGTTTCACAACCCTGTGAATATACTTAACACTACTGAAAAGTTCATTTAAAAATGGTTAAGATGGTAAATTTTGTTATGATTTTTTTTACCACAATAAAAAAAAAGTTTCATAACTCGCAGTGATATAGATGCCAATACATAAAATTCTATTTTGAAATGACAGTCAATGCTTCATAAAGCAACGGTACTAAACTTGTTCAGGAAATGAGAGAAACGCATTGTATTTGTCTTAGAACATTTTATAAAATAATTACAAAAAGATGAATGACTAGGAAAGTGAACATGAGCTTGGGTATAGCAGCAATGGCTGCGAAAGTTTTGAAACACCCTCGGTTTCTGCACAGCTCCTGCACCAGCCATGGTCCACCAGACCACACTTGAGTCGTCCAGAGACCTGCATGTCACAGTGCAAACAATTTATTAAGGAATCCTGGAGCCTCGGCCACCTGGCACAGCACACTCTCGTGCCTGACGCTGTTCAGGTCCCAAGGAGGAAAGGGAAATGCTCCTGCTCACCCCTTGCTGTGTCCTCAACACAAAAGATGGCTGCATTCAAATGCCACCAACACTCGTGGGTTGTATGGCTGTTGACGTTACCGATGGTCCCGGCTTTGGAGCACAGGGAGGCTTTGAACAGTAAGAAAAGCCTTTGCTCTTCGGTAAGAGAGAAGACTAATTGACTTCTTAGATCCTTCCTCTTAGCACAAACGCAGTAAATTCCCAATGGTACTGAGTGTCCATTTCCTTGCTTCTTTTCCTGTTCCAATTTGTGGTTCCAGAGGTACACAAAAAAGGGCGTGGTATCCAAAATGCACAGGGCAGCTGGGGAACATTTTGCAATATTAAATAATTCATATTATCCTTAAATTGGTATATATGAAGGTCCAGATGTAACAAACTTAAAGCATGACACCAATCGCTCACATGAGTTTTGGATCTAGATATTGCTTTGAGAGGCAGTAAAACTCAAGATATACATGATAGGATTTATAAGAGGAGCTCAAAGAGTTTGTAATATTTTCCACAATGATCATAATTTATCAGATGCAATCCCATTACAACATTTAAACTTGCTATGTGAAACTCATGGCTCATTTCCTAATCTAAACATTGCTTTTCGAATATTATTGACAATTTCTTCTTACATCTCAACAGAGCAAGTGTTTCCCAACTGAAATTAACTTAAAACTATCTGAGAGGGTCTTCCCTGGTGGCGCAGTGGTAAGGAATCTGCCTGCCAATGCAGGAGACGAGGGTTCGAGCCCTGGTCCAGGAAAATCCCACAGGTCACAAAACAACTAAGCCCACGTGCCACAACTACTGAGCCCGCGCTCTAGAACCCGCAAGCCACAACTACTGAAGCCTGTGCACCTGGAGCCTGTGCTCCGCAACAAGAGAAGCCACCGCAATGAGAAGCTCACTCACCGCAACGAAGAGTAGCCCCCGCTCGGCACAACTAGAGAAAGCCCGCGCAGCAATGAAGACCCAACGCAGCCATGAATAAATAAATAAATAAAACTATCTGAGAAATACAATGACTTGAGAAAGGTGGTCTAATTTCACATTATTAGCAACAGAACAGAAATGATGTGAAGATCTTGATTATAACAACACAATTATTGATTTTGCTGAAATAAAAGCAGGAAAAACAAAATTGACAGACTAAATGTGTAATAACTTATGAATCCTGTCTGTTTTTATTTTATCACTTACTCAAACATCATCGGCCCATCAAGAGAACCCAGGCATGTGTAGTCATCTTTGATACTTGGCTGACTTTCACTCATATAGAAACCACAGCTGTGCACATATTTTGTATTTCGTTGTAATGAACGTATAGTTGCCATAACTCATTTATTATTAATTAGTTTGATTTGCAGCTTTAAAATATTCAGATTTATGGTATGTAAATCTCCATTTGTATCTTGCCCTGGACCCCACAAATGTTTGGATGGGTTTGGCTGAGGGACCTGCCCAGGGCCACACATGATCTAAATGCCTTGCCTCCCATTCAAACATGCATTTAATGAGCACCTACTGGTTGCTAGGCATGGGAATTAGGCCAAGGAGTGTAGTTTACAACCCCTGTTCTTGGAAGTGCACTGGCTCCTGGTGGAGCTCAGAAAGACCCATATTCAGTCACTGGAGCATCTCTAAGAGATGTCTGGCATGTGGTTCCGCACAGACCAGCTTTTAATTCAAATGGGCCAGAGCTGAGGTCTTGAGTCCACCACATCATTACTGAGTGGCCTTAGGCAAGTGTCAGCTCCTCTCTGAGCCTTGGTTTTCTCATCTGTAAAATGGGGATAATAACAATGCCTGCATCCTAATGTTATGAGAGTTAAACTAGATTATGTGTGTGTTTTAGTTATCTATTACTGTGCAACAAATTATTCCCCAAACTTCATGGTTTAAAAAACAGTTTTAACTTCACTGTGTCTGTGGGTCAGGAATTCATGAGTGGCTTTGTGGGGTGCTTCTGGTTCCGGGTCTCTCACCGGGTCGCAGTCAGAATGTCGGCAGGGGCTGCACTCATCTGAAGATTTGACTGGGGCTGGAGAATCCACTTCTGAGCTGGCTCCCTCATACGGCTCTTGGCAGGAGCCTCACTTCCTTGCTGGCTGCTTGCAGGAGGCCTTCATTCCTTACCACCTGGGCCTCCCAACATGTACCTGAGTATCCTCAAGACATGGCAGCTAACTTCTCCCAAAGTGAGTGATCCAAGCAAGAGGAGAAAGCCACAGTGCCTTTTTATGACCAAGTCTCCGAAGACACATATCATCATTTCTGCTTTATTCTATTAGTTAGAAGCAGGTCACTAAGTCCAGACCACCTTCAAGGGGAGGGAATTAGCCTCCATCTCCTGAAGGGAGGAGGAGCTAAGAATTTGGGGACATATTTTCAAACAGCATGAAAATGTTTAGCAGAGGATCTGGTAAGTAAGCGTTCATCGTGAGTGCCATGATTATTTCCCACGTTTGTATTTCGTTTTACAGTTAACAGGGTTTTTTGCATCCTTTGCTACATTTAATGTTCATAAGAACCCTGTGGTGTCATTATTTCCGTTTTACAGATGAGGACACAGGCTCAGAGGGAAGTGAGTTACCTGGAGACAAACAGACAGGGGTGGCAGAGCAGGGCTGGAAACCAGCCCACTGGTAGGACAGCAGCAAGCCCAGTGGCTTCTCGTATTGCTTCCACACACGATGGGAGCTCAAGTTCTGCATTCTGAAGTACTGGGAAGTCTTAGAAGCCATAGAAATCTAGCAGGCCACTGGCAAGGGCAGCGACTCTTCCTGGAGGAGAGGGTGGGATGGGATGGAAAGGGTCTGGTGAGCGTGCAAGAGGGATGGGACGAGACAGGACGTGGCTGGCATTCGAGCATGAAGTGCCGAGGGATGAGAGCGGGGAAGGCGTGATGGAGAGAGACCTGGGGCAGGTGTTGGCAGTACCTGAGGACAGACTGATGCAAGTGACCACGTCTGGGTTTTCTGGCAAGGGGATGGGAGGCAGGATGGGCTTTGGGGTGGGATGGTACAGGCCAGTGTTAGCCTTGGAGGGCCTCCTAGGTGACAGTTCTCCCAGCAGAGCAGACAGCAAATCTCGAGGACAAGCCTGGACCTTGGAGTAAGGTTCTCTTGGGGCCAAACCTTGACTCGACTCTAACACCTCCAAGCTGTGTGCCGTTGTGTAATCTCTATACCTGTCTGAGTCTCTGTTTCCACAACTACACTGGAGACTAATAGCCACTGAACTTCTCTTTGTACACCCCCATACCTGGTATAAACACAGCTATCAGGATGCCTGTAACACACTATGGTGCTTAACTGTCTTCACAGGGCAGAAAAGCCTAACTCTCTGGAGCTGTGCTGGTCCAATGCAGTAGTCACTAGCCAGCTGTGGCTACTTAAATTCAAATATAAATTAATTTAAATAAAATCAAATTAAAAATTCACTTTCTCAGTCACAATAGCCATATTTCAAATTCTCAATAGCCCCATAGGACTTAGTGGCTACCATACAGGACCAGGCAGAATAGAACACTTGCATCATGGCAGAAAATTCTATTGGACAGCAGTGGTTTAGAGCAGCAGGTCCAGTAGAAACATAATGCAAGCCACGTGTGTCATTTAAAATTTTCTGGCAGCCACATTAAAGAAAGTAAAAATAAATAGATGACAGTAATTCTAATAACATATTTCATTCAACCCAATATATCCTGAATATTATTTTGACATATCACCAATTTAAAAATATTAATGAGATGTCTTACATTCTTTTTTTTTTCTTACCAGGCCTTTGAAATCCAGTGTGTGTTTCACATTTATGGCACATCTCAAGTCCCACTGGGCAAATTTCAAGTGTTCAATAGCCACCTATGGCCAGTGGCTAGTGTATTGGACAGAGTAGTAGGAGAGCACAGGCTCAGGGACCTGCAGAGCTGGGGTGAATGCTTCCTCCTTCACCTGCTGTAGTGCTGTGTGAACTTGGGCAAGTTATTTAGCCTCTCTGAGCCTCAATGCCCTTATCTGTAAAATGTCTGTGATTCTTTATATGTGATATTATTATATAGGTGACACTATCATATTCTATATGCGATTATTATATTATTATATCATTATCTTATACCTTATTATGATAACAGCCAGTGACCCTTGTGAAGATTAACGAACAGACTGAATATAAGCCTGTAGCACAATGCATGCTACAGGGTAAGCTCCTGATAAATGCCACTTGTGGTGGGGGCTGATGTCACTATTACAGGTCTGACCTCTCCAACAGACTGTGAGTTCCTGGAGGACAGAGACCAGGGTCTGTTCATTTCTCTGCCCCCTCCCTCTATACCCTCCCCCCTTCCTCTGCACCTGACCCAGAGTTCCCCTCTGTCTGGGCCTCACTCTGCAGTCAGACAGGTAGGAAAGCTGTTCAGCTTTCGTGCTGGCCACCACCCCCAGGGCCTAGCTCAGAGCTCATGACTCAGGTTCAGCAAACATTTTCAGCCCGTGAGGCAGTTGGTGGTTCAGAAATCAATTCTCCTGTGGTGAGGGGGGGTGAGGGGGCAAGAAAACTCTGGGCTGGGAGACAGGAGACCTGCTGATAACTCCATCTGCTACCTTGGGTGGGTGCCTTTCCCTCTCTGGCCTCAGTTTCCCAATTGTAAAATGGGCAGGTCAAACCTGATGAATGTCAGGGCCCTCCCATGGCAGCTATAGAGCTGGTAATGAGGGCCCCTGACCATCCAGGCTCTGCTCAGAGGCAGGAGCACAACAAATGCATCCCTCCTGACACACACACTCCTGGGGACCCCAGATCAGAATGCCCAGTCCCTGCACTCTGAGGGAAAGCCAGGCCTGGACCCCAGGTCTCCTGACCCTGAGGCACCTGCCATCCTTCTCCCTCCACTGAGGAAGGTAAGAGATGGCACAGCCCATAATCAGGAGCCAGCCTGTCATCCTGGCTTGGCCACTCACAAACTGTGTGACCTTTAGTAAGTTTCTTAACTTACCTCAGTTTCCTCATCCATAAAATGGGTATATTACTACTTACCTCATAGGGTTGTTGTGAGCCTTAAATGAGCTGATGTGTATCAAGAGCTCAGAACAGTCCCCACCTCTTGTAGGTGCTCTTCAAGTGTTCACTGTTACATTATTTTTCACTGTTATATTAAATATAGATGTGTGTGTATGACATATAGCTTGATGTTATACTATTATATTATTTATATTACTGATGTTATTATATTACATGAACTATTGTTACAGTCATCCCACATGAAGCAGGTGGAAGAGGAGGCAGAGTTGGCACTATTGAGCCATCCTAGGCAGTTAATGGACTGTATCTCATTCAATCCTTACATCAACTCTACGTAACTCTATGAGAGTGCTATCATTGCCCCCATTTCACCGATGAGGAGACCGAGGCTTAGGGGTGAAATGACTCACCCAGTGTCACACAGCCAGTAAGTAGCAGAGCAGGGATTTGAACCCAGTTCTGACTCCAAAGGCTTCACCCTTTCTCCTATGCCTCAGTCTTCTTGGAGAAGAAGAACTAAGCTCTGGGTTCTGTGGCTGAGTTCCTGTAGAGTGACCAGTCCAAGCTCCTCTCGGCTAGGAAAACCTATTCCCAGACTCCCTCTAGAAGTTCTGGCCCCAGGCTGGGCCCTGTTAAGTCAGGGTCCCTCCAAATGCCTCCCCCATGGCCCTAGTCCCAGCCCTGGCCTCGGTGGGTGTTTTCTGGACAGGCCTTTACGAAGCCAGAACAACCAGGAGCTCAGAAATCTCCCTTTGCATGGCTTCATTTGCATAATCCCCACAATCCAATGCAGACCCAGTTTCCCTTTGTGATATTAATTAAGTGGAGGAAAATGTCCTGGGCAAGGAGAACTGGCTCCTGATTTTCAACCATTGTCCCCTCATGCCAACCCTCCTGCTCGCCCTTCCCAAATGTATCATGAGTAAGGTGCAGAATTGGAACTTAGGAACAAGAGGTGTGAACCTGCTCCTACGTGTACCTCCATTCCTGCCTTCCCCTGGGGCTGCCTGAGCCCCTTGAACCACTAGAGGACAGAAGGCCTGGCCCCTGCTCAGAGATCAGCCATCGGTGGATGTTAAGTGTTCAGTTGTGTGATAAAACATGCTATTTGTATTTAAAAATTAATCCCAAAGGAAAATAATAGGCTATTAGTTAATGGGTAGAATTGACAAACTGGCTACTTTCCAATGCCGTCTCAGGCAGTTACAGTGCTGAGCTCTGCACAGCATGCGAGATGGTGCTAGAAAGATGAAAACCACCTTCCTGGTCTCCTTGGACTCCCCTTGAGCTCCTTGTCCCAGCTCCATGGTTGGAAGTCTGAGACCAATTGCCAAGTCGGCTCCATAGCCCAGAGAACACCTTACCACTGTCACCCACTAACTTGCTGTGTGACCTTGAGTTAGTCACTTTCCTTCTCTGAGACTCAGTTTCTTCATTTATAAAATGAGAGGGGTGCAGAAGCTGATGTCAGGCTCTTCCGAGTTTAAAAATTCTAGGGTTCTATCATCACCAATATCAAACACTTGCCCTGAGGCACAGCACTTTGAGGCCCTCTTCCCAGGAACAGAGTCTGTCCAAGAGAAGTCTGGGAAGGCTGGGAAGTTCAGGCCCAGTACTTCAAGCCCCTTCTCCTTCCCTCTTCTCAGAACCTCTCCTGGACCCCAGATGTCTGTTCTCATCCCGGCCCAGAGATAGAAAATCACCAGGAGATCTGAGTTCTCGTCCTGACATTGCCCCAACCCACCTGAGACCCTGGGCAGGGCTGTTCCCTCTCCCATGAGACCCAAGGGCAGAGGACTTTGGACTGACCAGGGACCCATGGGGTGGCATAAATGCTGTGCCCACCCTGGGCTGAGCTGCTGGCTGGACCAATCCCGGTTTCTCCCGAGAAGCACAGTCAGGCAATCAAGGTGCATGCAGAGAGGAATAAGCTACAGAGAGAAGAAAGGGAACCAAAGCCTCAAGCAGGCATGCTGAGAGAATCTTTCAAGGGGTGAATGAGACAACATTTATAAAATGCTCAGCACAGCCCCTGGCAGCTATTGTTATTACTATCATTATCTCAATGGTTAGAGATGCCTTAGATTCTGAATAATCACAGGTCACATTCAGGCCTCCTGAGTCTTTTGCCGCGTTCCATTAACGCCTGAACATAGAGTAGAGATTCCTATTTTTTGATTGCCAGATGTGTCCTTCCAAAAACTCCTGAGTCAATTTCTTGTAATCTAGAGAATCTTCCCAGCTCATATGTCACCACCTCCTGGAAGCCTGCCTGCTTGTCATCATCCTCCCTCCTCTTCATCCATCCATCCATCCATCCATCCATCCACTCATCCATCTGGTAAAAGCTTCTAGAACACCTCCTTGTGCCTGGTCCTATTTAAATATGAACCAGCTGTAATCTTTGTCCTAATGGGACTTCACTATTATACTGGAGAGCTCAGCTACACCTGGTTCTATGACTTCTTTTCACGTACAAGTGTCCTTAAAGAATGATTTACCCTTCTGTGGGTTTCCCCAACCCCAGTGCCCATCCCACTCTGAGCCTTATCTGGAAGGGGGTAGCTCTCCTGACCTTCAATGCCTTCTCCTGGCCACACCCAGCTTGCCTGTCCAGCAGCCCCACCCTGCTGCACCCCTGTTGCCAGGCACCTATCAAAACAGCTCTTTCAAACTCCAAGAGAGAGGCAAATTGGGAAACAGCCGGCCAGGCGAGCAGCCATAAAAACCCTGTGTACTCCCGATGTGGTGCAAAGATCAAAGCATCCTGTATCAGGCTTGGTGGTCAACTGTAACAACCTTTTACCTGGATACGACACTCCACAGTTTCCAGAAGCAATTCCTATCTCCCGATTCCTTTCAGCTCCCAACAGGGCCCCTTGCCACAAGGAAACTGAGGCTCAGGAAGTGACACAACTACCCAAAGCCATGAAGAAAGTAAATGGGTGCATTGGGACTTGAACTCAGGCCTCCTAACGTTTAATCTGGTGTCACATCATAGCAACAGCCTCAAAAGGGTCTTTATCTGGGGGTCAGGACACCTGGCACCTAGCCCAACATTCACGAGTCTGTTGAGTGACCTTAGCTAAGTCACATCCTCTCTTGGCTGCTGTTTCCTGCACCATAATATGGGGAGGGCTGCCCGGCTCACTAGATTGTCGTAAGGATCAAAGCAATGATGGGTGGGAACAGGCTGTGGAGACAGGCTGCCCATTGCAAGCCAGAACAACACCCCTTCTAGGACCCTCAGCTATGAGCTGGATAATCCAGGCCCTCCCAGCTCCCAGGAGGAAGTGACTGTGGCTCTGAGTGGTAATTCCCATGGCTCACGGATACTGAATAGCATTTCACCACCTGTTTCCAATGCCAAGAAGGTTTTTTTGTGTTGGTGGGAGAGAAGTTTCGATTCACTATAGCAAGCACTTACACAGGACCCATGTGCCAGGCCCTCTGGGATTCTGAGGTGAACAGGATGCAGCCTACCCCAAAGGGGCTTCCCGTCTAGAGGGGCCATAAGTTAGCAGGGAACGGAACTAACGTCTCACAGGTATCTGCAGGTGGCAGGTGTTTTGTTTGTGTCCTCTCCTTCTACACTCATAACAAACCTGTAAGGATTAGGACCATTTACATAGAAAGAAACTGAGGCTCCAAGAGGTTAAGTATCCTCCCTGCTCAAGATCACACAGGATTTGAACAAGTACCTCCCTTAACCCCAAAGCCCAGATTCTCTCCATCCCATGAGGCTATTTACAAGAATACAAGAGGAAGGAAATTGACATGTGTGCCATCAGCATGCTGTGGAGCTTCGGAGTGGGGGAGTAGATCTATGGCAGGATTCCTGGAGGAGGTGGTATGTGATGAGGTCTTTGGAGGATGGGGGAAATGTGGTCCAAAGTGAAGCTGAGTATGACAGGAGCGTGGAGGTGGGAAAATGGAGGATGCCCCTGGAGTCTTGAGGACAACGGTTTGGCTGGAGCAAAGGGGACCTGAAGGTGAAAACTGGGAGACAAGACTGGGAAGGTGAGCTGGGTCCTGTTCCCGAGGACCTTGAATGCCAGGCTAGGGCATTTGTATTTATTGCAGGGAGCAGCATGGAGCTACTGAAGACTTTTGAGCAGGAAAGTAGCTCAATTGGAGATTTCGAGTTTCAGGAAAACCTTCCAGGGGTTGGAAGGTTAGGAGCAGAGATCTAGAGAAAGGGGACGAGACTAAATAAGATCCACCTTCTATACTTTGCATTTAGTTTCCCTCTGGCATCAAATAATTAAAACATCGAGCGCTTACTGTTGTAGATAGACTATTATTATCCCATGTTACAGATAAGGAAACCGAGGCACAGAAATATGGAGTGGCTACCCAAGGTCACAAGGTTCCTAAAAAGTAGAGCTGGATTTGAACCTGGGCAGTCTTTCTCCAAAGCTACAACCCTTCAGAATGAGAGCAGGAAGGAAGCCCTACTCCAGAATAAAAACTCAGATGCCCTCCACTGCAGAAGGCTGGTCACAGAGTGGTGTAGAGACCAGGGGTCAAAAGTGGAAACCCAGGATGCCAGCACCTCCTGACACAGGCCACCTGGGTGGTGCTGCGCTCCTGGAGGGTGCATTCACTTCCAGGACCGCCAGGTGGCAGTGGGGAGACTGGCTGCTCCGAGCTGCAGCCCAGCCCAGCCTTCTCCAGCTCCAAGCCACAAAAGCCCAGGACTGGCAGCGAGGAATGAGGCACAGCATGGCTTTCAGGGCACCTGACCCTCCTGGTTGCTCCTTGCATCAATCACTGCATCCTCTGTTCTCAGAGGGGCATCCAAAGCGGAGTTGGTATTGCAGGCACCCTTAGGTGAAGCAGGAAGGCACAAAGGTTTTATGGCCAGTACTTCCCTGGAATAGTACATAGCCAATAGCAATAGTGTTGCATGAGAGTTTTTAACAACCCAGGGAGATGCTTGCTCTACAGTGCTAGGTGGGGAAAAAAAATAGGACACAGCACTGTGCATACAGCAAGATTATAGTTATATGCAAAATACTTGTGCCTAAAAAAATGCCTGAAAGGAAATGGATTGAAACATTAACAATGCCTCTCAGGCTGGGGAAATTATGGTAGTTTTCGTTTCCCTTCTTAACTCTTCTGTATCTTCTTTACTTTTACCGATGAACATGGGCTACTTTTATCATGAGGTAGAAAAACTTTTCTTAAAAGGGATAGGAAAGATACTAGCCGTCAATAAGATTTTTTTGTCTTTCAACTGTCACCTCCCCCAGAAAGCCTTCCGTCCTTCTCCAGGCAGAGGTAGTGATTCCCTCCTCTGCGCCCCTGAAAGGTTTGAACAGTCTTTATAAAAGAGCACTTTTCACTCCGTTGGGTAATTATTGATGTCAATGTCTAAATCTATGCTATTCAATATAGTAGCCACTAGCCACTTGCCACATGTGACTGTTGAGCATTTGAAATGTGGCAGGGGTAAACTGAGAGATGCAGAAATATAAAATACACGCCAGACTTCAAAGACTTAGTATGAAAAAAAAAGTAAAATAGTTCATTAATTACATGTTGAAACAATAATATTGTGGATATATTGGGTTAAATAAATATATTAAAATTAACTTCACCTGTTTCTTTTTATGTTTTTGAATGTGGCTGCTAGAAAATTAAAAATTACATGTGGGGCTTGTATTCTATTGGACAGTGCTGGGCCCTGAGCTTCATGAGGGTAGATCTGTGACTGCCAGCACAGGCCCAGAGAGGGGAAGGGCCCTGTCTGAAGTCACACAGCAAACTAGTGGCAGAACTAGAACTTGAGCCAAATCTCTACTAAGAAACTCCCCCTGGCCTGGCACTGGCTCCAGGTGGGTCTGACCCACAACTGGCCATGTGCCTGCATCAGTCCTGCACCTGGGCAGGGAAGGGGCATTGGGACGGGAGTCGGAGACCCAGGTACACTGAAAGGTGACCTCTATGTTCTCTCCAGGCTGTCACTCAGCATAATGCACTTCCCTTTCAGAAGCCCCTCCACCTTCCCCCTCAGGAGGAAGGTCTCAGGGAAAGCTGAGGGGACCCAGAACACATTAGCATCCCCTGGTATGGCTGAGATGAGGACACAGGTCCTGCTGTCCCCACTGAATCCATAACACTGAGGGAGTCAGGACTGAAACTGGCCTCCGAGAAATCACCTTGGCCAATGCCTGCATTTTCATTTGTAGCAAGTGGGGCCCAGAGAGGGTGAGTACCCTGCCCAAGCTCACACAGCAAGTTAGAGAAGGGCCTCGACATACCCTGGAGTCTCAGTCTAGGGGTATAGAGGCCCGGCCAGCCCCCTAGACCAGGAGGATGGTGGCATGGATTAGCACCCAGGCTGCCCGCAGGCCCTGCTGAACCACCACGCTCATACTGCTTCCTCTACCTCAGATCAGTTCATTCTCTACTTATAATCCTCGATGGCTCCCCATTGTGCTTAAAATACAATCATATTCCTCCTCCACCACCTAATCTCCTCCACACTCCCATTGCTTGCCATGCTTCAGCTGCTATTCCTAGAAGGTACCCTGTATATTCCCACCCCAGGGCCTTTGCATTTGCAGTTCCTTCCACCTGGAACTCTTTTTCCGCACTTTTACATGGTGGACTCCCCATCATCCAGCTTTCAGCTCTCATGTTCCCTCTTCAGAGAGGCCTTCTCTGATTTCCCTGGCTAGAATAGCCGCCTCCTCTCAGTCACCAACTGTCCCATTGCCTGTTGTCTTGTCTTCCTAGCATTTATCCTTATCTTAATTATCTTGTCCATATATAGGTCTTACACAGCAGAATGTAGGTTCTAAAAGAGCAGGGCCTTGTCAGGCAGGTCCACAGCTGTGTCCCTGCCTCCCCAGTAACTGGCCTGTAGGAAGTGCCCCATTAATGTTTATTCATCAAATTTGATTTAAAGCTGTCAGGTCACTGAAGGCCTAGTTCCAGCTGCACCCCAAATTTGCCATATGTCCTTGGGCAAGTACTTTTTTCCCTCTCTGAGCCCCAGTTTCCCCTTCTGAAAAATGGAGCTCCCACTGCTGCCAGGCTGGCTGGCAGGATAGGCTGGTTGAATTAGCATCAGTCGAGTTGATGGGTGTGAACACTGCTTTGTAAACTGTTAAAGCGTGATTGCAAATGCGAGTAGCTGTTGTCATTAGACAAATGAAGCTTAAGCCGCCTCTTCCTCTGCTGAGGAGGGGATTGGGTCAGATGCTCTCTGGGGCCTCCCGCCCTGGGAGTATATTGTTCAGAGTCCCTGCACTGCCTGCAGGCAGCTCCCAGTCTGAAGGGGTGGTAGAGATAAGATGCAAATTAGAAACAAACAATCTGAGACACCAGCAGTGGGCTGCTGTGCATGGGGCTAACCATCTCTCAGGAAACAGATAACAAGTGCAAACGGTCTGAGGGAGGTGAGGCCAATGTCAATTAAAGCTCTTGGTGGGGGGGGGGGGCAAATCCAAGCCATTAGTGTGGAGAGGACAACCAGGTGGAGTGCACAGCTGGGACAAAGGCACAGCTGAAGGCAGTTGCCACAGAGACCAGTGAGGAGGGGCCTCGCCAGACTGCAAAACCCAGCCACACTATGGGCTCCCAAATGGGGAATAAAATAATGTGTAGGGAGAAAAAGATGGGAGAGGAGGGGGCTTTATTTGATTATTATCGCTATTTTCCTTTTTAGCCAGTTAAATGCCCTGGACTGATGTCCATTTAATTATATAACGTTGAGTGAGTCACTTCCCTCTTTAGGCCTCAGCTTCCTTATCTGTGAAAAGGGGATGTGGGAAATCGACAAATGACTCCCTGAGCTCTTTGTGTCCATGAAAGGCACAAGGGGGGCATCAGTGTTGGGGTCAGACATGCCTGGGGTTAAATCCCAGCTCTGACTTGCTGTGTGACCTTGGACAAATTGGTCCTCAATTTCATCAACTGAAAAGGTGAGCTCCTACCTCATAGGGTTGAAAGATTAAGGGGAACACTGTATAAACAAAGCTTAGCCTAGTGCCTGGTACCAGGTCCTTAATAAATGCCACTGCTGTTCTTATTTGGAATCAAAGAGGGAAATACCAATGGGGTGGGAAAATGGGGACAAGGGCTCCAGGGGATAGAAACACAGCAGAAGTGCTGAATCTCCCCAGCACATAACAGGTGCTCACAAAATATTTCTTGAATTGGGAAGGGGTGGGGCACACCTGGATGTTGGCACTGATGAGTGCAGTAGCTTGGAGCCTCTCTGCCCAGGAGAGGGAGTCTTGCCCCAGGATGGGTCAAGCTCAGGGTCTCTCAAACCCTGGGTTCCCTGAAAAGTCTGAGAAGCAGGGACTAAAAATAAAGGCCAGCCACACCCCAGTGGATTTTGACCCTGGCCAAGGAGGAGTCTGAAGCTTAACAGGGGGCAACCCCCCACCTCATTTCCTGTCTCTGCTCACTTCTGCTCTGCTTCCCAGGCAGTCTCTCCCAGCCTTCCTGGCCCACTTCCTCCTGGGGGCCTTCCAGGATGATGCCCATTTCAGTTGGACCCTTGAAGCTTCTAAAGATGACCCACTTTTCCAAACCTTAAATGGGGTCTCAGAGTCTGTGGTGTCCTTTTCTTGGTGTGAACTGAAGGGAGGGGATTGCTGGGACGTTTTGATAGTTTGTGGGACAAAGGGATGGGAGAGGTCTGGGTGGCATCGATTGAATTTAAACCGTCTGTTCCTCCACTGGGCACTTACACCCACTCCACAGGGCAGGAAGCTCCTGGTTAAGTCTTGTTTGTCAGGAGTGTGGCTACCAATGGCCAGAGGCCCTGCCTGGGTGATTCCTGTAGCCCCCCTGCAGCTCGGCCACCATCAGCCTCAGCAAAGCCCTTAATGATGATGGTGATGAAGGCTGTCAGAGCAGGGATGGAACAAGGGGTTGTGCCCTCCCTGAAGGGACAGCCACAGCACAAAACCATGGCTGCACAGACAGGTCCATTCCATGGCGGCGGGGGTGGCTTCCCGAGACACCCCCCCATCTGCACCACCCCCAAACTGCATTGGGAACAAGATGAACAGAGAGAGAGAAATCCAGTGTACAGACAGAAGGGGCTACAGGGAGGGGCTGGTGGGCTCGCTCAGAACAAGGCAGGGAGGGTAGGCCTGGGGTCTGCCTGCCAGGGCCCGGCCCGCCCCTGCCAGAGTGACCCCCCACCCCCACCCCAGGCCCCAGTGTTAGCGCCAAGGCCCACTCTCCCAGGCGGAGGCCCCAGCCCAGCCCCAGCGCCTGGGAAAGACGCCTGTTTTGTTCCCATCTCCACACACACACCCCCCCCCCCCTTTTATTTTTTCATTCATTGCAGTTCGGTCCCTTTCGGAGCTGCAGGGACCCGGGTGGCAGGGCTGAGGCGAGGGGGGTGGCACTCCCGGCCCTGACAGGTAGGGCCCGCCCCGCTTTGGGCAGCCCCTTCCCCCGCCCTCCCCCAGGGTCCCCTTTCCCTGCCCCTGTCAGCCGCGCCAGACGCTCTCCGGCTTTGCAGCATTCAATAAAAATTCAGAAACATTTGGGCTGAAATCGCTGCTTTATCTGGAGGAGCCACAGCGCCGGGAGAGACCACTGCTGCGCGGGGGGAGCCCGGCATCTCAGTCGCCGGAGCGCGCGACACCTCCGCGCTCCAGCGCCCCCAAGGCCCCCGGGTGGCCCCGCGGACGCGGGAGGCTGGGGCTCCAGCAGCGCGCGCGGCCAGCTGGGGTCCTGGGCGCGCGCGGGGAGCGGCGGCCCGGCCGGGCTCCCCCCGCGCCCGCGGCTCAGGTGGGCCGCGCCCAGCGCTGGCGGAGCCCGGGTCCCCGTTCTGCCCGGGCTGGATGGCTCATTCTGCTGGCTGCGCGGTGGCGGCGGCTGTCTGTGCGCCGCGCCTCGCCGCTCCCCCCGGCCCCCCGAGCCCGGGGCGCGCGCTCCAGCCCGGGCCGCCCGGGCCCCGCGGCGCCGCGGCCCGAGGCCCCGGGAAGCGCAGCCATGGCCCTGCGGAGGCTGGGGGCCGCGCTGCTGCTGTTGCCGCTGCTCGCCGCCGTGGAAGGTGAGCGAGCGGGCGGGTGATGGGGGCGGGGAGCGGCCGGGCATGAGAGACCGCCGGCGCCCACCTCCGCCCGGCGGCCCGCAAAGTTTGCCCCGGGGCTCGCGCCGGGCGCAGGTGGCCGCGGGGAGGTGTGTCCGGCCGCGCCGGGAGGCGCGGGCCCCACGGGCGCCCGGGAACGGCGGGCGCTGATTGACTGTGCCAGGAGGAGGCGAAGGGACCATCTTGCGGAGGCTTTGTAGCCAGCCCGGCGAGCGCCGCCCAGGGCCGGGGGCTGCCCACGCGCGCTCGCCGCCCCCGGCCCGGCCACCCCCTGCGCGCAGGCCTGGCCTTGCTCGGCACGGGGTGGAGGGGCGCCGGCCGCGGGGCCCGGCGCGCAGTTGGGGCTGGAAAGTTTGGCAGGGAGCGGAGGGAGGAAGGCATCGCGACTGGCTGGGGTGGGGGCTCCCGGTCCGCGCCCCCGGGATGGGGTCGGAGCCCCGAAGAGCGGGGACTGGCAGTGTGGAAGTGAGCGAGCCAGCACCCCGCTCTGGTGCCGGCCCATCGCCCGCGGCTTACAATGGGGTCCCCTCCCCTGGAGGACTACGGGGGGGATGGGTCCTTGGGCATCTCTTGGCTGCGCGGGGTCTCCGGGCACCCCTGCCGGCCACCGCCCCGCTGGCGGCAGAGCTCAGAGTGGCCGCTGGAGCCCCGGGAACTCTCCAGCTGCCGCCAGGGCCGGACCAGATGCTCTTGCCATGTGTTGGCCTTGGCCAGGGTCTCTGGGCCGTCTCCCCATAGCCTCGTGTGTTGGTCCCACCCGACCCTCAAGGGGTCAGGGTGGCTGCCAAGTCTCCTGAGCCAGCTTGCTCTGGAGGGAAAGTTAGTGGGGTCTGGGTGTGTCCACCAGAAATGGACGAGCCTGTAGGGCAAGAAAGGACTATGGATAATGGTTCTCATGTGTACAGCTCTTTACAGTTTTCAAACCGCTTTACAGTTTATGAAGTACTTTGCACTATATGCAAAGTACTGTGGTTTACAACGTGCTGCACAGTTGACAAGATACTTTAAGCTTTACAAAGTGCTTTCCTACCCACAATTTTGTTGGATTCCCCAAAATAAGTCTTCCACGAAAGTCAGGTGGGTATGAGTCTTACTTCCTTCTAGTAGAAAGGGAAACTAAGGCTCAGAAAAGTCAGTGTCTCACCCTGTGGTCACTGGGTGATAAAAATAGAATGGGAATCTGAAGCCCCTGAAGCTTGTGCTCTGTTCATTTTGCTGGGTCTTCTTGTCCCTAAACAGGGTGACCTCTTCCAGGATTCTGCCACCATAGGACTGAGGAGTACCTTCATCTCGGGCCATTTGGGGATGATGTGAAGCCCCTTTCCTTCTTGCAGCTCAAAAACCCCAAAAATACAAAAACAAAAAAAACCTGATCAGACCAGGCATGGAGGCTGCAGCCTCTGGAAAAGGCTCAGTGGGGGATCCCGTGCTATAACTTTAGTTTCTCAGTAATGAGTGCTTTAGTGACCACAGTTCAGGGGGTGGAGGGGTGTCCCTGGATGGCAGCCATAGTTTCTGGCACAGAGGCAGCTGTCCTCCGGCTCCTGGAGGATTTGGCGGCTGCCTGAGGTTTCCCGGAGTGGGGCCACTGGGGCACCAAGGGTGCCACGGGCCCTGGGTGTGGAGCGCAGCCCTGAGGCCCGGTGCTGGTGGGAGCTCCCTGGAATATGGCTGAGGTACCACTTATTAGCTCTGGCTTTGGGGAAATGACTCATACGTTGGCCCGCTATACATTGGGATGTTTACAGTATTATGGGGAGCTTGGCATAAATATTGCTATTCGGATTGTAGTCAGCGGTGCTGGAGGGGAAGAAAATTGGCCCCTCTCGTGTTGGAAAAGGCCTGGGTGTGTTTTTAATTACTGTGGGGTAGATGGAAGGGCCACGTCTGTCCAGCCATGGCCCCGGGAGGCGGTGGTCGGAATCTGGTGGGCTCTGGCCAGGGCTCTCGACCCAGGGCCCTGGACCCTGGACACAGGGCTGATCGGCTGCTGACGTCACAGGAGGGCATGGCTGCTCGGGCTGCCACTTGGGGGCAGGCTGGGAGGAGGGCTGTGGTCGGCACCCCAGACCTTGCTTCCGGCTCTTCCTTTGCCCCCTGGACACTAAGGAGTCTAGTCCATTAGGGGTTAAGAAGGAGCTGGCCTAATGGAGGGGGAGGTGGTGCAAGGTGGAGGTCAGAGGCCCCACTTCTCACTTGCTATGGGACCCTGGGCCAGCTCCCTTCCCTATAAGGGGCTCAGCTTCTCTGGGTCTAAAATGTTCAACCTAATCTAGGATTCCATCATATGCACCCTACCTCCCTTCCCTGAGCTTCAGTTTTCTCATCTGTCAAGTGAGGGTAATCATGCCAATGATTAGGCATGTTTGTGAGATTCAGACCAGATAATGGATGGCAAAAAGTCACCTTGAAGAACTGTGTGGCCTCTGGGGGATGGAAGATGGGGATGGAAGATGGGGATGGGCAGTGCTGTTCATGACACAACCAGAAGAGACAGGATCCTCCCGGGAGCAGCACAGTCTGTAAAAGCAGATCTGAAGCTTGGAGTGATGAGAGGGCAGCCCCTGGGGCTCCCAGTACCCAGAGGCGTGTGGCCACCACTCCTGGCCCTTCCCCCTCCTCGTGCCCTGTAGTAACAAGGCTGTCCTGAGTGTTAAGGTCTAGGAAATCCCCAGCCTCTGAGAGAGGAGAGAGGGTGTGTGTAGTTTTTTTTTAGGGGGGGAGGGTCCCTGTGTTAGGATGGTGAGTTTAGTATCTTCCCCAAACCATGAGACCCTCCAAAGGAAACACAAGTCTGGAGCATCTGGCATGGGCACTTGGAGAGGATGGAAGTGCCCTAGGGACATGTCCAACAGAAGAGCAGCCACTAGATGGAATCCAAAAGTTGAAGTCTAGAGAAAACCGATCTCCCCTGTACATTTGTTCTCTTGGTTTCCAAATATTTATGGAGCTTGTTCTCTAGCTGGCGTGGTGCTGGCTCCTGGGGCGGGCAGGGAGATAGGGGACAAACTGATGGGGAAACAGTTGGCAAGATATAATGTGGTAAGTGTATCCCAAGTGCTGCCAGGAGGAAGTTGTGAACCACCTGGGGCAGCAGAAGCCGTCTAGGATGGAAGCCGGTTACTTTGTCATTTATGGCTTTATTCTTTGCCTCATTTTCTTTTTCTTTTTTTTTTTTTTCTTTTTTAAATTTATTTATTTATTTTTTTGGCTGTGTTGGGTCTTCGTTTCTGTGTGAGGGCTTTCTCCAGTTGTGGCAAGCGGGGGCCACTCTTCATCGCGCTGCGCGGGCCTCTCACTATCGCGGCCTCTCTTGTTGCGGAGCACAGGCTCCAGACGCGCCGGCTCAGTAATTGTGGCTCACGGGCCCAGTTGCTCCGCGGCATGTGGGATCTTCCCAGACCAGGGCTTGAACCCGTGTCCCCTGCATTAGCAGGCAGATTCTCAACCACTGCGCCACCAGGGAAGCCCCATGCCTCATTTTCTTACTTCCCATTCTCTCTGCAACAAAACTTTGTCAGCCACCTGTCACATTAATGAACTGTGTTCCCAAAAGTTAAGGAGGTTAACTTTGGGACTAAGAGGAGGCAAATTCTTTGCCTGGAAGCAGCGTGTGTAGAGACACAGAGGCAAGATGATTGGGTACTTACTTGGGTGTATCTGAGGGAGATGGGTGTTGAGGGCAGCAAAGGGGGATGAGGCTGAGAATGGAGAGCAGGGCTCGGATGGAAGGCTGAGGAGTTTGGACTTGATGCTGAGGGAAGTGGGGAGCCATTGAACGTTCTTGAGACATTGAGGGACCTGGCCAGATTTGTTTTTGGAAAGATCACAGGTTTCAGTGTGTGGGATATTCAGGTGAGCCAGACCCCATCCTACACAGTCAAGCAAAGGCCAGCTTGTCTCTTCCTTGCTAGACTCTGAGCTCCCTGAGGGAGCTCATCTGGCTCATTCTTGTGTCCACAGTTGTGGTAAAAAGAGCTCCATTCAAATGCCACCTCCCAGAGGCCTTCCCTGATTACCTCATCTAAAACAGGCTCAGTTCAGACACTTTCTATCCCTCCTGCTTTGTTTTACTTCAGTATACCCACTGCCATCTGAAATGGTATCAGAGATGTGTTGGTTTCCTTGTTTAGTGTCCATCTTGCCCACTAGACTGTAAACTCCAGGAGGGAAGAGGTTTTCGTCTGCCATGTTTGCTACGGCGGCCCAGTGCCTTGAACTGAGCCCAGTCACGTGGTGCCCAGTAACTGAAAGACATAATCCGCTAAGGAACGTTGAATGAATGAATGAATGTTGAGTGAACAAATGAATGAATATATTATACTGTGTTATACAGTAAATATCCGGAGAATGATACAGAAATGGAGGAGAGAGTCATCTGGCTGGGGAGATGAAGGAAATCTTCCAGGAGGGAGAAGCATAGGGATGGTGTGAGCAGGGATCCAGAATGCAGGAAAATGGGGATAATGAAGAGATCAGTTCAGCTAGAGCTAAGGATTCAAAGGGACCAGCAGCAGCTGTGTGCCAGGTAAGTCCCCCTTCTTACAGGGGTTGAGGGAGCCCGCCTGCCCCTCCCCCTGCCATGCACCTCTTGTCTCTCCCACTCCCAGCCCAGCCCTCTGCTTGGGCATTACCTATCTAAGACCCAGCGACCTTCAGTGGGATTAATTTAGAATTGGTTTTTCTTTTATGTTTATTTCTCCTGCTTCTCATTTTTAAAGGAGGCTGCTTTCATGTATTCGTCTTAGCCAGGAAATCAGGGCTTAGATTTAAAGCCCGAATTCAAAAGCAAGTTGACTTATTCATTCCTCCATCCATCTATATATTTTAAAAGAGTCACCAGGCATCTCCTTCATGTCAGGTGCTGGGTGGGAGAAGGGATTCCAGCTTTGGTGGGAAACAAGGCTGGCCAACTTCACTGACTGTGGAGTAGAGAAAAGGCACAGCCTTCTGGGCAATCGGACCTGGGTTCAAATCCCAGCACTGCATGCTGTGTGCCCTGGGCAAGGAGCTGGACACCGTGTCCTCAGGGGTTCTTGTGGACACCCACATAAAATGTCAGGCACGTGGCTATGTACAGTAGAGGCTGTTCTCAGCCCCACCAGGGCCCTCTTCCTTGGAGTGCCTGTGGGTGTGGTCAGTGACGGCTGTGTCCTAATTTGCCCGCCCTCTTTGGCATTTAGATTGTTCAGGCAACGAATCAGCCCTCTGTGTCTCCCCCAGCCCATTGCACAGGCTCCTAACTGCCCCTCAGCCTTAGGATGGTGACACCGCAAGTGTGGGCAGGCCCGGAGCCCCATCTTGGCCTCCTTCTTCAGGGCCCTGTTGGGGGCAGATACTTGGTTCTTACAATGGCAGGGAACTGGGGGTGGGGGGGCTCTCAACTGGAGTCCACAGGCCTTCTTAGTTGTGGGGCTCTGGGATCACCCTGAAATTATAATAGAATGTTGGATGTTAATGTGGATTTTTCCAAGGAAAACCCTTAGCTTTCACAAGATTCTCAAAACAGTTGTGAAAACACAAGCCTATACCCAGGCTCACAGTGGGGGGCTTGAGTCCTAGGTTGGCCCCGTGGCCCTACTGCCAGCCCCCCTGCCCTGCTGTGGCCCCAGTCCCGCCCAGGGTGTTGTCCTTCCTGGTGCCTTTGGCCCCCACCACTTCATCAAGGTTTTGCATCAGCCCCAAAGCCAGGATGGGGGCAGGTTCTCTGGGCAGCTATGCTGGGTACTCAGCAAGGCCCAGCGTACCAGCTTGTCATCTCTGCCTGCCCAGAGCTCACCTATGAGCTTAGGCTGGAGGTCAAACCCGTGCAGGCAGAGAGACCCCTAAAGGAAGGGGCAGATGGAGCTGGCTGGTGACAGGCCTGGGCTGGACAAGGCAGGGGGGCTGTGCTCCCTCAGAGGCTGGAGGGGTGAGACCAGGAGGGCCTCCTGGCAGAGGTGGACCTGGCCTGCACCTCTGACCGAGGCCCTGTCCCATCTCGTGGCCTGGCCTGCTTGCCTGACTTAGCTGGAGATTTGGTAGATCCAGATCGAGGCCAGGGATCTGTATTTTTAACTCACTCCCCAGGTCTTTCCATTGGGCAGGCAGATTTGCCCCCCCCAGTGCCCTAAGATAAAACACACGACTCCTGGGAAAGAGGAAGAGAAGCCTCAGCAGGAAACTGGAAAAGACTGAAATGAAGTGAAATCAATCAGTTAGTGCCCACCAGCCCAGGCTGCCTGCCTGCCGGTGAACGGAGGGAGGCTTGGCTGGGGGAGGGCAGGGCAGGGAAGAATGTTTGCACACCTCTCAGGGGTGGAGTGGGCCGTTGATCATGACAGCACCTGGAAGCTTCCTGATTGGGATCAGCTGTCTGATAAGGCTGCCTTGAAAGCATTTTAGGGTTTTAGGGCCTTTTAAAGCAGGTGCCTTCCGGAGGGTGGAGAGGGGACACCTGTCTCCCTAGTGCTCCTGTGTCACCTGGGGGGCTTGCCTAGACCACCTTAGCCTGGGCTGTGAGCTTCCTGGAGCCATCTGCAGCCCCGCTGCAGCCCCTTGGGGGTAGGGGTATCTTCAGGGAAGAGACCTTGTCTGCTCTGTGGCCTCGAGCAAGTGATGTACTCTTTGAGCCTCAGTTTCCTGATCTGTAAATGGGAGATACTGCCTGTCAGAGGCTCGTGGTGAGGGTTAAATGAGGTCCTATATACAGTGGCCAGCAGAGCAGACTGACCCGCGGCTGTGCCAGTATTCATCAGTTGTCATTACTATGAAATGTCAGCACCCTTACTCCTTGCCAGAGTACTTGCTCCTTTCTCTGAAATCCCAGAGCCCTTTAGGCAAGCCCTGACCACTCTCTCCCTTGTTCCATAAACAGCATAGCCTGCGGGTTACAAGGATGTCTGGAGTCAGACTGTCCTTTATTTTGTGTCCTATCGTCAGTTACTTAACCTCTCTGAGCCCTGGTTCCGCCAGTTCTAAAATGGGGATAATAATAGTTCTTGAGATGGTTGTGAGGAATGAATGGGTTAATCCATGAAAGATGAAGCTGACAGACTGAATGTGTACCTCATGTGTGATGAGCACGCAGTAAATATTAACTGTGGCTATTATTTTTCGAAACCAGTGGGAAACCGGATTCAGAGTAGGGGGACGTGGGTGCTGTTTTACTAGGGGACTCTGTCTCCAGCTCTCCCCCTCTTCACTTAACCCCAGGAAAAAGCCAAAGGTTCAGAGTTAAGTTCTGAGTCTATCTAACTTTTGCTGAGTAGTTGAAAGGCCCCTCCAGCCTGCCTCTCTGGTTCCCATCCAGGTTTTCCTCAAGGGTCCATCCCCACCCCAATTCAGCCTCCCTAATCCTAGGAAAGGGACAAGATCTTCTACGGCTGTGCCCTCCTTCTTGGCCCTATCTGTGCCTGCCAGGCACCAACTTCCATACATGATAATGATAACAGCTCTTAGCTCTGCTAAGGGCATTGTATATGTCATATCATGCAGTTGCCCCAACAGCCTACCCAGTGCTTTTATAATTACGCCCATTTTACAGATGTGGAAACTGAGGCTCAGAAAGTGACTAGCCCAAGGACACATAACTAGGGAGTGGGAAGCAGGGATTCGAACCCAGGTCTGGAGGACTTTGAAGCTCATGCTCTTCACCGCCCTTCAAGTGGCCTCTGGAATGTATCTCCTGGCTCAGAGGAAATGCTTGGCTCTGGCGAGGGTCTCCAAGGCAGCCATCCAGCTCTGACTCCATCAACATCCTGAGATAATGCAAGCGGGAGGGTTCTGGAACTCACAAACCTGCCATAAAAATGCAATCTCTGTCATAATGGTCAGAATAATGTTGTTCTAACTTAGACAAATCGGGTGTTAACTCATTACATTGTAAGGGGCGCCTCCACAGAGAACTGAGGCTGTGGAACAGTCACAGGGCCATTCGTAGCTTGTATTTCTAAACCCGTTAGCTCATTGGGTTTTCACAGCAACCCGGTAAGTGGGCAGGAGCCATGGGGCCCATTTTAGAGATGAGGAAACTAAGGCCTGGGGGGATAACACGACTTGCACAAGGTCAGTGGCCAGAGCAAGCTTGAAGCCCAAGGCCAGTCTCAAGGCCCAGGGATCGTCAATCCAATTTGAATTCTTAGCCAACATTTAAAAATCAAGAGAGTTTACAGAGAAATCCCGTTTCTGGCTTTGTGAAAAGTCAGACAATCTGGCTTCCCTAGGCCCACATTCCCACATGGCCACAGTTGGCTGGAGCCGAATACTGACTGCCTCTTCAGATAGAACACGTGAACATGGGGGGTAGCTCACCACCAGCTTGCGTCACACATTTGTGTTACTTGCCTGGCTCCTGTAGGGTTCAAGTTTGTCTCCTAGATCTGCCCCTGTCTCTCTTGTGATCTGGAGTAAATTGCTTCTCCTCCCCGGGCCTTAGCTACCTCCTCTCTAAAATGAGGAAGTGGGACTCAGTGGTTTTGGAGGCGCCTTCCAGCTCTGGGATTCAATGCCCAGTACCAGGCTCCAAGCAAGAGAGGGGAGAGCTGGAAAAAGGACAGGGCTCTGCCCTTGGGAAGCGTATCAGTTATCCACTGCTGCCTAATAAGCCACCCCAAAACGTACTGTCTCAAAACAACAGTGATTTAGTATTTCTCCTGGTTCAGTGGATTGGCTGGGTGAAGCTGGGCATTTATTCTGCTCCATGTGGTGTCAGCTGGGATCACTCTTGAGCTTGCACTCAGCTAGGCTGTGCCGGAAGGTCTGCCATGGCCTCGCCCACATCTCTGAGGCCCTGGTAGGGAAGGCTGGAAGACCGGGTCCCCTCTCTCACTCCTCAAGATCTCTCACTGGTCAGTAGTCTACACTGAGCTTTCCCTGGCGGCTGGCTCCCAAGAGGGTAGAGCAGAAACCGTAAGACTTCTTGAGGCCTGGGCGGTAATGTCACAAAACATCACCCCTGCAGCCAAAGCAGGTCACAACGCCATCTCAGGTGCATCCCAGGCTTCCTCATCTGGTTCAGGGAGAGGGGAAATACACTGGGCTTGATTTTCTGTTCAGTCGTTAAAGGGAAGCGCCATTTCCTGCTAACGGTTTAACACACAACATTTGCCTGTGCGTTGCCCATAGTCTTCAGCGCGTCTTTGGAGGTGATGCTCAGTGCCCCCCCCCCACCTGCCCACTTCACCATGTGCACACATCTCCTTGTGCTCTGGGCCAACCTGTGGTCCAGACTTAGCTGTAGGCCCCCTTAACGGGAGGCGGCTTTGTGTTTAGTGACGGCAGGTATAGTTGGTGGCCACATGGGAGACAGTCTACCACCGGGACCGAGAGGGCAGGGACTCTCCACTTCACCTCGTCCCCTGCTCTGCCCAAGGCCTGGTGCATGATAGGTGCTAAAGAGATGTTTGTGCAGTAAAGGAACCTACAAATTAATTACAAATAATAACCCAAGTCATAGCTATTCAAGACCAGGCATGAGGAAGAGGCCCTGGACTGGGGGGATGGAATTTGGAGGATGGGACCAAGGTGCCCTTGTGGCTTGGAGCAGGTCACATCGCCCCTCTGGGCCTCAGTTTTCTCCTTGGTAAATAGGGGATCATGATTTAACCACCTCAGAAGGCTGTGCCAGGGAGCAGCTGTGTTCTTCATTCAACCGTAAAAGAACCTGTAATGATGTGACTGTGGTTTGTCACTCCCGCCTTGGCCAGGGGCCACTGTAGGAGCAGGGAAGCACTGGAGGAAATCCGAATGTCTAAAGGCATTGGTTGGCCAGTTGCTATCAAACCTAAGTCTGGACTACAGGTTGGCTGAGAGCACGTGGAGATGTGTGCACATGGTGAAGTAAGTGGGTGGGGACATAGCTCTGAGCAGTGCCTTCAAAGATGTGTTGAAGACCATTGGCAACACATAGGCAAATTTTATTGTCAAACCATTAAGCAGAAAACAGGGCTTCTGTTTGCTGACTGAACAGGACTCAAGCCTACACAGATAATATATTTTGTTCACTTTTCTTTTTAATTGTATGTGGGGAAGGGGCATTTTATTTTTTTTAATATTTATTTTATTTATTTTGGCTGCGCCACATCTTAGTTGCAGCATGCGGGATCTTTAGTTGCAACACATGGGATCTTTAGGTGTGGCATGCGGACTCTTAGTTGCGGCATGTGTGCGGGATCTAGTTCCCCGACCAGGGATCGAACCTGGGCCCCCTGCATTGGGAGCATAGAGTCTTACCCACTGGACCACCAGAGAAGTCCCTACACAGATAATATAGACACATAATAAATCCTAAGAGTCCTTCTGATACACCTTAGTCTTTTATTTTTAGAAACACTAAAAATATGTTTGGGTATGTTTCTTGTTTGCACAAGGGGAGCTGAATTATTATTTGGGGTCTAGTTTTGTTACCCAAAGTCTAAGTCTTATTCTTTTAGTAAGTGAGTTAAGCCTGCTCGTGTTTTTTGTTTTTTTTATATAAATTTATTTATTTTATTTTTGGCTGCGTTGGGTCTTCGTTGCTGCACATGGGCTTTTCTCTAGTTGCAATGAGCGGGGGCTACTCTTCATTGCGTTGCGCGGGCTTCTCACTGCGGTGGCTTCTCTTGTTGTGGAGCATGGGCTCTAGGTGCGCGGGCTCAGTAGCTGTGGCTCACGGGCTCTAGGGTGCAGGCTCAGTAGTTGTGGCACACGAGCTTAGTTGATCCGCGGCATGTGGGATCTTCCTGGACCAGGGCTGGAACCCGTGTCCCCTGCATTGGCAGGCGGATACTTAACCACTGCACCACCAGGGAAGCCCCTGCTCATGTTTATTGATGTAACTGATATGTTTGGTCTCAACTCTGTTGTGATATTTTATAATATTGTGTATTTTATTTGCTGTGCTTCTTTTTCTACAAGATGTGAATTCTTTACTCTGGTTTATTTAAATATGTTTGGTATTTAGGAAGGTTTTTGGTTTTGTTCTGGTGGTAACCTTTGTACTTATGCCTTCTTTCTTCTGCAGTGTCTAACCTGCTCTTACAGCATCCAGTGTGTTCCTTCTCTCTAGAATTTCCATTTGTGTCTTTTTTATATCTTTCTTGTCTCTACTGAACAGATTCAGTCTTTTCCTTCTTAAACATATTAAACAGTTATATTAAAATAAATAAATAAACAAATAAATAAATAAATCCAAAGAGTCCTGGCCGGAGACCCCAGATTCACAAGCTGTCCGGGTTGTGAATGAGTGAGGTGAGCTGGGCATTCAACAAACAGCAGTGCCCCTGGGAGAGCACATGTCTTGTCTAAAGAAGGCAGGTGTTACCCACTCTTGACCGTGTTGCTGTGCCGGGATTGGGGCTCAGTTTTGCCAGATCTTCTGGTTTGCAAAATTCTTTTTTTTAAAAAAAATTAATTAATTTATTTTATTTTATTTTTTTGGCTGTGTTGGGTCTTCATTGCTGCACGCGGGCTTTTCTCTAGTTGCGGCGAGCGGGGGCTACTCTTTGTTGCGGTGCGTGGGCTTCTCATTGCGGTGGCTTCTCTTGTTGCAGAGCCAGGCTCTAGTTGCGCAGGCTTCAGTAGTTGTGGCTCACGGGCTCAGTAGTTGTGGCTCGAGGGCTCTAGAGCACAGGCTCAGTAGTTTTGGCGCACGGGCTTAGTTGCTCTGCAGCATGTGGGATCTTCCCGGACCAGGGCTCGAACCCGTGTCCCCTGCATTGGCAGGCGGTTCTTAACCACTGTGCCACCAGGGAAGCCCTGGTTTGCAAAATTCTGACGTTTATGGAAAAACTGGTTTTTAAATGTTTGCTCAATTTATTCTAAAATATAGTCCTAGCCAAACCAATTCATGTTTGCTGGCTGGATTTGGCTCCCTGGCTGGCAGTTTACAAGCTCTAGTTGAGGTGTTGGGGGGAGAGAAGTAGCAAGGGTGTTGTTACCTCCATTTTACAGATGGAGAATTTGAGGTTCAGAGAGCTGAAGTGACTTGCCTAAGGTCAGTGAAGGTGTCAGAATGCTGGTAGGCAGTGAAGGTGTCGGAAATGCCTCATAACCTTGGACTGGGGACGCTTTTTTCCTGGAATTTCCCTCCATGGTTTCTGTTTCCCACCTTCCAGAACAATCCAGGCGCAGAAGCCCCTTCTTGCAGGCATCTGCCATGTTTGAAGGCAGAGAGCATGTCTTGCTTCAGTTTCTTCTTTGAGGGCAGAGTTGGTGGAATGGAAGGCTCGTGGTCTTGGAATAGAACCATGCCAGGTTGGACCTCTGGCTCTGATACTTACAAACAGCCTGACCTTGGCCCTTTTAACTTACCTCTTTGCGCCTCAGTTTCTTCCATGGTAAAATGGGGTTAGGAAAGCTTCCTAGAAGAGGTGACTTCTAAGATGCTTAATAAGGAAGAGCCAGGAGAAGAAGTGGCAAGGCAGGCATTCCAGGCAATGGGACATCAACAAAGATCCAAATGAGAGGCCCATGAGTGTGTGTGATGTATTTGGGGAGCTGGAAAGGGTCCTGTGTGGCTGCGAACAGGGCATGCCAAGCATTGGGGCGGGGTACAAGCTGCCTGGTCCCAGCAGGGAGAGAGTGTGGGGTCAACATTCCCATTATGGCGACGACATATGTCCACAGCACCAACTTGTCACTTGGCCTGAGTCCATGGGAAGCCGGAAGGACAAAAAGCATCTGAAACGTGTAAGTGGGGAGAAAGCGGCTTAGCGCACAGTGGGATGCGTCTGCCTGAATGGGGCTTCTCCACCTCTCACGGGGAGGCAGAGCCTGGGAACAGCCCCGGCCAGAGCCCGTGGGGCCTTTCTGGAACCCACGAAAGGCTGTGGCCCAGGGAGTCTGTTCGAGTTGGGGCCCCGGCCGGTACGTCCTCTCGCCTGTCCCCGTCAGTGTCAGCTGTCACTCCCCACGGCCTCAGATGGCAGCTCCTGTGGCTCTCGGGAGAACAGTCGAAAGTGCTCCTGAGATGCCAAGGAGGCCCTGATGCTGGGTGTCCCCGAGCCGCCCGGAAGCCCAGCCACGCCAGCAAAGTTCAGGACTCCCTTCTGACTGGCCCCTTCTGGAGTTGAAAGGGTTCCGATGAGGCCGGGCCCCTTGGCCTGGGTCCAGGGACATAGGCAAGGCAGGAGACGGCTGGGGCAAGATCCTGAACTTTGGAGACAGTCAGACTGTTTAAATCCTGGCTTCTCCATGCACCAGCTGTGTCACCTTGGGTAGGTCATTTCCTCCTTGCCCTTAGTTTCTCATCTGGAAAATGAGGATAATATCACACATAAAAGAGATAATGTATGAAAAGCAGGTGTTTACCCAACCTCTCCTAGCCTCAGTTTCTCAGTGGTTTAGTGATTAATAAGAGTAGTGGTAATAATAACAGTAGCAACTAGCACTTACTGAGGGCTTGCTAGAGACCAGGAACTGGATTTAGTGTTATTATTGCCTGCATCCTATAGATGAAAAAATTAAGGCTTAGAGAAAGTAAATAATTTGCCCACCATCATTCAGCCAGTAATGGTGGAGCTGGAATCTAAATTCAGGCAGCCTGGGCTTCCCTGGTGGCGCAGTGGTTAAGAATCCGCCTGCCAATGCAAGGGACAAGGGTTCGAGCCCTGGTACGGGAAGATCCCACATGCCGCGGAGCAACTCAGCCCGTGAGCCACAACTACTGAGCCTGCTCTCTAGAGCCCACCAGCCACAACTACTGAAGCCCGCGTGCCTAGAGCCCGTGCTCCACAACAAGAGAAGCCACCGCAATGAGAAGCATGCGCACTGCAATGAAGAGTGAGTAGCCCCCGCTTGCCGCAACTAGAGAAAGCCCGTGCACAGCAACAAAGACCCAACGCAGCCAAAAATAAATTTTAAAAAATAAATAAGTTAAAAAATAATAATAATAAATAAATAAATGCAGGCAGCCTGACTTCAAGATAGATTGACAAAGAGCTGATTTCTTTTCTTTCCTTCTTATTTTTTTTTTCTTTTGGCTGCGCTGGGTCTTCGTTGCTGCGTGCGGGCTTTCTCTAGTTGTGGCGAGTAGGGGCTACTCTTCATTGCGGTGCGTGGGCTTCTCATTGCGGAGCACGGGCTCTAGGCACATGGGCTTCAGTAGTTGTGGCACGTGGGCTTCAGTAGTTGTGGCTCACGGGCTTCAGTAGTTGTGGCTCTAGAGCACAGGCTCAGTAGTTGGGGCGCATAGGCTCAGTTGCTCCGCTGCATGTGGGATCTTCCCCGACCAGGGATTGAACCCGTGTTCCCTGCACTGGCAGGCGGATTCTTAACCACTGTGCCACCAGAGAAGTCCCTCTTTTCTTCTTCTTTTTGGTATTTAAAACATACAGAAAAATTTTAAGTAAAGTAAACACCCATATATCCTTCACCTAGATTCAACAATTGTGACCATTTTGCCACATTTGCATCCCTCTTTGTATGGGTGTATGTGTATATTTTTTTCTGAACCATTTGAACATAAATTGCTGACATGGACAAAGAACTAATTTTGACTGAGAACTGATCCATGTATGTCTAAGATCACTTTGCCTGGCACACAGGAGGACTTGAATATTGGCAGCAGTTAGGAAGAATAGAATACCTATAGCCGACCACGGAATCCCCCTGTTTTACCTTATTCAGTGCTCGATGTGGCCTAGGAGGGAGCTGTTAGCTGTGTCTTCATTTTCAGAAGAAGGAAGAAAGACTCAAAGGTTAAGTAACTTACAGCAAAATGTGAGGTTGGGATTTACACCTGTGTCTACTTGACAGCAAAGCCTGTCCCACAAAACTTTGGGGGCCCACTTTTCTCCCCATCAGGTTTACCCATATTGTAGCCACCAGAGCACAAGCCAGGGCAGCATGTGGCAACTTTGCTCCCAGCTGTAGTTGGACATGGCCCTTTCTCTCTGGGAATCGAAGGGGAATTATATAGGCAGATGGACTTGGAAAAATTGGGGGCTGGCCCAGGGTTCACAGTTGATCAAGTGGTTATGAGGACTCAGGCCTTGGGACTTCTAGAATACACCATGCTGTTTTATATTGCCCCCTTGCCTGGGTACCCGTCTCACCTTCTTCCTCTGGCTAATTCTTGCTGCGTATTAAGACCAAGTTTGAGTGTCTCCTATTTGAAGCCTGCCCTGACCTCTCTGATCCCTCCCGCTTCTATGTGTAGTGTTGGACTGTCCTTGCTGACTTCTGTGTTCTTGGTGGCACTTTGTATGTACCTGTTTTCTATTGCCTAGGTTAGGTCATACTGGATACTGTGTCAACATGTCTGGTTTCCCCCCAACCATACTGGGAGATCCTCAGTCATACTGGTTGAATGGAGTACAGTTGGAGAACTAAATAGCTGAGCAGTTGGATGGGAGCTTGAGTGATTGATGGCTGGCTGGATAAAGAATGAGTGCATGGATTTGATGGTTGGATGAATGATGGGCAGGTTGATAGATGGATAAATGGATAGAGATAGAGAGAGAGAGAGAAAAGGATGATTTGATGGAGATTGCATGGATTGGATGGATGGAGGGATGGTTGGATGGTTGAATGGATGGAGGGATCATTGGATGGATGGATGGATAAGGGCAAAATGGTTGCATGTTTTAGATAGTTAGGTGATTGGATAAATGGATGGAAGAATGAACAAACACAAAAAACCAGAGTCCATTTCTCCCCCTCAGATTCCCTTTGGCATCTAGACTGTGATATTTCCTTATTCTCCACTTTCTGGACTTAGAAAGAGCTGGCAAACAGCACACTCCCCAGGTTTGGAGAAACCTTCGGAGCCATTGACTGTGGTTTTGCCAAAGTTGCTGCACTGGGGAGTTCCAGAAAAGTTGGCCCCCAAAGTGAATTTCTGTAAAGTAAATCCTATTTTCCCATTGACTTGTTTCACAGTTTTGGAGCTGTGTTCCTGCTGTCAGGAGCTGGTACTCTCAGAGGCTGGTGACAGGTGGGGGAAGAGCTTGAACTCCCGGGGGCATCAGCTGCCCTGAGCTTCCACTCACTCAACCTTGAGAGCAGCCTGATGCTGGCCAGGAGCACAGGAGCTTGGAGCCAGGGGAACAGATTTGGCATCTGGTCCCAGAAGCTTCCAGTAGGATGCTGTGCTGCTAGGCTTCTGGGGTAACACGCTCAGTCTCCTCCAGGCTTATCTGTTTCCATTCATCTGTCCATACATCCTTCCTTCTTTCCCATAATCCTAGCTTCCTTCCTTCTCTCCATTCATCCATCCTTTCATTCTGTCTATCCATTCAACCATCATTTATGAAAGCCTCCAGGATGCTGGTGGACATAGAGGGGAATGAATCAGAATTGACTTTCTCATGTTAAAGAGTTATATCCCAGCAGAGGGACGGGCGATGTCTCCTTCCTCTTCCTTGTTTTCCATCTCTTTCCCTTCCCCTTCTCTTCTCTTTCTCCTATTTCTCTTCCATTATCAACATCATCATCATAGCAGCCTCTCACCATTGAGTCTCTATTAAGTGCTAGGTACCATACTAGCTGCTTTTCTGACACTTTCTCATTTATTCCCCTCAATAACCCTGCATCATAGTTATTATCACTGATTTTGCCAATAAAAAAGCAGGTTCAGAGATGTTTGGTGAAGTGATAAATACTTGGGTGTAATGGAATTTGTTGAGTGCAAAGGGGAAATGTCTTCCAGCCTGGGCTGGTGGAAGACATATTTAGCCCAGTAGGATTTTTGACCCATGGTAAATGGAATGGAGGGCATTCTTAGCAGAGGGGACAGCTTGAGCAAAGGCCAAGAGGCTGGAGAGAGGCGGGTTTGTAGAAGCCACAGTGAATGAAACTGTGTGAAAGAAAGAAAAGGGAGATGAGGCTGGGGGGGAAGGTTTGAGCCAGGTAAGAGAGGCCTTGAGTAACAAGGCCTCTCTTGTGTTTGAACTTGATGCTGGAGGCAGTAGGGAGCCATGGAAGGAAATTAGAAGCAGGGAAGGGTTCAGGAAGATGCCCATGGGGGCTGGTGTGGGGAGAGGATCCAGAGCGGGGAGGGGCAGGCTGGGAGGGGTGTATGTGGTCTGGCCCGGATTAAACCAGACCCTGGGTGCAAGCTAATCCTGCCCAGCCAGCTCCTCTGGTCATGGGAGGGGCCAGGATGTAGGAAACATACTGGGAGGGGGGCCAGAATGGTGGGGACCATGGCAGAGTGAACATGTCAGGGAGGGCAGCTGCCTGGCCCCTTGCTCCCCTCCTGGAAGCCCTCCAGCTTCTCCAGAGAGCTCCTGGGAGCCTGTCCCACCCCACCCACTTCACCTCTTGGTGCCAGGGAAAGGTTGTGGACACCTTGCTGGGGCTCAGCAGTTCCACAGAGCCTAGCCAACCCAGGCAGCGCACCAGGAACCATCCCAGAATGCAAAATACTAGAGCTGGACATGTGGGGAAACTGAGGCCCAGAAGGGGACAGCACCTGCCTGAGGTCACACAGGGCCGGTTGCAGGCCTGGAACTAGGTCTGCACCTGTGAAAAATCTTTCCAAGGGAGACAAAACCTTTAAAACCAGTGGCTCCCTTTTCTAGCTGTAGAGACTTGGATAAATTATTTAACATCTGCCTCTAGCCCTTTTGAGAATAAGATGGGATAAAAATAAATAATGGGCGTCTAAAAAATGACTTAACCATTCTGGCTTTCAGCTTGCCCTTCTGTAAAATGGCAATAATAGTAATGACAAAAACAAAACATCATTTAGTCATTGTCCTCCCCGTAAGAATGTAAGCTTCATGAAGGCAGGGATTTTTGTCTCGTGTTTATAAGTGTCCGGCATGGTGCCTGGGACATAGTAGGTGCTCAGTAATCCATGAATGAATGAATGAATGAATGAAGGAGGACTAGCCATCATGTATGGGCTCCCTGCAGTGCGCCAGGCACACAGCCCTTTACATGTCGAATCCTGCTTAATCCTCACAACAACCCCATGGAGTAGGTATGATTATCCCCACTTTACAGATGGGGAAACTGAGGCTCATATGACTTGCCCATGGTCACAGGGTTCCTGGGCGATGGAGCTGAGATTAAAGCCCTGCTCTGTGTGGCCCTGCAGGCTGCAGGGCTGCACAGCTGCTGCAGAGTTGAGTGAACGCCGTGGTGTTTCTGGGACCTATTTCAAAGCCTGGCCCAAAGCAGAGGCTGGATGTTATGGTGTCCCTTGCCCCGTTCTCCCTGGTCCCCTTCCCTGGACCTCAGTTTTCCCATCTGGAAAGCTTCAGGGCTGGACTCTTACCTTCTCAGGGTGCTTGCACATGGACCTCCCACACTAGGGAGGATGCTCCCGCAGCTAATAACTCTAGATTGTCCAGGCGATTGTGACCAACCCCCATCCCAAAGGGAAAAGACCTGGAGGTTTCTCCACATTCCCTCCCCCTCCTGGGACTGCAGCACCTCCCTGGTCTCTTCGCTAGCTTCCCGAGGGGCCCCGAACTGGAGGCCAGACAGATCCGCCTGGATGGCAGCACCCGGAGGCCTTCTGGGAGGGGCGTGTTCCCCGCTGCCTGGCGGCGTCGGTCCCAAGGTGCGAGGCTCCAGCTGCACGCGGCAGGCCAGGCTGCCGCTCTGTCTGGAGCACTGCTCAGAGAAACAAACACAGCTGTGTTTATTCCAGAAATTACACATCCTGATAATCTGCTCACTCGGGATAATGCCTCCCAGTTAGGATCACAGGGGGAGCCATGCGGAGTTTCCTGAATTTCTGGGCAGATTTTAATTCCCTGTGACAAGTGTGCTATTGGGCCGACCTTGGCCAGCGGGTAGACCTCAGCCAGCGGGCACCTAGACACCTTTGGAATGTTCTGTCTTGAGGATGGTCGGCATTCTCACCTGGGCATGAGATGCTGGGAGGAGAGGACCTTTTGCCTTGACATCTCCAAATTGGGAGACTTGAGCCTGACCCGCCCACTCACGCCCAAACCCTGGCCACCCTGGGACAAAGAGACACACAGACCTATTTTAGGAGAACATGACCTGGGATTGGATTTTGAATCTAATCATGCTATTTCTCTAAAACATTTCATGACTTCCTATTGCTTTCAGAATAAAGACCCACCCTCCCCATAGCCCAGAGGCCCTGCTTAGTCTGGCTGCTGCCTATTCTCTGGCTTATCTCCATCACCCACCTTGGTCTAGCAGTTCTACCCACTCTGGCCTTTCAATTCCTTACACTCCCTAGGCTTCTTCCCACCACAGGGCCTTTGCACTGGCTGATTCCGCTAGGCTGATTGCTTTGCTCGTCACCTGGACAACTCTCACCCATCCTCCACTTTTGCAGAGAAATTTTCCATAAGCTCTCAATAGTTCCACAGGCCGATCTTTTACAACAGGGGTCCCCAACCCCTGGCCATGGAAAAATTGTCTTCCACGAAACCGGTCCCTGGTGCCAAAAAGGTTGGGGACCACTGTTTTACAGCATCTGTCAAAGTCATAATTGTAAAATAATTAATGTTGTTTCTTTGATGGTCTCTCTTTCTCTCCTACCCAATGATACACTCCATAAGAGGAGGAACCATGATTCAGTTGCTTCATCGCTAGATTCCCGGGCCTACCATAGAGCCTGGCCCATAGTAGGTGCTCAGTAGCTATGTATTGATTGGAAGACTGAAGGAAGGAAGGAAGGAAGGGTGGGTGGGTTCTCGGGATAAGTGAAAGGAGGTTACGCTTCTGTTGTTCTTTTGGGTGACAGTTGGCAAAGTGCTGTGACATCCATCATCTCCCTTTAATTGAAGAGACTGGTGTTGAAGTCTGCGGGGGCTTGGCACAGGGCCAAGCCCCAGGGTGGGGGTGGGGATCCGAAGTGAATCAGGCATCATGGGTCTTGCCCTCGGAGCTTGCACACTGGATGTGCACAGCCCCCTGGGAGGAAGGCCCACTGGGATTGTTCTTCTAGATGGACAGATGAGGCTTCTGGTACTCAGAAAGGGGAAGCAGCTTGGTGGGGCCACTCAGTCAGTGGGTAAGTGGGGACAGATGTACACTCATCTGCTGGACGTAAGTCTACTGACCCTTCCCCTCTTCTCTCTGGCACTCAGATGGGTGGTACCAAGGGGTCCCTGGCCTCTGGGGGCCTGCAGCCTGGTGCCTTGACATCCAAGCCTCTAACCAGCTGTGTGATTGTGGACGAATTACAGTGGGCCATGCAGACTGTCGTGCCCCGTGGAGCTTTCCTTCTAGTGGGAAAGACTGGAAATAATATCTAGTGAGCAGGTTAGGTGTTGGTGATGCTAAGGAGAAAAATGAAGGGAAGGGGAGCCACGGTCGGGACTTGGCTTCTACCTTGAGCAAGATTCCAGCAGTGGAGGGTTTTGAGGAGGTGACAGGATCTGACTTGTGTTTAGAAAGCATTGCTCTGGCTGTGGTGAAGGGAAGAGACTGCAGGGGCACGAGCAAAAGCAGGGGACAGGGAGGAGCCTCTGCATAGGCCAGGCAGGTGGAGTGCTCGGACTGAGGTGGTGGGAGTGGGAACCAGTCAGTAGATGGCCCTGGCTTTGCTGGTTTGTGGGAAGGTGCAGGGATGAGGAAGCACCCTGCACCTCTTCTCGTCCTGACCCTTCACCCCCTCCTCCCACCCCAGGAGGCTCTGTTGGTGTTTGTGATGTGGAAGCATCTGTGTTTTTGTTTCTAACATAAATTAATAAGTTACTGACAACTCAATCTCCTGGCAGCCGTGTTGGCAACTGAGGCATGTGCTGGACGGTTCTGGCGGGGGGCTGGAAGGCAAGGGGGAGGGGGAGGGCCTGGCTGGGTCCAGGTCCAGCCTTGATCAGGACCCTCTGGGTGACTTTGCTCAAGTCCCTTCACCTCCTGGGGCGATGGTTCGTCCATCTGTAAAACGGGAGGATGAGACTTGGCACCTTCTGCCCTGGCCACCATAACCTCATGGCCAGCATCCTTGGATCTACATATATTAAGCACCTGCTGTGTGCTGGACTCCTTAGAGCAATACAGAGAGGACTATGCCTTTTTGCCATCCTCAAGGAAGTCAGAGTCAAAGTGAGAAGACTGGGTTAAACAAAAGCCATGTGTTGGGCCCAGGATGATTAAATAATGCACAGCCAGGGGCAGCCGACCAAGGGGCTCTGCAAACACACTAGCTGGGTTCAAGTCCTGGTGGCAGCTCTTAACTAGATGTGACTGCCCTGGAGCCCCAGTTTCTGTATCCGTAAAATGGGGATAATGATAGTCCTTACCTATTGAGGTTGTGACACATAGTAAGTGCTCAATAAATGAGCATCATCGTGTAGAGGGCAGGCACAGAAGGCGGAGCTGGGAATGCCTTTGTCCAGACTGTGCCCCTGACCCAGTCCACACCCAAGGAGAATTTGCCTGATCCTCGGTTCCAGCAGTCCTAGGGTTCACCCCTGGGTCTCAGGACCTACAGAGCCAGGCAGCAGTGACCCCGGGAGACAGTGCCCTCTAAAGGAAAGGACTCAGCTCCAGGGTGCAATAGACCATTCGCAGGCTGTGTGACCTCAGGCTGGGGGCACAGCCTCTCTGAGCTCCAGGGGTGATAAGTGTCCCCATCTGTGCCTCCCAGGGTTGCTTAGGGATGAAACAAGAGCCCATTTGGAAAGAGCTCAGAGGGTGGGGCTCAGCGAGTTCTGGCTTCCTTCTGCCCAGATGCCAGTTGCCTCCCAGGTGTGCGAGCCAAGAGCTGCAGGGACCTAGGGAAGGTGAGGGACGGGGGCGTGGATAAGGTGGTGGGCAGATGCCTGGAGGTGGGAGGGAGAAGGATTTGGAGGAGGACCTGGGGGGGGCCAGAGGGCAGCTCTAACAGTTCTCTTTAATTTTTGAGAAAACCTTTCCCCCATCCTCATATAATTAAGAGTATTTTTAAAATGCTGTGTTGAAACAAAAATAGTCCATTTCCATATGACCTCATTTCATTCCACGCCCCCCACGCAAACACACACACGCACACACACACACGACTAGATTTTAAAGCTGCCTTTAGTGCCTCTGCTAAAGGGTCCTTATTTTTGTGTAACAGGTAAATATTTAGGGACCCCCCCCCACCCTTTTATGTTCTGATTTGCAGTTGGGGGCCTTTGACAATAGCTAACACCACCGCTCTTTGCAGTTTACAAGGTGTGTTCTCAGGCACTATCTCAGTTGCTCCTCCCGCAGTCCTAAGGAGGGAGTGGATGTCCCCATGATCCACCACTTGAAGGTAGGACCATGCCAACTTCATCTTTTTATCAGCATCATCTGGCCCAGGATGAGGCACGTTCCACATTCAAACTCAGTTGATGTCAGTTGAATACAGATAAAGAATGAGGCCCATAGTACAGAGGAGGAAACTGAGGCTCAGAGAGGTGAAAGGATTTGCCCAGGTGGATTTTTCTTCAGATTCAAACGCAGGACTGTCCAAATTCTCTGTGTGTTCCCCTCCTCAGCTGTCTTTCTAGTCAGCCCCTTCATTTTGAAACTGGGAGACTAAGCGCCAAAGAGGACAGAGGACCTGTGCTGTGTCACACAGGGATCACGTGACCCACAAAAATGTTAACACAGCTTTGACTTTACAAAGTAGGTTCACATCCTAGTAATAAGCATACCTGCAGCCTCACTCTGTGCTAATTACATTGCCTTGTTGAATCTATCACGGCAAGGCAGGACGTTATTGTCTCTGTTTTCGAGATAAGAGAACCTCTGAGAGGTTTAGTAACTTGCCCAAGGCCACACAGCCAGTAAGTGGCAGAACTGGGATTTGAATCCAGCATCTTCTGACTAAAACCCATGCTCAAGGCTACTACATCAGGCTGGCTGGACTTGGGGGGAAAGAGCCAGGAACCCAGGACTCTAGACTCTTGGCCTCCAAAAACAAAATTACAGCCAAGAAGCCATCCCCATGGGGAGCTCCTGCCCTGGGCCCCCCGACTCAGAGGCCAGCCTAGGGTGGGGCAGGGGGCTGGTGTCTCTCTCAGGCCTCTCTGTGTAGGGGCTGGAGGCAGCCGCTGCTGTGGCCCGGCCCATAGGGAGCCAGCCCTGCTGCCTCTTTAGCAGGGTAAGGTACCGCTACCTCCTCGCACAGCCCTGTACACTTTCACCTTTCACCTCCACAGTCCCGACTGAGCCCTGAAACATCCTCGTGAGACAGGCAAGGCAGGGAGAAACCTCAGTTTGAGAAACCGAGGCCCAGAGATATGTACACCCCAAGAGAGTGCTATAGGAACGTCAGTGCTCTTTGGCTGTGGTTCTTAACTTCTTTGGGGTCGTGAAGAGCCTGGAGAAGCTGACAAAACCTATGAACTCCCCACCCTCCCAGGAAATTGGAGACACACCTACACATACTTTTGTATATAATTTCAGGGGGCTCACAGGTTAAAAGCTGCTGTGCTTTTACTCTGGGATGCCGATGATGATGACATGCTGCTTTGTGGCAGGCAGGGTATTTGATGCTTCACATACATTACTTCATTGAATCCTCATAGCATCCCTGCAAGGTAGGGAAACTGAGGCTCGGAGAGGGTAGCACTCCCTAAGCCTGCCCAGCAGGGATCTGAACCAATTCGCTGGACCCTGAAGGTTGTGCTCTGGCCTGGGGACATGGTGTTGCAGCATCCTTCAGAGGCTATTAACCAGAACCAGGGGCTCTGAGAAAGTTCAAAGTCCCTAGTTAATTTCTGCCTCTGGGAAAGGAGTGCTGGCTCACCCGCAGGGCCTGAGAGCAGGGAGAGCCACCAAGACCAGCTTTTTTAGCCCCGCCAGGAGCTCCCACTTGGTTGCCCTTCTTCCACTTCTAGGGATTTGATTGGAGGGCCTTGCGGGGAGCCCCTCTCTTGGTTCTGTAGGACTGGAAAAATCTTCAGTTTAAACTGGACTCATTTGGCTTAAATTATGGGAGTTTATCTTCCCTGAAACTGCCCCTCCCACCCCTGGATAGTCTCATAATTGTCATAGGGAACTCAGAACTCTTTGGAAATGAGTCTGCCCTGAGGGCTGGGGGTTGATGAGGTCACTGAACTTGGAGCAGAGCCTCTAGGCCTGTTTGCCCTTCATTAACAGCCTAGTGTGTGGTTAAGAGTATGGGCTCTGGGGTCTGATGGACTTGGGTTTGAATCCTGGTTTAGCCACTTACATGCTCTGTGACCTTAGGCTGCTTTCCCTCTCTGAGCCTCAGTCCCCCATCAGTAAAATGAGGATAAGTTTGTCCAAAGAGGCACATTGCACGATGCCTGGCACAGAGGAAGTGCTTGATAAGGACAGCGATAGTTGGTCATAATTACTATTACCATTAGCAGGGCCTGTGTGTGTGTGTGTGTGTGTGTGTGTGTGTGTGTGTGTGTGTGTTTAAGGGAACATATTGCCCAACCTCCAAAGGTGTGCGTAGACGGGTCTGCAGGAGGCTGGCCAGTGTTAGGCCTCCATTTCCTCCTTGGCAAGGCTGTACCTGGAGGGGGGTTGGGTGAGGAACGAGCAAGCTGGTGGAGGTGGTGGTGGGTTGGGGGAGGCTGGAGACAGGGAGGCCCCTCTTGCTTGGTTGGTGGGAATGAGGCCCAGGGGCTGGGCCCGGAGGCACAAAAGCCTCTCCCCTTCAACTTTCCTCTCAAATAATTCTGGAGGCTGGACAAAGAGTTCCTTGGGGCCCCTTCCCAGTACCTAAGCAGGGGCTCTGTTTAGCTGCCGCCCACCTTGGTCCAAACCCACCTAGGTCACGATGCTGGCCAGAGGATGATTCCTCGGTGGGGGTGGTGGTGGGAAGGGGCCTGGGAGCATCAGTGAGGCCTGCAGGCCGCAGTCTGTTTCCCATAGACCCCCGGAGGAGGCCCCTTCACAGCTTCAGCACGAGGCCCTTCGGGGGAGGGGCAACCTCTGCAGCCCGAAGTGTCTTTGCGGCTGACACTGTGGCAGGGTCACCGTGCATAAAGGCGCTGCCCAGACCCCGGGCCCAGCCTGGAAAGGGGCTTTCTTGTCAGAGAGGAGCTTTTCTTCCCAGTGCACTGTGGGGCGGCGGCAGGGGGTCACCCGGCCTTGGAGGATAATGGAACTTCGCTGATGGAGACACAGGGCCCAGCCTGCTCCCCATCCCCACCCCCCATCAGAGCTGGGGGGAAGGGGAGGCTGGGGAGGCTGGTTGGCTCAGAAATCCTGGCTGCCACCTTGGCAATGGCTCTCTGGGCGGATTCTGAAGGGGAGACACAACCGAGAACTTGGGACTCCCCCCAGAGGCCTCCGGGTATCTGTGAATCCAGCCATTAGCCTGACGAGGAATCCTGGGCCAGTCATCCCGTGCTTCGGGTTCCCAGTCTGGCTGCCTTGTGGATGTGGGGAGACAGTATCCCGACCAGAGGCGGCATGGTCCTTTTCATCTGTGCTTCCCTTTCTCCCTGACCATTCCAGTTGCTCCCTGACTCTATTTCTACAGCCTGCACCTGACCTCAAGGCCTTACCCTTCCTCTCCTGGACCATCTCAGTGACCTCTGGACCCCACAGAGCCTCACCACTGAGTCTTCAAAACTGCAGCTCAGATCATATTACTCCCCTGCTCAGACCTTGGGCTCCTTGTCATCTAAAAAATCAAAGTCAAACCCCTTCCCCTGGCTTACTAACCCACCTGCTTGGTGGCCTTGGCCCCTGTTGACCTCCCTGCCTGGCCTTGTCATTCTCATCCATAAGCTCTTAGGTTTCATACATATATGTCATAAACGCCTGGGCCCCCAGGCTTTTGTTCAGGCCCTAGTTGCCTATGATGAATGCCCTTCTCTCACTTTTCTGCCTGGTGAACTCTTGGTCATTCTTCAAGGCCCAACTCAAATGTTCCCTCCCTAGTATATCCTGCTCCTAGTATATCCCTAGTAGCCCCCTCAGCGCTTTAGCCACAATTTTTTTTTTTTTTTTTTAATTTGGCTGCGCCACTCAGATTTCGAGGTCTTAGTTCCCCAACCAGGGATCAAACCCGAGCCCCAGCAGTGAAAGCGCCGCGCCCTAACCACTGGACTGCCAGGAAATCCCCCATCAGCCACAATTCTTTTATAGATGACTTTAGAACACCAGGTATGGCTAATCTTGTTCACATCAGCTTCCCTCACTAGACTGGAATGTGGACTTTCTGATCTTATTTATCGTTGGGCCGCCAGTGCCTAGCTCAGAGCCTGTTACCAGCGGGCTCTCAAACCGATATTTAATGAATGAGAGAATGAATGAATGCACCGCCTGCCCATAAAAATAACTTCTTCCTCTATCCTAGAAGCTTTTACAACTCAGCGCGACACCCTCTCGAGACCTTGGAAGTGGGAGGAAGTGATCGTAATGCACAGGCTGTTCCGATGCTTCTAAAACTAGGTAGAAACTGGAGAGAGATGGGAGCTGGGTCTCGGGCCAGAACAAGGTGGCTCTGTTATTGGCCCAGCCTTGAAGAGGTCTTTGAGTTCATGCCCTGCCTTGAGGCAGGACCTAGTGAAACCATTTACAGGTGAAAAACACCAACTCGTCTCAGAGATGAGAAATCCCCACTTTGGGGCTGGAAGGATTCTTGGGGGCCCAGCCTGGCTCAGCCCCCTCTTTGTGGATGATTTACACGGATGGCTTTATTCACTTGGGAGTCTGGTCTTAGCTTCCTTTCCTCTTTCCCTTATCATTTTCTTTTTCCTAAATATGCCTGGCTCTGTCCATGTCTGTGTTGATGATCTTTCCAAAGCCAGGAAACCTCAAATGTTTTTGGTCCCAAGCCCTCAAGCATCAATTGTAAATAACGACCATGGTCATGAGAGTAACAGTTTCCATCTCTGAGCCTGCCCAGGTGCCAGGTGCTGTGCCAAGCTCTCCTGGCACCTTACTCCATTGCATCTCCCTAACAGCTCCTTGTGGTGGGTACTGCCGTTATCCCACATTGCACGTGAGAAAACCATGGGCTCCCAAAAGCTAAGGAATTTCCCTGAAGTCACCCAGCTAGTAAGTGGCAGAGCCAGGATTCAAATCTCCATGCGAATTCCTTGTGCTTTCCTGTTCTAGGACCACACTGCCCCCATCCATCCATTTATTCATTCAGTAGCCATTTATGGAGTGCATATACTATTATGAGTCATTTTGATCATTTATTCATTCCCAGCATTCAATAAATGTCTATTGAGGGCCTACTATGTGCCAGCGTTCTGCTGTAGAGGTTTCCAAGGGAGATGAGACTTGAGGTTGGTAGAGAGGAGGAGAGGTGTTTTCAAGCTGTGATGGAGGAACCCCTAGGGCTGAGGTGCCCCCACAGTCCTGGAAAGGTTGGACCTATGGCCTCGAGGTCCTGCCGTTTGACAGGTTGGGGATAGTGACATGGGGGCATCGGCAGTGAGCCAGCACGCTCGGGGGTCTTGGCTGGAATACTGAGGCACGCTCAGCGTTTTGGAGCCGGCCCCTAGAGCTGCTTGTCTTAGCTGCCACGTTTTCCTTTCCATCACGTCACCCCTCCCAGAGCCTCATTTCTGGAGTGGGCTGACCGGCCCTAGCCCAGCTGGTTATTCCGAGGCCTCAAGGAACGCGGTCGATCGGACGTAACCTAGTCTGGGCATTTCTAATGTCACATATCTATGACCCTTGAGGCAGAGTCAGGAGAAACTGGTCCGAGCCCACCTGGCACAGCATCCCAGCGCCCGGAGCTGGGAGTGGAACGCGGGCCACCCTCCCCCTGCGCCCAGCCTGGCCTGGAATCAAACTCGGATTTGATGAGTGATTCATAACCTGACGCTGCAGAAAGTTGTGCCGGGCCGCAGAAGGGCTGCCCAGGGTTTGTGGTTTTGAACGCAGGGAAGAATTCCCTCGCCGTCTCAGGGTAGGATAACTTACTTGTTGAGAGAAACATTTTCACAAAATAAATCCTTAGAGAAACCAGGCGCTGAGGCAGGGAGGCCTGGGGAGGGATTATCTAAATAAACCCCGTTTTTGAAGCTTCAGGCCCAAATGATTTGCCTGAGCCTCTTGTTGCTTCCTTGTACTCAGCCTGTGGTCCCCAGTGACCCTGAGATCTTTTTCAGTGGTACCAGTGCAGCTAGGTCCTTTCCATCTGGGTGATGTCCCCATCATCTGGCCTCACTGGAATTCTCTTCAACTAGGGTCACTGGAATATGGATGGTTCTTTTGGGGGTCGGTGTCATGATTAGTCTAATCTAACTTTATTTTTTTAAACAAGGTTTCTCTCCATATTTTGCTCAGGATAATTCTTCCTTTTGTGGGACTGTCCTGCCCATTGCGGTATATTTAGCACTCCGGTCTCCAGCACGTGAAATGCCCACAGCATCCCTCTCCCCCATGGTCTTTGTGCCTCCACAGTTCTCAGATGGTTGGACCCATGGTCCAGTCTAGCCGGTTTCCGGTGGCACTGCTGTGGTGTCAGCGGGGAGCAAGTGTGCCCGTGAGTCTCTGTTGTCATTAAAACAACCAAAACCGCCTCTACACGTTTCTAAATGCCCACTTGGGGGCACGGTGCCCAGCTGAGACCCACTGCTCTCACCACAGCCTGTGTCTTCCACACTCAATATCTTGCTGTTCCTTGCACTCACCCTGCTTCTTCTTACTGCCTGCCTTTGCTCCTGCTGTTCCCCGGCCTGGAGTGCCCTTCCTCACCCCTCCATTCTCGTCTGGAGGTTCCCCCCCTCCCCCCCACTTCTTACCCAGGAAGCCCTCTGTCAGGAGCAGGCAGCACTCTGCTGGCTCCTCTGCCCTTGCTGCTGTGTGGCCTGGGACTCTTCCTGCAGCTCTCTGGGCCTCATTTTCCTCATCAGTAAGATGAAGCACAGAAAAAAACTTTCCTCCCCTCATTGTGGGGTGGTTCGTGCAAAGCTCTTAACTTGGTGCTGGGTCGAGCGTGAGCCGCCCCTGCCGTGGCCAAGCCTTCCCCAGTTGTGCACCTGACTGCTTTGCACCCAGCTCTGCTCCCCATGCCCCCGGCCCCCACCCAGGTGGTGGAGGGGGCAGTCCCATCCTCCATGGGCTCCTCCTACTCAGCAACAATGGCCTGGTCACAGTGGTGAGGAGGGTGCCCCGTGGACCACTGGGTGCCGGCTAAAGGTGGCCAGTGGGGCTGGCTCTGGCTTGGGAGACCCCCCTCCCCGCGCCATCCTGTTACTCCATCTAATGCCTCCTGAGGATCTTCCTGCAGCGGCAGCCTTGGGAGACATCTCCTCTCTCACCCTGGGCCCGCTGGGACTTGTCTTCCTAACCTGACACCTCGACGTCCCCTCCACTTTATCCTCCTTCTAAGTAAAACCCCTTAAAGCCGCGTTCCTGGAGCCGTCTGCTTACCCTCCCTCCCGACACCTGGCTGCTTCCCCCCCGCCCCCCGCCTGCGCACCCCAGTCTCCCTCTTATCTAAATCCCAAGCCAGCTTGTCTCTCCTTGGGAGATAAGGGGATTCCCTCTCTGCACCCCGCCCCCGCCCCCACCCCTGCAGATACCATAGTTACACGTGAGGCGCTCATTGCCTGACGCTTAGAATAACTCCTGGCGCATAGTAGGCACCTGAATACTTGTTGAGTAGGTGAATGGGCTGTGTGGCCCATCTGGTCCTCCATTTTGGAGATTTAGAATTAAATCTAAAAGCCTCAGGGAAGGCAGGATGTATTCGCTCTGAGGGCCTGGTTTTCTTCCCAGCAAGAAAACCCAATCAATTTCTCACGTCCCTCTGTGGCTCAACACAGTGTAGTAACTCAACACAGTGTAGTGTAGTAACAGTAACTACAAGAGAAACAAGAATGGTTAACCTGCATGGGAGCTTAAAACGTACCACGCCTTCCACGCCCATCTCAGGTGGGCTCTGTTTTTCTCCCTGAAGCTCTGTGTTGGTTGAGGCACCTGCCTCACTTTGTGGGGGGCAGGGGGGAGAGGTAGAGTTGGGATTCAAACCTGGTCTGGGCCTTCAAGGCCCATGCACATCATCACCATCCCACACCTTCTCTGCACATTTTATTGTCCTTGTAAACTCGTCCTATTACAGGTAGGAAAACTGAGGATCAGAGAGAAGGACTTGCCCAAAGCCTCCAGGTGAGTGGGAGGGCAGGGGTCAAGCCAGGGCCAGACCCGGAGCCCCTCCTTCCGGGGTCCGTGCACATCATCTTCCTGAAGGCTCGTGTGAGCCCAGGGGCCATGATGATCTTGCAATAAAAGCTCAGCTCATGGTGTGGGCAAACCACAGAGTCGCTGACATCGAGGCTGCCCAGCTGATCTAGGAGGATACCCAGGAGACAGGCTGGAGTCAGACAGCGTTTCTGCATTCAGGGTGGGCATAGGACAGGTCAGGAGTGATGGAGGGAATGTTGGTGGAAAGGGTCGGGGAAGTGACACTGGGAGCTGGATTTCCACATGCTGTTCCCAGCCCCCGGGCCTCACTCAGATCTGAAGAGGAATGGGGTTTATTGACTCTCTATTCCAAGTGCTTTGAGGTTGTCTTTCTGGGCAGAGAGGATCAGCCCCCGGGTTTGCCCCAGGGTCCTTGTTCTTTTTTTTTTTTTTTCTGGCTGCGCTACATGGCTTGTGAGATCTTAGTTCCCCAACCAAGGATTGAACCCGCGCCCTTGGCAGTGAAAGCATCGAGTCCTCCCGGGGGCGGGGCTGGTGGGGGGGGTGGTTCTTGTTCCATTCCTGCTTTGACTTTAGCTACACTCACTTGGCTGTTCAGTTGCCAACAGGCCTTGATTGAGCACGGACTCTGTGCTAGGCATTATACTCTTGGGGATGCATTGGCTATTAATGGTCACATAACCCACAGCTCACTAACCCATCCCTCTGCCCTGATAGGCTACTGACCTCCAATACCAGGAGACCACTCTTTCCATACACTTACTTCCTGTGAGACCCAGGCCAAAGCGCCTTCCCTTCTGAGCCTCAGTTTCCTCTTCTATAAAATAGGATAGTCATTACTGCTTCACAATACATTTGGGAGGATTAAAGGAGATGGAGAAAAAAAAAAAGCTCTGAGTACAGTGCCTGGCACGTAGTAGGCCTCTCCCTACACCTCCACAAATGGTAATTACATCTGTTTCTGGACTAGGAGCCTGGAGTCCGGGTCAGTTATTAGCAGAGCCACATTTATCTGAACCCCCACATTGCCCATAGGAGGTCTGACAAAGGGTTTATAATTGATTTGTGAATTTGTTTCTAATAGAAATTACCCAGTAGTATTAAAAAGAATCAAATCACATTTCATTATTAACACAATAAATCACCTCTATCCAAAATATTAAAAGCACCCCACGTCATGATTTCCCTAAGAAAAGACTGGGGCAGTGATGTGAATAAAAGCAGTCACATAACCCCTTTGGAAAACAATTTTGCAGTTTCTGCTACAGCTAAACATATGCCTATCCCATGGCCCAGCAGTTCCACTCCCTGTTAAGTATGTACTTAAATGAAGTGAGTACACATGTTCATCAAGGCAGGTCCCAGACTAGAATGTTTACAGAAGCTCTGCTCTTAATAGTCCCGAAGTGGAAAAGACCCAGATGCCCATCAACAAAGACCAGGCACATACATTGTGTTGGATTCACACAATGGAATACCACACTGCAGTAAAAAAAGCACAAACTGCTGATAACATGAAGCACGATGGATCAATCTCAAAATCATGATGCTGAGTGAAAGAGGCCAGGCACCAGAGAGTACATGCTGAATGGTTCCCTTTCAAAACTTCAAAACCGGGCAGAACTCGTCAATGGTGATGGAAATCAGGATAGCGATTGCATGTGGTGAAGGGGGTTAGTGATGAGGAAAGGACACGAGGAACTTTCTGGGTGGTAGTTACTTGGGTACATCCAGCTGAGAAATTCATCGAGCTGAACATTGACGATTCTGTCCACTTTACGGTATATACATCACAGTTCAGTTAAAAAATAAAGAATCCAAGCCACACCCCCCTCCACTTTGTGATAATGTGGCCTTGAGTGACTGACTTCACCTCTCTGAGCCTCAGTTTCCTTCATCTCTAGAAGAGGGTGACAATCCCCACATTATGGGGTTGTGAGAATTTAATGAGTAACTACAGTCTGTGCAGCGCCTGGCAGACATCGGGGGCTGGGCACTGGGGGCCTCTGTTGACGTTGTGCAGTGGGGGCCTCTGTTGACGTTGTGCAGTGGGGGCCTCTGTTGACGTTGTCCAGTAGGGCCCAGGCTGGGTCTCAGACGGGTCAGCAGCTGTGAGCATAGGAGGAGCCTGGCGTCTGTGCGCACGGATGTGACCGGGGTGTCTAGCTGGCACTCGTCTGGTTTCTGTAACAATCTCCAGCTTATCTTCCAAAGCATGTCTCCCCTTCTATACCCCTGCAAGCAGCCTGCAAAGTGGGGACAAAGCAGGATCAATTTAACTTCTCTGTATGTTACCAAGGCTTGGTGAGAGAGACCTCTAATCCTCTAATCATCCACTCTGCTCAAAATCCAACAATGACCAAGTGCCTGCTGTGGGCTGAGCCGGGGGCCAGGGTATAGCCATGGGAAGACCATGCAAGATGCCTGCCCTCAAGGAACTTAGAGCCTGGTGGCAGAGCAGACAGTCATCAAAGGACCTCATAGACATGGGACCACCGCATCTTAGACAGCTACTCCAGTAGAAGTTGTAAGGGAGGATTGGATCTGGTAAGGAGGCCAGGGAAGGCTTCCTGGAGGAAATGACACACAGTATAGCCTGAAAGATGAGTTGGGAGCTGACCTGGCTCAAAGAGAAGGGAGGGTGGACCAAGCAGAGGGAACAGCGAGAACAAAGACCCAGCAGGAGTGTGGAATCCTGGTGGCTGAAAGGACATAGAGTGGCTGGAACTGAGAGGTGAGGAGGGAGAGGGGTAGCTGAGGCCAGAAAGGCCTGTGGGTCAAGCCCCACCCTGTATCGCCTCATACTTGGAGCAACAGGAAGCCCGCCCTTCCAGAGCTTTCTGCAGGGGAAAGATGAGATGATGAAATTGGCCTTTTGTGGAGAATAGCAAAACGACCTGATTGACCACCTACCATGGTCTGCGCTAGGCCCTCCGGCCGCACTGCTGACCCTGATGCCTCCTGCAAGGGTCTGCTCCCACCTTTCAAGATGGAGAAAGCAGGTCAGGAAGGTGTTAAGTGTTTTCTTCATGCCCTTCCAGCTGGGAGCGGAGGAGCTGGGCTCCAGACCCAGCTCTGTCTGAGGCCGAGTCCACATGCTTCCCACTGCATCCTTCTGATCGACAACAGCCTCCGGGTGTAAAGCCCTTCCCTTCTCAGCCTTGCTTTCCTCATTTCTGGAAAGGGGTTAGGACCAGCCCTGCGTCCTTCCTAGGGGGCGTTGCCAAGTCAGATGAAATAAAGGATGAAGTGACACGTGGTCAGAGTGGGCAAGCTCCTCAGTCCAAGCCTCTTATAGAAGGGGAAACTGAGGCCCAGAGAGGAGGACTGGCTGGCCCCAGCTCACACGGCCATTAGAGGCAGGGCTGGGATTGCAGCTTGGGTTTCTGCACCAGCTGCTGCACACCAGGGACCCAGGTAGAGCAGTGGATCAGGCAGAACTGCCTTTTTGCTATGACCTCAGTCACTGGGCCAGAGCCCCCGTAAGGCAGGCTCGTGTCTGTCCATCCTGGTCAGAGTGGCTGTGGCCCACAGATAGGCCCAGGCCAGGTTAATTGTATTAGTAATAGCTAGTTTATTAAGCACGTTCTATGCGCCAGACACCGCGCTAAATGCTTTTATTGCGTGATGTTATTTAGTCCTTGACATTGCCCCCCTGCTGATGAAGTGACTTGCCCAAGATCAGACTCAGACTCAAGGTCTGTTGACTCTAGACCAACCAGCCTCTTCCAGGAACTCTTTGTTATCCTGGCAGGGCAAAGCGAGAGGGGCTTGGGATCCTGCAAATCCCATCTGTCCACACCTTCACGCAGGCCCAGCCAGGGGGTGGGGGCTCTGAGTGACTCACCCACTCGGGAGCAAAGCACACACCACAGAGTGGCATGTGGCTTGTGAGGTGGCTTTGCTAGACCCCCCAGTCATCGGGGACCTCTGCCAGCAGGGACGGCCTGCGGCAGAGTGGGCAGGTGAGCCGTCAGGATTTCCCTGCTTTCAGGGGACTCGGTGTGGCCTGTCCCATCCCCTGGAATGAACTCTTCGCTTCCTTTTGTCAGTGGCATGTGCTGTGGAGCTGAACCCGTCTGCCAGAGGGGAAGCACAGGGAGGTTGGGCAGGCCCCTGTCTGCTACAGATGTGCTGTGTAACTCTGGGCAAGTCACTCCACCTCTCTGTGCCTCTGTTATGTCACTTGGCACATGAAGGTAATAATTCCACGTCGTAGAGCTGTGCAAAGCCAACGAGAAAGCACGCATAAAGAGCCTGGCAGAATGGCATGGTGGCCAAGTGCTGGTGTGACTCTGGACCCAAATTTCCTAGTTCGTATCCTGGCTCCACTGTTCGCTGGCCACTTGAGCAAGAGACTTATCCTCTCTTGTCTCAGTTCCCTCATGTGTAAAACGGGGCAGATGATCTTATGTATTTCACTGGGTTACTTACTATGAACGTTCAATGTGTTTCCACACATAAAGCTTTAATGCCCGGCCCAGAGTAAGCACTCAATAAGTTTTGTCTCTTCTTCTTTTTTTCCTTCATTTTCCCCTCTCAACCTGCTTCCTTTCTCACTTAGGCTGCTGGGAAGCTCAAAGCAAACGTGGTTTCCTGATAACAGTCATTATCTTATCCCAGATCCATGGCACGGTTCTCTTTCCCTCACCTCTAATGGCTTTCTGGATGCTCTTTTTCCATACATGTGATTCAAATGTCGTATATATTTTAAATTATAAACTTCCCTCCAATTCTTTCCGGAAATAGCAGAGTATATAGTATTTTATGAAAACCAGCAGGGTAGGCTACACATGTCATGGAGCCTCTTGTCTGTGAGCTCCTGCCTTCAGGGCCTGTCCCATTCCTTTGTACCTCTGACTTTGCTGGATATCAGCGTATGTTGGTACCTTGGGAAAAAAGGAATGGAGGGCAGGGACTGGGACGTGTGTGTTTTCTTCGGAATCTTCCTCCCTCACACTGCCTAGGCCAGGGCTGGGCACATCATAAACATCCAGCAGAGACCTGGTAGTGAACAGAGGGATTCAAGGTGTTCAATTCAATTCCACGGGTAACCACAGAAGATGTTTTTTGGTTGTCTGATGTCACAGATCCAGGCTGGCATCAACTCCCACTGAGGAAAGTTGTCCCTCCTGGTTCCTCTTGGAGGGAAGGGGAGAGGAAGCTGAGGGTTTGGGGCCCCAGATGGAGAGGGGAAGGGACACTACCTCCTCCCTGTCTCAGGTGGCTTAGGTCCACTTGAGCCATTTCTGCATTCATTCATTCATTCAACCAACACTTTTTCAGCTGGGCCTCCATGGGGCTCCAGCCCTGCACTGTGGGCTGAGGGTACTGACCGGAGTCCGTGGGTCCCTGCCCTCGTGAACACTAAGAAAGACAGACAGAAGGATGGGATAAAGCAAGAATGCATGAAGTGCTCTAATTACTGTAATCAAGACACATGGTTTGACAGAGGACTTTCCCTCAAATTTTGAATTTATTTATAACAACAACTATCCTTTATTAAGTGCTAGCTATGTGCCCAGAGCTGTGCTAAGCCCTTCACCTGAATTATCATGTTGACCCCCCCCGCACCCGCGGTAGGTAGTTTTCTTCTCATTTGGCAGATGAAGAAATGGAACAGAGCAGGGATGTGAGTTGCCCAAGGCAGGTCAGAAATGGAATTTAAAGTTCAGAATCCTGACTCTTAACCTTGACCGTTTACCACTTCCCTATGCAAAGAAATGGAGTGGGATAGTTTAAATTGGAGCCAACTGAGCAAATCCAGGCCAGGTGGTGGCTGAAGCAGTAGGAGGGTTCTCAGCAGGTAAGGGGCAGGAGAACGAAGGGACGAGGGCAGAAGGGGTGCCGTGGACCCACCCTTCCATGGCATCAGAGCTCCACTCTCCTCTTCTGGGAGTCCAAGGTCATCAGAGCCAGACTTTTGGACGTGCTTTAGTCCCGTGTTTACCAGGGTGTCCGACAGAGCAGACTCTGGGAGGAACACAGAAATGACATTAAATAACACTGAATCATACGGTAAGAAGGTTCCCCTTCCCTTCTCCTCCACGCCTGCTGATTACTCACAGTGAAAGTCTCTGTTTCCTGCCAACATGTCTCTAACACCTTTCTGACAGCCCCTAATCTCCCTTTTCAATAGGAAAAAGCAAGCCTCAGGCTTAGCCCCAACTAGGGAGCTGGAATGCCAGGGCACCATCTCACTTTCATTGTGCATAGTTTGCTTATGTATTTTTATTTAACAAACACATAATAGCACTTATGGAGTGCCAGTGCTTTGCAAATATGAACTCCTTTCATCCGCATAATAACTTTATGAGATAGGCACTATTATTATCTTCATCTTACTGATGAGTAAGCTGAGGCACAGAGAGGTTAAGTAACTTGCCCGAGGTCACACAGTTTCAGAACAAGGATTTTGAACCCAGGCAGCTGGCTCCACAGCCCCTGTTCCTAACCACCTTGCCAAACTACTTCTGGTACAGGAATTGGAGCTGGCTTTCTTCTAGTTACAGTAGCAGCTTGATTTTTCCTTTACTAATGAATTTACTTCAGTAAAAATAGGTGAGTCAATTTAAAAGTGAAGTGCAGTTCAAGTGGTTACATGCATACGGCCAAAGTCCTAAAAATACTTTAAGAATAATGGACGTTTGAGAGTTTCTGGTCCAGTCTAAGCTCTTTATATGCCAGATGGAAAGGTGAAGCCCGGAGAAGGATGGGACCTGCCCAGCGTCACACAGCAAGTGAGTCTGTAAGCTGCCTTGGCAGATGGGGCTGAGCTGTCACCTGCAGCCCAGACCCATCTCCTTCCCTTCCTGCACTCAGGGCTGATGGGCACCAGACAGCAGGAGTCCTGAGGTGTGCTCACCTGCCCAGAGGTGTCTGGTGCTGTAACAGGATCCCCGTTAATCTCTGCTGTTCCCAGCACAGGTAGGCCCTCACCCTGAGGCCCAAGCCCACATCAGCATTTAGGCCATGGCTGAGCTGACTTCCGTTACATGCTCTACCTTGTCTCCCAGCTCTTACTGCAGCCTGGGCAGGGAGCTGTCCTCATCCTGCTCGTCACCTTCATACCTTTTCAGAAGGTTCCACACCTCTGCCTTGCAGAGACATGAGCTGACCTGGGCTCAAGTCCTGGCTCTGCCACATACCCACCTTCAGCAGGATGCTCAGCTCCTCTGAGCTTTGCTGCCCCCACGTGTAAAGCAAGGCTGAACAAGATCAAGGACATTGGCTGAAGGATGCATGAGGGGCGGTGTGTCTTCTGCACAGGAAGGCAGGAGCAGATGTCACGGCTCAGCTCCTTTTGGAGTCACCAAGCTGCAGGGCCACCTCTTTGTCCTGGAGGGAATAAGGCCCCATTGAAGAGAATGAGTTGGGGTTATCGTCCCCATCATAGAGATGAGAAAACCGAGACCCCCCAAGTGGGGCACCAGCTTCTTCCAAAATCAGACGCTGGTCTGGAATTCCACCCTGTGGGCCGTGGCCCCACTCCCAGGCTTTAGACCCTGGCTGACCACTGGCTCCCGTGGCCTTGGGTGGGTCGTTTCTCCTCTCTCAGCCTCAGTTTCCTCATCTGTCAAATGAAACCTACCACGCAGGGTTAACGTGAGACTTAAATGTGATGGATGTTCTCAGTAATGTCTGAGGCACTCTACAGATGTTATTTATGACTGTCTTTATTCCTTGTGTAGACAGGAAAATCACTGTGTGACACTCCTACCATGTAGACAGGACATACACGGGAAATAAAATCCCCTTTCCAGTAAGAGCCTCTGAAAGGGGCCTGGAGGAGCTGGATCCCATTCATTCTTCCAGCCAACAATCTTTTTTCGCTCGCTACTAGGTATGGAGGAGATTGCATGAGCTCCAATGTGGGGCAGCCCTGGGTTTGCATCCTGGCTGTGTGACCCTAGGCAAGTTGCTTTATGTCTCTGAGCCTCAGGTTCCTCGTCTGTAAAATGGGAGTGATCATAGGACCTGCCTCTCCAGGTTGTCATGGGGATTAGACGAGTCGATGTACGATGATGTACGTGGAATGCTTGGCACGCATCCTGGCCCATGGTGGACACGTGATAGTCGCTATTCTTGTTGTCATATAATTACTACACACAGGGCCCTCCCACCAGGCCCTCGCGGCCGAGTCGGGCAGGTTCGGCAGACGTCCAGGTCAGTCGGTCAGTCCCCATCCTGGTGGAGGAGGCCCAGGTACCACGCCCAGCCTGGGTGGTGAGGGAAGGCTTCCCTGCGCCGGGTCCAGGGGAAGGAGAGGGCACGCCAGGCAGAGGGATCCGCACAGGCGAGAGCTCGGCGTCCTGAGAGGGGCCACGCTCTGCCTGTGTGTGGGGGAGAGGCAGGAGATGAGGCTGCTGAGTAGACGGGCCCCCTGGGGACAGTTTGTCGGGGAGCTTGACAAGGTTAAGGATCTTCCCCGAACATCCTTTCACTTCCTCTCAATAACCCGGCGCGGATCTATCATCCCTGTATTTATCTAAACCCTTGCTGGACCCATTTATATCCTCAGCCTCTCCAGCCTCGTGGAGTAATGAGCTCCAGATGTGGTGAGGGGGCCTTCCCGAAACCTCTACCTCAAGCCCGGGGGGTGCCGGGATTGGGGGGCCGAGGGGAAGGACTTAGGGCCTGCTCCCCAACCCTGGCTTCATTCTTACCTGGGCCTAAGGCGTGGATTAGGGTGGGCACCGGGCCCCTAGGGGTTCCGGGCTGCTGCGGGACCCCAAGTCCTGGGCCTGAGTGCTCTGCATGCCAGGGCATCTATGGGCTCCTCAAGGGGTATCCACTCCAGGAGAGAGATGGGGCTGCTAGGAAGCTCTTTCAACCCACAAAGAGACCAGAAAGATCCCTGAACCAAACCAGAGTGTTCAGGCTTGAAGGGGCTCAGAAACCTTTTGTCCCGTGGTTCCCAGTTGTCAGTCCCAATTTCTGCCGTCTCGAGCCGTGTTCTCGCTGTTCTTGAAATGACTCACTTTTCTACTTACTGGAGTGAATGTATGAAGAAGGAAAGCCCATATCCCTGCCATACATAAAACACCAATATCTACTGACACAAACAGAAGGTAACTAACTGTGACTATAGATACAGCAGAAACAGGACGGGGGAATTATGGTCCAACTCGAGCCTGACGCTTGCTCTCTTAGCTGGGCTCCCGCAGAAGGGAGGGGAGCCTGAGATGGGCTTTAGGAGACCAGAGGGGCACAGGGAAGCAGGCAAAAAGGATGCAAGGGCGAGTTTCGGGGCTGTCACTGCTGTGGGCAGCTGGGACTCGGTCTCACCAGGACCTGGTGTGGGGCTCGGGAGATTGACCTCAGCATCGCCACTGCCCTCACCGGTCAACGTTACTCCTGGGGAGGTGTTTCCTTGCACGTCCCTGTTTGCTGTTTGCGAGAGGAAGAGGGCCCTGCAGACACTAGGGTGGAAGCGGTAGGGCCAGCGGGTGAGGCAAGGATCATGAGCCCCAGGGGCAGCTCTGCACAGGCCCTAAGCTGAGGCCTGCTTCCCACTCTCTGTTAAAAAGACCAGTGCATTTCAGAGAGGTGTTGAAGTCTCAGCAGCCCCCAGTGGAGACTTTCTCTTTGAGGGATCAGGGGATTGAAGAGAACTGAAAAGGTGGAGACATTCTCAATGTACAACATTCTAGGATTCAGCATCAGGTCCCACTAACTCCTCTCAGACTTGCCCCCATGAGAGAACAGGTTCCAAGAAGAGAAAGGGACTTGTCCAAGGCACGTGGGTGCTAGAAAGCTTGATTCTCCTTTCACTGCACTGACCTGCCTTCCCCAAATTCATTTTCACTCACCTTTACAGTTTTTTAAAAGCAAAGACCAGGGAATATTTTTAGACGGATACAGGAGAGGGGATCCCCAAAATTGAATGGGCAGGAGGCTACCTTCAGCCAAGCTATGGACTGTGGAAAGAACCAGAACCTCAGAAAGGCCCATCTGTCCCAATGGTCTCCCCTCCTCTCCACGCCGCCCAGTGCCCTCAGGGTGAATCTCTGAATTCTTGTTATTAGAGGAATGACACAGGACAGAGAGGAGAGCTACCTCTCTGGCTTTGAGAGGGCTTCCTGGGAAAACTAGATGCATCGGGTTCAAATCTTCCTTCTGCCCCCGACTGGTCCCGTGACCTTGGACAATTACTTCTCTGCTCTGTGCCTCCGTTTCCTCATCTGTAGAATGGGGGAGAAGGGGGGAATAATACAGTGCCTATCTCATAGGAGTGTTAAGAAGATTAAATAAGGTGATACATATAAATGCTTCCAGCTGTCCTGGCACAGCACTGCCTGTGTTTGCTGATATTATTATTGTTATTATTAGGCATGAGAAGAAAGGAAGGAGACTAACATTTATTTAGTACTTCTGAAGGGCCAAGCACTGTGCCTGCAGTTTGCATAGTTCATGCTATGCAGTCCTCAGGACAACTCTAGGAAGGTATCAGTAGTTCTTTGTCAGGTGAGCAGATAGGGCTCCGAGAGCATAAGTGATGTCTGGGGTCACACCTTTGTGGGGCTGCAGCCCACGTTCTGTCTGGATACCTGGATATTCACTGCATGGACTTAGGCAAAGTGGGGAGGTGCGGACATGCAGTAAGAGGAGCTGAACCAGCGCAGCAGAGGGCTCCAGGGTGGGGATGGGAGACAGGCTGGAAGGGGCGGCAGGGCTGGCTCAGGAATTCTGGGGGAAGAAGGTTGTACTCTCTCCCACAGGCACTGGGGAGCCACCAGCAGGCCACAGGCAGGGAGTGACATGATAAAAGGGGTGTTTGGGAAGGGTCTGCGCAGCTGCGGTTTCAGGATGGATGGACAGCAGAAGGGTCCGGAGAAGAGGCAGGAAGCTCAGCCCAGCGGCAGGACGGGAAAGGTCCCGGAGACATGCACAGGGACCCTCAGTCATACGGACCCCCGGGACCCCGGAGAGGGTTCGGCCGGATCAGGACCCAGGGCCTGAGATGCTGACTGGGCCCCAGAGACCCAACCCTCCTTCCCTTTGCCAGTTTTTGGCTTTATCTGGGAGCCTCCGAAGGGCGTCCCGGCCGCCTGCAGATTTATGAGGTGTGGGGGAAGCAGGAGGGGGTGGCAGCACAGGAGACAGGCCTGGAGGGAGAGGGGAGGATGGATGTTCTCCAGCCTCGGACGTGCTCTGACCCCACTTCCACCCCATCACTCCGTCGCCGTTGCTGAGAGCCTGCCCTGGGCCGGGCCGGGCGCTGGCACCTGCTGCCTCAGTTTCCCATCGCAGACACCCCGGGGGGGGGGAGTAGAGAGAGGCCACGAACGAGAACCTTCGACGTGAAGAGGCTGTCCCAACTCAACTCCCAAGCCGCCAGGAGAAAGAATGCGCCGGCAGCTCCTGTACCAGGTCGGAAGATGTCTTTGAAACGTCAAGAGTAGGTTATAAACAGTATGTTGGGTATGATTCCGTTTGTGACTTTCACAGGCATAAATATGCATTTATGCCTCTCTGTGTACATTTTACGCACAGTGAAACGTCTAAATGATACCTAATTGTGACTGCCTTCGGAGAAAGAGCTGTGACTTTTCACTTTCTACTCTTCTACGATGTTTCACTGTCTTATAATAAGCATATACTTTTTTTTTTTTTTCCCACTTAAAAACTGTGTTTTTAAAATTCAGAGTAATGGCAAGGGGGCGATGTCAGGGAGAGAAGGGAGGGTCTTCTCCATGCTCGTGGGTGGTGGATGGGCTTTTCCATGCTCGTTGCCAGGGCCTGAGGGCGCTCAGAGCTTGGGTCATTCTCTCTCTGCTGAGAGCCATGCCCCCCCGACCCCGGAGACCCCAGCTTCAGTGGGGAGACTGTGCTGACCACATGAAGACATGCTCTAGGGAGCGTGGAGGTGAGTTGGGCCAGTCACGGAGGGTCTCCCAAAGGCAGTGGCCCTTGAAGTATGTTAAGATTTGACCAGCTGGGAAAGAAAGCTAAGCCCGAGTTTTCTCATCTGTGTAATGGTGATCCTAGTGTTATTAAAAACCAGACTGTGCTCACTATGTGTAAGCTATTATTTTTAAGGTATGGGGATCCCAAAAGCTGGGGGATGGCCCCCGAGAGCTTGATGTCCAGGACCCCAGCCTGGTAAGGCAGAGGGTCAGGGAGGATTGTGTGAAGCAACACGGAGGGGAGATGATTTCTCCTAGGAGGGGGCTTCCTAGGCGGCTGGACAAGGGCAGGGAGACGGCGGCCCCTCGTAAGGGCACCAGGCAGCCCTTGGATTGCGGACCCCCAGGTCTGGGTGTCCAGGGGCAGCTGGCACTCCTTTGCATGGGCACTGCCTCCCGAGTGGGGCTCAGGGACATCCACAAAGCAGGACACCATGGTGCCCATCCACTAGTTGGCTAATAAACACACCAGAAAATGGAATTAGACAATGAATGCTCCCTCCTCAGGGCCTTTGCACGTGCTCGCTCTTCTGTGTGGGACATTTTTTCCCCAGGTTCTTTTCCTGGCTCACTTCCTCACCTGCCACGAGGCACCCTGAAGGGCACAGCACAGCCACTAATCACCACCGGACCTTGAGCAAAACCCTCGGCCTCACTGAACCACAGTTAGGTCACCTGTGAGATGACACTGACGCTTGCCCCGCACTCCCGTACCCCTTGGTTGTGGTACCTGTTACCCTTTATTGCAGTTAATGGTGGTCTGTCTGCCCATTGTCCTTCCTGTCGCCACCCCCCTCATTATCTGCATTGCCCTGGGGGCTGGAGCTCCTTCCTCTAGCATGAGGCCGCATACAGCATATAGCACGGGCTCAGTGAAGGCCTGATGAATGGATGAATGCCCACGTTGCAGGACTGTTGTAAGAAAAGCATGAGACGATGAAGGAGAAAGTGACGTGCAAACTGTGAAGCACTGTACTGTCATCTTCAAGGAACCTTGGCCCATGGGGCCCATGGCCACACTAGTCACACCCTCCATGGCTCTGTCTCGGTTACCCTTTTATGTGTCCCTGAGCCTTTGGGCAGAGGATTCAAAGCAGTGCCCCCACCCCCACCCCTGCAGTGGGTTCTGTGACACACTGGAGAGGGGGTGGGAGGAGTGTTGTTCTCACAAGGGGGGATTAGCAGTTCACCTTCCTTGCTGACAGCTGCACCCTCTGGAGGGGCCCCCTCACCAAGCCACACTAGCCTGATGGCTTCTGCAGCCCGTAGCCTGCAGAGGTGACTTTGGGCCCAGCTGACAGCAGGCCTGGGGCTGTGTGTAGGAAGGGGGCCTCAAGGACCTGCCCCAAATCCCACCCATGCAACACTCTCTCTCCCCAGCAGCCAAAGGCTTATGCACTTTACAGTTTTCAAAATGCGGCCACATCCTCTAATTTGCTAGAGATGCCGAACCTCTGAGGCAGGTGAGACAGATGACACGACTATCCCATTTTACAGCTAGGAAAACTGAGGCTTAAAGACATTCATGCTTGGCTTATTCAGAAAGAGCATAATCTGACCCAGCCCTGCCCTCCTAGACCCCACAGTTTGGTGGAGGTGGGGCATTCAGAAACAGTTATATCTCAGTGTGGGTGGAGGGGGGGGGACACACAGAAAGGGGGACTGAGGGAGCCCAGGAGGTGACTTTTGAGCCAGGCCCTGAAGGCTGAGCAGAATTTTGGCAGGTAGGGTGGGCTGGGGGAGGCTTTGGGCTGAGGTCAGTTCTGGGCCTGGCAGTGGGGGCCCGGTTTTTAAGGACAGGAGTGGCTGGTGTATGGAGTAGGCGGGGCAGGCAGGAGCTGGGGGGGGAAAGGCAGGAGATTCATCCCGGAAGCCTGGCACATAGTAGGTTCTCAGTAAGTGTTGGTGGAAACGACCACCAGTCTCATTGGGAACTTCACCTGTGAGACAATCCTTGAATGACTTGTACTGTGGAACGGTTGCTCCGGGCGGGCAGAGGCAGGGTCTTATTCAACAAACATTATGGTTTTGCTTCTCAAAGATCCTCCTGCCCCACCTGTGCCCCTCTTCCCTGGCTCCAGGTGGCTCCCCCCTGTCCTCAGGGGGCAGCTTCTCACGCTTTCCAAAGCCTGAGCCCCCAGGAATCTGCCTCGCCAGCATGTGCCTGTGGTTCACACATGCCCACTGTCCCAGAGGGCCGATAGGACTGGGGCAGATGAGACGGAGGCCAGGCCAGCTGAGCACACCTGAGGGTCTGTGGTGGTCACTCCCCACTTTAGAATCCGTTTTTCTCTCTTCTGGGGGCCTCTCCACTGTACCAGCTGCACCCCAGGAAATTGGCCTTAGGACCCTTATGAAAGTGGCTTTGGGACAGTTATGATGACAGCCTTGGGAGGGTAGCAATGTCTCAGGTGAATGTAAGATGCTATTTTTGGCCTTTTCCTCTCATTCTCTTCACAACCCTGCAAAAGAGCATCCATTTTTTTCCAGATGAGGAAGCTGCAACTCAGAGAGGTAAATTCACTCACCCAAGGCCACACAGCTCAGCTTGTGGTCAAGCCAGGTGGCTCCTACTGTCTCTGGAGCCTGTGTTCTTGCCAAGTGCAGGTCTGTGGGCTGATCCAGGCTGGCTGCCTCGATGTCACCCGGAAAGCTTGTTGAAAATATAGATTCCCAGCTGCCACTTGCCAGCCTGCTCCCAAGATTCTGATTCTTTCCATCTTATGGGGGAAGGGAGAGCCAGGACTGGTGTTTTTAAAAGGCACTTGAGTCCATTCTAATGCACAGCCAGCTGCTACCCTGTGCCACCACCAAGCGGTATTAAAAGCATCACAAATTACGCGAAGAAAAAAACAAAGAGCTGAAAGAACACGCCAGGACGTTAGCAGTGGTTGTATAGGGGTGGTGGGACGATGGGGGGAGATGATGATTATTTTGTACTTTACATTTCCTTCTGACTTTCCCACATTTTCCAAATTGTCTTTAATGAGCACGTATTGCTTTTATAATGAGAAAAGTAAATAACAGAGCATCTAGACAGGAGCAATTTGGAAAGAGGTGAGAAAGAGAATGGGAGATGTGCTCACACAGACCTGGGTCAGTGGCCCAGCCCCGCCCCTTCCCAGCTACTGCACTCTCGGGCTGGGCACAGGGTCTGCTGAGCCTCCGTTTCCTCATCTGTAAAATGGGAGTGGGAAAACCTCAAAGTGTGGCTGGAAGTGTTAAATAAGATAGTCCCTCACGGCCAACAATTGTCCTTCCTCCCTCCCTCTCCTTCACCTCTCTTTCCCTGGCAGTGACGCCCCTTACATGGGACGCCCTTTGCTGCGATGTCCAGTTGGAGCCGCATCCCCTAGTCTGGTCTAGACCCTCATAAACTGTGGGGCTGGCAGAAGCTTTGGGGGCCACCTCAGCCAGTCCATTTTACAGCTGGGGAAACTGAGGCTCAGAGCAGCCTCAGGGCTTGGCTGCTGCTCCAGCTCCCCGGCCGCGGGAGGGGCGTACACGTGCTCACTGCACATCTCTGTCCCTGTAGGCGCCTTGCTCAGTGTGTGTGAGGGGCAGCAAGTCACCATCTGTGTTTTCCAATAAAAGAAAATGAAAATTGAAGCACATTAAAAATAGCTCAATTGGGATTCCGAGCAGGGCTCTGAGGCCTGCTGTGGCAGAGACGCCCAGCCTGCCCCCTCCCACACCTCCCAGCCTGGCAACGATGCCACCAGGAAGTCATCTGAGGCGAACGCCTCCTGGGAGGGGCCGGGGTGCAGGCAGCATCCCCAGAGCACCAAGGGTCTTTGGGGTCCCCCAGTTCTGGCTTCCTGGCTCCTAGCTGCTGGTGTCCAGGGTCTTGGGGTCCTATTGGAGGCCACAGAAGATGGATCTAGACCCATGTATCACCCTACTGGGCAGACTCTGGACCTGGGTCCCCAGGGACCTCAGCTGGGGCCCCTGCCTCCTGAGAAGGTCACAGGAGAGACACCCTGTGGCCGAGAGGAAGGTAGGCTCTGGGGCCTGGAGAACTGGGTTCACCACCCCCCACCATCCCCCACCCGCCACACACACACACACACTACCCCTGCACTGACTCACTGGGCCTTGAGCAAAAGCCAGGACCTCTGAGGGCTCATCTCCTCTTCGGCCCAGTGAGGATCTCAACAGGCCGAGGGGGTGGCGTGTGAGTGGGCTTCTGAAACCCCGTGGCTAGTTGGGAATGAGGATGATTTAGGAGTTTCCTCCTGGGGATGCATGAGAGGACAGCAAGCTCGTAGCTCTGTGCCCGGCACAGAGGGGTCTCCATGAATGGCCATGATGATAAGTGTTCTCACTGTTATTTTCAGGGAAATGGGGATGTGATGACGAGCTGTAGGAAGCCCGAGAGAGGTCATACGGATGGGAGAGGGCTTGCTTTGCACCAGCTGCAGCTGCTCACGTTGAGGAAGGCCTGGCATCCACCCAGGAGTGCTAGTTCCGTGATTCCCAGAGCGGCTCTTCCTTCTCTGAAGGGTCCAGCTACCTCCAGGGCAACTGTGACCTTAGCTACCATGCTGAGACCTCTGTGAGTCAGACAAAGGGGCCCGATTCTCACCCCCAAGGCCCAGAGAGTGCTGGAGCAAGGGGGTCACCCCAGGTCCCCCAGCTCTGCCTGCAGCTGAGGTCCACTGCCCGGTAGGTCTATCAGATCTGAGCGGCCTGGGGTTGGACAGGGCACTCAGGGAGGGCCAGAGCCGCCCATGCTGGGCCTGTGCAAGCAGAAGTCAGACCACATCATGCTGGACGGCTTTGGGCAACTTGCTCTGAGCCTCAGTTTTTTCATCTGCAAAATGGGGCTGATAATAGTTCCCGTGCTTTGGGAAGATTGGGTCCTGGGCAGAGCTTGGCACATGATAAGCACTAGATGATGGTAGCCCCAAGAGTAGCCCACCCCCATCCTGCTCTCCCATCCATCCAGAACAGAGACTGTTGCTGGGCCTATGGGTGCCCAGTTACCTGGGCCCAGCATCTGCCCTGCCAGAGCCCCAAGCCTCTCCCAGATGGGCACAAGGGCCAGCAGGACAGGAAATGCCAGAGGAGAGGGCTCTCCTCAACCACAGCCATGAACCCCCCCAAACTCCCACCACCGCCCTTTCTCAGCAAGGGGATAGGCTTTTTCTCAGTGGCGGGGAGTGAGCGTGTGGCATTCTTGAGGGTGGAGCAATTGCTGGGATGCGGGAGGTGACCATGCTGGCTTAAAACAGCACAGATTTATTGTTACGTTATAGTTCTGGAGGTCAGAAGTCTGAAATGGATTTCACTGGCTGAAATCAAGATGCAGGGCGGTGGGGGGGAGCAGGCTGCCCTCTCCAGAGGCTCTAGGAGAGAGTCTCTTTCCTTGCCTTTTCCAGCTTCTACAAGCTGCCTGCGTTCCTTGGCTTGGAGCCCCTCCCTCCATCTTCAAAGTGCGTCACTGCCACCTCCACCACCATCCTCACATCTCGGCTCTTACTCCTGACCCTCCTGCCTCTCTTAAAAGGATCCTTGTGATTAATTGGGCCCACCTGGATAATCCAGGATACTCTCCCCATCTCAAGATCCTTAGTTTAATCTCATTTGCAGTCCCCTTTGCTATGTAAGGTAACATTCACAGGTTCTGGAGATTAGGATGTGGACATTTTCACAGGGACCATTAGTCTGTCTACCATGGGTGGAAAAGCTGGCATCTGCCTTAGCCTCGACCAGAGGGGCCTGGCTAACGTTGATAATAATGGTATCGTAACCTCCATTTATTATTTTTTAAAATAAATGTATTTATTTATTTATTTTCGGCTGTGTTGAGTCTTCGTTGTTGGGTCTTCGTTGCTATGCACAGGCTTTCTCTAGTTGCAGCGAGCGGGGGCTACTCTTCATTGCGGTGCGCGGGCTTCTCATTACGGTGGCTTCTCTTGTTGCGGAGCACGGGCTCTAGGTGCGCGGGCTTCGGTAGTTCTGGCACGCAGGCTCAGTAGTTGTGGCTCGTGGGCTCTAGAGCGCAGGCTCAGTAGTTGTGGCACATGAGCTTAGTTGCTCCACGGCATGTGGGATCTTTCTGGACCAGGGCTCGAACCCATGTCCCCTGCATTGGCAGGCTGATTCTTAACCACTGCGCCACCAGGGAAGTCCGTAATCTCCATTTATTAAGTGACTGCTTTGTGCCAATTTGCGTAGAAATTTGAGTTATATTAATGATAGACAGTATTTTACTGAGCACTATATTTTGCTGAGCCCAGGCACTGGACAGAGCGCTTTCTGGGCATGATCTCATTTATTGTCACAACCACCTGCAAGGCAGGTACCAATGTGATTCCCATTCCACAGCTCACAGACCTGTGAACTGCCACAGGAAAGGAAGTGTCTGGCCTGAGGTCCCTGGATTAGGAAGTGGGGTTCAAATCAAGATCTAACTTCTGAACCTACACTCTGCATTCCCCGGAAACACCACAGCCTATGCTGCTTCCCTGGCATTTGGACCCAGCAACATCTGGGTTCCACCACCAGCTCCCACCACCAGGCTCCCGCTCTCCTGCCCATCTCGTCCCACCGCCCAGCGTCTGCTCCCTGCTCTGGTGGCGGGTACCAGAACCACTGCTCAGTGTCACCCTGGCCAGTCTGTGGTTCCCCCGGCAGGGACTGTGGCAGTAGGTGTGCTGTGAGCGAGTGTGCTGAAATCAGAGCAGAGGACATGGGCAGGGGTGTTGAAGACCGCGTGTGGGAGAGCAGAGTGGGTGCGTATGCCTGAATAATCCTGCGTCTCGGTGAGAGGTGGGGGACTGGGAGCCAAACAATCTGGGCACCAGTTCTGGTCACACCATTGAGTGGCCGATGCACAGGTTGGGCCCAAACCTTCCTTTCTGAGGCTTTTCATCTGTGGCATTCTGTCCCCCGCAAGGCCTTCAGAAGGCACCAGCCCACTGAAAACCCCAGATCCACGCCTGTGAGCACCGTTACTCTCTGCTCCATCCCCGGGGCCCTTCCCCAGTTCTATCTTTCTCCCTCTCAACGAGCTTTCAGGGGCCCTTCTCTAGATCTGTCTCACCCACACACTGCTGCCTTGCCGTGGGATCTCGGACCAATCCCCAGGCTGACTCAGTCTTTCCATCTCTACATCTGGTGCTATCTTTGTGCCTCAGCCCTTGGTGTGATTCTTTCACAGCCTCTGCAGGGCAAGGAGCCTGCCCACCCTGGGACAGCCCCTCGCAGTCCCCCGTGCTGGCCTGGTCAGTTCCCTGGGGCGGGGCAAAGGGGAGAGAGGCCCAGGAACAGGAAACCACATGTCCTCCATGCTCATTCAGTCCCAGGCTCAGGGAGGATTCCTCAGAAACTCCCTGTTCCTGGCATCCCCCATCAGGGTCTTCCCACCTCCCTGGAGAGCTCAGTTGTAACCAGAGGGAAATGGGACAGATAATTGCAACTTTAAATAAGGCCAAGTTAACGCTCCCTACCAGGCCCAGCATGGGGGACTTTCTGAGCTTTAATGGGAGGCAGCAGGAAGCCCTAGATGATGCTGAGAATCCCAGTGCTGCCACTAACTCCCTGGTGACCCCAGGCGAGTCACCGCCCTTCTCTGAGCCTCAGTTTCCTCATCTGTGAGATGGGGACCAAATGGCATCACCCATGAAAATGACCTAGCACAGTGCCTGGCACATATAGTAGTACGTACTCAGCTAGAAGTCAGGATGCAGCTGCCCATCCCACCCCACCCCAGAGGTTTCTCTGGGAGCTGTTCTCAGTCCCACTGGCCTCTGGGTAACGAAAGGGGATAAAAAATTGTGGTACTAACCTCTCCTGGGCTAAGCTGACTGTGCCAGGCCTGTGCTAGGAGCTTTGTATCCATACCTGTGAGTAAGCCTTGCTTAGTGCTCCCATTTCCCAGATGAGTTCACTGAGGCTGCAGACCTGGAGTGGGTATGGGGAGGATAGGGCCAGCGGGGAAGAGAGTGGGAGCACCGGTCAGCACGCGGGTACAGGACCACCCACCACACACCTTAACCCCATCAGAGAAGCATCCTATCCCAGCGCAGCGAGATGCTTGAGGTTCCAGATCCACTATCTTTTTTTTTTTCAATTTTTTTTTTTTTATATTTATTTTTGGCTGTGTTGGGTCTTCATTTCTGTGCGAGGGCTTTCTCTAGTTGCGGCAAGCGGGGGCCACTCTTCATCGCGGTGCGCAGGCCTCTCACTATCGCGGCCTCTCTTGTTGCGCAGCACAGGCTCCAGACGCGCAGGCTCAGTAGTTGGGGCTTACGGGCCCAGTTGCTCCGCGGCATGTGGGATCCTCCCAGACCAGGGCTCGAACCCGTGTCCCCCGCGTTGGCAGGCAGACCCTCAACCACTGCGCCACCAGGGAAGCCCCAGATCCAATATCTTAATCAGAGCAGGAATTCCTGAGCCGGCTCCCAGCGTCAGCGTGTCTGCCGGGGCTACCCCAGGCTGCTGCCACCACCACCGGTACCATGGAATTCCTAGTGAGCAGGAACCCCAGTGTGGGCCTGGGGAGCTGAGGGCTGTTCGGGGCAGGGAGCTGGGCCTGACTGTGGCCAGTGGTCCTGTGGTCTCCAGCTCCCAGGTGGACCAGCTGAGTGGCACAGCCAGCAGCTTGAGGGGGCTGCTCCTTGGCTCAGTTCTGAGGCAGGGCCGGCCCGTTGTGTTTGTGGTCTTGGCCCAGACCACCTGCTCGTCATCTGACATGGCCTCTCCTTGTGCCTGCGGGGAGCTGTCTCCTGGCCACACTGGACACCAGGGGCCACCACGTTCCACCCAGCAACCAACAGTGCAGCACTCCTGCCCCCATCTAAACACCAGGTTAGGAAAGGGCATCAGATACACTCTGGAAAATTGTTGCCCAGAGAAGGGGCATCTAACCCAGGCTGGGAAAGTGGGGGCGTGGTGTTGGTCAGGGAAGGCTTCTTGGAAGAAGAGATGCCTGATCTAAGTCTTAAGGGTAAAGAGGACTTTTCCAGGTGAAGAAGGTGGGCAGAGGAAGAGGCTTGGGCTGGTAAAGGAGGCAAAAGGAGGTCTAGAATGTTTAAGGGACTCTTCTTTCCTGCCCTGGGCTTCGCTTCTGCTGCTCTGCCTGCCTGCCATGGCCCTGTCTTTCCAGAGAAGGTGTTTCAGGCAGGGGTATAGGCAAGAGCAAAGGCTCGACAGTGGAGACAAGAAGGCACGGGCTCTGACGGTGAACAGACTGGCCCCGTGGCATGGGGGGAGTCAGAGGCCAGGGCAGCCCACAGAAGGCCTTGCAAGTCAGGCCAGTCTGGATCGTCCCCTCAGGGCAGGTGATGGAAGAAGCTGCCTGGCCCATCAGCACCTGGTCAGCTTCCCAGGGCAGCACTGGCCTGGAGGCCTATAAACTCACAGGTGAGAAAGCAGGGCTCTGCCCTCCCAGGACTGTGGCTGACTCCCCCTGGAAGCCTTCTGTGACTCCATGGAATGATCTCTCGCACAGGCAAGAAGTCTCCTCTGCCATCCCCTGCACCCTCCCCAACACGGAAGCCCAGAAAAGCCCATTGCAGTTCATGTGACTGTCACAGCCCACTTCCTGGAGCCGGCAGTGCCCTCCTCCTGACACTCCTCAGGCTGCAAAGGCACCCACAGGTTGTGGTGGGAAGAACACAGGACTGGGTGTCAGGTGGCCTTGTCCCCTGTCCACACTCCCACCCTGGGGACAGCCTCCCGCTTCCGGATCAGACCTTGCCTGCTCCCTGGTTCCATGCTGCCATGGAAGGCCCCACTTCCCAACCCCACCACCTGCTTCAACCCTCACCTGAGACTGTGGACTCCCAAAAGGCTTCTTAGGGTCATGAAAGGAGTTGGGTCACGCAGCCCAGAAATCAAACTCTACCTTCCTCACCAACTTGCAGGGGATCTTGGCCCACTGACTTGTCCTCACTGAGCCTCAGTTTACTTGTCTGCAAAATGGAGACTATATGCCCCTTGAAGGGTTTGGGGAGGCTCAGATTAACTCAGATGCCCTCCTGGATGTCCGTTGCATAGCACAGTGCCTGGCGTAGAGTAGGTGCTCAGTAAACGGTCTCCATGGTGATGGAGATGCTGCTGGTGGGGGTCATATTCCCTCGCCTCCTGGCCAGACTCCTCCCTGCCTCTGACTCAGAGAGCCCTTTCCTTAGTGTCTTCTCCACCCTAAGGACCCTTCATTTCAAGTCCTGTTCCTTCTCAGGCCCTTCCACTGTCATGAACCTTCTGTGCCGTCATGTCATGAGCCCCAGTAGTGAAAAGCTCTTGGGCCCGCCTGGCTCTTTGTCTGGCATCGCCCCTCAGGATGTCGGGGACGGTAGGGAATGAACGGTAACTGATGATGAAGACGTGGAGGCTCTGATCATGAAGATGATGATGGGGAACAGGGGCACGTTAGAAAACGCCCCAGCAGAGCTGTGTCTGCTTAATCAACCGAGGTGCCAGGTGCGGCTGGCAAGTGAGCCCAGGGAGTGAGAGGGAGCAGGCGGAGTCTCACTGAGCAGAGACGGTGCCCTGGGAGTTCTGTCACCGTACTGACGCTGCCACCGAGGGCCACAGAGGCAGAGCTGGAGGGGAGTATTAGCATAGGAGGGATGCAGGCGTTCTGGAAACAGCTCCTCTGAGACAGCAGCTGCTTTCAGAATGAGCGAGGGCTTTGGAGCCATCAGACGTGGGATGGAATCTTTGCTCTTCCCCTGACCAACTGTGTGACCTGGGGCAGCCCTCTGCACCTCTCTGATCCCAAGGGTGCAATTTCCTCATCTATAAAATGGATCAGTTACACCAGAGAATGCAGTGACAACTGAATCAGGCCACCCGCCTTCGATGGCTCCCTGCTGCCCTCGGGCTGGTCTTGGCCCTTCGGCCTGGCATTCGAGGCTCTTTGTGGTGTCCGTAGTTCTCTTTCTCCCAGGACTTCCTCCTCCCTCGTGCAGCTCCCTGCAGGGGCCATGCTTGTCCTCTCCTCCCAGCCTTTGCACAAGCTGTTCCTTGTGCCCAGAACACCCTTTCTCCTCTCAGTTCTCCCTTTCCCTCCTTCCAGCCCGGCTGTCTCCTGCTCAGTACCTTGGGGTTCAGGCCAGGTGTCACACACTTGAGAAGTCTCCATTGACTCCCAGGCGGGGTTAGGGTCCCTCCTCTGCTATGCAGTTATGTCTGTTTATGCTCGGGATCCCGCTTCCACACTGTGCAACAGGGGGTCAGAGTTGGAGGTGAAGCTGGATCTGGGCCCAAGTTCTCATTCATTGGGTCCTCTGTGGGGTGCGATGGGCCTCAGCCATATCCATGTCTCATATGATGGGGGAAGCCAGGTCTACAGGCCAAGGGGGGGCCCAAGTGAAGGGGGTTATCTGGAGGCAGAGGGAAACCAGATTCAGAGGCAGCAGGACAGAACCCAGGATGTCAGCCTGAGCAAGGGGCCAAATTCAAGGGTAGAACGTGGAACTTGGAAAGTCCTTGGGAATTGGGGGTGGGAACCATTAAGGGTTTAGAGTTTATCCCAAAGCAGCACATTTAGAGGTCAGTGACAGTGTCTATTTTTGATTTTCAGTACTTAGCACAGCCCTGGCACGTAGTAGGTGTTCAGTAAATGCAGTCTGGATAGATGGGAGGAGATAGATAGGTGGCAGATTTTTAGACATGAGTGAGTGATGTGAATGGTCAGGTAAATGAATGGTCAGGTGGATAGATGAATGAAAAGAAAGAAAGGATGGGTGGGAGGTTGGCTCAGAGGGAAGATGGATGGATGGATGGATGGATGGATGGATGGATGGATGGATGGATGGATGGATAAATGAATAGAGAGGCATGCAATTGGGTAAATAGGTAGATGGCTGGGTGGGTGGATGACAGGATAGTTTATGGAGGATTATAAGGACTGCATGGTTGGAAAGATAGATAGATAGATGAGTAGGTGTGTGGGTCAATGGGTGAATGAATGAACAGTAAAATTTCATGTGGCTAAATGCCCGACATCTTGCCCAGAAGCAGAGGTGTGGTTTGGGTTCTGGGATTCGAGTTAATTGTCCTTCACTGGGAGAAACCAGTGCCAGTTAGGCAAAGAGATCTAGTCCCAGCAGGTCTTGCAGCAGGCTTCCTAATTGACTCCAACCTGACAGTCCCCAGCTTGGACTTACAGTGGCCTGTGTCTTATTGATCTGTAATTTATACTCCACACACATCCAAAAGGATTTGAGGTGACTTGTCATATTAAACCTGCATGCAACAGGACAGTTAAAAATGAAATGAGAAAAAAGTGAGAGACCACATAGCAGAGTGGTTAAAAGTGTACCTGGTTCAACTCCTGGATCTGCTGCTTACTAGCTATGTGATGTTGGGCAAGTTGCTTAACCTCTCTGATGCTGATTTTCCCCCATCTATAGGAAGAAAAGGAGCAAGAGATGATGGAAGGAAAGGAAGTTGGTTTAATGGCGGAAATGTATGCCTGATGATTGGATACTTAAGTGGGAAGCTTGGTATATGGGCAGGTAGATGAATGGGTGGTAGGTTATAGGGCAAGTGGAATGGTAGACGGATGGTGTAAGTGAGAGGGAGGATGGATGAATGGATAGTTGGATGGATGATGGGTGGATGGGTAAATGGGGACAATAATAATTCTATCTCATAGGGTGTTACGAGCATCAAAGGAGTGACAGCACAGTCGTTGGCACTAAGTAAGTGCTTTGAATTATATAATATATGGAGCCACCTTGATAACAGTAACCGTATTTCCTGGAGGAAAAATCCAGACACCCAGATGGTGTAAGCAGAAAAGAGCATTTGATGTCTGGGTAGTCTGGGGGGGTCGGGGCGAGGTGGGGGGTACGTGGCTTTAACAGAGGCTGAGGGCTATCACAGTGATCCAGACTCTGCCCTGCCCATGTTGTACTCACAATCCAGTTGGGCTGATGAGTAAAAGTCTCAGGGCAGGGTGACAAGGGTGACAATGGGAGGTACACGTAGGACTGTGGAAACCCCAGTGCTGGGGTCATCAGGAAAGGCTTCTAGGAGGGGGTGACATTTGAGATGGGTCTTGAAGGATGTGTATGAGTGTCCTGGGCAGGTCAGAAGGGCGAGAAATGTTGCAGGGGGAGGAACGCCTTGAGTGCTGGACTGCAGAGTGGGAGGTCTGTCCAGGGGGCAGAGGGGAGATGCAAAATATTTAGCAGCCGCTCAGAATGGGTGCCTACTGTAAACACCTGGGGTCCTGCCTCCCTTAGGCAGCCCGAGGTGGGTCCCGGAAGTAACTGCCTACCTGAGTGTGTCTCCTCTTCTTTAAAATGGCTATGGCAAGGGGGACTTCCCTGGTGGCGCAGTGGTTTGCCAGTGCAGGGGACACGGGTTTGCTCCCTGGTCTGGGAAGATCCCACATGCCGCGGAGCAACTAAGCCCGTGCGCCACAACTACTGAGCCTGCGCTCTAGAGCCCACGAGCCACAACTGCTGAGCTCACGTGCCACAACTACTGAAGCCCGTGCGCCTAGAGCCCGTGCTCCGCAACAAGAGAAGCCACCGCAGTGAGAAGCCCACGCACCGCAATGAAGAGTAGCCCCCGCTCGCTGCAACTAGAGAAAGCCCGCGTGCGGCAACGAAGACCCAGCATAGTCAAAAATAAATAAAATGAATTTTTTTTAAAACATGGCTATGACAGGGACTTCCCTGGCGGTCCAGTGGTTAAGACTCCATACTTCCACTGCAGGGGGCACGGATTTGATTCCTGGCTGGGGAACTAAGATCCCGCATGCTGCACGGTGTGGCCAAAAAAACCAAAATGGCTCTGACTCATGTTCCCAACTAATCAGTCACTTTTAGGGTCTCACAAGATAAAGTCAAAAAGTGCTCAGCACAGACCTGGCACATGGTAGGTGCTCAGTAATGCCTGCTGCCATCACTATATTTTTATTACCTACTTAATATGTGGGAAGGGTCTATGGATTTATTTAAGTAAAAGGGCCTTAAAAATTAAAAAGCATTGGGACTTCCCTGGTGGTGCAGTGGTTAAGAATCCACCTGCCAGTGCAGGGGAAATGGACTCGAGCCCTGGTCCAGGAAGATCCCACATGCCGCGGAGCAACTAAGCCCACGCGCCACAACTACTGAGCCTGCGCTCTAGAGCCCACAAGCCACACCTACTGAGCCTGTGCTCTAGAGCCCGCGAGCCACAACTACTGAGCCTGCGTGCCACAACTACTGAAGCCTACGCGCCTAGAGCCCGTGCTCCGCAACAAGAGAAGCCACCGCAATGAGAAACCCACGCACCGCAACGAAGACCGAACGCAGCCAAATAAATAAATAAATAAATAAATAAATTTATAAAAAAATTAAAAAGCATTGGACAAATGCTGGCTGTGAGAGGCAGCCTGGTGTGTCAGGAAGACTCAAGGGCAATAGAAGTGAGTTCGTTTTCTGACTCGCTGTGTGACCTTGGCCAAGTCACCTACCCTCTCAGAGCTTCAGTTTCCTTCTGTATAAAATGGGACCAGTAAGAGTAACAGGCATCCCTCAAGGTTGTCGTGAGGACTGACTGAGCTCTTCTGTGTGCAGGGCTGTTCCCGTCCCCGCTTCCCTTCTTTCCCTTCCCCAGAAAGCCCTGGTGTTCATTTACCGCCCACCCCACCCCCCAAGCAACCCCTTCCCAGACCCCCATCCATCATCCTGTCCTTTGCGGAGGTTAAGTGGGTCCCCAAGCAGCGAATCCAAACTCTCCCAAAGCCCTGGCCGCACAATGCGGCCTGCTGTTAGCGAGCACCCCGGCTGGCCCGGAGGATTGGGTTTCAGCCAGGCGGCCGGCGCTGGCGGATGCCCAGGCCAGCGGTGGGCAGGCGGGGGACAGAGTGGAGGAGCCGGCGTCGTGGGGACTCCTCCGGCCAGGCCTGAGAAAACAAGAACAGGCTCCAGGCAGGCAACCGAGGCAGAGAAGGGCCTCCGAGCGGCAGGAGGACAAGGAGGGGTATGTGCTGGGAGAGTCGTTGGGCAGAAGGATTTTACATTAGCTGGGTCCCCTTTCTGTGAGCCTGGGGGCGGAGCAGGGGGGCCGAGCCGGAAAAATATCATGCTGCCTCTTGGCAGATTTCACCTTATAAGATCCATAGCCTTCTCAGGACTGCTCTGGCATCACCACCCCCTACTTGGTTGCTTTGGACCAGTGACCCCAAGACCCTCTTAGCCGCTGTTCCTCACCTGGTTTTCAGAGGAGAGGCCAGGGGAAACCCAGTTGGGCTGATGGTTCAAATCCAGCTTTGCTGCTTTTTGGCTGTGTGACTTTAGGCAGGTCTCTTAGCCTTTCTGAACTCAGTTTCCTCATCTGTACAATGAGGATAACAGTGCAAGCCTTGCAGGGTGTGCAGAGTGTTTGCTCAAGACCTGGCACTGAGGGCATGGTACATGAATGCTCTAATTTTTTCCTCTCCCATTTGCGAGGCATCATAGCCTGGTAGTTTCCGGGCTCAGACCGAACAGGTCCCATCCTGCCCTGCCCCTTACTGGCTGTGTGGCCTTGGGGAAGTCCTTGATCTCTCCAAGCCTTGGCTTCTCCATTACTTGCTCTGGGATGTCAATGAGACAGGGTCAGTGAAGCCCACTGTCTTCCTCTGTGAGTGTTAGTGATTTTCACTGTTGCCTTCGTATGGCCCAGCCTTCGCATTTTATAAAGACCTTTGCACCCAGTTCCTCCTTGGATCCTCTAAGCAACTCTGTGAGGTACACAGAGTGAGGATGTTGTGATCCCCATTTAATAGATGAAGAGACTGAGGCTCAGAAAGGTGAAGTGACTTCGCCAAATTACCTAGCTTATCAATGGCCTTGAACTTTATCTGCTGATTCCTGACTGTGCCTTCCTCTTAGAATTCTAATATGGGTCGTGGAAAGAATGCTCCAGCTCCCAGCCATTGATAGCCCAGGTCTGGCCTCCAGGCTGTGGTTAGGATCTCACCAGGCTGTGATGGGGCAGACAGGCTTGTGTTTGAATCACCTCAGCCTCATTGGCCCCACCAGGGAGCAGCCAGAGCTGCTGGGAAGGGTTCAGAGCAGCATCTGAGGCTTGGGTCATGTGCCAGGCTCATGGGCTGCCTGAGCTGTGGGCTGCTGGCCAGTCTGGAGCAAAGACTGCAGGGAATAGCTACGAGGTGTCTGTCCATCTTCAGGATCGACCATGTTCTCAGGACAGACCATGTCACTACTCTCCTCAGGAACCCTCTATAGCTCCCCATTGCCCCATTTTGGATCTTTGGGACAAGGTTCAAACTCCTTAGCTCCACAGTTGAAGCCCTACAGGTCTGGCCCCATTCCAAGCTACCAGATCCATCCACAAAGCGTTTTGCTCCCACCCCATGGGACAGACACTCCAGCATGATGCAGTGGTTAAGAACATGGGCTTTGGTGTAAGGCAGATGCAGCTCCACCACTGCCCGGCCATGAAAACCTTGAACAATCTCTCCTAACTTTAGTTTTCCCATCTGTAAAGGGAGATTCAATAAAGTACCTACTTTATCAATATTTACGATGCCATGAGATAATGAATGGCAAACGCTTAGCCCAGAGCCCTGCATTGAGACCCAGTCCTCAGGTTTTACTGTTGCCCAAACTACCCCTCAAGTTTCATACCTCCGTGCCTTTGATTCTGTCATGCCCTTTACATGGCATGCCCTTCCCCTCTTCTCCCAGCTCAAATGCCACCTCCTTTGAGATGCCTTTGCTGATTCCCTGGTCAAAGCTAATCCTTTCTTCCCTTGGGTTTCCTGGCTCGTGGCCTGGACCAGCTGTTTCACTCTGCCTCTCCCTGTAGAAAGTTCACGTGTCAGGCACTAGTCTGGAAGCTCCTTGAGGGAAGGACCTGCTCATCTGTTTCTGCGTCCCCAGTGCTCAGCACAGGGCCTGGCTCACAGGAGGTGGAGTAGATGTGTGTTGAATGACCATGATCTTGTTACTTAACCCAGGAGAATTCAGGGACAGCTGCCAGGAAGAAAGAACCTTTGAGTTAAGTTTTGGAAGAGAAGTTAGCCAGGCTATAAAGCTGGAAGGGCCAGACATTCCAAGCAGGAAAATTGGGAACAGTCAAGTCACCAAGGCCCAAGGAAACAGTACCTTCTGCAAGCAGAAGGAAATTCAGGATGGCTGGACACTGCTGGAAGGTAATTAGCTGGCCCAGCCAGCAGGGGCCTTGAATGCATTGTTGAGGAGCTAGCACTTTATCTCGCTGACAGTGGGAGCTCTGAAGGGCATTAAGCTCAGTTAAGACATGATCAGACATGGGCTTTAGAAACCTCACCCAGTTGCCATGTGCAGATCGAATATATCTACTGTGTATCAGAACCAGTTCTCAGTGCTAAGGTTACAGTGGTGAGGGAAGCAGACACAGCACTCCCCCAGCCCTGGGAGACTGGAGATCAACAGGACTCACCTACATGATGTCACTTAATTCTCACGTGACCCATTTTACAGATGGGGAAACTGAGGCCCAGAGAGGAGGACGATCTTGCCTGCAGTCACACACTAGAGCTTGCCAGAACCAAGGTTCTAGCGTAGACGGTCTGTGCCCCACTCCCCTGCTGCCCTCCCCCCTCCTTCCCCTCCTGTCCTTACACAGGGCCATATACAGGGAGAGCATACAAAAAGTCCTGGTGTGTGTGTGTGTGTGTGTGTGTGTGTGTGTGTGTGTGTGTGTGTGTGTGTGTTTTAAGGCTATAGCTGCAGCCTCCTAAAAATAACACAGAGAAAGAATGAGACACATGTGGGTTCAAATCCTAGCCCTGCCTGTGAGCCTTTGTGCAGGCCACTTCACCTCTCTGATGTCAGTTTCCGCATCTGAAAAATGGGGCTAATAGTGTGAACCCCACTGGTTGCCATGAGCCTGAGGCCATACGTAGAGTGCCCAGCTCATTGCCTGGCACATGGTAGGCGCTTAATGAATGTTCCTCCTCGTGTCTTTGGAACTCTCACCTACTGTCATTAGTGCAGATGAACAGTATCTGTGGCCCTAGAGAAGTATGACCCAAGAGGGGGTCAGACAGAGCTGACCAGGGGTGGGTCGGGGAGCAGAGGGCGACCACCCACCCCAGCCTGAAAACAGAGCCCCGCAAAGCCACCCTCCTGTTGGCCCAACGCTAACGACTTCAGTGTGTCTCCCCTTTTAGCTCAAATATTTCTGAAATGCGCACTGCTCATTCACACATAGCCAGAGGGGTCTTCGGGCCTCCCCAGCCTGTGCAATTGGGGCCTCCTGATTGCTTCCTTCTGTGCAGTCTCCAGGAAGCAGAGGGGGTGCGGGAGCAGTGGGGCAAGGGCCAAAGCCGCTCCCAGGGCCCAGACCCTGTTTTCCCACCAAGAAAGGCACTCTGGGCTGGTGGCTGGAGGCCCTGGTTCCAGCTTTCAGCTGGATGCTAAGAATCTTGTCCACAGAGCCTCGGTTTCCTCATCTTTCTATTGGGATTTTTAAATGGTCACTTAGAGCATCCAGGGCTTGGGAACTGGACATTTGCAGGGCTAGCTGGGGTGGGAGTGCCCAGAGGTGAGTGGAAGGGCAGTGTCAGGCAGGATGGGGGGTGTGGATGGCACCAGGGGGGCTGGGAAGGATGTGGGCAGGTGGGTGTGGTCCAGCAAGGGGGCCTCGGAGAGCCGCTGACCTTTACTGGGCAGCTCCTGCTCCAACTCTCCAGCTCAGTCCTCAGCTGCCACCACTCCCTGCCCCCCACACATCTATTCCCACAAACCATGCTGTTGTCTCCTCCGTACCTTTGCCTCTGTTGTCCCTTCTGCCTTGCACAACCTTCCCACTCAGCCTCTCCTGGCTCCCTTCTAACTCATTCTTCAAGCCTTTATCCATGTCACTTCCTCCAAGAAGCTGTCCTTGAATTGTTTGTTTTCTTCTCCTTCTGTACCCTATTCCCATCACACACGGTACCCCATACACGTTCCCGTTGCGGTCTTTGTCACATCATGTGGTGATTAATCAATCATCTGTGTACAACAAAAATGGCTTCCCCTGCACGCAGGATTGTCATTGTCACGGTGGGGATGGGGATGGGGACATTTCCAGCAGTTCACAGGCAGCTTGGTGGAGCCTAGTGGTCCCCAAACTGTAGGAAGTGAGATGATGTTAGCTAGTTTGCAGACGAACATTTTTAATTGTAATGGTCTTATGTTTATTTTCCTTCCTTTTATGGCAAGTGATATTGGTTTCCCATTTCTAATAATGATAATTTTTTTCCTCTTTAAACTGCACTTAAGAGAAAAAGAGTCAGAAGAAATTTTGTAATTAAATAACAGTGCAGGCTGTAGGTGGAAACAGCTGAAGTCATGGATGGTGTCCTGATGGAGCATGTGTTCAAGCCCTACAGTTTTAGGGGAGGGAAGGGGATTTCAGCCTTCAACTGAAGACCTACTAAGTGCGAAGCCCTGTGCTGGGTCCTGGGGCAGGTAAAGAAGGTGTAGAAGGGGAGAAGATCAGAAGGAACAGTGTGTGTGAGAGAGTACCAAACAATCTGCAGCTGGAGCACCACGTGTGAATGGAATAGTTGTGTGACCTTGGGCAAGTTCCTAAGCCTTTGTAAGTCTCAGTTTTCCCATCTGTGAAATGGGACAGTATCAACTATCCCTTGGCATCATTGTGAGAATGTTGGTGAGGGTTTCTGGCTCCTAATGGACAGGGTCTCTGTCTCAGTGAACATGAGTTCTCTCCCTCTGTAGATTTTTGAGATCAGAGGGGCAAAGTCTGGGGTGTTACAAGGAGGAGGGAAGTGCTGGTGATGGAAACAGGGCTTGGCTTTTTGAACCCACCCAGGCTCCTGAGGCAAGAACTACTGACCCCAGATTCCCCGGGAAACTGAATTTGACTTTGGGGCTTGGTTTGAGAGGAACAAAGAGGAAACCAGGGCATCCCAGGAAAGCAGCATCAGACGGACCAGGAGGGGCTCCCCAGAGGCTGCGGCCCTTGAGCGAGAAGCTGATGTTTGTCAGATGTTGGCAAGCATGGTCTGGGGTGTGGCGGGAGCTGCTTGGACTCGCCTTCACTTGCAGGGGTCACCTAATGAGCCCAAAGGAAACGGTGGGTGTGTGCAGGCACTGGGTCGGCCAAAAAGCACCACACTCAATCTAAGAAAGAATAGCTGCCACTTATTGATGATCTGCTTTGCGCTGGGCTGCAAGCTAATAGACCTCCCGTCTCCTTGCGTCCTCCTGTCCGCCCTCGGAGGGTATTATGGCCATTCTCCAGGTGAGGAAACTGAGGCTCAGAAAGGTTGCCTGTCCAAGGTTACAAGGCAAGTCGGTGGCAGAACGGGTATTGGAATTGAAGTCTGACCTCCCGACCCCAGTTGATCTGCTCTGCTTAGCTGCCTCTTTTGCAGAGGGAGGTGTCGACATGGAAAGGCAAAAGGCCAAGGGGAAGTTGTAGGGAGAGCACCCCGGGGTTCCCTCCTGCCACGGCCCCAGGGGTAACAGCTTTCCCAGAGGCAGCCTTCAAGGCAGAGCCCAGGACCAGCTTGGTGAGAAGGAAGCCCAAGAGGTGCCGGCCTTCTGTGTCCTTCCCAGGGGACATGCAAGCTGGACCCTCCTCTTAGCCCCTTCTTGCTGTGAACCAGCCTGCGCATGGACTTCCGGTCCTTCTGAGAACCTCCCCTTGCTGGTTCCAGATGTGGTAGGAGGCTGAGGGGAGGGGGCAGTGGAACCCCCAAGCCTGAGCTCCCTGGGAGCCCAGAGTTTGAGGACCAGCCTTTAGTGTGTGACTTTTGGCAAGTCATTTGCCCACTCTGGGCCTGAGTTTCCACCCAGGCGATGAGGATGTCAGTTCACAGGCCCTCCTCTGGGCTGTGGAATCCTCTAGTGCTTGGCCTCTGGGTCAGCCCAAGAATCCAGCCAAGGGGTGGGGCCACCTGCTTGGCGGCTTGCCTCCCCCGCCCGACCCCTTTCTGGTCCCAAGCAGAGTCTCCTCTCTCCCTTGTTCCACACGGCTCCCAGCAGCTGTTCCTCGGGCCCAGGCAGAGAGCCCGGCTTGGCGCGTCTCTGGCTGAGGCCGATGAGAGAAAACAGGTTAAAAGTTCAGCCCTTGTTCTCTCCAGGAGGAAAAATCTGTAGCATTCGGAGTGTGAAAAGGAACCCTTTTTTTCAGCTCCAAAGCAGCACAATACAACTTCCCTCCAATTTGCCATCAGAAGGATGCCCTTGGCACTGGACTCCACTGTCCCTGGCACCCTCCTCCCCCCTCACCAGCCCCCAGTGCAAAGGGACACAGTGGCCGCAAACACAAGCCACAGGCGGTCATGAGGACACTGCCACATCCTCTCTTGTCAGCTCACAGGTCTGACTGGGGTCACCTCTGGCTAAATGCTTCCTTCTATCCCACCCTCCCATCCATACCTCCCCTGCCCTAGTTCAAGACCTTGTTACTCCCATTTCGACCTTCACAGAGGCCTGGACACTGTGCACCCTGCCTCCACTCTCTCTGCCCTAGTTCATCCAACCCAGGCCATCAAACTAAGTGTCTAGAAGTTTATAGGGTAGGAAGCAGGAGACCCTCACCTCCCACTCTGCCACCAACTCCTGTGTGATCTTTAGGAAGTCTCTTTCCCTCTCTGTGCCTCAGTTGCCCTATTTCTAAAATGAGACAGTTAGGCTAGACCAGGGATAGCATCTCAAATGGTGGGTGTTAGTTTCCTGGAGGACTGTGGTGAGAAGCGTTGTGTAGCCACAGAGTGTGGGGATTGATTAGTGATGTGTCCTGGGCACAGAATTGGAGCATAGCAGCAAGCGTGCCTCTCACTCACTCTCGCTGATCTAGGTGGTGTGGAAGGTCCAGCTGTGATCCTCTAGATCTCTCCGCCTACCCTCTCACAACTATTTGTATTCATACCCCATCTCCACTACCAGACTGTGAACTGCTCCACGGTAGGGCTTTGCTATTCACCGTTTTTTCCCTCAGGGTACCCAGTACAGTGCTTGGTACATAATGGGCATCAGGATATATCTGTTGATTGAATACTTGAGCAATTTAAATCTTCTCAGTGCATTGCAGTTCAGTTCAAAAAGTATTTTGAATCCCCTGTGGCAGGAAAGGGGTAGAGGGAGGGGTGCTGAGCCTGATCTGGGGGTGACTGGGGATCTCTCTGGCCCTGTGGGTCTCCTTTGTCATTGGCTGTATGGTTCCTTTCCTCCAGCTGCTGGAATAAGAGGGGGCAAGTGGGGCCTGGCTGGTTCAGAAGCTGATCTGAGTTTCCTGAACCCCCAGAGGGCAGGTGATGGTCTGGCCCCACTGGACACAGTGCTCACCCCTTAACACCCCTCCATCCCCAGGGCCCTATCCTAGGGGCAGAGTTGGCTGAGCGCTGGGGGAGGGGGCCCAGGGATGAGGACACAATGGAGAACCCCAAGTTCCTGGAGAAGGGGGAAAGGTATCCCTCACAGGAGGTGTGGGCCAGAGGGCCAACGTGGGATAACTGATGCGGCTTGGCTGGGACCCAAGGGAAGCCCCTGTAAGGCCAACATTCCAGTTTCTGAGAATTTGATGCAAGTGGAAAAGCGAACAGAACCCTAAGTCTGAAGTTAAAATTTGAGATTTCCTGAGGACTCTCTGAAGCCCATCCAGGAGACCCCAGATTAAGACCCTTCCCTACCAGTAAAGGAGCAAAGGGGCAATACCTAGGTTGGAGGGATGTGATTGGCTAAGAGGGTGGGGCATGACCATGTGTGAAAGGGCTGGAGTTGGACCTTAAGGGGTGGAGTCTAGAGGAATAGAATCAGATGATTGGCTGGAGTGTGTGAGTGGGTGGGATTATGGAGTGAGAGGCAGGACCTAAAGGGAGGGTAGTCTATAGGGTTCGATCCAGATGATTGTTTGGAGCAATGGAAGTAGCGCTCTGTAGAGAAGGCCCTCAGGAGGTAGGTTCTTGGTGATTGACGGTGCTTCATAGGCAGCTCAGTGATGACTCTTTGCTGTCTCCACAGAAACGCTGATGGACTCAACCACAGCGACGGCGGAGCTGGGCTGGATTGTGCATCCTCCATCAGGGGTGAGTCAGTGGTCCTCAAACCCTGCCTGGTCTCCCAGGATACCTCGGGTTCTGCTGCAGGGCCCAGATGCCCCGCCTCCCCCGCCCTGCCGAATTCCAGCCCCTTCCCCTCCTTCAGGTCCCAGGACCTGGCCTCTCATTGCCCCACCCTGCTGGTCCCCTACCATTGATGGAGTGCTAGTTACCGTGACAACATGCTGGATGCTTTCAGACTTTATCCCATAGAATTCTAAACGGGAGGCTGAGGGAATTCCCTGGCGGTCCATTGGTTAGGACTCCGCGCTTCCACTGCCGAGGGCCTGGGTTTGATCCCTAGTTGGGAAACTAAGATCCCACAAGCCACACAGCGTGGCCAAAAAATAACAAATAAATAAATAAATAAAAGCGAGGCTGAGAAGTGGTACACACACTACCCCCATTTTATAGATGAGGAAGGTGAATTGTCATTTCCTGAGCACACACTCACTGTGTGTCGTACTACATCACAGCACCTTTACATACATCATCTCCAGTCCTATGGGGAGGAATCCCCTCCATTTTACAGGTGTGGAAACTGAGGCTCGGAGAGCTATAGCCACCTGCCAGGGACCCTATGGCTAGTAAGTGATGAGGGCTCAGGTTTGCATCCAGGGCTGTGACCGAGTCTTCTGGGTCCCTTTTCTGGGTCCCCGTAACACTAGGCTCCCCCTTCCTGAGCTCTTACCATCACACTGCCTTGGGTCCAGTGGTCTGAGCCCATGGAGGCTGTGAGCTTCCCAAGAACAAGATCAGGCACAATTTGAGATTCCTCTTTCTTCCCACAACAACCAGCCCAGCAGTTACATACAGACCGTGGGGTCAGACACTCCTGAAATTCTGTCCCAATGCTGCCACTCACCAGCTGTGTGATTTTGGGCCAGTTCCTTAACCTGTCTGAGCTTTAGTTTCCTCATCTATAAAACGGTAATAATAATGTCTTCCTCATAGGACTGTTGTGAGGTTCTCCTGCCAAGTGTCTAGCACGGTGCCTGACGTAGAGTGGGCTCCCAGTGACAGGTAGCTATAGTAACTGTCACCGTCATCATTGTCAGTTCTAGTATCATTCCCTCCTCATCCCCCTGGTCTCTGGGGAGGGCTCTGGGCTCCCACAGCCCATCCCTTCCCTTCCCCCCATCCCAGCTCCTCCGCTGGGACTCAGCTGCTGCCCCAAGGAGCTGCATCCCCCCACCCCCCTCAGGTCTGTGCTCTCAATAGGCAGGGCCCCAGGGTCAGGCCTCTTTCTGTGGCTCTTTCTTGTCACCAATTTTCCATCTGTGAAGGCGGCTGGGCGCACATCCCCACCCTGTCAGTAATGAGGCCAGGCTGGGCTGCAGGGCCCCCGGACGCAATTATTTGGGGTGTTTAGGCTGCAGGGCCTCTGCATGTTAATTAGAGAGAGGGGAGAAAGGCAGAGTGCTCTAATTAAGTGCTCTAATTAAGTTCTGAAGAAGAGCAGTGATTGAAACAAGGGGCTGACTTTGTCACATGGTGCCACCAAAAAAAAAAAAATTAAATGCAACGTAGGGAGCTTCAGAGCCGCCATTGAAGGAGCGGCTGGGCCAGCTCAGCCTTCCCCACGCACACTTGCCCTTCACAGCATCAGCCCTCCCTGGGCTGGCAAACACCACCCGCCCTGTGCAGACTTGGCCCAGAGAATCTGAGGGAGGCAAAAGGACAAAGAACACCCACTTGAGAGTGACACCTCTCCCACCACTTGCCCCCGCCCCCCCAAAGTCACATTTGGCAGTTGGGGAAATAGAGGCCCAGAGAGGGGCAGTGACTTGCCTAAGACCACACATCAAGTTAGCAGAGCTGGGACAAAACCCAGGACTCCTGGGCCACTGTTGGGTCCTCATGTTTCAAGACAGTGTGGACAAGCATGGGTCTGGGTCTGGGTCTGTGTCTGTGTGACCTGGGTCAGGTGACCTCATTTCTCTGGTCTCTACTCCCTCATCTAAAGTAGAAATAACCCTACTTACCACATGTGATAATCATGACAAAGAAATGAGATCCTGTTACAGCACCCACCCTTGGCCCAGCATAGGTGAGTGGGGTTCACTCTGCTGTTGGGTCTACCCCAGACGAAGCCAGCCCAACACCAAGGGGGGCACAGGAGAAGGAGGGGATGGGTGGCTGATCTCAACAAGCTCTCAGTCCCACTGGGGAGACCAGACCAAGAGGGCCGGGAGTGCCCGGCACTTGTCCAGGCAAGTTGTCCCCAAGGGCCCAAGGGAGAGTCGGTGAATGCAAACACTGCAGCTGGAGGGAGAGGCCGCGGCGAGAGGTTCCAGAGGATGGACAGAGAGACGAAAGGTGCTCGAGGGGTCACAAAAGTGTGAACAAAGGCTCAGCCTGCGAGTGAGCTTGGCCTGTGAGCGTCTGTGGAGGGAACACGGCCTGTGCCCTTCCATTTCCAACTTTCCATGGCCCTGCCCAGCCCCTTCCAGCAGTGGGGCTTGGGAACTCACAGCTGGGTGAGAGCCCAGGCTGGGGCCCAGTGAAGTGCCGAAGTGCGGACCCCAGGCGGGAAGGCGGGAAGGTGTCCCTCCAGGCACTGTCTTAGCCACTTAAGGCCCCAGAGCAGAGCTGCTCTCATGGGGAAAGGCCTTGTCTTCCTGTTATGGGGGTGAGGGCTCTTCTTCCATTGGACTGGGAATCCCCAAGGGCAAGGACTGTGTCTCCCTGGTCAGACAGGGAGCTCCCGGCAGGCAGAAGTCCTGTGTCCCCCATCAGACTGCTAGCTCCCCAAGCACAAGCTCTGTCTGCTTTCAGACAGGGTGGGCCTCTCCCTGGTTTCCCTTCCAAGTGGGAGCTTCCCAGGAACAGGGGCCACGTCTTCTTTATCAGATTAGTTACCCCTGGGGGTAAGGGTCACATCTCCCACGTTGACTAGGGCAATACCAAGAGCAGGGCGTGTGCCCTTCCCATCAGATTGGTGTGTTTCCCTCGTAGACTGGGGGATTCCTCAGAGCCAAGGCTATGTCTCCCCCTCAGCTTAGAGTTCTCTGATGGTAAGCATCATGTCTCCATCATCAGACTGGAAGATCCCTTAGGTAGGGTCTGTGCCTCCCCCATTAGACTAGGAGGCCCCTGGTGGTAGGTGTCCTGTCTACCCCCATCAGACTGGAGGATTCCCTAGGGAAGAGTCTGTGCCTCCCCTCTTAGACAGGGTGTTCCCTGGGGCTAAGCCCCTACCTCCCCCACCTGACTAGCATTTCACCCGCAGTGGGAAGAGGTGAGTGGCTACGATGAGAACATGAACACGATCCGCACGTACCAGGTGTGCAATGTGTTTGAATCGAGCCAGAACAACTGGCTACGGACCAAGTTCATCCGGCGCCGTGGCGCCCATCGCATCCACGTAGAGATGAAGTTCTCGGTGCGTGACTGCAGCAGCATCCCCAGCGTGCCTGGCTCCTGCAAAGAGACCTTCAATCTCTATTACTATGAGGCCGATTTCGACTCGGCCACCAAGACCTTCCCCAACTGGATGGAGAACCCGTGGGTGAAGGTGGACACCATTGCCGCCGACGAGAGCTTCTCCCAGGTGGACCTTGGTGGCCGGGTCATGAAGATCAACACCGAGGTGCGGAGCTTCGGGCCCGTGTCCCGCAGTGGCTTCTACCTGGCCTTCCAGGACTATGGCGGCTGCATGTCTCTCATCGCCGTGCGCGTCTTCTACCGCAAGTGCCCCCGCGTCATCCAGAACGGCGCCATCTTCCAGGAGACTCTGTCAGGGGCTGAGAGCACATCGCTGGTGGCTGCCCGGGGTAGCTGCATCGCCAACGCGGAGGAGGTGGACGTGCCCATCAAGCTCTACTGTAACGGGGACGGCGAGTGGCTGGTGCCCATCGGGCGCTGCATGTGCAAAGCGGGCTTCGAGGCCGTGGAGAATGGCACTGTTTGCCGAGGTAAGGGCCATGGTGGGGCAGGTGCCCCTGCAAGTGTGTGGAGTTGGTGTTGGCTGCAGACTTGAACCTGGCAGCTGGGAGGGCAGGCTGGTGAGCACAGAGGCCTGGAGCTGACCATGAGGCCCTCTGTGGTCAGGGTTTCCAAATCTACAGCCGTCGTTCAGCTTCTTAGAGGGAGGCATTAAACAGCACTTCTTGAATGGTGGTATGTGTACATACTACAGGGGGTATGCAGGCTGATTTTAGTTGAGGATAAATGTTTCTCATTTTAATTATTATGTAATGATGGCAGGTGGTACTTTATTTCTTCATTTACAAAAGTGATATGGTTTCCTTTTTAAGAAAATGTGTTAAGTCATAGTAAATAACATTTATAAGAGAACCTTCATTGCGCTTTTGCTGTATCAGTCAGTATAGGCCAGGCCACGCTGAAGTGACAAAACAATAAGAGTTTGTTTCTCACTTAATGCTACACTGTGAGTCAGCTTGGGATTCCTCCCTCTGGGAGCCAAGCAGATGGAGGAGCCACCATTTGGAATGTTGTGATCACCAGGGCAGAAGGAAGGAGCAAGTGTGACAGATTGTATATGGGATCTAAATCTTCCCCCCCGGAATGGCTCAGACATCACTCCTATGCACGTTTCAATGGCCAAGGCAAGTGATGTGGTTACTTCCAATTCAAAGAGATGGGGAAGTGCAGCTCCACTGTGAGCCAGCCCTCCTGATTACCATTTTTACTGTGTGCTGAGCACTTTACATGTCTAACTCATTTAATCCTCACAAGAACCCTATGAAGGAAAGTGCCATTTTATAGGAAGAAATCACAGCTCCTACCCAGTTCATACAGTGAATAAGTGGAGGTAGCACAGAATCTTACCCAGGTAATGTAATTCCAAACTACCCTCTTAACCACTGTGCCCCTTAAGTTAATTTAAAGAAAAATATTAAGTAAACAGTAGTACAGGTAGTATTTGATTATGGCCAAGAGTCACAAAGGTGCTGTGTAAACGTAAGAAGTTGTACGAGGTACTGCATGGTGGTGAGAAGGCTGTGAAGGTAGACAGACCTGGGTTCAAATTCCAGCCCTGCCGGTTACTAGTTGGACGTCCTGATCCGAGTTGTGGAACCCTCTTTCATAGGGTAGTTGTAAGGATTCAAGACCTTAAGACATGTAAAGCACTTTTGATGGCTTCTAGGATACAGTAAGAGGTTAATAAATGTTAACTAAATGAGATGCTACATATAAAGCCCAGCGTGGCACAGGTTCTCTGCAGTGTGAGCTATGGTGGTGATGGTGGTGACATAGGAGACTTGAAGCCTGCTTGTGCCACTTCCTCTTGCCTTCCCAATTGGAATTGGGTCCTGGGGTAGTTCCAGATGCCAGGCTATGAGTTTGGAGCTTTTCCAGGGGCCTCGAAGAGCCAGTTAAAGTTTAGCCCAGGGTAATTGCAATGATCCTCACCTTGATGAAATTTTGTCGCATCCGCCACCTCCATGGCTCCTCCAGCCCTCTGAGGCAGCATTTTAAGGGTCCTGGGAGGACAAGTGGGTGTATAAGAGACAGGAGCAGTGGCCTGTGGGGAAGCTGCAGCAGTGGTCTCAGGTGATGATGGCTGCGTGGATTGGGCGTCCACAGTGCTGGGGAAGAGGAGGGGTGCAGTCAAGGGATGTTTTGGCAGTGAATCAGATGAGATGTGGAGACAGATTGGAAAGGGAGGAGGGAGAGGAATCAGAGGGAACCAGGAATTCCAGCTTACAGGGCTGTAATGGTCTTGGAAAAGAAATGGAGACATTGGGAGAAAAGGCTGGTTTCTTAGGGAAGACAACAGATCTTGTTTCCTATACTTGAGTGTGAAAGTGCACAGCCCTGGGACATGGCAGGGGTGAGACAGGCCATGGGGAACAGAATCAGTCACTCATTGCTTATTGGTTATTCACTCATCAAACCTTCCCTGTACCTCCTCTGTGTCAGGTCAGACCTTGTGCTAAACACCAGGTAAGACAGAAGAGAATCCAACTATGGCCTTGCCTTCTAGGAGCTCACAGTCTAGCAGAGGAGACCGACTGTAAATGAACAAGGGTGGGAATGCATTAGACTTGTTTTAATAGGAACTGCTCAGGCTGAGGTGGGCACAGAAAAAGGGAAGGCTTCACAGAGGAGGTGACATTGGAGCTGAGTCTTGGGAGAGGTGTACATTAACCAGGTGGCCCAGTCCTTCTGGAGGTTGGATCAGCATCAGCAGAGACCTGGGGACATGAATCAGTGTGCCTCATTAGGGGGACTGGTCAATTGTTTGGTGTGGCTGTGGCTAAGGGTGCAAGGAGAGATGTAAGAAGAACTGTGGCTGGAGTGGTGCCCAGATGAAGAGGTGTATTAGTTATCTATTGCTGCATAACAAGTTAGCCCAAAATTTAGCAGCTTAGAACAACAAGCATGTATTTATTTATTTATTTATTTATTTATTTATTTATTTATTTATTTATTTATTTATGGCTGCATTGGGTCTTCGTTGCTGCACGAGGGCTTTCTCTAGTTGTGGCGAGCAGGAGCTACTCTTTGTTGCAGTACGCGGGCTTCTCATTGCGGTGGCTTCTCTTGTGGAGCACGGGCTTCAGTAGTGAACAACAAGCATTTATTATCTCAGTTTCTTAGAGTCAGGAACCAGGCACGGCTTAGATGGGTGCCTTTGGCTCAAGGTCTCTCCTGAGGTTGCAAGCAGGCTGTCGGCTGGGGCTGCAGTTTCATCTGAAGGCTTGACCAGGGAGGGATCTGCTTCCACGTTCCCTCATGTGGTTGTTTGCAGGCCTCAGTCCCTCCCACGTGGGCCTCTCACACGTGCAGTGGCTTCCCCCGAGCACATGATCCAAGAGAGGGAGTGTAAAAGAGAGAGCACCCAAGACAGAAGCCACAATCTTTTTATAATCTCATCTCAGAAGTGACATCTCATTACTTCTGCTGTATTCTCTTCATTAAAAGTGAGTCACCAGGGCTTCCCTGGTGGCACAGTGGTTGAGAGTCTGCCTGCCAGTGCAGGGCACATGGGTTCGAGCCCTGGTCTGGGAGGATCCCACATGCCGCGGAGCAACTAGGCCCGTGAGCCACAACTACTGAGCCTGCGCATCTGGAGCCTGTGCTCCGCAGCAAGAGAGGCCGCGATAGTGAGAGGCCCGCGCACCGCGATGAAGAGTGGCCCCCGCTTGCCGCAACTAGAGAAAGCCCTCGCACAGAAACGAAGACCCAACACAGCCAAAAATAAATAATAAATAAATAATAAATAAATTTGAAAAAAAAAAAAAAAGGGAGTCACCAAGTTCAGTCCATGCTCCAGGGGAGGGAATTACACAGGGTGTAAATGCCAGGAGGTGGGGGTCCCTGGGGCCATGACAGAGGTGGCCTGTCACAGGATCAGAGTCTGAGCTGCTTCTTGCAAGGGGTGGGAGTTCGAGGTAATGCTGGGGCAGAGTGTGTCCAGCGCTGGCTTCCCCCCTCCCACCAACCCCCGGACGAGGCCCAGCCCAGCCCAGCCGGCTACTGGATGTCAGTGGAGGCCAGTCAAGGTGTGATTAATGAGCTCAGGGAGCCAGAAGGACACCAGCTGCTGCTGTGGCATGTGTGCAGCCACCCAGATGTGGGGCTGCTTCAGCCCAAGTCCCACAGGCACTGGCCCCGCCAGTCCAGGACGTGTAGGAATGATGATTATTGCTCACATCTGGGTGGTTGGCAAAGTGCTTTCCCCATCTCCAGCTCAGGGATTCTCAGCCTTTACTATGCCTCAGGATCCGCTGGGAAGTTTATTAAAATGCAGATTCCTGGGTCTGGTGCAGACCTCTTCCCCAGGTCTGGTTCTGTGCCTCTGAGGTAGGGCCAAGAATCAGCATTTTTAAACAAGCAGCACTGATGCTCCTATAACAGGACTATTAGCTCAGACACACAATGTGTTAACACATCCTTGGCCAGACCAAGTAGGACTCAAGGCCAGCCCCACCACCACCCCAGGGAGCATCCACCCTAAAGGGTGGGAGGGGACGTTAGCGGAATCTCTGGGAGGGTGTGGTTTGGAAAGATCCATTTAATATTGAAACATAACATGATGGGAAAAGAATCCATTGCTCTCTCAGAGAAATACAAATTAGAGAAAACTTGACGGTGGGGGGGACGGGGGGGAGTAGGTGAGTCCTCGTGGGGAATGGCAGCGATCCCAGGGGTGGGCAGTGGTGACTGGGTGTTCCCAGTGCACTGAGTGGTTCATGAAACTATGGACTAAACTGACTCAATCAGACCAACTTCCTCTAGTGCCTGTTTGTTGTGTGCAGGGCACAGTAGGGAGGGGAGGGGCTCAGAAAAGCCAATTAACCCCTCAACAAGCATGTATTGGGTACCCCCTGTGTGCCATTTAGCCCTCTAACAGATATTGATTGAGTTCCTTCTCTGAGCTAGGCACATGCCAGTGCTAGGGAACACAGATGTGAACAAGAGGGACACATTCACTGCCCTCCCAGAGTTTTGGTCTGGGTGGGTGGATGGGGGAAGATGGAGGAAATAAAGTTAATAAACAAATAAAATAGTTATAAACTGTGAGGAGTGAAAAGAAAAATATAGGGTACAATAAAAGAGATCAAAAGGAGGATATGCTTTAGCCAGGTGGTTCAGGGAAGGCTTCTTGGAAGAGGTGTCATTTGAGCTGACTGAGGCTGTCCTGGGATGGCTGGAGGAGAGCGCCTGAGAGCCACGGTTTGTGGCTTCAAGTGTCTCCTGGGCAAGCAGAGCATTCAGACACAAGGGAACAAGGCAGAGCATGGTCCTTCCAGAAATGAAGTCTATCCAGGCAAAGTACTTTGAGAATATGAGGAAGAAGGCATCTTTTCCGACTGGGCATCTGGGAGGGCTTCAAGGAGGAGGTGGCATTTGAATTGGGCCTTGAAGAGTGAGTGGGATGTGGATGGGTGAAGGGAGGGGAGGAATTGTAGGTCGAGAAACTGCATGAATAAAGGCCCGAGGTGTGACAGTATAGGGCATGTTTGGTGGATGTCCAAGGCCCTAGTGGGTGCAGGGCTGGGGCACGACTTTCTCCTCTTCATTCATCTAGTCATGGTTCATTGAGTGCCTAATCTGGGCCTGCACTGGCCCCACAGACACCAGGTGGGAGACTCCTGGGACTTCCTTCAGAAGAACTCCGCCCCCTTCCCCTATCCCAGTCCCCAGCCTCCACAGGATCACAGTTCCCACTGGGGCTTGCCACCGGCTGATTTGCTGGTGGGGGTCGGGGGCGGGGCAGGAGAGTGGCCTTGGAATTCCTCCTCTGCAGCAGCTGCTCCCACCCAAGCCCTGAGTCTGTTTGCCTGACTCTTTCCAGATGTTTATGGGATTGATTGTGAATGTGTCCCTGCCTCAGTTTCTCCAAGTTTGTCTCCGTATCCCTATTCCCATTGGTCTCTCCTTCCCTAATGAAGCCCCTACTTGCTACTCCCTGCCCATCAGTGGGAGCCCCCAGCCCAGCAACCGCTGGGGACCCTGCCCTCCTCTCTCCCCATGGCAGACGTGCCTCTGTAATGGATCCAGAGGCAGTTCCACAGTGAGCGTGATTGCCGTGATGCTATTGGGGTGTAATGGGATTTTTAATGTTTAGCTTGGACAGGGAGAGGGACTGCGAGCCAGCGGGTTAGGGGGGTGAGGGGGTGGGAGGTGCTTGCACACACATGTTGATCCGCTGGCTCCAACTCAGACTTCCCAGTTCCCAGCTGCCGGGCTTCTCCTCCCAGCCTCTCCCTCTCCTCCCCCTGCCCTGCTTGGCAGCCCCTAGCCCTGCTCTCTCCCCCACCCATGGCCTCTCCTTGACCTTGGCCATGGAGACCTGTTTCTTCAAACCCCAGCCCTGCCACTTGCTAGCTGTGTGACCTTGGGCAAGCAGTGGACCTTCTCCTGGTCTTTGTTTTCTCATCTGCAAAGCAGAGTAAACAGATGCACTGCTGTGCAGAGTAAATGAGAAAATACCTAGAAAAGTGTTAGAAAAATAAGGACTTTTACAAACACTGTCTTTTGCCTGTGGACTTTTTTTTTTCTCCTAATGAGCTTTTTTATTTTGAGGAAAAAATAACTTTTCCTTATCACAAAAGCAATACAGGTTATTTGTAGAATCTTTAGAAATTACTGATAAGCCAAAAGGAGAAAATTAAAATCACACAGAGAGTAACCACTGTTAACAGACTGGTGTGGATCCTTCTAGGTGTATTTATATGTATTTAAGCATATTGATTTTTTTAAAAAGAAAAAATAGATTCCTTCTGAGAATACATGAGGATTTTTGACTTATTAATATTTTGTGGGCATTTTTCCATGTCCTGTTGGATCATCATTTGGGAAGGCTCTTAGAATTCCATAATAGATAGATGTACCATGATTTATTTACCAGTTCTCTAGTGATCCACATGTAGATTGCTTGCAGTTTTTCACTATCTTAAATGCTGGCATGGACTTCATTGTCCCTCTGCCTTTTTGCACTGCTCCTGGCATTTGTGTAGGATATGTCTCCAGGCATGGAATTGTAGGGTCAAAGGGTATGTACTTTTTTTGAGCTTTTGATGCACGTTGCCAGATTACCCTCCAGAAAGACTGGGCTGAATTACCCGCCTGGCAGCAGTCTTCGAGAGTGTCTGTTTCCCCGCATACTCACCAGCATGGGATATTATGCCTGTGGCTTTATTTTCTATTTCACTCCCAGAATCCTGTGCCTCCCCAGCCAAGGTAGGGAGGGACCAGGGGTCCTCTCTGGGCCCTCAGGGTTGGATCCTGGGCTGCCCTTAGGGTTGGATCCTGGGCCACCCTCAGGGTGGCCTCCTTCCCACCCTGCTCTCAGCTCCAGCCCTTCCCACAGAGGCCGGACCAGTGGCCCAGATGTGTCTGGCAAGCCTCTGGGGGTGGGTGCGGTCAGTCTCGGGGTGAGGAGGAGGGAGGCATCCAGCTGGCAAGGCCTGTGCTGGCTGGGGAAAGGGGTGTGAGGGTTGGAGTGCTGGGTGGGAGGAACGGCCTAGACCCCCACACAGAAAGTTCTGCTGCTTCTCTTCAAGGGCAGGGTGGAGACGCCCAGCTTGGGGAGGAGGAAGGGTGATAGATAACCCCTCCAGACCCCCAGGCTCAGGCCAGGGCTGAGACCACACAGGCCAGCGTTTCGAGAAGGGGATTGGATGGGGACCCTGGCCAGTACAGGCTATTCAAGTCTTTGCTCTTAAAAATTAGAAGTACCCCCTCCCCACTTCCCCTTTTCTATATGCTCTCAAAGCATCTATTTTTGTTCACAACTATCTATCCATCTCTCCAACCATTAATCCATCTGTTTGTCCATCTATCCAGCCAGCTGGCCAGCCAGCCATCAGCCATTCACTGAACTCCAGTTTCTGATTTTTTTGCTTCATGGAGAGATCAGGTGATATCTTCATAGAGGACCAAGAAGCTAACACACAGTGAATAACACTCCTCAGGCACCTACTGTGCGCCAGTCCCTGAACCAGGTGTGGGGACTGCAGACATGAGGAAGGCCCTTCTTGCCCTCATGGAGCTTCCAGTCTGGTATAGGGGAGTTGGCTCCATCTGTAACTGTAGCCTTGGGGCACTTAGGAGGGAGTCAGGAGAGAGCTGGGGAGGCTTCCTGGAGGAGGAGCCATTTTCCCAGGGCTCTGGAGAATGGGAGGAGGTGGAGGCAGGAAAAAGATAGTCAGAAATGATACTGATTTTTTTTTAACCCTGGCCTCTTGCTGACCCTCAGCCATCTGGGGGAGTGGGGTACAGGAGAAGTATTCTTAGCCAAGGGAGAAGGGCAGAGGGGCTGCCAGCACTCTCAAAGGGCTGAATGAGGCAGAGGCTGAAAGGAGTCCTGAGAGGATTGGAGAAGACCAGGGCAAAGGGTGAAAGGTACCTCCTGTGTGCCCAGCTCTGTGTTATATGCTCTGCTCCACTATCTTATTGAATCTTCCGCTGATACGATTAGGTCCATTTACAGATGATGAGACTGAGGTCCAGAGAGGATCAGTGAGTTTTCCAAGGCCACACAGCCAGTAAGTAGCAGAGGCAGAATATGAACCCAGCTTTCTCCAGCTTGCTGGGACAAGTGATTACCCGGGAGTGAGTGGATATCTGAATGTACTCTGCCCTGCCCACCTCCCCATTACCCAGGAGCCCCTGAGATGTAAGAAGAGTTTGACAGATAACCAGCTGAGGGGCTCACGTGTGAGTCTGTGAGACCTCAAAGAAAGGAGGGGGCAACCAGAAGGGCTTCCGAGGGGAGGAGGGAGGCTCACGGCTGAGCCTTGGAGGACGCATTGCTTTCATATCAAGAGATGTAGGGCAGGATGGAGCACGGTCCCAGAGCAAAGGCTCAGGGGTGGGGAAGCCCCCCGTAGGCCTCCTCTCCTCGTGCCAAGCCGTGAGATGGCCTCGGGGAAGGAGGCCGGCCCACGCACCCCCGGCTAACCTCCGGCCAGAGAGGAGTCCCCCCGGCCCCCATGCGACATTTACCAAGTGCTCACGTCATGATCCCTTCCTGCCCGGTTACCTTCTGGAATCCCCCCATCAAATTAGAAAACTGAGACTGAGGGCCAACCATCACACCCCTCATAGTTGGCAGAGGCAGGTGTGCACTCTACTGCCTCCTACTTCTGATCTCCTCTGCTTCTTGGAGGTGTCAGAAAGCCTTGGTAGCAGGGCCCCCGTGCTTATTCCTACGGACCAGCAGCTCCCCACTCAGACTCTCACTGAATCCCCGTCACCCGCGGGGTTAGGTAGCCTCATCTCTATTTTACAGAAGAGGAAACTGAGGCTCTGAGAGGTGAAGCAGCTTGTCCAAGGTGACACAACTAGGAAGGGATAGGATTTGAACTCCGGTAATCTGACCCTGGAGCCCCAGCGCTGCCCCCTCTCAGCCCCAGATGGGTCTCGGACCCTGAAGGCATCAGGTTGATGGGTTTGGTCGCAGGCTGCCTCCAGAACACTCTGGCAGGACCATAAACAGCTGGGGAAGTTCCCTCCCTCCAGCGGCTGCCTTTTCATCTGGCTGGGCTTCGGGATCTGGCGAGAGAAGCCCGTTTATTGAGGAAGTTTATGCATTTAACAGTTTAAGCCTTTCTAAGCCTGTGGTACAACAGGATTTGGGAGCTGTTAACAATTCTGTGTGGTTAAGAGATTTTCATTGCTCTGCGGCAGCTGGCTCAGGCCCCACAGGCCCTGTTCTGGCCTCCACCCCACCCTGCTGGGCACCTCCTCCCTAGGACCCTTTGTCTTCTGCCCCCATCCTGCTGCTTCTCCCTGTTCCCCCTACTCCTAGTGTCTAGGTATGAACTTTGACCTCAGAGGGGGGAGCTGCCCAAGGGCACACAGCAGTTAAGAGGCTTGAACTGAAACCTGCCTGGCAAAGCTCGAGTCCCTTCCCACACCCTAGACTGCCTTCCTTGGGTAAGGGGGGTGGGGTAGGAGGACATTATGTTGTTAATTCTGCACTGGCAGAACTTATAAAACCCCTCTAAAACCAGCATCTGACCTCTGCCAAGGCTTTGGAACAGGCCGGGGTGGGGTAACTTGCCCAGCTTCACTCACCCTGTCAGGTACAGAGCTGGAATCAGAACTCAGGCCTCCCGAAGTCCTAATGAGAATTCTTCATACTATACCAAACAGGGTTTTTTTTTTTTTCCATAGCCTGGTGGGGGGTGGGGGGGGATGCCATTTGTAATTATAATGTCTTACATATGTACAGTATTTATTTACTTACACTCTGCCTCATTCCAGAAAAGATTAGAGGCTGCTTTTGTATAGCATTTGGTCTCACCCTGTGAGATACTTTGATCTGAATGATACCCACATGAGAGAAGCAAGGCGAAGGTTATTAGCACCATTTTAGAGGCAAGGAAAACTGAAGCCAAGAGGGGACCAGACTCTCCCATGGTCACAGTGTACTTTGGTGGCAGAGCTGGGACTTGAACCCAGTGCTCTGGCCTCCTAGACCCAGGCTCTCACTGGGGCCCCTTGTGATGTTCAGTCAGATAGCCCCCACCCTTTGCCTCCACCTCTGCAGGGACGAGACCCCAGCGTTCCCTGAAACACCTTAGTCTCCATCCTAGGTTGGGAGAGGTGGCCTGGAAGAGTTCCTTGTGGCCCAGAAGACACATGGTTTGTGTGAAGAGGAAGGTGTGGGTGGGTTTGGCAGGATGTGAATCAGCCCCCGACAACCATACGGATAAAGGAGCCCGTCGCTGGTGGCCCAGGGGTCACCCTGAGGGGTGGGCCTCCCTTCGGACTCCTACCCTCTCTGGTTCCTCGGGCTCTTTGCTCCTTCACCAGGCCTTCCCAATCTTTTTCCATGGAGCCCCATCCATGGAGGTTGGATGATGCTGTTGTTTTCATCACAGGGATTTGTTTCCTGATCACGGTGACCCATCTGCCCAACCCATCAGCCAACCCAGGAGAGGGTCACAAACACGCAAGCGCTCCCACGTCACTGGCATCCAGACACAGCACATGAACTTTATCTCTTGTCCTCTGCTCCCCACCCCACCCCAAACGAAGGGGCCAAGGCCACTGATCACCAACTTCACACTCATAAAAACTGAGGCCCTAAGACGTTAGATGAAATGGCTTATCCAGAGACTAGAGCTGGGTCACTGGGTCGCCCAGGCTGTGACCCTCCCAGCCCCCTTGCTGCTGATTCCTGTTCCAAGACCTCTCTTGAACCCGTTTATATCAGACCTCTGCCCCATCATTCCACTAAATCTGCTCATAATCAAGGCCATGAGTGACACCCATGTCGCCAATTCAGCGGTCAGTTCCCAGGCCTTGGCTTCCCTGAGGAGCGTTTATCAGAGTGACCACTGTCTCCTGGTGTCCCTTGTGCCTTGCCGGGTGCTTCGTGGCCAGTTCCCACTTGACTCCCGCCTCTCTACCTCGGAGGCCCCGGTGCTGAGTCCTTGGCGTCCTCTTCTCTCTCCCTCCCTGGGTGATTCCGTCCAGGCCCTCTCTGGTCAATCTCCAGCCTAGACCTCTTCTCTAAAGTCCAGATTCACATACCTAACTACCTACTGGACATCACCATGCTTCCTCCCTGTTCCCTACAGTCTGTTCCCTGCCCTGCAGCCAGAGGTCCCTCTAAAATGTAGATCATGGGAATTCCCCTGGCGGTCCAGTGGTTAGAACTCAACGCTTTCACTGCTGGGGCCTGGGTTCAATCCCTGGTCGGGGAACTAAGATCCCACAAGCCGTGCAGTGTGGCCAAAAAAAAAAAGTAGGTCATGTCCCACCTCTGCTCAGAACCCCCCAAAGCCCCTCGTCTTACATAATGCAAAAGCTGAAAGGGCCCACAAATCCCTCCATGATCTGTCCCTCCCCTCTCTCGGACCCATCTTTTCCCATTTCCTCCTTGCCTCCTCCACTTCAGACCCGCTGAACTCCATGGTGGTTTCTTCTGCCTGGAATGTTCTTTCCTCAAGTATCTACATTGATTGCCCTCTCACCTTCTTCAGGTCTCTGCCCGAACGCCACCTTTTCACCAAGGTCCCCCATTGCCCTAGTTTTCCAAAGGGTGCATATATATTCTCATGCACATGTGTGCACATACACACGTGTGCACACAGCCCGTCCCCCTTCCCTGCTTTACTTCTCTCCGTTGCCCTTGCTGCCATCTGGCATACTGTTTCTTTGTTCCTTACCTACTTGTCTCCCCAGCTGAAATGCAGGCTCCGTGAGGGCAGATGTTTCTGTTTTGTCCACCACTGTGTCCAGGTTCTAGACTGATGTTTAGCTCATAGAAACTACTCCATAAATGTTAGCTGCAGAGACCCACTCACCCCAGTTTCACACCCTGTACCCTCCCAACCCTGATGTGAGCGATGATGCTAACAGAGGCCCTTGGAGAAGCCGAGGGCTCTTCCTGCTCCAGAGGGACCAACTTAGCCAGGATGCACAACAGGTCTGTCTGTGGTTGGGACAGGCGTTTCCAGGCATGGATTGAGGGTTCTTTTCCTTGGGACTCAGCATCTCCTGTAAGAATCTTAAATCCAGGAGCTGGGGACCTCAGAGAGCAGCTTTCAGTCTTCCTTGTGTTTTCACGTTAACAAACATTAATTCCAGCTCTTGCTCCCTTGCCTGCGCTGGCCCAACAGTGTTTGGACTCCCTGCATGGTCGTCCTAGACCAGGGCCTGCTGGGGGACCCACCTCTCAGTAGGAGCCTGTGGGAGCCCACCACAGGCCCGGGTCTGTGCAGACACAGAGCAGGAGGAGGCGCCCAGCCCGCCGAGTCTCCGATCTCAGGTTCAGACCCCAGCCCCATTGCCTGACTTACTTGAGGAGGCCTTTGCTCTGAGCCTCAGTTTCCTCATTGTTAAATGGGGCCTGTAGTCCCAGCCTCACAGGGTTTAGAAGAGGCCCAGAGGAGTAATGGGAGCTCAGAAAATAGGAAAACGATGGGGAGTGGAGGGGGTGCCCCTGCTTCAGGAAAGAATGTTTCTTGGGGGGGGTCAGCAGGCAGTTCCCTGTCAGCGCACCTGGAGAGCAGAGCGTGTGTACATGATTAAGGGGGCCGGGGGTTGGTTGGTAATCCCCTCTCAGTTACAAGCAAGCCTGGGTACACAGTGGGTGCCTAATACATGCTTGTGGCTTGGCATTGTTTTAACCAGACAGGGTGCTTTTATTGAGCAGCACAGAAGCAGCTCACAGAGTCAGGGTGCCTGGGTCCAAATATGGGCTCTCCCACTCACCCTGGGACCCTGGCAGAGCACCTCCCCACCCCACCCCATCTCTGGGGCTCAATGTCACCAGCTATAGAATGACTCTTATGCACTAACAGCCTCTGATTCTGTTCTTCCTGGTCCTCACAGTGCCCCTCGAGAGGCCAGCAGGACAGCCGTGACCATCTGCGACACCAGGATAGTGACCCCAGGTTACCTGCCATGCTCTAGCGCCCTCAAGCAGGAAGGTTTAGAGATGTAGGTAAGAGCCAGCTGCCTAGGTTCTAATACTGGCTCTGACATTTACTAGCTGTGTGACTCTGGGCAGGTGACTCACTTCCCAAAGCCTCAACCTCCTCATCTAAATAATGGGTGTAATAATAAATGGAATGTTACAGGTGAGTTGTGAGGACTCAGTGCGATAATCAAAGTAAAGCACTGAACGCAGCACCCAGCTTGTGGCGTGTGGTCAGTGCTGATCATAGCCTGGGACTTGCTGTCTAAATGCTCAGGGTTGTTACCATATCCTTTTGCAGATGAGGAGACAGGTTCAGAGAGAGCAGGTGACTTCCTTTGCTCCAGGCCACACAGCAAGTAAGGCCCCTCAACCCCTGTTGTCCAATGGGGCGTGAGCAGAGGGCTAGGTGGGACTTGGGGGCCAGTCAGAGCTATTTCCCGCCTCTGGCCCCTATGTCCCCAGCAAATTCTGGGCCCAAAGCCTCATGTTATGTTGGCTCCTTCCAAGGAACCAGACTCAAGCTTCTTCCCTTAAAGGCGTCACCATCCGATTTGCAACATTTTAAAGACCTGAGAGTGATCGCTGGCCTTTTTGCCCTGCCTGGGCGGGCCATGAAGCTTTGGGAGCCCCACATCCGTATCCCTGGCAACTGCAGCCCTGGGCTGCCCTCCCCCCACACCCTGCTGTCAGAGCTGTCTGTCTGTGGGAGCTCCCTGGAGGCCTGGGCGGGATGTGCACACACGCGTGTGCTGGGTCAGTGCAGAGCGTCCCCGACACACCTGCCTGTGTGTGTGCACTGGCCCCGTTAGACGTGGGAGAGTGCGTGCTGGGCCTGCTGGGAGTCTGTGTGCCCGTATGTGTAGAAGTGTGCCCACTGACCCAACATCCATCCACGTGTGTGGTTGGAACATCTCTGGACATAAGAGCATGTGCGTACATTTCAGGGGTGGGGCCCATACGTGCCCTTGCCCACGCAGTTCACCCTGGAGCCCACTGTGAGTCATTACTGCCTTTGTGTTCGTATGTTCCTGTGTCTGTCTGACCTGTCCCAGCACATGTGTGTGTGCAGGGTGGAGCATATTCATGCATGTGCTGGATCACTTGGACCAGTGCACGTCAAGGAGCATAGGTGCCGCAGAATGAGTGGGTGCACCCATCATTGTATGAGGGGATCCCTGTCCTTGGGTGTGTGTGTCCTGGGTCAAGTAGGTGTGTGTATGTTTGTGCATATCCAACCACAAGCAGATCAAGCCAGAGTGTATATGTTCATATATATATTGTATCAAACCAGATGCACATGCACTTGGAAATGAGTATTTGTGAGCATGTGTGTCTGTGGTGCACTGGACCCACCAGTGGAGTATGTGTGTTGGCGGCAGGGGTGGGAAGGGGGGATACACACATACACACACTCACACACACACTTTCTGGGGGCCAGAATGTCAGGGCCATTGATTTTCTGTCTCTTAGAAATTCTCTTTGAGGTCCTCTTCATGTCTCTTTCATGAACCAAAGTCAGTGGTTCCAACATCCTTAAAGCAAATCGGGCCCATTTTGCAGCAAGCCTCTATCCTTGGCCTGCCCGCCTTCCCTGCTGGTTGTGTGCACAACGCGTACATGCAAAATGTGCTTATGATTTACAGGAAAGCATGGGGGCGCCCTGGAGGGGTGCGGTGATGGTGCTGGCCCGGGGTCAGTTCTTCACCAGGCTCCGATATTTTCTAGTCGGTGGCCTTGGGCATTTCCCTCACTTCCCGGAGCCTCCGGTTTCTCATCTGCCAAAGAGGCCAGACGGTGGTAAAGACATGACCGCAAGGCCCTGCCCAGGCTGGGATCGTCATTCCTCTCATATCTGTCTGAGGTGTTTTGTTTATGCAGCACTTTTGCCTTCTTCCTGGGGAGAGAGGCTGTGTCTACACGAGACACCAAAGCAGGGCCAGTGGTGGACAGGCCAGCAGAGGAGCCATGGTGCTTCTAGGAGGAAGGGAAGGGGCACACTTGAACTGTGCCGCCCCTCCGCCGTGCAGCCCCTCCCCCATGCAGCCCCTCTGTGTTATCCCCACTCCACAGTGGAGGAAACTGAGGCCAGAGAGCTGCAAGGGCCTGCGCGAACCTCCCAGGGGGCAGCAGGGGGCAAGCCAGCATTGGGACCCAGGTCCAGCCGACTCCTAGGCCTTCCCGAGCATTCGGAGAACGCTTCCTAGAGCAGATGGGAGCGAGAGGTCAGGCCTCGAAGGATGCCCATTCCCCATAGCAGGCTGGATGTCATACAAGCCCAAGGCACTGCATGAGCAGAAGTGGGGAAGCACCAGGCGGGAGGAGAGCAGGCCCTTCAGCCTCCGCCTCCCGCGAGCCTGCTCCGGCTCTCCCCGCCCTCTCCCCGCCCCGGCGCCCTCCAGATGGGCAGCCCCTCGCCGAGGTCCCCTCCCGCCCCTCGCGCTGCAGTCTTTGTGGCCCGGGAAGAATGCCTCTCTTTATCTCCCGGACACCCCTTCCCTTTGATTCTCCTCTCCCCAGCGTTTCTGCCAACCTCTGCGTGTTGGGAATCCAATTAGAGGAACGGACAGAGAGAGTGACAGCCGCACCGAATCCCGCCTCGGCCCCTCTGAGCACGCCCAGCGGAGCTGCAGGCAGCACGGGGCCTGCTTGTCACGCCAGGCCCAGTGCTGGGCTTTGTGGGGATTAGCTGCCGGGGGGTGGGGCTCTCCCCAGATGGGACCAGAAGTGATGCTGGTGAATGTCACGTCCCGGTGAGAGTGGAGGGGGCCACTCTGCTCTGTGTGGAACCCAGCATGGGGAAGAGGGGGGGAAGGTGCCAGGAGGCAGGGTGGCCTTGGCCTGGAGTGGGCTACCTTGGCCTATAGGGGATGCTTGGGGAAGTGATGGCCCAGCCCAGTCGGGTTATTTGGTTCCAAAGCTAGACTCAAGCAGAGCTGGCAGCCAAGCTCAGGTCTACCTGCTGTCGGGGAGACACCTGAATTTCCACCTAGGAGGGGCCGCAGGGGTTCATGTGCTTGCAGGGGTGGGATATTATCTTGATGCTTCATTTGCAAAATACTTTACATATGATTGGGAGGGGAAACCCCAAGGAATGCATAGGGGGCAGCCACTGCATGATGGTGTCTGAAGAATCGCCCACCACAAGCTACTCCTTGGCCTGGCCGCCAGGTTAAGGCCAAGACCCTGCCCTCCCACACCACCACCATGAAGTTATCCTCCTGGTTTACTGCCAAGGAAAATGAGGGTCCCAAGGACAGAAGGCCAGTCTGAGGCAGAGCTAGGATTTCTCTAAACCCCTCCTAACCCCGGGTCACCCTGACCCCACCCCCAACTGCTAAGTTGGGAGAGTCCCCGATGCCCCCTCCCCAAGGAGGGATTTGGTGGCTGAAGAAGTGGATTTCTGGACCTCAGTGAAAGCAGCAGCCTCATCCCCAGCCCCAGGAGCACCAGGCAGAATATGGGCCGACAAATGCCCCAGCCTCTCCAGAAACGGCTGGAGACTACAGTGCACTGGGCCTTGTCCTAGGCCCAAGCACAGAGAGGGATTTGCATCCAACGTGGCTTCCGCCTCCAGGAGCTCACAGTGATGGCGTATGTAAAGGGGAAGCTCAGGACCGTGAGGACCCACAAGGGACCCGGGGAGGTGGGGATGGGACCACACTCAGCCCGGGCGTCCCAGCGGGCTTCTTAGAGGAAGCTGCACCTGAGCTGAGACCTGGAGGACAAGCAGAAAGAGCTTGAGGAGGCACCGAATATTCTAGGCATGAGAGGCAGGGCAGGTGTGGGGCTTCCCGGGGAGAGGCCCCTGCCCACCCTCATCCCCATCCTCATTCCACAGCTGCCTGGGCTGGGCAGGGCTGACCCACCTCCTACCCCAGAGCCCCAGCGGGGCTGCACAGCTGTGACTACCTCCTGGGCCTGGCAGGGTTGGCAGCTTTGGATGCTCAGCATCTTCAGTAAGAATCATCGCGGAGGTGGGATGGGAGAGCCAAGGGAGGCCACAGTGCCTAAGAGCACACATTAGAGAACCGGGCCTCTTACAGACACTGTCTCCTCGGATCCCACATCAACCCAGGGAGCAGGAACCACCACCCCATTTTACAAGTGAGAAAATGGTTCAGAGAGGCAAAGGGGTTGCCCAGACTCAGAGAGTATGTTAATTTATGGGACCAGCATTTAAACTCGGGACCCCCATGGACCTTTCCCACCACTCTGGGCTGCCACAGCCAGTGCAGATAGGAGTTTGTTGTATGTATGTTTTTGGTTCTCCTGTCCCAGCACAGTGCCTGAGTGGTGGGTGGATGGATGGATGGATGGATGGATGGATGGCTGGCTGGAGAAAACCAATTAATCATTTGACCAGTTCTTCCTTACCTGTTGCCTTTTTTTAAAATAACAAATTGGCACTCATCCGCATCCTGCCAATAAAGACCATGTTAATTATGAAGTAATCTTTCAGCTCAGTCCTTGTGAATACAAAATGAGAAGGGTGTGTAGACCCAAGAGAGCAAGAAAAGACACCCTGATCTGCTTCCCACACCTGCCTGGGCCTGAAGACTCGCTCAGTCACACAGACCCACTCACTCTCACATGTTCTCACTCACTCCCTCCCTCACAGCTGATGACCCCACCCCCAGGGACCTCCCCACCTCCCCACTCCCCATCTTTCCACTTCCAGGTGGAGGCCTCTCTGGGCTCAGCCCTGGCCCTGCCCGCATGTATGCGCACACCTCTTCCAGCCCCTCTCCTCCCTCTGAACTTGACTCCTCCTCCCCTCCCTCCTCCCTCCTTCTGTCTCCCTCTCCCCTCCTCCTGTGTTTTCTTTCTTCTTCCATCTCGTGGTTTCTCTACCTTAATGGGGCTTCAGGTCTCTGTCTCATCCTCCATCTGACTGTCTGTCCTCTGGGTCTCTCCTCCCGCTTCCTCTGTGTCTCCCCCTCGCCCTTCCTTACCTTTTTTCCTCCGACCCTAAGGAGATCCCTTGCCCGTCTTGGACTCACCCGGGGCCTGGGTGAGCTGTGGGCTGGAAAAGTGAAGCCCTTCTCCTCAACCCAGACACAGGTGTCAAGCTGGGGTCCAAAAGCAGCCCCCCAACCTTCCCCCTTAGAGAGGGGCGTGGTGCACATACCCAGGGTGGCTGCCTTAGTCTGCTCACCTGCCGACCCGTGGAGTCACCTGGCCAGGCCGTTTGTTTGCTGCCCACACACCCTAACTGCCCACCCGCACGCCCACCCCCAGCCCAGGTGAGGTGGGGGAGAAGGCTACAGGTTCACGCAGCCCCGGGTCAGATTCCCTCCATGCCCTGAGCAGGTGCCTCCACCTCTGAGTCTGTTTTCTCATCTGTAAAAGGGGACAGGAGACTTGGCCTGGAAGGGCTGTGTGAGGCTCGGGTGTTCTGCCCGACACAGTAGGTGCTTGGGAATGGCCGTGGAAGACAAAAGAGAAGAGCAGGCTCTACCCTCAGAGGACTCACAGCCCAGTGGAAGGCAGGTGGCTGGGAGAAGTCACCCCTTCAGGCTCTGGGGAGCTGGCAGAGCCATGATCAGAGTCCATTTGCCCCTGAGGGCAGACGGAGGGGCCAGGGTCAAGGGTCACAGGGAAGAGGTCAGCCTCAGTCCTGAGTGACTCTGGGGCCAGGCCTTAGTGGGAGCCACTGCTGGGGATTCAGCCTAAGGCCTGGTCAGCTTCGAGTTTGTCAGTCAGTCTAGGGGTTCTCGAGCGCCCGTGGTTGGCCCCTCTCCTGCTCGCCAAGGCTAGAATCCTGCAGGCTTGGGATGAGCCACCCACCTCCGGAGCCCACATCATCCACCCATCATCTCTGTCCCGTGCTGGCCACAGGGGACCTGGCCTGTTGATTCTGAAGGGACTTCAGTGGTGCCCCGGTTTAGCACGATCCCATTTGTGTGTCCTTGAGCCACACCCATCCTCTCTGAGCCTCAGTTTCCTCATCAGGGCCTTTGAATAGCTTAAACAAGGGGCTGCGGGCCCAGAGTGGGCTCGGGGTAGCCGTCTCCCAGCCTCCCGAAGGGCTCCCTGTGGTGGAAATTCCAGACCTGCCCCTCCCCTTATGGCCCAACTTGGGCCCTCCCTTTCAGGAGCTGACCTCCCCTCCCACAGCCTGAGAAGTCTGGCCCCAGGACGCTCTCGCCCTCTGCCCCCTCCCTCCACCTCCCCTCGACCACCCAGCCCAGCCAGGCTGGCTGGGCGGGAGGGGATCAGAGGCTGTGAGTAGCAACCTCCCTCCCACCCACTGGGCCCAGGGTCAGTAAGCCTTCGAGCGTGGGAGGGAGACAGAGACTGAGATTCTATGGGGTGGGGGTGAGGGTGAGGGTGAGAATAAGGCAGGTGTGTGTGTGTGCATGCGTGCGTGTGTGTGTGTGTGTGTGTGTGTGACTTTGTGTGTGTGTGAGAGAGAGAGAGGGATTGCCAGTGCATATGTGCCTTCTAGGGGGGCTGCAGATGTGTCTGAGGACCCGGGAGGGTGCGCCTGGGGAGAGAAGACAAAAGAATGGCGTGAGCTGAAGAAGCTGCCCCTGGGTGGGAGGCTGAGCCTATTTGTATGCAGCAGGAGCACGAGCGCAGCAAGGCCCGCTCTTCAGAAGAGCCTCAATTCCCAGGATGCTGGAGGGAGCACTGCAGAACCCTCCCTCACACACCATCCTGCCCAGCCCTAATTGTTCAGGTGGGGAAACTGAGGCTGGGGAGCCGCATGGCAAGTGAATGGCACAGCTGGGACTGGAACCCAGTCAGCCTCCCAGACCAGGGTTCTTCCCATCCATTGAGTGCCTCTGGGGGCTGCAGCTAGGTACAGAGTTGGATGCATGAAGGAATGAGTAATGACCGTTGATGTTTGTCAAGTGCACTGAGCAAACATTTTATGATAACTCAGTGATCCTCACACAACCTGTAAAGTCTGTGCCGCTTTTATCATCCCCGTTTTACAGATGGGAAAACTGAGGCACAGAAAGGTAAAGTAACTTGCTCCAGATCCTACAGCTAGTAAGCAGCAGAGCCAAGATTCAAGAACAGGCCAGCTGGTATCAGAGTCCATGCTTGCAGTCACTGTACCATGCAGCCTCTTTGAACGTGAAGTTCTTGAAACACAGGGACTGTTACGTCTCTGTCCCTCGGGTTCTGAGTGCTGGTCCGGCACATAGCAAGTGCTCAGTGATGCTTACTGAGAGAGTGAATGAGTGACAGGGGCTTCGCCACGAAGACATCTTCCCAGGCCCCAGGAGCCTAGCTCCCTCAGCACGGTCCTACTGCGTGTGCGTGGCCCCTGCCCCCACCCCCACCAGGCAGGTGTTGGCTGTGCCCTCCTTAGGACCAGGCCCCCGCGGGGACAAAGCCGGGGGCGCGCCTGGGCGGCCCAGCCCCAGCTCAGGCTGAAGCTGCTAACAGGCTGGAAATCTCTTTTGTCAAAGCCTGTGCTGCCTCCAACCTCCTTTAATTAAAGACAATTAGTGCTTTCAGCCCCTCTGCACAGCTCAGCTCCCCTGTTTGCAAACACACAGCTGCGGGAGCTTTGTGGGCCCCCCTCACCGCCACCCCCAGCCCTGCTTCCCCAGAGGCACACAGAGGTGCCTTTATCATCAGCACTCAGGCTGCAGCACCAAGAGGCGGGCGCCTCTGCTCAAGGAAAGGATGGGAGCGATTCCCAGCAAGGCGGGGGAGCGAGGAAAGCCAAGGACCCTGGGGTGGCCTGGCACACGTGGGCCATGGGTCTCACTTTTTGAGGAATGGCCTGTGGGTGCCAAGTCCAGCTGGGGCACCTTGGAGGGACTTGCCGCCTCCTTTTCTCCCCCTCTGCTTCTTAGAATTCGAGCCATCCATGTGTTTTCTCCGAGAACTTTGTGTCTGACTTGGGCACCGCAGGGCACAGATGCTGGCCTGAAGTGCTCCCTAAGAAGGAAGGAAAAGGGAGAAATGGCTTTTACTGAGCACCTGCTATTTGCTGGGACCCTAGCTAGACTCTGACTGCACAGCATAATTCTATTACAGACGGAGATGCCAAGGCTCAGAATGGCTCAGTCACTTGGCCAGGCACGACTAGGAAACAGCAGAAGCAGCATTCAAGACGAGGCCTTCTGAGCTGAGCATACTAGTTGGATCTAAGTATACTAGGAGCCCAGCCTCTCAGAGTTCAAAAGGTCAACTGGTCCAGCTCTCCACCTGCCTCGGCCCCCATGGACTGAGCCTGTGCCACGTGCCAGGCAATCTTGGGCCCCTCTGGGTGTCGAAAAGGGCACAGACACAGCCATGCCCTCCAGGAGCTCCGAGTCGAAAGGAAGCTGCCATGAACAGACCCGTGCACAGTGGCAGTGCCCTGTGATAGCAGAGGGCTTTGCAGACTTCTCCGGCAGCGCAGAGGTGGGAGTGACTGTTTGCAGGGAGAGGTGGAAACATTTGAGCTGGTGCTCAGGGATGAATAGTTATTCTCAAAAAAGAAGACAGTGGACAAGAGCATTCTAGGCAAAGTCCAGGCATAAGAGAAAAGCCAATTTCAAGAAAGGTGAGTAGTTCAGGCAGGAAAGGGATTGCTGTGCCTGCTGTGGTTAAGGGGAACAGGAGCCCAGGTGGGCTGAGTGACTAGTCTAAGGTCACACAGCAAAATAGTGCTGGAAAGAGAGCCTGACCGCCCTCTGAATGCAGTACTGCAATCAGCCAATGAAGGTCTTCCCCACTGGACTCTTGACTCTAGTGGGAAACCGTGTCTGTTTTTGCTCACCTTTGTAGTCTGGGGCCTTGCCCAGTCCTGACCCAGGCAGGGGCTTAATAAATATCTGCTGAGCAAATGAAATGTCCCAGCAAAGGCATGTGAGAGGCTTGCTGGCCACCACTCTCCCTTCCCAGGCCCAGGACAGACATCATAAATCCTTCACCACACTTTTCCACTCAGTCCAGAAGGACTGCAGGCAGACTCCTTGGAGCTGGCATGTGTGATGAAATGTATGTGTCACTGAAGAGTCAAGTCCAGGCTCACAATTGCAGATGAGAATTTCCAAGTAGGATGCTTCCAAATGGGGAGGAAGGTGTAATAATAATAGCTTAACATTTACTGAGTGATATTCACATACTAGGCACAGTTCTAAGCTCTTAATATGTAAGTCCCACAACACCCCGTGACATGGGTATTTTTCTTCTTCTTCTCATTTTCCAGAGGGGGAAGTTGAGGCACAGAGAAGTTAAGTAACTGACCCTAGAGCACACATCACTAATTTTCGGGGCCAGAATCCAAACCCAAGGAACCTTGCCCCAGAGTCACGCCCTCAGTCGCTATGCCACACTCCCTCTCCTCCACTGGCGAGGGACCTCCTGGCCCCCAGAGCTAGCCACCCCGAGGGCTGGTGTGCATCCAGCCTCGCTATGAGGCCCTGGCTTCCTCCCCCACAGTGGAGACCCAATAGCTTAGAGCCAGCAGGGCCAGGCTGGGCCTGGGAACCATCTGCCTTTCGGCAGCTCTGGGCCCACTTCCTTCAGCCTGGACAGCTTCCCAGTGGTGCCTCTGCAGGCCCTTTCAAGTCCCCTGGCACCCCTAGCCCCACTTCCTGCGACCCCTGGCCCTGGCCTGACCCGCTCCACTCAGTTTCCCAAGATGAGTTGCAGAAGCTGCAGGGTCTGTGTGCAGAGTCGGGAAAATTAACGAGCTGCTCCCCAGCAATTGGCGGTTTCCAGGCACCAGCTGGCCTGGAGTATTTACTCGGCACCCTCAGAGCAAGACAATTAAGTGGAGCTTAGGCTGGGGTGCAGAGATGAGTACAGATCAGACGGAAACCCTCCTAAGATGTTTTTCCAAGGGATCAGTGCCCGAGAATGAGTTTCCAGGGAACTTGGGTCTTTATTCATTCTTATTAGTGTATTATATAGTAATATGTGTACATATAACATATATATGTATAGTCATTCATTTTTGTCCTTACCTGGGTTACCATGTTGAATCCTCACCTTTTCTCTGCAAGGTAGACATGGTTATTGTCGTTTTACAGATGAAGAGATTGAAGCCCAACGAGGTTAGGGGACATCTCACAGGTCACACAGGGGAGCCGGGATTTGAACTCAGGTCTGACTCCAAACTTCTGCTTCTTGCCATAGAATAGGTCTCTTTCCTTGTCTTGGAATGTACGTAGCACTGTATTAGGCACCAAGGATGAGCCAGGAGCAAGAGCAGATCCAGTATGTGCTGTGTACCTACACTGTGTCTGGCACAGAGAAGAGTAAGATCCTGAGACCCCTTTCCTGCCTTGGGAATCGCCATGTTAGAAGTATGTGCTGTACAGTGCATGAGCCCAAGAAGATCTGGCCAGCTCAGATTGGTTCTGATGATGAGGCAGGGCTTCATGGAGGAAACAAAGTTTGTTTTGGGCTTTGAAGGCTGAATAGGAGCCTGCCAGGTGAAGATGGGCCAAAGAGCATTCCAGGGGGAGAATTCCGCATGGACACTACAGTGCTTTGTGTGCTAGGGAAGTGTTCAGAGTTCAGTCTGGTGTTTGGTAAGATCGTTGGGTGGGGCAGGAGGAGGAGCAGAGACGGCAGAGAACACAGTTGGGACAAATGACAAAGGACCTTGAAGGTCTGGCCAAGCAGGTTGGACTGGGCAGCTCTTGTGGGGACCTGGGTACTAGCCAAAGAGAAGAGGCACAGGAGATGGGAATGGGAGCCTGATTGCCAATGCCATCCTAGGGCACCCCCCACCCAGTACCACACGGCAGGAGTTCCCCATTCCTCCGGCCCTTTCTCCTGGGCCTCACTTTGATCTCTTGGTGGCTGGCGGGGGGAGCAGCAGCGGGGGCCAAGCTGGTTGCTTGTCCACTGAGCCACCTCCTCCTTGCTGTCTTCCAGGAGCTACAGATCCACCTGGCGTCTCCCAACCCTCAAGTCAGGCAATTACTCACTCACTCTGCAACCTGGGGCAAGTCACTTCTCTCTGGCCCTCAGTCTCCCCAGAAGTCTAAGATGGAATTAAACCAAAGGTCTCCAATGGCCCTTAACCTCTGCATCCCAGAGTTCCCTGAGAGAATGAGTGAGGAAGCTCTGCCTCGTGGATATTTCCCAGTGGATGGGGATGGGGGCAGGAAGTTTGGGGACTTCCCATGATGACTGTCCCCAGCAGAGCTGTCAAGGCAGGAAATGTATCTTCCAGCCTCTCTGCCTCCTGTCCCACCCCCATCAAGGCCCCTTCTTATTCCTTGTCACCCTGTCTCCCCTGATGTGTCACTTAGTCCCTGTCATCCCACCTCAAAGCTGGGAAACCTCAAATGGGGGACGTTCAGACATCCTGACACACCAAAGAGGGTATATATTTGGGCAGGGGCTCTGGCAACCCCAAGTTCCCCTCCCCAAACCCACTCAGCCCACTGACAGCCCCCGAGTGGCCTTTTATTAAAATGCCCTATTCCCTGCTTTTGGGGTGAGGTGACAGGGCCTAAATTAGGGAGTCAGAAGAAACAGGGTCTGGCCATAGCTTGAAAACCCACTTGCTGTGTGACCCTGGGTGAGTTCTTTGGCCTCTCTGAGCCTCCGTTTTCTCATCTGTACAGTGGTGGGGTGCAGGAGTAGATGAATGCTTCTTAGCCCCAAGAGTATATGAGAATCACCAGGGCCCCCAGTCCCATTTTTGATGCTGTTGGTCTAAGGAAGGGCCCAACCATCCTGTGCTTGAACACTGCTAGCCTAGGAGATCCCTGAGGGCCAAGTTCAGCTCCAACACTTGTGAACTCTGCTTTTCCATTTGCCCTACGTCTGACCCCTCGCACCCTGATGACCAGGACCACAGAGCAAGGCAGTGTCAGCCCCGTTAGCCCTGCCACACTTGGGATGTCCAGGCCAGAATGTCATCTTTTCCCCTCAGTTTCACTCTCAGAATGCCTGTCCTCAAGCCAGTCTGTCCTTGTGGGTGGCCTGGGTGAGATAGAGGCTAAAAATAACCCAGCCTGGGCACTGGGAGTGGAGGGTAAAAATCGTGTACAGGAGGGCGAGGAGAATGAGCCTGCGGGTCAGGTCCAGGCGTAACATCCCAGGCCTAGCCCTGCTTAGCTGTGTGGCCCAGGGCAAGTCAGTCCACTTCTCTGCACCCCTGGACATTGTAAAATGCAGGCGTGGCACCTACCTCTCTGGATATTGAGAGGAGTATGAAATAATGGCAAATTTAGGCACCACCAGTTCAGTGCCACCTTGCCCCAGATGTCCTGCCTGGCGAGGGAGAGAAGACAGCCTTGAGGGAGCAATGAAACTGCAGCCCTGCTGGTGCGGGTGGGGGTGAGATGGGCACACAGAGCTACCGGGGGGCCTTCAGGCCCACCTGGGGATTTTCCGCAAGGCTTCCGCTCGTAGTGTTAGCAGTGATGTCGGTCAAATCATGGAACACATTTTGTAAGAAAATTAATAAGCAACAGTTGGAGATGGAAATTATGAGCCCTTGGAAGCCGGGGAGGTGGGGAGACGCATGGCTGGTACTCAGAGGTGCCAGACCCACCTGATTGAGTTGCTGGGGCAGCGGGGGTGGGTGTCTTTCAGAATCAAGGAAGTTGGGAGCAGGGGCTGTGGAGAGTGAAGTGATCATAAAACACATGAGATGGTGTTGCCAGTGAAGGCAGGAGGGGACTTCAGGGCCAGCCAACAGGAGAGAGGGATGTGGCACTGAGGTGAGAAAGGTCTTCCAAGTCCCTGGATCTTGGTCTCATCCCCCCTGAGCCTCAATGTGCTCACCTATAAAATGGGTGGGTGTGAGGTTTAAAGGAGGACTGGGAACAAGCCTGGCATCCTTGGGGCTCCATGAACAGAAGCTGATATTGATTTCCATCGTAGGTGGGAGTAATGTTCTCCTCACCCCATCTGAGACTTTGCAAGCACCCTGCACCCAGCAGGAGTTTGACGAGTGTTGGTAGAATGGCCAGATTGATGGATTGGTGGATGTACAGCCTTGATGGACAAAGGGATGAGTGAATGACTGCAGACCACACTCACTGGGCACAGGCGCTGAAATCTACATTATATGTTTTTCTTCTGTCACCCAAAAGCCCCCAGTCAGCTGCTGACATCTAGTACCCTTTTGTTTGATTGTTTGTAATTTATTATAATTAGGCATATATGTTATGTACTTAAGTTATGGTTCAACACTATAATCCATTATAGTTCTTTAATTAAAGTCCATCACCTACCCAGTGCTTTTCTGTTACAAAGCACATCCACGCTCATCAACTCGCTGCCTCATCCTCACAATAACCTGTCAGGCAGGTCCTCTTTTCCAGGAGAGGAAATCCAGGCTCAGAGAGATTCAGTAGCTTGTCAAAGTTACTGACATACATCTCGTAAGTGGCAGGGCCAGAATTCAAACCCTGGGTCTTTTGTCTTCAGGGGCACTGCCTGCTGAAGTAGGTCATTCTGGGTGGGGCATTTCAGATAATTTGGAGCCTGGAATGAAGGTTTAAAGGAGGCATCGGGGGTGGGATCAAGAAAAATGGGTTGAAGTCGGGCATCAGAGATCAGAGGCTGTGGGTGGGGACAGCTCGGTGCCGGTTCCAGGGTGCGGTCTGGCTCCTCGTGAGGGCCTGAGGGGCCTCTGCCACAGGAAGGTGACCTCCACACTGCATTTGAGGTGCGTGCTGGTGAAGGGAAGAAGAGGGGGAGTGATGGGAGAGCCAGCCGGGAGCAAGGTCAGCAGCAGGCATCATAGGCCTTGGGAGATGGGTGGGCATGCCCAGATTTTCCCAGATGAAGTGCATGAGTGCTGGCATCCCTGTCCCCTGGCCATGTGACCCCAGCAAGTGAATTCACCCCCCTGAAACTTGATTTCCTCCCCTGCAAAATGGAAGCTTCAATGGGAGAAGTCAGGGAGCCTTCACATCCAGAGCCCTCCGCAGAGAAGCACTCAGGGCACCATGGCTGGTCTTCTGTCAGTTACCAGTCTTCTACTCTACCCTCACCACCTCCACCCCCCACCCTGAAATATGCCCCCTGTCACTCCCCGGACCACACCCCTAGACCTGAGTTTCAGAAGTGATCATCACCACGTTTATTCGTTTGTTCTTATTTATTCATTGACGACCTGTTGAGGGCCAACCATGAACTTGGCTCAGCGAAGATAGTAGAGCACAGTGTCAGTTATTCAAGCTTACCTGGGAAACAGGTAAACAGACTGTTGCAGTTCAGTGCGCTGAGTCCTGTAATGCAGGTGGACATAGAGGGTGCCGTGGGAGCAGGAGGAAGGGGCCCCCGACGCTGCCAGGAGGAGGTGGCCCTATGCATCTATGCAGGGGTGATGCTGAAAGGCGGGGATGGGGGGCAGGTGGAGGGAAACCAGCACCTACTTTGCGCCGTGCTATGCCCTTTCTGTCCATCTCAGTCAGTCCTCCTTGCAGCGCGTCTTTGTAGCCTCCTCATGCCCACTTTAAGGGTGAGGACACTGAGGCTCAGAGAGGTGAATGCACTTGCTCAAAGTCACACAGCCAAGAAGCTGATTCCAGCAGAGGTGCATCTATTTCCAAAGTTACCATGGTAGGGTAGATGGGCCTGAGTAGGGCCCCAGGATGCTGGGAGGAAGCAGGAGCACCAAGCGCAGCAGCCCAGAAACCGTGTTCCCCAGGCCGGCCGAGGCCACTGGCAGCTGTGCTTTACAAGGCGTGGGGCTGGCCTGAGATGTTTTGCTTCACAAATGCACGCCGGCTCATCTGGGGTAAGTTTGCGCCTTTATGAGCGTTCTTCAAAAGCCCAGCTCGGCTCTGTGCCCGTCACCATGGAGACGGCTCTGGGTGGCTGAAAGCGGCCGCCCTCTGTGGCCACGCGTGAAGGCTGCCAGGTGCTGGGGCCGGCGCCACGCTGGGTGGGGCACCCACGGAGGCCTTTCCTGAGGAGATAGATGCTTGTTGAGGGCAAGGAGTCAGGCATTTAAATCCAGCTCCCATGGAAAGTGAAGAGGTCGAGTCCACTTCACTGGCAGCAGAGCTATGTGGGCTGGGGGCTCCTCTCTCAGCCCCCCATGTGCCTGCTTCCCACCCCCCCGCCCCACCACTGTCCCGATGAAGCAGTGCTTTTCCCCAGCCCACCACCCTTGGAATCTGGACAGCTAAAGCCGGGTGGTGGGAGGGCTGGATTTGCATCCCAAAGATTGGCTGCACACCCACACCCCTAAAACTCTCACGCAGAAATCCCATTTTGTAAATGGCCCAAGGCCCAGTGAAAGGTGGTTTGCCCAAGGTCACCGAACCAGGTAGAGGCCAGGTGAAGCCTGATTGCCCCCTACTCTGGGCCCAGCCCATAGGCCACCAGGAGGCAGACCCAAGGTGTGGCTGGGCCCCACTTCAGGCCAAGGCTGGGTGCAGCCAGCCCGCATTTGGAGGAGAGCTTGCGGGCTGGGAAGGCGGCCTGAGCCCTGCCTTGGCCCCAGGCCCTCCTTGGCTCTCAATTTTGGTCCAAGTCTCAAGGGCCGTTTAAAGATTCCAAAGGCATTTGAACATTTTGGAAGCAATTTGTCAGTCCTGGAAGCTGTTTGGAAGCTCCAAAAACTATTTAAAGGTTCCAGAATCTGTTGCGTTTGCAAAGAAAGATTTCCAGAGTGGTTTGAGGTCCCGGCTGATGTCCCCGAGGCGGTGTTGGGGTCTGGGGCGGAAGCATGCTGAGAGCCCTGGGTGGCACTGGAGGTGGAGCTCCTGGCAGCTTGAGCTCCCAACTTGCTCTCCAAGGACTCAGCCTGGGAAGCCGCCAAGCCCCTCAGGACATCTGTTGTTCTGAGGAGCAGAAGGTGTGTGGGTGCTGGCAGCAGGGGGACGGAGTTTAGAACCCAGCTTTACCACTCACAGGCTGTGTGACCTGAGACCAACTGCTTAACCTCCCTGGGCCTCCTTTTCTGCCATCTTCTGCAGGCCCGATTGTCCCCCTCCCATCTCGTCTCAGGCATTTGTGGGATTAGTCAGAGAACACCCCCCTCTAGGGCTGGTTAACACTTTCCCTACTGCTCCTGGGTGTGGATTTGGAGGTCTCTATCCGGGTGGAAACCTGACCTGCAGTTATTGGCCTGCCAGACCTCCTCAAACCAGACCATCCTGACCCTGAGGCCCAGTCCTGCCGTGTCTGGTCATGGGGGAGGAGCCATGGGCTGAAGCCCCGGTTGAGCAGAATGCCCATACCTGCCTAGGCCCCCATGGAAAGTTCTTTCTGGTCGAAGTCCAGTCCTGCCTTTGCCCTTTCCATACATCATTGCCACCCCTGGCGTTTTTCCCTCTAGTCTTTATCATTGGCCCAACTACCCTATCCCCACCCACTTGTACCTTATGTCTCAATTTGCTGTTCCCTCTGCCTGGAACCCTCCTGGATCCCCTTGGCTCCTTTCTAGCCCCCACTGCCTTTTTCATGTCGCTGACCAGAGTGGTACAGTCCGGGTCTGTCACCTCCTGGGCTAAAACTCTTGCTACCCAGTGACTCCTCATGGCACCTGTATGGGGTTGGCCTGGGGTTAGGAGTCAGACCCCAGGCTCGGCTAGGCCTCTGCCCCACACCGTGACCTGGGGCAGGCTTGTGGCTGAGTCCTCTGAGCCTCAGTTTCCCCCTCCATGAAGTGGGAGTGATAAATCATGCTCTGTCTGGCTCCCAGGGTTGTTGTGAGGGTCAAATGAGATGATGCATAGGAACAAGGTATAGAAACGCTAAAGTAAGGGGGCTGATGGTGGCTGAGTGATTTGCCTAAGGTGATCCTGTGAAGTCGGGGGCCAAATAGGACCTTAATCTTAATCCAAGTCTCCTACGAGGGTATTGTTGAGGGCTTCCTCCCACCGGAACCCCAGACCATCCAGGGGCCCCCTCTGAGAAGTTTTACTTTCCTGCAACTCCCTGACCCACTTGCAGCGCTGCAGGCGGGCAGGCTGGCTCCCAGCTGGGACCATCTACCGGCAGCCAACTGATGCGCTAAATGCATCACGCCTTCCTGAGAGACGGGAAGATCGATGCCGCTGTGGACCGACAGCTTCGCTCGATGCCACAGCCAGCCCCCAAGGGTGAGAATGGGCCAAGAATAAATATAACCAGGCCTGCTCCCTCCACAGGGTCAGTCCAGGCCAGACCAGCACGACGTGGGTTTGATGTGGCCACCTGTGGCATCATCATCATACCAAGCCATATACATGTGCTGCGCTCTAAGTATTTTTAGCATATGAACTCACTGGATCATCCCAACCACCCTGTAAGGCAGGTGCTGATAGTATCCCCATTTTACAGATGAAATGTGACCCAGAGAGGTTTAGTGACCTGCCCAGGGTCACAGAGCTAGAAAGTATCCCACCAGGATCAGAACCCACACCTGCCTGCCTCAAAGCCCATGCTGTTGGCAAGAATATGCTGCTGCTTTTTTAGTCGTACAGAACGCTCTGTGGCCCACACAACCACAGGCTCCTTCCCTCTCAGAATGCCCACTTAGGGCCTCTTCCCCAGCCCCCTCTGTGCTCTGGGCACTGGGGCTTTGGCTCCTGAGCTGCATTTTCAGGGCTTGGCATGTGCTTTGGCCAGGAGCTCCTTGACAGGTTGGGGGAGGCGCCTACCCAGCAGGTACCCATGCTCAGCTTCATTCTGCCAGAGCTCAGAGCAGGCAGGTCTAAGGTGGGCCTGGCCCCCACGGTCACTCTGGCCATGGGAGACCCCCTGGCTGGCATGAATCCTCAGGGGGCCTAAACCCTTGGCCTGGAGTGGTCCCAGCCTCACCGCCTGTCGGCCAAAGATGACATACCCATAGCCAAGCATGGGCTGGCCCGAGGTTTGGCCAGCTCCACACCTTACAGGCAAAGCAGGAGAAACCCCAGCCTCAGGTGGGGTTAGGCTGGAAGGTGGGACAGATGTTCAGGGCACAAGATGTGGAGCTACAAAGTGGGCCCAGGCCTATGATCTTCTCCCTAAAGGGCAGCTTGACTGGTAGGAAATGTGTGGGCCTTGGTAAATCCTGCTGGATGCCTCCTAGCTGTGTGACGTTAGATAAGACACTTAACCTCTCTGAGCCTCAGTCTATCACCTCTCTTTCACTTTTCTCTGAACCACATGGTCCATCTGCATTCAGGATCATTGTGCTCATCCCTTCTATCCCTCAAGCCCAGTACACATGGCCAGTCCCCCACTGGCCTCCCTCCGGCCTGCCCCCAAGTCATCCTCCAGCCCTCCCTCACCCTCGTGCCTTCCAGACAGTCGGACACCAGATCCTGTCCATTTTCCCTCTAAATATCTGAGTAGTCACTTCACCTTCTGGCCTCACTACCTCCCCGCCCTGGTCTAGGCCTTCTTTCTCCTGAATTTATGCAGCAGCCTCTTAACTGCACCCTGCATCAACCCATTCCCCTACGGCAGTTCCAGAACCATCTTTCTAAAATGGAAATCTGGTCATGCTGTGAGTACCTAAGATGCAGCCTGAGTGCACACAGGATAAACCTTCAACTCCTTCCCATCCTAGAAGGCAGGCCCGTCACCAGCTGGCCCTACCACCTCTTGCCTTAGCAGCCCTGCACCTCCAGTCGTACAGGATGCATGAGCTCGGGCCGACCTCTGAGGCTTTGCACACGCTGTTCTCTTGGTCCAGAATCCCCTCTGTCTTCACTCTCCCCCTCACCATTTGTCTGACACCGTCTATCCTTCAGGTCTCAGTTTTGACAGCACCTCCTGCATGAATCCTTCCTTCGCCACCACTCCCCAGGACTGGGATGGTTGGCCACCCTGAGCGCCCACACCCCCGTCACAGCAGCTTTCCCTCTGAATTGTCATCATCTATTTACATGTCTCCCGGTCCACTAGTTGGGGGTCCCCATTTCCAGACTCAGAGTTGCCCCAGTAAGTGAGAGTAAGGGTCCCCCCACCCCAGGCCCTCCCGTCCCAGGTAACCTCACTTCTCAGCTCACTGGACAGCTAGGCCAGGTCTAGTCCCAGCTTCCCCAGGGCTGCACTGTGAGCCTTCAGGCCAGTGCCTTCCCCTCTCTGTGCCTTAGCTGCCAAGGATCTATAAAAGGCAAGTCTGAACTAGATGGCGTCTCAGGGCTCTGCCAGCTCTACAATTCCACAGCTTGGTCTCCCTGCAGAGGCCCCTCTCTGCTGATGTTTGTGCCTTTTCATTCTGTCTCAAAACTTCATCTCCAGCCACCGCTTCTCACAAGCTCTGTTTTGGCCTCTCGGCAACACTTCTCTCCCTCTCTGCCCCCAGACTTCCTGTGAGGACTGAGGCCTCCTTTATGCAACTCCAGATCCAGGTCGAAGGGCAGGCCTGGAAGCCGCCCCAGTCCCTTACCCATCCTCCCGTCCTGGGACCCGCCATCTGCACAGCCCCAGTAGGGCCATTAACTAACCATGAGTCGAACGAAGCTATAAATAAGTAAAGGGACGAGGGTCCCAGGGGGGCTCAACCCCAGCTGGCTGCCCCGTCTCTGGCCAGGTCTGGGGTCTCAACTGCCCCAGGACGGACTCAGCCTGACAGATCTTGACGTGTCATCACTGTCCCCAGAGAGTGATGGGGAAATCACCAGGCCTCTCCGGCCCCCATTAGTGTCAGTAACTGCCAATCAATTTCCTGGGATCCTGGTGGGGAAAAGGCCCCTGGGTGTCTCTGGTGGGGAAGCCGCCTCTAATGGCTTTTATTTGGATTGTTGCAAATTGATTGGGTTTTTTTTAAATGGAGCTTTGGTTTTTTCCCTTGCATCCTAACTATCCCCTCAAGGCCCCTTAGGCCAAAAGATGAGTGATGGTATGACTTTACTCCCCGGAAGAACTGAGACCAGAGCTGGTCATACCCACACCATTCATGTATCCTCCATTCAACAGACACTTCCTGAAGCCACAGCCACGGCTTCCATTTCCCTGGTAGTAACCCCACCCCATGTCCTTCCCCAAGGTTACCAGGTTGAAACCTCACAATAACCCTCATGTGATTAGTATCACCATCTCCAGGAAAAGGTGAGAAATGATGAGGCAGGCTCAAAAAGGTAACACGGCTTGGCTAAACTCACAAAGCTAATAAATGGTGAAGTTGAGATTTGAACCCAGCTCTTTCTGGCATCAAAGCCTTGGTTTTCCTATTGTTACATGTACCTTGCAAAGTGTCACATATAAAGTGATGGTGGTTCCCTTCAAAGCTATAGAGCTACAGGAGTTACAGCTTTCATGGAACTCCTAGGGAAGGGATTAGCTGATGATAATAATAACGGCAACAACAAAAGCAGCTATTATTTACTCAGCCCTTAATTATGAAACAGAGACTATGCCAATAGTTTTACATCTGTATTTCATTTCCTCCTTAGAACTGTGCTGAGAAGATTATATTATTATAACCATTTCATAGGTAGGGAAGCCGAGACTCAGAGGTCAAGTGACTTAACATAAGATCACTCAGATTGTTAGTGTAGAACTAGGATTCAAACTAGGTGTGTTTTAATCCACAGCATGCATGTTTAACCAACTGTTTCAGTTTGGATTAGAAGTTACACAAAACCAAATAAGAGTGACTTAACCACGATAGGAGTTTATTCCTCTCTCAACTAAATGAAGTCCAGAGGTAAGTAGTCCAAGGCTTCTGTGGCAGCTCCATGATCACAAAGGTCCTAGGCTCCTTCTCTCTTGATCTCATGATCTAATTTGGCTTCTAGAGCTCCAGCCATCACATCCACATTCCAGCCGATTGGAAAAAGGAAAGGATAAACCGACATGCACATTTCTTTTAAGGATACTGCCTAGAAACTGTACCTACCATTCTTGCTAACATCTCATTGGCCAGAACTAAATCACATGACAAAATCCATCTGCAAGACAGGCAGGAAATGTAGACTTAATTCTAGGAGGCCGTGTGCCCAGCTAAAACTCAGGGACTATTATTCAGGAATGAGAGGAGACCAGCTATTGGGACGGTAGTCAGTGACTTCCATTAGCATCACTCTAAGCTGCCCTCCTAGATATATAGAAAGAATTTTCTAATGCAGTCTAGTAAGTCACCAGCCCGGCTTCCTGGTATCTCAGAGGAGGAGCCTGAGGTCCAGGGAGGGGAGATGAACAAAACCTGGAGCAGAGCGAAGTTTAGAAGCCTGTCTTAGTAACAAAACTCACACTCTTGGCACACCTCTGTCCCACCAACATTCTGAGACCTTTATTCTGGTTCGTGGATTATTCTCACTTTCTCATTTTCCCCTCTCCCTTTTCTGGGCCTCATGTTAGTGGCACTTTGGGGCTTCTTTTAACCCATGGATTGAGTAACAGAGGATCTGATTCCGTTCCCAACATCTATACTATAGTCTGACCTTGGTTGTTTGTATTCTCGTCCGAGGACCTTGAAGGTCTTTCTTGCTGTGACAGTTTATGAGATACTTGGAAGCTAAGGGTAGCTTTTGCTTAGCAAATGTAACCCTAGTGCCAGTAGAGCCGTATATTCCTTAGCATGTGAGGCTCAGAGGTGACACTTGTGGGAGGACTGGGCACTTGTGGAAGGGGCGATGGACAAGGGATGAGAGGCAATGGATAAGGTCCTTGGATGATGCTAGGAGGAAAGAATAATTTTTTTTTTTTTTTTTTTTTTGGCCATGCCATACAGCATGTGGGATCTTATTTCCCAGACCAGGGGTCAAACCGGTGCCCAGTGCAGTGGAAGCACAGACTCTTAACTACTGGACTACCAGGGAATTCCCAGGAAAGAATAATCTTTGTTAGGCATTTACTCTGCACCAATTACAGTACTAAAATAAATGTGAGTAGGTTATATCTTCTTATTAAACACAGTGACTCTTAGATGAAGTTAAAAATTAGAATAAAGCCAGCTTCCTGCCCTTTAAAAAAGGCACATCTAAAGCAAAATGATGGAGGATTAAAAATAAAGACATGGGAAAAGGCCTACCAAGCAAGGCTAAAAGTAAATTATAAAAGGCAGGGAAAGAAAGCAGAAGTGGCAATACTATTATCATCCCTATTTCACAGCTGAGGCTCAGATTAGTAAGGTGACTCACTTAAGGTCATGTTGCCCCTAAAAAGACAGAGGTGTGATTTGAACCCAGGTCTTTCTCTCTCCTAAATTTGTGCTCCTCTAGGAATATCTAGTTGCCTCCAGTGAAGACAACCAGTGGGGTAACCTTGACCTGATGCGGTACTGAAATGCAGCTGGGTACCCACCATCATAGAACAAAACTGCAGCAGGCGAGAGAGAGTTAAAGGAAGGCCAAGTTGGCCCGTAGTTACTAGCACTGGGCAAGGCACGCACAGCCTCTGCGCCAGAGCCTGACTCCTGCCTGCTGGGCACTGTCTGGCCTGATCTCCGCTGGTTCCAGCACAGCTCCAGGCCTAGAGCCCACAGAGGCTTCTGCCCCTCCTTCCCACTTCCCAGCCTCAGATAGCGGCTAGGATGAGGGAGGACCTCTCCCACAGAGCCACGTGGCTGAGGTTCATGCCTGGAAGGGAGCTCCCTCTGCCTGGCAGAGGACAGCAAGCCCAGGGCCCTCAGGAGACAGTCTGGCAACAGTCAGGGCCCAGCCCCAAGCTGAAAGCCCCTGAGGCCTGCTGTACCCCAGCCAGTCCCAGAGGCAGGTCCTCGTTGTTTCATAGGAAGAACAGGGCAGAGGACCTGGATCCAAGTCTTAATTCCACCACATCCACTGAACACAGCAGGATCCAAACACGTATCAGCCAGCCCCATGCACACAGTCCCCAGAAAGCACCCTCATCCGTCTCTCTCCTCTAAGCTTTGTGGACACAACAGAACACTCAAGCAGAGGTTACCTCCACGCAGCTAACGCTGCCCGTCCTTCACAACTCAACTTGGGTATTACCTCCTCCAGGAAGCCTTCACTGGCCCCTCCTCACTTCCCTGTTATACTGTATAGGAACACCGGGTTTGGCATTCCATTTTCTTGTGAGACTCTCCAACCATCACCATGGATTTGACCTGAGGAGTGTGGATGGACTTTAAGGAGGTTTGTAAATTCACTAAGATTGTCCCCAAAATGTTTTCTGTGTGTGCATGTGTGAATTTGGGGGAATAACAGTAATAACTTCCATCACATTCTCTTGAGGATCACTGCTCTAGACTGTGATGCTCTTATAGTTAAAAACTGTGTCTGTCGCTATATCCTTGAGTGTTATGTAATCAGCAGGTGATACAATAAATATTAATTGAATGAATGTTGGGTGAGTAATTTGATGGATGACCTTAGGAAAGTAACTTCACCTTTTTTGATCCTGGTTTTCTCATCTGTAAAATGGGGTTACAGTAGAGATTCTGCTGTCTAAGCTTTTCCTCATTTCTGTATTTCTCCTCTACCCTAGTACCCAGCACAGTAGCTGCTGGCACATAGTAGGTGTTCAGTAGATGGGTATGGAAGGAATGGACAGATGGGTGATTTGGTAGGTAAATGGAAGAATCATTGTTTTTATGAATGAATGGTGGTGAGTGAGTGAATGGGTGAGTGGCTGCTGTATGCCGAGATTCAGCAGACATATTGGTAGGTTCATTGGACAGATGGATGACTCGGTGGATAGGAAGATTTGTTGATGGGTGGGTGAATAGAGTGAACAGATGGATGAATGTCCAGATGAATGAATCAGCAAAGGGAAGGATTGATATTTGGGAGGAGGTAGACAAGCAGGTGAGTTTCTGATGAAAGAATCAGTAGATAGATGAAAATGACGAATACATGACTAGATGGATCATAGATGTATTTGTGCGTGAATGGGTAGGTGGATGGATGGATGGGAGGGTGGATGGGTGGATGGATGGATGGAAATTGTACACCAGATTTTTATGTGTGCATATAAGGGATTATGGGATGTTTGGATGGATGAACTGATGGACAGTTGGATGGCTAGACTGATGATTGGATGAACTAACGGATGGATGGATGAAAATTGTACACAAAATGTGTGTGTGTTTGTGTATACGGGAGGTATAGAATGTGTGGATGGAGGGACTAAAGGGTGGATGGATGTGTGGACAGATGAATGGAAGGAAGGAAGGGAGGGAAGGACAATGGCCTCCATCTAACCCAGGCCAGAGAGTGATGAGGCAGGGACAGAGGGTTTCCTGTGCATAAGGCTGGCTTGCAGAGCAGATAAGCCACCTTTCCTCCAAAGCCTCCGTGTGTGGGGCCCCAGCTGAGCTCTTCCTTCCCATGAGTCCAGGGTCTTGCTGGCAGTGCCAGTGCTCAGAAACTGATGTAGGAGGGAGACAAAGGGAGTGGGCAGGTACCAGGGCCAGAGGGAAGGAGGGAGGGAAGATGGGTGGGGGCTGGGACTGCCACTGGGCAGCCGCCCCTGTTTACTCAGCTCCGGAATGAAGCCCCGGAGAAGGGCTGTTCATATTTCTCTCTTGAACAGGGAGCTGACATTAATGAACAGCTAATGAACATCTTGGAGTGCGATGGTTCCAGTGTCAGTGTCCCTAATTAGTCTCGCGCTAATCTGCTTTAATTAACTGTCCCTGTCGTGGTTTTAATTTAATTTTCAGCTCCAGCCCAGGATGGCAGCCCTGTGAGCGCTCTGTCCCAGGGCACCCGTGGTCAGGGCAGGGTGGGCTGGCCGACTGCCAGGCAGCCCCAGGTCGGGCAGAGCTGGTAACAGAAATCTTGGCTCCTCCCTGTCCCTGGGGGCAGAAAACTTGGGGACAGGACTCTTTCCTCCCCATCTCAAGGGAACGTTCTCAGGCCACCAGTTGTTCCCAGAACATTCACGAGTCAGGAGTAAAGTCTATGACTGCCCCTTGGACTCAAACAGGCCCCACAAACTGACCACACTTTCTGGACATGGGCTCTGGGTTCAGATGGATTCATGTCCTAGTTCTGGTACTTTCTAGCTGTGTGGCCTTAGGAAAAGCACTTGCTCCCCCTGAGGCCCTGTGAAATGGGGCTGATCATCTAGGTGTGGCACCCTGCCCCGGCCAAGGATGCGGTGAGTTCAGAGTTGATCCGCACGCCCAATTCCCTCATGGTCGGGGCAGAGCAAACACTGTGACAGCCACCCTTCAGTCAGGAGTGGAGAGGGCTGCGGGGGAGGGGTGGGTTGCAGGGGGAGCCTGTATCAGGGAGTGAAAAGGGCACGGGACCGGGAGTCAGGATACCCAGGTCCCAGTTCCAGCTCTGCTACTATCTCTAAGTCTCTCAACCATTCTGGGCTTCTGTCCCATTCCCACGCATAAGGTGGAAGAAGAAGGTGAGGGGAGAACACGATACTGTCTGAGGGCCACCCCCGCCCATGCTCCGATGGGGATTGGAGAGAGGATGTGCAGGTGGCTCCGAGAACCCAAATCTGGAACACGAGGTCTAAGTGGGAACTGGGCACTGGGGCCAGGCTGGGGGTCAGGTGAGCCCTCTGCATTTTGCAAGGTAAAGTAGGCGTTACCAGGGAGGATACAGCTGCCTTGGTTACAAGGTCCTGCTGCAGGTGGGAAACAAATCCACATGCCCGCTCCAAGGTGGGAGCCAGAGAAGCAGCTGTCAAGATAGTTAGACAAATGAGGATCGTCTGAGGGGAAGCTGGCTGGTGGCAGAAGATGGGGAGAGGAGAGCCCAGAAGCTGAGTCAGGACCCCTTGTCCAAGAGTGCAGGGAGCTAAGAGTATAGGGCAGGGGTGAGGGCTGAGGTTCGAGGAGTAAAAAGGCCCTCTCTGAGGCATGGATGCCAGCTAAGGAGTTTAGCTGCAACCCTGAGGGCACTGGGGAGCCATGGCAGGGTTTTGAGCAGGAGTGTGGCCTGATCCGGTGATTGGCCGCTGGCAGGCGGTGAGTGAGGTGAAGTGAGGAGACAGAAGTCAGGAAGGGCTGTGAGGGGGCTGCTGTCCTACTCAAGGCGGTACAGCCTCGCAGAGGTTGAACAGGCTCAGTGAGACTTCCAGAAGCAGTGAGCTAATGTATGTAAAATGTGTGCTCTGTAGAAAAGGGGTGGGGGGTGGGTACGCCTCCCTCTCCCTATGGCCTTGGGCTTAATGAATATGTTTGGAGTTTCTTTGTGACACCAGCTCCAAGGCTGTATCTCACGCTTTCTCAAACTGGGTCTGCAAACCCCAGGATTTGGGGGTGGGGGGGGGTTCCCAGGTATATTTTCAGGGCTCCAGGAATTCTAAAAGAATCTATAATTTCTGTGTTTAGATTTTAATGCTGATTCCAAAAAAAAGGAAAAAAACAAAACAAAATTTTGACCACCTCTAAAGCAACACTGATTTCTCAGTGGTTTCATAAAGGGGAGCATCCTTATTTCCCAGCCTGATATCTGAGGTCTGGAGAGAGTTTCCAAGGTCCACAAAAGAACGTTTCTCTCTCCAAAGGACCCGAGCCTGAGAAATGCTGTCAGACCCGCCTTCCCCCAGGACGGCGAGCTCTTTCAATATTGGATCCATTTTTGGATCATCTCAGCGTCCCCACTGCCCAGCTGAACCCAGGGAAGATTTGTGAATTGAGGTGAATTCTCTCTCTGGATGCCCCACAGGCCCCCTCCCCATGCCTTTGACCTTCAGTTGATCTTTGTATTCAGTCCAGAGGAGCCAAACCAGTTTTTCCTGAAATTCTCAGTTAATTAGTGTGGAATTCAGAGCTCCAGACCACCCCCACCCCCCCCACACACACACCTCCACCCACACACTGGTGCACAAAACTCCTATGAAAGGAGGAAAAACCTCACATTTCTCTACACCTGTCCCCCGCCCCATGGCAACCCTGCACAGTTCCCCAGATCCAGTTCAGACCATGCCACTGCCAGAGAGCCCTCCCTGATTTCCCCAGATGAATATGTCAGTCAGACCTTGGAGCCCCTGGAGCACATGCCCCACCCTGGGCCCAGGTCTTCTCTTGCCTTGTGTTCATAATCACAGCCAGGAACTGGACTGCTGGCATCTGTGTCCCCTACTCCCACCCACCCGGTGCCTGGCTTATAGCAAGGGCCTGCAGAAGAGACTTACCCCTCGCCCCCAGGCTGGTGGATAGACATGGTCCCTGAGCTGTATTCTCCGCAGAAGGGCCAGTGGCCGCCAGCCTGGCCTCTAGCATGGTAGTCGTGGAGGTGGCTTTGCTGTCCATCAAGCCTGGGTTTCAACTGCAGCCCCACCCCGACCCACTGGTGACTTTGGGCTGCCTCTCTTGTCTTACTTTTCTCATCTGGAAAATGGGTAATGATAGCACTTAACCCGTGGGGGCTCTGTGAGGACTTAAGTGAGGGAATCCCTGTAAAGTGCCTGGGACATAGTAAGTGCTCAGTAAAATGAGCTGACGCCAGTGATGGTGGTGATGAAGTGCTAGAGCCTTACGCCAGAGCCCCTGCACCCCCCGCATCTAGGGGCAGAGTGGCTCACACAGACACAGCATGGAGTTAAAAGAAGCCTAGTTCTCAGTTTAGGGGTCGGTCCTGTATGAGAACTGCTGACCCTCCTTTTCCCTCTCTCACTCCCACCAGGAAACAGCTAGGCCAGGGCTCAAGCTACCGCAGGGATGACCGGCTGAAAGGTGACCAGACCCCTGGCCTTGTCCCACGGGGCTTCAGCATCCACACACATACAGAGACCCACACACCAGGGACGTGCACAGAGATACACACACGCACACATCCGCGTGTGTACACACACACACACACACACACACACACACACACACGCACACACTCAGATAAGGAGAAAGAGGCCACTTTTGATGACTCCTAGGCAAATGCAAACATTGCAAAGCAGGAGTAGGTGGGGCAGACAACTCTGCTGTGCTTCTTCCCCTGGCTCCCTGGGTGGGTTTCAGCCACACCTGCTCAGTTCCATTAGAGCCAGAGATCTGTGTCCGCGCCCGAGGCGGGGATACCACCAGGGTCTCAGCTCTGTGGAGATTTGTAGGGACTGCACGGTGGTTTGACTATTTCTGCTTTGGGACTCATGAAGGGGTGCACATGCCTCTCTGTGGACCGTGGTGAGACGCAGCAGCAGAGCCTGGGCTGCTCCACAACCCTTCCAACCGTAGGGGCAGGGAAGCAGCCGAGGCATCCAGGAGGCCTCCAGAAGCCCGGTGCCTGCCACCCCCACCCCAGAGCTCCCGGGGCCCCTTCTACATCAGCGCCGATGAACATTTAGTTGCCCCAATCTGTGCTCTCGCGGGACGAGGCCAGAGAGTCCAGGCTCTAAAGAAAACAGAAGGACTCTTCTGAAGGAACTGTGTGTCTTGCTAGAACCGCCAACAGCCAGGGGTTGGCTGTGGGGGAATGTCATGAGGTCAGACAACCCAGGCTCACGGGCTCCCAGGATATTACAGTCACCACCTGTTATGGCCACAGAATTGTGCAGTGTTAAAATCACAGTCAAGCAAGAATTTTCGAATGATTCAGGCCTAGAAAGGTTATAATCATAGAATTATAGAATGTTACAGTCATGCAATTATAGTAGCACCAAGAGGAATAAGCACACAGAAGACTAAGAAGCAAGAGTTTGAGAATGTTGCAGGCATAAAAAGGTCATAATCATAGAATTATAGAATTTTATAACTGTAGAATATTAAAATTTTAGCTTACAAGCAGGAGTTTTAAATGTTAACAGCCATGGAACTGTGGCCTGTTACAGTAAACTCACACACACATACAGAATATGCACTTGTAGACTTAGAGGCAGGAACTGTAGAATGCTGTAGTATAGTAGCAGAATGTCACAGTCAAGAACTGTAGAATATTTCAATCTTCAGGTGTTATAACGTCATACTAAAGAATCAGAGAATGTGAGAGCTGGAAGAACATTTCTTCCAGATAGATTGTGCCAGAGCCTATGCAAAGCTTGTGACGTCAACTAACTCATTACTCCTCACAACGGCCCATGAACTGGGCCGCTCCAAGATGGGCAGGGAGGGCTGGGAGGCAGAAGCCACATGCAAGCCCCCCAGGTCCTGGAGTCTCGGCAAGAAAGGTGGGAGCAGTTGCCTGGGCCTGTGCGGGGCCCCTCCCCACCCCCAGCACAAACCCAGAGGAGACAAGCACAGGGCAGTGTTTCTCCTTTTGTTAACTCACGTCTTAGGGGCCTGCTGGATCAGCTTCCTGGATGTGGGAAGAAAGCCTGCAGCCTCATGGGGTCAGCTCTGCAGGCCCCACCCAGATTCCTAGCCAGGGTGTGAGGGGCCATGGGTGCGTGATTCCCAGAAGCCTTCCCCCACCTGCCCTGACCCTCACCTGCTTGTCTGGTACACAGGTGACCATGCCGATTTTCACCAAACACCCTTCATTCATTCTGTCAGTCGTCATTTTCAGATCACCTTCTGAGAGCCAGGCCCTATTCTGAACCCTGGGCAGATGGATATGAAACAAGGCCCCTGCCCTAAGGAACAGAATCATGGGGCTATTTGTGGATACAGAGAAAGTGCTATGGGGTCAGAGCAGGGAGAAATGGCCAGGGCAACATGGAGGCCTTCCTGGAGGAGCTGGATCTTAGAAGTAGGCAGAATTGGTATATACAGGTTTCCCCTGCTATCTGAAAGTAGAGTGTTCCTATGAAACCTTTCATAAGCTGAAATGGCATAAAGCAAAGAAGCAATTTTCTTTATCAGAAAAGTGAAAATCCTCCTCGGATTTCTTTCTTTTAGCAAAAATAGGTACTAATGTTTGTCTTTTGTAAAAGTAAAGTGGCATAAAGCGCACTTTTGAAAAGCAGGAGATACCTGCGTAGGGATGGTGGGAAGGGCATTCCGGCCAGAGGAAACAAAAGGAGCAAAGACCCGAAGGCAGCCACGTGTGGGATGTATTCAGGAATTATCAGAGAGCGTTAGTTGGGCAGCGTGAAAGGTGCCAGATGATGGACGTGGGGCGGGAGAAGTGGGTTGAGGCACTGGGCCAAGGCTTTGGGAGCCAGGCTAAGGAGGTTGGGATTTGTAAATGGTAAATGGCCGGGCAAGTTCATGACGATGCTTGAGTTTGACTGGCAGGAAGGGGGGATGAGGAGTTTACAATTTGCTTTTCCTCCTTTAGAAATGAGAAACTGCAAATTCCTTCCCAGGACTGGTGGGCCAGCCCCGGGCTGGGTTCCAAAAACACAGAGAAAAGGCTTTCGCGGGAATTCCAGGGCTGTGTAAGGGGTGCTGGCTGCATAGCCTTTGTCCAGGGAGACTGGCAGCAGACAAGGCTCTGAGGACAGGGGCCGGGGAGGTGCTCAGGCACTGAGCGGGACCCACGCGGGGACCACACAATTCCTTCTGGTTCTTCACAGTGTCTGTAGTAATCTTCTCAGAGCAGGAGGCATGAACACCAGGAAAAGGGCCAGACAGGTCTGCGCTCAAATCCCAGACTGGCCTCATATTGCTGAGTTAGTTGAGCAAGTGACTCAGTTTCCCCATCTGTAATATGGGACTGATAACAGGATTCCCGGGAGGGAATGGATGCCTGTCCCCAGTAGGTTTGCAATTCATGTTTGTTCCCCTTATGCCAACAGTCTTAGGCTCAACAAGAAGCATTTAGTCCAACCACCTATTTTACAGGTAGACAAACTGAGCCTAAAAACTACAGCAGACATCTCAGAGGTAGAACAGCCAGACGTTTGGTCACCTGGAGGTGGGGAGCTAGGTGAGTTCAATGTTGACTGTAAAGTGTGAAACCCAAAGTCTGAACCTGGGATGACAGGCTAGGTTGCAAACCCAAGGGCTCCCTGGATAAGCTCAGCAGGCGCTGACTGCGGCTTTGAAGGTCCACACTGGCGGCCTCACCACAACACCCTGTCGAGGGGCAGGGCAGCAGCTCCAATGAGGGTGAGGGGCGGCTGCAGGGCTGGCAGTGGGTATTAAGCAAGGCGATTTCAGTAAAGCTCCTCGCAGCGTGTCCTGCACATAGCAGGTGTCCAGGCTCTGGGAGGGATGATCGTCAGGGTGTGTGCGCGCTGGATACAAACCAAAACTGGGATGGGAGTGACTGCCCCCTGCCAACCCTACCCTGCAGAGTGGCAGCATTTTGCACAGAACCTCAGCTATAGACACTACGCACCTTCTTTAGAATAATAACAGTTGTCTATGCAAGAAATGGTTATTAGTTCCTAATATGTGCCAGGCAACCTACTAGGCCCTTTGCATGAATCATCTCATTTAAACCCATCAACCCTTATGAACAAGTCTGCTATTATTTCCTTTTTACAGACGAAGAAACTGAGGCTCAGGAAGTGTTTTGCCTAAGGTCAGACAGAGCAGGGCGGGAATCCAGGGCTTTCCGAATCCAGAGCCTTAACCCTACACCACACCACGCTGGCATAGATATCCAGAGCTGCCGACTGAGATGTTTGAAAGGGTAGGTCCAAAATGAACACTGAAATCAAATCCCCGTGGTAGCTATTGGTGGGAGATGCTTACCTGGCCTCCCTCAGGAAGGTGTGAAATGTTGCCTCCCCTGGGCTCTTCAAAGGCTCAGGAGGGGTTGTGTTAAGCTGGGCTGGAGACAGAGAGCTGACCGTGGTGGGCTCCAGAGGGGGCTACACCCCACCCCCACACCAGCCAGAGGCAGCCAGGGTTCCATTAACCTGATTCTCTGCCCCACATAAACCTGCAGAGGGAGCCCCGGGAGGGAGGGGCGCTGAGGAGGGGAAGGATTGGGCTTCCCCAGGCTCCCAATGGAGCAGCCAATGGCATCAGTTTCCTTTCTTGCAGTCCGGGAGGGCCTTCGAGGCCCCTGGCTCTTTGAGGAGGGAGTGGGGAGAGGGATGGAGAGCGAGGAAGTAGGGACAAGGGAATCCAGGCTAGGGAGCACGGCACAGGCCATCAGAACACAGAGCCCTGAGTCGCAATTCCTGTCCCGCCCCCCCACATGGCCTTGGACAAGTCACGTCACCTCTCCGATCTTTAGATTTCTCCTCGCTAGTAAAGGCAAACCAATGCCACCTCTTCATGTTGCTGGGCAGACTAGCAACACTGTGCCTGACACATAGTAGGTACTCAGGAATGGTGGCTGTTACTGTTGCCATGGTTTTATAATCTTGACCCCTTCGCAGCTTGCCAAGCACATTCACATCCATTTTCTTGTTGGAGTCTTTTATCTTAATACTTCTTCAAGGCATGTGAGGATTCTTATGAGAGAGGTTAAGGGACACTCAGAATCACACAGCTTCTAACTTTATCGTGATTGTCACAGTGAGCCACCCCAGCCAGGCCACTCATCTTCAGTCTGTGCCTCTGTCAGGATTCAGGTCAAGTGCCTCTTCCTCCAGGAAGCCTTCCTTGATCATACAGTCTGATTAAGTACTCCTCCTCTGTTCTCCTTCAGCCTTCTGGACTTCCTCTGTCAGAGCACTTATCAGCTATTGTCACAATCATTAAGTGCCCCCACCTAAGACTCTTGAGGGCCCCAACAGAAGGAGAAGGAGCACAGTAAATATTTTGGTAATGACTGCCGCTGCTCCCACACAGAGGGGCATGCAGGTGTACATAGACTCACGTATAAGTACACAGTTGAGCATATACACAGTTATGCACATGTGGGTTGGTGAGTACATATGTGCACAGACAGAGGGTGAACTTTCTGGAACACAGTAGATTAAGCTGACATGGATGCCCCCATCTCCCCACACGTGCACAAAAAAATATTAGAGATGATATAGACAAAGCTTGGAAGAAAGGAAAATCTTAGGGTGTTTTTTTTTTTTAATTTAGGGGATTTTTTTAAAATAATAGCTAGAACAAAAATAGACATAAAATAGAAGATAGGAGGAATAAGATTGGAAAAAACACATGCTAAGATGGTTTGAAGGTAGATGGGGATGTCAGTTAACTTTTGACTTGGTTGAGACAAATGTGCATGTTAAAAATGTAAGGGTGCAATCTTGAGTACTTTATTGTCGGATCTTCATTGCTAAACCCCTTCCCTATGACGGTACGGTGTGTACTCAATTTTGGAGCATGGAAAATACATGTACTTGTTTTCTACCTGTAGTTTGGATATATAATTGACATCTTTGTGCTTTGGTGTTTTTCAAAAATTTTAAGGCTGTGATGAGGAGTCACATTTACAATCATCAATATATTCTCTACAATGAATATGCTCCCTTAATTAAATCATGATGCTGGAAAAACACACACACACACACACACACAAAAAGTAAGGGTGGCCGTAAAAGACTAGACTACATAACTCTGAGCCAGTAGAGGAAGTAAAAAGGCCTAAAGAAAATCAAGTCAACTCCACAGAAGGCAAGACAGGAGAAAAAAGTTTTAAATGGGTGATAAATAAAACCCATACTGTAAGGTAGTGTAGATAAGTTCAAATATATTAGTAGTCACAGTAAATGAAAATGGATTGAACTCAACTGTTAAAAATCAGAGATTCTTAGTTTAAATGGGGGGGAAAGGTCCAGCTCTGTTTACAAGAGACATACCCAAAAGACAATGACGCACAGAGGGTTAAGTAAAGGGATAGAAAATGATAATGATATATCAGCAAATATTCTCTATAATAAAACAGGTAGGGCTTCCCTGGTGGCGCAGTGGTTGAGAATCCACCTGCCAATGCAGGGGACACGGGTTCGAGCCCTGGTCCGGGAAGATCCCACATGCCGCAGAGCAAATAAGCCCGTGCGCCACAACTACTGAGCCTGCGCTCTAGAGCCCGCAAGCCACAGCTACTGAAGCCTGTGCACCTAGAGCCTGTGCTCCACAACAAGAGAAGCCGCCACAATGAGAAGCCCGCACACCTCAACAAAGACCCAACGCAGCCAAAAATTTTAAAAAAACAAAAAAACCCGTAGCAAGACAAATATCAGGGACTAAAAAAACTTTAAGATAAGAAGCATTATTGAGGACAGAGAAGGTCATTACATAATGACAAAATGAATAATTCACCCAGAAGATATAATAATCCTGAACTTGCATGCACTTACAACAGTCTCAAAACACTTTAAAAGAAAACAATTATCTGTGAAAAGAAATTGTCAAATCCACATTCTCTTTTAAATCGAAGTATAGTTGATTTGCAATGTTGTGTTAGTTTCAGGTGTACAGCACAGTGATTCAGTTATAATCTATATATATTCTTTTTTGGATTCTTTTCCATTATAGTTTATTATAAGATACTGAATATAGTCCCCTGTGCTATACAGTAGGTCCTTGCTGTTTATCTATTTTATATATAGTCGTGTGTATCTATTAATTCCAAACTTCTAATTTATCCCTCCCTCCCCACCTTTCCCCTTTGGTAACCATAAGTTTGTTTTCTATGTCTGTGAGTCTTTCTGTTTTGTAAATAAGTTCATCTGTATCATTTTTTTAGATTCCACATATAAGTGATATGATAGTTGTCTTTCTCTAACTTCTCAAATCTACATTCTTAGTGAGACATCTTAGGATAGCTTTGTCAGAAATTTATTGACTAAGCAGACACAAATTATTAGATTCAAATGACCTAATTAATAAGTACCCTATTCCCAACAAATAAAAACTGCACATTTTTTTTTCTGATTACACACACAGAGAGGGTCATACAGACACACAGAACTTCTCCCAGGCATATAAGCACATAGGGACAGAGAGTGACAAGTATGTAAGCACAACTGCAATTAACATCCACAAAGATACCCAGAAATAGGAGCGGGTCTGGCGGCCAAGTGTTTGGCTAACTAAACATTTACCTGGTGCATGACCTTGGACAATTAGATACCCTGTCTGAGTCTCAGTTTCCTCATGTGAAAAAAAAGCAAATTAGCAGTCAGCAAACTGTAAAGATCCAGAGAATTCATATACAACTCAACTCTGCTGTTGTAGTGTAAAACCAGCCACAGACAATTCATACAAAATGGTTATGGCTGTGTTCCAATAAAACTTTATTCTCAAAAACAGGTGGCAGGTCAAATTTGGCCCCTGGACTGTAGTTTGTCAACTCCGATGTAGATAATACCATTTGCCTTGTCAGGATTAATGATGACATAAAGAATGGTAATTGAAGCAAAGCACCTTACGCAGAATGAGCTCGATGAATGGTCTGTATTGTGAAATAAGGACATAACATGAGGGCATGGACACACATAGATGTGCATGTATGTACAAAGGCTCAGACGTGAAGATCTGTTTGCATCTGGATATATAGAGAAAGACTGTGTCCATACGAGCACATTTTGTGTACACACAGACATCCACGTGTAGGCAAATCATCTAGAAAATGGGATAATGGAACATAGACCCCGTTGGGTTGTGAGGATAAAATGAGGTGATGCTTGGTGTGCAGCCCGGCGCGTGGCCGGCACTCAGAAGTTAGCTTTTATTATATACGGGAACAGGTTCTGGAGACACAGCGAGGGGTGCATGACACCGCACACGTTCACACACGTACCCATAATGCAATTTTTGCGAGCTTGTTTCCAAAGGAAAGCCGGGCTAATGAGGAGGTCGTCTTCGTAGCCAGCAGGTGCCCAGAACAGCTCTGACGGGGATGCAATTTAGCTTTCTCCTGAGATGTTGGACATATGAGGAGAAAGGGTGTTTTAATCCCTTGTCACGTCTCCAAGGGCTGGAGGACATGTGCTGAGTTGGAATTTTTCAACTTCAGCCTTTTTTTTTTCTTGACACATCCATCCCAGAAACATCTGTGAGATAAAACAGAGAAGGTCTTATGAATTCAGCTCATACTCGGCCTGTGCTCCCACCCTGGGCAAGCGAGACATGAATCACCGGCCCGGGGGCCAAGCAGCCCCGCAGAGCAGCCTCTCCGGCAGGGCCCTGGCCTTTCCTGAGTAGCTGCTTTTGATTTCCCTGAAGCCTTCTGATCGTGTACACTCCACAGAACCCGTGTGTCCGAGGGGAGGCGTGCTGAGAGCTCAGCTCGTGCGCTGGGGTGGGAGGGTCAGCCACTCATTCCCCGGGCTCGGCTAAGTCCTGCTCTGCACCAGCCACTCGGGGGTGCAAAGACGAAGCAGACAAGGAGTCGAGGCCCCTTGATTGTCCCCGTTTTCCCATTATTTGAAAAGACCGTGGAGGAAGACCGCTATTGTGCTTTTGTGATAGGTGCCTTACTGGCATGTTGATCCCTAGAATATTGTGCATTGGAAGTTTTTATCCTGCAAGCAGCGGGGGAGTGCATGGTGGCCGCTTCTGGGTCAGGGATCAACTGGCTAATGTCTTATAGCCAGCCGTTAATTGAACGTGACCTTCTAGGGGCCCTCATGCGCCATCCTGCAGCCTTGGATTCCATGATAGTTGAAAACCTGAGCCCTCTCTGCCTGGGCTCACATTTTGTCTCACTTCTTCTGTGTGCATCAAGAAAATGCATGGATTTCAGAGCTGTGGTGCCCCCTTGGCCTTCTATAACTTGTACCCAGGGCCAGGGAGGGCTGTGACTGGCTCTCTTGCTTATTTCTTCTGTCTAGTGAACAAACCCATGTTGGGTACCTGCTATGCTGTAGGCCCTGTGCTGGGCACAGGCCCTATGGCAGCTGAGGAGGATAAGACAGAGCCCTGCCTAGGGACTTCCCTGGCGGTCCGGTGGTTAAGACTCCACACTTCCACTGCAGGGGGCGCGGGTTCGACCTCTGGTCAGGGAACTAAGATCCTGCATGCTGCCCAGTGCCGCCAGAACAAAAACAAAAACAGAACCCTGCCTTAAAGAGCCAGCAGTCCCAGGGCACCAATAAGAAAGGCAGAAAGCTTTTCGTGTTCTCAGAGAAGCAGACCAAGTCTGTGGGGGTACGGAGGTGGGAAGAGAGGCTTGTAGTTCTGGAGGGCTGGGGCAAGACCAGAGGAGGCGTTACAGAGGAGGGGGCCTCTGAGCTGGATTTGAACATGAGAACATGGGGACGCTGGGTAAGCAAAGGCATATAGGTGGGAAAGTGTGGAGTCATTCAAAAGATGTCCCAACCTGAAGGGGCTAATTATCATCTATCTCCCAGGTGTTAGGAAGAAAGCAACCGAGGCCTAAAGAGAGGAGGTGGATTTCCCATTGTCAGAGGGGCCCTTGGGATCCCCAAGTCCCTGTCTGGGACCATTTCCACAGTCAGGGGCGAGAGCCTCACTGGGGTGACTCCGCTGCACACACGGGCACTGGCTTTCTCTGCTCTGGTTAGCTGTGCTTTGGGGTGGAGATGATGTGATGTTTACAGTGTCACAAGTTTATAGGAGCTGCTCCTCCCAGAGGGACAGGGTCTCTGGAAAGAGGGTACAGATGGGGAAAAAAAGAGTTTCTCTAGTCCTGAAGTATTTGTCCCTAGGCCCATTTTACAGGTGGAAAAGTTGAGTCACAAGAGACCAAGTTAAATACTCAGGGTTGTAAAGTATTTAGAATAAGATGAAACCAGGCTTGTATGGAGCAGGAGAGAGGGAAGAGGGTGGATGCCAGACCAGGTCTAGCCATTTTCCCGTCTGTTCCCAGGTCATCCCTGTCTTCCTAAGGATAGTTCCAGACCAGTCCTTCTGGGTGGCTGCTTCTGGTCAGCTTCTCACCTTAGCTTTCCCTGCCTCATTCCCAGAATCCTTAGCAACAGACAGGCAGTCTGAGAGGGGCAGGAATGCCCCCCGCCCTTGGTTGGGGCTGGTGCCTGTTTACCCAGCTGGTGTGAGCCCAGGCTGGGGTCATGGAGAAGACCTGGGAGGCCTGTCTCCCAGCTGGCGCCCCACTGCTCAGGTCTTCTGACCCCTTCTCTCCCCTTCAAGGTCCCCCTTCAAGAGGTGGCCCAAGGTGGGGCTTGGCCTCCTGGGAGAGGGGAGCTTGGCTCCTGTTACATCCCCTTCATGTCTCTGCTCTTTCATCTTTCCTGAAAAAGCAGAGGTGGCCGTGAGGAAAGAGGGAGCGCAGTGGAACATAGGAGCTGGTTAGTAAGGGGCAGGTGGCCGGAGCATGGAGTTTAGAACCAGAAGACCTGGTGCATCCCAGCTCTGTGTGACCTAGCAAATCACGTGCCCACTCTGAGCATCAGTGTCCCAATCTGCCGACTGAGGGCGATGGTCACCCCTCCCTTGCCAGGGTCCTTGAGAAACTCAAGTGCAATAATGAATGTGAAAATGCTCTGTGGAGTCAAATGCAATATGGCTGCTGGTTGGCGCCATTATTTGATTGATTCAGAAAGGTACATGCAACTGACTGGGTGCAGGAGCGCTGGCCTAGGGGTCAGACAACCCCGGGACTGGTATGAGCACTTTGTGGCTCCAGGCACGAATCTTCACTTCCTCATATTGAACTGGGGTAATACGTCCTCTTCTCCCTACGGGGTCTCACAATAACCAAGGAAGATTATTCATCCAACTAGCATTTACTGAGCACCTGCTGTGCGCTAGGCTCTGGGCTAGGCTAGCATGTGGCTTCTGTCCCCAAAGAAAAATCATACTAGAAGAGGATGTGGGACTCAGAATCCTAGAGTGTCAGATATAATTGAGTCTAGTCTCCTCGTTTTACAGATGGGAAAAACAAAGCCTTAGAAAGGACCACAACTTTTTCCAGGATATCAGAAATGAGGAGCACCCGTTGCCACTCCTCCTGAATCCATGGCAGGCATTGCAAATCAATCACAGCACTCTTTCCATTAAACCCGATGCTACTTCAGGATCCTTCTCAACACAATGCTCCAGGCAGCTACCAACCAATTGACTGAAGTTGGAGGGTGAGACGAAGCTATTTGCATACCAACCCTAAATCCTAACCGTGGGCTTGTCCATTTGGCCAGAATTAGCAATGCTGGGACTCAGATGCAGGTTTTCTCACCCACTCTGCCTCTCCATTTATTCCTGAAACCAGCTTTTGTTGAGTAACCACCCTCTGCTCAGCTTTGTACTAGATTTAAAGATGAGTAAGCCCTGCTTACAGGCTCACAGACTGGTGGGGAAGAAAGTCAAAGGGAAAATAATTATGATCAGCACTCAGCCAGCAAACAAATGACGACCAATGAGTTCCAGTATAGGGTCGAAATACATTGGGCTTCCCTGGGGATGAATGACATCTGTGACCTAAGATGATGTGAGGTGTCATAGGAGGGGCCATTGACCCTGACAAATGGTAGCTTGCAATGCTGAGAAGGGGCAAAGATTGAACTTAGGAGGAATGGCTTAGGAGGTGGTAAGAGAAATTTCTAGGCTACTTTCCTCCAACTACATGCACTGGCAGGCCCCTATTGAATGCACCCATCATACCCTGCACTCCTTCACTCAGGACCTCATCGTGTTGCTCATTACTTAACACAGTCAGTCTTCCCCAGCTAGACCAGAAGCCCTGATAGGGCAAGGACTGGGTGTCTTTTGTTACCAGCTGGGACTTGAACCCAGTCCTGATACAGTGACTGCCTGGCTTATAGTAGGTACTCAAAAAATCTTGGATGGATAGATGGATGGATGGATGGATGGATGGGTGGATGGTCAGTCATGCAGCCTCTCTAAGCCTGTTTTCTCCTCTGCAAAACGGGAAATGGTGCCAACCTTATCAGGATGTTGTAGCGACTAAATAAGATGATGTGGCTAAAAGCCCTAGAACAGTGCCTGGCATTCAAAAAATATTTATTGAAGGAATAATGATGACTGTTTAAGCACAAGTGCAAAGACACTCTCGACAGATAGCTCCTGACAAGTGCATTTTGCATCCTCTCTGCCAGGGTGCTTAAAAGAGGAGGGAGCCTGGGACATGATTGTTAGAAACAAAACCCAGCAGTTCCCGTCAGGACAGTAAGAGCTCGCTTGGGAAATCCTACACGTCCTTAAGAACGTGGAAGGACACAGCTAAGCATTAACTCTGTGCAGACTCACCTTTCTAAGCACTTTATACATATTAACTCATTTACCCCCGACAGTGACCTTGGTGGTAGGCGTTGTTATTACCCCCATTTGTCATCTGGGGAAACCAAGCTACAGAGAGGTGAAGTAAGTTGCCCAAGGTCACACAGCCAGGATGTGGTCCGACTCCCAAGGCCACTCTGTTAACCACTTGAGAAGCTCCCAGTCCAGTGGAAGAGACAGAGCTGTACTACTGGGTAGCAGTTACCAAGGGCAGGGACTGTATCTGACAACTTTCTGTCCCGGCGAGGTGCCTGCCACATAGCAGGTTCTCAATCAGTGTCTGTGGAATGAATAAGTGAATAAACAAACAAATGAATGAATGAAACTTAGAGCAATGTGCCAGGCTCTAATCATGGCATTAGTAGACAAATGGCAGGGGTTAGTGCCTAAATCACCTGAGTGACCGTGTCATTTCTCAGTGGATGTCATGGTCAGTTTTAAAGCTCACCTAAGACATGCGCTTTGCTGTCCATTCCTGTCTGTCACTACCCACTAATGGCCTTGTCGGTTATCCCTCCGATCTTAACCAGAGCCCTGTGCTGTCACTTCTGTCCTTGTAGAGCAGGAGGGAATCCGGGTGGCAGAGAGGGCCTGGTGCCAAGGAGACCATGCTCGACTCAAAGCTGGAAATGGAGACTTTGGCCCAGGCATCTGTTTGGCCCTGGGCAGTCACATCCTTCTCTGAGCCTCGCTTTCCTCATCGGCACGAGGGGGATAATAATCACACCCCATCACGGGCTGTTGTGAGGTGCACCCATGGCCACGCTTAGGAAACAGAAGCAGGTTGTTCTGGAAAGTTGCGATTCACAGGCTGATTTCAGGAGCAGGTGTGTCAGTCTTGAAGGTGGGAGCAGCAGGAGACCATGGGAGATACGAACAGCAGCCCGGTGCCCTGTCGGCCCCACAGTCCACCTCCCCCTACCGGACAGGGTGCCTGAACTGTCCGCATTTGATGAACTCCCGGGATGAAGGCCTGGTGTCTTCCAGGAGGGAGCCTGCTTTGGTGCACGCAGGTGCAGTGTACATTTTGACTCCCTGGCAAAGACGCATCCTTGGCCTCTCCCAGCGTGAGCTGAGTTCAGAGGGAACAAGACGCAGCTGGGGCAGAGGGCAGATGCCAGGAGCTGGGCAAGATCCGAGACCCTGAGCAAGGGTCCTACGGGGCCTTGGGGCAGCTCGGGGAGCCACGTGCCTGGGGCTGGGTGAGGGCAACAGGAGGACCCTAAAAATGGAGCAGGGAGCTGCCCGGAGCAGCTTTCTTCCCTTTCAACTTTCTGCCAAAGAGCAGCATGGCCACAGGCTCCACACGGCCCAGAGAGGAGGTGCTGCCAGCCCCCCGGGCACCTGTCCCAAAAGCCTAATTACGGGCTATCAATGGGCAGTCAGCTCGCTGATTGAGAGTCCTTGGGGAGAAGGCGCTGCTGAAACAGTGAAATACTCGGAAGGAAACACTGTTACTCCTTCGCAGAAGCAGAAGGCTCTCACCCTTCATGTTCATGCAGGGCTCTACGGGGCCCAGAAGAAACTGCTGGCAGGTCCTCATTAAATCCAACCTCCTCTCTCCACCCTCACTGTCACCGCCCTGTCCAGCCACCATCACGTCTGCCTGTTCAAATCACAGGCCATTTCACAGCCCTGCCGAACACCCTCCATGGGTTTCCCAACTCCTTTCTGTGTCCATGGGCCTGAGGCTCAGTCTCCCACTCTTTTCCCCCTGTTCACACCTCTCCGGCCACAAGGGCCTCTGCACTCACTCCTCAGACACACTAGGCTTCTTTATTCACTCCTGAGGAAGGGCCTTTGCACATGCTATTCCCTCTGCCCGGAATCCCCTTCCCTATGCTCTCCCCATAACCAACTCCTTCATGTCCTTCAGGTCTCAGCTCACATGTCACCTCCTCAGAGAAGCCCTCCCTGACCACCCCAGCTAGAGTTGTCCCCCCACTCAGCACCCTCCAGCACATCACCCTGTACTTATTTGATACCTGTTCATTATTCATATTCCTCATCTGATTGTAAGCTCTACAAGTAGGGACCTAGTTTGTCTTGTTTGCTGCTGTGTCCCCAGCAGCTAGAACAATGCCTGGCACATAGTAGGGCTTCGTGTCTGTTGAATGAATGATCCCTACTAGGAGGGATCTGTAATGCAAGCAACATTTCTAAGGTCATGCAGAGAGCAGGAAGCAGAGACCCAGGTCTGTCTAAGTCCCCACTGTGACGTCTGTGTTATTAAAACAGGGGTTATAATCCTTGTTTTACATACAAGAGAACAGAGACTCAGAGAGGCGTGCTTCTGTGCCTCAGCCAGGAAGAGTTGGGGCTGGGATTTGAACCCAGAGTGCTGCTTTCTCTACAGGGACAGGGCTGACAGGGGGCCTGGGCAGCTGGGAGGCTGGCCAGGCCAGGCAGCGGTCTGTAATGCAAGGGACTTTAGGGATGGACAGAGGCTGTTTGGTTTGGCAGCAGGGTCCAGGGTGCAGGGCACACCCCCAGACAGAGGAGACCACAGTAATAATAATATCTAATATTTATTGAGCACTTACTGCACATGTGGCAGTGTTCTAAGTGCTTTATGTATATTAACCATCGTTTCAACAACCTTAGGAGGGAGGTAGCATTATTATACCCATTTTGCAGATGACAGAACTAACCACAGAGATGTTATGTGACTTATCCGAGGTCACCCAGCTAGAAGTGGTCCATCTGGGTTAAGCTCGGGAGCTAACCACTACACTGTACTGCCTCTCTGAGAAGACAAAGCCGGGCAGGGCTTCAGAGCCCTCAGGTTCAGGAAGGGGCTCCAAGCCCAGCAGAGTAAACGAAGCCTGCAGCCTGGGGCCACCGGATTCTGATCCTCGGGACCGTGACTGATCCCAGGCCCTTGGGACTCTAAGTCTGGTCAGATCTGAAGTCTGAGTCCAACCTCGGTGCAAGATGCCCAGGCCCTGGAGCCAGGCATCGGGGGTGAGGTGGATCCCAGCTCTGCGATCCCCCTGCTGCGTGCTCTGGGACAGGACAATCGACCACTCTGAGCCTCACCTTCCTCAGCTGTGAAACAGGGCCAGGAGTTCATCAGGATGTTGTAATGGGAGGAGAGGAGATGACAGACATGAGCCAGGCTCCACCCAGCCTGGAGCCCGACCCCTTGATGAGCTAGCAGTGGGTGAGGGAAAGCACATGGCTTCCATCTCAGTTTAAATCCCTGCTCTGCCACTCACTGAATCAGTGATGTTTGGCAAGAGACTTACCCCTCTGCCTTATCCCCTGTAAATGAGGATAATTATAGTATAACTTGAGATTATATAAATTAATCCACATAAGGCACTTAAAATAGTACCTGGCCCAGAGTAAGCGCTAAGTGTGAGCTGTTATTTATCAGAAGATACAGATGTTAAAATAGTAGTTCTGGCCTCTCTTGTAACCAAGGAGACTCTCTCCAACTGGGTTGCCTTGAGGTCAGACAAAGTAAGTTAGGAAGCTATGCTCTCAAACCCTCACTTGGTGACAGCGTGGGCTTTCTCTGCAGGCTGCCCTTCCCGAGAAGTTGCCTCCCCTCTCTTCATCTCTAGTTTTCTCCAGGATTAGAGTCCTTCCCTCTGGGTGCTAGAACTAAGTGCTTGTCAAGTTTATGAGCTTTCAGAGCTGCTTTTAGTGACAACCAGGCCTCCCCATTTTTATAAGGACTGAGATAAGAGGAGAGTTTATGAGATTAGAGGGTTGTCGTCATCCTCTGCTTTGATGTCTGTCTCTCTCTCGGTTTCCTTCTCTTTTACAAAACCAAAGCACAAGCTGGGAACAGCAGCTCCAGGCCCCATAAACACACTGTTCAAATAAAGGAGACATTTAGAGGAAGGTCGAAGTGCCGTTTAAAGGTGTTCACTCTAAAATGACCGTGTCTGGGCAATTTGTCATGAAGTATACCGGCTGCTAGCCAAAGATCACTTGTTCTGCAAATCTTAATGTTGGCTCATAATTTTCAACTTTTGACCCGTTAAAATTGAAAAGGTGTGGGATTTTTGTAAGCTTTTGGGATAGGAGTGTTTTAAAGTAACTTTTAAGGAAGCCGTCTATCTTTGGGAAGGTTTGGGATCAGTTAGACTTGAAGGGCCCTAGTGAACAGGTTAGTATCCCCAGGTCCCTGCTCTGCCATGGGGGACTTTATGATCCAGGAATGTTCCAGTCCAGGGACTGAGCAGGCTTCTTCCTGATTCTCTGTGGGTTCACAGGCTGTCAAGCCGTAGGCAGAACTACTTGATCTGCATGCAGTGGGCACGGGGCATGGGTGGTAGGCTCACTGCTGTCCGCCCCTGCCTGCCTGTCCAATTTCATATCCTTTACCCCTGCACTCACAGGCTCAGGGTTCCAGCTGCAGGTCTCATATCTCCACACCTTTGCATGGGCTATTCCCTCTCTGCCCAGCATGCCCCTCTTTTCATTCTTTTGTCTTGTCCTTCTTTATCTTCCAAGACAGCTCAAGTGTATTACACCTCCAGGAAACAACAGTGTTAAGGTCCTCTCCTCTGGGCTCCCAGGCCCAGCACCTCCTCCCCCCGCCCCACGCGTCCCCTGGCACTGGTCACGCTGTTTGGAAACTGCCTATTTACTTGGACATCTTCCCCACCAGGCTGGGAGCCCATTGAATCTTGGGTTCCTGGGCCCAGCCCAGGTCCCAGCCTGGAAGAGGTGAGCCCATGAGATAGCTCGTCTTTGGACTCAGAGGTAGTGCTCCACTGCTCCCCTCCCAGCTCTGTTAGTGGCTGTGGGTGGATTAGTTAACCTCACAAAACCTTAACTGTCTTCTCTATAAATGGGAATGTCACTAGTACCTGCCTTATAGGATTGCTGTAAGAATTGTTGATGAATGTACACTCTACAGTATTAACTCTGAATTTTCCCTACAAGGTAAGTCCTACTGATAGACCCATTTTCCAGATGAGGACACTGAGGCACAAAGAAATTTAGGTAACCTGCCCAAAGTCAGTGGTAGAGCCAGGGTTCAAGGCCAGTTGGACCCTGACTCCAAAGCCTGTGCCCCTAACCACGGTGATGCACAGCCCCGCCCCCATAACGTCCATGAAGCCATCAGCCTGCCACATAATAGGTGCACAATAGATGGTATGAATGGTTGTTGTTAATAGCTCAGTTCATTTTTAATTATGGAAGAGGTGGAACTGGTTTCAGCAAAGGAGGAAAAGTTCAAGAACTAAGGAAAACAGAGATAAGATGGGTCAGAGTTGAGAAAGGGGAGTGGGTCAGCTGAGGCCAGAGCAGGAGGGCTGCAGTGCAAGGAGGCGAGGGCCTGGGCAGGAAGGTGGGAGGGAAGGACTGAGGGCACACGGTGACCATTTGAGCACTAGCACAGGACCACCACTGGCTTCCCTGCTTTTAGAGAATAAAAACCCAGACTCCATCAGTGACCACATACAGCCATTGTGACATAGCCCCAGGTCACCTTTCTTGTGTTGTGTCCCCACCTTTCTCCCACACAGCCCATGCTCCAGATACCCTGCCCTCCTCCTCACCCCTCCATGCCTTTGCACATACTGTTCATCTGCCTGGAAGGTCCTTCATCTCTTCTGGCCCTGACGGACTCCTACGCATCCTTTAATACCCAGTTCAACTGGCCCTTCCTCTGGAAAGTCTGCTTTGATATCCTAACTGATCATAATCACTCTCCCCTTCTAGACAGTGATCATCAAGGCCAGGGACTGTCTTATTCCACTCTGTGCCTAGTGCCCAACAGAGGGCTGGGCACAAGATCATTACTTAGAATGTTGGGCTTTTTTTACTGAATAAGTCTGTCCTTAATTGAGGGCAGGCCATGGTGAGACCACACACGTGATCTCAAATCCCCAGTATACAGGAGGGCTAGGACATGGAGGTAGAAGCTGAGCAAGGTTAAGGAGAGAACTCATTACTACCCAGAGATCCAGGCAAGGGAATGCTCCAGGCCAATTCAGGCTCCAGAACTCTGCTGTGTGCCTAGAAAATGCTGCCTGGAGAGTTTGAACCTGGGACTCTACTCCAAGCCCCACCAGCACCATCCAAAAGTGACTGCAGATAGAAAACCAGCTGGACGCCTGAGATATCCTGTCCACTATCACTCGATGGACCTCCTTAAAACGTGGAGCTCAAAACTGACCCTGCCTGAGCAGCAGGGAGGATGCTGGGCTGTCACTCTCCTTCTACTCTTATAGCCTAAGACCACATTGGCTTTTTCAGCAGCTTTTGGCTTATGGTCAACTCAAACCCCCAGATCTTTTTCACTGGGATGGCTGCCAAGCCACATCTTGTGCATTTGATTTATGGCTTGGGTTCGCTGAGGCTCACTCCTGCTCCCCAGAAGCCGACAGGAGAAGGGCAACGGTTTCTGTACCCCTAGGAGGGAGAGCGACTGCAGGCTCCCCAACCCAGGACCCTCAATGTGAATGTGGGCAAGCTCCCCTTCTCCCTGTTTGTGCTTCTTAATCCCTTCTCCTTGAGGCCCCAAACGCCGGGACCTCTTGAGTGGGGTTTTCATTAGCATCCAAGTCACAGGCCACCAGGGCTTGAGCAGAGCAGTCTTCTGGGTTACTGGGGGGAAGCAGTAGTTCTGGAAAGCACCCAGAAGGGCAGAGAGAGAGGGGCAGGTGTTGGAGGCCCAGGCTCCTGAACTGGGTGTCCATGTGTCCTGGGGAAGGCGGTTCATTGCTCTGAGCCTTATTTTCTCATCTGCAGAACAGGGGTGACATATCCTGACCTCATGGCATTCTTAGGACAAAAGTGCCCAGGCAGCAAGTGCCTTCGCAGACATAGTGGTGTCTGTCTGGGGTCAGAGACAGCTGGGGCCAAGCAAATGGTTGTCAGGCACCTGGTGATATCCTGCTCTTACCTCATTACATGGAGAGGAACCGAGGCCCTGAGCTTGTACCATCTTTGCAAATACTGTTCCCGCTCATTCTTCTCCTCAGGGATTGCCTTTTAAATGCTACCTTTCAGAAAGGCCTTTCCTGACCACACTCCCTAAGGTGACCCACTGTGGTCCTGCCTCAGCCCCCGCTGTCTCCTTCATGGCCATCGCAAATCGAGTAGAGTATTTGTGTTTGTCCACTGCTTCTTTCCCTCTGTTGCTCTCACTAGACCCTCAGCTCCATCAGGGCGGGGACTGCATCTTCCTCACTCACCACTGTCCCCTCCGGCCCCAGCACATGGTCGGGACACGGTGGAGCGTGGTCAGTGACCATCAGGGACTTCAAAGATGTTCCTTTGGACCCTGGCTGCAGACTCTGATTGTGTTCAGCAAGCTAGGGGATGCGTACAGAACCCAAAAGAGAAGCGCACGTATATTTCCCTCTGCCACGAACAAGGTCACTTCCCCTCCCGGGGCCTCAGTTTCCCCAGCTGTAAAATGAGAGACTGAACGAACTCCTTTCTCTCAAGTCCTTCAAGCTCTAAAAGACTCTTAAGTCGACACAGGAAGGGGGAGGAAATTACATTGAATTGTATTGCCTGTTGGGTTGAAAAAAACAACTTCTGCCAGGAAATCTCTCTTACTCTGTCACTTTCTCCACTGGCCTGGAAAACACAGCCCTGCACAGGCCCAGGCCTGCGAAGCCCACACCACAAAAGTTACAGGCCCCCTCCTGACCCGGGCCCGGGCAAAGGGGGCCCCTGAAAGGTGTATGGCAGCTGCTTCCCGGGGGGTCCTGGGGTTTGTTGCCTTAACCGAGCTCACAGAGCAGGTAAAAAATTCCAGACATGTGCTCCACTGACAGCTAATTGTGTCCTTTATTAATGACCATGGCTTTCTTGGGGCAGGTGGGAGGAGGGAGGAGCCCAGGGGGCTCCCTCAGGTGGAGCTGATGACCACGTTTCTGGATCCCACATAAGGGGAAGTGCTCCATGAGGTGACCCTGAAAATGCACGCCCCCCCCCAGCTGGAGAGGAGAGGGGGCTTTCCCAGGCTCCCCAAGCCCCAGTAGGGGCGGCTGGCGCCTACAAGATGATGCAGGAATTTTGGAATCTGGCGGCCCAGGTTCTAGGTCCTAAGCCAGCCTCTCAGAACACAACACCAAAGTCCAGTGGATGGCCTGAAGCAGGGATCCACAAGGGGGGCTATGGCCTGCAGGCAGCTTGGGAGATGCTCGCAGCTCCATCCGGCCGTCACCCCCCCTCATGGCATGAGGACCCAGCCTGACAGGCCCTTCCTCAGTGACCTACTACACCACCTGTCAATACAGCAGCCAGATGTGCCGGGGGACTCAGGCCTGCCCTGCCAGATGTGTCAAGCTCTCCGAACACATCCGGCTTCCCCTCGGGCACATCGTGATTACTATTTAACACTCGCTTTTCCAGCATGTGTGAGTCGTGAGGATTACAGGCTGGGAAGCTCCGCCATGTTGATCCAGCTTAAGGTCTGGGGGCCTGGAGCTCGTCAGTGGGGCTGTTTTCTCAAGGACCCAGTGAAGATCTTTACAAGTCCTGTTGCCGTGATAGCCTCGAGCTGGAGGGAGGGCCGTTGTGGAGCTTTATTTGTTCCCCATTTTCTCACTAGGATCCCATGTTAGCCTGGGGAGGAAGGTGGGGAGTACAACATTAACCCCAGTTATAGATGAGGGATATGAGGCTCAGAGAGGGATGTAGTGAAGAAGTAGCTCAGCTAGGACTTCAACCAGGCAAGGGAACCGCACATACAAAGGCCCTGAGGCTAGAGGAGGCCTGATATACTCCAGGACAGCCAGGAAGCTAGTGGGCTGCAGTGGGGTAGACAAGAGGGAGGCTTCTGGGAGGTGAGTTCAGAGAGGTAAAGGAGATACAATGACAACAAAAAGAATAAAATGCCTAGGGATAGATTTAACCAGAGAGGTAAAGGGGGGCTTTGTAGGCTATTGTTTTTTACTCCAGGTGAGGTGGGAGCTGTGGAAGGGCTTGGAGCAGAGGAGCAACACACCACTGATTCCTGTTCTCCAGGATCCCTCTGGCTGGTGTTTTGAGAGCAGGCTGCAGCCAGGGGAGAGTGGGGAGGTGGGAGGGCAAGGGCGAAAGCCAGGAAACCAGTCGGGAGGCTACTGCAGTGAGCTGACAGCTACTGCTCCTCTGCCCCTCTTTCTTCCCTTCCAGTCTGGGTATCAGGATTCCTGGGCTGCAGCCGCAGCTCCATCAGCCACTAACTTGCTGTGTGACCTTAGGCAAGTCACTGTCCCTGTCTGGGTCATGTATTCTGTAGTCATAAAATGAGGAGCTTGGACCAGAAGATCGTGAAGGTCCTTCTGACTCCCAGTGACCCAGACCCCACCTGCCTCTCCAGGCTTATCTCCCACCTCTCCCAGACTTGAACTTCATGCTTCAGCGACCCTGAACTATTTGTAGCTACACACACACACACACACACACACACACGCACCATACTACTTCAGGCCTCTGTGCCTTTGCACTGGCTGTCCCCTCTGCCTGCAGTGCCCTCTCCCACCGGCCACCCTGACTGTGGAGAGCCTGTGTTCTTCAGCAGCTCTCAAGCTCGCTGGCATCTCCTGCACAGCCTCTCCCTGACCCACCCCCGACACACACCCCCCACTCACCCCACCCCGCTTCCTCAGTGTTCCAGGGCACTTCCACAGGCCACGCTGTTCTTTAAGAGACAGTTGATGAAGTGGATGTGGACTCGGAACTGGCTTCAAATCCCAGCTGCATCTCTGGAGTTGCCTAATGTTTGTGAGCCTCTGTTTCCTCTGATAATTATACTTCCTACTCCCAGGGTCAAGGTGAGGATGCAGTAAAATTGCAAAGCATGTACGTAACCCAGCGCCTGGCACATGGTAACTGTCTGGAATCTGGGAAGCCAGATTCCAGCTGAAGAGAAAGGGCCGTCACGTGAACAGGGGTGGCGGCAGGGGGGTGGGCGTACCCTGGACAGTGTGGCCCCAGATCCCTGGAATAGCCCTGGTCAGGAGCCCAGGACGGCCTCCAGTGGCCCCAAGACCTGAGGGCATTCCTATCCCCCTCTCCGGTCACCAGCCTCTCCCTGCGCTCACCTCCTCCATCAGGGTCTGGTCAAAGCTGCCTGCCAGCAGCGCACCACACTTAGAAATGTCCTTAATTGCTTCACCATAGTGGGGAGTCACCCTGCAGGCAGATAATTAAAAAGTTCAGAGCTTGATTAATTGGGAGGAAATTGGAGGAATGGGGCTGCCTGCTGGGCGGGCGGGAGCTCTCAGCCCCCACCGTGAGGATGGCAGGAAGGGAGGTGGGCCAGAGCCGGGACTGGGGGCCTGACGTAGTATCCAGGGGCTGGCAAGCCGGGAGTAAATCGCCCTTAACCCACCGTCATGGCCGTGGGGTTCAGGGTCTGGCTCCCACAGGTGTCTGTGAGCTCGCCCCTCCACACCTTGGGGCCTTCTAGCCTGCTGCCGAATGAGGTGTTATAGAGGGCCCGCTCTGTGCCAGGCAGTGAACAGGACAGGCACGGGGGCTGCCCTCATGGAGCTCACACTTGGGCAGGTGGGATAGCGGGAGGTGGGGAGACAGACGTTAACCAAATGCCAAGAAGGACGAAGGGAGAATGCCTTGAGAGCCCGCTACTGGGGGCCCCGGATGAGCCCTGGAGCCTCTGACATGGTCCAGAGGCCTAGAACACAGTCTCCAGTCCGCACACAAGCTGGGTGACCTTAAGCACAAGATTCCACCTTTCTCAGACTCAGTCAGTCAGTCAACAAACACTTCCTGAGACCCCCTGTCCATCACCTCTCAGCCAGACCCGGGGGCTGAGAGGTGCCAGACACTATGGGCACCCATTGCCACCGGGCTCACGGCCTTGTGCGGGGGCAGACAGTCACACGTGTATAGTCACTCAGGAGCAGAGGCGAGGGGCTTCAGGAGCACAGAAGAGACGCCCTAAACCCAGCCCTGGTGAGGGTGGCATCCCAGGAGAAGGACCCAAAGGAGCTGGAGCTGAGATGTGAAGGGCGAAGAGGAGTTAGCCAGGCTGGAGCTGGGACCGCGTAGCAGGCAGAGGTGACACCGAGCACAGTCTGTTGGGGAGCCGGAAGCTGCCTCCTGTGACCCGAGCCCAGGGCACGGCTGGGAGGCTGTGGGAGCTGAGGCCGGCGAGGTGGACCGTGGCGGGGAGGCTGAAGCGGGCGGGACGCGCCACAGGCACAAGGGAGCCACTGAAGGGTCTTGAGCAGGGAGAGGACTTAGCAGACGGCCGTGTGGAGGCTGGCCTGGGGGAAGCCCTGGGTTCCCCTCTCAGGCAAAGAGGAGGCGTGTTAACACAGCTCCTGCCGCTGCCTTCTGACTTCTGTCGTCCTGCCAGCTGCTGGCAGGGATCCACAGAGCCCGGGTCCCAGTGGGGGCAAGTGGGGGGAGCCTGGGCATGTGGGGGAGGGGGACAGGATGACTGACATCCCCTGGGTGGTCCCAGTAGGAGCTGCCACAGCAGGGGGATGACCCTGAGGCACTTCCTGGACTTAACCTGGAAGGGCTGGTCAGGGAGGGGCCCCCTTCATCAAGCTGGAACATTGAGGGCCTCGGAGGCAATGTGAGAGCGTGGACTGTGGGGACACAGGCTCTGCCCCTATGTCTCTGAGTGACTTTGGACGAGGCACTTCCTTTCTGTGAGCCTCAGTTTCCTAATCTCTAAAATGGGGATAACACCTCCTACTGCACAGGGTGATCGTGAGGACTGATGAGGTTATGGGCTCTGGAAGCTCCTGGCCCAGCACCAGCAGGCACATGTAGACACACAGTGATCAGAAGCTCCTCTTTCCAGCCCAGGAGCTTGTCGCCTGCTTCCAGTGTGGCTTTGCCCCTGGCACAGATTAGCACCCCTGCCCAGCCTAGCTCGGGGGCACTGACTCCACTGGCTTAACTTCGGCAGCAAAAGCAGGAAGCGTGCAAAATGCAAAAGACACTTTGCATGAGGGAGACCCCAAAACCCCACCCACCCAGCCACAAGAACACCACAAGCTCAGCCCTGACAAACGCTCAGCATAAGCCCCTGAAAATACACAAATCAGTTCTTCCACAGCTCAAAGAGAGTGCAGGGCCCAGGGTTGGGTGCCTGAGCCTGTCCACAGCCAGAGTCCCAAGGCTGCAAGAGGCCACAGAGATGGTCCCAGCCACACCCAAAGTAGGCAGGAAGTGGCCTGGAGAGCAAGGGGCTGAGGGGGCAGCCGAGCCCTGGCCTCCCCCCTCTGGGCCTAGGACTCTTTTCTCTGTCCAAACTCCTTTCCCCGACCCACATCCAGAACCACCTGGAGATCCCAAGGCAGGAAAGTAAGCCAGCTGCCCTTCAAACCTGGCACTGCTGAGCCCAGGATCACTCCCTGTCCCCTCTGCCCACAGTGGCCACCAGTCAGCCCTGGTTGAAGACAGGTATGCCAGCCTCTTGCTCAGTTGTAGCCTCTAACAGGCAGGGCCTGGGCCTTTTGTCTGCATCACTCAGTGCCTAGTACACAATAGGGGCTTAATAAGCACCTCTTGAATAAATTCATAATTCACCATCTCCCCAACTGTACCCACACTCCTGAGGGCAGGGACTACTTCTTCTTTGTCTCTCTATCCCCAGGTCTTAGCACAGAGCAAGTGGTGGGCCAAGAAAGAATGTATATAATAAAAGCAAACACTTGCATAGCCCTTGATATGAACCAGGCAGGCTGGTTGCAAGGCTATTGCAAGTGCCTTCTCTGAATTAACTCGTGTAATCTTCCCAGCAAATATAAGAGCAGTGTCATCATTCCCCCCATTATATAGACAAGGAAGCCAAGGCACAGAGAGTTAGGTGACTTACCCATAGTCACACTGTTAGCAAGAGGCAGGCTTGGGATTCCGCCCTGGCAGCCAGCTCCACAGTTCATGCCCAGGTTCAATTTCACCAAGTTCTCAGGAGTGGGCACTAGACTGTGGTGAGCCTGCCTCTACTCAGAGCCGCAGACAGAGCCCTCTGGTCTACAGGACCCCCCAGGAAATAGAGAAACTCCTTGCCCACCCCGGAGGCCTGGCACACTGGGCCTGACAGCATCTGAGTCCACTGTGGCACCAGTCATTCTGGGGATTAATCCGGAGTCTCTGGGAGGCGAAGGGGGAGCACAGCCGCACGCCAGCCAAGGAGGCTCCGAGGATCACCCGGTGCCAATTAGCAGCCCCGCCGTGCCAGGCCCAGATGGAGCCCTGCCTCGGCCTGACTCATGGCTCATTCGGTCAATTATCACCTATCCCCGGAGCCCAGGGGGGAAGGCCAGGAGAAAATCTGTTTCCCCATAATCCTCTCTCCTCCTCCCGGCCGACTGCCATCCCTGCCTTCGGTTGCCTGGCTAAGGGCTCTGGGCGTCTGCAGAAGGCAGCTGCTGGTTGGCTGCTTTGGCTCCGAGCCCTGGGTTTGGGGCCCAGGCTTTGGCTCTACCTTGCTGAGTGACCCCAGCAAGCCCTGTCCCCTAAGTAGCCCTGACAAGATGGTCTCCACTTGTGTCTCCACTCAGCAACTTGATAATTTTGTGTCCTGGAACCACAAATACCTGGAGTCAAACCTCAATTCTGCCATTTAGTAGCTGCGTGACCTTGGGGCATTCACTTCACCCCCTCTGAGCCTCACTTTCATCATCTGTAAAATGGGGGTGATAATGGTACCTAATTCCGTGGGTGGTCATGTGGATTTAGTGAGAGAACCCATGTAAATCACTTGCACTGGGCTTGGCACCCGGAAAGCACATAATAAGTGGGAATTTTTATTGTCCTTGCATGCTGGGTGAGTAATAATACCTAACATTTATATAGCGCTTGCTGTATGTTCTAAGCACTTTATGTATGTTAACTTATCAAACCCACAGCTCCTGCCCTCAAGTTGCTCACTTTCCAGTTAGGAAGACAAACCTGCCTTCATTCGGCAAACTGAATTAACTGAGCACCTACTATGTGCCATACCCTGTACTAGGTGCTCGGGGTGTAGCGATTAAAGCCCCAGCCCCTACTTAAACCAGGGTTCACCAACTAGTGGGTGGTTACATATGGGTGAGGTCTAGTGGTGGGATGGGCTGTTTTTTGCTGGCTTGGCTCACAAGAGCTGACTCTGGGCATTTCTTCCCAAATCAGTGTTCAGTTATCTCAGATTGGTAGCTTGAAATTTGCCCTGATGGGAGCATTTTCACCATAGAAATTGGCAAACACAACAAATCAGGGCTTTCCCCCCACCCCACCCCCACCCCAGCCATTTACCAGCACACAGACGTCCATGGAGTCTGAGTTGTGTGCTGTACAGAGTGGAGGGCAGGCCTCCCAGAGGTGCACATGTCAGATTCACCAATCCAGCAGGGCAGGAGGAAGGGAGAGAAGGACATTCAGGCACAGAGAACAGTGCGTGTGCAGCCAGGGCATCCAGAGAACTGCCAACAGAAGAGAGAGGTGACAGATGGGGCTGAGAAGCATTCAGGAGGGTTGTCTGGGACTGAGGGCGTTTCTGGGATGCAGAACTTCCAGTTTGAAAACTGGGGACAACTTGGTCACCCTGGTGGACAGGCTCACGGGAGGACCCGTGGGGAGAACATTGAGAGGTGGAGAGGGATCTGAGCGTCAATGCAGCCTGGTGAAATTGACATGATAACAGCGGTAACAACCTGGCATTTACTTGGCCAAGTATTTTCTACCCCACTTTCTCATCTGATTCTCACAAAACCCTGTAAGGGGTATATTCGTTCACTCAGCAAATATATATTGAGCACCTGCTATGTTCCCACTACTCTGCCAGGAGCTAGGGAACCAATGAGAACCAGACAGACCCGGTTCTTCTTTTCCTCTCCAGGTACTTCCAGCGCAGGGTGAAGACAGATGGCACACAAGACAGATGTAATTGTTTTCTAATACAATTACAAATTGTGATGAGGCTCAACGAAGGAAACAGAGACTAAGACTGAGGGGAGTGGCAGGAAGGGGCAGGAAGACCCCAGAGCCACCCTTGCAGGGCTAGGTGTGTGCATTCATTCTAAGTAGGTGGGGAGCCCCTGGTGAGTTTGAGCTCTGATTCATTCTCATCAGATCAGTCCAGCCACTGCAGAGGATTGGCTGGGAGGCAGAGGTGGAGCAGGAGACCCATGCAGAGGCTCTCACTGCATCTCCACCACGCAGGTGTCATCAGCTACCTTCCCAGAGGAGGAGACTGAGTCTCAGAGAGGGCAGGAGACCTGTCTGAGCCCACACACCTGTCAGCGGTGCAGCCACCCAAGTCTGTGACTTCAGCTCTCATTGTTTTCTTACCACTTCCGTACAGGAGACTCAGGTGTAGGCAGGACGGGGTGCCTTCCCAGCTGAGAAGCTAGGAGCAGCGTGACCCCTGGGCCCCTTGGCAACATGGACGGGGGAGCTGCCCCGAACCCCTCTTTGTGGGAGAAGAAGTGGCTGATGGGAGCTGAGGCCCTGGCACACCCTCGTCACTCAGTACACCTGGGATCAGAATCCGCCTCTGCTGCTAAAGAGCCATGTGTGTGTCTGCTCCTCTCTGGACCTCAGTTGCCTCAAATGTCAAACAAGGTAGCTGACCTGGATACTCCCAGCTCCCCACTACACCCATCCATCACTCACTAGGTACCTGACATCATGTTCACGGTTTACAGTCCAGCCAGATAATTCCAGATTTGTAAGTAATTAAAATGGGCACCTCAACCCTTTGTGGGGGCTGAGGGAAGACTTCCTGGAAGGGCGTGTACCTTCACTGTCTTAAAGGGGTCTAGGAATTTGCCTGATGACAAAGGGAGGTCATTCCAGGTAATCAGGGCAGGAGAGACACAGGCCGGAGGTGTGTGTGTGAGCCTGGGGGGCACCGTATGTGGTTGACTGTGGAGCATCAGTCACAAGGCTTGGGGTGGTGGGCACTGAGAGGGGGCAGGTGCCAGCCTTGGGGTCCTGAGTACCCTGAGGAATTTAGGGAGCTCTTGTGGATTTTTCTTAAGTAGGAGTTTTATTGTGATATAACTCACATACCATACAATTCACCTATTTAAATTGTACAATTAAGTGATTTTTAGTATTTTCACAGAATTGTGTAACCATCACCACAGTCAACTTTAGAACATTTTCATCACCTCAGAAAGAAACCCCATACCCGTTAGCAGTCAGTCCCCATTCTCTGCTCTCCCCAGCCCCTGGCAACCACTAATCTACTTTCTGTCTCTATAGATGTGCCTAGTCTAGACATTTTCATATAAATGGAAGCGTACACTATGTGGCCTTTGTGTCTGGCTTCTTTCATGAAGCGCAGTGTTTTCAAGGTTCATCCATGTTGTAGCATGTATCAGTACTCCATTCCTTTTTATGACCGAATAATATTCCATTGTATACCATTGTGGATTTTTAAATGACACAGAAAGGTTTGTACTTTAGAAAGCTGGCCCCGGAGGGTGGGCGGGAGGAGGCCAGATGGCCATGAGAGGCTGAGGAGTGGGTGGGAGGAGCTTTCTGGATGCCCACAGGGGTGGGAGGGCCGCAAAGAAGAGCCAGGACTGGGCCCTGCTGAGGAGGAAAGACCTGGTAATTGATTTGCTGCAGGGGGTAAGGGGAAGGATGAGGCACCCGGGGTTCCTGGTGACCAGGTGGAAAGCGACACCACTTCTCAAGACAGAAGAGCGGGTTTTATGAAGCACAAAGATACAAAAGATACAGAAAGCATAGAATGCCCAGTGGGAGGGCCGAGGGGTGGCCGGGCAGTACACCTAGTGGAAAGGCTTCTGGAAGAGGCAGCCTGGGGAGTCAAAGAGGGGCCAAAACATGGCGATGGGAGAGGACAGCCGGGAAGGTGGTCCAGATGGAGGGGCTGGCACAGCGCGGAGGGGAGACTGGGCAGCCGCCCACCAGCCAGGCCCGCGGAACCGCCAGCAGATGGAAGAGGCATGCTAAGCTGGGCAGGCTCTCGCCCGAGAGGGAGCCAGGAGGATCCCAGTCTTGGGACCAGAACCTTCTGGCATCTATCAGGGTAGTCCTAGACCCTCACAGGATCCCTGTGTCCCCATTCTACAGCAGAAGAAACTGAGGCTCAGAGAGGTCAACCGCTCAACTAGAGCCAGGGCTGCAGCCTGCGTGTCTTAACTAGACAGTGCCGAGATGGTGGGCTGCCGCTTCGTCCAGCCAGCAGGGAGAGGTTGGTGCCTAAGAGGGAGGGCAGGCAGGAGGACTCCGGGGCTCCAGGGCCAGCACGGCAGAGTGCAGAGAGCCCTGGACAGGCGCCCGGAGCAGAAGCTGCCAATCCCTGCCCGGCACTCATGGACTGTTGGCTCAGTGCAAGTCTCCTAAAGGCAGAAGAGTGTGGTGGTTAGGGAAGTGGCCTCTGCAGTCCGACCACCCGGGATCAAATCCCAGCTCTGCCACCGTAAGCCCACATCCTCGGAAAGTTGCTTCACCTCTATGCTTTCTTTCCCCCATCAGAAAATGAGGGTGACAACATTACCTCTGTCATAGGGCTGGGTGAGGCATCGATGAGTTACTATGGGTTAAGTCCTTAGAACAGTGCCAGCATTTAGTAAGTACTCAATAAATGTCCATTTCATATTTACACTCTGAGCCCTGGTTTCTGTACAATGGATGCCCGAGGCACTCACTGCCATCCTCTTCTTTGGTGTCACCATAGCCTGGTTGGTTGCATCAAAGTACTGTCTTTTCCTTGTCTGGCGGCTCCTTAAGGACTGGGCTGAAGCCGAGATCTTCTCCGAGATCCTGGCAGGGCCTGGTCAGGGTGGCATCAGCCAGGGCTAGGAAGGTTGCCACCTTCTGGAAACTCCCTCCAAAAGGCAGGCAAAGTAGGGCCCCAGGGGGGTGGGGGATTCTGTTTTCTAGCACCCCAGGGGGAACTGTCCTTGGCTTATTTACTGAGACTCCCCTGAGATTGTAACTGCAACCCCTCCCTGACCCTGGGCCAGGCACTGTTCATCACATACAGTCCTCATGGCTACTCTATGGGGTAGATGCTCTCTTACCGATGAGAAAACTGTAGCTCAGAGAGGTTGAACTACCTTTCTGAGGTCACCCAGCAGACTGGTACTTGAACCAGATACAGTTTAATAATGCCAGGAATTGTTTAGGCAGTTTTGCCTGAATGAACCAATGTAATCCTCATAACAACTCTAGGAGGTAGATACTATTGTCCCCACTTTACAGATGAGGAATCAACTTAAGTGACTTGCTCAAGGCCAGATGGCAGGCACAGATTGCTAGGATGGGATTTGCTAGACAGCCTGCACACTAACCACCATTCCTCACTGCCTTTCCACTTATGTGATCCCCAAAGCCCAAGCTCCTTCCACTTCAGCAGGCAGCTTCAGGAAGTATTTATGGAGCGCCTGCTCAGTGCCAGGGCTATGCTAGGCACAGGGGAAGGAGCTGTGGTTCAGACAAGGCTCTGATCCTGGGGGAGCCGAGGGCATGGCCAAGAGATCCCCTTGATGAATAATTATGGCAGGGGGGTAAAGTACCCTGAACTCAAGTCATGTAAGACCGAGGAGGGCAGCGTCTCTGAGGCTGGAGCTGGTTGAGGAGTTGGGAGGAGGGCGAGTTGCTAAGACTTGGACTTGCAAGATAAGCTTGAAGACTGGGCCTGGAAAAATGATTTAGGGAAATCTGTGTGAGCCATTTACATGAGGAAACTAACGCTCAGAGAGGTGGAGTTGCTTGCCAAAGGTCACACAGCACATGAACATGGAATGCAGTCCAGGTGAGAGCCCCTGGCCTGTGGACAATTCAGCCACATTTCATCCCAAGGAGGAACTTGTCCATTGGAAAGCTCTTCCCTGTCCACCTCTCTCTTACCCCTTGCTTGATCCCCCACCTGAGGCACCACAACAGAGCTGAGATTATGAACCCCAGTAAGCAGACGAAGGCCAAGAAAGGGGCAGGGCCTATACCCCAGGCCTCCTGATTCCCAACCCAGGGCCAGGAGGAAGGGAAGGGTGGATTTGCACATAGACCCAAACAGGAGTGGTCACCCTAAGCCCTGAGCTTTAGAGCCTGAATCCAAATCCTGAGCATCCCCCAGAGCAGGGAAGAAGGCCAAAGCCCATGGGAGAGCCCAGATTGCTGAATGCCCACCAAGTGTAAATACTGCCCTCCCCAGGCTGTCCCTGGTACTGCAAGCCCTCTTTATTTCAATAAATTGATCAAACACCTGCTATAATAACAGGTCCTATTCACTGGGCACCTGTACTTTGCAAGACCTCATGCCATGTGCCTTACACACTTATGCCAAATGCTCACAATAGCCTGCAGAAATGGGTCTTAACATCATAGTTTTACTAATAATGAAACCAAGTCTCAGAATGGTTAAGCCACTTGTCTGGGCCGCACAGCTAGAAAAAGGCCAAAGCAGCAGACCCAGGTCTGTCTGCTTCCAAAGCCAGCATTCTTTCCTGCTCTACCACATCACCTCTCTACATGCCCCGTGCTGTGCTAGGACTTTTTTTTACTGTAATCATCGCAATCATCTGGAACCCAGGAATCTAGTTACAAGAATCAGAGCCCAGCCAGCCATTAGTAAACAACAAGACTGGGCCATGGGCACTGCCCCAGACCTCTGCAGAGCCTTCAGACTAAGTCAGGATTGGTCCCAGAAGCTGTAGCACAGCCAACCTGGAGTAGATAAAGGATGATTGCTAGGGGCACCAGCTGAACCCATAGATAGCTTCAGAGACAGGAAACCAGGTAGCCTGAAACCTTCTGGGCGCAGCTAGTACTGCCATGTTGGGTCCTGGAGACCCCCAAGAGCTTCAGGAGGTGGGGTTCCCCATCAGTGACACTGTGTGGCTGCTCTGTGATCCTGTGTTGCCACTCCGTGATGCTGCACTGTCCTTCCAAGCCTTGTGGCCTGAGTCCTCATATGGTTTCCCCAGTGACTCTCCTTGTCTTCTCTCCAGGTTGCCCATCCGGAACCTTCAAGGCCAACCAAGGGGATGAGGCCTGTACCCACTGTCCCATCAACAGCCGGACCACTTCAGAAGGGGCCACCAACTGCGTCTGCCGCAATGGCTACTACAGAGCAGACCTGGACCCCCTGGACATGCCCTGCACAAGTACGTTTAGGGCCCCAGAAGGGCGACGCGCCTGACCGAGTCCCGAGACCACCTGCTGAAAAGCTCAGAGTGAGGGTTGGGTGGCTCTCCGGCTGTAGTTTCCTAAGTGAGGAGCAGCCAATTACCTGGTGGGAGGGGAAATGGAAAACTGGCTGGAAAGGACCATCCTGGGGTAGTCATGCTGCCAACACGCAGACACCACAGAGCTGGCATCTGGCTCCTTATCCCCTTCTGCTAAGTCACATGGAGTATGAAGTCAAGGTCTTGAGTCACAAAGGGACAGAGAATGGGAAGTTGGCAGAAGAAGAACCAACACAGGTGGTGTCTGTGGTAGAAAAGGCTTCCTAGTGTTCTTTCCTGGCAGCAGCTGCCTGAATCACTAGCCAAGATTCTCCAAGAACAGGGTGACTATGAGGGCAATGTCACAACTCTGTATCAGACAGGAATGGCAGTCAGCTGCAAGTAGCAGAGAGCTGACCCCAGTGGCTTAAACCATAAGGATTTATTCTCTCACATAATAGAAACCCAAAGATAGGCAGCCCTGGGGGTAGTGTGGTAAATCCATGAACTTCCCTGACACCCAGCACTCTCTTCTCTTCCATCCATAGCATGTGGTTTCTACCCTTCAGGTCACATCATAGTCCAACATTGCTGCTGAAGCTCCAGCCATCACACACATTCTCAGCAGCAGAAAGTATGACAGGGACAAAAGGACATGCTACAGCTGTCTCTTTTCTTTAAAAAAAAAGTCCTAACCAGCAATTTCTGTATATCAGTGGCCAGCACTTAATCACAAGAGGCTGGGAAATATAGTCTTTAGCTGGACGTAGTTGCCACCCTGAATAAAATTGGGTTATAAGGAAAAAGGGGAAATAGATATTGGGTGGATATAATCCCCAACACAAAAAGACTGTCCCTAGCAAGGAACACCAAGGAGGGTGGAGTCCAGGGAGAAAGGTTTAAGCAGATGTGTGTACCAGGATGCGAGTTATATTCTAGAAGCCTGTCTGTTGGGTGGAGAGGAGAAAGGATTTGGAGGAAACCTTTTGGGAGGCTTAGGCTGGAGCCAGGGCAGTGGGCACAGAGGGATCTCTTGGGGAACGTACCCCCAGAGCCCGCAGTGACCGACACCTCTCCCCCTCCCCAGCCATCCCCTCCGCACCCCAGGCCGTGATCTCCAGTGTCAACGAGACCTCACTTATGCTAGAGTGGAGCCCGCCCCGGGACTCAGGAGGCCGTGAGGATCTTGTCTACAACATCATCTGCAAGAGCTGTGGCTCGGGCCGGGGCGCCTGCACCCGCTGTGGGGACAATGTGCAGTACGCACCCCGCCAGCTGGGCCTGACCGAGCCTCGCATTTACATCAGTGACCTGCTGGCCCACACCCAGTACACCTTTGAGATCCAGGCCGTGAATGGCGTCACCGACCAGAGCCCTTTCTCACCGCAGTTCGCCTCTGTGAACATCACCACCAACCAGGCAGGTAAGCACTTCAAATGCAAGCGCCCGGGGCAGCTCCGCGCCATGCTGAGCCAGATGGGTATCCTGCCAGCCCTTGTTAAAGACTCCTTCACATCTGTGGAGTGGTTTCCTCTTTTCCAAGGCTGTCCGTGTGATCCAGCCACCTGGGAGAGTAAGTGTTGCCTCTCCACTGTAGTGGCATATATAATAATTGCAGGCATTTGTTGAGCATGTGTTATTGAAGGTGAGAGTAAAGCTGCTGTAACAAAAGGGCCCAGTGTTCAGTGGCTTAAAGAACACAGAAGTGCATTTCTCTCTCATGTAAGGGTCCAGGGGTGAGCAGTCCAGGTAAGCAGGGTAGCTCTGATCCACTTGGAGGTTCAGGGACCCGGGTTCCTTCTGTTTTGTCTCACCAGCCTCCATGCTCCTTGTCTGCTTGGTTGAAGCTGAGTTGCAGTTTTGTCTGCGCTCTAGACTGCAGGAAGGGAAGAGACAGCAATATGTTTTTTTTGTTTGTTTGTTTGTTTTAAGATTTGTTTTTTCGTTTGGGGTATAGAATAATTGAGTTCTATTTATTTATTTATTTATTTATTTATGGCTGTGTCAGGTCTTCGTTTCTGTGCGAGGGCTTTCTCTAGTTGTGGCAAGTGGGGGCCACTCTTCATCGCGGTGCGCGGGCCTCTCACTATCGCGGCCTCTCTTGTTGCGGAGCACAGGCTCCAGACGCGCAGGCTCAGTAGTTGTGGCTCACGGGCCCAGTTGCTCCGCGGCATGTGGGATCTTCCCAGACCAGGGCTCGAACCCGTGTCCCCTGCATTGGCAGGCAGATTCTCAACCACTGCGCCACCAGGGAAGCCCAGCAATATGTTTTAAACAAGGTAGGCAGAAGTGGCGCCCGTCGCTCCAGGGCATGGTCCGCTGGAAAGAACGTGGTCACGTGACCTCGCCGAGCCACAGAGGAGGTTGGGAGATGTAATCTCTCCCAGCCTAACTCAAACCTCCATCACAGCAGAAGGTGGGGAGACAGACTTCAGTGGACATCTAGCAGTTTCCACACGTGCTTCCTCTGAACCTTCAGCCCCCTCCAGTCTAACGCCACCAAAACTCCTCTCCCCAGGCTCATCTGTAATAATCCTTTCTGTGACCCCATGTGGCACCCGCATCATCTGCCCTCTTTCCTTTACAACAAAAAAAAGTTGCCAAACAATGCAGTCTCACTACCTCCCCCCATCCCCTCTTCACTCCACTGCACTCAGGCTTCCGGCCCTACCTCTCCACCAAAGCCACTATCCTCAGGGTCACCTGGGACCTCCAGATGGCCAGGTCCAGGAGACGCTTTCCAGCCTCATCCCCACCCAAGGGCCATGTGAGATTTTCAAGGACCTTATGGTTCCTGTGGTTCCTGCAGAAGACTCTGTGGTTGGCATTGTGAGTGTGCCCCCCAGTTATTCACTCAGCAACCTTTGCCAAGCCCCTGCTGTGAAGCGTGGTCTGGGCCCCATCTAAGTAGAGCCAAGGGAGGTCAGGCTCCAGGACAGAAAGTGAATGGGCTGCCCAGCTTATCTTTCTGATGCCAGGTGGGGCCCACACAGTAAGCACTCAGGGCATCCAGAGATGGAGGTCCAGGAAGGCTTCCTGGAGGGGGCAGGATTTGACCTGCAGTTTGAAAGACTAACAGAATTTTGAAGGGAATGATAGGAATAAATGGAATTTGAGAAGGAGGAAGGGCACGCGGAAGGACACGGAGGAGAAGGGGGAGCCAGCTCTGGCTAGTTGAGGAGTGCTTTCACACATGACCTCACTGCCACCCCCCGGCCTCCTGGAGTAGGAGGAACCTGTGTCCTCATTTCACAGATGACGCTCAGAGAAGTTGAGTCACTAAGCTAGGCAGGGTGCAAGGCAGGAATTGACTAGGTCTACAGACTCCAGCGCTCAGCACAGTCTACGGTGCATCCAAGGAACCATGGACTGTGGGTCTGGTGAGTGTGCGTGTGTGAGTGTGCACATTGGTGAGAATGTGTGGTGTGTCGTTGGATATGTCTGAGTGACCATGTGTTTGTGATTGCACATGACTGGCCATGTGGCTTCTCACATATACGTGCATTTGTGAGCATGGGTGTGTCTGAATCTGAGGGGCATGGAGGGGGCTGTGTCTGAGCTTGAGTTTGTATATCTGAAGGTGGCTCAGCCCGTCCGTGTGTTTGTGTGTGGGAAGGAGTGTGGTTTTGTTTGTCAGCGTTCGTGGTGCTGCTGGGCCGAGAGGGTGCAGTTACGAGCATGTGCTGCAGCACTTGCAGGCCCGTGGGTGCATTTAAGCCCCCCTCAGGTTGGGGTTGGGATGGAGCTGACTCAAGGAGGGCAATCTGAGAGAACCCTCCAAAGCCAGCAGCTGTTGGCAAACACACCTGGCAGATTATGAAGCCTTGGCTGTGAGTCTCTCCAGCTTGACAAAGCTCTGAGGGAGGGAAGCCAGGCTCCCAGTGGGGGTGGAGGCGAGGGAACTCTGTTCACCTGGGAGAAGCTAGAATTCCCCAGAGACCCTGGAGTTCTTTCCCTAGCTGTGGAGGCCTCCCCTGCATCCATTTGGGAGCCCTGAGTGTCAAACTGCCTACTTAACCAGCTCAGCTTATTAGCAGCAAAGGCTGCTGGGATGGACCCCTCCTGTCTGGAGCTGGAAGTTCCCAGAGAATAGAGAGATGAGGCAGAGTGGAAGCGAGGGCTCCCAGAGAGGAGGGTGCAGGGGGAGCCCTCAGGATTAAAAGGCAGAAGCAGTGAGGAACAAGCCCTGGGTTAGGAACAGGGGATCTGAGTTTGAATCCCAGTTTTGTCATTCATTTGTTATGTGACTTTAGTGTATTGGTCAGTTATTGCTGCAATGATGCTGCATAACAAAACCACCCCCAAGCCCAGTATTTTACAATAATAACATTTATTTTCTCACTCACTAGTCTCTGGGTCAGCTAGGGTTTAGCTAATCGGCACCAGGTCCTCTGAGCTCCAGAATGTGGGCTGGATTCAGTCTGTTCCATGTGTCTCCTCATTCTCCTTGGACTAGCAGCCCCCCAGGCTTATTTCTCTTGTGGTGAATGGTGTGAACACAAGTGGCCGAGCCAAGCCAGGCCACATAAACCCATGCCATTGCCTGTGGCACAGTCATCCACAGCGAACGCACCCTGCAGGGCTCCTTGGCAGAGAGTGTGGGTGTGTGATCCTGTTACAATAGAGGCAGAGCTGAGATCACCCATCCAACCTATCGCACTTGAGAAAAATCAGTTCCTCCCTCTGGGCCTCAATTTCCCCACCAAATTGTACGTCAGAACTGCATGAGAGCTTTTTCAGAACACAGGTCCCCTGCCCCCACCCCAGACCTACTGAATCAGAACCCCAGGAATAAGCCCTGGGAATCAGCATTTTTAACAAGTGGCTCAAGTGTTTCTTAGCCTCAGACAAATTTGGGAAAGTCAGGTCTAAGTGAGTCCAAGCCCCTGTAAGCCCTCAAAGCCCTGAGGCTTTCTGGGTCCTAACCACCCTTTCCCCCTCCTCTTTGTTCCAAGCCCCTTAACAAGCCCCCCTCTCTCATAGATGCCCAGAGCCCAGCTGGGGGCTGTGCAGCCACACACACCCTCACTGCACTATCCCCCTTTGCCAGAGGAGGACACAGAGGCCCAGAGAACTGGAGTCATTTATGCGAAGTCCTGCTACTAAGTGGGCTCAACTAGGATTTAAACCCAGGACCATGAAACTCCAAGTCTACACTGTAGAAAACACGGTTCCTGCCATTGAGATTTATGCCCTGGTTGGGAAGATAAGACATGGACAGAGTTTACATATTAGATGGCATAAATGAGGACCCAAGGAGGGGTCTGGGAGGTGAGGGAGATCACAGGCAGGAGAAATCATTTCCTCCTGGGGAATGGGAGAAAGGCATGCCATGGAAGTCTTCCTGAAGAGGAGGCATTTGAGCTTAGCTCTGAATAATAGAGAAGCTTCTAATAAGCAGAGATGGAATCATGCGGAGAAGAAGGTATCCTAGGAGAGGGAAGTACAAAAGGCAGACTGGAGGGAGAGTTCTCCTTTCTCTTCCTCCAAGGCACCAAGCTTCTCTGCCACAGGGTTTTTGCAAATGCTGCTCCTGCTGCTTGGAATGCTTTGCCCCATTTCCCCCTTCCTTTTGACCTAGCTCATCTTCATTGACCTTCCTGACCTGGTCACATGCCCCCAGCACCACGGCCCTCAAGTTCCCGTGGCTGAGATTTTAGCTTCACGTCTTTGATCATTTCATTCCTGTCTCCCCACCATCACCACTCATTGGTTCACAGTGAGTCTCCTTTCCCTCACTGTGGTTCTCCTGGAGCCTAGACAGGGGCACACCACAATGTATGCTTGGTGAGCCGTTGCCGAGGGGTCCAGAGAAGCATGGAGTGAGGTGGGGTGTGGAGAAATACGATGAGGCTGGAAAACAAGACTGGGGACTTGATTTCCAGACAAACGCATTCAGTGCTCGGTTTTAATCGGACCCTAAAATTCAATATATAAATATCTAGCTCATGGCCTTATAAGGAAAAAGTATTTCTTTTGGGCAAGTGCTGGGCCTTGTTCGCTATCCCTTGGCACTCACCAGGGCCAGAGCCGTCGTCTGACTTCATAAAGCCGTCACGCTGCCTTCGAACTATACTCCGCCACTCCAGAATGCCTTTCCGCCCGTGTTCACGAGTCCTCTCAGGGCCCCCCAGAGACAGGAGGCCAGGCTGGGCTGCGTATCCCCACTTGGAGGATAAGGAAACGGGATTGGGAGAGGTCAAGCACGTGCCCGGGCTCACTCAGCTGGGAAGGGGCAGACGCAGGGTTCAGTCTGGCTCTGCAGCGTCCACGGTCCCCGACACAAACAAACAAGACAACATAGAGATGGACGGGAGGGGGAGGGCGAGCCTCGGCGGCATCAGAGGATCAGAGGAGAGCCTCTCTGAGGAGGTGGCGTGTGAGCTGAGATCCGAATGACAAGGCGCAGGCAGCCATGCAGACCTAGGTGCGGGCAGCATTTCAGCAACGTGGGGCTTGTGCTAGGGGCCGTCCCCAGTACTCCGGGCCTCCCTCCAGGGCTGCAGCGGACACACTCTCACCCCAAGCAAGCCCTGAAGAGCTGCACCTCTGCCTGGCCCCAGGGGTGGAGGGAAGGGTCTGGGCTTTGGAATCAGGCAAACAAACCTGGCTCTGAATCAAGCCTAGCTGCTCACCGGCACTTAGCCCCGGACAAATCACTTAGCCTGTGTCCGATCGCATCCTCCTTATGGGCCTCCTTACCACCCCCTCTTTGCGGGATGCTGTGAGGCTTTGAGCTCATGTTCTCAAGGTACCTCACAGGCTGCCTGGGATGGCAGGCACTCAAAAAGCAGAGATCGTTCTGTATTCACTCGAATCATACAATAGCTCACATTTGGCAAGTGGTTTATTATTTTTGCCAGATACCAAGTCCTGAATGATGAATCTCCCCAACCTCAGTGGGTTCTATTATTCTCCTATCTTACAGGTAAGGAAAGCAAGGTGTTAAGAGTTAAATGACTTGCCCACCAGGCAAGTCGCTGGCAGAGCCTGAATAATTACATCACTGCATACTCAGGGCCCAGTGTTGGCTGGATCCAAGCCTTCTGCACAGGCAGGGCAAGCTGTGTACCTAGACCTGCCACACCACAGCCTGGCTGAGCAAATGCAGCCTTTGGCGCCACCCATACTGACTGACCAGTTAGGAAGATCCCCCATCATCATGTCCTAGGGGGTCGTGTGGGAAAAAAAGGCATCAGTGCTGAACTTGACAAACTCCGCCCTCATCCAGCACACCCCTTTCCAAGCTATGTGATCAGGCTGTCTAGGGAACCTTACTTCTCTGAGCCTTAGAATCCTCACCTTCAAAATGGGCATGTTTCCATCATCCCAGCTTTGCAAGACGGTTGCCAAGTTAGTAATAATGTGGGCAAAGCACCGGGCACAATAGATGGCAGCTAGACTTAAAAATGAAATCAGAAGGTGTGTTAGTTTCCTATTGCTACTACAACAAAATGCCACGAACTTAGCAACTTACAATGACACGCAGTTCTTATCTTACAGTTCCGTGGGTCACAAGTCTAGTCTGGATCTCATCAGGCTAAAATCAAGTGTCAGCAGGACTGTGTTCCCTGCTGGTGGCTCTAAGGGATGACCTGTTTCCTCGCTCACTGGGGTGTTTGCAGAATTCAACTCCATGTGTTTTTAGGATTGAGGTCTCCGATTCCTTGCCAGCTGTCAGCTGGGAGGTCCCCTAGCTCCCAGGGGCGTCTCTCCAGTCCTTGCACGAGGCCTCCCTGCATCTCAGAAGCAGCAACAGGGCGTCGAGTCCCCCTCCCGCTCCCGCTCTCTCGTCTGACTCTCATCTGGGAAAGATTCTCCTCTTTTAAGGACTCAAGTGATTAGAGTGGGTCTACCTGGATAATCCGGGATAATCTCCCATCTCAAGGGCCATAACCTTAATCACATCTGCAAAGTCTCTTTTGTCATGTAAGATAACGTATTCACAGATTCCGGGATTAGGTCGTGACATCTTTGGGGGCCGTTATTCTGCCTATCACATGCACACGTAAGTCAGAGTACATCAGCATTCATCCAGTGCAAACACCTCCTTTTATAGAGAGGAAAACTGAGGCCCAGAGAGGTTCCTAAGTGGCTGCCCAAGATCATACAGCAGGCCCTTGGCGGAGCTGGTCTCTAACACCCTCGCCAGGTGTCAGAGTCTCTGTCCGTGACACCACTCCACATGGCTTTCTCATGGAAAAATTTTTGACTTTCCAAAGCCCTTTCTGCCAGCCATGTTCTCCTCTGATCCTTTTGCCCTCCTGTGGAGCGGGCACACAGTGGCTGGTCTCTAGAACTGACATGATCATGTACTCACCTACTTCTCTCCCTGGGGGCGGAGAGGATCAGAGAGAGATAGGACAAGAGGGCCCCCAGTGAGGCCCATGCCTGGGGAAAGGAAGAGAGAGGGAGAGGGCAACGTCCCTCCCTGGGCTGAGCGCTCTAAATGCGTCGTCCTCTTTAATCCTCCCAAGCATGGAGGCACTGCCCGCCTAGACTATCAGCTAAGATTGGTTCAGCTTGCCTGTAACAGGCTGCCACAGTATGCTGTTTAGCAATCAACTGCAAAAGCAATGGCGTAAAAGCAAGAAGCACTTGTCTAGTTCGTGAGTCTCCTGGTTGGATGGGTCTTGGTGAGGAGCATTCATACGTTTGCGCTCCAGCTACTCAGGGTTGCTCAGCACCTCTTCTCTTTGGATTTTGTCAGGGCTCTATTGCATGTTTGGGGTTGAGTGCTGTGGGCTGGTCAGGAATGGCCCTGGTGGGGACAACTGGGGCAACAGCTCTGCTCCATGTATCTCATCCTCCAGCAGGTCGGCCTGGGCGTGTTCTCGTGGCCATGGCGGGGCACCTAGACAGCTGGCAGATACACGCGAGGGCTTTTTCAAGCCTCTGCTTATGTCGTATTTGCTTATATTCTATTGGCCGGAGCGAGTCACACGGCCAAGCCCAGAGCCAGGGTCAGAGGGGGATTACACAAATTACAGGGCAAAGGATATAGAGACAGAGAGGCAGGTAATACAACCAGTCTACCATAGTCGCTTAGACCAAATGGAGATTTATTTTTCTTATGTGTAAAGGATGTCAGAAGACAGGAATTAGGGCAACTCCATGGACTCAGTAGGGATCCATGCCCTGAGGGGGAACGAGGCACACAGAGGGAAGGCTACTTCCCCAGGTCTCAGCTGGTGAAGAGATTGGAAGCTCCCCCAGGGCTCGCTGGGGGCAGCAGGGCCCCTGACCACCTGCTCCCGCCACCGAGCAGGCCCTGCCTGGCCAGCCTCCCCTAACCTCTCGACCACAAGCCCCTTTTGTGCTTGCTCCCTGGGGCTCCATCTCCTTGCAGGGGTCACGGGGCGCCACTGATCCCATCCCCCTGCCGGTGTGCCTGGCTGGTAATTGAAAATACCAGAATTCCCTAAAGACCAACTTACAGGGAAACCTGACACCTCAGGGTGGGCGGCGGGCAGCAGGAGGGATGGGAGAACATCCAGCTGTTCCCTTTTCTCCGCCCGTTAATCCCCCTGGATTCCAGGAGAAAGGCCAGCCCTGCTTGGCCCTCACTGGCCCGCCTTGATCATCTTCCCAGCAAATGCCTCCTCCTTGCCACACCCAGGGTTACGGGGCTTATGGGATCAGAGCCTGAGTTAGCTGCCTGTAACCCAAGCCTGCCAGCTAAGCCCGCCAAGCCCAGACCCCCATGGCTGTGGGGGACCTGCCTCCACCAACAGCTGAGCGCCCAGAGCCAGGGCGGCCGGGTGGGTGGTGGGTGAGGGGAGTCAGCCAGAGCCGGACCGAGTTAGCTTTGCAGCAGCCCTCTGAGGCCCACTGGTTCCAAGACCTCTGTGGTCAGCCTGCATCGGCCGCAGCCAATGGAGGGGAGAGGAGATGCTGGACTTGGGTGGGCCTGGGTTCAAATCCCAGCTCCACTGCTTGGTAACTTTGGGCAAGTTACCTCATACTTCAGTGCCTCCGTTTCCTCACCTATAAAATGGGTATAACAGTAATACCAGCCTCTCAGGGTTGCTATGAATGTTAAATGAGTTAATTGACGTAAAGCATTTGGAAAAGTGCCTGGTGTAGAGCGAACAAGAAAGTGTTAGGTGTTAGCTGTGGGGCCTTCCCTTTTTTTTTTTTTAAGGCATCATGGGGCATCCAGAGGTTGTCCAGATGACAAGCTTGTGTTTTAGTTAAGGAACAGGTTGCCACCCCTACTGCAGTCCTTCTGTGGCTCCCCAGTGCGTTTGCGACAAGGCAACTCCTCGGCCTGGAGGTCTGGCCCCCACCTGCCTCTGCAGCCCCATCCCTGTGCCTCTCCTGAAACTACCTGTACCACTGCATCAAGACTCTGAGTCCGTGGGCCCCGGAGGAATACTCTAGCCTGGGCAGATGAGAGGGGCTGTCTTGGGCAGAGCTGGGCTGGGAGAAGCAGCATGGTGGGTGGAAAATACACTAGATCAGGACTCAGCTGATCTAGACTCTAGTCCCGGGCCCACCTCTACCTGCTGTGTGACCTTGGACAAGTTACTTCCCTTCTCTGGCCCTGAATCCACTCACTACTCCTAAAAATATGGGCCACAGGCCAACAGCATCAGTATCACCTGGGAGCTTGTTAGAACTACAGATTCTCAGACCCCATCCCAGACCAGCTGAACCAGAATCTCTGTGGGCAGGAGGAGGGGCCCAGTAATACGAGTTTTAACAAGGTCTCCTGGTTATCTCCTTACTCCCACTCAAGTTGGAAAAGTCCAGTAATCTATAGGGACACACGCTACCACTTTCACCTCCATTATTGGGAGGTGAAATTGCAGGGAGAGATGTGGAAGGAGCAGCTTCACCCCTGCTTGGGACTGGATCACCTTGGCCGAGCTCCAAAACGGGGGCTTGGATCCAGGAGCTCCACACCAAGTCCAAGTCTCATGGTTTCTCCACTGCCTAGTATGGTGCCCAGCCTGGAGCAGGCACTCATTGGGCTGAAACAAATATGCCTTCTCCATTAGACTGTGCCCCCTGGAAGGCAGAGACCCTGCAAGGTTCCTCTCTTGAGCCCCAGCACCCAGTATCGTGCCAACATCACAGTGACTCTGAATTGAAATTTTTTTCCAGCTTTCTTGAGATATTATTGACATAGATCATATGCAAGTTTAAGGAGTACACTGTGCTGTTTCGATACACATGTATATTGCAAAATGATTGCCTTAGTAAGGTTAGTTAACACCTCCATCCCTTCACATAATTACCTGCGTGTGTGTGTGTGCGTGTGTGTGTGTGTGTGTGTGTTGATAATATTTAAGATCTACTCTCTTAACTTTCCAGTATATAATACAGAATTGTTAATTATAGTCACCCTGCTGTAAATAGGTCCCCAGAACTTATTCATCTTATAGCTGGGAGTTTTTACCCTTTGACCAACATCTCATTTCCTCCAACCCCCAGCCCTGGGTAGCATTCTACTCTATTGAAATAGTCTTAATAATATCTCCCTCCTGATGGTGCTGGGCATCACATTTAAACCTTTACCTGCATTTCTCCTTTCATCCTCACAGCATCCTTGCCAGGTAAGGGTCCCCATTGGACAGGTATAGAAACTGAGGCTCAGAGAGGTTAAGAGAACTTGCTCAAGGTCACAATATTGAGGAGTGGAGGAGTAGGGAGTTGCATGCAGGTCTGTCTGATTCCACTTCTGGGCTCCCAGCCACTAACCTAGACTGCCCTTCTGGGGGCTGGATTGGAATTTCCTTAGCTGAGCCTTCTACAGTTCTCAGCAGGAAGCACTAGGTAAATGCACGTAGTGGCGGCTTAATGAGAATACCCCTCACCTATCCCTACGGGCTCAGTCCGTGTCTGATGCTCCACGGACATGCAGTGGCAGCACGCCCTCCCCGCCACATACACACCCCTCCCACCTTGGTGAGAGATCCCAGCATTCCAAGGAGCCCTGAAGATGACCTCATCCAGCCCCTCACACCAGAATTATCCTCAGACCCTTGGAGGCAGGGGCAGGGCATATCCCTCCTCGAATCCCTAGTGGCTGAGTTTAAAGCATCCTCACTGATTTTCCAGTGCATGTGAATGCGTGCACATGAGCGCACGCACGCACACACACACACACATACACAGCCCCCCTGAGTGGTCACACTGCCCTGTGTTTTGTCTGAGAGGGGCTGAGAAGCTTAGGGGAGGCCTGGGGGCGGGGTGCTTCCTGGGCCAGCAGGAAGGGTAAGCCCCCAGCCAGGATCCCCCAGATTAGCCCAGATCTGGGAAACTCCAAAAGGGACTAATTTTGTTGTTTTCAATGGGGAGCTGACTACAACAGGCTGGAGAGAGGGACAGGCAGCTCGGGCCTCACAGAGGAGCCAGGGCCGCCAGAAGTCCAGGAGAACAAGCTCTACACAATGGTGGCTCCAGAGGGAGGAGTGGGGCTGGGACTGGAGACAGGGTCAAGGAGGGAGGGGACAGAGAGTAGGACCAGCTCTGAGGGACAGCAGGGAAAAGAGCTGGGGCAGGATAGTTCAGCTTCAGGCATAGCTCAGCTCCTCACTAGCTGTGTGACCTTGGGGAAGTCACAACACCTCTCTGAGCCTCAGTTTCCTCTTCTGCAAATTGCAGCTATTAACCCCCATCCCACACTGTTGTTGAGAGGATCAAACAGAATGACGCTGGTCAGCTGCTCAGTGCACAGTGGCCAGTGCCTAGTGATACCCGTGAACACTCACAGAGCTGACCACGTGCCAGGCACCACACTGAGCACCTGAAATGCTTTCATTCATCTGTCCTCACAACAGCCCCCAAGGCACGTTACCATTAGGCTCACTTTACAGATGAGGAAACCAAGACACCGAGAGCTCTGACCACTCCTCCACAGGGATCTAGCAATTTCCTCATTAATTTCCGGTGAGCATTTACTTGGAACTGGGCTGACCACATGGTAACCAGGGCTGCGCTGGTAAAGAGCCTGAACCACCAGGTTCAAGGGCTAGCCCTCCACTGCCTTGCCGCATGAGCCTTGAGCAGGTCACTGAACAGCTCCAAGCCTCAGTGTCTCCATCTATAAACTGGGGATGTTAATAGCCCTCAGCTCATAGGGCAGTTGTGAGAATTCTGTGTTACACCTGTGTTAATAGGTGTTGAGTACGTGGAACAGGGCTTGGCACAGAATAAGAGCTCAGTAAGTGTTAGGTTAGTGGCTTTTTCCTTGTTATTATTATACACATACACACAGCCCTGAAAGCCCTTCAAGTGACTTCATGAAGCATGAGAATATGTTGCTCTGTCCAGCCACTTACTATCTATGTAGCTTCAGGCAAGTCCCTTTACTGTGATTCTCAGTTTCCCCATCTGCAAAATGGGCTGAAGGAGGTCTGCTTCACAGGTTGTTGTGAGGATTAAATGGGTGCATGGGTACTGAGGACATAGCCCAGCATTAGTAGATGTCAATAAGCAGTGGTTGGTGGGGCCCCTCCTTTGGACTGGGTCTTCTTTTTTTTATTTTATTTTATTTTATTTTATTTTATGGCTGTGTTGGGTCTTCGTTTCTGTGCGAGGGCTCTAGTTGCGGCAAGTGGGGGCCACTTCTCTAGTTGCGGCAAGTGGGGGCCACTCTTCATCGCGGTGCACGGGCCTCTCACTATCGCGGCCTCTCTTGTTGCGGAGCACAAGCTCCAGACGCGCAGGCTCAGTAGTTGTGGCTCACGGGCCTAGTGGCTCCGCGGCATGTGGGATCTTCCCAGACCAGGGCTCGAACCCGTGTCCCCTGCATTGGCAGGCAGATTCTCAACCACTGCGCCACCAGGGAAGCCCTGGATTGGGTCTTCTTGATACCCTGGCAGGGAACAAGGAAGACAGAGTCTCCTTGTTTGACTAAGGAGGAAACTGCTGGGAGCCGGGTCCCTGATCTCCCCAGAAGGCCCACTGCCCCTGGCAGGGCAAGGAGCCAAGCTGAGGGACAGGCAGCCCTCCCTTGGGGGGGACAGTGGGGGAGGGGTGGCAGAAAGAACAGAGGCTCTTCAGGGACACCTAGGCCAGGGTCCAAGTCCTTCTTCTGGGTGGTGCCACCCCATCTGGGGTGTCTTGGGCCAATTTTCCACAGTTCCTTGGGGTGCTGGAGGGAAGCCTAGACCTTTTCGGCCCACGCTGGCCCCTGGGCTGATCCAACTCCAGGACAAGGGCTAACCAGGAAGGACAGGCAGGGAACCTTTGAGCTGCAAGATCACAGGGATCTTCCAGCTGTGCCCATGGTGCAGAGGAGGAACCAGGTCCCGAGAGGGGGGTCACTTGCCCAAGGTTGCCCAGTCAGTTAGTAGCAGGCCAGAGAGCAGGGCCTGGGTCTTCTGACCAATAGACAGCTCCCTCCACGCTGGGGACAAAGGGACAGAGACAGAGCAGGAAACAGGCGAGGATCTCCAAGCACTAATCCTCCAGGAGCCCCTACCGGTCCCTGATCCACGCTCATGTCAGTGTGGTCAGAGCCCCTGGAAAGCAGGATTTGGGTGGGAGGAGAAGGGTCAGCCTCAGCCTCCTTCAGGAATCACCGTGATGGTCAAGACAGGGCATCCGCTTGTCACGGACCTGCCCAGGAGCCAGGAGAGACTGCAGGAGGTGCTCCTCTCACCCTGGTGAGTCCTCAGTCCCTCCTGGGACCATGAAAACCTCAGGCCCAGAGAGGCAAGGGGGCTCTGCTCCAGTCACACCATAGGGAAGGACCGGGTCAGGACTCATGGACAAACACTTCTCTGGAGAGTGGCAGACCTGGGTTCAAATGCCGGCTCCCCCACGGACGGGCTGTGTCATCTCAGGAAGCCCTGTGCTGCTCTGAGCTTCGGGGTCTGCACCTGTCGGTGGGGCTAATACTTACCCCTCACTGACAGTCAGCTCAGGACACACACGTGTGAAGGGCCCAGGGCCATGGCCAACATGTTGTAGGTGCTTTGTGCAGGTTTGTTTCATTTGAGAAGAAGGCAAAAAGCACAGGCATGGGTGCTCTGTGAAAGAAGGAATCAAGGAAGGGGCAGCAAGCTTGAACTCACTGTGACCTTGGGCAGCTCACAACCCTCTCTGGACCTCAGTTTCCACACCTGTAAAATGAGGGGATGGGACTAAATTATTTCTAAGGGTCCTTCTAGCACTAAACACAGCCTCCCCTGACATCTTTTTTTTTTTTTTTTAATTTTTGTCTGTGTTGGGTCTTCGTTGCTGCGCGCGGGCTTTCTCTAGTTGCGGCGAGCAGGTGCTAGCTACTCTTCGACACGGTGTGCGGGCTTCTCATTGCGGTGGCTTCTCTTGTCGCACAGCACGAGCTCTAGGCACACGGGCTTCAGTAGTTGTGGCGTGCGGGCTTCAGTAGTTGTGGCATGCAGGCTCAGTAGCTGTGGCTCACAGGCTCTAGAGCGTAGGCTCGGTAGTTGTGGCACACGGGCTTAGTTGCTCCGCGGCACATGGGATCTTCCCGGACCAGGGCTCGAACCCGTGTCCCCTATATTGGCAGGTGGATTCTTTACCACTGCGCCACCAGGGAAGTCCCTCCTCTGACATCTTGTCTCCTACATCTAACCACCCTCCATGAGGGCACTAGCAACGCTGCTGGGAGAGATGGGTGAAATTCCGTAACATGCAATTAACCATTTTAACGTGTACAGTTCCGTGGCATTTAGTACATTCACAGTGTTGGGCAATTACCACCTCTATCCAGTGCCAAATCATTTTCATCACCCCAAGGAAAACCCCGTACCCAGCATTCCCCATGCTCCCTCCTCCAGCCCCTGGCAACCACTAATCTGCTTACTGTCTCTATCACCTTACCTATTCTGAATATTTCATATAAATGGGACCATACAATATGTGACCATACAATTTGCATCTGCCTTTCCCTTAGCATGTATTTGAGCTTTATCCTCATTGTAGTGTACTTCATTAGTACTTCATTCCTTTTTATGCCTAAATAATATTCTGTTATATGTGTATACCACAATTTGTCTATCCATTCATCTGTTGATAGACAGTTGGGTTGTTCCCACCTTTTAGCTGTTGTGAATAGTACTGCTATAAATATTCACATACAAATATTTGCTTGAGTACCTGTTTTCAGTTCTTTGGGGTATATGATTAGGAGTGGAATGGCTGGATCATATGGTAATTCTGTGTTTAACTTTTTAAGGAACCACCAAACTGTCATCCATAGTAGCTATGGATTTATTCGCAGTCATTTTTATTCACTGCAGTGTCCCTGCACATAGGAGGCACTCAATGCACATTTGTTGAAGGAGTGAATGAATCTCCCACCGTCTCTGCTTCCCTGTCCCAGAGCCCCGTCACCATGTCTAGGGTCTGTATGTCCCCTGGTTCAGTAGACTGTAAGCTCCAAGAGAGAATGAATTAACATTTCGTCCAACCCACTTGGGGCCAGACCAGAGAAGGGGCCCAATGCATCTGTCTTGACTTGATGTGGCTGAGCTTCCCCAGGGATGGCTGGAGTTGTCGGTGTCTGTAATCTGAAGGTGCCCCATGGGAGCAGCACCTGCGGCCCTGCACCCTGTCGGCTCCCCAGGCTGGCTGTGTGGCCTAAGCCAGATGCCTTCCCCTCTGTGGTCCCATAGGTCTCTGTCTGGGCACCTTTGAGGCTGGGCCAGAAGCTGCACCCTCTTATGCCCACCCCTGACCCCTGACCTCTGACCTCTCTTCCAGCTCCATCGGCCGTGTCCATCATGCACCAGGTGAGCCGCACCGTGGACAGCATTACCCTGTCGTGGTCCCAGCCCGACCAGCCCAATGGCGTCATCCTGGATTACGAGCTGCAGTACTATGAGAAGGTACGTGTGCTCCTGGGCGCTCTCCCCACTCCCCCCTCCCGCAGGGCCCCCTTCCAGGCTGGGTTCTGGGGTTCTATCATCCCGCAAGACTAGGCAGTCTGGTGAAGCAGAAAGAACCCTGGCCTCAGCTCCACTCCTCCCCAGCTGTGAGACCTCAGGCAGTTGCCTTGACCTCTCTGAGTCTTGCTTTTCTGGTCTAGGGGATCAGGCCACAATCTCAGTAAAATGCAATGGTCACAACCCTTTCCCCACCAAGACCCCTTTCATCTTGATTTTGATGGGCCTGATGTTCTGAAAAAACTGGTTTTCCCAAAAGCTGCATTTCTTAAGTAATAATTAGTCATTTACCCATTCTGAAGCAGAGATTTGAAACTGCTCAAGAGAGCTTCTGTACAGGGTGAGAGGGTGGAGCTCCCTCCCCATGTTGCTCTGATTCCAGCTAAAACACTTGTTTTTGTTTGCCTGAGTGCCCTTGGTATGTATGGGGAGAGAGTGATTTCTCTTTGAGCTTTTAAATCAGACCTTTACTGCTCCCTTCAGGGACCCAGGGTTGGAAGCCACTGGTGTAGAAGAAGGAGCATTGGACGAGGAATGAGAAGCTGTAGGTTCAAATCCCAGCTCCATCCATAACCAGCTGTGTGACCTTGGGCAGGCATCTTTCTCTCTCTAAGCCTCAGTTTCCCCCTGTGTCAAATACAAATGAGACCACCTCTCTCGCGTGGCAGCTGTGAAGGTTAAGGAGAAAAGGCAGGTGTAGTGCCCAGCATTGCCTGGCCCTCAGCAGAGACAAGTGTGCTTTCCCTTCCTCCCTCTTCTGCCCTGCCTGCTTCTCGGTGGGCAAGAGCTACATGATGTAAGGCCAGGTGAGCTCAACACATCTGAATGTGGGGCCTGCACAGTACAGAGACAGCAGGGGACAGAGCAGCTGGACATCAGAGGCTCAGGAAGCTCTCTCTTTTGGATAATGACATTTTTAACTGCTCCCTGAGGCACCAAATAGCCACAGAGACTGTCCCTGGGAAAGGGGTCACGGGACTCCCATTCAGACTAGGTTGTAAATGACTACAGGAAGTACATTAGTTGAGGGTAAGCCCACTGGGAAACAGAAAAGGATGGAAAAGCTCTCCCTAACGACTGAGAGGAAGAGAGGGGGAGGCAGTTCCAGCCAGCCCTGCTGGGGCCCGCGTTCCGAGCCCCAGCCCAGCCCTCCCACTCTATTAACCCCTGGATCGGCCAAACTCTGGTGAGTCTCAGAGGTTGGGCAAACACCTATCCAGCCTCACCCAGCTGCTTTGTGATTGCTTCCTCGCTCATCCCCTCGTCTAAGCAGTGCACTCCGAGAGACCAGGGACCACATCTGTCCGGTACACCACCTGTTCCCAGCGCCCTGGGCCTGGCACCAAGGAGACACTTGATAAACATTGGCTGAATAAATAAGTGAGTGAATCCCTTCCCGTGGCCTTGGTAGAGAGTGGAGACCTTGCCTTATCTCCGCTGTGTCCCTCGCCTGGCACACAGTAGGTGCTTGAGGTGTTGTTGGACGGCCTGAGCTGGGATGAGGTGAGGGAAGCAACTCCACCCTCGCTGGGCCCTGGAGAGCCTTAAAGTAGCTGGGCACCCAGGGTAGCTGGACCAGCTGCTGCCAGGCCCAGGAAGCCCCAGGCTTTGCAGAAGCCAGCACTTCCACCCCCTCTGGCAGGGACAGCTTAGCAGCTCAGAATTTAAAAAAAAAAAAAAAAAAAAAAACTAATTAAGAAGCTTTATGATTAAATGAAACTGAAAGCATTTGTCCCCAAAGATTGGAACGGAAATGAGAAATCCCGGCGCGGGTCCTGCCTACGACCCATTTCCTACCGAGAAGGGAGGGGCTGGGGAGGCTGATGGAGGTGTGAACCAGGAGGCAGCTCTGTCCTACTTTCTGCCGCTACCCAGGCATCCCCAGGCCCCTGCCAGGGGTGGCAGGACCAGCAGGCCCTGCAGCAGCCAGAGTTACCACCTGCTCACGTTTCCTGAGTGCCCACTACGGGCTGAGCACATCACCTCTGTCACCTCATTCATCCTCGCAGCAGTGCTATTCGTCTCACTGGACAGGAGGGGAAACTGAGGCACAGGGAAGTTGTGTAACTTGTCCAAGAGCACCCAGCTGCTAAGTGGAAGACTTCACCTGGCCCTCCTGCCTCCCAGTTTTCTCCCAGGGATATTCTGGGATGACTGTTAAGAGGTGGACAGGATCAGGCCCTGATGGAGAATTTTAGGCACAAATGGCAAGAGAGGGGCAGACCTGAGGGACAGCTGTGATGAGACGTGGCCTTACTTCTGTCAACCCCTCCTCCCAGGGCCTGGGTGCAGAAAGAGACAGCTTGGCTCTGCCAGTGGGGAGATGGACTCTGGTTCGTTCAACATTCACTGTCACCAGCTTTGGGCTGGGCTGCTGGATGCCAGGAATACTCAGAGTAACCAGACATGCCTGAAGGCCTCAGGGATTTCACAGTCCAAGGGAAAAGACAGGTTCAGACACAAATAGCCATTAGACAGGATGTGCTACAGGCCACAAAAGGGCCAGCAAAGGTTTCATGGGGGCATCATAATCCTGGCATGGATGAGAGGAAATCTTCATTTAGGTTACATTTGAGCAGAGCCTTGAAAGATGCTAGGAGTTAACCAGACAGACAAGTGATGAGAGCAGGGTCATTCCAGATGGCAAGAACAGCATGTGCAAAGGCCCTGGGGCAGGAGTGTGCTAGCTGCATACAGGGAACAAAGAAGGAGAGAGTGGCAGGAGCGACCAGAACAAGGGAGGGATTGGTAGGGGAGGAGTTTGGGGAGGGAGGCGGGGTGGGGTTGTGGTGGGACTTCCAGGCCGTTAGAGTCTGGATTCAATTTAATAGAGTATGATAGGAAGCCATCAGGAGATTCTGGAAGGATGTGATCTGACTCCTATTACTTTAAAGATTCCTACAACTTGCCATGTGGAGAATAGACTGCAAGGGGGTCCCAGGGACACGGTAGACCCAGCACAGGGCTCTTATGGGACGCCAAGAGAGAAATGATGGTGGCGTGGAGTTGGAGGGCTGGCAGCAGAGATGGTGAGAAGCTGAAAAAATCAGACAATATTTTGGAACTCAGGGGACCAGGGAGATGTGAAAGATGACTCCCAGTGGATGGTGGTGCCTTTTCCTGGGGGTACATGTGGGTTTGTGATTTGCAGATGTAGGTGCAGTGCTTGCCAGGGGTAGGGAGATGTAGCCAAGAACAGACAGGAGAGGGTGCAGAGGAAACACAGAAGTGGAAGGATAGGATCCAGGAGAAAGGCAGGATTTAAGGAGAGAAAGAAAAAGTTGTTGATGAAAGTGTCGGAGAAGACACCAGCAGAGGGTGAGGAGGAGAACCAGACGTGGCTTCTATCCCTGAGCTGTGACATCCCAGCCACCACCTCTACTTTCCTGAGTCAGCCCCGCCCTTGGGGAGGGAGAGCCGGGCTGCTAGTGGCGAGATTTATTTCTGATAAGTCCACAGCCGGCTCTTAACTAACACTCCAGCATCCTCCTGGTGCCTGCAATTGATTTCTTTAATGAATGCTCCAGATCCTCCCAGGTAGGGAAATTAGGAACTGAGCCCTGCAGTCCCCTGTGGGCCCCACCCCCATCACCCTTCCCACTCCTCCTTTCCTTCTTTAGAAAGGGCTCTTTTGGAGCAGGCTCTCCGTTTGGCCTTTCCCCAGCTCCACTGGGATTTCCCAGCCTGCCCGGAGCCCGGAGCTGACAACCACTTTGCTGGAAGGCTTCTGGATGCTGCTGACGAATGGTGTTAGCCAGACCATGGTTGGCCGTTTCCATTGGTTCTGGCATCCCAGGGGAGGTGGCCTCCTTTGGCAGCTGCCCTGAAGCACACAGGTTCACGCTCCCTTTGGCTCTCCAAGAGCTCAAGAAGAGTCATTTGTGAGGCGGATGGGCCCTCGTAGGCCACATCGATTTATGTGTTTATTCAACAGAAACTTCTACTTGGCAGAAATGTAGGGAAAGGATATTCCAGACAGAGGGAGCAATGGTTGGGGGAGGAGGGAGTGAACTATGAAAGTCCAGGCTGCATTCAGGTTGTTGCCCAGTGTACATGGAGTTGTATCTACATGGAGAGGTTTGTCACTCATTCATTCACTTTTGCAGTCACTCATTCATTTAATGACCATTGGTGAAGGCCTACTCTATCACGTGTTGATGATAACAGTGATGGTGGTAGCGTACATTTACTAAGTCTTTAGGTGTCCTAGAGACTATGGTAAAAGCTTTCCCCTTTTTTTCCCATTAAATCTCCACAATCACCCTGTATGGTACATAGTGGTGTTATCCCACTTTAGCGATGAGAACACCGAGGCTGAGAGGGCTTAAGAAATGCAACCAGTGCCTCATTGGTCCACTGGGTAAGGACCTAAACTAAGCACTAGTGGATTTCGTACTAAATTTCTTCCCATAATCTGTTGGTGCTTAATCTTTATGCAGATAATGGAACTTCAAAGAGAGGGGAGAGGGAAGGGAATTGATGGCTCTCGAGCATCTCCAATGTGCCACGCACTACCTGATCAAATTTTATCTTCACAACAACCCTGAAAAGTTGGCATTTATTGCTCCATTTTGCGGAATAGAAAACGGGCTCAGGGAAGTGAAGGATCTTTCCCAAGGTCACAGTGCAAAGAAGTGGAAGAACTGGCATTTGAAATGACTTTCAATCCCCTGCCCAGTCCTGTGCCTAGCTTTAGAGAAGGGATCCACTCAGGTTAGTGCCTAAATTTCCCGAGGCACCTATGCCACCAACAGTTTCCTCCCATCTCCTCATACAATCAGAAACTTAAAACTTCCAGCCTCTAAGCGGGCAGCCACCCAGTCTGCAGAATCCAATCCCCCTTTTCGAGCCTGAGCCCATCCCATGCTGGACAGCGGCACCTAGTGGCCAACTATGGTACTGCATCCCAGGTTCATAGAATGACTAGTTTAACTTTCATTCATTCATTCATTATGTCAGTAGTTAGTGAGCACATACTATGTGCCCAGCCTGGGGGTCCCAGAGATGAACCAGACAAGGTCCCTGCCCCAGGGAACCCACAGGCTTAGAGAAGACACATTTATATCAGAACAGTGAGTGGGAGAGGAGTCAATGGGGCTGCAGTCTCTGGCTGGGACATCTGGGAAGTCTCCCCAGCCTAGGCGATACTTGTGCTGAGTCTTGAATGATAAGTAGGGAACTGCCAGGCAAATGAGTAAAGAGTATTTCAGACAGGGGCAACAGCACTTGCAAAGGCTCAGAGTGTCCAGGTAAGGTCAGATTGCCAAATAAAATACAGGACACCAGGTTATATTTGAATTTTTTAAAATATATTTTTAGTATAAGTATGTCTCAAAGAATGCACGGGACATACTTATACTAAAAAATTATTCATTGTTGAGCGGAAATTCAGATTTAGCTGAGCATTCTGTTTTGTTTTGCTTTTTCTAAATCTGGCAGCCCTACTAGGGAAAGGGGAAGCAGTTGCATATAGCTGGAGCCTGGAGGGCCCTGGGGATGTGGCAGGAGAGACTGGCAAAAGCCAAGTCATGGAGGGTCTGGAATGCCAGGCTAAGGAGTACAGCCTTCACCCTGTGGCCGTTGGCAAAGGACTTTGCATGCAGGCCCCTATGCTTGGTACAGGGGAACAAAACACAGCCCCTTCCCTCCGGAGTTTACAATCAAGGGAGTGAGATGAGCATGGGCCTAGGGTGACGGGACATAGCCGAAACCAGACAGCAAGTGCTCCAGGGCTCAGAGGAGGGGAGACACATCTGGCGAGGAAGTCAAGGAGGCTTCCTGGAGGAGTAGGCAGGGGATCTGGCTCAGGAGAAGAGACTGCCTATCCGCTGCTGCCCCCACATCCCAAGCTCTTTCTCACCTCCTTGCCTTTGCACCTGCTGCTCCTTCCCAGGAACGCCCTCCTGCTTCTTTGCCTGGGTGACTTCTATTTGTTCTTTAAGGTTCCATTCCAGTTGCCCCCAGTCTCCAGGGAGATTTCCTTGACGTCATCTGATATCCCCCACCCAGGCCAGATCACATGCCCCTGGGCTCACTGCGCTTACCCTACCCGTGTAAGCATTTCATACGTATTAATTCATTTCATTCTCTAAACCCTTTGAGGTAGCTATTATTATTATTATCCCTATTTTACAGGTGAAGAGAAGGAGGCAGAGAGAAGTTAAGGAACTTGCCCAAGGTCACAAAGGTAGTAAATAATAGAGTCAGGATTTGAACCCAGAAAGTCTGGCTCCAGTTCCTTTTAACCTATACACTATAATAACATTGTAACTACATTATTACAATGTAGTTGTGTAATTACATAATAGGATTGTAGTTACAATTATTATCTGTAATAACATTGCTCACACTGAATTTAATTGTTTCATGAGAGTTTTCAAGGGCTCTGGGTCCCCGGACATGTACATGATTAACATGTACAATCAGGTGTGCATTTTTCTACATAAGGGTTCATAGCTTTTCATCGGTTTCTCAAAGGGGTTCATGATCCTCAAAGGGTTAAGATCTCCCCACCATTTGCTTTACTGAACTGAGCTCTCCAAGGAGGCCAGGGCCTCTGCTTTACCTCCTGTGGGTCCCTAGTGCCCAACCCAGGGCCTAGTGCAAAGAGAGTATTTGGGGAGGGTTTGCTGGGTAGCTGACAGACACCTGAACAAGCATCATGTAGGCTGGTAAACATCTGCATTAACTCAAGCACTTTTCCACTCCCACTGCAACAGCTGGATCTTTGTCCTGTCCCAGACTCCTCGGGTCACCCTGGGCAGTGATCAGGTCAGAATTGGCATTCTCCTCTCTCAAAGGAGGGACCATCAGGTCCTGGGTATCCAAAGGCATAGGTATTAGAGGCGGCTCCATGCAGGAGACTTAGTTTGAGTCCCAAAACAGCCACCAACTGATGCATGTGACCTTGAACATCATTTTCCCTTTCTGGGCCTTAATTCCTGCCTCACTCAAATGTGCTGAGGCTGAAGGGGGGTCCGTCCACTTAATCCGTAGAGGCATGGGGCAGGAAGAGGGATGCAGAAGTGAATAAGTTGGGCCCTCTCCCTGCTGTCTCTAAGAACTCACAGTCTAGTCTTCAGGGTCTGCATACAGTGGCCACTCAGTATATGTGTATTAGTCAGCTGTTATTGAGATGATGCTGCAGAACAAACAATTCCAACAATCCAGTGGCTTACAACAAGTGGCTATTTTTCTTGCTCATAGGTTTTTGTCTGTGGGTCAACTGAGGTGGTGCTGTTTCAGTCTAGGAGTTAGGTCAAGGTCTTCTTCACAAGTTTCTCCTTCTGGAACCAGCTGTTACGCAGGTTAAGCCTCACCATGGTAGATGGCAGAAGCATAAGAGACCAGGTCAAATCAACAAGCACATGTAAAGCCTCTACTTGCATTACATCCTTTAGAATATTCCAACAGCCAAACCAAGTCACATGAACAAATTCACCATCTGTGAGGTAAAGAAATATGCTCTGCCTTCTTTTGTGGGAAGTGTTGCAAATCATATGCAAAAAGTTTGGGTATGTGATTCTGTTACAGGAAAGGAGTGAAGAATTTGGAACCACAGATGTTTGTCCAGTAGCCAGACCTGCCCCAAGTGGCAGGAGTGGAGGGTGGACTCTGGGCTACAACCTCACTAACTGGTTTCTCTGTTCCTCGGCAGGAGCTGAGTGAGTACAACGCCACAGCCATAAAAAGCCCCACGAACACGGTCACTGTGCAGGGCCTCAAAGCCGGCGCCATCTATGTCTTCCAGGTGCGGGCACGCACCGTGGCGGGCTATGGGCGCTACAGTGGCAAGATGTACTTCCAGACCATGACAGAAGGTAAGCAGGGTCCAGAGGGCAGGAGGAAGGTGTTGACTCTACAAACAGAGCAAGGACCACCTCCTATAAAGTGCCTTTGTGCAAATTAGAAAAGGCACCCCCTCTTCTAGATGTCAATTCTCCCTCCCTCCTGGGTGAGAACCTTTGTGCACTGTACAAACCGCACAGCCATATTATAGAGGACTGTTTCTCTGGCCCGGAAAGGATATGGACTCCTCCGTTACCATCATGTCCTTTCCCAGGACCATTGGGAGCTCAGCCCCAACTTGCAAAGCCACTCTGAGCAAGCCAATTCCATTCCCTGGCCCAGTTTCTTCTCATCTATAAAATGAAAGTATCATATTCCATCTGAGAGAGCAATCATTTTATCCATACATTACTCCAGTGACTTGCAGTTGGTTTGAGAAGAATTCTGAAGCCACGTCTGAGCTCAGCAGGGAGAAGTGCAGGGATGGATTAGTAATGTCTTCCCTGGGCAAGAGAATGGAAGGTTGTAGCCCATGTGCTTTGTGTCTCCAAGTTTGGGACCACATGGTCTCTAAGCACCCTTCCTGCTCTAATAATCTTTGAGAAGCAGCACAGTTAAAGAATGCAGACTCTAATGCCTGACAGATGGAAATTACAGTGCTGATTCAGCTCTAGCTGCGTGGTCCTGAGTAACTCACCTTACCACTCGGAGCCTCAATTTTCTGATCTATAAATGGGGATGACAACAACTAACTCATTATCATCATCATCATCAAACTAGGGTCAGGATGGGAGATAAAGGTACAGGCCCAGCACAGGGTTGGCACTAGGTCTCACGTCCTTAGTGCTCACCAAATAGTAGTTAAGGTCATAGTTGTCATTGCTGTGAGTCTGGGGGCCCTTTCCCCAACCAGCCAAACTCCAGAGCAGAATACTTACGACCAGACTTCAGTATCCCTTCTTAGCATCTGCTTCAACCACTGGGCATGGGCCTCAGCCTTTGCCTGGTTGAACCTTTCAGAGGCTCCTGGACCCCTGAATTCTTGTCTTATCACAAAAATCCTCCCTTATAGCTCCACCATCTCTCCTAGTACTCAGCTCCTCTGGAAGATTCCCCTTCCTCATGGCCAGCGTTTTTCACCTCTCTAGGTCCTCTTGCGTGTTGGATGAGGGTCACTGACCTGGGGATTGGGGAACTGTCTCAAGATCTTTCTTTATTAATTCAACAAATATGTGTTGGTTCTAAGGACCCACAAATGACCTAGTCCCTGACTTCAATAAGCTCCTGTCTGGTCATGGAGGCAATGAGAAGTAGTAATAATAAAATTTTAAACAGTGAAGATGTTGATGACATTGAGAATGCACTGAATGGTTTCCAAGAGCCAGGGCCAAATGCTGAGCACATTTTACACATTATCTCACTTAAGCCCATGGCCTTGGATCAAACTGACCTGGGTTCAAATGCTGGCACTGGCCACTTTCTAACTGTGTGACCTTAAGCAAATCACAATTTTGCTAAGCCTTAGTTTCCTGATCTGTTAAATGGGATAATTATAGTCAGTACGTCATAGGACTATTCTGAGAATCACACAAGATGCATGACATACTTAACCGTGACAGGCACTTAAAACACTTAAAAACAATAATAGTTAATATTTACTGAGTGCTCACTATGTGCTACAAGTTATGCTAAGTCCTTTACACAAAAATCCCATGAAATGGGAATTATTATTCTTCCCACTTTACGTATGAGGAAACTGAGCCACAGAGAGGTAAGTCACTTTACCAGAGATCACACAGATAGTAAGTGGCACCATTGGGACTCAAACCCAAGGAGTTCGGCTTCAGAGTCTGTGCTTTTAACTGCCTCTGTATATGTGTCAGATAATTATTATTATTGATTTTCACATCAAATTGAGATGCAGGCATTATTATGCCCATTTTATAGACGAGAAATTGAGAGTTGGGGCAGTTCACGGACTTGTCCAAGGTTACTTGTGAGGGAGTGACAGCCAGTTCTCCACCCGAGCATGACAGATGCTCTGCCAGGAGCGGAACAGACCTGGGATCCAAGGAGACCCGTGTGGTGGGGATGCGGGGGGTTATGACCCCCAGAGCCAGGCTGAGAACACTGCGCTGTGCTTTCTCCCCAGCCGAGTACCAGACAAGCATCCAGGAGAAGCTGCCACTCATCATCGGCTCCTCGGCAGCTGGCCTGGTCTTCCTCATTGCTGTGGTTGTCATCGCCATCGTGTGTAACAGGTGGGTGGTGTCCCCCGGCCTGGTCCAGGCCTGGCTGTCCAAGAGGGCTGTCCGCCCATTCTGCCATTCCTGAACAGTGTCTGTGAACAGAGGGGGCAGGAGGGGCTCGGGTGGCCTGGAGACCCACAAGTGGCCTCCCACTGCCTCAATGACCACCGTTGGCAGTCCATCCCTTTGAGTCAAACATTGCCCTGGACAAGTCCACTATTCGAGGAGGTGGCACACTGAGACACTAATACTTCAGCATGAAGGGACGTCTCAGAACAGTGGGTGGGAAAGACTGCAGGATGCCGGGAGCCAGGGATGGTGGAGAGGGAGTACCAATCACCCTACTTTCTGCTCCAGTAGAGGCCCCTTCATGAATAGGGCCATAAGCAGGCTGAGGAACTCGGGTAAGCCCCCCTGGCTGAGGTGGCTGGAAGGAAGGGGAGAGGACATAGACAGGAAGAGGTGCAGGAAAGGGCATCCCAAGTGGCTGGCACAGCATAGGCAAAGGCAGGCGATGGGACCCGTTCCTGGACTTCTGCTGGGCTTAATGCAAAGACTCTCCCTTCTTCCTTAGAGCTCCCCACTTAAGAACAGACTAGGTCATAAGGTCAGATGGACAGAAGCCCCTGAGTTTCTGGGGCCAGGGGCCATGGCCAGAGATGACTTTGCTCTTTGAAAGGGGCTCAGCTGGAGAGGGGACAGGGGAAATCGTGAGCCTGGACTTGAAGTGGGAGAGGTGGCAAGAGCTGAGTGGTACCAGGGCAGGTGAGGCTGCTCGGCAAGGGGCCAGCAGGGCATCCTCTGGCAAGGGGGTGGTTTCAAGGGCCTGCCCACCCTCTCCCTATCACCTCCTGTGGCTCCCAGCTCCCCGGGCGCCTCCAGGTGGCTCCAGCCCTTTGCTCTTGTTCCAGAAGACGGGGGTTTGAGCGTGCTGACTCGGAGTACACGGACAAGCTGCAGCACTACACCAGTGGCCACAGTATGTATACCCCAGCGGGGCCAGCACCCCGGGCCCTCACTGTCAGTGCCCAGCAACCTGTCCAGCCTTCTTTCACTGCCTCCACCCTTGCTGCGGTCAGACCGATGCCCAGCGGTTCCCAGAACGTGCACCTGCCACTCCCTCTGCCTGAAGCACTCTCCCCTCTCTTTACCTAGGTCCCTCCCTCTCCCTCAGGCCTCATCATATACAGACCCCTCTGAGAAGCCTTCCCTGACCCCACCCTGGATTTAGGGCCCTCCACTGTGCTTACACCGCGCCCCGCTACCTGGCTGCGTGGTGATGGCCGCTTCCTTTCTCCCCACCATTACGCTGTGGGCACGTGGGGACCTGAAATTGTCTGACACTCAGCACTGCTTCCCCAGCGCCAGCTGGCGGCCCTGCACACAGCAGGCACTGGATACAGACTTGCAGAATAAATACAGGAGTTGAGTGAGATGGTGAGGAGCCCAGGCTCTGGGCTGGGAGGGGAGAGAAGGGAGGCAGGAGGGCCCCTGCTGTGCCTCCTCAGTGCCTCCTCAGCTACTCCTTCCCCCACCCTGTGCCTCCATTTCCTGCGCTGTCCCACCGCACCTTAAGCCAGGTCTGGGGACACATGAGCCACACACTCCAGAGCAGATGCCCCTCCTGGGGAGCCGATCAGAGAGAAGAGCAGAGCAGAGATTCCTCTCCGTCTGACCCTGGCAGAACCAACAACCTGTGCGGGGAGGGGACATGTGGGTCCTCACTTCGGCTCACTCAGCAAACAGGAATTCCAAATGGGCCCCATATATTGATAGGTTCTCAAACTGAGCTCAGTGGGGTACCACAGGGCTCCTCAGTTGGCCACCAAGTAAGGGGGGATCATCAGCACATCACTTCATTTGTCACATATTTGTTGTGGCCCATTATGTATGTCAGGCCCTGCTCTAGGTGCTGGGGACACACAAGTAAACAAACCAAATATCCCTGCCCTGGTGGAACTTATATCCTAGTGGGAGGGACAGGGATTTTTAAAAACACATCCAATAAACGAGTAAAGCGTATGGTATATCAGAAGATGAAAAGTGCCATGGGAAAAAAAGCAAAGTAGAACAGGGTGATTGGGAGCTGCAGGGGTCAGCGCTTCATTTTTAAATAGGGGAGAAGGGGTGGGCCTCAGCGAGAGCGCATCCTCTGAACAAAGGTGCAGAGGAGCTGGGGGAGCGAACTGTGTAGAACCTGAGGGAAGAGCATCCCAGGCAGAGGGAATAGCCAGTGCAAAGGCCCTGAGGCTGGAACGTGTCTGGCAGGTTCAGAAACAGGCAGGAAGCTAGTGTGACTGGAGCAGAGTGAGGGGGCAGGAGCGGGAGGTATGAGGGGCCATGACATACAGATTCTTATCAACCATTGCAGGGCCTTGGTTTTTATTCTGAGTGAAATGAGAAGCCTCTGGAAGGGTCTGAGCAAAAGACTGATGTGCTCTGAGTTACAGTTTTCACAGGACTTCTCTGGCTGCCATGTGGAGAATGGACTGAAGGGGCCGGGCTGTGCCAGACAAGGGCAGAACAGGGACCGTGAGGCGGCTGCTGGGATGATCCAGGGAAGATATGATGGTGGCTGGACCAGGGTGGCAACGGGGGAGGTGGTGGGAAGGGGTTGGATTCTGACACACTTTGAAAGTAGAGCCACCAGATTTGCTGCAGGATTGGATACAGGGTATGCAAGAAAGAGCAAAGCCAAGGAGTTCTAGATATTAAGCCTCTGGGTAAGACTTAACCTGAAGTAAAAGTTCCTGGGCTTAAAAATCATTTTAGACATAAATGTAAAAATAATTAAACCATTAAAATTTCCAGAAGACAATTTAGGTAACTATTTAACTGATATGTGGATGGAAGAGCACCTTCTAAGCACAAAAGCAATGGAAGGACCACAAGACAAAGGTGGACAAATTTAACTACACAGAAATAAAAATCCACCTGTATGTTAAAAATAAAAGTCATAAATTCCATCACCCCATCCTATTCCCCAAGTAATAAAATCATGATCGTAGATGTAGCTTAAACATATTGTGTTCTGTGTGCCAAGAACTCTTTTAATGCTTAACGTGTGTTTTTTCATTTAATCCTGACAATTTCCCACTTTGAGTATGAGGAAACCAGGACACAGAGAGGTCCCACAGCTGTGCAAGGCAAAAACTAGGGTACAAACCCAGGGTGTCTGGCTCCAGATCACACACACTTAGCCACGCTGTGCTACCTACACCCTTCTGAGCTAGAATAAGACAGGCTCACACGCTCCGTCACCTGGAACCATTTGGGAGCATCACTATTTAGAGGGTGAGTCAGTAACAAGGAAACAGGTGACAGCAGGGATTTGTTTTCAAAATAGACCCCAGAATAGAACGTGTCGTTCACAGATCAACACATTCTCAAGCTCAAGCTCCTACGCCCTGCATCTGAGCAGGATTTTGTTTTTTGTTTTTTTTTCTCAAAGCACTGCCAGCCCTGTGATCGCATATCCACCAGCAACCCTCTGTGGCTGGGACAGAGGAGGAAGCTGAGGCCCGGGTATGTGTGTGATGGCTTGAAGTCACCCTCACGGGCTCATGTTTTCCATCGTTCAGCAGGTGCTGAATGAGTACCGAGGTCTATGGTGCCTGGATGTGGAGCCAGAGGGACTCACCTGGGTTTCTCAGCCATACTCTGCTACTGGCCAGCTAGGTGACCTTGGGGAAGCCACCAGACCTCTCTGAGCCTTGGCATCTTTATATGGGAAGCAGTAGGAATGATACTTCCACAGAGTTATGAGGATTAAAGGATTTAATGGATATTAAAGTGCTTTGTAATAATATTTAACAATAGCCAACTCTGCATGATAACAGTTAACAATTATTCAGTGCTTTCTATTTGCCAAATACTGTACAAAGCCCTTTAAAAAGATTCTCATTTAATCTTTGCAACCCCCTTACAAGGTAGGGGATTTGTTTATTTATTATCTCCATTTTGTAGATGAAAGAAGTGAGGCACAGAGAGGTTAAGTAACTTGCCCAAGGTCACACAGCCAGATCAATACAGTGGTTGATCTTGAATTCAAACCCATAAAGCAGCTTATTTGTGACCATTATTACTGGCAGATCCAGAATTCAAATCCAGGTCTCTGGATGCCTGGATCCTCCTTCCCTCATCCTGAATTTCCCATGTGGGTTCAGGATGGCAGTTGGTGACCCCGACAGTCATAAATCATCCAAGAGTCCAATATTTTCTGAACACTCTTGCCTGCAGGGGTCCTCGTCCAACTTCAGTTCAGCAAATGCCCCTCCCGGGAGCCAGGCCTTGTGCAAGGCTCTGGCCACAAAGAGCTCACATTCTATCCCAAGACACAGGCTGAGGAAGCACCCAGAATAAACTGGTAGCCTGGTAGTTGTAAGTGTAGATTTTACAGCCTGGATTCAAACAACACTTCTGTCATTTATTAGCTGTGTCCATGTCCCCTTGGACAGGTCATTTAACCTTTCTTATACCACAGTTTCTTCATCAAAAATGGGGGGGATAATATTATGTTGGACCAAATGAAATTGCCATTTCTGTAGGTCAGAAGCAGTCAAATATTGACAGTTTCGTAGAGCTCAGTTTAATAATACTATTTACCTGGGAAGATTGTTAGGGAGGATTAATTGGGTCGATGCCTATAAAGTACCTAGAAAAGGGTCTCGTATGTGGTAAATACATGCTAAACTGTGAGCCAATAGTGTTATTAATGGTGAGGCGAAACCAGAGGGTCACCAAAGCAGGGATGGCTGTGCTCAGAGCCATACAATCAAAAGTGTTTATTAAGCACCTACTTTATACCACCTTCACATATACTCCAGAGAAAACATTCTAGAGCAAGAGCTCACAACTTGGGGTTCACAGACTCCTAGAGCTTCCAGGGCCTGTGGACATTCCAAAATTATATGCTGACTATGGGCATGTGCACATACACGTGAATACGTTGCCGACAAGCAGATTCATAGCTTTCATCAGGCATTCATGACCCCAAACAGGTGGAGAGAGAAAACCAGGGCACGTCAATGAGTAATGCTGTTATTCTTCTAGTAAGCATTTATTTATTTATTTATTTATTTTTAAATTCATGTACTTTTTTTTTTTTTTTTAAGCAGAGCACATACACATATTCAACTTTAAATTTTATTTATTTATTTATTTATGGCTGTGTTGGGTCTTCGTTTCTGTGTGAGGGTTTTCTCTAGTTGCGGCAAGTGGGGGCCACTCTTCATCGCGGTGCGCGGGCCTCTCACTATCATGGCCTCTCTTGTTGCGGAGCACAGGCTCCAGACGCACAGGCTCAGCAATTGTGGCTCACGGGCCTAGTCGCTCCGCGGCATGTGGGATCTTCCCAGACCAGGGCTCGAACCCGTGTCCCCTACATTGGCAGGCAGATTCTCAACCACTGCGCCACCAGGGAAGCCCCAAGTAAGCATTTATTGAGCACCCTCTATGTGCCAGGCCCTGGGATTTAGCAAGAACGAGATAGACATGGCTTCTGTCCCCCAGAGGGAGAGAGGGTAAAGCAAGCCCTCACAGGCAGGAGAGTGTTCCAGAAAGGGGTGGCAGGAGGCTGTGGGCCTGTGAATCTGGGAGCCCTGAGACAAGGTAGAAAAGCAACACAGACATCCGTGGGAGTGGGTGTGGAGACAGGGCAGCAGGAGCCTGAGGGGAAGGCATTGGTCTCCACTGGAGGGATCCAGGCAGACTTCACAAGGGAGGTGACATTTGATCTGGACACAAAGGAGGAAAAGGGTGTTCCAGGTGGAGAGAACCACATGAACAAAAGCACGGAGGCAAGCAATTATGAGGTGTGTCTGGGACCTCTGGGTAAATAATTCCTTGTGCTGGCATATAGAGGAACAAGGGAGCTGTAAGTGGAGCCCCTCACGGAGCACTTGGAATGACAGGTGAAGGCATGCACCTCTGTCCTGTGAGGGATAGAGAGCCCTCCTGACTAGCACTCCTGACCAAGGCTTGGGACGGCATCTGATTGGTTGGCAGCGCCCAACTAGGCTTTGAGCTCCTGCCGTGCTTCTCCTTAGCTCCCTGAGCTGACCCATTCCTGTCCTCCCTCCCCAGCTGGCCCGGCAGGAAGGGCTTCCCCCAGTTCTATTGGGAGGGAGACTGAAAGTCAGTCGCCAAGAACCACAGGCCAGACACTGAGTCTCGGCAAAAAAGAGAGCATCTCCAGGGAGCTAATGCACCCTCGCTGAGGAGGGCTGACTTGGGGAAGGAGTCACAGCTGAGTACTCCAGGAGGAGGACGCATGGACCAGATCTGGGTGGATTTCCTCGAGGCAGTGAGCATGGTGATTAAGAGCCCTGGCCCTCAGCTCAATTCTGACAGACCTGGGTTCAAATTCTGGCTGTGCCATTTGCTAGCTGTGTGGCCTTGGGCAGATTACTTGGCCTCTCTGAGCTGCAGTTTTCTCACATGTGAAATGAGAATAATGATCCCTTCCTCCAAGAGTTGATGGGTGGAGGAGATGAGATTATGCATATAAAGAGCCTGGCACAGTGTCGGGCACAGACAAAGGGCCCAGAAAGTGTAAGCTGGTATTCTTCTTCAGTCTCTATCATCTGGATTCTGTCGTCTGACACTGAGTGTCTGTTATGTGCAGAGTGTTATGCAGTAGGCCAGGGAGAAAGGAATGAGAAAAAAACATGCACCCATCCCCCTCTTCCCAGGCTCCCACAGTCTAAGATGGTGGTTCTTAACTTCTTTGGGGTCTCAGACTTCTCTGAGTCTGCTAAAAGTTTTGGATCCTATGGCCGGAGAAACACAAATATGCATATGTGTGTATATAAAATTATAAGATAGAAAAATCCAGAAAAAAAATCTATACTCAGGGATAGATTTTTGGAGAACTTTTACTTTCAACAATATATATTTACATAAATTTTAAACTGTTTATAAGGAGCATAAATTACTTTTCTAATTCAAAGAGACAATAATAATAAATGCATTCCATTTCAGCAGCCCCACCAAACCCATCCTGGGACTGCCAAGTCGTTCACAGACCCAAATTAAGAAAACCCTGACCTAAAGGGCTAGACAGACACCCACACAAATAAACCAAAATAAGAATAATGTGTTAGAGCAGCGGTTGGCAAGCTTTTCTGTAAAGGGTCAGACAGTAAATATTTTAGGCTCTGCAGGCCTTATGGTCTCTGTTGTAACTGCTCAACTCAGCCACTGTAGCGTGAAAGCAGCCACAGGCAAAGGAATGTGTGTGGCCGTGTTCCAATAAAACTTTATTTATGATACTTTATTACAAAATGGGCAGTGGGCCATTTTGCCAACCCCTGTGTGAGAGGTTCCAGCTCTCAGATTACTGGAATGTCTGAATTAGAGGCTGAGAGTGGTCAACTAACATGTCCAAGATCACGCAACCGAGCAGGGCTGTGGCCTCACTCACCAACCAGCCAAGCCTTGCTACGGCCCAGGGACTTCAGCTCCCAACTCCTAGAGCTGCTGCCTCCAAAGTCACAGCTCCTGAAGCCGTGGGAGAATGTGGGCAGGGAGCTGGGGAGCCAGAGGGAGGCCCAGGCTGGGTGAGGGCCAGATGGTCTGGGAAGTGGAAGACTAGTTATCTGGGAGGGGGAATGAGGGGTAGATCATCTTTCCCCTCCTTCAAAGCATTTTGCTGACTCAGTGCTGGGGTCAGAATTGGGTCTTTAACATCCAAGTTACAGTCTTCCCTTCTGCATCAAAAAGTAAAAATCCACATCAGATCAGGAATCAACTTCATATGCCCCATGTCCAGCCTCACACTGATCACCAGCGAATTTGAGATCCAGAAAGGTTTAAGACTTGGCTAGTGGGGGGACCCGGGAGGTGGGCCCAGGAGCCATGGGTACTCAGACCCTTGCGAGGCAGCCCTTCCAGTGCCTGGGAGGGCTAAGGCAGCCAGGAAGTCTCCTGAGGGGAGAGGAGGCTTGAATTAGGCCTTGAAAGGCAGGGAGATCTCCTTAGCAGAAGCCCAAGAACATGGTCTGTTGCCTGCTCTTTCTATATTTTTGTTCCAATTCTCTCTCTTCCTTCTTGACTTCCTCTTCCTTTACTTTGCACCCCCTGATAGTCTATCACAAGAGTGATAAGCCTATCTATCCTTTCATGCCCACACTCATAACAGACATTGTTAATCAATCTTGACAGTCTTTTAGCTGCTCCAGGAAGCCATTATTAATCAATTAGAGTTGGAACAAAAACTAGAACCTATTTGCTATCCCTGCTGACCTCTCTGTTCCCCTCACCCTTCTACTCAGCTCAGTGCCCATCTGCTCACTGAGACCCAGAGAGGTCAAGTGAAATGCAGGGGCTTGCCCCATTCATACAGGGGCCACGTGGGAGTGTACTTCCCTCCACGGAGGGACTGGCTCTCACTTTTCTATCTGTCCACATCTTGTGTCTGCGCACATGACTGAGCCTGGTCTTCTGTCCCAGTGACCCCAGGCATGAAGATCTACATCGACCCTTTCACCTACGAGGACCCCAATGAGGCAGTGCGGGAGTTTGCCAAGGAAATTGACATCTCCTGTGTCAAAATTGAGCAGGTGATCGGAGCAGGTAGGTGACTGGTACCCTCTCAGGTACCATGGCCTCAGCCACGGGTCAGGGGACCACCCCGGTGTGTACTCCTGGGATAGAGGGCAGGATGTGGGGCAGGAGCCTCAGAGGACCCTCCAAGGCCTGAAGGCTCAGAATACCCAAGGTGGAAGGGCCCTCAAAGTTCGCCCAGTAAAACTACTTCATCACCAGATGAGGAAACTGAGGCACAGGACTGGAAAGGAACTTGCACATCACATCAGAGATTGAGCTAAGTCTGGAACCCAGGTCTCTGGACTTAGTCTAGTGCTTTGTCCTTCCCACCATTCATCCGAGGTCCCTCGCTCCATCTCCCCAGGTTCCCCTACATCCTTACCCCACACCCAGCCAAATACCACAGGATGGCCACGAAATGTTTCCTCTTACTCCCAAAGGTGGCTGAGACTCTTCTGGGCCCTTGCATTCTATAAAGGGGTTCTGTGTCTGGGAGGATGAGCTGACCACTGAGGAGGAAAAGCTCCTGCAGGTCCCAGGAGCAGAGGTTACAGGGAACAGGGAGGTGGCACTTCCACCTGGTAAGGGACATCCTGCCTCTTTTGGTGTGTCTGTCCCAGGGGAGTTTGGTGAGGTATGCAGCGGCCACCTGAAGCTGCCAGGCAAGAGAGAGATCTTTGTAGCCATCAAGACGCTCAAGTCGGGCTATACTGAGAAGCAGCGCCGGGACTTCCTGAGCGAGGCCTCCATCATGGGCCAGTTCGACCACCCCAACGTCATCCACCTGGAGGGTGTTGTCACCAAGAGCACACCTGTGATGATCATCACTGAGTTTATGGAGAATGGCTCCCTGGACTCCTTCCTCCGGGTAGGGGAAGCCAAGAGTGGTGGGGCAGGAAGAGGAGTGGTAGACATAGCTTTATACTGTCAGAGCCTGAAAGGGTCTTGGAAAGATCTAGGTCCAGAATGGCTTGCTTGCTGCCACTTTCCATTCCTTTACCCATGCCAGGCATTGCTAATAAATCCCAGACTCTGTCCCACTAAACCCAGAAGCAATCTCAGAATCCGTCTCAATCCAGGAAACCACAGTGAGTTGATCAGAGTTGGCATACAACCTGAAATCTGTTCCCTCCAAGCTCTTAGCCAGCCTTCTCATTATGCACAAGAGAAAACTGAGGCTCTAAGAGAAGTAGAGTTTGCCCAGTGTACCCAGAGGGTCCAGATGAGAGCCCTGACTGGAACAAGGTTTCTTGACCCTGAGTCCAGAGTTTTTACCAGATTTGGATTTTCCCAAAGCTGTACAGGGAGAGAGTTCAGAGCACAAGGCCAACAGAGGAAAGTTTCTAGGCCCCCCAAGAGATCACAGTCAACCAGCTAGACAAAGAGCACTGACTAGGAATCAGAAGTATGCCATCAGACTAGATGCTATTTAATAAATATTTATTAAGCACCTAGTACGTGCTAGGCACCTTCCATGCACCTTCTTGTTGAACTCTGACAGCCCTAGAAGGTGGGTGTTAGTTATCCCCATTTAACACACAGATGACAAAACTGAGACTCAGAGAGGTTAGGTCACATGTCCAAGGTTGCACAGCCAGCAAGGGGCAGAGCCAGAGTCAAACCAGCTCCAGAGTCCATGTTCTCTCCACCACCCTGAAACTGGCCTCTCCTGGGCCTCTCTGAGGTCTCTGAGCATCTGAGTCCTTCCCACCGAGAGCCCAGGCCAGGGCAGCAGGGTCCTGCTCTGGTTTCCCATTCTGAGAATGCCCCAGAGATCTGACTCATGCCCTTCCATTTACTCTGTGTTTCCTCCACTTCTCCCGAAGCAAAATGATGGGCAGTTCACAGTCATCCAGCTGGTGGGCATGCTGCGGGGCATCGCGGCCGGCATGAAGTACCTGGCAGACATGAACTACGTCCACCGCGACCTGGCTGCCCGCAACATCCTCGTCAACAGCAACCTGGTCTGCAAGGTGTCTGACTTTGGGCTCTCACGCTTTCTGGAGGACGATACCTCAGACCCCACCTACACCAGCGCCCTGGTAAGATGGAGGCAGGGAACAGTGGAGTCACAGGGCCAGGGAGGAGGACGGATATCCATCTCTCCCCGCAATACGTTTTCACCAGCACTTGCTCATGCCAAGCGCTGTGCTGGGCCCTGGAGACGTAGAGACATAAACCGTGTTTTCTGCCCTCTCGGAGCTCACAGACTGGTGGACACAGAAGTGCAGAGCGCCACAGAGTGACGGGGCTGTGAGTTAGACACCAGCCTTGGGAGGCAGAGGAAGGCTCGCCAAGAGGGAGTGATAGCTGAGCTGAAAGCCAGGTGCCAGTAAAAGTTTGTCAGATGCCGTATTCTCATGGGGAGCTGTGACTGAAACACAGGCTGTCGGGGAAAGTGGTGGGCACCCATGCTGGAGAAGTAGGCAGGGCCAGATCGCAGAGACTCTTGACTGCCCAAGCTCAGGACTCTCTCCCGAAAGCTGTTGGGGTTGTTGAAGAGTTTTAAACAGAAAGGAATAAGACACAATCCCTAGCCTCAAAGAGCTCAGAGGTGGTTCAAATAGAGCCAGGTAAGTAGGCAAATGATATGAGTACTGCTGTCTGTTGAGAAGTGCCTCCTGATGGAGGGGTGCGGCACACAGTTGTAGGATTGAGAAGCATGAGCAACTCTTTGGGACTTAGGGAAAGATTTGCAGAGGGACTTCAAGGATGAGAAGGAGGTTACCAGATGGCAGAGTGGGAAAAGGCACTTCATGCAGAGGGAAAGGCATGTGCAAATGCCTGGAGGTCCAGAGCAGCAAGGTGAGTCTGGGGAACAGCAAGATACTTCGTGTGATTGTGCAGCACAGGGCACAGGGTGGGGAGCTTTGCGAGCAGAGGGCATGAGGGTAAGCCTCCCACCCATTAACCCTCCTCATTCTGTTCCCCAGGGTGGGAAGATCCCCATCCGCTGGACGGCCCCAGAAGCCATCCAGTACCGGAAGTTCACCTCGGCCAGTGACGTCTGGAGCTATGGTATCGTCATGTGGGAGGTGATGTCCTATGGGGAGCGACCCTACTGGGACATGACCAACCAGGACGTAAGTCTCCAAGGGGGTGGGCAGAGCCTCTCTGGCCAGCCAGACAGGAGGGGAAGATCCAGAACTTCTGGCATTTTGCGTGTCCCTCAGGGGGTGGGAGCAAGGTCTCTGAGATCCCAGCCCGATGTTGGTTGATTCAAACATCTGCACAGGACCCTGGACTCTCCAGGGGGCTCAGGAGTAGGAAAGGCCTACCCATCCACAAACCAGCAAATCTTCAGGATGCTGTCAGCTGTGGCCAACCCTGAATGAGACCATATCTGCCCCTCAGGTGTTTACCACCCATATGGGAGACAAGACAATTATTCTGGGAACCAGATGTAGTTATCAGGTGCTATGTATGATCAGGTACTAAAGTGGAGGAGGCAGGTGTCCAGCCCTGTAGGTGTTGGAGCAAGGGCAGTGTGGGCAAGATCAGCCAGGAAGTCTTCACAGACAGGTGGGACTCACACAGTAGTGGGACTTGGAGACGCGAGGGCTTCCAGTGGAAAGAACAGCCTGTGCAAAGGCCCAGAAGTGGGATGATGAGGGGTCGTGTCGGGGGGCATGGAGAGGAAAGTTGATCCGAAAGGTCGATGAGGTTCAATAATGGGGTGTTTGAAAGTCGATCCGAGGAATTCTGATTTGCAGCAACGCCAGAACAGGGAATGCTTGAGAAGGGAAGGTACCTACAGTCAAGCTGGGGAAGATGAATTTGGCCCTGGGGGCAGGAGAGTTTGGAGAGGTGTTTGGGCTCCTTTCCCTGACAGAAGAGCCAGGTGGGGTTGCCCACAGGAGGGTCAGCCTGGTGGACCCTGAGGCAGAGGGTATCTCAGGGTGCTGGGTGGGTGAGTAGGGGGAGCAGAACACCCAGCTGCCAGGCCAGACCGAGGCCACAGATGGTGGGAACCCAGGTGAGGCACATACTGGGGCTGCCTCCAGGAAGTGGAGGTAGTTTCCATGGCAACCAAGCAAGTCTGTCCTGCCATGTACTGGGGGCAAGACGAGCCAGGCCAGAGGGCAGATGCTCTTACCTCACCCACCCAGCCCCACCCGGCCCCTGTGTTGTCCCCAGGTAATCAATGCCATAGAGCAGGACTATCGGCTGCCACCACCCATGGACTGCCCAAGCGCGCTGCACCAGCTCATGCTGGACTGCTGGCAGAAGGACCGCAACCACCGGCCCAAGTTCGGCCAGATCGTCAACACGCTGGACAAGATGATCCGCAACCCTAACAGCCTCAAAGCCATGGCGCCCCTCTCTTCCGGGTACCGCCCCACCTGTCCCGCCCCTTTTCCCAGTTCTGCCCTGGCCCCGCCCCCTCTGGTAAAGCTGAATTGGGATGGGGAAGGACAGCACTAGTGTTTGTTGGGAAGATGGCTACCTTGGGGTGCAGAGTGCAGGACACAGATTATCCTGAGAAGGAGAACGAAGCCCAGTCCGGTAGAGGAAGCATCTTTTAAAGCATGGTCGGAGAGGACAGCTTTTAAGAGAAATCGTCAGAATCTTGGTGAATAGATTTACTCCTCACTCAGTTTCCTCCTCCACACTTAAACCTGGACCCTCTGACTCGCATTTGCAGCCTCCTCGACATGGCCAGGCCCACACACACATGCATGTACACACACAAATATAGTCCCGTACGTGTACGTGAACATACAGCTGGGCACAAACGCTTATGCTTGTGCTCACACACAATCTCACACACATGGAGACACCCATTCTCAGGCTCTCACACCTACACACATCCACAGGTCCCTGAGCACACACGTTCAGAAGTACACACACACCACACAAACACATGCACGCACGCCCCACACTCGGGTTGCCATCCTTGTATCAGAGAGACTGGCTCAGGAGGTGTGCTAGCTCCAGTGGTCCTGGAGCTTTCCTTCTCCCAGCGGTCCCAGGGCGCCCTCCATCAGGTCTGCAGCCACCACTGCCTTGCCGGGGCAGCTTCAACAGGCCAGTCCTGGCCCTGCACACTCTTACACTTCAGGACTCTTGATCACACAAGATTTCTGATGGGCGTCCGGCTAGACGTCCTCGGGGTCCAGGGCTGGCTGTGGCCAGAGACTCTCTGAGCCCAAGTCCTTCACCTGCCAAGTTCTTAGGGCCAAGAGATTTTCGTGTTTGCCTCTGCCCGTCCCTCCTCACCATGACCCTGCATCAGCCACTCCTGATTCTTCGGATAAAAAATCACTCTGAGCTTTTAGCCTGAGGGTCACTTCACACCTCGCCCGCCAGGAAGTCATTCCCACTAACCCCACCAGCTCTGTCTGGACTTTGGAGAGGCAGTCCACAAGATCAGCTTCCTGTAGCACAACCATGGTAGAGAAGGACAGAAGGGCATCAGGGGAGGAAACAGCAAATAATCAGCACAGTTAGTCCAGCTGAAATCCCTCCTCCTCAAAAGAAGAAGCATGGAGAAGCATCTTCCGCCTCACCACTGTGGTCCAGCCTCTCCGCAGTCCCTGTAGAGGCTTCCCTAGACTTTCCAGGTAACCCCAGCTCTGAGTTCTGCACACACTTACTCTCGCCTACTCACACATATATGTGTGCACATTTACGTGAGTTCAAACTCACTCCTGCTCTCACACAGAAATGCTCACATACATACACACTCACCTGCGTTCACACACATGGATGCACGCGTGCAGGTACGCACATAGCCTGCAAGTGTAGTGCTTACCTTCACCCCCAGGTCAGCATGTGCCCTGACCGTCCCCGTTGCCCACCCCACCCCCAGAATCAACCTGCCGCTGCTGGACCGCACGATCCCCGACTACACCAGCTTTAACACAGTGGACGAGTGGCTGGAGGCCATCAAGATGGGGCAGTACAAGGAGAGCTTCGCCAATGCCGGCTTCACCTCCTTCGATGTCGTGTCGCAGATGATGATGGAGTAAGTGCCCAGCCGCTTCCACCCACTGCCATTAGCCGCCCTCCCCACCCATCCCGCCACGCGGGGGGCTCTGGAAAGTGAGGAATAGATGGTGTCCCAGCAGGGATACAGGGGACCAAGGGGCAAGACGGCCAACACGGACTCACATTCATATCAACACCCAGGTCTCCTGCCACCCACTGGCCGCGACCTTGGGCAAGTCACAGAACCCTTCTTAGCCCCAGTTTTCTCTTCTGTAAACTGGGGAGCGGTAGGAAGATGAAAGGAGATATAAAGTGAATGACTGGGTACTTAGTAAATGCAGGTTCCCTTCTCCTCCCCCGAGGCAGAGGAGACACGTGCACCTAGGCGCCCTGATTCCTAATCACGGGCTCCTCCCATCTCAACATTCACTCACTCCAGCTCCAGACGCCCACCCATTCCCCCAGGCCCTTCACCCCCTGCCTTGCCCTCTCCAGCAGGAAACCCCTGGAAAAGCCCAGGCAGCTCTACCTGGACAGAGTCCCTCCACCCCCGCATTTCCCTAACACATGTGCTTCTCTCCCAAAGGGACATTCTCCGGGTTGGGGTCACCTTGGCTGGTCACCAGAAAAAAATCCTGAACAGTATCCAGGTGATGCGGGCACAGATGAACCAGATCCAGTCTGTGGAGGTTTGACGTTCGCCTGCCTCGGCTCACCTCTTCCTCCAGGCCCCGCCCCCTCCGCCCCACATGCCGGCCCCCGGTTCTTCGTCCACCGCAGGGTCAGCCGCCTGCCAGGAGGCCACGGGCAACAGGAAGAACCAAGCAGCGCTCCAGCCATGAGACGTCACCAAGAACACGTGCAACTTCAGATGATGGAAAAAAGGGAATGGGGACAAAAGAAAATAGATCCCGGGAGGGGGCGGGAAACACAAGGAATAGTTTTTAAAGAGGATTCTCATAAGGAAAGCGATCATTGTTCTTGGAGGAAAAAAAGGGCTTGGGAGATTCATGCAGTTTGTCCAATCGGAGATCAAAAGCAGTTTCTCTCCAGCTCCCTCTGGGAAGGTGACCCGGCCGGAGCCAAGAAACACTTTCAGGAACACAAATGTGAAGGGGAGACACAGGGGCCACACTTCTCTCCCGTCCCCGGGGCTGCTCTTCCAGGTCTCACTCAACAGCCACGCGCCAGGCGGATGGGCAGGCGACGGGTAGCCACCCCCGGAACCACTCTTGGAAAATCCAATCCCGCTGCCGCTGGGCAAACAGAAGAATTTTTCTGTCTTTGGAGAATATTTTAGAAACTCCAATGAAAGAGACTTGTTTCTCCTGTCAGCTCCCGGGGCTGAAAAGGGACTTTTGTCCTCCTGTGTCAGGGAGAGCATGGGGACACCCGAAAGGTCAGCCTTCCTGAGGTTGACCATCCCCCTCCCCCCGGTCTGCAGCTCCACGTCCACGTCACGCGCACAGCTCGGCGGCCATGGCCCAGCTGGGCACCCACTCCTGCCCGTCCACACCTGGAGGACTGATGCCGCAATGACTGCCATCAGCTACGACTGCCACTGAGAAGGATTGCTCCTACATCTGGGTTTGTTTACAGCAATTTGTGGACTCGGGGGTATTTTGGTCAGGGGTGGATTTGGTTTTGGGGGGGTGGTTTGTTGGTTGGTTTTTTTTTATGACAATGAAGTGACACTTTGACATTTCCTACCTTTTGAGGACTTGATCCTTCTCCAGGAAGAAGGTGCTTTCTGCTTACTGACTTAGGCAATACACCAAGGGCGAGATTTTATATGCACATTTCTGGATTTTTTATATGGTTTTCATTGACACCCTTCCCTCCTCCCCCCTGCATAGAGTTCCCACCTGCTGCCAGGCCTCACCAAAGCCAACTGCCACGGGGCCATCTGGGCCATTCAGAGACTGAGTGAGATTTGGGTGGAGGGTGGGGGCCAAGGTGGAGGAGCATCCCACCCCAGGACTGTTTTTGAAAGCAACAGATTGAGAAGGAGGAGGAGGCTGCAGGGCCAGAAGCCTCTGCCCACATCTCCACTCTCCTTCTGTCCCAGTCTATCCGGTACTTTCCAGGCAAACAGGCCCCTTCGAGGTTCCTGAGTGCCCTCGGATGGCCAGAACCCAGTTTTGTCTCTGGGAGCCTAAACCAGGCTGCATCCGAGGCCAGGACCCAGATCATTCACTGTGATATCCCAGCCCTCCAGAGTATCACCCTCAGACCATGTGCAGGCGTGCTCCTCTCCTCCCCTTGCAAGAAAGCATGTGATTTCTCTCCCACCTCTTTCCCTCCACCAGACCTTTGCCCAGGTCTGAAAGTCTTGGCCATGGGAAAATAATCAGCCAAGGGGTCTGGCCACAGACTCTCTCCTATGAGCAAATGCAGCTGCCTGAGCAGAACAATCGGTTAGTGAACTGAATGGAAATAAACACTTTAGTTAGAAAATGACCCCTGTTCTCTGTCAGTTCCAACAGAGACCCTGGCACCTTTGGGACATGTCAAGTGACCCATGATGCTCTTCTAAGGGACTTTTCCTACCTCAGGGTTCCAGAAGGCCCAGGGCTGAGAAAACACATGGAGGACACCAGTGGTCCATGTGGCCTTTCTGGCTCTGGCTTGTCAAAAGCACAGGCAATGAAAGAAGTGAGATGGAAGTGGCTCAGAACTTGGGAGTCTGATGCCCTGCAGATCAGTGTGAACCACTGCAGGACGCATTAGGAGCAGGGAGGTGACAGCAGTGCACTCGCTCTTTTGGGCCAGAGAAAGGGGGCCCAGGTATTAAGTGAGCTGCGATGGTGGGAGTGTGAGGGTCCCGGAGAACCCATGGATTCGCAGTCAAAGCCACAGGTATTATCACCTTATCCTGGTCAACTCTAATTATCCTCTGAGCAGATGAACTTCTACTCACGTACAATCAAAATTCTTCGTTTGGAAGGAGGAGGCTGGGGAGGGGGAACCAGGGACACCACATCTCAGGACCTTTCCCTTTGTCCGTGGGAGGCTGACCAGTGAGAAAGATTCATGCCGCAGGTGGTCAACTAAAGGCCCCTCGGTGAGAGCAAGCATCCAACACGGACCAGCCTGTCATCTGTCACTCACCTGTTCTCAGAGCCCGAGATGTGAGGGGAAGGAAGGGATTAGAGGGGAGCATGGGCCCCCCCAGGGGGAACAGCAGAGCAAGCCACAAGGAAGGCATTGGCTGGCTTCCCGCGAACTGGCCAGCCTTGGCCCAGCCAGCTGCCCTTTGTGCCCCAAAGATGCCCAACACGGGTGGCAGCTGTCCCGACACACAAGGTCACCTTCTGGAGGGAGCTGCCCTGATGCTCTTCAGATTAACTCTGTCTCCTCAGCCCGCCCCCCCAACTGCTCTGGGGCCCCACAGGGGGCTGGCAGTCGGTGCTTCCTGTCAGATGGCTTCCTGTCCTAAGCCGCTAGGCTGGTGTCTGCTAGCCAGCACGTCTGCCCATCCACCCTTCAGGGCCTGAGTCCTCCGTGGTCCTGGGCCTCCACGTGCCGGCTTCTCAAGAGTTAGGGTGCTACCCAAACCCTCTGTCTCTACTTCAGGGTAACAGACAGACGTCGCTGTGACTGTCCCCGGTGCAGGCAGATGCTCCCCTCTCCCCGCTGCTGGGGCAGCTCCCCCCGCCACCTCTTGCTTGCTTCTCAGTGGGGATGGTGGGCCGTGCTGCCAAGCGCCTTCCACTGATGCTGCCTGCTTGCCCGGGCACACGGCTCTGAGCCACCCGCTGCCTGCTTACTAATCCTTTCCTGGCTCAACCTCCCCAAGTGCCAGCCCCCACCTGCCCAGCAGTGTGAGGGGAGTTTCCGGCCGCTCTGCACACAGTTGGTACTTGAGGAAAGAAAGCTGCCTTGCAAACATGGGCCAGGGCACCATGGAAATGGGGACCAGCTGCTCTGAGAGGGTGTGACAGGCAGATCTGCACAGCGCCAGGCTGGGTAATAGAGAGCCCTGCCGTCGCCCCCGCTCCTACTGCCCCAGAAGCGCCCCCAGATGGGTCAGATGGGTTACTGTTGATCAGCAGGCCTCTTCCTGGGGGATGGTACTCTAAATACCTATCAACCGGTAAGATGGGGGCAAACCAATCAGAATAGATGATGGCCGTAGTGCTACACCAAAAGGCCCCAGAGTAGGGGCTAGGGTGGTGGGGGCAGTCGGGGATACTTAGGGACTTGGGGCGGTGGCTCTTTGCTACCCAGTGGTGCCTCCTGCTCAGATGGCATCAGCTGGACTTTCCCCATCATTTCTGGCCGGTCCCTCTCAGGGAGCTCTCTGCCACCCCCTTGTGTGCACTCACTAGCTTTGCACCCCTCTCAGATCGGGGGCTCATCTCCAGAAGACTAGGAGCTCCCGCCCCGTGCCAGCTCTTCCTCGCCCCTGGCTGAAGCACAAGCAGCAATCATGGCCCCAGACCACTGCCCACCCCGGTGCTGGGCCCTCAGCCACTCCTGGCTCTCCCCTGAGCCCCTGAAGTTCCAAATGGTACCAAAGGCTGGATGACTTGTCCGAGGAAATAATGTAAATGCATTCGAAGGTCAGGATAAGGCATGATGCTAGGGAAAAAGCACACTGCCACCAGAGTGGCAGCTCTCACCACTAACTTAAGACACAGATCTGGGCAAGCCAGCTCCCCTGAGCCTCACTCTCGCGTTTGTAAAATGAGAGGACTGGACTGGGTGAGCCAAGCATGCGAAACACTTAAACACTGCAGCCCTGTGAGGAGGGGCTATTTCCTTCCACAGATGGGGCTGGGGGGCTGGGGGAGAATGGGCTCAGAGAGAGGAAGTAGCTTGCTCAGGATTCCATAGCCAGGAAGAGGCAGAGCAGGGCTGTGTCTACCTGCTTCCAATGCCCACTCCACCACGCTCAGACGACATGAAGCACCTGATGTCTGAAAGCTGGTTGGTAAGAGAAGGGAAAGAGCAAATGGGCTGGGATTGTCACGGAGGGCTTCACAGAGGAGGCTGTCTTGACGATAACAGACGTTGAGAGAAAGGTCACTCCAAGTGGGAGGTGCAGTGTAACCAAAGATGCAAAGGCCAGCATGGTTAACAGTGAGGAGTCGTTTCCGGATGGACCAGAGCAGTGCTGGAAGGTGGGGGTTGGTTTGAGGGGAGGTTGAGGCAGTTTGGACACGATGCACAGTCCAGCCACGACACGTTCTTGAGAAGAAGAGTCGCAGAGTCAGCATCAGGTGCTAGAAGGAGCAGGCAGTTCGGCCATCAGATGGGAGCAGGATGCCTCACAGCTCCCCCTCCCCCCCGGGGGGAAAAGCCCCCTGGAGAAGCCCTCATTTAGTCCCGGAGAATCCAGGCCCCGCTGCTTCCTTTTCCATCCTCACTCACTGACGCAGATAATCCAAAGAGTCATTTCAGCTGCTTGGAACAGCAGGGTTGGATTTTGTGCTACCTGATCCTTAATTCAGCTGCATTCGACTGAGATGCCCACCCCATTTCCTCCAGGCCAGGCACTGAGAGAGCTGCCACTCATGGCCAGAGCGGAGTAGACACGGGTGGTGGTAAGGGCACGGGAAGGCAGGCAGAGCCCCGCGGGGGCGCAGAGCGGAGTGATGAAGCGAACAGGGCTGGGGGCTGGGTAAGTGGTATGCAAACTGCTCAGGAAGCCCATCTCTGCCCCTTCGCCCTGGCCCTGGAGAGATCACCCAGACATGCTGTTGGAAGGGGGCGGGGTCCTGCCCTTTTCAATAGTTATGCTGGGGAACCCAGAGGGAGGTTAGGGAGTCCCACCGCACACGCACGCTCCACCTTGCCCACCTTGACCCTGCCTCCCATGAAATGGCTCCTACCATAAAACAGCATGGACTACGGCCTCGAAGCTGGCCAGATTCCCCTTCAGGGAAATCAGAGGAAGTGACTTGGCCTTTGTTCCGTGACACAGGAAGGCTCAGGGACTCCCCATCAGAGGCTGGTCTCAGGACGCTGATGCCACAGCAACTGCGCTAATCGCTGAACACTTAGCCTACGCCAGTCCCATGCGCAGGGCCCTGTGGATGTCACCATCCCCACTCTACGAGTGAGGAACCAGATTCTCAGAGGTGATGCCCAGGGCATTCCAGCCCGGCCGTGCGCCTGCTCCACCCTGACCCCCTAAGTCAGAATAGCCAAGGTTGGGCTCAGGAGCCCCTGTTTTTAACAAGCTCCTCCAGGAGATTCCTCCAGACACTGAAATTCTCTCTTCACTTCCCCCACGATGAAATGTGCCCTGATGTCTGCAGGGAGAGGGTCTGGCGTAGACAGGGATTAGGAAAAAGCAGGACATCGTCAGATAAGATGCCCAAACTCAGACATAGATTAGGATCCATGGAGTGGGGGGAAGGGCTGACCCTCAGGAATGTATTGAGCTAAGCTTTCAGGAAAATTAGACCCCCCGCCTCCCCAGACCCAGAGTCTGTCTGAGTTTAGCTTCACAGCTTGAAGGCTGCTTCAGGAAAGCTGATATAGCAAGAAGGAACAGGAACTTAATACTTCACAGGGGCCCAGCAGCCCTCCCAGGGCCACCCTCTGGAGACTCCACAGGCCTCAAGGCTATGATCCAGGCCTGTTCACTCAGCACCTGGCCAGGTGGGCCGGGCAAAGGCAGGGTGGGGCTTCCAGCTGGACCTGGAGCTTCATATAACTCCCCGCTACCAGCCTCTGCTACCCAGACTAAGGCACGGCTTTCCCAGGAGGAAGAGGGAGTGAAGGTCCTGTGTCTACTCAGGGTCTAATGGCCCCTGCTGGAGGAGGGGAAAGGGAGATGGCAGAGGGAGGAGGTCAGAGCCAGGACCACATCCACTCTGGGGCCCTGCTGATACTGCAAGAGTCCAAAACTCTAACATTCCATGGGTGAAGATTCCAGCAAAACCTCATAATGCTAAGATTCCAACAGAAGGATTCCATGTTTTTAAGATTCCACCACCATATGATTCTATGCTGCCAATTCTTGAAATTTCAAGTCCCATTGTTCAACTCTGATCCCCAAACCTGAGGGTCCCAGCAGTGACAAAGCACAAAGAGAGAGCAAGAAAGAGAGAAAGAGATGGGGAGGGAGAAAACAAATAGCTAAAAACAAATACTAACAACTCCATCCTTTGAATCTGAATCACCTCCTTCTGAGTGTGATGGTGGATTTCCCTCCCTGGTAGAGGGGTAGAATTGCTCACACCTGGCCCTCCCAGTGGCCGGGGAGCTGACTACCCAAGGCTGCAGCAAAGCCCCACACAGCCCACAGTGCCCACTGGCTGGTGGGCTAGACAGCTCAATTCAGGAGCCTAGTAGGGCCCCAGTGGCTCAGTTTAGGGAGGGACTCATCTGGGGTGGACACCCCCCACCCCCTTAGAGAGGAAGCTTCAGGGCCAGGGATTTGCTGAGGAATCTTTCCCAAGCACACCACCTCCCTGTTCAGAACCCGAGTCTTAACACTGGGAAGCCATAGGGTCTCGCTGCAAACCCCAGAGTCAGGTGCCTTCCCTCTGACAGTCAGGATGCAACTTCCGTGACCACACAGTCCCTGCCTCCATACAAAGGACGCCCTCACCTCCCAGTTGAGACCACTGCCTATGGAATCTGGGAGACCAGCTGAAAGATGTGCCTCTGGGTTGCTCAGAGCCTGGTAATCAGTCTGGCTGCTTTCCCCTCCGTGGACAGGGACTCTGGTGGGCAGGGGGCAAGAAATTGAGCCCCTGAGTCTGGCCCGGGGTAGCACCGGCAGGGACACTCACAGGCAGCCTCTTTCGACTCCAGAGAAGAGCAATTCCTGGTTGGCCATGCCCAGCCCCAAACCCTAATCATAGCTGCTATTTCTTGAGTGCCAACAGTGTGCGAGGTGCTGTGCTTAACTTTTTATACACGGTGTCCTGCTTAACCCTCACACAGCTCTGTGAAACAGGTAGTTATTATTCCCCCTCCACAAAATAGGAAACTCAGAGACGTGTGTGGTGGCCTTCCCAGGTCACACTGTCGGCCAGTGGTCTCTGGCCCAGTATCTGCCCTCGTAATCACTATGCTGTGCCGCTACCTGTGGTCCCCACTCAGCCCCTCCCCACTGTCAGACGCTTTGCCAATCAAATCCAGATCCCCAAGGAGCACCCTGTCTGGGGGCACTGGGACACCCCTTCTGACCTTGGCCTCCTGGACGCGCTGTCTGAGCCATGGGCAGTGGGTGTGGGCACCTGGGCTGCCCACCCCCCGAGCGGTTCACTCTAACCTCGGCCATGCAGGCCAGAGTTCACAACTGGGGCCCGTGGGGCCTGGTGTGGTTTCACAGAACTCTGTTTCTTCTGGTCACAAATATGGGTTTTCCTGACAACGCTGGGGAGTCAGGGAGGGACGCAGCTGGGGCTCTGTTGGTTGTGGGTCAGCCCTGGCTCCCGGGACCCCCACTGTTATGACCAAGGAAATCTCACCAACTGGCTCAATGAGCAACCCTGAGCCTGTGACTCCAATGCCTTTGTAGGAGTATTTTTAGCAGAACCTTTTTTTTCCCCAAAATAAATGTGAATTGCAAAAATTATTACTTGGACTCACAGTATTTTTTCCCCCTGAGGTTCACCAGGGAACAAAGAGGAGCTCCTAGAGGTCCTCAGCAGGTTTCTGAAGAGTGACTAGGAGTTTTCCAGGGCTAAGGATGAAGCCAGGGTTGGGGATTTGGCCTAGAGTGTTGAACTCGAGCAGTAATTCCTAAGTGTTCTAAGAACATTCATTCATGTTTAAGAGTTTGAGCTCTGCTGTCAGGGGTCCTAGGATTTGAATCCCAACTCTGCCATTAGTTAGCTATGTATCTTTGGAGAGGGCACATCATTGCTCAAAGCCTCATTTTCATGTCTATAAAATGGGGCAATAATGCCTAACTCCTGGAGTAGAGGTGAGGATGAAATGAGATGAAGCAGGTCAAGTGCTCAGCACTCACAACCGTTAGCTCTTAGTATTTTGCCGGGAGGAAGCAGGGCCCATTATCTGTCATACACCCTGCTGTGTTCTCCACAACGAGGACAAAGCCTGACTCATAGCAGGCTCCCAATAAACGTTTGTCAAATTCAAAAAAGGGGATTTGGGGGAGGGTTCCATTGTCAAATACGTTAGGCAAATTCTGGGCTTGGGCAAGTTGATCAGATTTCTTTACTTCGGGATATTGCAGAGCCTTAAATATGCCAAAAGCACAATGTGAATCTCTAAAAAAGTGTTATCATTTGCAGGGTTTCCCCTTGTGGAGGGAGCAGCTCTCAGTGTCCCTGGGAGTATACCTGGAGAAGTTCACCAGCATCTGGGTACTGCCCTGGTGCTCAGAGGGAGAGCGGTGCTGAGGCTGACACTGGGCGCATAAACATGAGGGGGTAGATGTCAGAGGGGAGGGTAGTGGGAGGTCTACCTGATGGCTTGACATTCAACCAGGGAGAGCATAACAGACCCTACCTTGCAAGACCTTTGTGAAGCTCAGATAGTTAACGGGTGCCGCAGTGCCCAGCAGAGAGCCTGGCACATAGCAGGGGCTCAGTAAGTAGTTACTCCCTTACTGCCCCCAGGAGCAGCCCTGCCATACCAGTCGGGATGGAAGGCAGGGGGATGGACTGAAGGGTGAGCTAGGCCTTCTTTCCATGGAGCCACTCTGCCCCCTGGGGGCTGAGGCTGGTAACAGGCCAGACCTGAGCCCCAGAGGAAGCTTGGCATCCTGGGCTGGTGGGGTGTGGTGACTACTTGGCTCTCTGCCCCCTGCTCCCCACCCCAGCGAAGGTCCCGGCCAGTGGGTGGGGACCTAGAGGCACAGTGATGGGGCAGAAAGCAGAGACGTTGAACCAAAGGTTATCCCCTTACCAGCTGCCCTAGATGCCTCTTCCTAACTCCCAACTCCTGACTTAATATTAATACTGTGTCTCGGGTCCAGGATGTTGGCCCCAGAATTTCTCTACCGTAAGAACCCAGGAGCAACCAATCTGGTTGGGATGAGGAACTAGGAAATTTCTCCTGAGGTTGTAGTTACTCGGCCAGCATGCTCTTTATCCGCAGATCTCGAGTTTATCGGGCATGGCTCGGGGAGGAGGCAGCTGATGGAGACTGCCACCCCCGGCACCACCATCCACACTGTGTCACTGAGTGCCCGCAGCCACCAGAGAGGCGTATTACCAGGGGTGTGCTAGTAAGTGTGTACCAACCAACTCGCCAAGCATACTTCAGGAATGCTGGCTGACACCTCTATATGAGTCAAGGAGTAAGATAAGAGTGAAACAAGGGGGGAGGGGGGAGGGGGAGGGACAAGACAGGGGAAGGGGATTAAGAGATACAAACTAACAGATATAAAATACATAAGATACAAGGATATAATATACAGCCCAGAGAATATAACCAATATTTTATAATAACTTTAAATGGAGTATAATCTATAAAAACATCGAATCACTGTGTTCCACACCTGTAACCAAAATAACACTGAAAATCAACTATACTTCAATTTTTTTAAAAGTGAAACAACGAAGGTTTATGTTGGAACTTTTCTCACTCCACAATGACATGGGTGACTTCTTTGTTGAATCAGATAATAGTTTTCAAATACTGGAAGAATATGTCCTCAGTTTTTTTGTGCTATTTACCACGTCACAGTTTTTTATTTAATCTGCATTAACATGTCATCCATTACCTTCTTAGGTCTTCTTAGGTCACAATCAACACAATGATAAATAAATCAAGCCCTGATGAGTAGCAACTGCCATTTTCTACGGTATAAGTGGCCATCAAGGCCAATTTCAAACTACCAGTGCGAGTCACTGAACAACAGACTTTGGAAGAGATGCTCAGTAACATATCTTTTCTTTTTTTTTATAAATTTGTTTATTTATTTATTTATGGCTGCGTTGGGTCTTCATTGCTGTGCACGGGTTTCTCATTGCAGTGGCTTCTGTTGTTGCAGAGCACGGGCTCTAGGTGCTTGGGCTTCAGTAGCTGTGGCTCAAAGGCTCTAGGGCACAGGCTCAGTAGTTGTGGCGCACGGGCTTAATTGCTCCGCGGCATGTGGGATCTTCCCAGACCAGGGCTCGAATCCATGTCTCCTGCATTGGCAGGTGGATTCTTAACCACTGCGCCACCAGGGAAGCCCAACATATCTTTTTTATTTTTGGCTTATGAACAGAAATGTGTTTCTCACAGTTGTAGAGGCTTGCAAGTCCAAGATCAGGGTATCTGCATGGCCCTGGTTCTGGGGAGGGCTCTCTTCTGGGTTGCAGACTGCGAACTTCTCATCCTTCTCATTGTGTTCTCACGTGGCAGAGAGCAGAGCTCAGTAACACATGGTTACATAATATTTCCAAAATTCAGATACAATAGATGTAAATAACCTCAAGACTACAAATAACAGTAATACATAGTAAAATAATTAGTAAGCGATTTGTTTTGAGTGTTGTCTTTGTTTTTAATACACTTTATGCTATTGTAAATTTATATAATTTTTAATGATGGCATTGTTTAATAACTGCTTCACAAAATTCCTGAAGATGTAACAACTGACTCTCATCAGCCAGTGTGAACTGGCTCCAGCACTACCCTGGGCCCTTATCCTGTTTTACAACAGTAGAAACTGAGGCTCACAGAGATGGGGTGTCTTAACTGCTCAAGGTCAAGATGAATGGGGCTTGGTTGGGGTAACACCCAGGTATATTTTACTCTAAAACTGAGTTCTTTCAACTGTTTCCTAGATTTTCAAACTCCCTGCTCAGGAAGATCTGGCATCTTCTCTCTCCACATCTTTTCTGCGTTCCTACGGTACTTCAGCACAATATACAGAATTTCCTCTTCCTCCTCCTCCCTCTTCAAAACCAATCCTGAAGCTGGACCCTCCCCTCATACTATTCCAGGGGCACTAGACCCTGGAGGCTCTGAGGCCAAAGAAGGAGCCCTTGGGTCCAGGGGAGAGTGAGAGATGCCCAGCCCAGCCGGCACATGCTTGGGTGACCTGCCCCAAAAAGCTCACCCTTAGCTCACACCTCTAAGTGGTAGAAAGAGCTATGGGGCCCTGCAGAGCTGTGGTGGAACCCCACTGATAAACTTGTGACCTTGGGCAAGTCACTTCACTTTCTGGAGTAAAATGGGGCTTATAATCCCTACCCTCAGGGTTGCCATGACAATTATCTAAACACTGCCTGACTTCTTTCCCAGTTTCCTTAAATGGTGTGATTGAGTGTATGCCAGGGAGCCCCACGCTTGTCCCTGAGGCCTGGAATTCCATCATAAAGGGTCGCACCTTGGGTTTTCAGCATTGCCTTCTTCCAACTGTTCTTTTTAATTCCATTATGCTTGGAGAAACAGGTGATCAATTCTGAGTGGTATTCTGAGTGGTACTCCCTCAAGAGGGAGTCTGTTCAGGCTTCTTCCCTGACTGAGGCCCTGGGCTCTTCCCCTCTTCCCTCTCCCTTCCTCCTGTAGGCGGGGAAGCTGTGGCATGGCCTCCCTGGCACGAGGCCCACAACCAGAGGCCCTGGCTTGGGTCTTCCCTTCATGAGTCTTAGTCTTATCAGAAGGGAAATCCCACTGTATTATCTGCAGTCCTTCTAGGTCATTCTGAAAGGCTCATGGTTCACTGCAACCAGCCCTTAACGTGTCTGTCCCTGACTAGTCTTGACCCCTCGCAGCTGCCCACAGCGACCACTAACCATAGGCCAGAGACTGACTGATGGAAGATGCCAGATGACTCGACCTTCATTCTGGCTCTGCCACTATATCCCTGTGTGATCGCAGCAAGTTGCCTCCCCTCTCTGAGCTTCATTCTTCTATCAGCAGACATTTTTTGAGTGTGTTCTCACACCAGGCACTGTGCCGGGAACTGAGTTACACCCGGGAGCAGGAGAGACAAGGTCTCTGCCTTCGTGAATTCGACAGCCCTTATTTAAGCAAATAAATGGAATAAAGGCAAATTGTCACAAGTCCTTGGAAGGAAACCAGCAGGTGTTCATGATGCCAGTCAGAGAGGGCAGCAGACTTTAGAAAGAGTGACAGGGAAGGTTTCCCGAGGGAGAATTTGAGTAGACAGCTAACCAATGAGGAGAAGGCAGCCATGTGAAACCCAGCAGAATCAGAAATGCAACAGGCCCCCCGACTCCTCATCATAGAAGGAGACTTCAAATGCTGCAACTCGCAGCCCTGAGTCCCAAAGAGGTGCCCAGCAGACCTTGTACAGGAGAAAAGGGAGAGCCTGGTGGGCTGAGCTACGCCTCCACCTCCAACTCCACCTCCTCCAGAATAATTCTGCTTTTAACTGTTTTAAAGATTGGATTTGGATGTTTCTGAAACAAAAATGATATAGCTGAAAGATATTCAGAAACCACTAGAAACTCATCTCACTCGTGATGAGATGATGGCGAAGAACTCTTCCAGGTCTAAATCTTAGGATCTCTGCATTCATGACATAAAGGGTGATTGCTAGGTTCACAGAAGAGGGAGTGAGAAGTCTGCAAATGCCCTTGGAAGGACGGGGCAGGGCAGGCAAACCTCTCGTCCATGGCTACATGAGCGGTGATTCTGGAACTCAAAGAGCTCCTAGTTGTGCAGCCTTGAGTGGGTTGCTAAACCTTCCTGGATCTCAGTTTCCACCCCCTTGACCTGCAGCTGTATAAGTTTCCTGTTGCTGCTGTAACAAATTACCTAAAATTGCTAAATAAATTTAGCGGCTTAAACTACACACATTTACTCTCTTACAGTTGTGGAGTTTAGAAGTCCAACACAGGGCCCACTGGCCTAAAAATCAAGTGTCAGCAGAGCTGTGTTCCTCCTAAACGCTCTCGGGGAAAATCTGCTCCCTTGCCTTCCCACCTTCCAGAGACTGCCCACACCTTGGCTCCTGTCCCCTTCTCCTCCACCTTCAAAGCCAGCAATGTTGCATCCCTCTCTGACTGTTCTTCCATATCTCATATCCCCCTTTAACTCCCTTCTTCTACCTTCCTCTTCCACTTTTAAGAAGCTTTGTGATTACACTGGACCCACCCAGAAAATCTCTCAATTTTAAAGATCAGCTGATTAGCAACCGAATTCCCCTTTGCCGTGCACCCTCGCACATTCAAAGATTCTGGAGATTAGGACATGGACATCTTTGGGGGGCCAGTATTCTGCTTAAGAAAGTGGGTTACATTCCCATTAACAGCCAACACTCTGATGCTCAGAGCATTCTCCAACCTGTTTAATAACAGGCTCTCCTTTGATGCTCCTGCTGGGACCAGACACCAGTATCTCTTGGGGAAGGGCCTAAGTGGTACCATTTTGCCAGTGCCCCCCATCCAGTCCCCCCAACCCATAATTCTTCCTGTACACTCCAGTTCTCCTTAAGGTGCCTCAAACAGCCATAGAAGCCATGCATATTAAATTCCTGTGTGAGCTAGACACTGCCTGAATCCTACTCCACCATTTTCTAGTTGTATAATCTTGCGAAAGTGATTTTTCCTACCTCTGAAGCTCAAGCACCTTGTGTGGAAAAAGGAAATGTCCCTTTCTTTATGGTATTTCTGTGTGGCTAAAACAAAATAATGTATGTAAAATGCTTTGCATGGAGTCTGGCAAACATCTCCATCCATTCATCCCTTAATTTATCCATCCATCTGTCCATCCATCTATCTACTGAACTCTCCATTGAACCATCCATCCATCCTTTAATTTACTCATCCATTAATTTATTCATTCATTCCCTTATCCTTTCATCTATTATCTATCTTTTTATCCACCTGTTCATTCATTAGTGTATCCATCCATCCATAAAACCATTCATTGAACCATCCATTCATCCATCCATTTACCGAAAAGAAAAAAGGGGGGAAAGCATGCTATATGCTTTAAACACATGACCTCATTTAATCCTCACAACCCCACAAAGGAAGCAGTATTAGTGTTATTCCCAATTTGTAGGTAATAAAACTGAGGCACAGAAAGATTAAGTAATCTATGCAAGAACCATTACATGGGGGAGCAAGGACTGAACCCAGCAGCCTGGCTTTAGAACCACAAGCCCTAACAATACACTGCCCTGCCCCGACACAGGCCCCAGGAGCCTCTTCACCATTCTGGAGGCACACACGATACTGTCATTTTTGACAAGACTTTACCAAAGGTTCAGGAATAACTGGGGGAATGTTCAGCACAGAGGGCACAACCCACGGACCACTACAAGGTGGGCTTCAAACCTCCAGGCTCAGCCCCAGCGTGGTCCCCCTTCCTCCCCCGCACACACACACACACATGAGACAACGGACTGCCCACCCCCACTACCAGGCGTGGCCTGGAGCTGCCTCCACTCCTGACCCAGGCCCCACCTTGGTGAGGCCCAAAGAGAGCAAAACATCGGTCCTTTATGTATGGCCAGAATGACCACAGTCCCAGTTCACAAGCACGGGTGTAAGAAAAAGGACACATCTTTATGTCCTCTGAAACAATTGAACTCCAGTGAGGCCCTGTCCTACCAGGCTGGTCAAAAATTTGACCTTGGTAACTATGGGACTCCTCCCCAGACTTGTGCAAAGGTCCAGGGGGCTTCTGCATGGCTACCATTGACCCATACGGTGCCTTGGTGTGAATTAGACAAAGGTGCCCACTCTGGCGGGGACACAGATTAACACCAGGCACATGACAAATGGCACATTTGTGATAGGCACGTAGGGACTGGAATTGGGCCCCTATGTGCCTACTCAGCCCTCAGGGTGCTGCTCTGGCAGTTGCCCGCCTCCATCCCCTCTCCAGCCTAGGGATGTCTCCCTTCTCCCCTCCCAGAGATGCTCACCTCCTGCCCCACCTAGCACAGGCTGTGTTTGCTTTTATGCATCTTCTGGTTTTCACCTAGCAAAATTCCCAGAGAGCGAAGAAAAATACTAAAGCCCTGGATTCCTTTTTAAAAGTAGAGAGAAAACATGATGGGAACAAACACAAATTAACTTTTAATATATTATCTAGCTCCACACTCATCTCCATAAGAACAGACAGGAGTGTAAAGGCTCGGTGCGGTTTATATCAGTGCTTTCAAACCATGGCCATGACTCAGTTTCCTTTGGGTGCCTCATGACTCACTGTTCCAGTTATCTCTTGCTGTGTAACAAGGACTCCAAAACTTAGTCATTTAAAATAACTATTCAATTTTTAATTAACAATTCATTGATGATTACTATTTTAATTTTATTATATTATTATTTATTTTAATTAGTTATTCATTTTGTGAGTCAGGGCTTTGATGGGCAATTCTTTGATGCCACATGGCATTAAAAGAAGTCATGCAGGGGTTTACAGCAGGTGGATATGCCAGTCTGGAAATCCAAAATGGCTTTACTCAACTTGTCTGGAGTCTTGGCAGGCATGGCTGGGAGGCTGGACTTGGCTGGGAGGCTAGGCTCCTCTAGGACTGTAAACCCTATGTGTCTACATGTAGCCCCCCAATACAGCGGATCTCAGAGTAGTCAGACTTTAAAAGCTCAAGGCCCCAAGAGGGAGTGTCCAAGAGAGGAAGTGAAAGCTGTCAGTGTCTCACATCATGGTCCAGAAACTGGCATCTCATCACCTCTATCATATTCTATTCGTCAAGCAGGGCCAGAGCCCACCCAGATGCAAGAATAGGAAACAGATCTCACCTCTTAATAAAAGGAACAGCAAGGAATTTGTGATCATCTCTTACCACACCAACATTTTTTCTTTAATATAATAGAATTAAAAATAACTTGATCTATAGATTCAATGCAATCCAATCAAAATCCCAGCACATTATTTTGTGGCTATCAACAAACTGATTCTAAATCCTATATGGAGAGGCAAAAATTCCTGAATAGCCAGCACAATATTGAGGGAGAGGAACAACGCTGGAGGACTGACACTACCCAACTTCAAGACTTACTGTAAAGCTGCAGTAATCAAGACACAGTGTGGTATTGGCAAAGGAATAGACAAATAGATCAGTGGAACAGAATAAAGAGCCTGGAAACAGACCCACATAAATATAGCCAACGGGGGACTTCCCTGGTGGCGCAGTGATTAAGAATCCGCCTGCCAATGCAGGGGACACGGGTTCGAGCCCTGGTCCGGAAAGATCCCACATGCCGCGGAGCAACTAAGCCCGTGTGCCTCAACTACTGAGCCTGCGGTCTAGAGCCCGCAAGCCACAACTACTGAAGCCTGCACGCCTAGAGCCTGTGCTCCACAACAAGAGAAGCCACTGCAACGAGAAGCCCACGCACCGCAACAAAGAGTAGCCCCAGCTCACTGCAACTAGAGAAAGCCCGCACACAGCAACGGAGACCCAATGCAGCCAATAAATAAATAAATAAATAAATTTATTTTAAAAAAAAATATATATATATAGTCAACGGATCTTTGACAAAGAAGCAAAGGAAATACAATGGAGAAAAGATAGTCTTTTCAACAAATGATGCTGGAACAACTGGAAATCCACATGCAAAAAAAAAAAAAAAAATAGAATCTAGACACAGACCTTACGTACTTCACAAAAAATAACTCAAAATGGATCATAGACCTAAAAGTAAAATGCAACACTATAGAACTCCTAGAAGATAATATAGGAGAAAACCTAAATGACCTTGGGTATGGTGATGACTTTTTTGATACAACACGAAAGGCACAGTCCATGAAAGGAATAATTGATAAGCTCAACTTCATTAAAATTTAAAACTTCTGCTCTGCAAAACACAATGTCAAGAGAATGAGAATACAAGCCACAGACTGGGGGAAATATTTGCAAAAGACACATCTGATAAAGGACTGTTACTTAAAATACACAAAAAAACTCTTAAAACTCAACAATAAGAAAACAAACAACCCAATTAAAAAATGGATAAAGACTTTAACAGACCTCACCAAAGAAGGTATACATATAGCAAGTAAGCATATGAAAAGATGCTCCGCATCATATGTCATCAGGGAAATGCAAATTAAAACAACAATGAGATAGCACTATATACCTATTAGAATGGCCAAAATCTAGAATACTGACAACATCAAATGCTGGCAAGGATGTGGAGCCTCAAGAACTCTCACTCATTGCTGGTGGGAAGGCAAAATGGCACAGCCACTCTGGAAGACAGTTTGGCAGTTTCTTACAAAGCTAAACATACTCCTACCATACAATCCAGCAATTGTGCTCTTTGGTATTTACCCAAAGGAGTTAAAAACATGTCCACACAAAAAAACATGCACATAGATGTTTATAGAAGCTTCATTCAAAATTGCCAAATCTTGGAAGCAACCAAGATGTCCTTATTAGGTGAATGGATAAACTGTGGAACATCCAAGCAATGGAATATTATTCAGTGCTTTAAAAAAAAGTTACTGAGATGCAAAAAGACATGGAAGAAACTTAAATGGATATTACTAAGTGAAAAAAGCCAATCTGAAAAGGCTACATACTATATGATTCCAACTGTATGATGTTCAGGAAAGGCAAAACTATGGAGACAATAAAAAGATAAGGGATTTCCCTGGTGGCGCAGTGGTTAAGGATCCGCCTGCCAACGTAGGGGACACGGGTTCAATCCCTGGTCCAGGAAGATCCCACATGCCGCGGAGCAACTAAGCCCACGAGCCACAACTACTGAGCCCGTGCGCCTAGAGCCCGTGCTCTGCAACAAGAGAAGCCACCACAATGAGAAGCCTGCGCACTGCAACGAATAGCAGCCCCCGCTCACCGCAACTAGAGAAAGCCCATGAGCAGCAATGAAGACCCAATGCAGCCATAAATAAATAAATAAATAAATAAATAAATAAATAAATAAAATTAAAAATTAAAAAAAAGATAAGTGGTTACCAGGATTTAGGACAGGGGTGGAATGAAAAGGTGGAGCACAGAGGAATTTTAGGGCAGTGAAGATACTCTGTACGATGCTATAATGATGGATATATGTCATTACACATCTAACTAAACCCACAGAATGTACAACGGCAAGAAGGAACCCTAATGTAAACTGTGGACTTTTGGCAATAATGATGTGCCAATGTAGGTTTATCAACTGTTTACAAATGTAACACTCTGGCTGGGGGATGTTGATAATGGGAGAGGCTATGCGTGAGTAGGGGAAGGGAGTCAATGGGAAATCTCTGTACCTTCCTCTCAATTTTGCTGTGAACCTAAAGCTGCTCTAAAAATTAAGTCTTAAGAAAAAATAATAGAATTGAGAAGATCAAACTCCAGCTGTATGTGACAAGAGTAAACATTGTTGCATTAAAATTATTTCAGTTACAGTAATGTGTATGTGTGTAAAATCTATTTTCCATTGAAGATATAGGTCAAAAAAGTTGTAAAAACTCTGGTCTAATCCATATCAAGCATTCAAGCTAACAGGCACACACGACAAAGCTGCAAAATATGTGAAGCGAAAAATGACAGAATCAAAAAGAGAAATAGACAAATTCACAATTACAATTGGAGACTTCAATTTCCCTCTCTCAACAATTGATAGAACAACTAGATGAAAACCAGCAAGGGTAGAGAAGAGCTCTACCTGACAACCAACAGGTCTAATCGACCTCTATATAGCACTCCACCCGACAATAGCAGAATACACATCTTTTTCAAGTGCACATGGAACATCTACTAAAATAGACTATTTCCTGAGCCACCAAAAAAAAAACCCTCAACAAATTTGAAAAGAATTGAAATCATACAAAGTGTGTTCTCTGACCACAGTGGAATCAAATTAAAAATCAACAGTGGAAAGATCACAGGGAAATCTCTAAACACTTGGAAACCAACCAACACACTTCTAAATAATCCATGTGGTCAAAGAGGAAATCTCAAAACAAATTTAAAAATACATTGATTTTAATGAAGATAAAAATACAACATATTAAAATTTGTGGGACATAGCTGAAGCAGTGCTGAAACAAACATTTATAGCACTAAATGCTTACATCAGAGAAGAGGGAAAGCTTCATGTCCGTAAAGTAAGCTTCCATCTCAAGAATCTAGGGGAATAAATTCTAGAAAAATGAAAAGCACAATAAATCCAAAGCAATCAGAGGAAAGAAATAATAAGATAACAGAAGAAATCAGTGAAACTGAAAACAGAAAAGCAATAAAGAAAATCAATGAAACAAAAAGTAGTTCTTTGAAATGATTAATAATTGACAAACCTCTAGCAAGACTAACAAAGAAAAAGAGAGAGAAGACATAAATGACTCATCTCAGAAATGAAATGGGATATCAGTACAGACCCTGCAGATGCCAAAAGGATAATAAGAGAATACTATGAACAACTCTACATGCATAAATTTGACAACTTTGATGAAATGATCAGTTCTTGAAAAAGCACAAACTACCACAACTCACTCTCATGAAGCAGATGGCTTGACTAACCCTATAACCATTAAAAAATGGAGTTAATAGTTTTTTTTAATTCCCAAAAAAGAAAATCTCCAGGCCCAGAGAGTTTCACAGAAGAACACTACCAAATGTTTTAAGAAGAATTAATACCAATTCTATACAATCTCTTCCAGGAAATAGGAGAGGAAAAAACACCTCCCTATTCATTTTATGAAGCTAGTATTACCCTGATACCAAAACCAGACAAATACCAAAAAAAAAAAAAGAAACTACAGACCAATACCTCACATGAATATAGATACAAAAATCCTTAACAAAATATTAGCAAACAGAATTCAGCAATATATTAAAAAAAATCATACATCATGACCAAGTTTATTTATTTACTTCAGGGATACAAGGCTGACTCAATATTCAAACACCAATCAATGTAATTTACCAGAATAATAGACTAAAGAAGAAAAATTACATGATCATATCAATTTATGCAGAAAAAAACATTTTACAAAATTCAAACCTTTTTATGATTTTTCAAAATACTCTCAGGGACTTCCCTGGCAGTCCAGTGGTTAGGACTTCGCACTTCCACTGCAGGGGGGCACGGGTTTGATCCCTGGTTGGGGAACTAAGATCCCTCATGCCGCGCAGCGTGGCCAAAAAAAAGAAAAAGAAAAAAGATAAGAAATACTCTCAGAGAATTAGGAACAGGATGAGAATTTCGTCAACTTGAGAAAGGGCATCTACAAAAAACTTACAGCTAACATTATATTTCATGGTCAGAGACTGAATGCTTTCCTTCTAAGATCAGGAACAAGGTAAGTACACAGATCACTCGTATTTGACATAGTACTGGAAGTTCTAGCCAGCAAAATAAGGAAGGGAAATGAAATAAAAGGCATACAGACTAAAAAGGAGGAAACAAAACTATCCCTATTTGCAGATGACATAATTGTCTACGTAGAAAATACCTAGGAATCTAAAAAACAAAAACAAAAGTAAAAACAAAAACCTTCTAGAATGAATGAGTACAGCACAGTCACAGAAAACAAGATTAACAAAAAAAATCAATTGTTTTTCTATATACCAGCAATGAACATGTGGACACTAAAATTAAAAACATAATACCATTTACAAACACTTGTAAAATGAAATACTTAGGCTTAAATCTAACAAAACATATACAGGATTTCTATGCTGAAAATAACAGAAGGTTGATAAATGAAACCAAAAAAGATGTAAATAAATAGACTTAATGTATCCATAGATTGGAAGACTCAACAGAGTAAAGATGCCAGTCTCTTCAAATTGTTATACAGATTTAATAAAATTCCTATCAAAATCCCAGCAGGACTTTTTTGTATATATAGACAAGATTATTATAAAATTTATATGGAAAGACAAAGAATAGGTAAAACAACTTTGAAAAAGAAGAATAAAGTGGGAGGAATCAGTCTACCCAATTTCAAGACTTACATATAGCTATAGCAACCAAGACTGCATGGTATTGGTGGAAGGACATACAGAACAATGAAAGAGGATGGAGAACCCAGAAATATGCCCCACAAATATGCCCTACTGATTTTTAACAAAGGTGCAAAAAAGCATTTCAATGGAGTAAAGACAGGTGGTGCTGGAATAATTGAACATCCATATGCAAAACATTAATTTCAACCTAAATCTCACACTTTTTACAAAATTCAACTCAAAACAGATCACAAACTTAAATGCATAACATAAAATGATAATTTTTAGGAAAACACCACAGGAGACAGTCTTTGAGCATTAGGGCTAGGCAAAGAGCTCTGAGCTTTGACAACAAAAGCATGATCCATAAAAGGAAAAATTGATAAACTGGTATATTAGTTTCCCGAGCTGTTGTGACGAGTGACCACAAAATTGGTAGTTTAAAACAACAAATATTTATTCTCTCACAGTTCTGGAGGCCAGAAGCCTGAAATCAGTATCACCGGGCCAAAATCAAGGTGTTGGGAGGGCCATGCTCTCTCTCCCTTGGCTCTAGGAGAGAACTCATTCCTTGCTTCTTACACTCTCTGGCAGCTAATAGAATCCCTTGCCTTATGGTGGCATTATTCCAGTCTCCGCCTCCATGGTCACTCAGTCTTCTCTTCCATCTGTGTTGAATCTTCTTCTGCTTCTCTTTTATAAAGATACTTGTGATTCCATTTAACACTTAATACCAACGTTACGGACCAGGGTTCTTGGCCTTCCCCAATAAGTAGAAATTGACTAGAGGCAAGACAAGAAATTCAGGCATGGCTTTATTGGGGACCCTGCTGCAGCAGGAGGGGGCGAGAACAAACAACAGGTTCCCTTGCTTGCTCGCTCCCTGAGGCGGGGCGAGCTTGTTCCTTACATGGGGTGAGGGTAGGGATGTGTCCAGGGGTCGGGCCAGAGGGGTGGCTTAGGTGTTTTGTCCACCCCTCTAGTGGTGTTGTGTGCAGGGGGCATGTTCAGTACCTTGCTTTTGCTCCCAACACCCTGTTTTTGCTCCAGGCTCTTCAAAAGTGACAGTTGGGTTTTTTGATCTCTTTGTATCTTTTGGGTCCAGAATTTGCCCCAACTGCCCATGCAGGCAGTTATTTTTAGTCCCATACAGTTTCTTTGTATTTTGTTGCTCAAGGAGAGGTGTGTCCAGGTGCAAGCATTGCAGCACTGCAGCAAAGGGTCCCAGGTCCCAGCCTGTCTCACCAATAACCCAAGGTAGTGTCCCCATCTCAAGATCCTTAACTTAATCATATCCATAAAGTTCTTTTTTATCATATAATGTTAACATTCACAGGTTCCAAGGATTAGGATGTGTACATTTCTGGGGGGTCATTATTCAGCCTACCATAATTGAACTTGATCAAAATTAAAAATTTTTGCTCTGTGAAAGGCCCTGTTAAGACAATGAAAAGACAAACTACAGACTAGAAAATATTTGCAAACTATATATGCAACAAAGGAATAGTACCTAGAATATGTAAAGAATTCTCAAAACTCAAGAATTTTTAAAATCCAATTAGAAAATGGACAAGACATAAAGAGACATTTCACTGAAGAGGATATACAGATGGCAAAAAAAGCATATGAAAAGATTTTCGATATCATTAGTCATCAGGAAACTAGAATTACAAAAATAAAAATAGTGACAATACCAAATGCTGGCCAAAATGTGGAGAAACTAGATCACTCATACATTGCTGATTGGAATATAAAATGGTACAGCCACTCTGGAAAATAGTTTGGCAGTTTCTTTTTTTAAAAAGCTATCATTCAACCATCAGTTGCCCTCCTGGGCATTTATCCCAGAGAAATAAAAACTTATGTTCACACAAATACATGCAAACAAATGTTCAAAGCAGCTTTTTGTAACAATCTAAAATTGGACAACCTAGATGTCCTTTACCAAGCGAATGGTTGAATAAACTGTGGTACATCGATACCATGCAACCAACCACTACTCTCCAACAAAAAGAAACAAACTATTGACACTTGCAACAACTTGAATGAATCTCCAGAGAATTATGCTGAGTGAGAAAAAAACCCCAAAGATTACACACTGTGTGACTCCTGTCAACAGAAATAATCAATAACCAATCTGTAACAAGAAGAAAGGAAAGGGGGCTTCCCTGGTGGCGCAGTGGGTAAGAATCCGCCTGCCAATGCAGGGGACACAGGTTCGATCCCTCGTCCAGGAAGATCCCACATGCAGCGGAGCATCTAAGCCCGTGCACCATAATTACTGAGCCTGCGCTCTGGAGCCCGTGAGCCACAACTACTGAAGCCCGCACACCTAGAGCCTGTGCTCCGCAACAAGAGAAGCCACCACAATGAGAAGCCCACGCACCACAAGGAAGAGTAGCCCCCTCTCGCCGCAACTAGAGAAAGCCCGCACGCAGCAATGAAGACCCAACCCAGCCAAAAATAAAATAAATAAATTTAATTAAAAACAAAAAAGAATAAAGGAGAGTTTTATTTGAGCCAAACTGAGGACCAAAGCCCAGGAGACAGACTCTCAGATAGCTCTGAGGAACTGCTCCAGAGAGCATGTTTTTCAGCATAATTTTATATCTTGTCAGAACAAAGAACATCAAACATGACAGGGATACATTCCTTCAAAGTTTCTCCCAAAATACAGATTTGTACATACATAGGAAGTCAGTATGGCCTTGGTGCCTGGGGACAGAGACTTATCATCGAAGAAGTAGTAGCATTGACATCCCAGGAAGGGAGGCATTTATCTCTGTCTTCAAAGCGGACATTCTTTACTTCTGGACAATGCACCCTTTTCTTTAATGGTTAGAGGAAAGCAACAGTGTATGTTTGATAGGCCACAAAGTCAAGCTAAACCATGTATGTATAAGCCAGAATGACTTCCCCATACCTCAATATGTGAAAATTTCTTCCATCACTCCATTGATATAATATTCTTGAAATGACAAAATTACAGAAATGGAGAACAGATTGGTGGCTGCCAGGGCTTAAGGACAGGGTGAGCTGGTAAACAAGTGGGTGTGGCTAGAAAAGGGCAACAAGAGGGATTCTTGTGCTGATGAAAATGTTCTGTATCTTGACGGTATCAACATCAGTAACTAGCTTATGATATTGTACTATAGTTTTTTAAATATTTATTTATTTATTTATTTATTTATTTATTTGGCTACTCCGGGTCTTAGTTGCGGCACGCGGGATCTTCGTTGGGACATGCGGGATCTTCAGTTGCGGCACACAGGATCTAGTTCCTGACCACGGATCAAACCCAGGCCCCCTGCATAGGAAGCACAGGGTCTTAACCACTGGACCACCAGGGAAAGCCCTGTGCTATAGTTTTGCAAGATGTTTCCATGAGACGAACCTGGATAAAGGGTACACTGATTATTTCTTACAGCTGCACGTGAATCTACAATTATCTCAAAATTAAATGTTTAATTTTTAAAAGGACATGCAAAATGCAAGCCCAAATTGTGTATTAGATTCATCAGGCATAAGACTCCTCAAAATTTTAATACTTTTGCTCTTCAAAAGACACCATTCATACAAGGAAAAAGTGGGACTTCCCTGGCAGTCCAGTGGTTAAGACTCAGCACTTTCACTGCAGGGGGCACGGGTTCCATCCCCAGTCAGGGAACTAAGGTCCCGCAAGCCACGCGGTTTGGCAAAACAAAACAAAACAAAACAACCACAGGACTACAGTGAGACAGGACTTCACAACCACTAGTGTGAGTGAAATTGAAAAGACTGGCAATGCTAAGTGGTAGCAAAGATGTGGAGACATGGAACCACTGCATATGCTGGCAGGAACATAAAACGGTACCAGTGCCTTGGAATACTGCATGACAGTCACACCTAGATATTTACCCAAGAGAAATGAAAGCATGTATTCACACACAAAAAAGACTTATACAGGAATGCTTTTCCATAAAGCCCCAATCTGGAAACAACCCAAATATCCATCAAAAGGTGAATGGATAAACAATTTGGTGGCATATCCATACAACTGAATACTATTCAGCAATAAAAAGGAACAAAATATTGATATACACAGAGACATGAATGAACCTCAAAAACATCCTTCTGAGCAAAAGAAAGCAGACACAAAAGCCTGCGCTATATGATTCCATTTATAAGAAATTCTAATCTAAAGTGACAGAGTAGATCAGTGGCTGCCCGGGCCTGAGAGCAGGGGAGGAGACTGACTGCAAAGCAGTAGGAGGGACGTTTTGGGGATGATGAAAATTTTCTATATCTTGATTGTGGTGAGGGGTATACATTTGTCAAAATCATCAAAACGTACCCCGATGATGTGTACACTTCCTTTTATGTAAATTATAACTCTATAAGGTTGTTTTTTTTAACATCTTTATAGGAGTATAATTGCTTTACAATGGTGTGTTAGTTTCTGCTTTATAACAAAGTGAATTAGCTATACAGATACATATATCCCCATATCTCTTCCCTCTTGCATCTCCCTCCCTCCTACCCTCCCTATACCACCCCTCTAGGTGGTCACAAAGCACCGAGCTGATCTCCCTGTGCTATGTGGCTGCTTCCCACTAGCTATCAATTTTACATTTGATAGTATATATAAGTCCATGCCACTCTCACTTTGTCCCAGCTTACCCTTCCCCCTCCCCACGTCCTTAAGTCCATTCTCTAGTAGGTCTGCGCATTTATTCCCGTCCTGCCCCTAGGTTCTTCATGACCAGTTTTTTTGGTTTTTTGGGGTTTTTTTTTTAGATTCCATGTATATGTGTTAGCATACGGTATTTGTTTTTCTCTTTCTGACTTACTTCACTCTGTATGACAGACTCTAGGTCCGTCCACCTCACTACAAATAACTCAATTTTGTTTCTTTTTATGGCTGAGTAATATTCCATTGTATATACGTGCCACATCTTCTTTATCCATTCATCTGTCGATGGACCCTTACGTTGCTTCCATGACCTGGCTATTGTAAATAGACCTGCAGTGAACATTGTGGTACGTGACTCTTTTTGAATTATGGTTTTCTCAGGGTATATGCCCAGTAGTGGGATTGCTGGGTCGTATGGTAGTTCTATTTTTAGTTTTTTAAGGAACCTCCATACTGTTCTCCATAGTGGCTATATCAATTTACATTCCCACCAATGGTGCAAGAGGGTTCCCTTTTCTCCACACTCTCTCCAGCATTTATTGTTTGCAGATTTTTTGATGATGGCCATTCTGACTGGTGTGAGGTGATACCTCATTGTAGTTTTGATTTGCGTTTCTCTAAAGATTAATGATGTTGAACATTCTTTCATGTGTTTGTTGGCAATCTGTATATCTTCTTTGGAGAAATGTCTATTTAGGTCTTCTGCTCATTTTTGGATTGGATTGTTTGGGTTTTTTTGATATTGAGCTGCATGTAAATTTTGGAGATTAATCCTTTGTCAGTTGCTTCATTTGCAAATATTTTCTCCCATTCTGAGGGTTATCTTTTTGTCTTGTTTATGGTTTCCTTTGCAAAAGCTTTTGAGTTTCATTAGGCCCCATTTGTTTATTTTTGTTTTTATTTCCATTTCTCTAGGAGGTGGGTCAAAAAGGATCTTGCTATGATTTATGTCATAGAGTGTTCTGCCTAGGTTTTCCTCTAAACGTTTTATAGTGTCTGGCCTTACATTTAGGTCTTTAATCCATTTTGAGTTTATTTTTGTGTATGGTGTAAGGGATTGTTCTAATTTCATTCTTTTACATGTAGCTGTCCAGTTTTCCCAGCACCACTCATTGAAGAGGCTGTCTTTTCTCCATTGTATATTCTTGCCTCCTTTATCAAAAATAAGGTGACCATATGTGCATGGGTTTATCTCTGGGCTTTCTATCCTGTTCCATTGATCTATATTTCTGTTTTTGTGCCAGTACCATACTGTCTTAATTACTGTAGCTTTGTAGTATAGTCTGAAGTCAGGGAGCCTGATTCCTCCAGCTCCATTTTTCTTTCTCAAGATTGCTTTGGCAATTTGGGGTCTTTTGTGTTTCCATACATATAAGATTGATTTTTAAAAGACACAATGCTAGACCATATTCTTAGATTCGACAGACATAAAAGTACTCTGTCAACTCGCTATTAAAGTTTCTAAATGTTCACTAAATTTCTGTAAACTCTTCTTCTCCCATGGATAACAAACAGTTCGCCACCGGCTGTGGTCCACAGACCACACTTTGAGTAGCACGGCCCTACCCCACTTTGCCAACTCCTCAGTTCTTTAATAGACATCCCTGCAGCCTTACCTTGCAGAACTAGGATGGAAAGCTGCCAGGCGAGAGAAGGGGAGGCTCTGAACAGAGCCCGGGGTCACTGGGTCTTGAATACTGGCTTGTGGGACAGCCGCAACACCCGGTACGTGTTGAGGCCCGGCACGTCGAAGCCGGGGGAAAGCCCATGGTGGTCCAAAGGGTAGAAGTTGACAAGCTGCCCGTGCTGGGCCTCGAGGGACAGCCAGGAGTCACCCAGCGGCAGCGCGCACGGAAACTCGCGGGCCACATGCAGCTGGAAGACGCGGCCGCGCAGATGGCGCAGCGCCAACGTGCGGAACGCCGGGGGCACCAGCGCCTCCACGCGGGGCCCGAACTGGCGCAGGCGCAGCTCGCCCGCCGGCCCGGCGTGCACTTCGTAGAAAGTCAAATTGGCAAAGGTGAAGTAGCCGGCGAAGGGTCGCGCGCTGGGCGGCGGAGCTGGGCTGAGCGCGGCCTCCCGAAGGGCCCTCTCCATAGCCGGCAGGAGCACGTCGTAGGCCTGAGCCACCAGGTCAGGCCCTGGCGGCCTCGGCCCAGCCAGGAGCAGCACGAGGCCCAGGCGCAGCGGCAGCACCAGGGAGAAGGTGGCGGCGTAGCCGTCCAGGTCTCCATCTTTGCGCACCACGCGATAGCCCCGCTGCGCGTGGAACTCCCACGGTGTGCCAGTCTCGTTGGCGAAGTAGGCGCCCGGACAGGCCAGCAGCGGCGCCAGTAGTGTCTTAGCCGCGTCAGGCCGCAGAAGCCGCTGGGGCCTGCTGCCCAGGAGCACCATGGCCAGCTTGGCCAGGTCAGCGGTGGTGGAGTACATCTGGCCCGACGGGCGGTACCAGCCCAGGTCATACAGCGGCGCTGGCCGCCCGCTGCCATAAAAGCCAGCTGCCAAGCGGGCACGCACAGGAGGTGTCAGATCGAAGCCTGTGTCTTCCATCCCCAGCGGTTCCAGCACGTTCTCCAAGATCCAGTGCTGGTAGTCACCCTGGGCGGTGTGGGCTGCCAGGACATGGGCCAGAAGCGAGAAGGCCAGCGTGCTGTAATGGCATCTGGAAGAGGAGGGGTGGAAGCTAGGATGCAGCCTAGGAGGGACATCTCCAGGCCCTAAATAAGCCCTTCCCACCTGCTCAGACTGTCTGCAAAGCCATCAGAGTTTCATTGGACTGGGTGGACAGGGAAGGAACCTGCTTCACTGCATTGGAGATGGTCAGACCCAGCAGAGACTTCAGAGATCACTGAATACAACTCACTATTCTACCTCTGGAAAGAGGAAGGCTCAGAGAGGAGCAGAGAATTGCCCAGGGTCACACAGCAGGTTGGAGAAGACCTAGGCTTGGCAATGCACCTGGGAAAGTGGTAAAACAAATCTTCTTGGTCCTTTACACTTTAGTATAATTTACTTTATCAAATGGAAAACTAGAGTCTCAGACTGGTAGGGTGGGGGGGGGATAATGATAGTGATCATTTAGCCCACGGATAACAAATAGGAGGCAGGATTTCACTCCTCCCTTGCCAGACACAAATAATCAATAAGAAGTCTCCTTTCTTTCCCAGAGCAGATGCAGTTTCAGAATCTCTAAAATAGTGACTCAGGGGACTTCCCTGGTGGCTCAATGGTTAAGAATCTGCCTGCCAATGCAGGGGACACGTGTTCCAGCCCTGGTCTGGGGAGATCCCACGTGCCGAGGAGCAGCTAAGCCCGTGCGCCACAACTACTGAGCCTGCGCTCTAGAGCCCGCGAGCCACAACTACTGAGCCCGTGCACCACAACTACTGAAGCCCGCACACCTAGATCCTGTGCTCCACAACAAGAGAAGCCCACCACAATAAGTCCGTGCACCGCAAGGAAGAGTAGCCCCCTCTCGCCACAACTAGAGAAAGCCCTCACGCAGCAACGAAGACCCAACGCAACCAAAAAATAAATAAAATAAAAAATAAAAATAAAATAAAATAGTGCCTCAGGAAGGCACAAGAATGGGTGAAAATGCACAAATCCTTTTAGATATTCCTGAACTCTAGCCCAACCTCCTTTTTTTCACAGATAAGAAAGGTGAGGTTCACAGAGGCAAATGCTTCCTCCAAGGTCACTCAGGAGGTTAGTGACAAAGCTGGAAGGAGGACTCTAGCCTACAGACGCCTAAGTTTTACCTGGATCCTTTCTTCCTTAAGAGAAGTGGAGCCTGAGGTTCAGCATTTGGAGAAACAGAGTGGCAAATTTGGAAAAAGAGTACTGCCCAGGTCCTGGAAGGGGACATCTGAGGCAGGGGAATGCCACTGTCCTCTGTCCAGCTCCACAGCCCCACTGCTCCAGAAGCTGGGCTTCTCTGTTCAGTAGCTGGCTACACCAGCTATCCACTCCCTATCTCATCAGCATCCCATTTATTTCCAGGACTTGGCAAAGTCTGTATTTATCTTGTTTATCTGTTCACTGATAAGAATGTTCACTGTTCACTCAGAAGAATGCAAACTCCACGAGGAGGGACCTGGTTGGATTCGTCTGCTGCTATATCTCAGTTTAACATATTCCAAGCACAGAGTAAGTGTTCAATAAATGTTGAGTTGATTAATGGGAAGAACATGAGATTCAAACAGGACTGGATCTGGGCCCAGCTCCCTGCTGCCTTACTCTGCCATCCCTCTATGGTCCTCAGTCCCCCCAGGTGTGGAACAGGGGGTTGTCATCAGTGATCTGCAAGGTCTTTCCTGGCTCTTACCACCTAGGGTGAGGTGACATAGGTTCTCTCCCAGGAGGGGTATGTCACCTTGTGAGGTTCCTAACATTGGTAGGGCATCAGGGCTCACTCCTCACCTGGTTCCTGGGTCTGCCACCAGCACATCATCCTTGAGCAGGTTCAGGGCCTCCTGGGTGCTGCCCGTCCACAGCAGCGAAGTGGACCGGAGCCTTCGGGGCAGCCCTAGGGAGGAGCAGCGGTCAGACCTGCTGGGTCAGCTGATGGTGGGATGATGGGCCCCTGGCTGTACCCCCTCCCCCACCTTCCATGAGTTGAGAGATAAAAACAAAATCACCTTAAAAAAAAAAGCTCTAGCATGGACTCTAATCCTGCCTGTGTTTCATTGGGTAAGCCATTTAACCTCTCTGAGCCAGTGTCCCCTCATCTGTAACATGAGGGAAATAATTCCTATGTCATATGGCTGGTGTGAGGATTTGGTGAAATCAAATGCTTAGCATGGTTACTGGTCATAGTAATTGCTCAAAAAATAATTGTTATCATCAACCATACATATTTGATTCCATAAAATTCTTGAGGTCACTGCCCAAATAGGTTTTGTGGAACTGGCTCCTCTGGCCACTTGGAATTTTCTGTTTATTGGATGTGACATTAGATGTGACAAGTATTGAAAGGATCACAGGATTAGGATTCTTCCCACCCATTCACTCAACAATAGTGTTCAAGCATCTCTTTCGTGCCAAAGACTGTTCTGGGTACTGGAATTCAGTAGTGAACAAAACAAAGTCCCTGCCCATGTGGAATCTGCATTCTAGCAGAGGAGACAGACAAGAAGCAAATAAATATTCATGCTGTGGAGGGAAATAATTCCATGTATGATAGGAGGGATTGTTATTTTATACAGAGTGGTCAGAGGAAGGCCTCACAGGGTAGGTGACCCTTGAGCAGGTGAGAACTCGAGGAGGTGAGGGAGAGAGCCACACAGCTCTGTGAGGAAAGAATGTCTCAAGCAGAGGAAAGAGCAGGTGCAAAGGCCCTGAGGCAGGAATCTGTTGGCATGTTTGAGGATCAGCAGGAAAGAGCCAGTGTGGTGGCAAGGATTGAGAAAAGGAGAGACTTTGGAGGTGAGAGATATTGGGGTGCAGGCACCAGATCCTGTAGGGTGCTATAGGCTACTGCAAGGACTTGGCCTTTTCTCTGATTGGGATGGGGCCACTGTAGGGCTTTGAGAAGAGGAGTGATGTGATCTGACATATATCAGTTGCTCTGGCTGCTATGTGAAAACAGACTTTGGGGGGCAATGGCAGACACAGGGAAACCTGTAAGGAGACTTGCAAAAATCCATGTCTAAATGCTGGTGGATTGGATGAGTGAGGAGTGGTTGGATTCTGGACATATTTTGATAATGGAGCCAACAGAATTTGCTACTGGAGGGGATGTGGAGGGTGTGGGAGTGAGAGAAATCAGGGATAACTAACTCCAGGCTCTTGGCCTGAGCAGCTGGGGGATGGAGTCCCAAGCCCTGGGTTTAAATTCTGACTCTAACACTTCTTGCTGTGTGGCCCAAACCATATGCTTTACCTCTCTGAGCCTCTACTTGCTCACCTTGAAGTGGGCTGAAGCACCTGCAGTGGTTTCCCTGTGAGGTGTTACAAAACTTAACTAAGAATGGATGAAAAGCTCCAAGAATGGGAGAAAGCTCTAGATTAAGGTGAAGGTCAATCATAAAAGATACTGGGAACGTATAACAGAGTCATTCAGGCAGTTGTATGCTCAACTGGTGGGCTTTGGGACACGTAGGGTGGGCTTTTTTGTTTGTTTTTTGGGGGTTGCATTTTTCTTAATTTATTTATTTATTTTTATTTATTTTTGGCTGCATTGGGTCTTCGTTGCTGCATGCAGGCTTTCTCTAGTTGCAGCGAGCGGGGGCTACTCTTCACTGCGGTTGCGGGCTTCTCATGGCAGTTGCTTCCTCTTGTTGCAGAGCATGGGCTCGCGGTGCACAGGCTCAGTAGTTGTGGCACTTGGGCTCAGTAGTTGTGACTCACGGGCTTAGTTGTTCCGCAGCATGTGGGATCTTCCCGGACCAGGGCTCGAACCTGTGTCCCCGGCATTGGCAAGCGGATTCTTAACCACTGCGCCACCAGGGAAGCCCGTGTAGGGTGTTTTTAAACTGACCACAAACACAGAGCCCTGTGCTGGGTCCCTTGGATACAGATGAAGAAGAATCCACAGTGTACCCCTAGAGGGAGCCCTGGGGTCAGGTTATAAACAGGAGTGTATTTAATAGGAGGCTCATGGAGCAAAAGCCTCAGAGCCCCTCACCTGTATGACCCCTTCCAAGGCCTGTATCCAAGTTTGAATTTATAATATTGTATTTTTAAAGAGGACCCCCAAATTATATCTACATCAGGCCTCCATAAACCTAGGTCTACCCTTGGCTGTAATAACCAGAGCTACATTGACAAGTACCTGCTGTGTGCCAGGTACCCTCCTAAGTGCTTGACATTCATTAGCACATTTAATACAGCAAAATAGCATGAACCAGTCCTTTTACAGAGGAGTAAAACAAGGCTCAGAGAGGTTACGTGACTTACCCAAGATCACACAGCTGGAATTAATTTCAGTGCTCATGCCCTTAGCCACTAGGCCGCCCTCCCCCAAGGCTCTGATCCTGTCCTGCCTGGGCGACTTCAGGAGGTTCCATTATCTGGCAGAGCCTCAGGTTCACCATCTGCTAATGGGAGTGCTAACCAGCCATGTCCATAGACTGAGACCTCAGGCCTGAACGCACTTTGTAAAATAATGAAATAGTAGGCACTTATGATGGATTCCTACCATCTAGAGTTGATCGGTTGGTGACTGCAAATATGAACAATAGAAGGCGTTTTGGGGTGGTGCAGCTGGTGCCTGCCTTCTCCTCCTTGGCTGGGTCAGTCACCATGCAGCACAGCCTCCCTCCCACCCATTCCTGCCCAATTCCTGTTCACTGGCTTTGTCTTCCAGTATCCCAGCCTGCCCTTGCCCTTCCACCATGTAGATTTCATCTTGGCTTGTTAGCACATCTTTTATTATCATCATTATTATTATATAATTTGTTTTTAATAAGTAATTCATTTACATGATTCAAAAGTCCAAAGACACCAAAGGGTATACAATGAAAAATTTTCCTCCCACTCTTCTCCCCAGCCACCAAGTTCCCCTCCTTGGAGGCAGCCCAGTGATTCAATCCCTTTCCCTTCCAAAAATATGTGATACACATTTTTATATATATACCTGTATATATACACACACACATAATATATGTGTATATAAATATATATGTTATATAACAGGTACATTACAAATGGATTATACATATACATTCATATAGATATATACATTATATGTGTATATATTATTTATTCATATGGTAGCTACAATATATGCTGTTATGAGCTTTTTTACCCACTTAAGATTGTATGTGCATCTCAGTACACAAGGAACGTTATTACCCATTTTTTTAGGGCTACAGTAGTATCTGATTACTGTATAACTGTGTCATAGTTTATTTAGTTACTCCCCTATTTATATTTAGGTTGTTTCAATCTTTTTTTTTCACTATCACAAACAGTGCTGTAGTGAATAACTGTGTACATACCTCATACTGCACATGGGTGAATACATCTGTAAGAGAAGTTCCTAAAAGTGTAATTGCTGAGTCAAAGGATGTATACATTTTTGTGATAGGTATTACCAATTGCCCTCCACACAGGTTGCACCAATTTTTTTTCTTTTTTTCGGCCGTGCAGTGCAGTACACGGGATCCTAGTTCCCCTACCAGGGATCAAACCTGTGCCCCCTGCAGTGGAAGCACAGGGTCTTAGCCACTGGACCGCCAGGGAAGTCCCAAGTTGCACCAATTTAAATTTCCACCACTGATGTATAAGAGGGCTTATTTCACCATAACTTCACCAACTCAGTATACTCACTATTATGGCCTTTACCAATCTGATAAGAGGAAAATGTCTCTCAGGAGATTTAATTTGCATTTATTTTGTTATGAATGAGGTTGAGCATCTTTTAATATTTTTTAATATTCTTAAGAGCCATTTATATTCCTTTTCTGTGAACTGTCTGTTCTGTTTCTATCCTTTACCCATTTTTCTGTTGGGTTCTTGGTCTTTGTAATGGTTTATATATTAAGGGAAATTAACATATAATTGTAGAATATATATTATATTCAAATTATATATAAAATATATAATTTGTAGAATTGTCAACACATATTCACTTGTTGACTTGTTCTTGACCTAATAAACAGATCTTGACCTGTCAGCTTGCTTTTGACCTTCCAACAGATCCTCGTTTGTCCACTTGAACCTAAATTCCCAGGTTTCACCTCAGCTTTTATCTCACCAGATCTTTCTACCCCTGGCCCACCACCCAGGAAGGATGAGAGGGAGCTATGGCCAGTTCAGGAAGCAGAGCAGAGAGTGGGCCCAGCCTGGCTGGATGAGAACCTGCTCCTTGGTTCCCCTATCTGAAATGGTTTGGACTGAGCTACATTAAGTTCAGAGCCACTCACCTGAGAGCTGGCTGGCCATCCTTCGGAGGGTGACGGGTGAAGGCCTTGGGGCTGGGCCCACCTGCTCCAGAACATCCATCAGGTTCTTTTGTTTGGGGGCTGATGCCACGCCCAGTGGGTTGTTAATGGTGAAGGTTCTGGCGTACCGCTCCAGAGGGTCATCTAGAGAGGCCACGATGCCCTCCTCCCACAGGCGGTACAGCATCAGCACGGGAAAGATCTTGGAGATGCTGGAGATCCTGGACAATGTGGGGGGCACAAGGGTGCAGAGGGCATCCTGTTGGCTTCACAACACACCTCCACCCTGCACCCCCAGCCTCCAACTTTCTAGTATAATTAGGAAAGCACTGAGTCCACCCTTATTCAGCATCTCAGATAGAAATCCACCAGCCTCTGTAGAATGCCTTTGGGATGCTTGAGAACTTACCAGGGGCAGTGGGGCTGGGCCAGATGGACACTCTCGAGCACCTCCCCCATGCCAGGCCCTTCACCAGGCACTTCCCTCTCTGGGACAGACCTGGGTTGGGATCCTATCTCTGCCTCTCACCAGCTGAGTTGCCTTGGGCAAGTGCTAGTCCTTTCTGAGATTCAGTTTCATTGTCTGTTTTATGGGTTGTAGAAAGGATCGAACAAGATTGTGCTTGCAAAGTGCTTGGCAACACACCTGGAAGGTAGTAAGTGCTCAATAAGTGATAGCAAATATAATTGTTGCCCTGTGCCTGGCACATAGCAGGTGCAGTGTGAATGGAAGCCCTGCAATCCTCACAGTATCTCAGGGAGCAAATGTGTTCACTTGGCACTGTGAGCTTTGAGGATCCTACAGGCAGCACCCAGGAAGGGAGACTCTGGGTGTGTAGCAGATTGTCCCAAGTTGCTTCCATCTGGGCCACCGCTGCCAACTGGCAGAGACCCAGGTCGAGGGCCCAGGAACTGGTTACGGTTCTTTAGTGTCACGTGGAAGGGGTGTGGGGTGGGACATAAGGGAGCCTTTTCTAGTTTGGGAGGCATTAGGATAAGGGCTCTCCAGAAGGGATTCCTTCCTGACTTGTTACCGCTGTGGTGTGATATTAGGCACTCACTGGTCCTCTCTGGATCTCAGTCTCCTCATCTATAAAATTACCAAGACTTAATAAAGGGCCCTGGCAGCTAAGACACCCAGTCATAATTCTCTTGAGTCCCCCTACCTCCTAAGTCCCCCTTGTCCTACCACCCTTCGCCCCCTCCACAAGACCCTGGTGGTGCCCCAGCTGACCGGTACATGGTGTACTCATTGGGGGGCCCAGAAGCCGGGTCTGAACCATTCTTCCTCCCGAAGTTCCCGGTCCAGAGCACAGTGTCGTTGTGGATGACAACTGCAGACATAGCAGCCAGACCTGGGGCAGACAGTGCCTGGCGCAGAATCCCGTCCACCTTGGAAGAGAAGAGCGGGTGGCTCAGAGTACAGGTGCAGAGACAGGCCCCTCTCCCCACCCACAGGCCCCATGTGGTTCTGTACACCGTGCCATTCACATACCACACCCTCTTCCTGGCTCCCCTCCATTCTCTCCCCCTAGTGGCTGGAAGGGAGCCCAGTGAGCCTCCAGACCTCGGGTTCTCAGACCGTGTCCCATGGGGTGGGGACCCCACGTGGGGACCCCACCCAGCTGCAATCAGAGCAGATCCCCTGGAATCTGTTTTGTATGTAAGTTTTCCTCATAAGACCTTTGTTCAAAGAAACATTTCCTTGGAAATACGTAAGAAGAGGGAGGGGTTAAAACCCCTGATCTAATCAAACCTGTGTCTGATGCCCTAAAAAACCTCCAACAGGCTGAGTCTGACCCCCTAGTGTTGGAGAATTCAGTATTTATAGAGGACCCCTAACACTGTCTTTGAACATTTATTGAAAATACCTCATTATTTTCAATTATGTAGTATAATGATGGTGATTAACAGCTAACATTTACTGGACATTTACAACATGCCAGACACAGTATAAAATGATTTTCATACATTGTCTCACTTAATCCTCATAAGTCAGTGCTGATTTCTCCCCATTTTACAGGTGAGAACATTTGAGATATGAAGTGACTTGCCCTGGTGGTTAATGGCTAGTGGAATCAGGATTAGAACCCTATGCTAACTCCAGCACCTCCTTGCCAAGAGATTTTACATTCCCTGAATTGAGCTCAGTCTACCTGTAGTTTCCACCCCTGCACTAACTTGGCCTCTCTGAGCCTCAGTTTCCTCCTCTGTAGCGAGGGATTCAGGAGGTGGTAACACAGAGAAGTTAGCACAGTGCGTGGCATGTACCAGGTACTCACTAGAAGGCTGCTATGGTTATTATTGTTGCTTTATTTTTTTTTAATTACTCTGACCCCTGGGAGCCAAATAGTACGCTTCTGCTCTCTCTCCTTCACAAAAGCTTTTTGTGTATTTGCAGGCAGTGATTGTGTCTCTCTGCACTGGCCCACGCCTGCTCTTATGTGGACACATCACCCTCCTTCCCTTCAGCTGTTCCTCGGATGAAGTTTCAAACCATCTCCCATCACCACCACCAGGCTGCTGCACATACACTTCTGATCTGTGTGTCTCCTAAGGTGAGTGACCCAAGTGGGGTAGGGTCTGAATGGCAGAATGGCACAGACAAGAGCTGGCTGACAGCCCCCTCTAGTGTTAAGCCATTCTGCAATGATGAAAGTTGTGTTGTGGGGTCTTTAATCATATTTCAATGGCCTCTGTGATCCTCTCCCATCTCATCTTTCTCCACCCCCACTATGGCCCCACCAGACTGAATTTCCTTTCTGTATATGCCTCATACGGACTCTGCTGCCTCTGGGCCTTTGCACATGCTGTTCCCTCTATCTAAAGCACACCTTTCACACCCCCAAGCTCCCTCATTATACACACACATATCCTCTGGGTATCTACTCCTTGTTCACCTCTCAGTTTAGACACCACTTCCTCCAGAAGCCTTCCCTGACCCCAAGTCCAGTTCCTTTGTGTCACCATGTACCCTAAACTTTCCCTATCCTCACTCTTACCCCTGTGTTATAAGTGTTTACTATCTTGACTGTTCCCCTCATTCCAAGACTAGTAGCTTCTTGAGAGCAGGATAGTATCTTCTCCTGCCATATCCCTGGTGTGTAGCGCAGAGTAAGTGCTCAAGAATTATATGTTGGGGGGACATGCCTGGTGGTCCAGTGGCTAAGACTCTGCACTCCGAATGCAGGGGGCCTGGGTTCGATCACTGGTCAGGGAACTAGATCCCACATGCTGCAACTAAAGATCCCGCATGCATGCCACAGCGAAGATCCCGTGTGCCACAACCCAGTGCAGCCAAATAAATAAATTAATTTTTTTAAAAAAGAATTATATGTTGAATGAATGAATGAATGCCACTACTAGCGCAGAGGATATGCCCTCCCCTTCATCAACCAGGCCTAGCCCACACAGCCAGTTCTCTCCTGGGTCATCACTGACCTTTTTCAGGGCCTCCTTCAACACGGGGAGGGGGTGGGCCAGGGGCACAGGCTCAGGGTGCTGGGGACACATCCTCATGGGGGCAGAGGTCACCTCTGGTCCCAAGGAACCTGGAGGGCACATCACATGGTGAGCGAAGGACAGAGATCAGGTTAGTGGTCTAGGGGCCATCGCCCACTGGGTCTTCTCCCAGTTCTGGATGATCTCAGGAGGCAGTGGAAGGTTTAGAGAAGAGTGGTTCTTGCACTCTTGGGGGGTTCTCACACCCTTACCACCCCACACTGTCCTCAGAGGATGCAGGGAGGTCTGGAGGCCGTCGTGATGGTCTCACAGCCTGAATCCTGCCCTGCCAAGGTCCACGCCTTCCCCCTGAGGTTCCAAGGAAGCCATACACCTGGACAAAAGTAGGATGGGACTCAAACCCTAATGCCCGGATGCACAGCTCTGGGGATGAAATGAGTTGTTCCTGGCGGTTTAAGCCTGAAGCCTAAGTGGGGCCCCGAGTCCACTTCTCCACCCAAATATATAATCAGAACTGGAGAAAGGGGGACAGGAGAGATGTGGCTGAGCCTGCCCCACAGAGCTGGTACTTGTCTAAGTCTGCTGACCACGTAGAGGGAGGAAGCTCGTCATGCGAGAGAGAAGGGCTACCAACAGGCACCTGTGGCCTGATTGGTGTCTCGAAGGCCAAGCAGCAGGTAGTGAGTGTGGGACTGTGCTGTCTCCTCTTGGGCATGCTCTGCCCTTTGCCCCTGGCTGCCCATGGCTGGTATCTTGTGGTGAGGCTGTGCCAGCTGGGAGGGCTGGCCCTAGGGCATGAGCCTGGCGTTACCAGCAGTGGTGGTTCATTTGCTGAGCCTTGACCAGCCCAGGATGGAGAGACCAAGAAATGGCAGCTGCTGTCCATGGACACATGGACATGTTCCTCCCGGGGTCTTAGATATAGCTGGGGCAGTGCCTTTAAAGGGAGGTAGGGCCTGGAGATCCCACCTTGGGGGCCGATGGAAGAGCAAGAGAAACACTGTTTGCACTTTTGGGGAACCCTGAGTTTTACCCCTGGAGTCGGTGGCTTAAGGAACCCCCAGTGGTATTAGATCCTCAGTTACTACAGAAGGGCATCGAGGCGCAGAGGGATCACATGACTGGCCCGAAGATGCACAGTTAGTGAGAGCTGGAGTCAGAATGGACGCCAGAGCTTCTGAGTCTGAATCTTATGGTCCTCCCTCCTGCCTCAGATCAGGAGTGGCAGCTCCAAGCCCACGGGGACCTCCGGGGATGGGGGGAAACTCAAGGATGTTCCTGCACTCACCGGTCTTCAGCTTGGGGAGGTAATACTGCCACAGGAAGCAGCCAGTCATGAGCACAGAGAGCACGAAGAAGAAGCTGCAGGAAGCCGGGAAGAGCCACTTCTTTTTCACTTTCAGCAGGCTGAGCTGCCGGCCAGCCTGCAAGGGGAAGGACAAGGCACACCCCCAAGGGGGTCAGCAAGAGGGAGGAGAGAGGGACCCCTGCCCTGGCCCCTCCTATGCCTTAGGTTCACCCAGACATCAGGAGAGCCCACAGCTTGGGGTAAGTTTCACACCTGTAAGACCAAGGGCCTTCCCAGTATTGCCCCTTCAACAGCTCTGCCCCATATGTACCTCTGCACCTCTGTGCCTTTGCATAGCCTGTTCCCTCTGCTGGCCATGCCCTCTCTCTCCTATGTATTTAGTGAAACATCTAAGACCAGCTGAAATGCCACCTCCTCCAATAGTCCTTAGAATATTGTCCCTCACATAGATGCTGTCTATGTTTTTTGTCTCAAAACAACTTTGCAAGGTTATTACCTTTCCTACTTTACAAATGAAGAAACTGGGAGTTGCCGAAGGTTTTATGGGTCTTAGGGTGATGTATCCTGCATTTGAATGTGGGTTTTGCTTTGCAAGGGTATCTTCTGTGACTGAACATTTCAGAGGCCCGAGTTTGAGACCCAGCTCTCCAGCAGCTGGCTGTTTCTCGCTCTTCGACGATTTGTACTACTCTCACCCACTCACTCAGCAAATCCTCACCACGCCCTGAGCACAGCAGTGAGATTGTGCAGAGTTGGGCTGGCCAGGAGAGCTAGGCCTTGAACACCAGCATGCCAGCTCCCCAAGGGCAGGAATTCTGATACTAGTTCACTGCTGAGCCCCCAGGGCCTGGAACAGTGCCTCTCACCTAGTAGGTGCTCAATATAGAGTTGCTGAAAGGATGAATAAATGAAACAGAGCCCTCAATCCTGGGACAAGGGTCCTGAATCTTGAATTCCTTCCCAGCTCTCTCATTCTGCAGGCCCTCTAGGAGGGACAGAGAAGGATTAGGGGAGACCAGGGAAGAGTCCTTTCACATCACAGTTTAGGTTACAGCAGCAATGAAGATAGTTCAAAAGAGACATAAGACACATTAAGACATAAAGGTGGAGAGCCAAGCAGATTGGATCTGAATCCCAGCTTCGCCACTGCCTTGCTCTGTGACCTTGAGCAAGTCACCTAACCTCTGTGAGCCTCATTTTATCACCTCTGAAATGAAAGTTCCCAAACCAACTTCATGAACAGACTATGAAATGTGGTAAGATAATAACTGTTAAGTGAATAGCGCAGGGCCAGGCATAAAGCTGGCACTCAACATATGACGTTTATTATTTTTTAGACAAGTCCTTTCCTTCCTGTAACTTCAGTTTGCAGACCTGGAAATGAGAAAGTTCAACAAATGACTGTGAAGGCTCTTCCAGAACTTTGGTTGAACAGGCCAGAGACAGAGATCAAATGCTAGCTCTGCAACTAGCTGTGTGACCCTGGGCAAGTCACTTAACTTCTCTGAGCCTCATCTGTAACATCAGGGCACTAAGGGCGCCTACCTCACAGGGTGCCATGATATGCCTCTTAAAAGGCTTTTAGCACCATGTCTGGGACACTAACTGGAGGTGGTACTGTGTTTCCAGGATTCTAAGTTGGCTGTGAGGGAATACACGGTTCTTCCTGGGGGCCAGGTCGCCACACACACTCTCTCTTTAGATTCCTTGCCACCTCCCCACGCGGCCTCTTCCTCCTCCCCCTCTTGGACTTTAGGCCTTGGTCTCATCGTCTTATGCTCCCTGTTTCCTGCCCTCGCCCACCTCCCAAGCCACACTTGCTCAGCCCCCGCACCTGTCTGAGGGAAAGGGCCCATTTCTCTGAGCTCCACCCTTTCTTGAGCTTTCCAGGCAGGTCCCTTTTCACTGCAACGGTTTTTATACTCACTTGGCAGAGAAACATGGGGGGGCGTGGCGATGAGACCAGCCACAGCTGGGAGACACCAACCACACATTGGGAGCCTTACGCAGGCCCGCTGCAAGAACACACCATTGGTGGACGCTTGGGAAAGCAGGTGTGTGGCGAGGCATGGGGCGAAGCGAGTCTCCTGGGAAACCTTGTCCTATGTTCTCAGGACCCACACATTCCCTCCACAACATGTACCGAGCAACCAGGATAAACCAGAGGCCGTGGAGGACAGAGAGTGAGGAAGGGGCCCCTCCCTTGGAGAACTCACACTCCATGAGGTGGATCAGCTAACAGTTGTAGAACTGTTCTAAGTTCTAAGGACTTTAATGTACATTATGCACATTAAATCATTTAACTCTCATAGTATCCCATGAGATAGTATTATTATTACCACTAGTTTACAAGTGAGGAAGCTGAGTGTCACATATGCTAAGCCATTTACCCAAAATCACACAGTATTATGTGGCAGAACTGGACCTTGAACCCATACAGGGTGGCTCCAGAATCTGGCATCCTTAACCACTAGGCTATCTCTACTGACCCTGGTGAATGAGATGACATATGCTCACACAAAAATGTGTACTTAGGGCTTCCCTGGTGGCGCAGTGGTTGAGAATCTGCCTGCCAATGCAGGGAACACGGGTTCAAGCCCTGGTCTGGGAAGATCCCACATGCCGCGGAGCAACTGGGCCCGTGAGCCACAACTACTGAGCCTGCGCGTCTGGAGCCTGTGCTCCGCAACAAGAGAGGCCGCCACAGTGAGAGGCCCACGCACCACGATGAAGAGTGGCCCCCGCTCGCCACAACTAGAGAAAGCCCTCGCACAGAAACGAAGACCCAACACAGCCAAAATAAATAAATAAATAAATTTATTAAAAAAAAAAAATGTGTACTTAAATGTCCATAGCAACATTATCATAATAGCAAAAAAGTGGAAACAACCCAAATGTCTATCAAATGATGAATAGGTAATCAAAATGTGGTCTATCCAATGGAATATTATTTGGCCATAAGAAGGAATGAAGTAGTACAACATGGACGAACCTTGAAAACATGGTAAATCCAGCCACAAAAGGCCACATGTTATATAACTCCGTTTATATTAAATGTCCAGAATAGGCAAATCCATAGAGACAGAAAGTAGATTAGTGGTTGCCAGTGGCTGGAGGTACAGGGGAATGGGGAGTGAGTGCTAACGGGTAGTTTTCTTTTGGGGGGGTAATGAAAATATTCTAAAATTGACTGTGGTGCTGGTTATACAACATTGTGAATATGCTAGAAACCACAGAATTCTACACAAAATTGTTGAATGTTAATGGTATGTGAATTACATCACAATAATGATTTTTTATAATAGTACCTACTTGTATTCAGTTGTAAGGATTAAATGAGTTAATATTTATAAATCACTTAGAACAGTGCTGGACACATGGTAAACACTATATAATGCATTAGCTATAATTGAATGCCTACTATGTGCTAGGCACTGAGCCAGATATTAGAGATATACTGATAAACAGGGAAAAAAATATTTCTTACCCTATTGGGGATTACAGTTTTCGGAGGAGGTGGGTATTAACCAAATCTTGCATTCACTCTTCTTTCCCCATCTCCCTTTCCAAGGGCTCCTCCTTCACCTCTGTCCTACAAACATAGTGTACCTGGCTTCCCTCCTCCTCTTTCCTCAGTACACACACAATCCCTAGGTGACAAATTACCAAATCAGAAGTGGAAGAGGGCCACCACTACAGATCCTACAGGAAAGTATTGTGAACAATGTTATGCCAATCCATTTGACAATTTAAATGACATGGACAAATTTCTTGAAAGAAGTAATTTCCCCAGGTGATCTCATGCACAAGGATACCAGCCACGTGCTAATGATTACTGATTCTACAGCTTCTGCCCAGCCCTCTCCCCTGAACTTGAGACTACCATTTTCAACTGCCTACCAAATATTTCCACCTGGAAGTCCCCACGCCTCTGAAACCCAACATCAAGGGCAAAACTTGCTTATCTTCCCTCCTCCTCCTTCTCTAATATTTTCAACATCACTTTATGGCGCCTGCTTCCACCAAGTCACACAAGCTAGAAACTTCAGGGTCTTCCCTGGTCTCTCCTTGCCCCTCAATCCCCACCCACAGCCATTCACCAAGCCCTGCTGGCCTGTTAAGGTTATGAAATATTTCAAGCATAGAGAAGAATATATGGAGAATATAATGAACACTTGAGCACCCACCATCCAACTTTGTTAAATCTTAACATTTTACCATATTTTCCTCATATTTAAAAAATACTAGGGACTTCACTGGTGGTCCAATGATTAAGAGTCCGTGCTCCCAATGCAGGGGGCCTGGGTTCGATCCCTGGTCAGGGAACTAGATCCCACATGCCGCAACCAAAGATCCTGCATGCTGCAACCAAAAAAATATATATATATCCTGCGTGCCACAACTAAAGACCTGGTGCAGCCAAATAAATATTTTTTTAAAAAAATAATAAAAAATAAAAAATACTATGTTAGTTACTTATTTAGTCTGTTGTCTATTCATCCCATCCCATTAGAAAACAGGGACTTTTTTGTTTCGTTCACTGTAGTATTCCCAGTGACTAGAACAGTCCCTGGAACATAGCAGTCCCTAATAAATATTTGTTAAATTAATGAATGCATGAAAATAAAACATTCTAGGTAGAGTTGAAGCCCTCTGTCCCCTTTGCAGATTTCAATCTTCTCCCCCTCTCCCCACATGTGACACCCATTCTGATATTGGTGTTTATCATTATCATGCGTGTTTTTATTCCTTCACTATGTGTTTATGGATCCATAAGCAGCACATAGTATTGTTTTTCACATTTTAAAACTTATATAAATGATATCCTACTGTATTATCCTCCTTCAACTTACTTTTTTTCCAATTTGATACATGTAGTTCTGGATTATCCACTTTAACTTCTATTGAGTATGCTGCTGTATGACTATACTTCATAGTGTAATAGTTAGAGCATGGCCTCTGGGGCCAGGCTGCCTTAAAGACGTGAGTATTTTATACATTTGAGTTGGGAGTGAAATATCTGGGTGGTAAGATATGGCCATCTTCAGCTTAACCAGATACTATCCAGTTGCTCTCCAAAGTTGTTCCAATTTATACTTTCACCACCTGTGATTCTCATTGCTACTTTTAATTTGCATTTTCTTGATCACTGATAAGGTGGTGAGTGTCTCCAGCACCAAGATCCTGGCTTTGATGCCTGCAATACCTGGCACTCCACCTGGCTCTGGCAGGTTCTCAGGAAGTATGTTTTGAACTTTATGTTGTCCTGCAAGTTGAAAGACTTGGGTTCAAATCTCAGCCCTACCTCCTGAGTCAGTTATAACTCTGGACAAGTCCCTTCCCCTCTCTGAGCCTCCACTTCTTTAACTGTTGGAGAGGGCTGGGTTATTTACAAAGAGTTTACTTTTACATCTGGAAACCTCATTTGACTTCACAAGTATCTTCCAGCTCTAGAATTTAGGGTTCACATTAAAGCCATTCTTTATTCATAATTTCTAAAGATTGGAAAAGTCCCTCAGCTGGTGAATGAATAGACAAACTATGGTACAGCCACGCAATGGAATACTACTCAGCAGTGTAAAGGAACAAACTATTGATATACGCAATCATGTGGATGAATCTTAAATACATTATGCTAAGTGAAAGAAGCCAGACTCAAAAGGCTACAGACTATAGGGACTTCCCTGGTGTTCCAGTGGCTAAGACTCTGTACTCCCAATGCAGGGGGCTCAGGTCAGGGAACTAGATCCCACTTGCCGCAACTAGGAGTTCTCATACCGAAACTGAAGATCCCACATGCCTCAACTAAAGATGCCACATGCAGCAACAAAGATCTGGCACGCTGCTATGAAGATCTGGCCCGCAACAACGAAGATCCCATGTGCCGGAATTAAGACCCAGTGCAGCCAAATAGATAAACAAATAAATTTTAAAAACATTTTTTTAAAAAGGCTACAGACTATATAATTCCATTTTCATAACACTCTGGACAAGGCAAAACTGCAAGGACAGAAAACAAATCAATGGCCACCTGGGAGTAGGGATGGTGTAGACTACAACAGGGCAGAAGGGAATTTGGAAAGGTGATGAAACCGTTCTCTATCCTGATTGTGACGGTGGTTACAGGGCCATATGTATTTGTCAAAACACATGGAGCTGTACACCTCAAAGAGTGAATTGTAATGCATATAAACTGTACTTCAGGTTTTTTTAAATGAAGCCATTAAAGATCCCAAGAGCATTAGGTTGTCTCCAGCTGGGTGTCAGAGGAGTGACACCAGACACAAGTCTGTGCCTCAGCCACAGGAGTGAATGGGGAGGCTCTCTGGCATTGCCGTGGGTTTGTGTGGGAGGGGAGTCAGAAGGTGCCTCTCTTTGAGCATGAGCAAAGGGCCACTGGGGCAAGCCCTGTGAGGGTGCCCTGGTCGAGGGCAGCCTGATCTCACTTAACAAGTACCCATGGCATGGCATCATCCTCTCATTTTCAGGAGCAGAATGAAATTCACAGATATTCGATGACTCGATGAGGTCATGGGCAGTGGATGATGGAGCTGGGATTCTAGCCCTGTCTATGCATCCCCCCCACCCCAACATGTGACTGGGTTCTCTGCATCCCCAATGTGCAGCCCTCCTCTGGGGCCCAGCCTCATCTCATGTCTGTCTCCAGTCTCAGACTTTATTCCAATAGACACAAAGGTGGGGTCAGTATTGAATGACTAAGGTGCCCACCAGCTGCTCACATTGACACTTGCAGATGTCACTTGGCATCTCTCCCCTCTCTCTTCCCAGCTGGAAAATGCTGGCTGAGGGGTTGCTCAGGGAGATCCAGGCTCTCCCAAACCCCACCCATAACACGGTTCACCCAGCTCCTTCCCCTGGTGGTCTGCAGCCCAGAAACCTTCACCTTTTTTCTCCCGACTGGCCACTCTGGGACAGCACTCCTTGTCCAGTCATTCATTCAGAATACAATCTCCAGGAGCTGGCTGTGTGCTGGGCACAGTGCTACGCCCTTTGGCTAACATCTGTCCCTCATGGAGCCGGCAGGATGGTGAAGAGGTCAAACACAAGGGCTCTGGGGCCTGGGACTTGATTCTGGCTCTGCCCTCACTAGCTGTGGACCAATGACTTCCCCTCTTTGAGTCTCAGTTTCCTTGTCTGTATAATGGGAATGGCCATCATTCCTACACCTCATAGAATTTAGATGAGGGTAAATGAGAAAATGCATGCAAAGTCCTTTGAAACTAGCTACTCACAGACTGGTAGCTAGTGTGGTCGTAATAATTTCTCTGGGAGAGAGATGGAAACAGATCATGCCAGAGGGCTCTGGGGGCTCTGAGGTACCCATGAGCTCAGCCTCGGGGTGGGAGGGGGAGGAAAGCTTCATTGAACAGGTAGTTGGGGATGAGTTGGGGGCACCCCAGTCAGGGTCCTTGAGACAGGAAAAAGAAGAGGATCTGTTTCTGGTTTGTTTTGAGAATTTGATGAGTTAATACACAGCAAACACTTGAAATGGTTCCTGGCTTGCGGTACAAACTCTAGAAACGTTAGTGATGACAATGAAGGTGATATAGGGGTGAGTTATGATTTAGGTCAATGTTTGAAGCAAGCCTTTGTGGGGCTATGCCTCACCTGAGTCTTCATTCTCTCCATGGCGTGGAAGATTCCAGCCCCTTGAGGAGTCAGCTCTACAGCCCAGGAGACCCTGTGAACAGGAAACTGAGTCAGTGGAGTGAAGGCAAAGAGAGGTCCTGGAGGTTGGAAAAGAGAGGAGGGGGCTGGAGAAATGCAAGAAGACAAGGATGGGGGATATGCACCCAGAAGTCCTCGCTGTTTCCCAGGCACTAATGCATCTTCCCATGTTGTTTCCCCATCAGACTATGAGGCTTTCTAGGGTAAGGACCGTGTCTCCATTTCATGAAGCTCCACCTCAAAGGCAAGGGAAACAAACTCAAAAAAAGTGTCCAGGGGCTTCCCTGGTGGCGCAGTGGTTGAGCGTCAGCTTGCCAATGCAGGGGACTCGGGTTCGAGCCCTGCTCTGGGAAGATCCCACATGCCACGGAGCAACTAGGCCCGTGAGCCACAATTACTGAGCCTGCGCGTCTGGAGCCTGTGCTCCGCAACAAGAGAGGCCGCGATAGTGAGAGGCCCGCGCACCGCGACGAAGAGTGGCCCCCGCTTGCCGCAACTAGAGAAAGCCCTTGCACAGAAACAAAGACCCAACGCAGCTAAAAATAAATTAAAAAAAAAAAAAAAAAAGTGTCCAGGTCTGCCCAGTCTGTCCTGATTTCAGCACTGAAAGTCCCAAACCCCTCAGTCCAGGGGAAACTGGGACAATTGGTCACCCTCCCTGTCATTGCCTCTGCTTCCAGCTCCTCCTCCTTCTTCAAGCCTCAGAAACAGTCCTGTCACACCCGTGGGTGCTTGGTCCCAACTCACCCTCTTCTGGAAGGCTCAGGAAGGACGGGGCAATTCAGACCCAGCCATGGTTGGCCAGTGCCTCCGGGAGCCCCCGTGTTCCAGGGGACAGGAATGACATCCCAGGCTCTGAGGCGCAGGCTTCACCCAGGCTCCCCAGGGGCTGGCAGATGTGGCGCCTGATTTCCCAGCGCTAATCCCTCCGTGTGTCTTACGCCATGGGGATTAGTTCCTGGGGTCCCCGAGCAGCCGGGAGGGGGGCACATCTGTCAGGGGGACTGTGCGGCGCCACGTGACCCAAAATGCTCCAGGCTAGCGGGCAAAGGTATGCTCTCTCCAGGAGTGTCTGCCAAGCCCAGTGTGCGGAGGAGAGATGATGGGAACTGCCAGGAAACAGCGTCGGCCCGACCCACAGGACTCCCAGACCCGCCACCCCCCACACCAGCTCCTCAGCTACCTCTGAGGAACCCTGGGCTCCAAAGAACACAGTTTGAAGACCACTGGGGTCAGCCTAGTTGTTACATATTTGGATAACTCGGTCCAAATCCCAGTTCTGTAACTACCTGTGTAGCCTTGGGTAAGTCAGGCCCTCTTTGATTTTTCATCTATAAAATGGGGATGATATCTATGTTATTGTGAGGATTAAACTGCAATGTGTATGCAAAGCAGGTAGCCCAGGACCTGGCACCTAGTAAGGGTTCTGTTAAGGTTAGCTTCTTTTTATTTTATTTATTTATTTATTTATTGACTGCGTTGGGTCTTCGTTGCTGCACGAGCTTTCTCTGGTTGCGGCAAGCGGGGGCTACTCTTCGTTGTAGTGCACGGGCTTCTCATTGCGGTGGCTTCTCTTGTTGCGGAACATGGGCTCTAGGTGTGCGGGCTTCAGTAGCTGCAGCATGCAGGCTCAGTAGTTGTGGCTCGCAGGCTCTAGAGCACAGGCTGAGTAGCTGTGGCACACGGGCTTGGTGGCTCCGCGGCATGTGGGATCTTCCCAGACCAGGGCTCGAACCCGTGTCCCCTGTCTTGGCAGGAAGATTCTTAACCACTGCGCCACCAGGGAAGTCCCAAGGTTAGCTTCTTTTTATAACTTGGTTTTTATGCCACAACTTTAGAAAGTCACTATCCACTGATTTTAGTTGGCACAAAAGAGAAAATATATTTGCCTTCTTGGCACCAGATATGGCTGCACATTGGAATTACCTGGCGAGCTTGTAAAAACCCTAGTCTGGATCCCACCGCCCCAGAGGTCCCCATGGGTGCAGCCGGGGCATCACGATTTTTTGAAAACTCCTCAGTGTGTGGTTAAGGTTGAGAGTCATTGCCCCCAGTCCACTGTGTTTCCATCTCATTCTAAATGCATGTAGGAATAGCCTGGGGATCGAGTTAAACTGCAGGTTCTGAGTCAGTGGGTCGGGGTGGGACCTGAGAGTCCATTTCAAACAAACTCCATTCTGGTCTGTGGACCACACTTTGAGGAGCAAGCCTCCTCTGCAATTCAGGGATTGCACCAGCTTCTGCTTCATTATCTCAATAGAACATCACAACTGCCTCCCAGCCACCCCGTGGCTTGAATTATTCTATTTTGCTGATGCTCAGGGTCAAGTATGTGAATGGTGGAGGCAAGCCTTCTGGATCTTTTTTTTTTTTTTTAATTTTATTTTTGGCTGCATTGGATCTTCGTTGCTGCACGCGGGCTTTTTTTTTTTCTCTAGTTGCGGTGAGCGGGGGCTACTCTTCATTGCGGTGCACAGGCTTCTCATTGTGGTGGCTTCTCTTGCTGCGGAGCACAGGCTCTAGGCACACAGGCTTCAGAAGTTGTGGCACGCGGGCTCAGTAGTTGTGGCTCGCGGGCTCTAGAGCACAGGCTCAGTAGTTGTGGCACACGAGCTTAGTTGCTCCGTGGCATGTGGGATCTTCCCCAACCAGGGCTTGAACCCATGTCCCCTGCATTGGCAGGTGGATTCTTAACCACTGAGCCACCAGGGAAGCCCAGCCTTCTGGATCTTATTCTGTATCCCCCAAGGCCAAAAATCTGGGTTGACCCGGAAAAGGGCGTGATAAATTAGAGAGAGAAGAGATCTGAGTAATCTTGTCCAAGCTCCACATTGTATGGCTGGTGAAACAGACTGTGAGAGGGGAGATGAATTGCCAAGGTCACATAGAAAACTTAGTGACAGCAATGGAGCTGGGCCCCAGGTTTTCTTTCCCATTGAAGCTGGCTGCTTTGTTCATCTTTAGTGAGGCTCTGAGCAGGCTGGGCAGCCTGCCTCTGGGTCACAGATTGCATGCAGACAGTGTGCCCCATATAGATGCTTAGTGCCTTCTGTGTTACCCCCTGTGGTCTTCACAACAATCCCATGAGGCAGGTTTTATTCTGTCCCCATTTGACAGTGAGGAAACTGAAGCTCTGAGAAGTGAAGTCCCCCGGAAGTGGCAGGAGTGGGATTCCAACCCAGGAGTCCTCTCTGCTTCCCAGACACTAATGCATCTCCCATGTTGTTTCCCCATCAGACTATAAGGTTTTCTAGGGTAAAGACCACGTCTTATTCTGGTTTGTGCTGCCAAACCAGGGATAAATATCTGAATCAGTTAATCCACTCCAGGGGTCTGCATCTCTGCTGACAAAGACCCTCACCCCCCGGACACCAGCTCCTCTCTGGGAGTTCCTCCCTTGCCCCTTTCCCCAGCCCTAATGCAGCCATTTCTCTCCACCCAGACCAGCCCCTCCACTACCAGATTTAGCCAGACCAGAATCCATATCATGTCATAGAGGACAATGGCCACACGGTGGCACCAGATGCCTACATGTAAAATCTTCCAGCCTCCTGGAAAGGATCATTTATTTAATCACTGAATGCTTCTCTCTCTCTAGGCATTTGTCCAAGGGCTTTCCATCCATGAACCAAGATAATCCCTGCAACAGCCCCATGCATTCATTCTCTCTATAGATGAGAGATCATATTAGTCATTTGCTTAAATAACCTTCCAAGGCTGCCCACTGCTCTTTGCAAAAATCTAAATTCTTACCTGCATAGTCTAACCCTACCCGCTGGACCCTTGAGTCAGACTGCTGGGGTTCAAAACCAAGCTCCACCACTTATTATTTATGTGACCTTGGTCAGATTTCTTGGCTTCTCTTGGACCTCAATGTGCTGATCTGTAAAATAGGGTAATGAAATAGAACCTACCCCCTTGGGGTGAGAGTGAGGATTACATGAGATAAGACACCTAAAGCACACAGTAAGGGCACACAGTAACCACTCTGATTACCATTAGACTTGGAGGGCTCCCCCTCACAATCCCACAGATCTCTCCTTCTCTCTTCCCTTTTCTCCATCTCTCCTTCTCCCCACTTTTTTTTCTACTTTTACTCTCTCCCCTGCCTCTCCACCTATTCTAGCAGGGGCAGCATATTAAATAGTATATTAGAAAGCGATACATGCTATGGAAAAATAAGTAGAGCCAAGTAAGGGGAGGTAGATTATAGTATTAAACTGGGCGGTCAGGATGGCCTCCTTGAGAAAGAAATGTTTAGCAAATCACCTCAGGGAAGTAAGGGAGTTAGGTATACGGACAACAGAGGAAGAGAGTCCATGGTAGGGCCTTAGGGTGAGAGTGTACGGAAAAGTGAAGAGGCCAGTGGCTGAGCAGATTAAGTGAGGGGCAGAGTAGAGGCGAAGTGGGAAAGGTAGCTGGGGAGCCAGGTCTGGAGAACATCCCAGGCCACAGGAGGGACTATGATTCTCACTATCAGTGAGGTGGGAGCTGCTGCAGAGTCTGGAGCAGAGTGGCATGACCTGACACTTTTTTTTTTTGTTTAATAAATTTATTTATTTATTTATTTTTGACTGCGTTGGGTCTTCGTTGCTGTGCACGGGCTTTCTCTAGTTGCAGCGAGCGGGGGCCACTCTTCGTTGTGGTGTGCAGGCTTCTCATTGCGGTGGCTTCTCGTTGTGGAGCATGGGCTCTGGGCACGTGGGCTTCAGTAGTTGTGGCACACGGGCTCAGTAGTTGTGGCTCGTGGGCTCTAGAGCACAGGCTCAGTAGTTGTGGTGCACGGGCTTAGTTGCTCCATGGCATGTGGGATCTTCCCAGACCAGGGATCAAACCCGTGTCCCCTGCATTGGCAAGCAGATTCTTAACCACTGCACCACCAGGGAAGACATGACACATTTTTTTTAGGATATTCTTTTTTTTTTTTTTTTAATTTATTTATTTATTTTTGGCTGTGTTGGGTCTTTGTTTCTGTGCGAGGGCTTTCTCTAGTTGCGGCAAGTGGGGGCTACTCTTCATTGCGGTGTGCGGGCCTCTCATTATCGCGGCCTCTCTTGTTGTGGAGCACAGGCTCCAGACGCGCAGGCTCAGTAGTTGTGGCTCATGGGCCCAGTTGCTCCGTGGCATGTGGGATCTTCCCGGACCAGGGCTCGAACCCGTGTCCCCTGCATCGGCAGGCAGATTCTCAACCACTGTGCCACCAGGGAAGCCCAGACATGACACATTTTTAAAGGAGCGTTCCGGCTTCAGTGTTGAGAGCAGACTAGAGGGCAAGGGTGGGGGCAGGGAGACCAGGGCCTTGTTCAGCTGAGAGATGGTGGTGGCCTGGTGCACCCAGGCAGGGAGAATATCCAGACTCTGCATATGCTTCAAAGGAAGAGCCAATAGGACTCGCCAATAAATTAGAGCTGGATATGAGAGAAGAAGAGAGGAGTCGGGATCAGCTCCAAACTTTTTGGCCTGAGCAACTGGAAGCTGGGAATTGACTTTTACTATAAGATGGGGAAGTCTGCACGTGGGAGGGGGTTTGAGCAGAGGGACAGAGTTCAGGATTGACTGTATGGATTTTGAGATGTCCGAGTGAAGGTGTGAAAGTAGGCAGTTGCACATTTGAGTCTGGGACTTAGAGGTCTGTAACAAAGACACAATTTAGAAAACCATTGACATGTAACAGTAGATGATATTTAAAGCCATTACCAAGGGAGTGAGAAGGGGTAAAGAAGGGATCTGAGGACTGAGCCCTGAGGTCCAGGAGAGTACTGGGTGAAGTACTGAGTACTGGGTGAAGGTGAATATCACAAAGTCACGGAGCACAGGTGCAAATGGGGCTTTACCGGAAAAACTTGGAAGCAGAGGGTCAGCCATTGAATGAGGCATTGGGTTGTCCGTCCAACCTCTTGTCATCATGTGGAGAGAGATATGGGGGTCAGGGCATAGCTGGAAACATCCTGGAATGTGCTCCAGGAGAGGGACCCCTCATCCCCTTCACTACTTTTTTTTGGCAAGTGTGAGGTCAGTCTTGCAAGTAAAGAAGACGTGTTCTGAGCTCAGGTACCAGGGGAATTGTTTGCAGTGCTGAGGGCCCCTGGAGACCCCAGGGGAAGTAGAGACCATGTGGAATCATTTCTGCTTTGGAAAGGGAGGCCCCTCTGGAGCCCACCTGCTATCTCACTGCTAGGAACCTGGAGTGAGTCCCCAGGGTCTTCCAGTAAAGTCCAAATCATTTTTCCAAGGTCCACCCCCTGACCTGGGGCTCATGAAACATAAGCCTGCCAAACGGGCGTAGAAATCAACAAGGGGAAAAATCACCTGAGCTTATAAGGCACTTCCAATGGTGTTGGCAATGCTGGAGGAGACATTAATGCTAGAGGGAGGCCTGGAGTAATAGTACAAAGCCCATTGTGGAGGCCTGAGCCATCTGGCCATGAAGTCTGTGCCAAGCCTGGGGAGAGAGCCCCAGGTTCAGATGGAGGAGTAGTCTGGAGGCATTGGACTTGCTCCTACAGTAGCTGCATGAGCTTCTTGACTTGTCTGAAGGTGTTAACCCAGAAGCAGCAGGAGATATTGGCCAGTGAGTGTGGTTACTCCCTTGGTTGGCCAGCAAATAGTCCAAAGCTATGTGGTTATATCCTGAGCTAAGGATTCATGATAACCTTGACAGTGAGAACCCTGGCTGTCCCCATAGTAATTTCCTTTCTATGGTTCCACCTATCTAGGGGAGGAAAATCTGCATAAAATAGGGAAACCCATGTACTTAATACCCAGGGGTGTCTTGTCAAAGGTACCAGAGGCTGGTGCTGGGAATGTTGCCTTGCCCACAGATCTTGGGTTATTATGAAGGTTGATATGCAGGTGGCATTATGTCCAAGGAGAAAGCAAGGAAGGACCTATATTTAGAATACAAAACAGTTTGGGGGTTACAAAGCGCACTGCTCAATATTCTTCCAGCTGGCCTCAACATTATCCATGAAGAGGATGAGAACATGATTGTGAAGGCCCAAGGCACAGCAGCTGGGAGCAATGTCCTTGCCTTTGTCAGAGAGTGAGATACCAATAAGGTCTCCCATAGGTGGGCATGGTGGAAGGGGGTAGGAATGGTATATTCAGTACTGTGACAGGTTCATGCCACAGGCCCTGGCCTGAGCAGCTGCTCGAGGCTGTTTAGCATTGCCTGTTCAGATCTGGAAGAAGAGGGGAGAGGTTATTTACCCCTCCACCCCAGTCTATTTCCTGAGATTGCTTGCCTATGTTCTTGCTAGATTTGCTGGGATCTGTCGTGTGCCTGGGATGAGCTAGTTGATCTGTCCTTTCTCAGAACATTTACCTCCATAGGAACCCAGGAGTCACCATACTGCCTGACACATCAGGGGGACTTGTTCCCCTCCTAGGTGCCCACAGAGGATGAGGGAGTGGCTAAGGTAACTGCTCCTTGAGCCAACCATACCAAGGCTCATTTGTACCCACCACCTGCAGGTGGCAAGTGTGGAAGAGCAAGCGAATTCCATGTGGACAGATGGAGGGCAGTGCCGTAAAGATAATTCCATCATCATATTATATCATACCTGGGAATTCCAGCACATGAAAAAGATGCTCATCAGAGCCTTAAGAGTCTAGGTTCTACCTGCTTGGTGGAAGAGAACAGTCACCCCATGTACCTAAACCATGTTCATGGTGGTCAGAATCCATGGCAATTGTGAACTAGTCAGAGCCAAAGGTCATTGTGCCACTTTGAGCCACCTTGAGCCGCAGGCCAACGTTCCTGGCGAGTAATAAACATTCCATGAACACCAGTGACTTCACAGGTCAAATGAGTCCTCACTGGACTCCCTCAAACCGCCGTGGTAGTTTCACTGTTGTGATAGGTCCAGGCGTGCATCTAGTGCACTAAAGTGGATATGATGACCACATAGTCTTAATCAGCTTTTTCATTCCAGATGCTCTCTTCAAGATGCAGTGCCTTACTGTGGGCTCATTCATATGTCACATATAGATCGAGTTTGTGGCTGAATTGTTGTATCCATCTCCACAGCAGGGGTTACCATATGGACATTCTCCTAATGGTCCCGTTTTGGGTGGTCCAAAGGCCTGGCCATACAGCAAGACCATTAGCAATGGCCCATGAAGCTGTGTAACAGGGACTATTTACAAAGGTGTGGGCAGGCTATAGGGAACCCACAAGTGTGGTGCAGTACCCCTGGGCTGGTAACTGGGGGGATGCTACTGCCCTGGGACCAAAAGGGAACTGGAAGAAGGTCTTGTAGCGAGAGCCTCCTCTGTGATGACCCAGCCAGCCTTCAACCAGCCCAAGGCAACCCCACAAGAGGCAATAAGCATCCCAACCTCCTCCTTCCCTCTCATCCTCTGCCAGGGATCCCTGTCGGCCAAACTCAACTGGAAGCCACAGGGTAAAGGAACCTGATGATGCAGGTTGGCCCCCTGGCAGAAAAGGCAGAAGGATGGAGAGTGGGCCTGGAGGGCAAGTAGAAGATACAACACACAAGGGAGGGTTGCGATTTTAGATAGGGCAGTCACAGGAGTCCTCACTAGGAAGGGATCATTTGAGCAAAGACCTGAAGAAGTGTAGTAACTCATCGAATCCTCACAGCAATTGATAAGGCCATTTTTTTAAATTAATTAATTAATTTATTTATTTATGGCTGTGTTGGGTCTTCGTTTCTGTGCGAGGGCTTTCTCTAGTTGCGGCAAGTGGGGGCCACTCTTCATCGCGGTGCGCGGGCCTCTCATTATCGCGGCCTCTCTTGTTGCGGAGCATAGGCTCCAGACGCGCAGGCTCAGTAGTTGTGGCTCACGGGCCTAGTTGCTCCGCGGCATGTGGGATCTTCCCAGACCAGGGCTCGAACCCGTGTCCCCTGCATTGGCAGGCAGATTCTCAACCACTGCGCCACCAGGGAAGCCCCAAGGCCATTTTATAGTTGAGGAAACTGAGGTACAGCACTCAGCTTATTCATCATCCAAGATCACACAGCTAAGAGTTGATAGAATTGGGATCTAAAGCCAGAGAGTTTAGCTCCAGGTATCCTGCTCTAAACAAAATAGGATATAGAAAAATCATCATAAAATGAAAGGGCAGAGAAAATGTCAGGACATATAAGACTGTGATTGACAGTCATAGATGTTATTTATTGAGCACTGACTGTATACGATCCACTGTGTTAGGTGCTATGAGGGGGATATACAGATGAACAAGATGCTGTGCTTGGGTTTCCCTGGTGGCACAGTGGTTAAGAATCCGCCTGCCAATGCAGGGGACACGAGTTCGAGCCCTGGTCTGGGAAGATCCCACATGCCGTGGAGCAACTAACCCCATGCGCCACAGCTACTGAGGCTGTGTGCCACAACTAATGAAGCCCATGCGTGTAGAGCCCGTGCTGCACAACAAGAGAAGCCACCGCAATGAGAAGCACGTGCACTGCAACAAAGAGCAGCCCCCGCTCACCACAACTAGAGAAAGCCTGCGCGCAGCAACAAAGACCCAACGCAGCCAAAAATAAATAAATAAAATAAATAAATTTATTTATTAAAAAAAAAAAGATGCTGTGCTTGCCCTCAAAGACTCTATAATCTAGTTGGAGAGTGGGGAGGGAGTATAGAAACATTTACAAACCAAATCCCAGCAGATCATCATACATTCTATCGTAGAATTACAGATAAAATGCTGGGAGACCACTAAGGAAAGGGACTCATTAGAGCTGGGCTGAGGGAAGCTTTCTGGAGGTGGTGGCTTTGGAAGAAGCAAAGAATTTTAACAGCAGAAAGGGGAAGGTTAGGGATTCCAGGGGAAGAAACCATGTGAGCAAAGATGTGGCTGCATTTGGGGGATGGCTGACCACCTAATTTGATGAGAGCACAGGAGACTTTTGCTAAGAGAGATGATTTTAAGTGAGACACCAATAAGGCATTAAGCCACACTGGATCCCACAGCGAGGCAGAGACTTCCTTCTCAATTCTCCTTAGGAAAGTCTCAGCTGAGTGCTGGCATATCTTGCAAACGCTAACACTCACTAATCTCCCTTTTTAACCCAAATTTTACAGATTCAGGTCTTCAAATGGGCAACCAAGCTCTGGTTGGAACTTCACAACATTGTTTTGTTTTCACTGTCTTTATTTTGACCATTAGGTTCTATTTCAAACAATGATACTGGTCTTTTTTTTAATTTACAGATAAATTATTTATTTTTATTATTATTTTCCTTTACAGATAAATTTATTAAGGAAAATATAGTTGATTTAAAGGGACAATATTTAGTTACACATTCAGGTGGTTCACAGCTATGGCAAAAATCACAAAGGTGGTACACTACTGACTGATGTTTAGGATACTCTGGTATAGGGTAAAAAGCATATGAGGGAGAATAATGGGGGGAAAAGGTTGGGAAGGGGGTCAGATCATGGGGGGCCTGAACACCATGGTGAGGAGTGTGGCTTTTATTCTGTCAATCACAGCAAGGCGTTGACTCCAGAATAGGCAATGATCATGCTCAGAGCTGCGCTTGGCAGGGCTTGCTGTGGCCTCTGAGTGCAGGGGGAGGGGGAGACTGGAGGCTGGGATAGCACTGGGGAGGCTGTTGAAAGACTCAAGGTGAATAGGTAGAGGGCCCTGGACCAGGGTCAAGGTGGTCCAACTGAAAGAGAGGAAGGGCTGGGTTCAAGAGCTCCCATCAGGTTGTGTCATAGTGTGCTATGCGGCTGACCTGTTGAGTACAAACTTCTTTTCAAGAGGCAACAAATTTCAGCCTCTAATCCTCCTCTCCAGTGTGATTTACTAAGAAAATTCAATAGTCTCTGACTGGGCTTTACTGAGGAAAGGTAACAACAGAAGAGGCTAGCCCACCGCAGTCTCTGGGACCTCGTTAGGGGGAATTGGAAGTGCAGTCAGAGATGATGGAGAACATAGACTCCCGTCTCCTCATTCTGTGTTTCCCTGCTGGAAAAGTCTGCTGTCGGCTTGACCGCTTGTGGTGATTCATTCTATTCCATACGATGAACATCTGATTTTCTAAGACCTTCAGCTTCATTTCACTGAACATAAGCCGTTCAAGGATCTTGTCCTGGAGGGCAAAGCAGGTGTGCAGCCTCTCCACCTCTTTTGTGTTCAGGCAGTTGCTCTTGGGTTTGGCTTTGCAAGTCTTTGTCTTCTCTTCCTAAACTCCCCATTACCACGAAAAGAGGACAAGTTGGTTAATAGTGATAATCCTTTCCCATGCCAGCTGAGTTACAATCATCTTAATCAATTTCACGACCAGCATCTAAGGAGAGCCTCTTTGCCACATCCTGTGGGTGAGAGAATGGGGCCCAGTGAGAGAAGGTCCCTTTCTCAGCCTCACCCAGCCTGCATGAAAGCCCCCAAACTCCCAGGATCCAGAGCTGCCTTTGGTTCACAGGAATAAGTGAAATGGCCCACTAATCTGCACCCACCGAGGACTTAAAACCCTTAACCCAGATGTATGTGTCTCCAGAGCTTGTGCTTTTCTCAACATGCCTCTTTGAGAGTTTAGTCAGGCCTCATAAAATCTCCAAGTCTCAGTGGTCTCATGAAATGCTCTTATCTCTGTCATCTTTATCTGCTCCCTCCCCCACCACTGCATGCAGTTGGTAAGGACACAATTTTTTTTTTTAGGATTCAGCTACAAATTCCTAGCCTTTAAAACCATTTAAGAATTAAATATTTCAGACATGCAAAAAAAGTAAATATTACAACAAATACCCATGATCCCTAAAATATCACAACGGTAACTGAAGTCCTCTGTGTATTCTGCTCCTAGATTGTTCCCCTTCCTCCCTGAACCTTATCTCAACTGCAATACTGAATGTGGTATTTATTTTTTCCTTGCATTTCTTTATACCACTTTATACCAGTTCTCAGTGGGAGGCGATTTTGCCCTCCCCTGGGGACATTTGGCAATGTCTGGAGAAATTTTTGGTTGCCACAAGAGGGGTGAGGAGTGCTATTGGCATCTTGTGGGTAGAGGCTAGAGATGCTGCCAAAAATCTAGCATTGCACAGGACAGTCTCTCATCACAAAGACTTATCCAGCCCCAAATGTCAATCGTGCAGAGGCTGAGAAATCCTGCCTTAATGTACTTTCACTATACATAGGCATCCATAAACAAGGCAGGATATTGTTTTGCATGTTTTTTAACTTTACATAAAAGACGTCATAATCTAGGTACATTTCTGCTGTCTTCATTATTCAGTTTTAGAGATTGATCTATGTTATACATGTTTTTAAATTTATCCATTTTAATTTTTCCCACTTTAAAGCAGTTGTTACTGTTGTCAAAGCATGTTGTCATCAAACATGAAGTAGAAGAGTCTGGGATGGGCCCTATTCTTCAGCTGAGACAACTGAAACTTTGTGAAGGAAGTGCTTTGTCCTCTATCACCCAAGAGGGAACTGCAGAGCAAGGTCTTAGACCAGAGTCGGATTCCTTAGTCTTGCCGCATTGTCCTGACACCTTCCCTGTCTTCCCACCCCCCAATCTAGCTGTGACTATCCCATCACCCTCAGCTGAAGCTAAGGTCCCTCTTGCTCACCTGCTGGGGCTCTGGGGGCGTGAGCTTGAGTTCATACTTGACCAGCCAGTTGCTAAGCAACAGCAGAAGGAATAGGAACCCAAGCAAGGCTGGCTTATAGCTGATCAGCCAAGCCATCAACACTCCTATGGTGCCTGAGGAAGCAAGTGTCCCGTGGAGATTCCTAAAAAGAGACATTAGCTCCCCCAGCATTATGGCTTGGAAGCACCCAGGCCCCAAGGCCCTGCCTGTCTCCTATCTAGGACAGTTGCCCTCCATGACAGGAGTCATGGCTGCCCCCTCCTCTGAGTCATAACCGGGCCCCACCCCCAGCTGCCGCATAACAATAATATTAACTACTCCTAGATCTTCAGCAGCCACTATGTGCCAGACTTTGACAGGCAGTTCACAAGCATCATCTCATGACATCCTCACAACAGCCAAGTGATGTAGGCTTTCATGATACCTCAGTCATTCAACAGTACTTCTGGGCCTAGTCGCGGGGGATAAAATGGCCAGCAGTACAGAGCCTCAACCCTTGTAGAGAGGGAGACAGCAAAGAAAAATTATCCAAAACTTGGAAATAAGGCAAAAAGATTTCTGCAAGCTCGTTCACAGTCATATTAGGATATTGTCTAACTGGCCCACTTGTTTGTCACCTGATGCTTTAGGGGAAGGAAATTTTATTGAGTTTAATATTTAATACTGATTAGGGTCCTGACTCTGTAAAGTCAGATGGAAAAGTTGCTCCACCAATTTCACTTGGGTATATCCCCAAAATTGAAAGCAGTGTCTTGAAGAGATATTTGTACACCCACGTTCATAGCAGTATTATTCACAATAGCCAAAAGGTGGAAGCAACCCCAAAATCCATCAACAGATAAATGGATAAGCAAAATGTTGTATATACATACAGTGGGATTAGCCTTAAAAAGGAAGGACATTCTGACACGTTACAACATGGATGAACTTTGACGACATTATGCCAAGTGAAATAAGCAAAAAGCAAAAGCTATTTGATTCACTTATATAAGCTATCTAGTGTGGCCAGATTTGTAGAGACAGAAAGTAGAATGGTGGTTGGCAGGGGCTTGGAGCAGAGGCGAATGATGAGTTGTCGTCTAGTGGGTATAGAGTTTTACAAGATGAAAAGAGTTCTTGAGATTGTTTGCAGAACCATGTGAACGGACTTAACACTAGTGAACTGTACACTTAAAAATGGTTAAGATGGTAAATTTTATGCTATATGTATTTTACTACAATTTAAAAAATTAATTTAAAATGAATTAAATTAAAATTTTTTAATGAATTAGTTATTTCTGGGAAAAAAATGGATAAGTTGCAAATGATTTTTGTTTGCAAATAGATGCAAATGAATTCTGTCTGACAGAAAAGAAAACCTCAAAGTTTACGGTTTTATGGCCTTGTAGGACATTATTTTTTGTCTTATTCAACTTTGCAGTCTTATTCCAGCATTCTGTGTTCCACTGACCAGTGACTATATTATCAGTTTCTCATAGTTTCCTTTGAACCATCTTTATCATCCTGCTGTTCTCTCAAGAACGAGTTAAAGGACTTCCTTGGTGGTGCAGTAGTTAAGAATCCACCTGCCAATGCAGGGGACACGGGTTTGAGCCCTGGTCTGGGAAGATCCCACATGTCGTGGAGCAACTAAACCCGTGCGCCACAACTACTGAGCCTGCTCTCTAGAGCTCACAAGCCACAACTACTGAGCCCACGTGCCACAACTGCTGAAGCCCGGGTGCCTAGAGCCCGTGCTCCGCAACAAGAGAGGCCACCGCAATGAAGAGTAGCCCTTGCGCTGCAACTAGAGAAAGCCCGTGTGCAGCAACAACACTCAACACAGCCAAAAATAAATAAATTAATTTTTTTTTAAAGTTTAAAAAAACAAAGAATGAATTAAATAAATCTTTGACATGTGCTCACTATTTTGTATGGGAGTTCTTTATGTTCAAATGTAAATTTTAATGATTATGTTATTCTAATATATTCAATTAGTTGCCACTTGTTGGGCCTTAGGAACCTGAGATAAATACTTTTATAAAAAATAAATTTATTTATCTATTTATTTATTTATTTTTGGCTGCCTTGGGTCTTCGTCGCTGCATGAGGTCTTTCTTTTTAGTGGTAGCGAGCGGAGGAGGCTACTCTTCGTTGCGGTGCACAGGCCTCTCCTTAAGGTGGCTTCTCTTGTTGCAGAGCACAGGCTCTAGGCGTGCAGGCTTCAGTAGTTGTGGCACATGGGCTCAGTAGTTGTGGCTCGCGAGTTCTAGAGCACAAGCTCGGTAGTTGTGGCACACGGGCTTAGTTGCTCTGCGGCATGTGGGATCTTTCCACACCAGGGCTTGAACCCATGTCCCCTGCATTGGCAGGCGGATTCTTAACCACTGCACCACCAGGGAAGCCCAACACTTTAAAGTTAAATCTTTGTACACATACTTAAACTTTTCACTAGAATGTTTTCCTGAAAGTGGAATTGCTGGGTCAAAGGGTATGCATAGGGCTTCCCTGGTGGCGCAGTGGTTGAGAGTCTGCCTGCTAGTGCAGGGAACGCGGGTTCGAGCCCTGGTCTGGGAAGATCCCACATGCCGCGGAGGAACTAGGCCCGTGAGCCACAATTACTGAGCCTGCGAGTCTGGAGCCTGTGCTCCGCAACAGGAGAGGCCGCAGTAGTGAAAGGCCCGCGCACCCCGCGCACCGCGATGAGGAGTGGCCCCCGCTTGCCGCAACTAGAGAAAGCCCTCACACAGAAACAAAGACCCAATACAGCCATAAATAAATGAATAAATAAATAAATAACAAAAGTGATTGTTTAAAAAAAAAAATTCAGTCTCTATTTAAAAAAAAATAAGGATATGCATATTTTTTAAATCTAATTTTAAATTTTATCAAACTACTAAGCATGCAAGCCAGTCAGCTAGAACTACAGGGTTTAAAACAAACAAGTTTCCATCTCTTATCTCATCCCTTCCTACCCTCACATTCTACAACTCAAACAACCAATTTCAACTCTTTCAGCTATTTCTCCTGGTATTTATCTTGATATATCTGAGTAGTATGCTTATACTGTTATTTCTGAATTTCTCAGTTTTGAAATTATATACTATCTTTTCATGATGGAATCTGGGTATTTAGCTCCGATGAAGAACCGCTTCCATTCCCACTTTGTCCCCTCTTCTGTAAATCCCTCTCACGCCTCTCCTCCACAAACTTTCTCTTTCCTCCATTCTCCCCATATAATTCTAACCCTTTGGTTAAAACAATATTCATTGCTTATGTTATTATAGACATGTCAGTGTAGTTCACAGCTGAACTGTGTGCTGTATTATGATTACACTTTCTTTCTGGCATAGCTTTTAGTTTTCCTGAACTTAATTGTCTCTTTTTTTCTGTTAGCTTAGTTAAAAAAAAAAAAAAATCAACTTCTTTGATGTAAAATCGACATAAAATAAAATACACCTATTTTACGTGTGTAGTTCAATGAGTATTGGCTAATGTATACACGCCCCAGTCAAGATAGAAAACATTTCCATCACCCCCAGCAAGTCCTTTCCAGCTCTTTTGAAGTCAACCCCCACCCTCATCCCAGGCAACCACTGATTGGATTCTATCACTAGAAATTGGTTTTACCAGTTCTTGAACTTCACGTATAAATGGAAGTATTTTTTGAGAATTATACTTTGAAGACACAAACTTGTAAAAAAGCGATTACAGCTCTGTGTCCTAGAGGAAATAAGCTTGAAGAACACAAGGCCTGTTCCAGTGTTGGGTCAGTGAAGGATTCCTGGAGGTATTAAAAGAATGAACCGCCACCACCATCAGCGACATTAGAAAGAATTAACCTGGAGTGGAAAGCTGTCATGTATGTGGGGATGGGAGCATAGGAGTGGGAGGAGGTGCGAGTGAGGAAGTGCAAATGGGGAGGGGGTCCAGACAGAAGGCAGAGCATGAACAAAGCCCCGGAGGCGATGGCAATCCCGTTTGGACTCACATCTGGATTTCCTAACTTTTGTCCATTTTATTACCTCGAAACTCATTTGCTCTCCAAGATTTCCCCAGTCGAAGCAGGACAATTATGAATAGTAAATACGATGATCTACCAGTTACATATCAGTGTTTTCCCCTGTAAACTCTTTGAGAGCAAGAACTTCATAATTAAACCCTTGTCACGTAGTAAGCATTAATAAATATTGGTTGAACTGACGAATGAGTAGGTGAATGAATGAATGAGTGAATGAATGAATGCGTGAATGAACGAATGAATTTATGAATACACGCAAGTCCCTGGAGGAAATGGTTGCTCTCGGAGGTACAGTCTGGCCCAGAAGTCCTAGAATGGGGACCGTGCTGGGACCGACCCCGAAGGCTAAGGAGACGCTCTAGGAAAGCTTCGTGCAATTTGCCATGGCGCCGCTCTAGCCTCGAGGACGCCGCTCTATGGCAGCGGGGAGGGCGGGGCCGTGGGCGTCTCCGGCTTTATTGTTCGGGCGCGGCGGGAGCGCGCGGAGCGCGCTTAGCGCGTGCACACGCGGCGGCGGTTGGCAGCGCGCGGACTGTGTGAAGTGAAGCGAGGCGACTCCGGACTCACGGACCGACAGACCGAGCGGCCCTTACGGCCGTCCGCAGCCAGGCGGCCCGAGATGTTGTCTGGGAAGAAGGCAGCAGCCGCGGCGGCGGCGGCGGCGGCGGCGGCGGCGGCCGGGTCGGAGGCCGGTGCCGGGGCAGCGGGCGGCTCGGAGAACGGCTCTGAGGTGGCCGCGCCGCCCGCGGGCCTGTCCGGCCCTGCCGAAGCCGGGCCGGGGGCGGCCGGGGAGCGCACTCCCCGCAAGAAGGAGCCCCCGCGGGCCTCGCCCCCCGGGGGCCTGACTGAGCCGCCGGGGTCCGCCGGGCCTCAAGCTGGGCCTACCGTCGTGCCTGGGTCTGCGACCCCCATGGAAACGGGAATCGCAGAGACTCCGGAGGGGCGACGGACCAGTCGGCGCAAGCGAGCGAAGGTGAGGCCCGACCCCCGCCCTCGAACTGCAAATCCCGGTGCCAAGCTTCCCCGAGGTTGTCCAGCCCGCATTACCCCCCACCCCCGCGAGCCCCGGTCTTGGACCTTGAGCCCCCTGCCCCCCCGACCTCCCCAGTCACCGACCTCCACCCACCTCCCCACTAGCTGGCTGGGTGAGGTGGGAGAAGGGAAGGTCTTTGCCTGTGGTGAATGCGTCTTCATGCCGTGACCGGGCCGTCCTGGGAAAGGGGGATCTCGGGGAGGGGTATTTTACTCATTTACATCTCGTACACCTTTTCATTTTCTTGACTGGGAAAAATGGCTCCCTGACGTGGAGTTATGGTTGGCCTTGCTGGAGACATATATCATTTGTTTGTCCACAGATGTGTCTGGAAGCTGCTCAGCAATATTTATGTGTTTCGGCCGGGAGCACGTTGAAGCTGTAGGGTGATGCTAAAGAAATTGCCTTAGCCTTGAAGACCGAAAAAAAGGAACTTTTTTTTTTTTTGGAGCCCTTTGCTGTGTGCTAGAGAGTTTTACTCTTTGTCCTTTTATCTTGTCAACGATCTTTTGATGTAGAGTTTTACAAATGAGGAAGCTGATTAAGAGGGTTAATATCAATTAGTCAAGGTGTAAATATACGGCAAGAAAAGGCTTTGTCACAGGACAGTATATACAGACTCACATCTCTGGGTGCCAGATGCTGTGTTCAGAGCATCACCAACTTTTTATTTTTGCTAAACACCAACTGGCAGGTTTTGCTAGCCCCATTTCAGGAATGAGTAAGCTGAGGCACACAGTTTAAGCAACTTGCCCAGAGTCGCAAAGCTAAGTAAGTGGTGGAACTGGAATGTAAGCCCTACACTTACAATGTGATAAGGTGTCATCAGCCTCTGAAACAAAGGACCACATGTGACACCAACAGTGAGCAGGGCACTGGGGCAGTACTAGGGCACAGACTTTAGACTTGGCCCTTTTCTGGAGATTTCATTGTACAGTTGAAAAAGCTGGAAGTATATGTACATATAATTTTAAGTAACTAAATATTTTAAATTATGTAATTTATGCATATTACAAGTTTTCTATCTCTATATAATTTAAGTGGATATACCAAGTCAGTGTGTATGAGGAGCTTCTTGAGTGTTGCCCAGATTGAGAGCCCTCAGATTGAATTGCCCAGTTTTGAGAGATCTCTCTCCAAGAGTACTCTGCTCCAAGTATAAAGCAGGGAAATCTGTGGCGGGCGGGGGGGTTAACCAACGCATAGGTTGGCAACTCCCAACTCTCTGAAATGAAATAGAGGGCAGAAGCCCAGTTGGGTTTTGATTTGACTATTTCAATAGAAAATTTGGCCAGAAACCAGATGGTCAGTTTTTTGTTTTTTTTTTTAAGAGAACGAGGCGTCTGTTATTTATTTATGCATGCATACCTGCCTGCTGGGTCTCTTAGTTGCTGCACACGGGCTCCTTAGTTGTGGCTCGCCAGCTGCTTAGTTGCAGCACACAGGCTCCTTAGTTGTGGCATGCAAACTCTTAGTTGCGGCATGCATGTGGGATCTAATTCCCTGAGCAGGGATCCAACCCAGGTCCCCTGCATTGGGAGCACGGAGTCTTAACCACTGTGCCACCAGGGAAGTCCCTCATATATTTTTTTTAAAAACAGGTTTATTGAGATAATTCACATACCATAAAATTTACCATTTTTGAGTATGTAATTCAGTGATTATTAGCATATTCACAAAGTTGTACAACCAGCACAATATCCTACAGTCAATTGTAGGATATTTTCATCACCCCCAAAAGACACCTATACCATTAGCAGGCACTCTCCATTCGTCCTTGGCTCCAGCCCCTGGCATTCACTAATCTTTCTGTCACTGTGGATTTGCCTTTTTTGGACATTTTATGTAAATGGAACCATATACTATGTGGCCTTTTGTGTCTGGCTTTAGCATGTTGTCAGGGTTCATCCATGTTGTAGTACTTCCATTCAGTACTTGATAGCTCACTGGCCAACTAATATCCCAGTGTACAAATATACCACATTTTGTTTATCCATTCATCATTTTATAGACATCTCCACTTTTTGGCTATTGTGAATAATGCTGCTGTGAACATTTGTGTACAGTTTTTTGTGTGAACATGTTTTTGGTTCTCTTAGGTATGATACCTAGGAGTGGAATTGCTGGGTGGTATGGTATCTCTGTTTAACTTATAGAGGAGCTGCCAAACAGTTTTCCATAGCAGCCACATCATTTTACATTCCCACCAGCAATATTTGAGAGTTCTGATTTCTCCAATCTTATTGACACTTGATAATGTCTTTTTATTATAGCCATCCTAGTGGGTGTGAAGTGGTATCTCATTGTGGTTTTAATATGTAGGCTAAAGATGTTGAATTGAGTATCTTCTCTTGTCCTTATTGGCCATTTGTATATCTTTTTTGGTGAAATGTCTATTCATATCCTTGGCTTATCTTTAAATTGTGTTGTCTTTTTATTGTTGAGTAGTTAGAGTTCTATATATACGGTGATTACAAAAGTTTTAAATTTTGATTTCCAGTTTATTTTTTCTTTTGTCCCTTTTGCTTCTAGTGTTCCATCTAAGAAACCATTACCTAATCCAGTGTCATAAAGATGTACTCCTATGTTTTCTTCTAGGAGTTTTATAGTTTTAGCTCTTGCATTTAGGTCTATGATCATTTTGGAGTTAATTTTTGTACGTGGCATTCTTTTGCATGTGTGTATCCGCTTGTCCCAACACAATTTGTTGAAGACTATTCTCTCCCCTTTGAATGATTGACACCCTTGTTGATTGACCATAAATGTAAGGGTTTATTTTTCCACTCTCAATTCTATCCCATTGATCTATATTTCTGTTCTTATGCCAGTACCACACTGTCCTGATTACTGTAGCTTGGCAATATGTTTTGAAATTGGGAAGTGTGAGTTCTCCAGCTTTTTTCTTTTTCAAGATTGTTTTGGCTATTCTGTATCTCTTGCATTTCCATATAAATTTTAGGATCAGTTTATCAGTTTTTGCAAAAAGGCAGCTGAAATTCTGATTGGGATTGTGTTGAATCTCGATTAATTTGGGGCTTGCTATAAGATTTCTTTGTAATTCTCCTGTGTTTAATTTTCCTTTGTGATTAGCTCTGAAACTCTCAAAAGAAAAATGGGTTATGTGTTTATTTGGTGAGCAACTAGGAAGTAAAGAACTGGGGAAGCTGACCTACGTATTCATAGCTAGTCTTGGGAACCAGAGGAAACAGACCTCAAGGGATAGAGTATCCATAAAGGAGTAAAATGGAAGCTGAGTCCGCTGTAGATAGACCTTGCTTCAAGGCCTTGCCTCAAGAGTTTATGCAGGGGATATATCTATATTTTATAGCCTGGGAGCTTATTCATTTTGGGGGGGGGGGGACACTTTTTTTTTTTTTTTTGGCCACACTGTGCAGCATATGGTATCTTAGTTCCCCGACCAGGGATTGAACCCATGCCCCCTGCAGTGGAAGCAATAAGTCTTAACCACTGGACTGCCAGGGAAGTCCCTGGGGGGGACCCTCTTTTAAAAACAATTTATATATGCATAAACATGTATATAATTATATAAATAAGTAAATATATATAATTATGTAATCAAAATTAGGTTCAGGGTATTGGAAGGAGTCCATGCAATTGAGGGTCCCTGAGGCTTAAGTTTCATTAGTTTCAGAATAAATTCACCTCTGAATGTCTATGCTAACATTATGGCAAACTATTTAAGGTTTGAAATTGTTAAATTGGGCTGAGACTTTGGGAACACCACACAGCTTAAGGAATGGCAGTCTTGAGCTGGGCCTTGAAAAAGGACAGAATTTTTTAAAGTGTTCTGGAAAAGGATGGACTTCTGGCGTTAACTCATCCTCCTGTGATTCCATTTCCTCAGAAAAATAAATCCTACCTTGTAACATTATTAGGTTTAGATATAATGTAAATAAAATGCTTATTGCAGTGTCTGGCATAAGTAAGTAGGTACCCAGTGATTAAGTACTACTAGGGAAGAAAAGAAAGTGAAAAATGCTTGGAATATAATAGAAAGTGGTTTGAGAAGCAACAGGGAGTCCAGAGTGGACAACTGAATGTTGGGAACAATGGGCAAATGAATTTAATTGGAAATGAGGTTCTTCTAGGAGCAAGATAAGTTGGAGGGATCAGTAGTGTTGTAGAGTTGTATCTAGGTTGTAGAGAGCCAAATCCTAGATATGTGCTGTCCTGGATGGTAGCCACTAGCCACCTATGGCTATTGAGCACTTACCATGTGGCTAGTAGATTGAGGGAACTGAATTTTTAATTTTAATTTAATCCTAAATAGCCACATGGTAAGTGCTCAATAGCCACGGGTGGCTAGTGCTACCTTATTGGAAGCACAGATAGAGAACATTTCCATTATCACAGAAAATTCTGTCAGATAGCATTGCACTAGATTATGAAGTATAAGTGCTATGAGAATTTAGAGAAGGGAAAGATATATTTGTAAGTTTGGAAGACTTAGGGAGTAATTTGCAGAGGAGGTGGGCCTTGAATTTTAGGCATTGGATTTACAGAAAAGGTGGGAGTAGCTTTTAGGGAGTTTAGGGATGATTTTGACTAGTGTGTTAGAAAATGATTAGAGGTAAATTTGACTAGTTAGAGCTAGAGAGTTTATATGCTGGTTTGACAGTTTTGGCATTCATTTGGAAAATGAATGTATTTGGAAATACGTACAGTGTATTTGGAAAATTAATCTGGCAGTTGTGCCCTAGGTGAATTACAAGGAAGAACTGTTAAAAGACTGGAGCTTTAAGGTGGTTGGGAAGTGAATGAATCACTGTAGCAAGGGTGTGGAAGAGATAGGAGAGACTAGAGATATAAATTTGAGAGTCACGGGTGTACAGGTGAGAACAAGTACCCTACTGACTCATCTGCCTGTTGGGACACCTTTTTGTACTTGGTTATAAGTAGTTGTAGCACCTCTGAAGTCTCAGAGGATTTTAGTTAGGGATAAAAGATTCCCACTCCTTTATGTTCATAGCATCCATTCTTTTTCTCAGGGGAATAACTTTTATTTTTTATAGTTTGTATGATTCTTTCAGATGGTTTTTAAACTTTTTCATAAGTGGAGAAATCCATTTTTACAAAATATAATTTTATGCATAATCCCAAAATAAAATACTACTTGCCTGTTTTATATCAAGTTTAAATTTATAACATTTATTTTAGTTGTCAGTCTTTGAGACAATGAGGCTATTTTGGTAGAGCCAAATTTGAGAGTGGAGGTTAAGCATAATAGTTGCAGCCTCAATAATTTCTGTATTTTGTTTATGAAGTATTGTACTGATTGACAAGTAGTGGTAGTGCAGAAGGTTGTTTCCTTGTTTTTAGCTTGTCTTTCCATCTCAGGACACTCTCTCAGTTGAACAGAGATGGCAGAAGAAATTTTATTCTTCAGTCTACCCAAAATTGAGTTACCTAAGTAGTACAACTTCATGTGTTGGTGATCTCTAAAGGGTTATGGTTTGGTTTAACACATACGAGTACTCATGTTAAAAATACATTTTAAAATTAATAAATGAAATCCCAAAAAAATCCAAGGGTTCTGTGGAACACAGTTCTTTTTCTGTTGTTGTTAAATACTACTTTAGATATTCTTACTCCTATCTCTAGGTATTTTGCTGATCTCCTTTTTTTCTTGAAAGCTAAGAGCTCTAGACCAGCCTCTTCCAAGTGTATTCCTTGTTAGTAGTTATTACATCAAAACATTGGATTAAAAAATATTAAAAAAGATTGTTTTTGCTGTGAAACTTCTCAGTACTTTTAACATGTATTATGACGCTCCTAGAGGGGGCCTATAAAGAATGCAGTGCTTCCCTAACTTTAATCTTGAATTCATTTTTCCTTCAAAGGGCATGGTGTCTTAGGCAAAAGCTGAACTACTTCAGTAGAGAGGATCGCATATTATTGTTTGTGTTTGTCTCAGAATTTGCACATTGCCCAGTTCCACAGTAGGCACTTGTTAAGTGATTATTGATTGAATGGGTAGGATTGATGGGCAGGGGATTAAAGGGCTGAATCTTTGGGACAGGGAGAGATCAAGCACTGTTGAGGGGTAAAAGGTGAAAGGAAGCTGCATACTGTAAACATGTATTACATTTTCTAACCCAGCTCCCTCTTTGAAACTTTTTTCCCTCCTTGCTGCTTTACCCATTATCCTGAGGTCTGTTCCTAACAGTTTAATCTCAGTCAAGTAGGATAAAGTTTGTTATCTGCATTTTTGGGAGATTTTATTGTAAAGTCTCTGAGATGTTTACCTGATCAGGTTTTTTTGTTTGCAACTAGAGTTTCAGCTTATTAAGGGCAGAGATACTCATTCATAATCATTTTCTCCATTGTGCCATGTTCTCAGTTCAGTATTTGATAGATAAATACAGTTATTCATGTGTTAAATAAAATTCTTAGAGCACAGGTCAAAGCTATTCAATTTATCCATAATTATTTCCATTTTCTAACCCAATCCCTGTTTTCAGTAAAACTCTTAACTCCCCTAGCTACCTACTCCCCCACCACCCAAATCCTGTGGTCATGTCATTAAAAAAAAAAAGAAGACAGATAATAGCAGCCAGCCATCTGGAGCGATTTCAAAGATATTTCGAAAGTTAAAATAGATTACATTCACTGTAATCCACAGGACGATGCATTTCAGAAATCTAATATATTATATTTGGAAGCCATGTTGTCTTTGCCCTGTCTCCACCTCCAATAAATACTTTTTATTTTATTCATTTTATCTTTTCATTGAATCCAGAATAGAGAGCTGTTGTTTCTGGGGCTTCCTTGTTAGGGTGGGGGTCAAAATGATGATTTGACAGTGTTCCAAGGTTGATGACTATTTGTAATACACATTTTAACAAAGAGGTCCATAATAATCTTCCCTATCCTAAGTTGCTTTACCCCCCAATAAAACATTCATTAAGACTGCTTCCTCTTTCTACTTATTACCTGGTTTTCCCCTTTGTAACCTGTGTGAATTAGTAGTAAGGCTTGTAGTCTCCATTTCCACATGACTTATTCCTTAATTTGTTGTAATAAGGATTCTTTGCTCTCGTCATTCAACTCTCTTAGGTCACCAGTGTTTTGTTCTTGTTTTTGTTTTAAGCAAATGTACGTTTTTATTGTTTCAGTTTGACTATTGCCATTTGCAACTTTTATTCCCTGCCCACCCTCCCGACTCCTCAATTTGGTTTCTAGAATTCTTTTGCTATTTACCTGTGGAATAGTAGTTAGAAGTACAGATTGGCATTAGACAGACTTGTTATTCTAGCTAACTGTATTTTTGTCTGACTGAGGGCTAGTTTAGTCTTTTGTTGAAACTTCCAGTATGTGAACGTGATATATATATATACATATAGATGTACACACAAACACACAATTTTTATTTGTAGAGAGCCTCAGAGTCATTGATTTGAATTTCAATACTATGATGTAAAAGTTACAGTTTGGGCTAAATCTGAACTGACACAAGATTATTTCATGAGAGATTTTGTTTTTAATGGTTACCTATTATGAGCTAGCTTGTTCCTTGTTATTCGCTTATTTTCCTTAAAAATTGAAGTTAGAAAACAATTCATATTTACTGATGGTTCCAGACTGAGCTTCTGACTTTAGATGTCCATTGTATTTAGCTTTCCCTGGTATAATCTCCATATAGGTAGAGTACAGAGAGATGGATGAAAGTTTGGCCAACCTCTCAGAAGACGAGTATTATTCAGAAGAAGAGAGAAATGCTAAAGCAGAGAAGGAAAAGAAGCTTCCCCCACCACCCCCTCAAGCCCCACCTGAGGAAGAAAATGAAAGTGAGCCTGAGGAACCATCTGGTGAGTTGTAGTAACTAACCACAGTTTTGTTTTATCTTAGAAATAAGAATAAATGAATTTATTCCTATTCTGCAATGTTCTTTATGTCTTTGGTTTATACTCTTATATTGGCCATGCGTATTTTTGTGTGTGCACATGTACATGTATACACACATAAATATACATGCATATATACATAGTGGTACTGACATTCTTTTTGTGTGTGTCTGTACATATAGGAGGAAAGTAAAGAATGAGGGTAGAAGGATAATGGCTGTGTAAGGCAGCTGGAAAGTTGGAGAAAATGCACAGAAAGCCAAACCCGAAGAACCAAACCTTTCAGTGATAACTCTGATTCAGAATTTAGAGATAGAATGATTCAGAAATTATTCTGGCTAAATTATGCCATTTACTTCATGGTTAGATACTTTCAGATAAAACCTTCGTGGTGTGGATCAGTTTTGAAAAGGGTCTTTTCCTGGTGAACAAAGATAAAAATACATTCTGAAGTCAAAAAGAAAAGACTTAAGTGCCTGTTATTGTTTAGTTATTGAGCCCTCCAGTCAAAAGAATGGTATAAGAAAAGGCTATGAAGAGATTCTAAGGTCACACAATCTTACCTATGACATTGAAAGATTATTGGAGCCTATAGTACTGTTTTCAGAGGTTCAAACATCTTAAAAGAATTCTCACTAACATCCCCTCAGTGAGTCCTACTGAGGATACCCAGACCAATTAGGAATACCCTTTTGTTTTGGAGAGACCAAACAAAAGTAGAATCTTAATTAATATTTCATATCTTCTGCCATTAATGGCTACTCTTTAACTCTTCTTCGAAGAGTTTGAATTTTTACTAAGTTCTTCTCCTTAAAATACTTTCTGTATTTCCAGTAGCTCCAGGCCCATTCACCTCACCAATTCTTTTAGAGAGCATTACAAATCAGGTGTTAATTTAAACTTAGATTTAGAACTTATCAAACAGATTCTGGCTAAAACTCAAAAATAAAAATTTATAATTTACAGTAATTGTAATAAAATATAATAAAAGAATACAGTTTGAGAGCATTTAGAAAAAGATAGATTCTGGGTTTAAATCTTCTCAGGAATCAGATTTCCTAAGAATGGTTTTCCTAAAATTTTCTTAAAATAACTTATCGGACAGTTACTTACTGGGAGTGGTATATTACCTTTGGGAGTAATGTCCCTGAGGCAAACGTACCTCAACAACACCTCCTCTCTTTTTGTTGATTTTTTTTCCTCCTTTTCCTAGTCTTTTACATTTAGCTCTCTCCCCTTCTTTCTGTCCTTACTCCCAACTCTTCCCTTGACTCTCTACTCCTTTCTTCTATATTCTACTTTGATTCTTGCCTTTCTTTTTTTCTACCTTTGCTGTAGATTTGCTAATGAGATACATGGGGATAATCCTTTTGATAGCTGTTATATAGCTCCAGAGGCTGCTGATCTCTTAGTTTAAGGACTCTATTATTCAGTAGATGATCTGATATCTCAGATACTGCCTCACCCTCTTTTTTGTGTAGTTGTCAGTGTCTCCAGTAAGAAACTGATTTACCATAAGGTATCAAGTTGATATACACTTTGTCCTCTGAAAATTTTAAACCAAGTCTTGGTGTTTTCTTTTTTGTGAAAGAGGCTTTTTATTTTGTTTTCCTTCTTCCATAAATGTCAGATATTGTTCCTACAAAGAGTAAATATCTTTTTTAAAATTATTATTTACTTATTTATTTATTTGGTTGTGCTGGGTCTTAGTTGTGGCAGGCAGGCTCCTTAGTTGCAGCTCGCAGGGTCCTTAGTTGTGGCATGCATGTGGGATCTAGTTCCCTGACCAGGAATCAAACCCGGGCCTCCTGCATTGGGAGCATGGAGTCTTATCCACTGCGCCACCAGGGAAGTCCCCAAAAGTAAATATCTTAGCAAAGGGATTTAGGATCTGGGGAACTGTCTTTATGCCATTATGTTCTAATTAATTTTAATCCAGTGGTTTAGTTTAAGTTTTAAACTATTTAATATTCTGGAGAAAATTAAAGTTTTGTTTCTTAAGTTTAGGATATCTTCAGTGCTCAGAGGTGTGCTGATAACAGCCAAAACTTACCAATTATTTGTGATTATGAAAATAAAGTTATTTTTCCTCTAAAACAACTCAAAAACATTTTTTTAAACATTTGTAGGGTGAATTAGGGAATACTTACCCTGGAAAAGTAGTGGTAGCTTACTGGCCTGCAGAATTTAGAAATAGTTTGGGTCCTCATGGTGAATAAATATTATCAGGGAAGTTCAAGTATGTAGAAACTGTCCAGGGTTTCCAAAATCTCTTGTCTTATCCGAACTAGTTTTTTCACTTAAGTTTTCATTCAAAAATTGAATGGAAGCCTTTTGCCATATGCGTATCTTAAAATCTTGAGAGAAGATGTGGGTCTGGTTCTTTACCAAATCTTTTCAGTTATTTTAGGTGATAACTAGACATTAACTTACTCTCTTAAAATATATAAGGTTTGAATACATTTCATTCTTACCGGCTTTTAAACATGTTTAGAAAATTTTGCTTTGCTTTCCACAGTGTTAATCTTAAGAAGAATAAAATATTTTGTTAATTATGAAAGCACGAGGTATTCTGAAGTCAGTGGGTAAAATGATTTGACTGGAGAAGATTCCTCTAGGAGAGTTCTAAGAGGAGGCCAGAAACGAAGGTTGGAGCCTTGGTTACCAGGCTAAGGAATTTGAACTTGATGTCCTTTAAGCACTGGGAGGATCTGGTCATGGGTAACACTGAGGTTTTTTGAGTGAAGGTGCTGTACCAAAATACGTGTTTTGGAAAAATCAGTCTATGTGCTCTATAAGGGCAAAGTAAAGGAGTAAAGAGACTGGGATTGGAGAGATGATTTAGGCTATTTTGGTAATTGAGTTTACTGGATTTTGATCAATGGAAAAATGTTCTCAATATCAAAGTTGAATTTTTTGGGAAACGAGGTTTGGGTTTCAGGAATTCCCTGGTGGTCCAGTGGTTAGGACTCGGCGCTTTCACTGCCTGGGCCCGGGTTCGATCCCTGGTCTGGGAACTAAGATCCTGCAAGCCTGCACGGCGTGGCCAAAAAAAAAGGAGGTTTGGGTTTTTTTCTGTTTGGATTTATTTAATTGGGAAAAAGTTCTCTGTTCTGGGTTAAAACACTGTTTGTAGATTTGTCAGTTTTTAATTATAACAATGTGGCATTTAGTTCTGTGGTAGTCACATGGGTAAATGTATTTTTCATACTAAATATTGCTGCTTATGCTTAAAATTCACCTAATTTGTTTTCTTAAACATTTCCATTTTTATATTTTTATATTTACTATACACTTCTGAATATATTTGTTTTAACAAACGATGGTTTTATTTGGTTTTCCGGTACCTTTTCTATCAAGATAAAAGTGGCAGCTGAGCCTGAACAGGTTGTCTTTGGAATTGAGTGTTTGGTTATTAGTGGTGTCACATAATAGTGGAGCGTCTATAAAATAGAGTAAAATCTCGGTTGGAGTTTACATACTGGTTTAGAATAATTGCCGCTCTGTTAAAGTAGCTTTCTATTGGAGCAAAGCTTTCTTCCCTTCTTGACTCAGTTGTTACCCTGTATACCTTAGATTATTCCTCAGTGAGGTTTTACTAAGTTAACTAATTTGCTAGCACTTCGCTTTTTTATTTTCATACAAAACATAGTTTTTTTCCCTTCACTGCCTTTCAGCAGTTGAAATTTTGCAGAAAAATCTCACTGGTAGTTCCTGGATTTAAATTTTGTATTGGATTACTGTTTAGGAACTCTGGTTTGGGATTCCTGTTTAGGAACTCTAACATTTGGGGTTAGAAATAGCTTAGTTGTGTATAGCTTAAGATTTGTATGGAAACTTACTCTAAAATAAATAAAATGAAATTTGAAATGGGTTTTTAAGATGCCTTTCTTAAGACGTCTTCACGTTAATGGATTTCTCAATAGAGACATCAGAAGTATGGTTGAAATATATGTATGTATGTGCATGTGTCTGTATGCGTACCATTTTTCCAGGCTCAGTGCTGTGCTAATACTCTAATGAAACTCAAAGGCTTCCATTAACCATTGATTAACTCTTCAAATCAATTTTGTTAGATATTGTTAGCTGGTTGGTGACGACTTTATTATATTCCATTTTATTGAATGACTGTGGGAAGAATCACTTTATCTCCTTGTTTAAAATAAGGATTCTAGTGAGAATATAAACAAAGGAAAGTATTTGCTCTCTTCTCTGTTGCGCATGGTAATTTTGGATGTGTTTGGTGTATGTGTTTGAAAGAGATGTAGGCTTTTAAACAAATTACAAAACAATGAGATGTGAGAGATTGCTATGACAAAAAATTCTGTGTGGTTTTAATAATTTGGAGGCCTTGTTCATGTAATAGTCATGCTGTAGATTGAAAGTATTTTAAAAAATTACACAAAAGGAGATGCAACCTGACTTAGTAAAAATACTAAATTTATATAAAATATACAAAATGTACGTGTATGGGTAGAAGAATTTAGCTTAAAATTCAGTGAAATTTGATCATAAATACTGTTGACAAGAGATTGACCTAAAACTTGATGAGTTGCTTTATTTGCTGTAGCAAAAATCTAAAAGGCAGAATCTTTTGGACTATCCTTTAGAACTCAGTGTAATAGAATTTGACCAGAGGAGAGCTGAAGATGGACCTTACTTTAAAAGAAAAAAATGAGTGGTTGGTCCCAATATTTGTACAGTGGTCCTTATATTTTCATATTTCTTTGTTTATAAAGTACCCTGATCATCTCTCCTATGAGGCAGTCATACTGATTGCAGTCAGTAAAAGTGCTGGATTTGGCAGCGTGGATAGTTATGGTCAGAGTTCAGGTGAATACTTTCGTTTATCAGGCTGTAAGTACTCTCAAGTGGCACATCCCAGCCTTTTCTCTCTCCATGCCTACAAGTGCACAGCCCCCATACCCAGCAGGAGACCCTCTTTTGTAGGTTTAGTAGAAGTTGCTAGGAAATTGATCCCTGAAGAGTTGTTTATGTTGCCATTTTGGCCTGCTAGTGTCAACTAAGTGCCTGAAATCATTTGATTTTCTCATCATATGAAGTATGATGTATACATTTAAAAAACAGACCTAGGATTAATTTTCTTGCTTTTTTTAAAAAAAAAATAAATTTATTTATTTATTTATTTTTGGCTGTGTTGGGTCTTCATTGCTGCACGCGGGCTTTCTCTAGTTGCGGCAAGCGGGGGCCGCTCTTCATTGCAGTGTGCTTGCTTCTCATTGCAGTGTGCTTGCTTCTCATTGCAGTGGCTTCTCATTGTGGGGCACGAGCTCTAGGCGTGAGGGCTTCAGTAGTTGTGGCACGCGGGCTCAGTAGTTGTGGCTCGCAGCCTCTAGAGCACAGGCTCAGTAGTTGTGGCGCATGGGCTTAGTTGCTCCGCGGCATGTGGGATCTTCCCGGACCAGGACTTGAACCTGTGTCCCCTGCATTGGCAAGCAGATTCTTAACCACTGCACCACCAGGGAAGTTCCAATCTTTTTTTTTTTTTTTTTTTTTTTGGTATAGCATCATTTCAGTGTTCTGATTTGGGACTATGCTCCAGAATAACTTACTAGAGAGCTGGGGGAAAATGTCACAGGCCGAAAAGGTAACCTAGATCAATTCAACAAAATTTTTGTATTTTGAGAGATTACTAAAAATGGACCAAGGTGTATATTACTATCCAACACATGGTCCCCACTCTCAGATAATTTATAGCCTAGTATGAGATACAGATGTATACATAAATGTATAATAGAAGGCAAAATACTCGTAGATGTTACATTTCAGGGTAAAAATGTGGAGAGACTTAGAGGCAGAAAGGGTGGAAAGGAAGGAAGTCTTCAGATCCTTCTTTACTTACAGGAAGAGTTAAAAAAAAAAAAAAAAGAAACCCAACAAGGTAGGGGTTTGGTGGTGTGGAGGGGAAAATTTTTATACAGACATTTTCTACACAAAATAAGATTTTCTCAAATGTGCAGCTCCTCATTCACTTTATTCTACATACATTAATTGTAAAACTATAGTGCTTTGTTCCAGGCATGGTGTTGGATTCTGAGGGTTCAAGGCTGAAGACTAAGTCCTCCTGCAAAGAATTCACAGTCCAGTTTAGGGTTACAGATACTAATTGACAACAACAAAGAAACAATACAATAAAAGTATATACAAAGTATGGTGAGACTGCAGAAATTGTTTTTCCCAAAATTGGATTTTGGAAGTTTTACTTTAAACATGAAGGAATGAAGGTAGGCTTTTATGAAGCAGTTTGAGAGCCCTGATTTTTAACTGTTCATGCTTTTGGCTGATAAGAACCATTGAATCAGATGCTACCAAGTTATGTTTGGTCTTTAGAGATTGACCTGCTTTTCTTAATGATTTTATTTTATTGATTATTTTGCTTTATTTTTTATTAAGGCAAAATAGTAATTTGTTTAGCTGAGCAACTTTATTTTTGTAATCTCCTCGTATTCTTTTGCTACCATCCTTTATTTGGTGTGATCATGGATAATAGAAGAACAGGATACTTTGAGGATTTTCTCATCTGAAAAATGGGGCTTGATATGAGGATCATATGAGAAGATATGGGCTCCACTTTTGTGTACAGATGTCTTGCATTATTAAACACAGTTGAACCAGGAATACAGTGGGTTGGTGTTGTTTTTTTTAATTTATTTTATTGAAGTGTAGGTGATTTACAGTGTTGTGTTAATTACTGCTCCACAGCAAAGTGATTCAGTTATACGTATATATACACACACACACACACACACATTCTTTTTTAAAATATTCTTTTCCATTATGGTTTATCATAGGATTTTGAATATAGTTCTCTGTGCTGTACAGTAGGACCTTGTTTATCCATTCTGTATATAAAAGCTTACATCTGCTAACCCCAACCTCCCGCTCCATCCTTCCCCCAACCCCGTTTCCCTTGGCAACCACCAGTCTGTTCTCTATGTCCATGATTCTGTTTCTTAGATAGGTTCATTTGTGTCATATTTTAGATTCCACGTATAAGTGATATCATATGGTATTTGTCTTTCTCTTTCTGACTTCACTTAGTATGGTAATCTCTAGTTGCATCAGATCAGTGTTCTAGTCAGGAAAAAAATCAGGTAATGGACTAGGTTGACATACATACTCTGTCACTTTTGGAAACTGGGAAGTGTATGTGGTAGCCCATTTTCAATAATGTGAATAGATCATTTTTTACAAAACAGATAATTCTTTAAGCTTTTATATGTTAAATCATAGGAGGAGTGGCAAATCTTGGTACTTTATAATAAAGACTTTCTCTCCTCAGAGAATAACAGTGTAAATCCATATATCAACTATCAAGATATAACATTAAATTTTGCCATATTTGCTGATCACAGAGGTTTTAAACATTTGAAAATAGGATTATTTTTGCTTTTGCTGTTTTTTAGCATCTTCTGATATTTGAAGATAGACGAATACATATGATTAATTAAAGCCTAAGAAGTTGTATGTTTTTCATAGCATTGTAGACTCAAATCATGTTTAAGGTGGAAGGAGCCTCTAATCATAGCCCAGGAAGATATAGATAGCCAGTTCTGAAAAACTGTTACATAAGCAGGAAAAGGGGACTCTCTTGTTGGGAAATACATTCATGGTTATCAGTTGTGAAAAGTTATAATGGTTCTTTTAATAGCAGCTCCAGAATAAAGTTCCATATTGGCCTTTTTAAAAACAGGTAAATAACTAGAAAAATAAGCTTTGTTTTTAAAAAACTACCTGTACTCAAACACAGCTTAAGCTTGGCAGTTGAGCAACATAACATAGCATCTGTGGGCTTTCTTTGCAACATTTTGAAAAGTGAACTACAAACCAAGATTTTGCAACAAAATAAGTAAGGAAAGTCTATGGAATGTGGAGGGAAATAGCATGTGAAAAAGTCAGTTCATTCAGTTGGCTTACAAAACCTTTGCTTTCTTCCCTAGCTTGTAGGGCTTTTACTTTCTTTTATATAGGATCCCTGCTACTGAGCTTCTCAGTTCTGCCCCAGTGTTAAGTTCAGGAGCAAAGCAGTGCTACAGCTCCTCCAGTGGTACAGAGAGAAAATTCCAGGCAGGCTCCTACCTCAGGAAGCATTGTTTTCCTGCTTTCTAGACTTTAAGGCTATCTATTTTAGTTCTTTATTTTATTTTATTTTATTTTATTTTATTTTATTTTATTTGCTGTGTTAGGTCTTTGTTGCTGCGCATGGGCTTCTCATTGCGGTGGCTTCTTTTGTTGCAAAGCACGGGCTCTAGGCGTGCAGGCTTCAGTAGTTGTGGCACACGGGCTCAGTAGTTGTGGCTCGTGGGCTCTAGAACGCAGGCTCAGTGGTTATGGCGCACAGGCTTAGTTGCTCCGCGGCATGTAGGGTCTTCCCGGACCAGGGCTTGAACCCGTGTCCCCTGCATTGGCAGGCGGATTCTTAAACACTGCGCCACCAGGGAAGTCCCAGTTCATTATTTTAAACGACAGTGTAACCCTAGAATTGCTGCTCTAATTGGAGGTTTCGTTTTGGTTAATTTTGTTGGGGAGTATTGATCGGTGTTAGGTGTTTTAAAATGCCTCTAATGTGCTTCAGAGGAACCCCCGAGGCTCTTCCTTCAGGCTAGTTTAGTCTGCCTCTCTGAGCCCAGTTTACTTTGCTTTGCGTTTCTTTGAGCTGCTGTAGATCATTTATTCTTCTGCCAAAAATCATAGTCAAAAAGTTAGCAGGAAAGAGATGTATCAAGCAAGAGTGGTATACTTGAAGGTGTTTTTAAGCCACCTCTCACTACAGCAGGGACAGGAAGGCAGCACGACTTGGTGATGGTCACCAATAATTCATTTTTCTCCATTTTTTTTCTTATTTTTTACCTTTTTAATCATTTATGTTGACCAATTCCTCTTTGAAACTGTGACTTTCCTTATGAGATTAATCATACAGCTGCTTCAAAATTTTTTTACCTCCATGTTGATTTAAAATTTCTTATACCCATTCTCACTTGTGAGTTCTAGTCTTTAATTTCCAACCATCTTTAGAGTATTTCCATTTAATTTTACTAATCTGTCTCCCAGATTTCCCATTTTTTCCATTGTATTAGTATTCTCCTGAACTTTGGAAGCTTGGAGTCATCTTGAAAGTCCCTTATCTCTTTCATCAAATCTCTTGTAAAGTCATGTGTCTTCCTGTGCACAGCCTCTTAACCTTGTCCATTTTTACTGTCACCTTTTTATTCTGCTGGATTTCACTTCACATCTAAATTATTTCAGTAGTCTTTCGACCGGATCTCCTTTATCTAGATCACCTTTCTCCTCTAATCCATCTAGTACAAACTGATTAAAATATAACTTGTTTTGTTGCTTTCCTGGTAAAAATACTATTCTCCTGCATTACTATTAAGATCAAGTTTAAATTTTGGCCCTGAAAGTGGCCCATTTTTGCTTATCCTTTGTGTCTCCCACTGCTCTTTGAGATCATCTCCTTCATTAAGCAGGGTGCTGTGTGCGATTCTTCGTACATACCATGTCTGTGGTTTTTCTCCTTGCTTTTGTAAATGTTCTGAACCATGCTGTGGTTTCACCGTCCCCCGCACCCCCCACCCCAGTCTATCCAAATTTCTGGATTTGTTCGGAAAAGCTTCCCTGATTCCCCCAAGTGTGTGTTTCTTGTTTCCTTTAAAAAAAATTAAAAAAAAAAAAAGTTTCTTTCTGGATATTTTTCATCTTTCCCCAATTAGATTATAAGCCCTTTGAAAATAGGGACTCAGCCTTTTCTACTTTTGATTTTGTGCTTGGCAGTTTGGATGGGTGTTCAGTAAACATTAAATTTGTGAGATGATTAAGTAAGAAACTCAACTAGTGTGTTAATATAGTGCAAACTGTGTGTTCAAAGATGGTTTTAACTTTTGAGATGTTTTTTTCCTTTGCTAGTGTGTTAGGTTCGATTGAAGTCAATCCTTGGCAGTTATTTTTATTCTGTAAATTTGGTAAATTTTTGATTAAATAAATTTTGATGAATTGATTTTCTGTCTAAAGAGCATTGCTTCCTGGAAGATTTAGTAATTCCTCAAAATGTTTACAAAGTTATCAGTTAATGTGATTCCAAGAAACTAAATAGTCAAAATGTGATGAATGTGTTGTTCCGTATGTTCCTGGGAACAACACACCAATGATTCTCACCTCTGTGCCTGCCAGATAAAAGTATTTGAACATAATAGACTTCCTCTTAAGATGCTGAAAGAGTGGTCTCTTGAGAGTTTGAATCAAGATGAAAAAACAATTCAGTAGTGTGACTATAACTAAAATACCTAACTGTTCTTCAAGAATAACTTAACAGATCTGTAGAAGATTTATTAGAGGACAACTGAAAGGCTGCTATGTAAGATAAACCAAAAAGATTTTATTTTCAACTTGGAGAAGATATGCACAAATAAACTGTATTAGGGTCTCTACTTCAAACTTGAGGATTTTGTGTGTGTGTTGTCGGCGGGGGGGTGTGAAAACAAAAGGAAGTCTGCTCGCTCAGTAGTGCCAAAATCAAGGTGATAATAAAAAGTTGCTTGTGTATATTTTCATCTTCTGTTTTGAATTTGAGCTCATGGAAGATAACAACCACATTTGCCTGCTGTTCCATGTCTTTGTGCCACTGTCAGAAGCAGAGTTCTAGGCCCGAAAGACCCGAAGAGCAAATGAATATGGCATTTTATATGTTCTAATCAGAGACATTACCTGGATGGAAAGTTAGCTGCAAACATTTGTATGTGTGCTGTTCTTAATAAAATGAGTATTCTGTTAAAGAATAAAGGAAATTAATATGTAATTATAAGACTTTCTTATGCCAATTGTATTGCATGATTCTGTGCTTTAAACATTATAGCATGCTGGCAAAATAAAGAATCTGAGAGCTGGTAAAGCAAAAAAAAAAAGAGGAAGAATTGGTCTAGAATACCACTAATAAAAATGGTGCTGTTTTCCGCTGTCTTTGGAGAAGTAGGCACCCTCAAAATACTCATGAGTATATTGCGATTAGAGAGAAAATAGCAACTTTACTTTCAAGCAGATTATAAATATTCATCAATTCAAGAGACAAATATATTGTTCATTTACTTAATTGTAAGCACTTTTTGTTTTCCATCATTTCTTTCATGTTTATATCATCTTCTGCTTGGTTTTCTCCTGTTTCTCTGCTTAAGTAGTATTTTAGAGTTTCATTTCTTTTTTGACTTTCTGTTGCTATGAGAGATACCTTTTAAAAATCTTTCCAGAGTATTGAATATTTTCCATGTTTCTCCTACGTATTTTCATCAAAGGACAGTGTCTTTCTAAGAATTTTGTTAGTACCTCTTTTCAAAAGCAGACAGCAAAAAAGACTGCCTTACCTTGTTGTAAAAGAGTAGCCTGTTGACCTTTTGAGCACATAAATCAGGGGTAAGAAATCCATATTTCTATTAAGAAAAACATTGACAGGAAAAAAAATAAGTACAGTAAATAGCATATTGTATGACATGTAGTGGGAGAAGAAGGAAAATGATAGAAGTAGAAAGGGTAAAATAATTCAGTCTTAATGGCAAGCTTGAAAGTGTTTTTTGGTTTTGTTTTTACTTATTAAGAAGTGGTGAGATGCCATCATTAGAAGAGACTGTTGTTTTCATTCTTTCTTAAAGAAGCCAGAAACATAATTTGAGAAAGAAGAGCTATATTATTCCTAATGCCTAAACGTTCTTCTTGGAAACTCTTTCATTGTTTTCAGCCCCTTTCCCCCCTTCTAAAATAATAGCTTAATCTTCTGGTCTAGTTTGGTTCTATTTGGAACCAAAGAAAATAATGACAATTTTTAACTCTGAAACTTTTTAACTCTGAAAGACTTTTAAATGAATAAATCCATAAGTTATTAAGAATGAACATTTTTTAATTTAAACTTCAAAAGTAAAATTTTAAATGTACAGCCTGCATTTTCAAGATAAGTTTGCAGATTGGATTTCATAATTGGAGTTATCTCTTCATAATTATATGCCCTTTCCAAAGGCTGTAAACAACAAATCATATACCTTGTACCTTGTCTGAGAAGCATAACCTTCTAGAACCTAAAGTACCGTTTATACAGGAGCAATGTGAAATAATTTTAAGATGGGATTCTATTCTACTTTCAGCAGACCATATACCATCTAGCAACACATTATAATATTGTCAGAAATCATTTATGTATGAATACCTTCATATACTTAAAGATGAAAATGTCATTTTAAGTCTCACAGACCAGGGATCATTCTTACAGTAAGGGGGCTATGTTAGTTTTACTTTCCTGCTGCCTTTTAACTCAAATGGTGGAATAATCAATCTGCTTTCTAGTTGAGATTCTTTTAGAATAAACTGTTTAATGAAGAGTGTCCAGTTTTAGATCTTTGGGGGATGGTGTTTCATATCTTCCAAAGATCACACTGTAGTTTTCCCATAGTATATCAGGAGGTGAGAGGCTTAAGAGGATCATTGCATCTGTCTTGGTGATTGATTTTTGGAAGTCTGGAAGATGATCTATCCTAACTTTCTCAGGTTGAACTTTCAGGCTGTGATACTTTTCTTAAAGTTATTTCTGTACATTAATCAATGAGGAAAATTTCTTAGCAGGCTTATTGTGAAGCTTGAGGTAGAAGCTCCCCCACCATCTTGCCTGCTCCAGCCTTCCCCCTTGTGTTATGTCTATCTACAGTACTTGGCATATGACTGTGAGGTGTTTTATGGTGGTTTAATTAAAGTGTTACTGAGGAAGCACTGGCATGTTCAGGTCTGGCACTGTCTAGTATGTATAGTGAATGAAACTTCTTTTGGAACTGAATCTCTTAGTTATCATCCCTTCTTTGAAGTCAAGGGGAGAATTTTTCATTAAAATTATGTCTTTTGCTTGTTGTCTTATATATATTCTTTTTAGATAGAAAGGTAAAGTTTAAGAGACATTGAGCAGATGCTGAATTGTTGCAACTCCCGATCCTAGAGCCCATGTCACACCCACTCTCAGCCTAGCAACAAGTAGTAAAAGACATTTGGAATCCCTTTTCCCCCATCCAACCTTGACTATTAAGACTGACAGCAAGGATTTAGCAATTAGAAATACTACATACTTTGTTCTCCTACCTTTCAACAAGAATCAGCATGTAAAGTTGAAGTTTCCTGACCAGAATTTGGAAGACTATAATGTGATTCCCTGGGCCTTGATTCCAGAAGAAGGAGCTCTCTGAATATGCGTTTACTAGTTGGTGGTGAATTCGTGAGTCGCCAACTATTAGGCCTTTATGTCCAGATATTATCTCAATTTATGGAGTAAGGTCCCTGAGTTCTCCTCTTTCCTTCCACAGGGCAAGCAGGAGGACTTCAAGACGACAGTTCTGGAGGGTATGGAGACGGCCAAGCATCAGGTGAGGGTGGCATTAGATGCTTGCCACTTAGCAAGAGCCGCCAAGTCAGGGATTGATGCTTGCAAGTGTTTTTGGCTGTAGTACCCACATTTTAGCCAGAAGCGCAGGGGAACTTTAACCCACAGGACAGAGTAGTATAATAGGAGAAAGTGTAGCCAGAACAAAGGCAAGCAAAACCTTTTGAAGTCCTCAGGCCGATCTCAGCCCTCCACTCTTCTTCATGTTTTTGAGGAGATGGCGGGTACTTTTCTCCCCAGCAGCCTTTATAGTAAAAGTAAACATGATATAAAACATAGACTTAGAAATCATGGGACCTTTACAAAGAAAAATAACTTTATACACAGAGGGGAAGCCATAGGCTGAAAAACAGGATGGAAAGGCATTCTAGGATTAGTCAGAGGAACTATGTGGGCAAGAGAAATGGTTGTTAAGTGGTATTGGATACAGTTTTTTCAGTTAACATTACATAGTTAATCATTTTGCAGTTTAAACATTTTGTTTCTCACATGAAAATTAATCTTTGTTAAAAAGTCTGCTTGAAGTGCTGTTTCTTTTCAGACCAAACTATGAGATTTTAACTTTTGGAAAAAGTAAAGGGTTAAATGATTTATAGGGGCCCATCTGGAACAGTTAACGTTTGTTCCAAGAATCCAAAGTAGAATATCTGGATTTCATCCTTTACCTCGTAAAGGATGTTATTGTGTGCCAGTGCTCAAAACTAGTTTATATATACATTTGATAGACTTGGAATAGGTATCACTTTTGGAGTTTGTCACTTTTGAACTCTTAAGTCTACTTTTAAATTATTTGTTTATTATAGTTTGTGTACAGCAGGTCCAGGGAATATTTGTATTTTACCCTCTTGGATCAAAAATAGTTCAATGTTAATACAGAAATTAGTACTTAGGGGATCCAGAATGTTAGAAGTAGACTTCTTTAAATGCTATTCAAAGGATTGGAGGTTGATAATCAGTACATGGTTGTCTTAGAGGAGTTAAAATTCTCATTCAGAGTCTATATCTGGCAGATCAATCTTCAAGAATGCTTTTCATCAAATGATGCACAATTGGATCTTCCATGGAACTGTTGAGGGTCAGGGATAGCCTTTAGAGCTTTAATCTTGAAGAAATAAATTGAGTTTTCTTGTTTCTTTTTGTTTTGTTTTTACATGAGTAATAAATAAGTTTACTCTTTTGCTTAAGTAAACAACATGTTGTACTGCTGAAAGTAAAAGCAGACTTTCATATAGAACTGTGGTGCTACTGACTTAATATTAGTAGAACATGAGTTTTAAGTGTTTCCAGGAATGGTGGTGACTATTCTGAACCCTTCAAGATCTCTTCTTTAGATTTTCACCTTGTTCAGAAGCATGCATTTGTGAGATGATCAGTCAGAGTTAGAAACGTATGCTTGTAAGTGATCAACGTTATTCTCTTAACAAAACCAAATGACCGTCATGAGTATCTTGGGACCAGGATCACATCTTGACTTTTAAAAAATCATACCAAGTTGGTATTTACATCCTAAATCTTAAAAGTTAGAAGGGAACTTGAGGTCATCTTGCCTAGCTTTCTGCCTTCAAACAGGTGGTATTTGTATCACCCCTGTTTTATCAGGTCCTGAAACACAAAGTTAAATGACTCGACCAGGAATATACCCAACTGTGGAGGAGTGAGAACCCAGAGGTCTCGTTTATTATGCGTAGACTATTCCTTACACCCTCCCTCATAGAATCATTTAAAGTGTGCGTTTGCGCTAAAAATAAAAAAATCTAAAGCATAAGAAATCATAGGATCCTCCTCTTTTTCCTTTTTCTCTCTTCTCCCCCTATTCTTTATTCTTTTATTTTTAAACTATTATAGGACTGGATATGGTGCATCTAAACTTACTAATTTTAGTTTATATGTACGTCCTATCAGGCTCTTTAGCTAGAAATCTAATTGTAGTTAATTTTATCTACGTTAATAAAGGGGGGAAAAAGGCAAGAAACTCATGGAAGCCTTCTTTTCTGTTATATCTCTCTTACTTCATTCAAGATGCTACCTGTGTCATATCAGAATCAGGGGGGAAATGATTTCATGGAATAGCGGTCCTATATCCTCACTTCCCCCCTTCTTTTTTCTGCCTAATTGATATATCCGGAAAGGTCTAAATTAGTCCCTTAAATATTTAACTACTTTTACTGTGTTTAGAGAGAAAGCATGAGCCAATCAGACCATTAGAAAAGGCAATTATGCTTTAGCATGACTGCATTTTGAAAGGTGATGCTGGAAATTTCCTGTGTGAAGTGGTGAGAAAGAGGAATTGAACAGAGGGCAAGATTGGTATGTAGGCAGCCTTGGGGCTTTTAAAAAATTAAGGTAGCATCTTTAAAACATTCTAGATTTCCAGAATACCAGACTCTGTTAAGTACACACAAACACCAAAGTATAAAACTGTATTCCAGAGCCAAGTGTAAATACTTCTGAATTATATGTACTACTGCTACTTTTTTTTTTTTTTTTTTTTACTGCTACTTTTAATCAGGATATTATACTGAAGACAGTTGTATTCTGTAAGGTTCTTCCCTCTAAAGGAGATACTTGAGTTAGATTATCCAGAGTGGTTTGTTAGTTCATTTTGAAATATTTTATAGAAAGAATGTTTTGATTTAGCTTCTGAGCAGTTTAGGTTCCAAATTAACATTTTTTGTTTCCTTGGAAAAAAGTTAGATTTTTTAATCTTGCACACTTGTCACCTTGATTTTGATAATGGTTTCCTTCTTTGAAATAGTAATTTTCATCCCTAAAAACCAGAAGGAAGGCAATAATTACTGAGTTTTTAGGGACCATTTTTCATTTTTTTTTTTTTTATTCTTTTTATTTTATGTATGTATGTATGTATGGCTTTGTTGGGTCTTCGTTTCTGTGCCAGGGCTTTCTCTAGTTGTGGCAAGCGGGGGCCACTCTTCATCGCGGTGCGCGGGCCTCTCACTATCGCGGCCTCTCGTTGCCAAGCACAGGCTCCAGACGCGCAGGCTCAGCAATTGTGGCTCACGGGCCGAGTTGCTCCGCGGCATGTGGGATCTTCCCAGACCAGGGCTCGAACCCGTGTGCCCTGCACCGGCAGGCAGATTCTCAACCACTGCGCCACCAGGGAAGCCCCATTTTTCATTTTTTTAAAATTTATTTTTAAGAATAATTGGGGGTTTTTTTTAGATGTTATATAGAAGATAGAGATGGAGAACAGTTATTCCACATATACATTAATGTTACAACTTTTGGCTTCTTTAATTCCTTTTGTTAAACTTTTGATGTTTGATTCAAAGATAATTTAAAACTGTCATATGACTGATATAAAATTTCTTAATTGTTACCTATTTCCCAAATTAGCCAACTATATTGGAGTGATTTCTGTTGATAAGAACACTTGGAATGAGGAACCAAATATAATGTAAAATTTAGTGCTATTTCCCCACATGGTGTTTCTGGCTGTCATTGACAATAGTATTTTGCAGTAGGATTGATGTCCATTGACCACTTATTAAACATATATATAGAAGATAATATAGCTAAGAAAGAAAACTACCCTATTTTTGGGAGGGAGAAGTAGAGTTTACAGAGTTCATTGGTTGTCTTATTAATAGTATACACATGAAATATACCAAGAAGTAACCTATTAAGAGGTATTTGGTCCAAATACTCAGGATTATTGGGTAGATAATGCTTCTTATAAATGTGACATGTTTTGGGACTTGGCTTTGTTTTTTGTTTATTTATTTTGATTTGGGGGTACAGGACTGGGGACATCAAAGCTGTATAGTTGAGGCTTCCCTGGTGGCGCAGTGGTTAAGAATCTGCCTGCCAACGCAGGGGACATGGGTTTGATCCCTGGTCCGGGAAGATCCCACATGCCACGGAGCAAGCCCGCGTGCAGCAACAAAGATCCAACACAGCCAAAAAAAAAAAAAAGCTGTATAGTTTTCGAAACTTTCAAATTACTGAAATAACCTATACGTCTGATAGTCAGCATTTCTTCTTTTCATGCCTTAATTTCATGCTTCACCCCCCACAGTATGGCTGTTACTGATTATCTTTTTCCTTAAGGAGTAATTAATTCTCCTGACAGTCTTTAATTTTAGGTTGAGATTCATTAAATGTGAGGATTATTGATTTGATCTACTGTTGTGAATACAGTATTTGTGCCCTCATAATCTCCTGTGAATGGATGAATTTTTCTTCTTGTCTCCAACAACAGTATTTCTTAATGTACAGCCCACAGTAGCATTAGACATTTTTGCTTAACCTCTTGTTAACCATTATTTTTTCCTAGATAGTGTTTGGATGTCTTTGTGGAAACAACACCTCAATAGCTTAGCTATAATTTTCTAAGTTAGATCTTTACCTGCCTTGTTCGTCTTCTTTTTTTTTTTAAACATCTTTATTGGAGTATAATTGCTTTACAATGGTGTGTTAGTTTCTGCTTATAACAAAGTGAATCAGCTATACAGATACATATATCCCCATATCTCCTCCCTCTTGCATCTCCCTCCCACCCTCCCTATCCCACCCCCCCATCCCACCCCTCTAGGTGGTCACAAAGCACGGAGCTGATCTCCCTGTGCTATGTGGCTGCTTCCCACTAGCTATCTGTTTTCCATTTGATAGTATATATAAGTCCATGCCACTCTCTCACTTCGTCCCAGCTTACCCTTCCCCCTCCCCGTGTCCTCAAGTCCATTCTCTACGTCTGTGTCTTTATTCCTGTCCTGCCCTTAGGTTCTTCATAACCTTTTTTTTTTCTTTTTTAGATTCCATATATATTAGCATACAGTATTTATTTTTCTCTTTCTGACTTACTTCACTCTGTATGACAATCTCTAGGTCCATCCACCTCACTACAAATAACTCAATTTTGTTTCTTTTTATGGCTGAGTAATATTCCATTGTATATATGTGCCACATCTTCTTTATCCATTCATCTGTTGATGGACACTTGTTGCTTCCATGACCTGGCTATTGTAAATAGAGCTGCAGTGAACATTGTGGTACATGACTCTTTTTGAATTATGGTTTTCTCAGGGTATATGCCCAGTAGTGGGATTGCTGGGTCATATGGTAGTTCCATTTTTAGTTTTTTAAGGAACCTCCATCCTGTTCTCCATAGTGGCTATATCAATTTACATGCCCACCAACAGTGCAAGAGGGTTCCCTTTTCTCCACACCCTCTCCAGCATTTGTTGTTTGTATATTTTTTTGATGATGGCCATTCTGACTGGTGTGACGTGATACCTCATTGTAGTTTTGATTTGCATTTCTCTAATGATTAGTGATGTTGAGCATCCTTTCATGTGTTTGTTGGCAATCTGTATATCTTCTTTGGAGAAATGTCTATTTAGGTCTTCTCCCCATTTTTGGATTGGGTTGTTTGTTTTTTTGATATTGAGCTGCATGAGCTGCTTGTAAATTTTGGAGGTTAATCCTTTGTCGGTTGCTTCATTTGCAAATATTTTCTCCCATTCTGAGGGTTGTCTTTTCGTCTTGTTTATGGTTTCCTTTGCTGTGCAAAAGCTTTTAAGTTTCATTAGGTCCCATTTGTTTATTTTTGTTTTTATTTCCATTTCTCTAGGAGGTGGGTCAAAAAGGATCTTGCTGTGATTTATGTCATAGAGTGTTCTGCCTAGGTTTTCCTCTAAGCGTTTTATAGTGTCTGCCCTTACATTTAGGTCTTTAATCCATTTTGAGTTTATTTTTTTGTATGGTGTTAGAGGGTGTTCTAATTTCATTATTTTACATATAGCTGTCCAGTTTTCCCAGCACCACTTATTGAAGAGGCTGTCTTTTCTCCACTGTATATTCTTGCCTCCTTTATCAAAAATAAGGTAACCATATGTGCGTGGGTTTACCTCTGGGCTTTCTATCCTGTTCCATTGATCTATATTTCTGTTTTTGTGCCAGTACCATACTGTCCTGATTGCTGTAGCTTTGTAGTATAGTCTGAAGTCAGGGAGCCTGATTCCTCCAGCTCCGTTTTTCTTTCTCAAGATTGCTTTTGCTATTTGGGGTCTTTTGTGTTTCCATACAAATTGTGAAATTTTTTGTTCTAGTTCTGTGAAAAATGCCATTGGTAGTTTGATAGGGATTGCATTGAATCTGTAGATTGCTTTGGGTAGTATAGTCATTTTCACAATGTTGGTTCTTCCAATCCAAGAACATGGTATATCTCTCCATCTGTTTGTATCATCTTTAATTTCTTTCATCAGTGTCTTATAGTTTTCTGCATATAGGTCTTTTGTCTCCTTAGGTAGGTTTATTCCTCGGTATTTTATTCTTTTTGTTGCAGTGGTAAATGGGAGTGTTTCCTTAATTTCTCTTTCAGATTTTTCATCATTAGTGTATAGGAATGCAAGAGATTTCTGTGCATTAATTTTGTATCCTGCTACTTTACCACATTCATTGATTAGCTCTAGTAGTTTTCTGGTAGCATCTTTAGGATTCTCTATGTATAGTATCATGTCATCTGCAAACAGTGACAGCTTTACTTCTTCTTTTCCGATTTGGATTCCTTTTATTTCTTTTTCTTCTCTGATTGCTGTGGCTAAAACTTCCAAAACTATGTTGAATAATAGTGGTGAGAGTGGACAACCTTGTCTTGTTCCTGATCTTAGAGGAAATGGTTTCAGTTTTTCACCACTGGGAATGATGTTGGCTGTGGGTTTGTCATATATGGCCTTTATTATGTTGAGGTAAGTTCCCTCTATGCCTACTTTCTGGAGGGTTTTTATCATAAATGGGTGTTGAATTTTGTCAAAAGCTTTTTCTGCATCTATTGAGATGATCATATGGTTTTTCTCCTTCAGTTTGTTAATATGGTTTATCACATTGATTGATTTGCATATACTGAAGAATCCCTGCATTCCTGGGATAAACCCCACTTGATCATGGTGTATGATTCTTTTAATGTGTTGTTGGATTCTGTTTGCTATTATTTTGTTGAGGATTTTTGCATCGATGTTCATCAGTGATATTGGCCTGTAGTTTTCTTTCTTTGTGACATCTTTGTCTGGTTTTGGTATCAGGGTGATGGTGGCCTCGTAGAATGAGTTTGGGAGTGTTCCTCCCTCTGCTGTATTTTGGAAGAGTTTGAGAAGGATAGATGTTAGCTCTTCTCTAAATGTTTGATAGAATTCGCCTGTGAAGCCATCTGGTCCTGGGCTTTTGTTTGTTGGAAGATTTTTAATCACAGTTTCAATTTCACTGCTTACGATTGGTCTGTTTATATTTTCTATTTCTTCCTGGTTCAGTCTCAGAAGGTTGTGCTTTTCTAACAATTTGTCCATTTCTTCCAGGGTGTCCATTTTATTGGCATATAGTTGCTTGTAGTAATCTCTCATGATCCTTTGTATTTCTGCAGTGTCAGTTGTTACTTCTTTTTCATTTCTTATTCTATTGATTTGAGTCTTCTGCCTTTTTTTCTTGATGAGTCTGGCTAATGGTTTATCGATTTTGTTTATCTTCTGAAAGAACCAGCTTTTAGTTTTATTGATCTTTGCTATCATTTCCTTCATTTCTTTTTCATTTATTTCTGATCTGATCTTTATGATTTCTTTCCTTCTGCTAACTTTGGGGTTTTTTTGTTCTTCTTTCTCTAATTGCTTTAGGTGTAAGGTTAGGTTGTTTATTTGAGATGTTTCTTGTTTCTTGAAGTGGGATTGTATTGCTATACACTTCCCTCTTAGAACTGCTTTTGCTGCATCCCATAGGTTTTGGGTCATCATGTTTTCATTGTCATTTGTTTCTAGGTATTTTTTGATTTCCCATTTGATTTCTTCAGTGATCTCTTGGTTATTAAGTAGTGTATTGTTCAGCCTCCGTGTGTTTGTATTTTTTACAGATTTTCCCCTGTAATGATATCTAGTCTCATAGCACTGTGGTCGGAAAAGATACGTGATATGATTTCAATTTTCTTAAATTTACTAAGGCTTGATTTGTGACCCAAGATATGATCTTTCCTGGAGAATGTTCCATGAGCACTTGAGAAGAAAGTGTATTCTGTTGTTTTTGGATGGAATGTCCTATAAATATCAATTAAGTCCATCTTGTTTAATGTATCATTTAAAGCTTGTGTTTCCTTATTTCATTTTGGATGATCTGTCTGTTGGTGAAAATGGGGTGGTAAAGTCCCCTACTATGATTGTGTTACTGTCGATTTCCCCTTTTATGGCTGTTAGCATTTGCCTTATGTATTGAGGTGATCCTATGTTGGGTGCATAAATATTTACAATTGTTATACCTTCTTCTTGTATTGATCCCTTTATCCTTATGTAGTGTCCTTCTTTGTCTCTTGTAATAGTCTTTATTTTAAAGTCTGTTTTGTCTGATGTGAGAATAGCTACTCCAGCTTTCTTTTGATTTCCATTTGCATGGAATATCTTTTTCCATCCCCTCACTTTCAGTGTGTATGTGTCCCTAGGTGTGAAGTGGGTCTCTTGTAGACAGCATATATACGGGTCTTGTTTTTGTATCTATTCAGCCAGTCTGTGTCTTTTGGTGGGAGCATTTAATCCATTTACATTTAAGGTAATTATCGATATGTATGTTCCTATTACCATTTTCTTAATTGTTTTTGGTTTGTTATTGTAGGTCTTTTCCTCCTCTTGTGTTTCCTGCCTAGAGAAGTTCCTTTAGCATTTGTTGTAAAGCTGTTTGGTGGTGCTGAATTCTCTTAACTTTTGCTTGTCTGTAAAGGTTTTAATTTCTCCATCAAATCTGAATGAGATCCTTGCTGGGTAGAGTAATCTTGATTGTAGGTTTTTCCCTTTCATCACTTTAAATATGTCTTGCCACTCCCTTCTGGCTTGCAGAGTTTCTGCTGAAAGATCAGCTGTTAACTTTATGGGAATTCCCTTGTATGTTATTTGTTGTTTTTCCCTTGCTGCTTTTAATATTTTTTCTTTGTATTTAATTTTTGACAGTTTGATTAATATGTGTCTTGGCATGTTTCTCCTTGGATTTATCCTTTATGGGGCTCTCTGTGCTTCCTGGACTTGATTGACTATTTCCTTTCCCATATTAGGGAAGTTTTCAACTATAATCTTGTCAAATATTTTCTCAGTCCGTTTCTTTTTCTCTCCTTCTTCTGGGACCCCTATAATTTGAATGTTGGTGCGTTTAATGTTGTCCCAGAGGTCTCTAAGACTGTCCTCAATTCTTTTCATTCTTTTTTCTTTATTCTGCTCTGCAGTAGTTATTTCCACTATTTTATCTTCCAGGTCACTTATCTGTTCTTCTACCTTAGTTATTCTGCTATTGATTCATTGTAGAGAATTTTTAATTTCATTTATTGTGTTGTTTCATCATTGTTTGTTTGCTCTTTAGTTCTTCTAGGTCTTTGTGAAACGATTCTTGTATTTTCTCCATTGTATTTCCAAGATTTTGGATCATCTTTATTATCATTACTCTGAATTCTTTTTCAGGTAGACTGCCTGTTTCCTCTTCATTTGTTTGGTCTGGTGCGTTTTTACCTTGCTCCTTCATCTGCTGTGTGTTTCTCTGTCTTCTCATTTTGCTTAACTTACTGTGTTTGGGGTCTCCTTTTTGCAGGCTGCAGGTTCATAGTTCCCATTGTTTTTGGTGTCTGCCCCTAGTGGCTAAGGTTGGTTCAGTGGGTTGTGTAGGCTTCCTGGTGGATGGGACTGGTGCCTGTATTCTGGTGGATGAGGCTGGATCTTGTCTTTCTGGTTGGCAGGACCACATCCGGTGGTGTGTTTTGGGGTGTCTGTGACCTTATTATGATTTTAGGCAGCCTCTCTGCTAATGGGTGGGGTTGTGTTCCTGTCTTGCTAGTTGTTTGGCATAAGGTGTCCAGTACTGTAGATTGCTGGTTGTTGAGTGGAGCTGTGTCTTAGCGTTGAGATGGAGATCTCTGGGAGAGCTCTCGCCGTTTGATATTATGTGGAGCTGGGAGGTCTCTGGTGGACCAATGTCCTGAACTCGGCTCTCCCACCTCAGAGACACAGGCCTGACATCTGGCTGGAGCACCAAGACCCTGTCAGCCGCATGGCCAGGTACGTGGGGAGTTTCTTGCCTTTTGGGATGTCTGAGGTTTTCTGCCATCATTCAGTAGGTGTTCTGTAGGAGTTGTTCCACATGTAGATGTATTTCTGATGTATTTGTGGGGAGGAAGGTGATCTCCACGTCTCACTCCTCCGCCATATTGAAGGTCTCTGCCGTGTTCTTTTTATTCTCCAAATCTTACTAATGCCTTTCCTTTAATGTTGCTTCCATTATCAGTGTTTCCAACTTCTTGTTTTATGTGCTTTAAAATGATTGAATATAGATATCTGGTGCCTATCTTGTTACTTATATAATTACTTCAGTGGTATTGAATTTTGAAACTCTTTAAATTGTGTCTTGATATGTTCAGAAGCTGATGGTTAAGTATATATTTGTAAGATCATCTTAGATAGAGAGCGCCAAATCCTAACCACTAGACTACCAGGGACAGATCATCTTAGAAATAAAAGTAAAATATATGTGAATGTTTCTAAGGACATCTTATAAAAATGTACTTAACCATCAGCTTATACAAATATCAATTTAATACCCAATTTTAAGAATTATACTTATTATATAAGTTATATATATACTATGTATATATATTACTATATAGTATATGCAGTAAAATATTTTACTTGCAATATGTAGTAAAGCATTTCTAATGTTTCTGCCAGAAAAGGCGAATTCCTTGCTTTCTTTTCTCTCTTCATTGTAGTCTACTTAGTTTCTCTCACTGCTTGCCAGCACTGAATTATGAGAATTGATGGATGGTGCCATTGATGAGATCATGTGTTGGTTATTAAACCTTAGAGTCCTCTTCATGTTCCCTGCTGTAGTCCTAAAAGAAGGCATGTGATTGTGTTTTTCACTCCATAGCCTCTTTTGCTTTCTTGTTAGTGTATTTTCCTTTACTCTGGTTCTTTAGTTTTAAAATTTATTGTATATTATCAATAATGCTAATTTTAATTAGAGTATCCTCCAATATTTTAAAGTTTTTTTGTGGATGAAGAAAACATTCTAAATGCCTTGTGCTTTATAAGGTATATTGTTTCACTCATTAGTAAACTGATTTTTGGAATGTTAAGCTCAAAAGAATGACTAAATCCTAAGGCTGTTTCAGCTTTTGAGCAAATTGAAAGTTTTTTTAAAAAAGGAAGTGAGATCAGTCTGCAAGTAAGGCAAAGCTTTACAGAGGTTCTTCAGGCGAGAAAGGAGTTTGAGGCATAATCATTATCCCTAGTTTTGTATTCACTTGCACTTTTCCCAGAAGTCCTTTGCTTTTCTTTGTTAGGTGTGGAGGGTGCAGCTTTCCAGAGTAGACTTCCTCATGACCGGATGACTTCTCAAGAAGCAGCCTGTTTTCCAGATATCATCAGTGGACCACAGCAGACCCAGAAGGTTTTTCTGTTCATTAGAAACCGCACAGTAAGTTTCCAATCAGCTTTTTTCCACCTGAATTGTAAAAGGTACATATTACTTTTATATAGAATATGGGGGGAAAAATAGAAAGAGAGGAAAGAATTTTTAAGTTATCTGTAATACTATTATTCCGAGATAACCACTGTTAAAAATTAGGTTTTTTTTCCTCCAGGTATTTTTTTAAATGTATATTTAATTTTTGTTTTTACAAAATTGCGATCCTACTTCCATGCATTCTTTGGATCCTTTTCATTCCTCATAACCTCATAAACACACAATAAGAATCTTTATAAACTTTTTTTAAAAAATATACATTAAAAATAATCACTTTGTCTTTCCTTCCCAGGTTAAGAGAAACCCTTATTCTGTTCTACTCATCTGGTTCATCTTCCTCCTCTGGCTAAATGATTGATTTTAATGTTGGCAAAATATTTTTTTGTCTGACAGTTGGGTCATACTTTAACTGTTGGGCATTGAAATGTCCATTTTTGCTTATTATAATGAAGCTCTGAACAGCTTTATACATTCTTGACTCTTATCTCTGGTTATTTCCTTAGGATAGAGTTCTAGAAGGAAAACTACCTGGTCAAAAAGTATGAACGCTTTTAAAGATTTGATACATGTTGTCAGATTGCTTCCCAGAGAGGCTGACCCAGTTGACACCCTCATTACCCTGCCCTGTTTTTGTGATTAATATGATGATAATCTGTGCTGCTGTAGTAGACCAAAATCATTTCATTTATTTTCCATTTCTTTGATTACTTAGACTGATTGCTTTTTCACATTTATTAGTCATTTGTATTTCTTCTGTGAATTTTTCTTTAATGTCCTTTATTCATCAGAAATTCTTTATATACTGTTCAGAACATATTCATTGTACTCGGGAGTGATACAAAGTAGAAGAAATTCATGTTGTAATTTCAGTTATTTTGGATATAGCTCAGAGATGTCTTTTTAGCCACCACTAACGTCTTTATTTTGACCATTACATTGCAAAACTACTGCTAAATTTGGATTGTTAAATGCCATTCATCTAGAGTGATTGGTAGGTTTTTGTAGTACAGAATAAAAGTTCTTTTTTGTGAAGGAAAATAGGGTGATTTTTTTAAAGTGAATGGAAAATTCTTAATGTGCATTTCTGAGGCTGATTTATAATTGAATCAGCTTCTGTGTGTAGCATGTCAACATTTGTTCTAAGTGGATTTCAGACAAAATTGTCATTTTTTTGTTTCATCCTGAGGGGAGTTTTTACTTTTTACTTGAATTTGAGTGATGGATTTATAGAGATCTCTATTTTCTCTGATTCATTACCTGTGACCAGAAATCCAGATTTGGGGAAGGACTAGCCCAGGTTAGAGTTGTGGTCTCTGGCTATAAAACAGAACTTAAGTCATTCTTTCCTGTAAGAATTGTGTCAGTTCTCTTGTGTTAAACTGCATCTTTTGCTTCCAGATTTTAAAACCACAACTTTAGGATTATTCAACTAGAACCTATGACCTGACCTTTATATTATAAGATGGAAGGAGGAAGAAGGCTTGTGTTGAGGGGTGGTGGACTTGGGCCCACTGTGTGCTTGAGGAATTCCATTTTCCTTTGACAGTGGCCACAGAGAAAAGCAGAGGGTCCATATGGATTTGGTCATATCTCTTTGTAATTGAATTTATTTACACTTTAATTCCTTCTTTGAAACTTGTTTATGGAGCAGTCTTTATTAACTTTTAGCTAAGACGTAAATATGATGGTATTCAGCTGGTCTTGCATTTTGCAGATATATATTCAGTTTGAAAAGAATTCATGTTAGAGCCCGTTGATTGTACCATAATATTTTTTATTCCTCATCTTACTGCTTTTTCAGCAGTATTCAAAATAATTGACTTCTCCTTTCCTAAATACACAGCTCCCTTAGCTTAACACATTATTCTAGTTTTTCTCCTGCCTCCCTCGTTGTCTTCTCTGAATGCTTTATAGCCTTATCCTTAACAACAGGCCACTATGTGAACTGGTTAGAGTTCCTTAAGGTCCTCTCCTCTCTCCCCTGTTCTTTCCCACTAGGAGCCCTCTTCTACACACTTGGCCTCAGTTATCACCCATAAGCAAGTGGCTCTAAACCTTAACTCTCCTCTGAACCCCAGCTATGTGTCTAGATGCCAGTCTTTCACCTCCTCTTGTTGTCTTGAAACTTAACTCATTATCTCTTATTTCAGTGTCCCTCATTCAGTGAATGGCATACCAACTCATTTAGTTGTGCAAGCCCAAAACTGAGGAGTTATCCTTTGCACACACACCTCCCCACATATCTGATTGATCATTTGATTTTGTATCTACTCAGGATCTCTGGAGTTATCTAACCCAGGTTTAAATTCTTGTTGCTCCACAGCTGTATGATCTTGGCAAGTTACTAGGCAGGCTAAATATCTCCTAGCTTCTTTAATAATTCACTCATTTGACATAGTTTTGTGTTTCATTAGTTTCTTTGTCAGGAATATAACCCTTACTGTTTCACTGAAAGGAAAACCTATATTTGAGGCCTTAAAGTTAAAAAGATATTTTAAAGTGATCAAATGGTATATGTCTATTTGATTGTAATACAGTTTCTATCATTTAAATACAGTTGCAGTTGTGGTTGGATAATCCAAAGATTCAGCTGACCTTTGAGGCTACTCTCCAACAATTAGAAGCGCCTTACAACAGTAAGTAGTGTGTTCAGTAGGACTGGTTTTGAACTGGATTTGAAAATGGATACTTCCTCCCAGAAGCTCATGGTTGCTTGATAATGAATTTTCATCTTCTTGTGCTATGCAGAAATGAGCCTTGCAGCAAAACTATTTTGTGTGTTTGTAATTGTTTTTCTAACTTTTTAATTGTGTTGACAGGTGAGTGAGTTCACAGATTGCTAATAATTTCTCCAGACCTATGTTCCAGCTTTAATCCACAGAGTACTTTGGTGGCATTCAGTTGGCTGTCTGTATGGCTTTCTCATTTCCCACTTGCCACCAGCAGTCTTGTAAAGTTTTTGCCAAAGTAAATGAGCATAATACTACTTTTAAAAGGGTTGGTTTTGTCCTTCATCTCATCTGTAATGGGATGTCATTTTTAAAAATTGGAAATTATGTGATATGCATTTTGGACTACCACACAGATTAATAGTTCTAAGAATCACTTTTCTAAAGGAGTCACATGACTTGAAGCTTATAGAAAAGATGAATAGAATGACTTCATGATGGAGAAGTAGAAGAAGAGTTAAAAGAGTTTTCCATTTAAAGTGCTAAAAAGATAAACATGTTTTTAAATTCATTTTTCTGTAGGTGATACTGTGCTTGTCCACCGAGTTCACAGTTATTTAGAGCGTCATGGTCTTATCAACTTCGGCATCTATAAGAGGATAAAGCCCCTCCCAAGTAAGGACCTGGCCAATGAATTTTATGGTTTTAAATTAGGTTCCAGGAGGCTTTTTAGCATTTTATTTTGATTTCTAAATCCATATTTAGAGTCAAAATATTCCCAAGTTTATCTTCTTATAAGTCAAATTTAAAGTAAAATCTCTTTGTAAATGTGAATTTCCTATAATTTCTGGTTTGATAAATACTTGGTAAAAGATACTGAATTTCCAATTTAAGAAAAAACAATTAAAAATAAAATTTATTAAAAATGAAAAAAATCAGTTATAAAGTAGGAAGTTTGTTTTCTCTCATTAACCAGTTCTTTAATGCAATGCTAAAGGTTGCATTTTTATTTTTTAAATGCTTTTTACCCCTTTCATGGTGTCTGGATAATGTCTGCCAGGAATCAGAAGATAGGGATATTTTGAGAATTAATGCATCTATCTATCTATTTATTTATAATACATTTATATTTATGCTTTAATAATTTTTCAAAAAAGGAAACTAAAGACTGCAGAAGTAGAGCTTAAAGAAAATAGCTTTAAGGATCGATTGGTTGACTGCTCAGATTGTCCTAAGTATAATTGTGAGGTAAATGTGGGAGATTATTCATAATAAATTAACCGAGGGTCACAGATGCTGAAGCACATGGCTGAGGTAATGAGAAAGTAAATCTTAAGATAAAGGATTTCATTTATGAATTTTCAACATTGAATTAAAGTTTATAAGTTTCAGATATTTGCTAATTTGTATTCATATAGTTTTCATATTTTGAAAATAACTCTGAATTGTTTACTTTGTGAGACGTCATAACATGTTAAGAACCTAGAAATTTTCTTGATAAAAAAATGACAAATAAAAGCTCTTAAACCTACAACAAAGTATTTTAATTTTTGTTCATTTTTTAATTTTAGCTAAAAAGACGGGAAAGGTAATCATTATAGGCTCTGGGGTCTCGGGCTTGGCAGCAGCTCGTCAGTTACAAAGTTTTGGAATGGATGTCACACTTCTGGAAGCCAGGGTAAGAATTTTATTTTGGGTTTAGAAGCCCAGCCTAATGGAAATATGGTAAGGAAATTATCTGTTGCAAATTAAGGAATCATACAAATTGAACTAAACCAAACTGATTTAAATAATACTCAAGGTATTTTGATAGTGTTAACTACATTGGATAAAACATTTTTGACAGTAAAACTTTGAAAAGTGCTCAGTGAGTATTTAGAGTTTATAAATAATCCATATAGCCCTTTTATGTATATTTTCAGGTCATTGTTTCTTGCAGCTAACTTTCAATTAGGGGGCTTTCTCAGACATACCCTTTACAGGGTGCAGTTATTTTTAGTGGTGGGACAGAGTGAATTGTATTCTGTTTGATTGTAAACAGAAAGGAGTTGCTTCTCAGACAGCAGCCATCTTTTACAGCCTGGTGAAGCCAAGATACTGGCTCCTTATCATTAGTCCTAGAGAGAGAAATGGAAACTGAAAGAGGATGGGGATGATGGCACAGAGTGGAAAAAAAGAACATCCTATTAGGATGTTACTATTCAAATCATTTTCATGAGTAATTTTTGAGATTTAATTATCTTTCAGTGGCTTAAAGACCTCCCTTGACTCCTACCATTTAAAAAAAACAAAAACCAAACAACAACAAAACACTTCTCACATAACCTAAACAATCTAAAATTTTATAAAAGCTTTCAAAATGTTTTGTGCAGGGCAATCTAAATTGCTTTTTACAAATTCCTAATTTTTTAAAATGTTCTTTTCAAATAGAGTATGGGGAGATCAAAATTAAATAATTCCTGATACAGTCTTACTTTAATATTTTATTAATTAATTCAGAAAACATTTGTGTGCCCTCTGTCTCCTATGTACAAAGAATACAGCAAGGAATAAAGGGATCATTATGATTCCTACCCATGTGTGCAGGTTTTTGTTTTGTTTTGCTTTTTTTCATTTGTTTGGAGTTTACAGAGTACTCTCATGTAATCCATGACTGAAGTATCACTGCAGCTCAGTAAGATTTCCCCATACTTGAAAATCTGCAGTCAGCAAAGATAACACTTGGGCCTGTATAGAAATGAGAGGTATTGTCAACAGTTCATGCTCAGTAGACACTCTGCCCTTGGGCATGGGGCTGCACTGGAGAGGCATTTGTCAGAGAAGTCATCTATCAAATCATTCACAGCTGACTTTGACACTGTGGGGCAAGAGTCAGAACATGATGGTAGAAAAATGGCCTTTAGTGTTGAAATTTGTGAACAGATATTTTCTATGTGAGTGGCCCTTGCTCAGCCTGTACAACTGGTGTTAGAGACATTGGAGTAGGTGGCTAATAGTAGCAGTAACTAAGTATGTCTTCTGGGTGTCAAAATTGTTTCCTACCTCACATCACTTAATTCTGTTCCTTTTATATGTCATTCATTACCTACCACTCTCTCAAATAGTTAAACTTCATTTGCTCTTTGTGCTCACATCGTACTCCATGTAAACTCTAACTACACCTTTCTTTTTAAGTTATCAAGGAGCCCTGAGATGGTACCTTGCCAGGTTATTATGGTTAAACTAGAATTTATGATTTTAGCCATTTAATTTCTGAAAAACAGGATCGTGTGGGTGGACGAGTTGCTACATTTCGCAAAGGAAACTATGTAGCTGATCTTGGAGCCATGGTAGTAACAGGTCTTGGTAAGTAGTTCTTAGTTTTGTGCTGTAATACAAGGTCTGAGACTCATAAAATTGTTTAATCTTACATATATATATATATATATGTATGTATTTTTTTTTTGGCTGCGTTGGGTCTTTGTTGCTGCGCGCGGGCTTTCTCTAGTTGCTGCGAGCGGGGGCTACTCTTTGCTGCGGTGCGCGGGCTTCTCATTGCAGTGGCATCTCTTGCTGTGGAGCACGGGCTCTAGGTGCACCGGCTTCGGTAGTTGTGGCACACGGGCTCCGTAGTTGTGGCTCACGGGCTCTAGAGCGCAGGTTCAGTAGTGTGGCACACGGGCTTAGTTGCTTCGCGGCATGTGGGATCTTCCCGGACCAGGGATCAAACCCTTGTTGCTTGCATTGGCCGGCAGATTCTTAACTGCTGCGCCACCAGGGAAGTCCCTGTTTAATCTTATATTTTAAAGCCATAGATACAATTTTAAAATATATTGGTTAGGATACTGTTCTCAGTATTAGTGAGAGGTAAATTGACAAATAGTCTTCCTGAAAAGATACATCAATATGAGCATAATTTAAAATGTACATAGATTTTGACCTAGTGGATCCAGTTCTAGGAAATTATCCTAAGAAAATAGACAACTGGACAGTGACGTAGCAGAATGTTAGAAACTACAGATTAGAAGATTAAATTATTATACAATGAGACCTATACAGCCACTAAAAATTATGTAGCTCCATATTAACATGAAATTATGTCCACATTTGTTGCTAAGTTGAAAAAAGATCACAAAACAGTGCATGTGTTATGATCCTTTTGTATGTATATGTCTGTAATTTTATGCACATAAAATCTAGAAGGGTCTGTAATGTTAACTAATTTTTGGTAATAGGTAATGTTTCGCTTTCTTCTTTATGCTTAACTTAAATATTTATTTTACTTTGGGCATTTTGTTGATATATAATTCATGTACCCTAAGCTTTGATATTTTAAATTTTGAGTAAAAATATTTTTGCATTGAGGTTTTTGTTCTCTCTTCATAGGTATGTTGAATTTAATTGTTGGAGTTTTTTCTAGGAGGGAATCCCATGGCTGTGGTTAGCAAGCAAGTAAATATGGAACTGGCCAAGATCAAGCAAAAATGCCCACTTTATGAAGCTAATGGACAAGCTGTAAGTTGACAACAAACTACTTTTCACAGTTTCTTTGGTTCAGTCGAAAACAATTTTGGGGAAACATGTGAATGAATATACACACATATAAATATGAACTGAGAGTAGAAATGATGCAACATTATTGTGATTGTTTCTTAACTCTGAGCTATATAGGAAGGGGTTATACATGCCTGTTGAGGCATTTATCTTTAAATACTTAATGAAGATTAGGCTAGCTAGGCTGTTACGTTTTTTAGTTTTTGATGGGCTAATAGCGAAGTGGTGGTACTAACCTGATGCTTAGGTAGGTTAAAGTATTTGTTGATCAGAGGCATAGGAGCTTCCTATGGTTGGTATGGTAGTAGCATGGAAGTGATATTCAGTGTGGGAGAGTGAGAGTGTTTTAACAGCTGTATGATAGGTTATGTAAGTCAGTCCTAATTTTTAGGGGTCTGTGAAACTCAAAAGTTTGTATTCAGCAGAATTTTTGCCAACTCCCCTGTTAGGAGTGAGGGAGTCTACAATTCTCAGGCTATAAACACACTATCATCTTTATATTTGAAGGAAGGGAAAGTTTGCTATGTATATGGCAGTTTAGCCTACTGTTATTAAAAGTGGTAAGATTCCAACTCTAGAATTTTGTGTGATAGGTCCCATGGGACATCCTCACCTTTTCCTGTCTACCTTTAGGATTTATGCAGTTCGTATCAGAGAAGTACAAACTTTTAGGAAATGTTTTGGTTCCCATCCCCACCATTCTGGATCCATATTTCCTCCCAGGGCTTTTTTGGGGGTGAGGGGAAAGGGCGGGCAGCCTTCTGGCAAAATAAACAAAGTAGAAAGGAAAAGGATGAAGTAGAGGTTAATTCAACAATTCTGTAAACTTCTGTTTACCCTGCAAAGACCTGTAAAAGATAAAGAGATAAGACAGTCCCTGCCATGTAAGACCCCACAGTCTGGTGGTACTTGTACACAAATAATTATCTTTTCCCACCTTTTTATTATAGAAATTTTCAAACATATACAAAAGTAGAAGGAGTACTATAATGGACTCACATTTTTCCAGTCTTGTTGAGAGCAGGGGAAGTGACATGACCAGATAGGTGTTTTAGGTAGATAGACAGTAATTTAGAGAATTGCACTGAGGAAGCAGGGTCTCTGAAGTAGATATTACATTAGTCCTCAAGAAGTAATGGAATCCAAACCAAAGATTATCACTGATCTTTGAGACACTATCTTTTTCTTTAGACTTTCCTGAATGTAGAGCAGGTTCATTTAGTCTTTCTAACAGTAAAAAGTGAGGGTTTTTTTCCTAGTAGAGATATCCAAAGAAATTGTCTGCTTTCTTGGTATTAGATAAGCTGTAAAACATTTTTTAAAACACTTGTTTCTAAATAACATACCAATATTCGCTCAAGTGTGGCCTACAGCCAGCTGCCAATCCATGAACTAACTGTTGGTTACTAGTATGGGATGAGATTAATATCTTGTGCCAGAATGTAAATAAACCACATCATTTAACCACGATGTTTGTTCAGATGATGACTTTTTTTTTTTGGTAGCAAGACTTTGTCAATGGAAGAAGTGGTGCATTTAGTTTATGTTCTGGCATAAGCTCCTTATCTCACCAGGACCAGCCCTTTGAGTAACATTTTGGTACACAGTTGTTAAGCTGGTGTGTGGTTTTCAGCATTTTGTTGTCATTCAACTCTGATCTTTATAGGATTTTTCTAGGTTTGTTTGTTTGTATTTGGTGAAGCAGCCAAATGGTAAGGAGGATTCTTTAAGCATTCTCAAATTTGGGAAAAAATTCTTTGCAGCTTTGAGTTCTGCTTGCCTTAAGTTAGTTAATCAAACATAAGAAGACATATTAATATTTCTTAATCATGCTGTTCCCAGTAATCTAGCTCAGAGTAGGAATGGACAACTGGTGACCAGTAGACTGGCTTTTGGCTTATATGACAAGTACTAAGAGCTTATAGCCTGGTTAATTTATGCTTATAATCACAGATATGTGTCATGGCTTTAGAAATCTAAGGAATAACTCAGTCAGTTGCTTCATTCTCCCATTTTGCAGGGGAAGAATCTAAAGCACATGCATATGTTTCCCTGAGGTCATTATAGTCAATAAGTTGTAGAGCCAAGGTCTGTTGTCTGGTGTTCCAGCTTTAATGCCCACACTTGTTCTGTTCTGCCTGGCTGATAGTTCAGGGAAGGTGGGGGCAGGGGTGAGTGTGCAGTTCTAACTGCCAGTGTGACTGCATCAGCTGAGTCTCCTTCTCAGACAACTTTCTTTTAATAGTTATTCTAAGGAGGCCCACGTAGAGTGATGATACTCACTCAGCCATTGATTTTTCTTCAGTGAACTGTTGAACGAAATGGGATGTGTTCCTCCATTCTCTGTGGATAGCCTCAGTGGAAAAGAGGGTGATTGATTTGATGGTTCTGTTGTTAGTACATAGAAATTAATTATTTCATCCTATACAAGGCCAGCAGTTAACTCAGAGTTATTAATATCATTTGTAATATTGTCTTAAGAACATATCACCATACTCAGCCATTTTGCTGCTATAGAAAAAAAATCATGTAGTAAGTGGTTTTTGTTTTGTTACCTTATTATTGTTTTAATAACAGTCACAAGAATCCCTGAAAGAGTTTGCCTCTCTCTTCTCTCTGGTCCTGGACTGACAGCTAGGATGTTGAGCTTGTATGTTTGTTTTTGACAAAGGAAGCTTATTTTATGACTTTGGTTGACTAGAACAGGGCTTTCTAATCTGGTTCTACTATAGGATATTCTTATACATAGAAGTATCTTCCAAGCCTATAAAAATAATCAGAGCTAATAAAGCAGGTGCCCTCGGATTAACTGATGATGGAGTTATCCTCTGAATTATTCAGTTTTAAATAGATATGGGTAAGGTTGGGAAATAGGGTAATTCATATTTTAGGAGCATTTTGGGAGTCACCAGTGAGAGGACTGAAAACATGGATTGGTGGGGGAGACTGGAGAAATGACTGTCAGTGTTTTCTGCATCTCCTATACAGCTAGTAACTTGGGGGCTTTAGATTCTAGTTTTGTGTTTGACTTTTTTTGAGTAATGAAGAGGTATCTTAAGTGAGTGAGTGAGTATGTGAGAGAGAGAGACTGTGTGTGTGTGTGTGTGTGTGTGTGTGTGTGCATGCGTGCGTGCGTGCATGTGTGATTATTAAGTGAGATCCAAAGACTCAGTAACTACTTAGAGAAACAGAACCTGAGTTTTACTTGGGAATTGCTCAACGGTTATGAGGAAGAAAGATAACACTTGAAAAGTAACGCATGCCAGTTTTCTTACAAATACCATTGGTTGGATACACTTAGTACCTATCATAACTTAGCAAGTTTCCACTTTTATTCATAGAGAGTGGTGCTTAGGTGGTTATACTTTTGACAGAGGCATCTTGGCCATTTCAGTTTTCATCTTCCTTTTTGGAAACATCTTTGGTATCTTTAAGGCAGTCTTTCTCTACCCTTTAAAATCATGACTGCCGATCCCTGCTTTTTATAAATGTAGAAATCTCATGCCTTCCTTTAATGTTTTTGAGGTTGCAAAATAGATCTTTCCCTTCAAATATAGTTATAATACTGAATTTTCTTTTCCAACCTATATTAATTTATTTAACAAGAATTTACTGAGCACCTCTGCTACATGCTAGAAGTTGCTGGAGTGCACTCCTTAGACATGCCATGTGTGCCTTCTCCACATGGCTTAGTCCCTGCTCTAGGAAAGTCAGTTATTTACATCCCCTAAAAGATTCCTTATGAGGTAAAAGAAGGAGAGGGAGGCAACAGTCTCCATTTATAGAATCACGTTGAATTTTATTTAAATTAAGGATATACCTGTTGTCCTTATTCTCCCTTCAGGGTTAATAACAATATCTCATTTCCCTTAGCTATTTGGGAATCTGGGTTAGAAACTCCTCAGATGTAAATTTCTTTTTCCACGATTTACCAAAGGAGCTAATCTTTCGTCTTACTGTAATTGTAGAAGTGCATGGGGATGGGAGAGGTGCAGGTTGACTCTGGCCTCTGTTGGCCAGATTTGGCCATTACAACTTTCTTCAATGTGTAATTCTTCCTGAGGATTTCTCTGGCTAAATCTCAGAACTTTGAGTACCTGGAACCTAGGTACACTTAACTCCATTTTTGCTCTGCTGCCCGAGAACTTATGCAGACTGGAAGTATGACAGATGGGCAATGTTTTTGAAGACCTACCAAGCTTGTGATGATAGAATGCAACCAGAGGTAGAACTAAGGAGAGCTGTACTTCCTTTGAGATGACTTCTTACAGAATCAGGGACCCTGTCCAGAAAGTTGCTTGGCTCTCCCAAAATTTATTCTGCATGAGCCAGTCACACAGGCTTCCCCACCGCGACCATGTTCAGGGATGCTCCATATAATCCGTCCTCCATATACGGGTGCTCCATATAATAGGATGAAAACAGTCAGGATTATACCCCATTTAGAGGAGTGAGGCTCACCAAATGTGTAGTCTTGAAGGAACCATTTATTTGGAGCCTTTCATTGAGAAATAAATGGTTTTGAAAAATCATAAAATCTGTTTCAAGCAATAGCCTTTTTGTTTGATTCTTTGCTAGGAAACTGTATCAAAGGTCCTTTCCCGAAAGACTGCTTCTTCGTTTGTTGTTATGTTTTGTCATATGTCATATGTTTTGTTTGTCATTTGTCATATGTTTGTCATATGTCATATGTCATATGTTTTATGTGTTGTAATATAGAAATCCAGCTGCCTAAAATGTGGTGCTTAAGCCTTGGTAATCATTTGCTGAGTTCCTTTCTGAGGATGCAATTTAAGAATATAGAATAGAACAGTCAGGTTAGGGCTTCCCTGGTGGCACAGTGGTTAAGAATCCGCCTGCCAATGCAGGGGACACAGGTTCAATCCCTGGTCCAGGAAGATCCCACATGCCGCGGAGCAACTAAGCCCATGTGTCACAACTACTGAGCCTGTGCTCTAGGACCTGTGAGCCACAACTACTGAGCCCGCATGCCACAACTACTGAAGCCCACGCACCTAGAGCCCGTGCTCCACAAGAGAAGCCACCACAATGAGAAGCCTGCGCACCACAACAAAGAGTAACCCCCGCTCGCAGCAACTAGAAAAAGCCCATGCAGCAACGAAGACCCAACGCAGCCAAAAATAAAAATAAATAAATAAATTTATTTTGAAAAAAAAAGAATGAATGGTCAGGTTAAACTAAAATTATTGTGACATGTTTAGAGATTGCCAATATTTCAACATCCTTTCATAATTATTTGTGGAACTAACAGAGTCCAAGGGTTCTCACCAAAGGGAAAGAAATGACCTGAAACAGGTATGTAGTGGGTGCTTAAGGTAGTCAGCTGCTAAAGTTCTTGTCATTGTCTGAGTGTGTCAAGTAGAGTATATCTAATAGATTAATTTTAGAAACAGATTCAAGGTTTAAATACATCAAAAACACATTTTGGTTTTCTCCCAGTCAGTATTGGTGTCCTAATGGACAAGTGTTTTATTTACTATTTTCCAAATGTTTCTTTAATTTTAAAGTGGAATTTTAAAATTAATGGGAAAAAATCCAGGTTTCAAAGCTATCCCTGGTGTCACTGACAACATTTCTATAACTGCTTAGCAGACAATGGATGGGACCTGACTGCTGACTGGAGCCCCGAGTTAGAGGGGGTGTCCTGGAGATGCAGTCACGTCATTCTGGTATCGGTCAGATTCGGCAGTGGTCTTTTGGTTTGGTGTTTGTTTGTTTGGTTTGATTGTTGTTCTTTTTCTCCTGTATTGAATTTTGCTTATTCCTCTCTGCTTTCTGCACCGTCTCCCTTTACCACCCCCACCCCCACCCCCATCCAAAGTGCCTTTCTTTTGCCCATTTCTGTGCCTTGACTCTCTCATTTTAGTCTCTGTACAGTCTGTTCCTTATTTCTGTGGTAGTTGCAGCTTCTGAGCTCACAATGCTTCTGTCATGCTGTGTGTTTAAAGCCTTGATTTTACTGCCGTCTTACAAAACTAAACTTGGCTTGGCTGTTGGGCTGTTATTTACAGTTTATTTCTCTCTCTGCTGCACTGGTTAAAAGGACACTGTCAAGGTATTTTTCTTTCATAAGTTTTCAAATCATTTTCCTCACTGTTTACGGTAACCCATTAAAAGCTTGCAACTTAAATCTTTCCCTTCCAAAGATCCTGTCCATCATACATTCACACTGGTTTGTTGTTGTAGAGTTGCACCTGTATGTTGGGCTGGTGCCATTTGAGTATTTGTCATTGAAAGCGCATGTAAAAAGTCAAGTTTTTTGTGGGGGGTGTGGGTGGACTAAAGGGGAAAGTGTAACGAATCAAGTGGGCTGCTCAGCAAACAGAGGGAAGAAACAAAAGGTCAAATTTGGTCCCTCTAACCTTGACAGTGTCCCTTTAAATATTTCTGTACCACACACCCTGGACCCCAGATACTGAGCCTTTGAGTGCTGTGTACTTTTTCAATATGAACTTCCCTATGTGACTGTCACTCTAGCTGTAAAGATTAGAGCTTGTCTAAAGCAAGCCATCCAGTTGACACTGGAAGAGCTTTAATCTGTACCATTTGCAAACTTGGTGAATTGGCACTTTCTGTCCTACTGTAGAGGCATATGTGATCTGGTCCCTCTTGCTGCTACAGCATCCTCCTGCTAGGCATTTTAGAAGCCACATGTAGAAATATCACCATTTGTACTCCAGGAAAAGCAGTCATTCACATTGCATCTGTGATAGTGAAGATCTCATAGATTTCATATTGGAAATGTGATTGTTTCCTTTTTAAAGGAGCACCAAATTTAGAACCATCTTTTGTAACATCACTGCGGGAATTAACACCAAGTAAAATTTCAGCATTGCTTTGAGCTATTCTGTATGTGACTATCATATATAGAGTACATGTAACTGACGGGAAAGTAAATGAAATTCCTGACAAGAAGGTCACTTCCATCAGCTCTGATAGCTGTGTAATCAGAACAAGTAGCGATGTCACCAAGACCTCCTTCCTTTGGCCCTGGACTTGAATGGGTAGGTCAGATGTGTTTGATCCACCAAGTCCTAGGTACCACCCTGATATATAAATGGCACCAAGCATCCAAAGCCTGATTCACTGCCTTATTTCTCAACATAAACCAAAAGATTCTCAGGGGTTTCTATTTCTAAGGCTAAGGGGGATTCTCTAATTCATAAAGATTTCCTGATCTCTTCCATGTGTGATCTTTTAGAACTTGATGCTTTAAAATATTATTTTGATTGAATTAGTTATAGTGTCTTGTCATAATTTACAGTTCCAAAGGAGAGTTGCAGTCCTTTTGCCTTTGTTTTGGTGCAGATTATACTTCTCACCATATTCTTTTTTGCTATACCATGGCTCATCTGATAAGAGTTACTTGTGTGACTCATCAGTGAAGGGGCAGAGGCTAGTGCTCTGAAAGCATCCATTTAATTGGGAAGGGCAAAACTGAAGGAGTTGCAGACGAGGAGCAGAGTTTTACTGTGATGATCTTGTCCATAATAGTTACCTCTAATTGTAGATCATTCTTCCTTAGCCTTAGTGATTATTAGGACTTACTTTCATGTTTTGTTTTCTTGTTACCAATTTTAGGTTGATGGTAAAGTGAAAATCCAAATTTTGAATCCCGTTTCCCAGTTGATGCCTAGCTTTTTTTTTTTTAATGTATTTATTTGGCTGTGCCGGCTCTTAGTTGTGGCACGCGGGATCCTCGTTGCCGCGTGTGGGATCTAGTTCCCTGAACAGGGATTGAACCCAGGCCCCCTGCATTGGGAGCATGGAGTCTTAACCACTGGACCACCAGGGAAGTCCCGATGCTTAGCTTTTTATGGCAAGAGATGCTTGCCTTAGACATGCTTTTTCCTTCTCGCTATTCCCATGAATTCAGCAATAGGATTGTAGATACAGTTTACTTTGGGGCTGAATTAAGCAGTAGCAGAGGAATTTGTGTCAGCTAACTGATGGTATCACTAGGTAGGGGCACAGCAGGGATTAGGAGCATGGTCTTGCAGCTTGATGATCTGCTTTGCAATCTGTTCTCTTACTCCACAGTAGTGAGCCATACCTGGTACCTCAGTCACTCATAGTCTAAGAGCATTGGATATTCAACTCTGAACTTAATTGGTGCCATAAAACACTATTACTCTGAGAAAGAATTAAGATGCTGTTGTGTTCTTATTAATAGCCATGAATTTCACTTCTCTCTTCCCTACTCCTACCTGAAATTGTCGTCTTTGAGGGGAAGCAGATACCTTGGGCTTCTTATTTTTTCATCCTGTCCTTATTCTGGAAGGTGCTCAGGTGTGTTGACATAGTCTTTGTTCTCTGGGACTTCTCCAGTGTGTTGTCTGCATGTCAGCCCAGCTTATCTCAGTGCATGTCAACTCCAGGGCGCCTTGTGCTCCACATGACTTCACTCAGCACCAATGTGAATCCTGTGGCTGTTAATAGAGGTAGAGTCCCAGCTCTGAGGGCAAAATCATGAGAATAGGAAAATATCCGGGCTGAAACATTTCATATCTCATTTAATGGAATTGACCACTTCATGGAAAAGACAGTTTGAATCATTGTCCTCAAAGGTTTCCCCTTTGAGATACATATTTTGACCTTTTAAACTGTAGAGCATTTGTGTTTTCATGGATGGTTATGTTTAGTCGTGTAAGGACCAACTCTGCCATACTTCAAATTTTCAGGTTCCTAAAGAGAAAGATGAAATGGTAGAGCAAGAGTTTAACCGGTTGCTAGAAGCTACATCTTACCTGAGTCATCAACTAGACTTCAATGTCCTCAATAATAAGCCTGTGTCCCTTGGCCAGGCATTGGAAGTTGTCATTCAGTAAGTACTTTGATACTGCTTGTTGTATTATGGATTCCGTTTATAGATTTGCTATTTAATGTTTAAAGTTTTCATCAAATCTTATTTGAGCTAGTTTTCACTTATTTTCTTGTGAAATAGTTAAATCCAAAAGTAAAGCTATTTAAAATAATTACATGATCCATAAGGCTCTCTCCATTGTAAAATTCATGTCTTTTATGGTATTGAATTAACTGTATTTAACGTAGCCTAGAAAATAATTTGCCACCAGCCAACTTTCTTATTCCAAAGTATTAGAAATTTTAGAGGGCCTTGATGCCATCAAATGTTTCTGATGGGCACCTGTCTTATGCAGCAAGGCTGGCTGTGTGGCCAGAGCATATATATTGTCTCTTCAGGTTACAAGAAAAGCATGTCAAAGATGAGCAGATTGAACATTGGAAGAAGATAGTGAAAACTCAGGAGGAACTGAAAGAACTTCTTAATAAGGTGAAATTTTATATTTTTTTCATAGCTGAAGATGCATCAGTAGGGGGAAAAGGCCTTTAATTTAGAAAATTTAAAAGCATTTCTGATTTTTTTTCTCCATGGGAGAGAAAGTCTGCACAGCTCATTATTGTTAAGAAAATAATGACTAGCAAAAGGCTCTGTTTTATCTGTCAGTCTTTCAGTATGGCATTATTGGTAAATTGTTGCTGGGGGAAATAGATCTTTCCTGTGTCAGGTTGCTGTTGACTGTTGCAAAGCTGGCCTAATGCCCTCTGCTGAAGTCTAGGATGAGAGGGAGATCAGCTGTGCTGGGGTTAAGTTCCCACTGATGAAGACAACATGTCAGCAGCCAGTACCATAATTCATTGGCATAATTATTTCACTTGAGGTGCCAATATGGGGATATTCCCCAATGGTACCTATAAGGGGGCCCTTGTTTATGCCACCTTCCAGAGCCCTAGCTCCAGACTGGGAAACCATTTGTTTCTCCTCATCCTGCCAGCTGCAAACTTGGGGGCTTTATGATGCAAAATCTGGGTGCATCTTGTGACTGGATTCTTGCCTCATTCTCTCATTGTACCTCATTTCTTCATCTTGTCAAATGAAGAGGTCTCTGGCACACCTTCATGGATTGTGGTACGGATGAAGTGAGAAGAGTGGCTAGAATATGGCCAGCTGGTGTGAAGCTCCCAGTTTCAAGCTTTAACCTTCACCCTAGTCTTGTGTAGCACCACCAGAAATCCGAAAAAACTAACATGGGGAATGGTTCTTTAAGGTTCTTTGTGTGATGATTTGACCTTTTACATATTTAAAAAACAAATCATGACAATTTGTTTCCCAAAGCAATAAGTTTAATTGGAGACAATTTGTTTTTCCTGGTAGTTAATTTTTAATTAATTATATATTTTTATTAATGGGACATTCCTAGTTCTCCCATTTGTTTTGGAAGACAGAGCCAATCCTACTTATCTGATAGTGATGTGATACCTCTGTGTTGAGCCATATAGGATTTTTTCCTGTTTTAAAATGTCATTAAAACAATTTTTTTTTTTAATGTCATGATTTGGAAGACGTATTTAAGAATTCCATAGACCTTGCAGTATAACCCTGTTTTGGTGTAATAGCAGTTTAGGGGAGGAACCAAAGTACATGCTTTGGCAATGAATTACTGTCTGGAATGGTAAATTTGTATTTTTCCCTCTTAGATGGTAAATTTAAAAGAGAAAATTAAAGAACTCCATCAGCAATACAAAGAAGCATCTGAAGTCAAGCCACCCAGAGATATCACTGCTGAGTTCTTAGTGAAAAGCAAACACAGGGATCTAACTGCCTTATGCAAGGTATGGTATACATACATGCCTCATTGATTTTTACTTGGAATCCTAAGAAATAGTATAGATCCAGGAAACTTTGGAAAAGAGAGAGCTACTAGCCAATCACAGGTGCCTGTAGTAGGAAGAAGAGGGTTTGGTACACAGGAGCTGTGAGAACTTAATGGGTTAATTTTGTCTGCTTTTTCTGCAGAATTCCTGCCTTGTTTTCACAGTGTCATCCTTTAGCTTACCTACATCTCAGTTTAGCCCTCTGTCATAGTTTATCTCTGACAATTTAAAATAATGATAATGAACATGGATTTCAGAGTTATTGAATGGAGTCAAACTGTCTGGTTGAAATCCCTAACTTACTATCTCCTAGCCATGTGACCTTAGACTCCTTAGTCACCTCATCTGTGACATGGTGTTAGTACTACCTCACTTGTAGGGGGTCTGAAGTGCTTATTCCGTGCTAGGGACACAGTAAACGCACCGGAAGTGGTAGTCACTATTCTTTTTCATCCTTACTGTGTAGCATACTAGTATGTTTCTTTATTTCCTCCTTCTGCATCCTCCCCCACCTCCCCGCCCCCACCCCCCTCAGTCTTAATTCTAGGCTAACATTGTAACTTGTCTCCAAGAACAACCATCCCTGAGCCCTGACCCAACCTCCAGCCTTCAGCTAAGGCACACTTGTAGATTGACCTGAACAGGAATATGGTCCAGGCCTTACACTTTGTGGTATAAATAACTAGGTGGGTCTCTGACCCATCAAGATCAACCCAGTTCTCTTAATTTTATCAGGAATATGATGAATTAGCTGAAACACAAGGAAAGCTAGAAGAAAAACTTCAAGAATTAGAAGCCAATCCCCCAAGGTAAGGAAAACACAAACTCTCAGAAAGATAGCTTTTACTGTTCCTTCTGTTAGATTTAAAAGAAAAATTACAAAACACCCTGGGCTTTTATTTATGTTCAGTGAATGTATTGTAAATTGTTTAATGAATGGACGGTATCTGTGCACATAGGACTATTTGTCAGGTTCCTTAATCCTCTGCTCTTATATTTTAATGTGTAATGGTGTCCTAGATACTTGAATCTAGGTATCTTTTTTTAAAAGATAGCCTTTTCCCATAAGATTTGGTACATGAATGAAAATTGTCTTTGAGTGGCGTAGAAGGTGGTATTGCTTTAAACTCTCATAATTCTGGGGACTAGGAAAGTGTTACACTTTATTTCCATTGGGTTTTTGATAGTGAACTCTTACATGGTGACAGTGTGCTGCATGTTGCATCTGGCCTCCACATACATCTACTCTTTTCTGTAGTCAGGGATGCTACCCATTCTTGCTTAAAAAAAAAGTCCATGCTTTATTCAAAATATTAAAAAAAAAAAATTTTTAAGTAAGCTTTTATAATGCAAGGTAACAGTATAAAGAAGACTTTTTTTTTTCCCCGGAATTACAGTCAGGCCTTTGCTTTATGCAGTAAGCTTGGCCTGCTCTAGGCAGCAGGAATAAAGGGCTTAATAAGACAGATACGGTCCTGCTTTTTGACTTAGAATTTCTTCACATAAGGCATAGTCCCACTGAGATCATCCACATCAGCCCATTGAGAATCGTAGTAATGTCCTTTAATAACCTTGTGTTCCTTTGTTCTCATTCTGCAGTGATGTGTATCTCTCGTCAAGAGACAGACAAATACTTGACTGGCATTTTGCAAATCTTGAATTTGCTAATGCCACACCTCTCTCTACACTTTCCCTTAAACATTGGGATCAGGTAAAATTCCCTTACCATGTATTTTGTTGCACATGTCTTTGAGAGGGCTCCTAAGAGAAACTGTTAATTTGTTTGTATGTGTGTTTTTAAACAGCTTTATTAAGATATAATTTATATTCAATAACACTCACCTATTTTAAGTGAGCAATGTGATGTTTTGCCAGACTTACATAGTCATGAACCACCACGCCCACAATTAAGATACAGAACATTTCTGTCACCCTGAAAAGTTCTCTTGTCGCTTTGCAGTCAGGCCCCAGCCCTCCTGCTCCTGGCCCTACGCAACCACTGATTTGCTTTCTGTCACTATAGTTTTGCTTTTTCTAGAATTGCATGTAAATTGGACCATACAGTATATAATTGTACAGTATACAGCCTTTTGTGTGTGCCTTTTTTGATTTTGAGATTCATTGTTGTTGTGTATATCAATAGTTTGTTTCTTTTTGTTGTTTAGTAATATTCATATCCATTGTATGGATACGGCCACAGAATGTACCCATTCACTGATACATGGACAGACATTTAGGTTGTTTCGTTTTTGGCTATAAATGATTGAAGCTACTGTGAACGTTCATGTCTTTCTCTTGGGTAAATATCTAGAAGTAAAATTCTTGGGTCTGCGGGAAGTAGATTTTTAACTTTATAAGAAACTTCCAAACGGTTTTCCACATCTCATGCTCATCAGCAGTAGTGTACGCCAGCCCCAGTTGCTCCATAACCTCACCAACACCTGGTATCGCCAGTTTTTAACATTTTAACCATTTTAATGGTTGTATAGTAGTTTTTCATTGTGGTTTTAATTTGCATTCCTGTGATGACTAGTAACGTGAAGCATCTTTTCATGTGCTTATTGGCCATTCATATGTCAATTATTTGGTGAAAAGTCTGTTCAGAGCTTTTGCCTATTTAAAAAGGTCTACCGTCACAACATTGTTAATCAACTATACTCCAATATAAAATAAAAAGTTAAAAAAATTAAAAAACTAAATTTAAAAAAACAGTTGTTTGTCCTCTTGTAAGAGTTCATTATGGTCTGTAAATTCTGGATACAGTTCCTTTGTCAGATTTTGTTTTGAAAATACTTTCTTCCAGTCTACAACTGGCGTTTTCATTTTCTAAATGGTATCTTTCAAAGAGCAAAAGTTTTTAATTTTATGAAGTCCTGTTTATCAACTCTTTCTTTTAGGCTTTGTGCTTTTTGTGTCCTGAAAAATCTTTGTCTAAACTGGGACTGCAAAGATTATCTCCTGTTTTCTTCCTGAAGTTTTGTGAGTTTAGCTCTTATGTTAGGTCTATGACCTATTTTGAGTTAAATTTTTGTGTATAGTGAGAGGTGAGGTAGGGTTCATATTTTTCCATATGGTTATCTAGTTAACTATTCTAGCACCATCTTTTTTCTTTATTTGTTTTGGCACCTTTGTTGAAAATCAGTTCTTCCATTCAATGTCTGTCTATCCATATGCCACTGTCACACTGTCTTGATTACTGTTGCTTTATAGTACATCTTGAAATCAGGAAGTGTAAGTTCTTCATCTTTGTTCTTTTTTGAAAGTGTTTTGACTATTTTAGATCTTCTATAAAGTTTTAGAATCAGCTTATCAGTCTCTACAAAAAAAATACCTTCTGGGATTGTCATCTTAATAGTGAGTCTTGGGCTTCCCTGGTGGCGCAGTGGTTGAGAGTCTGCCTGCCAATGCAGGGCACACGGGTTCGAGCCCTGGTCTGGGAAGATCCCACATGCCGCGGAGCAACTGGGCCCGTGAGCCACAACTACTGAGCCTGCGCGTCTGGAGCCTGTGCTCCGCAACAGGAGAGGCCGCGATGGTGAGAGGCCCGCGCACCGCGATGAAGAGTGGCCCCCACTTGCCACAACTAGAGAAAGCCCTCACACAGAAACGAAGACCCAACACAGCCATAAATAAATAAATAAATAAATAAATAAATAAATAAATAAATAAATAAATAAATAAATAAATAAATAAATAAATAAATAAATAAATAAATAAATAAATAAATAAATAAATAAATAAATAAATAAATAAATAAATAAATAAATAAATAAATAAATAAATAAATAAATAAATAAATAAATAAATAAATAAATAAATAAATAAATAAATAAATAAATAAATAAATAAAAAAAAAACGACCGTGAATAATAGTGAGTCTTCTAATCCTTGAACATGGTATATCTCTCCATTTATTTAGGTTTCCTTTAATTTATCTCAGCAATACTTTATAGTTCTCAGTGTACCAGTCTTACACATCTTTTGTTAAATTATTCTTAAGTGTTTCAGTGTGATTTACTTTTGAACTGGTGAGAAATTACCAGGTTTCTTAGATGCTAAATGGACCAATCTCTAAATCTGAGACTTTGGCCAGACTTAAGATTGTATAGAAGTAAATATTATATTTTACTTACATATTTTCATTTTCATTATACATTTTCCTAGTAAAATTATTTTTACTTCTTCATCTTCAGATTATGTCCTGGTATTCTTTAGAATTTGAATTATGGGAAGGATTGCACTTGCTCGTGGTACAAATCTTGTAGAATTTCCAGTTTCTTTATGGTTTTTCATGTAAATACTAAATTACCTCTAGTCACTAATCTATCATTTGATGTTGCAATATGTATTCATTTGTAATCGTATTAAATTTTGAATGTAGGTGATGTGAACTGATCCATATGGGGAACAAATGAGTCAGTCACTAAGTAGTGAGAGTTGTGCTACCAACCCAGTATATTTTTATCTAATTCCTAAGAATCGTGGTATGTTTTCCCCAGGAGTTTCACGAAATTAGAAATATCAACTAGCCTTCAAAAGTTTCTCTATTTGGAAAATTTTTCAGTAAATTCAAAGACATGAAATCATTTTGGGAATTCTTCCAGGCCAAATCTTGACTTCTTTATGGATTATCTTGGGCGAGTCTTTATAATCCTAGATTACCTTCGTCTGGTTTGACCAACTTTAGTTTTGGAAGTCTTCCTCAACTTTAAAACCTGTAAGTTTAAGCCATAAAAACTGATTTTGCTGTTATGTAGAAGAAAATGTAATTAGGATGGTGAATCTGATATGCTACCACATCTACAGTGCATACAAAAGCCAAACAAACATTTATGGTATCATCTGAATTTACTGAATAAGCTTCCTTCCCTCTCCTGCCCGCCATGGGTAGTCTGGACTTGGTGGTGTAGGACTGTGATGATAAAAAGTCTATCACAGAAAAAAAGAAACTGCCCTAATCTCACTGCCCAGAGATAGTCATTAGCGACATTCTGGCGTTTTTTCCGTTTTCCCTTTAGTTTCCTGGGGCAGCTGTAGTGGAAGACTGCGTGATTATTCTTTAATTTCTGTCTTAGAATATTGACTTTCCACAAGCTGGTGTTTTTTCAGTGTTATTTTATAGGACTCAACATAAATGGCATAAGTTAGATTAAGAAAGTGTGAAAATATGTCCTTTTCTGTCTTCTTTAGGATGATGACTTTGAGTTCACTGGCAGCCACCTGACAGTGAGGAATGGCTACTCATGTGTGCCTGTGGCTTTAGCAGAAGGCCTGGACATTAAACTGAATACAGCAGTTCGGCAGGTTCGCTACACAGCTTCAGGTACGTCTTTACTGGTAAGATAAATCTCTTACTTTGAAACATGGTACTGATCTTTTGTTGAGTTTGACCTACAGAAAAAATTTTAGGTACATTTCCTGATAGAATGTCTCATAAACTATGATTCCTGAATTTAAAATTTTGCATTTACAAAAGTACTGAGGCTGTAGAGCCTTTAGAGGCTCTGACCCCATCATAGTATAAACCAGAAAATTGGGGCAATTTTTAGAGTCTCCAGTTTGTGCATATTAGTTTGGTATTATAGTAAACAGCCAGGGAGTTTGGATTTAATTTTGCTAAGTATGCTCTTAAATACCAGGATTTGGGCCCCTAGGACTCCAGTGGGACCCGCCCCTTGTATTTCACCATCTGCATCTTGGTCTTTGGCTTTTCCTATTCAGGTGGGCTAACTGCTTAGGCTGGTTTCTCGTTCTGGGAGCAGTTTTGCTGATAGGTTGACTTCAGAGATGGAATTGCCCTGTGATTCCTATGGCAGTAGGCTCTGTGCTGATTATTGCTGCTTTCAGGGTACATTTCATGTGGAGTGCAGAGAGCCCATCATCCACCCACCTTTGGAATTAATAGTCTTGAACTCCTTAAGGAAGCTAGTCACCCCTCCTCTCTGAGGGCTCTCATGACTAGTGGAGATGTGGCCACCAGTCTTGCCCTCCATGGCCCCTTTTCTAGAGTTGCTGAGATCACCACAGATAATTTTTTTAACAACCAGTGAAAGAGTTTTTGATTTTAGCTTTCCCTTCAGAGGCAGCTTCTAGCTGCTGGTGTTGAGAAGATCTACAGCCTTAAATAGCCATTTGCAGGCAGGTGGAGAACAGTGAGACTAGCTTTTGTGTCATTTTCCCTAGTTCTGTGGCCACAGAAAATGGGCATGTATGGAGCTCTCATACTTATTTTGAGCTTTCTCTGTATTTTTCAGAAATTATGTAAAGAGGCATTTATTGAAGAAAAAATTGAACACAAATGAGGGAAAAGTACATTAACTTACTTTCAGTACCTTTTCTGTGGTCAGCTTTGAGCTCATTCACATCCTGGCAAGCTAAGCATCACCGCGTATTCTCAAGGATAGCATGCTCTGTGGTTTTAGGCTGCATCCCTTAGATCGGCACCACAGTCTTCTGATATCATTCTTCTTTTGGTCCTTAGTGAGCGCCTAACCACAGTGGAGAGGTATTGGTTCTATCGGGATAGGCATTTTACTCTTAATTTTGGTCTAAATTTACTTAACTTTGGTAAATGATAAGGTCCTATTATTAGTCCAAAAGATCCCCAGTGTATCAGTCGGGAAGGTAGGGTAGTATGGTGGTAGAGATCGAGGACTCTGAAGTTGACTGTTGGGTTTAAATCCTGGCACTTGTTACATGTGTGGCCTTACACAGTTACTTCACCTCTGCCTCGGTTTTCTTTTGTAGAAAATGAACAGAACTGACTTCACAGACTTGTAGTAAGAACTAACTGAGATAGCGTGTAGATTCTACTGTGCGCTAAATGTTCAGTACCCTTGTCAGTATCATCCTTATCACCAATAAAGCCTTTTTCCTCTAACCTCTCTAGGATGTGAAGTGATAGCGGTGAATACCCGCTCCACGAGCCAGACGTTTATTTATAAGTGTGATGCAGTCCTCTGTACCCTTCCCTTGGGTGTGTTGAAGCAGCAGCCACCAGCTGTTCAGTTTGTGCCGCCTCTTCCTGAGTGGAAAACATCTGCAGTCCAAAGGATGGGATTTGGCAACCTTAACAAGGTAACTTGCCCTAGGTACCTCTCTACATACCCAGTGTACAAATACCAGTCTGATTGCCCTCCACTTAGAGAGGAGAGAGGTTTGCGTTTTTGAACATTTTGCTGTGCTCTCAACTCTGTGATATCAGGGTGAGGCCTGTCAGTTCATTCACTTTAGTACCTAATTATGTATAAAGTATCCATGAGGACTGTCTTCGGGGGTCACTTCTCAAACCCAAGCCTATAAAAAGAGAGTGCTAAATGTCTTCCTAAGTAGTACATTTATTTATTTATTTATTTTAGTTGTGTTGGGTCTTCGTTTCTGTGCAAGGGCTTTCTCTAGTTGTGGCAAGCGGGGGCCACTCTTCATCGCGATGCACGGGTCTCTCACCATCGCGGCCTCTCTTGTTGCGGAGCACAGGCTCCAGACGCGCAGGCTCAGCAGTTGTGGCTCACGGGCCCACTTGCTCCGTGTCATGTGGGATCTTCCCAGACCAGGGCTCGAGCCCGCGTCCCCTGCATTGGCAGGCAGACTCTCAACCACTGCGCCACCAGGGAAGCCCCTAGTACATTTATAATAGGGATTTCTAGGCTTATACTGAGAGTAGATTAGAAGGAACTTATTTAGTAAGGTCTGAGGAAGAAGTACTTCCTGTTGAGGCACAGCTGTGCTTAAAGCCATGTTCTCTGAGCGCTGTCACCAGCTTATGTGCTCCTTTTTTACAATAGGTCGTGTTGTGTTTTGACCGGGTATTCTGGGATCCAAGTGTCAATTTGTTCGGACATGTTGGCAGTACGACTGCCAGCAGGGGTGAGCTGTTCCTCTTCTGGAACCTCTATAAAGGTAACGGCTTTCTAGTTTTAATCTTTTTACATCCTTATAGGAATAGAGAGTTCGGAATATTATACCTGCCTTCAAGGAGCTAACAACCTAGTGGGGGATACAGTAAGGAGGTTGGCAGCCTCAGAACGGGGCAGGAAGTGGAGGAGTGAGAGTGAAAGCCCAGGGTGAAAGCCCAGGGCACTGCAAGAGAAAATATAGAAGAAGAAATCAACTGAGCCATGGGGTCAGGCCCAGGGAAGCTTCCTGGAAAGGGAAACTTGTATTCCTCATTCTCAGGCTTTTGTATCTGACTTGCCCCTGAATCTTTGATCACTTTCCCTAGAATGTATTTATCAAACTCCTACCTCCTGTTTTACATTCTTCTGTAATTAAGTTGCTCTTAGTTCTATATAGAGCTTTTTTTTAAAAAAGAAGTATATTTAGATCTTACCTCATTCCAAGAAAAGGATGTAAGACATTCTCCTTTGCAGCAGTATTAGGAGGCCTGGCCTTGACAATGCAGACACATCAGTTAACCAGTTTGACTGACACGTGGTTCTTTCCATCACTCCTCACTGCCTGGTACTGAACAGCCTTCACATGGCCAGGGCCACTAACTCCACAGAGGAGCCATTTGCTCCCTGAGCACATTGTTTCCAACAACTGCTGAGTGTCCTTTCTCTTTCCTGATCTAGGCCATCAAGTCCTGTCAGGGCCTCACTCTCTCTCTCAGACCTGTTTACTTCTTCCCACTGCCTACCTCCCAGTCCAGGCCACTCTTACCTCATACCTGTTCAATTGCCAGTAGCCACTGACTGCTATCCCCGCTTCTTTCTTTTGATGGCTTTCATTATCGTGGCCATCGTGAAGGCTGAATAATCTAACCCGTCTTTTCTACTCAGCTTCTTCATTGTCCATGCCCTCCCCAGCCTCCAGGCACACTTGTCTGCCCTCCTGGAATCCTAAAATGTACCATGCTGTCTTCTACTTTGGGTCCTCTGCATTGCACTGTGCCCTGGGCCTGGGGCGCTTTTATTTTTCTCCTTCTCTTCCTTCCCAACGTGGCATACTCTATGCAGCTTCAGGGCTTGGCCCAAATGTCACTATTTCAAAGAGACTTTCCAGGACACATGTATTCCCACTGCCTCAAATGAAATTATGTCCTTGTATTCTTTTCTCTATATTCTGTGTTTTCATAGCTTTTATCCCAGTTTGTAATTATCTCTATGATTATTTTTGTTGTTGTTGATCTCTGGAGTATATAGTCTAGTTTATAGTTTTTATATCCCTAGCATCTAGTACTGTGGCTATCACATAAGCCTGTTGCACACAGAGTCACGAAATGGGTGAGTAAGGGTGATGATGAGTATGGAAGGGCCTGGGATGACAGCCGAGAGGATGCAGCCCTGGTCATGGAGTTGTCTAAGAATTTGTGCCTAAATATAGGGACACTTGATAGCAAGATCTGAAGTTATATCTTCAGGACTTCTGTATTCTGCCAGGTTATAAGCAGTGAAGTACATGAGTCACACTTCACTATGGTTTGCCAGCACCCTTCTGGGGATAGGATTCAAGTTGCTGGCTCAGAAACATGTGTCTAGCATGAGTGGTGCATGTCTGTCTGTTGGTCATCAGATTTCAAACAGCCAAGAATAATGTGAGACCTGATAAGGAGGTACTTGAGAAAAGTCTGTAGGAAAACCCTGGAATTGTCCTTTCTGTTTCTCTAGCTCCAATACTATTGGCACTAGTGGCAGGAGAAGCTGCTGGCATCATGGAAAACATAAGTGATGATGTGATTGTTGGCCGATGCCTGGCCATTCTCAAAGGGATTTTTGGTAGCAGTGCAGTGCCCCAGGTAAGTAAGTAAGGGGCAGGGGCAGGCGAGGATCTGGGGTTTAGACTAAAGCAGGGTTTGATGTGTCTCGAGTTGCAGCATAGATTCTTCGTCAGGACAGTTTCAGCCAGAATTGTGTGCTGGGTTTACATTAATGCTAATGTTTAGAGTTCATGCCCTAAGTATGGGATTGAGGAAAGCCCCCAGTACATGGGCCAGGGGATTGAGAAGGCTATTTGCCGCATTTCTTTGCTTGTGTTGTCTGTTGTCTCTACGTGTGGAATCATCCCCACCCCCATTCCCCAACCACCTTTCAGACGAAGTGGCCAACTCCCCAAGGGAAGTCTCAAGAGAATCTCTTGGTACTTTTTTCTGTTATTCTTTCTTTAGGTCCATTGAACACTTTTAGTCCCTTATGATTCCTTTGAGAGAAGGCATATTAATGCTTCATGTGAATTTTAAAAGGGAATAGAGATCAATCCCTGGTAGATCTCTGGATTCATAGCTGAGAAGGCAATCTGGAGGCTTCCTTGCAGCCTGAAGGCATTTTTTTTATTTTATAGCAGCAGCATTCATCACTTGGCTAACTCTTGTGTCTGTTGCCTTTCTCTCACTTGTATCCCCACCCATCACAGCTTTTCTACCTTTCAGAAATGACCGATTTGTCCTTGGTGTCCAGTAATAACTTCCACTCATGGTTTCTCCTTTAGCCCAAGGAAACTGTGGTGTCTCGCTGGCGTGCTGATCCCTGGGCCCGGGGCTCCTATTCCTATGTAGCCGCAGGATCATCTGGAAATGACTATGACTTAATGGCTCAGCCAATCACTCCTGGCCCCTCAATTCCAGGTGCCCCACAGGTGAGAAACTGACAAACTGTACCTGGGCTTATTTGGAAACAGGCCAGTATCCCAGGATTTCAGGGTAAAAATAGTGCCACTGGTTTTCTTTTTAGATTTTAGTCAGTCTTGGACTCTTGGACCCTTTCAGATAACCAAGAGCAGAGGGAAAGGGAGGAGCAATATTATTTGTGTCTAATTTGTTACATGTTGGCCTTGTCAGTCTAGACAGTTTGTGTTCAGAATGCAAGAGTCCAGAGTAAAAACCAATTACTTTTTCCTTATTCAGATTTTTGTTCCTAAAAAACAAAAACAAAACCATCTTTAATTGTGCCCCATTTTGTACTGGCTCATAGGATTGTTGCAGGATCCCAATTACTTAGGGGCCTCCAGGACATGCCCCTGAGAAATAACCTAACGTCTTTATGAGTAAGTAGTCAGGGTTTCTCAGGACCCTGTGGTAAGTAAGGCCTGCTCTAAGCTGAGAGGCAGAAGCGTTCCAGAAGGAGAACAAGTGCTGTGTTCTCTCTGGTTCAGAGTAGTCGGGAACACCACACCTCTAGTAGGGGATACATTAGGCAAAGGAAGCTCTACAACTGGGTATCCCCCAGAATTAAACCGATAAATAAGCACAGATGCAGTTAAGCATCACCCTAGAACTAAGGCTGGGCTGAGTATTATTGCCCCATTTCTACTTTTGTTTGTTCTAGGAGAATGCCTGCTGATAAGGGAGACCCTTTTTGGGAGAATGATGGACCATTAATGGGGTGGGGAGGGCAGGTAGTGAGCCTTCAAAGGGCAATAGGAATTTGGCAGTTCAAACACAACAATAAGCCGTATTTGCAGCCTGCTGATTTTCTCTAATTTTTTTTCCTGCAATAGCCTATTCCACGACTCTTCTTTGCTGGAGAACATACAATCCGTAACTACCCAGCCACGGTCCATGGTGCTCTGCTGAGTGGGCTGAGAGAAGCAGGAAGGATTGCAGACCAGTTCTTGGGGGCCATGTATACCCTGCCTCGCCAGGCCACACCAGGCGTCCCTGCACAGCAGTCCCCGAGCATGTGAGATGGATGTGTTCTAAGGGAAGAGGCCGATGTGTTTGTGTCTTTTGCTGCATAAGCAAAGCTCTTCTAGCAATATTAGATTCCACTGAGAAACTCACCTGGCATCTGGGCTCCAGATCAACTGCTAGAGCTCCTGGTGGTCAGGTGGCCAAGGAGGTTGCCTCCTTTAAGTGACTTAGAGCTAGGGAGGCACTTGTCCATTAGTGTGGGAGTCTGTTCTTCATTAGGACTGAGGCAAGCAAGTGCTGCGAGAGAACATCTTAGTCTCTTTGTGTGTGGTGGTTTTTTATATTTTGAGAATAAAACTTCATAGAAAATTAGTCTTATCTTTTTGTTTCCCCTTAGGGTTCGAGTTATATATAAGGCAGGGTGTTACTCCTTTGAAAATGCCAGTTTTATCCATGTTTAAATAAAGAGGATGTTTATATTAAAGGAGAAAATGGTTTGGTCTGGTCAGAAGACAGGATTGAGGGGGGTTCCCATAGAAGCAAAGGGCTTCCTGGTCTGTGGGGCTAGACTTCCCCATTGGGATTGTGGGGTGACCGTGTGCCAGGGGTAGGAAGCTGCAGGTCAAGCATGTGGATATTAGGAAACAATGAATTTTCAAGATAAGACACAAGCCTTGACACAAAGTTTGGGTGGGCCTCTGGCAGACCATCCTGGCTTTATTCCCCTAGATTCCCTCCATGGGTATGTGCTAACTAACTTTCCACTTCTGTCCAAGATATTGATATAAAAGTTTAAGGAGATCAAGGGTTTAGGTAACATAGTGGAAATTTCCTGTTGCTGCTGTAACAAATTATCATAGCAGACTCTGAAGGAAGATTCCATTTCCTTGCCTCTTTCAGCTTCTAGTGACTGTATTCCTGGGCTTGTGGCCCCTTCCTCCATCTTAAAAGCACATTACTCCAATCCCTGCTTCCATTATCACCTTCTCTTGTTCTGTAGTCAGATCTTATCTTTCTCTTATAAGGATACTAGTGATTTCATTTAAGGCCCACCCAGATCTCTCTCCCACCTCAAAATCCTTAATCACATTTGCAAAGTCCTTTCTGCCATGTAAGGTTAAAACATTTTTACAAAAAGGGAACAGTGCCTGTTTCTTCCAAAGGGTTCCTAACAGACTATGTTACTGTAAGTATATGTACATAATCTGCTTCTGGAAGTTGGATTTTACTCCTGTTAGTCAATTCTTCCCTATAATTAGTTTAAATGAGGTTTTATTCTTAGTAAGATTTAAGGAACATTACATTGGTGTTCTGACTGGAAGATGAAGATGGAGAGGGCTTTTTCCCTCGTCCTGGAATGAGTGACAACCATGGGAAAACTTTGCACACCAGGATCAGGGCAAGTGGTGTAACTATGATGTAAAGGTGAGAAGAGCATGTAGGAGAAAGTATACTGACTTTGGACCACAACCTATATTTGAATCCTAGCTTTGCCATGAATATTGTTACCTCAGGAGGTTAGGGTGTCTGATCCCGTGGTCTGTGGTCTTTGAAGAGTTTTTGTTTTTTAAATAAACGACATAGGCAGCTTGGGAGATGACACAGATGATTGATTGTTTTGTGTGTGTGTGTGTGTGTGATGATAGAAGAGCCTAAAAGTAAAATGTAGCAATGAAATAACTGCTATATGATTCTAAGTCCAGTTACATGAGTCCGAGGAAATGTCCTTTCCCAAGCCTCAGCTATGTTTCCAGTCCTGAGGGCAATCAGTAATTGGCTGAGTATTTTCAGTAAATGTAAATGAAATATACTAGCTGCACCAGTGCATAGCAACAGCTGTACACAGAGATAACATCAAGAAAAATAGCATCACTGATTCACATTCACACAAAGCACATGGAAACTAGGGAGCTTTATTGGTTACATATTGTGCTGCAGAGCCAACAGACAGCATTAGAGCCAGAGGATACATGCAGACAGGCAGCTTCAACTATACACATGCACCCAAGGAGCCCTGAGTCACTGCTCATGGCTTCGCCCTGGTTTCCAGCGACAGGGTCTGGCCTCCTTGGTCCCATGCTTGGAGCAGGAATGTAGGAGAAGCTGCTGCACCTAGACTCCAAGGAGCAGGGGAGAGACCAGAGCACCTGCCTGAGCAAGTAGGTGTGGACCAACAGATACTGATGTGTCCCCTAGCAAGGGGGCCTATAATGTAATAAGAGTTTATTTGGGGGCTACTTCCCTAGCCCTCCCAATCTTTAAAATACAAAAAAAAAAATAGACTTTATTCTCTTAAAAATACATTCCATTCAGTACATGTTCTGAGCTGTGAAGCAGCAGGAAAGTAGGGCCCCTTTCCTATGATCTTGGTTGCGAGGCTTTGAGGAGAACCCTGTTGTTCCCCACCCTGGGGTGTTTAAAAGGTAATCCCTAAAAGCAGCTCTTCCAAATCAGTCTTGTCAGAGTAACGATCACCCCACACCAACAAAGGCAGCTGGGGACCCAGGGGCTGGGTCCCTGTTCCTTTACTGGGAAGTGATAGCACATGGCACTAACCCACTAAATATAAAGAACTAAAACTGCCCCAGGATGGCAAGTCCAAGACCAACACAGACGCTCCCACACCCCACGAGGGTGATGGCGTCACGTGCAGGCCTGCCTGTGGCCGAGGCTGGAATCCTTGGCCCCACTGCAAATCCCTGTGGCCCACCCGGGAACTGTTTCCTTGCTACGCAAAAGCAGAAACAGCCACAACTTCTCTGCCCACCGTCCCTGCAGCTTTCTCTGGTTGTTTCTAGTACCAGAGTGGTGAGAGACAGGCGGCGGCAGGTGGAGGAGACCAGCTCCTAGCACTGAGCCAGCTCTACTTCCTCCAAGCAAGGAGCTCTGGAGTGCCAGCTTCCCAGACCTTGCTAGGAACCCTCCCACACACCATACACCTGCCAGTAAAATTCCGAGTTAGAGCCAAGCTGCAGAAGAGGCTGGTCATAAAAGTGGGTTTGTTGGCTGGGACAGAGGGAATATTTGGCTTGATTAGACAACTATTCAACTACCAGGTCTCCCATTTGGAAGTTTCCTCCAGGACCCCTGATGGTGAGGCCTGGGTCCAGACGGTCACACCTAGATTGCTTTTCAGAAACAGGCCTTCCAACTTTGGAATTTGACAGCCAGCCTTGCCAGCCATTTGAAGCCCAGAGGAACTGAGCCTCTAGCGTTCACTTGCTATTACAAATATATTTTCTGCAATGCTGAGGACATTTAAAAATAAAATCTATTTTACAGCGGCTCTAGAAAGTGTGCAGATTAAGGAAACAAAATATTTATCCTGAAATAACTGTTACAATCAAACCCTATTGCACTCAGATTTTAAGACAGCAGCCCCAGCAAAAGGGCACCATAGCTGTCCCTCTTCCACAGAGCATTCTGGGTGGTGGCAGATGTTGGTGCTGCTAAAATGTGGAAAGATCCAGACTTTGGCACCAGAAGCTACAGCACCAGAATCCAGGGCTCCAACGCCCAAAAAGACAAGAATTACTGGCGAGATCTTTGTAGGCATCGTTTGGCGCCCTTCTGTTTCCACCAGCAACGAACCACAGACCTAATTTCCTATAGCCTCAGTTGACCGCCACAGGGGTCTGTTTCCTTTGGACTCTCAGGGTTGACAACCAGTTAAGAAGAATGGCAGGGAGGCTACAAGTGAGAGGTTGCAGCCTTGAGCCAATGACCCAGGAAAAGCAGCAGGAAAAGATTTTGAAAACAGCATCTTGAGTATCTGAGGCAGCAATGTGAAGAAAAGGCAAGCCACATGACAAATACCCTTAGATTGGCAAAACTCCAGAAAATGGAAGTATAAGCAAAACACTCCTGTCCGTGAAAGTCAGGTAGGTGCTCCCCAAGCCTCCTCCAGGATCGCCAAATCTGATGCAGACAAGGGAGGGGCGAACGCTGGTTCCCACCCTGAGCGGAGGCAGAGAAGATTCAAGAAGCACTGGAACAGGAGATACACACCTTGTGCTGTGGAAAGCACGTGGCCTGCTGTGTGGCACTGGGCAAGGTTGGTGTTGAAAAGGGCCGCAGAGACCATCTAACCTCACCCTTTCATTTTATAAACTGGAAAAGTGAGGCCAAGGGAACTTCTCCGAGTTCATCCTCATGACATTAAAACATGGGGAACTGGAAACAATAAGGCCCAGAAAAACAAAGGTGATGGGAAGGACACATGTAAACCCATTTGGACAATACCTTCCACAAGTGAGAATCACCCCCACAGGGAGGAAACAGAAAAATCTTAGAATGCCAGATTTAGGATCCTTAGAGACCATCCATTTCAAAGAATTCATTTTACAGATAAGGAAACTGAGGCCCCAAGGTCACATAGCAAGGAAGTACAAAGCCATGAAGAAAATTCAGCTTTCCTGATTTCCACTCTAATGCTCTTTCACTATGAAGGAACAGTGTCTGCTTCATAAAGGTAGCCTTTGAAAGGGGATCCCTTCTTTGAACTGAGAGAATGCTATAGAAAAAGCAGTGCCAAGAATGTACAGTTCTTTCCCCATGTGATTGGTATAAGGAATCTAATCAATTTTTCTTTATGTGGCTTCCTGAAAGGTTTGCTGCATTTTGAATTGTGTGAATCTAGGGCCCTTGATGGGCACGTATTACCTTTCCTCCAATGAAGTCATCATAATGATAGTTGGTTTGCAGAAATCATGGGCCCACTTCTGTAGGAATGCATCAGCTTGGTAAAGTGCGATACCTCCTCCACGGGGGATGAGGAGGAGGAACAAAGTCCATGCCTTTCATGGAGCCATTGCTTTGTGGAGTGACTAAGGGGAAATCGCTTCTTCCTGTCTACTTTCCCCGTGCTGGCGCTTCCTAGAAGGCAGAGTATGCTGGGTCAGGCCCAGGTTAGTCTGGGAGTATTCCAAGGGAGAAAACAACGGAGTCAGCCTGAAGTCTCCAGCCACAGGAGAGGAGCAGGCAAGGCCAGCAGCATGTTGGTGCCCAGGGAAGGAGATGCATGAGGCTCGTGCACTTCCAGGTGCCTTTGGAAGGTGAACAGAGAGCCGGGGTTGTGGGGGGGTGGGGGGGCGGCGGTGGGGGGGTGATGTCATTCCAGTAGGTGGGTACCCGTGTGCTCTGCCCCCAGGAAACAATGGTCAGCCGGGGGCCAAGTCAGAGAAACTTCAACCTAAAGGTTGAAGTTTAAACCCCTGTAAAAGTCTGAGGAACTCCACAGGGGAAGAAATGGAACCCCCTAGATGGAGCTGATGGCTGGTGGGTGCATAGGCCCCTGGGGCAAATGAGGAATGAACTGGATGTGGTGAGGAGACTAAGAAATCAGAACATTAACCACAGAAGGGGTTGCCCTATGACACAGAACCCACCAAGGAGCAGAGAAGAGATTTGGCTGCTGCTGTGTGGTGGGGATACAAGGGGTTTCTATGTCTTTCCTCATTTGGGGGCCAGAGTGGCCCATCCTACCTGGGGGATGGGGACAAGGACAAGGAGAGAAGACTCATGCATCAGGGAAGGCTGGCCCTGGGTGACCGTGTCCAGCTTGTAGTTTCTGATTCCCTCTGGCCAACTGGCAAAAAATGAGCCACAGCCTGGCTCTCTGCCAGTCTCCCAGCCAAGGCCTGGTTTCTGGCCTGGTTCCTTCACAGGGCAGGAAGGCGGAAGAGCTGAGAAGCAGGAGCAGAGGAGACGGCAGACCTCACCCAGCTGGCTCAGTCTTCCTCAGCACAGGGCCTGTTTGGCCGTAACCGTTCCTCAGCCCGGGATCGCCCAGGCTCTGGCAGCCCCGGCTTTGCAGACAGTTCAGACCTTTCGAGGGAGTTGTGCAGTCGCCTGTAGACACTGAGTGTGCAGTCGTCACCTTCCTCCTGTGCCAACAGATGACAAAAGTCAGCTGCAGAGAACAATACAGTGGATAATAAGACACCCTCACCCCCACCCCAATGGCCCTCTCTAACAGACGGAGATGGAGTGCAGACCGACCACAGCAGAACTGCAAAGGACTGGCCAATATGAAAGTTCCACCTACCAACTCCAAGCTGCTGAGAGCTCCTAGGGTAGACTGGGAGGCTCACAGCTGAACAGGAGCCCTAAAAAGGGACAGGACCGGGAACAGGGCCACTGGAGTGGGACCTCCAAGTAGGGGCCAGCATTACTGGAGTGTTGCACGTGCAGGCTGCACGCCTCTCAGGGTGAGAGCCATTTGCTCGCTGGAGAGGCAGGGAAGTATGAAAAGGAAGCTGGACAGCTCTTATCCTACTTCCCACCTACAGACTACCAAAAAGCTCACGTATACCTTTCCTACCATATCTCATCTCATGTGCCCCTCACCCTATATTTCTCAGACATCCACAGTTTCAGCTTCATCCAACTCTCTGCACTCATCTTCTACCAGAATTCTGCCTTTTTAATGTTCTTGTTGCTCCTCCCCAGCTAATGCAGATCAAAGAATATGAGTGAGAAAGTCTGGTTGGCAAGGTAAAAGAGCATTGGATTTAGAGACAAGAATCTTGGATTCAAATCTTAGCTCTTCCAGTAATTCACCTGGGTGGCCTTGGTGAAGAGACCCTTTGTGTCGCTGACCCTCAGTTACATCTAAAAAATAGGGATAATATCCCCCCACACACACCAGGGCTGTTGGAGAGACTGAATAAGAAAGCAGGTGGGGAAGTGCTTTATTTAAAGTACCCTGTAAAGACTCAGGGCTTTTCAACTTAACACACATTCACCACCTGCCTTTTAAAAGAAAGGAACAGGGACTTCCCTGGTAGTCCAGTGGTTAAGAATCCGCCTTCCAATGCAGGGGGCGCAGGTTCGATCCCTGGTTGGGGAACTAAGATCCCACATGCCACGGGGCAACTAAGCCTGCATGCTCTAGAGCCCGCGCGCCTCAACTAGAGAGAAGCCCACACGCTGCAACGAAAGATCCCGCATGCCGCAACTAAGACCCGACACAGCCAAAAATAAATATTTAAACAAATAATAAAAGAAGGGAACAATCTCTAGGTCAAAAATATCTTTCTTCATCACAGGACTCACATCTAAAAGACACTCCTGGGGGCTTCCCCTTCATATGTTGTTCTGGAACTCTGACCCTCATATAAGGAAAGATTCTAGATTTGTCTATCCAGTAACAAGCCACACTGAACCAGCCCTGCCCTCAGACTGATGACATAATGGCCTAGATAGGTGTCTGGGACAAAAAGTGATGCTCGGGCATAAAGCTTATCCAAGTAGGCCCAGTATAAGCCCCAGCTCTCCTCAGCCCCTACATGCCAGCAGCTGGCAAAGATCTGTCTAAACTGAGGCAGCCAAAGAACTCATTTCCTTGGCTCCATCTCTGCTCTACAGAAAGTCACTGTGCTTCCTCCTTTTACCCGGAACCTCCCAACAGCTGCAGCTGATTCTTGTGCTTCTAGGTACTGCTCTGTGGGGCTATAAGGGGAGCGAGCTCCTTTGGCGACCCTGGCAAACCAAGAGAACAGAGGCCACATCTCTCTCCTTTTTTGTAGCCTTCATATATGAAGGCAAAATGAAGGGGACAAATCGGGGAAAAGATTTTGGAAATTCATGCTGCTCTCTGCCAAATACCTTCTTCAAGGTACTTCATTCTTCTTTAAGGCCAAATCCACCTTATTTTCAACAGTTCTCTGAACTACCCAGTTCTATTCAGTGTTTCCCAGCCCCACAGTCTCCAATAATCCTGAGTCACACAGGCCAGGGCAGAGGGGAACAAAAAAGAAAGTAAAGGAGAAAAGGGGAAAGTGGAAGGAGAACAGGAGAGAGGGAAAGAAGTGGGACTTACCATGCCTGCCAAGTGGTTCCAGGCTTCAGCTGTGACAGCATCTCCTACCCGATTCCGACGAGTGAGCACCTCTGACACGGTGAGGCTGCTTTGGGTCCTTCTGGAGGAGAGCTCGGGGGCATCCCCTGAGTTGCCTACCCTTCGAGTGCCCTGCTCAGAAAGGTAGGAGCTGGGCTGTTCAAGGTCTGAATAGTCTGTGGAAGATCTCTGGATGTAGGTGTTGGTAGATTCCACATTTTTACCTATTCGAGTTGGGGGGTCTTCTAAAGAGTTCAAGTCTCGCCTACTCTTCCAGGCATTTCTCACAGTAACGTGTCTGGCATCTGAAGAGCCCACTTCTAAAGGGCCACTATGGCTTTTCCACCTGATTGTCTCCGCCGTGGGTGCATGGCTATTCCTCTCCACAGGATCTGATGGCTTGATTATAATGCTGCTCCGAGAGACCACCGTTTCCGGCCTGTTCTTCGGGGCCCCATCTCCCATTCTTTCAGCTTCTGTGAACTGCAGGGTGATGTCATGTTTGTGAATGGAGAGCTCAAAGGGGGAGCTGACATGGTTACTAACCGACGTGAGCTCTGGTGGCCCAACCTGGATGTTGCTGGTGGATGTGTGCCTCTCCCGCTGGGTCTCGCCTAGAGCGGCTCTCGGGCTGCTGCTGTCAGAGGGGTAGATAGTTATACTGCTTGTCACTTTGTTTGGCCCTGGTTTGGAAGGAGACTTCTGTTTTTCCAATGTGGCCTCGGTTCCAGATCCTCCCATGACTTTTTTCACATCCTTATCAATGATGACAGGTTTGATGATGGCTCTAGATCGCAAGGCCTCTCTGGGGCTAAAGGGCCGCTGGCTTTTTACCCCGGCACCATTGGCCTCTGGGAGCTCCACGGCATTGGTGGAGGCTCTGACAGGCTTCCCAGATTCATTTTCTGTTCCCACATCTTTATCATTCTCAAAGAGGGAGGTTCTAAGTCCCCCTCGGGATTTGGCCTTTTCTCTAGAGTTGGGCTGTTGCTTGGGCTCTGGAGTAATGGTTGTGTTTACCAATTTGGCAGTAACAAGAGACACCATGTCCATATCATCATCTGAGTCTGGCTTCTCTCTGCCACTGGATTTGATGACTCGACACCTCAGGGCCTCATGCTGACTACTGTCTTCCATCACAACTGCTATGGGTTGATCAACTCCTTCTTTATTTGGGGTTGAAAAGCCCTGAAGGATGTTCTCTTGGCTTCTGGAGCTATAAGGATACTTTGATAAAGGTGGAGCCTTGGAATTTGGGAAACTGGTATCAGCCTCTGAGCCGTTGGCAGCCTTTTTCCCCTTAGAGAGCCCTTCTGAGGAAGATCTTCTAGATGTTGCCAGAGCTCCCATGGCCTTAGAACTGCCAGAGTCTGCAGCCTGAGTTAATTGACTTCCATTGCCAGGCACCTGCCCCCTCTTGCCAAAGAGGGCCTCGGTGGAGGTGTCAGAAGCCTTGTCACCTCTCCCTGATGTGTCACTGGGAGCAGATCCATGGGTGGTATCACTAAATGTTCGTGTTGTCTTCTCTATTTTCCCCTTCAGCCCACTCTCAGTACCTGGCTTGGGAGTGCCCTTCCAAACTTTATTGTGCTCCTGAGCAGCTGGCGGGTAGCGGCTAAGCACTGACGGCTGCTCCCTGGACTTCTTCCCTTCACTCTGAGAGGAGCCAGATGCAAATCGATCTTCAGTTCTCTTTGTCTCCTGAGTCCCACTGTCTGCACCTGCCCCTGTGTTGGCAGCTTTGGCTGCCCTCCTGTTGGTAAAGCTGGGAGAGGAAACCTGCCTGTTGCTCAGAGGATAGTTTTCATTGTTGAGAACAAATTCCCTGTTTCGGTGCCTTTCCCGCTTATGCTGAGGGGACAGTTCCCGGGGTGTGTGCTTGGACACAGGTGCCTCATTCCCATGCCCTCTAAACTTAGTCCTCTCGTGCCTGCCTTTGCTGGACAGGAAAGCATCTTCCCCTTCTACCTCTCCATTCTCTAATTCTTTCTGTTTCTTGATTTGTAGCTTTATCTCCTCCAGCTGGCTGGCTAAGAGTTTGTTTTTATTTTGTTCACTTAGGTAATTATCCTGAAGGTCATTATTTTTGGCTCTCATTTTCTTAAGCTCTTCCTCCAAAGATTCAAAATGTTTGATTTGTGTCTTAAGTTTCTCAATCTCTTGGTTAAGGTCTTTTACTTTGTTGTCTTCCTGATTTCGGTTCTTTTCATTTTCTGATTTGTTTCTTGTTTCATTCTCTACCTGCTTTAGATAGTCCAGAGTGCCCTTCCTTCTTGATTCTTTGGATGGCAGTGTGGAAGAGATACCATCCTCAATTCGTAGGTCATTCCTTTCCAGAAGATTAGAAGCATTCCTTGTATAATCTCGGTTCATTTTTTTGTTCTGCTCCAATTTTTGAGTGAGCTCTTTTATCAGTTTCTCGTTTTCTTTCTCCTTTTCATTCAAGTATTTTCTCTCACTTACAAAGGTCAGAGTTAATGATTTCAGCTTTTCTAACTCTGACACTAAACTCTGCTCAGTTTTATCCAGCCTGTCCTCAGAAGATTCTAGTTCTTTCACTTTGACCCTGAGCATTTCCAGCTCAGAGGAGATTTTCTTTGTCAGGTTTCTCTCCTCATTCAGGCTCAAACACAGTTGGGTACAGTCATTCTTACTCCTGCTAAAGGCCTCCTCTAGCTTCTCCAGTTCAGCCATTCGTTTCTGAAGCCGCTCAATCTCAGATTTTAGCTCCCGGGTGAGGTTTTCCTCCTCTTCAAGTTTCTCCTTCATCTGCTGACAGAGATCCTCTGCTCTCTTAATTTCCTCATCTTTGCCTTCAATTCTCAGCACTCGCTGACGCAGCACTTCAATCTCAGCCAACATGCTGGAGTTGCTGCCTTCCGCCTGAATCACCTTGTCCTGGAGATCCAGGAGCTCATCCTCTGCTTTCTGGAGGTTTTTTGTGGCTTCCTCCAACTCATCAAGACGGCGGCTTAGACTCTGTAACTTAAACCGCAGGTGGCGGCTGGAAGCAGTATCCTTGTAGCTTGTAAATTCAGCCATGTCTACTGCCAGCCAATGTGGGCTCCTAGAGGCACCCAATTCCACTCGAGGGGATGAGAAACGGTTACCTTTCTCTTGGCATCCACAACCTTCTTTGGCAGCTGGAGACCATTATCAGTCTACAGAAGAAAAGCAGAAAGCATGTCAGGCAGCAAATCTAAAATCTCCACTTCAGCTCCCAGTTGTAAAGAGTTCCCATATGTAATTCTTGTGCCTAGAACATGGCAGGTGTTGAAATTTGTTGAATGACTGAATTTGACTAAACCTGCAGGAAAACACTGGTTCTTTATGGCTGATGCCTAGTTTCACCCTAATGAAGAATGCCACCAATGGCAGCATGGCAAAAAGACACAGAAAAATGCCTCATTTACATGACCAACTGTTCGATATTCAGGAAGCAAAGCCCAACCCAAGAAGGATAAAAATAAAATCTGCACCTAGAAGCATCATAAGGATACAGCAGAATACCACAAGATATTTTAAAAGCAATAAGGGTGGGGGGGAGCAAATATTCTATGAAGAAATAACAACTGAACTGGATTCTCAGCAGAAACTTTCAAGTGGATGTCAAGAAGATAAAAGACATGATAACATCTTTCAAAGTTCTAAGAGAAAATAACTGTAACCTAGAAGTAAATCTCCTATAAGTAAATACCAAGAGAAACTATGAAAGAAAGATATAATTAGTCAGAAACACTTTGAGAACAAATAAAAGGAAAATAAAAACTTAAGTGTTTATGACTGAAAAAACTATTGATAGACATACTTCAGAATACAGAAACTGATCATTTAAAGAAGGCATTAGATGCAAGAAGGAAAAGAAATTACCCAAACAAGCACTGATTCAGTTAAACAACAAAAATCAATTAGGGATTGGTTTTATCCTGCTCCTTCTCCCCAAAGTGGAACTGAAACACTAAACAATAACATGTAAATCATAAAGAGAGAAATCAGAATTCAAGTGTTCTTAGAATGTTACATTCTTTGCGAAGAGGATAGTGTTATTATAACTAACTTTAGACCTTGTTAAGAATAGATATTAATCATATATCTGATAAGGCATTAATAAGCAGAATATATAAAGAACTCCTACAACTTAACAACGAAAAAGAACCTGATTTAAAAATGGGAAAAGGACTTGAATAGACATTTCTCCAAAGATGATATCCAAGGACAACTACTATCAAAAAACAAAAAGTGTACAGATGTGGAGAACTGGAACCCTTGTACACTGTTGGTGGGAAAATGCTATAGCTACTATGGAAAAACATGATGGTGGTTCCTCAAAAAATTAAAAACCAATTACCATATGATCCAGCAATTCCACTTCTGGATATATATCCAAAAAATGAAAGAATGATCTCAGAGGGATGTTTGCACACCTGTTTTTTTTAATTTTTCTTTTGGCCACACCGTGCAACTTGCGGGATCTTACTTCCCCAACCAGGGATCAAACCCAGGCCCCTTGCAGTGGAAGCGCAGAGTCCTAACCACTGGACTGCCAGGGAAGTCCCCATACCTATGTTCATAGCAGCATTTTTCACAAGAGCCAAAAGGTGGAAGCAACCTAAATGTCCATCAGTGGATGAATGGATACACAAAATGTGGTTTATACATACAATGAAATGTTATTCAATCTTAAAAAGGAAGGAAATTCTGACGCTTCAACATGGATGCACCTTGAGGACGTTGTACTAAGTGAAATAATCCAGTCACAAAAGACAAATACTGTATGATTTCACGTATATGAGGTATCTGGAATAGTCAAATTCATAGAAACAAAGTAGAATGGTGATGGCCAGAGGCTGAGGGAAAGAGGAAATAGGGACTTGTTGTTCAATGGGTATAGAGTTTCAGTTCTGCAAGATAAAAAATGTTCCAGAGATTGGTTGGACAACAGTGTGTATATATACTTAACACTACTAAAAAAGTGTACATTTAAAAATGGTTAAGATGATACATTTTATGTTAATGCATTTTTTGCCAAAATGAAAAATAATTTTTAAAAACGTTAAGGCACAAAAGAAGTAAAATACATAGAGATGGTAGGGTAGACTTTCAGTTTCTGGTCCAGCATGTAAGGAGCTTCTAAAGTCATCACTTCTTCCTAACAAGTAAAAAGCTGAACAAACAAAGTCAACAACTCTTCTTAGATCCATCAGAGAACTGAGGTTACAGAGAAAACTGCTTCCCCCAAAGTTAAACAGACAAGTGGATACAGAGAACGCAATTTACCAGAGCAGAAATGCAGGAGTAGAAACCTCCACGGGAACTAATACCAGGGTAGGAAAACCTAAACTGCAACTGACAAACTTCTCGAGGCTCAGGGTGGACAACTCTGGGAGTCAAAAACAACAGGGGGTGTCTCAGTCTTAGGTGGGGGATGCACCACACTTTGTGAGCTTTACCTCCAGGAGCTGTACCAGGTTCCCACAGTGAAGATGGGGAAAAATCCCCTCATGTTTCCAGCTGGAGGAGGGTAAATTAACCATTTTGAAACCAGGGTCTAACCTATTAGAGTCTTATCCGAGCCTAACTAACCTGGGGGAAGGAAAATACCCAACTCCAGCTACCTCTAACTTTCTACATGGTGGAAGGAATATGCCCAACTCCAGCCATCCTGTACCACCTAGGGGATGGGGTAGGGAGAGGGGTGGCACGTAGGACCTGACACTGAGAAGCACTTGTGAAATTCATAGCCCAGGGGCCCAGGATTATTAAAAAACTGAGACCTAATCATGGGACAACAGGATACTTCCCCTTCCCCAACAGTGTACCACAACATCACTAAAGGCCTACTTACCTAAGTTATTTTTACCCAGGACATCATGTCCAGCTTTCAGCAAAAAATTAAAAGGCATACTAAAAGACAAAAACACAGTTTAAAGAAACAGAGCAAGCATCAGAACCAGACTCAGATATGGAAGACCTGTTAGAATTACCAGACAGAAATTCAAAACGACTATGATTAATATGCTAAAGGCTCTAATGGCAAAATTAGACAACATGCAACAACATATGGGTAATGTAAGAAAAGAAATAGAAATTATAGAAAAGAATCAAAAAGAAACGTTAGAGATCAAAAACACCAACAGAAATGAAAAATGCCTTTGTCTCATTAGTAAACTAGACACAGCTGGTAAAGAATCTCTGAGCTTGAGGATATGTCAGTAGCAACTTCTAAACCTGAAAAGCAAAGAGAAAGAAAGACTGCAAAAAAAATGGAACAGAATATCCAAGAAGTGTGGGATAACTACAAGAAGTGTAACACATGCGTAACAGGAATACTAGAAGAAGAAAGGAAGAGAAGAAAAATTTGAAGCAATAATGACAGAATTTCCCCAAATTAATGTCAGCACCAAACCACAGATTCAGGAAGCTCAGAACACCAAGCAGGATAAATGCTAAAAAGAAAAACAAAAACAAAAACACCGAGGCATATCATATTCACACTACAGAAAATCAAAGATAAAGGAAAAATCCTGAAAGAACCCAGAGGAAAAAACACCTTAAAAAAAAAAAAAAAAAAAAAAAAAAAAAAAAAAAAAACACCTTACCTACAGAGGAACAAAGATAAGAATTAACATCTGACTTCTCAGAAATCATGCAAGTGACAAGACAGTCGAGTGAAATATTTTAAATGTTGAGAGAAAAACACCACCAATCTAGACTGCTATACCCTACAAAATTATCCTTCAAAAGTAAAGGAGAGGGACTTCCCTGGTGGTCCAGTGGTAAAGAATCCACCTTCCAGCGCAGGACAACAACAACAACAAAATAAACACTCTTCTCAAGTTCACATGGAACATTCACCAAGACAGACTACATTCTGGGTCATAAAACACACCCAAACAAATTTAAAAGAAACTATACAGTGTCTACTCCCAGACCACAATGGAATGGAACTAGAAATCAGTACCAGAAAGATAGCTGGAATGCCAAAATATGTGGAGATTAAACAACACACTTCTAAATAACACATGGGTCAAAGAAGAAATCTCAAGAGAAATGTTTTAAGTATTTTGAAACAAATGAAAACGAAATACAACTTTATCAAAAGTTGTGGGGTGTAGCAAACGCAATGCTTAGAGGCAAATTTATAGCACTGAATGAATATATTAGTAAAGAATGAAGATCTACAATCAATAAACTCCTATTTTAGGGAACTAGAAAAAAGAAGAACAAATTAAAACCAAAGTAAGCTGAAGAAAAGAAATAATAAAAATTAGAGTAGAAATCAATAAAACCGAAAAAAGAAAATCAATAGAGAAAAAAAATCAATGAAACCAAAAGCTGGTTCTTTGAAAATATCAATAAAATCAATCAGCCTCTTGCCAGGCTAACTAAGAAAAAAAAGAGAGAAAACACAAATTACTAATAACCCAATGCAGGGGGCCCAGGTTTGATCCCTGGTCAGGGAACTACATCCCACATGCATGCCGCAACTAAGGAGCCCACCTGCCACAACTAAGGAGCCCACCTGCCGCAACTAAGACCTGGCACAACCAAATAAAGAAATAAATATTTTTTTTTAAAAAAGAAATGAAATAGGGACATCACTACAGATCCCATGGACCCTAAAAGGATAATAAAGGAATATTATGAATAACTCCATGCACACAAACTTGATAGCTTAGATGAAATCAATTTCTTGAAAGACACAATCTACCAAAACTCACACAAGAAGAAAAAGACAATCTTAACAGACCTGTATCTATTAAATAAATTGAATCAATATTTAATAACCTTGCAAAACAGAAAGCACCAGGCCCATCATTTCACTGATGAAATTATACCAATAAATTATACCAAGTATCTACAACCTCTTCCAAAAATAGAAGCAAAGGGAATACTTCCTAACTTGTCCTTTGATGCCAGCATTACATTAACAACAAAAGCAAAAACATTACAAGAAAAGAAAACTACAGCCCAATATCTCTCATGAACACAGATGCAAAAATCCTTAATGAAATATTAGTAAATGAAATCCAACACTGTATAAAAATAATTATACACCACAACTAAGCGTGATTTGTCCCAGGTATGCAGGGCTGGTTCAGTATTCAAAAATCAATAAATGAAATCCACCACACTGACAGGTTAAAGAAGAAAAATCACATGATCATATTAATAGATGCAAAAAAGCACTTGACAAAATTCAATACCCATTCATAATAAAAACTCTCAGCAAGCTAGGAACAGAGGGGGACTTCCTCAACTTGATAAAGAACATCTACAAAAAACCCTACAGATAACATCATACCTAATTGTGGGAAGTCCAAAGCTTTCTCGCTAAGATCAAGAACAAGGCAAGGATGTCCCCTCCTATCAGAGCTTCTCAAAATTTACTTAAGTCCTAGCTAACACAGTAAGACAAGAAAAGAGAAGAAAAGGTATACTGATCGGGAAAGAAGAAATAAAACTGTCTTTGTTCACAGATGACATGACTGTCTTATGTAGAAAATCTAAATGAATCAAAAAAAAAACTCCTGGAACTAATAAGCAATTATAACTATAGCAAGGTTGCAGGATATAAGGTTAACATACAAAAGTCAATCAATTTCCTGTATATACCAGCAATGAACACGTGGAATTCAAAATTAAAAACACAATACCCTTTGTATTAGCAGCTCCTAAAATGAAATACACAGGTATAAATCTCACAAAATATGTACAAGATCTATATGAAGAAAACCACAAAACTCTGATGAAGAATTTCATGAAATTCATGAAATCCATGTTCGTGGATTCTAACACTCAATATTATCCAAATTCAGTTCTTCCCAATTTGACCTCTAGATTCAATGCAATCTCAATCAAAATCCCAGCAAGTTATTTTGTGGATATAGACAAATGGATTCTAAAATTTACATGGAGAGGCAAAAGACCCAGTACAGCCAATGCTATATTGAAGGAGAACAACAGAGTTGGAGAACTGATGCTACCCAACTTCAAGACTCACTATAAAAGCTACAATATTCAAGACTGTGTGATACTGGTGAGAGAAAAGACAAATAGATTAATGGAACAGAACAGAGAGCCCAGAAATAGACCCACAGAAATATGGTCACCTGATCTTTGACAAAGAAGCAAGGGCAATACAACAGAAAGACAGTCTTTTCAACAAATGGTGCTAGAACAAATTAGACATTCACGTGCAAAACTATCAATATAGACACAGACCTTACACCCTTCACAAACACTAACTTGAAATGGGTCACAGCCCTAAATGTAATACATAAAACTATAAAACACCTGGAAGGTATCATAAGGAGAATACCTAGTGACCCTGGGTTTGGCTATGACTTCTTAGATACAACACCAAAGGTACAATTCATGAAAGGAGTAATTGATAAAATGAACTTCATTAAAATTAAAAACTGCTCTGTAAGACAATGTCAAGAGAATGAGAAGACAAGCCACAGACTGAAGGAAAAAAAACTTGCAAAGGACACATCTGATAACAATAAGAAAATCTGATTTTAAAATGGGCCAAAGACCTTAACAGACACTTCACTAAAGAAGATCTACAGGTGGCAAATAAGCATATGAAAAGATGCTCCAACATCACCTGTCATCAGGGAAATGCAAATTTAAAGTTACCACTACACCAAATGCTAGTAAGGATGTGAACAACAGGAACTCTCCTTGCTAGTGAAGATGCAAAATGGTACAGCCACTTTTAGAGGACAGTTTGGTGGTTTCTTACAAAACTAAACATACTCAGCCATATGATGCAGCAATAGCAGCACAGATAAGATGCAGAATATTATATACAGAATGGATAAACAACAAGGTCCGACTGTATAGCACAGGGAACTATATTCAATATCCTGTAGTAAACCATATATATATGTAACTGAATCACTTTGCTGTACATCAGAAACTAACACAACATTGTAAATCAACTATACTTTAATAAGACAAATTTTTAAAAATAATATTACAAAAACAACAAAAAAAGCACAGATAGTTCATCTATGGTAAGAGGCAGGAAGGCAGAGTATATGGGTACAAGTGTTAGTGGGTAGGTAGGAATTCCGGAAGGTGTGGTGGTAGTAGTCTAATAAAGTTCTCTTCTGACTGTTTTTGCTTTTTCACTGAAGTAGAAAGCAAGATCATCATCTTAAAATGATGACAAGGGCAGGGGGTAGAGTAGTACAGGTTTCAGAAATGGTCATCTAGGTGAATGGAAAACAGAATGATTGCCAGGCAACATTAAGGGCCCACTTGAAATTCATGGTTATGATTTAAAGTGAAACCAATCAGCAAGGTTGTATTTTTATATTCAGTCTTGTTCTGCTGACCACATGAAGGCACAGAGGAGAGAGAGAATTGGACTGAAAATAGGGTTGGAAGTTTGCAAATGTAACAAAGCAAGAAAAGAGTGAGGAAATTATAGGTGTGCACAAGGGAGCTTCAGTAAAGAGAAACACGAACATCAAGAACATGTGAAGAACAGTGAAAATGTAATAGGACCAATGAATTGAAGGTACCAATGAGGATTGAAGGATTGTTGGAGTCAGGGTACTAGGAGGAATGAGCTTGAAAGACAGGAGACAGTAATCAGAGAGGGATCTCAGGGAATTGAAATTATCAAGGAGTTGCAGTAATTGATAATGTCAAGAACTAAGGTATGAATAGGCAGAGCACAGAGGATTTTCAGGGCAGTAAAGCTACTCTGTATGATACTATAATGGTGGATACATGTCATTATACATTTGTCCAAACTCACAGGATGTACAACACCAAGAGTGAACCCGAATGCAAACTATGGACTTTGGGTGAACATGATGTGTGTGGAGGTTCATCAACTGTAACAAATGTACGTACATGGGAGATGTTGATAATGGGGGGGGAACCTGAGGAGGGAAGTGGACAGAGGGTATATGGGAGATTGCTGTACCTTCCCCTCAATTTTGCTGTGAATCGAAAACTGCTCCAAAAAAGTAGTCTTAACTTTTTGAAAGTTAAAAAACTAAAGCATGATTCTGGGAATGCCAGGTACAGAGAGGGGTGAGATCACTGGAAGAGAGAAATACTGAGAGGCAAAGGTGTTGCAAGGATTCCTGAATTGTACATTGAAAGCCCACAAATTAACAGGACTAGTGCTGCAAATAGTGACATTAAACAAGAAACTACATTCATCGAGAAATGAGAGGTGGTGACCCTGGGGTTCAATATGACAGCAACAATAAGGGCACTGGGTGATGTAGTCTGATATTAGATTTAAACCTAGGAGAAAGGATGGAGGGAACAAGGTCTGAGCCATAAGAGAAAAACAGCCTCCATTTGAGAGAAAAATGGACTCAACAATGATCCCATGAGAAAGCCCAGGGCAAAAGAGAAACAACCTTAAGCAGGATTTGAGGAGATGCTAAATGCCACTGCTCTCCAACCCCAAGATCTCCTCCATCAATTGCACTTAAAGCCTAGAGCCACCAGGTGGAGCCCATGCTCAGCTTTTAAAAAACACCAAGGCCGGGCTTCCCTGGTGGTGCAGTGGTTGAGAATCTGCCTGCCAATGCAGGAGACACGGGTTCGAGCCCTGGTCTGGGAAGATCCCACATGCCACGGAGCAACTAAGCCCGTGCGCCACAACTACTGAGCCTGTGCTCCGCAGCAAGAGAGGCCGCGATAGTGAGAGGCCCGCACACCGCGATGAAGAGTGGCCCCTGCTCGCCGCAACTAGAGAAAGCCCTCACACAGAAACGAAGACCCAACACAGCCATAAATAAATAAATAAATAAACAAATTTATTAAAAAAAAAAAAAAAAAAAACACCAAGGCCTCTGCGGTGTTGGAAATAACAGGGCCTGCCTCCCTCCTTCAGCCTCTCCATCGCCCAGCTCCCTGACTATTCTTCCCTCTCCACCACTCAGCTTCCCTGGGTATTGTCTTTCTCTGTCTTCTCACCTGTGCTTCCTTTGGTCTCCCCTTCTCCTCCTTTTTCCAGCTTACAGGCTTCCTCATTCCCAAAAATGGAGAAGAAAAAAAACACCTACATTTATATATTTTTTATGAGAAAGAAACCTTTTCCCTTATTCCCATCTACTTTTCCTACATACAGAAAAAAACTTGTTTTTGGCCTTTTGCCTAGTGGTACAGTAAAACAAAAAAAAATTCTTAACTACCAATTTTATACACAGGGTGGAGGGGATGGGGGATTGAACTAAGCAGGAGCCATAAACCACTTTTAAATGAGTAGATAACAAAAGATCTGTACTGGCATAGCAGTTACTGGAGGACAAATGATATATGATGCTTCTATAATACAAAGAGCTTTAAAACAGCTTATCCTCATAAGTATGCTAGACAGTCATTAAATTGTATACTTTAAAGAGAGGAACTTTATGATACATAAATTATATCTTAAGCTGTTTAAAAAAAACCCAAAAAAACAGCTTACCCCAAACTGAAACATTCTCCTCAGCAAGTCTATTTATACTACGTAAACAAATCTCTTTTTTAGAGAGGAAAATGTTAAACTTAAGTGCAGCCCCATCTATAAATTATATTTCTGAATTAGTAGAGTCCAGGAATTACACTGCTTTTTTATTCATTTGGCTCTTAGTGCCAATTTTATATGTTCTGTTCAAGACTCTGATATGAATCAACCAGGGTAGCACAAGGAATGAAAAAGCAAAACTCACTGAATATACAGCAAATACTTACTGAAACATATAGAGAAGAGAGTTATCACACGCCACTACTCAAAATCCTTTAAAGGGCCTTATTGCTCAGGACAAAGCCCGCACTCCCCACACGGCATGTGAAGTCCTCACGATCCGCCCTGGCTACCTCTTCAGCCTCGTCTTCAAACTCCGCGTAGCTCTTCACTCTCAACATTCCACAAACCTTGCACTCTCTCTCACCTCCAGGCCTTCACTAGCTTGATAATACTTCCTTCTCATTTTTTCAAATCCCACCTTAGGCAATACCTCCTCCTGGAAGCTCCTGGAGCACCTCCTTCCTGAAACCCTAGGCTAGATCAGGGAGCCTCTCTCTTGCGCTTTAGTCTGCTGTATCGGTCCCATTACAGCACTTATCACAATGTATTCAAGTTTTATTTATTCATTTTATCTCTCCAACTTGTTTTTTTTTCACCACTGTATTCTCAGCACCCAGCAGGAAGCCTAGCACATAAATTAATGCTTAAAATTTGATGAATGAATAGGGCTGAATGAGCCCCCTAATTATTAAATGGCTGGTCAGCCCTTTGGCACTAACCATGAACAGAAAATAATAAAAATGATGTCAAGGAGCTACTTACTCATGGATTACAATGGAGAAAACAACTGACAATAACAGATACAGCCAGCACAGACATCAGGTCCCGTGGTAATGCTCTGAAAGGTCTCGTCCCAAGCCCCAAGCCACTTGCACAGTGCTTCTCCCAGTTGGACAATGACCCATCTGGCTTTCAGGTCTATGCCATGGAAATATGACATAAATACCAGAAAACCACACCACTCATAGAGGTTCTAATTATTGGAGCAAGTAAGTGTTGAAGCAGAAAATATTTCTGGATCTTCTTCCACTCCTTAGAATGGGATTTCAGAGCCAAAACACAGCTAAAAGATCATTTAGTCCACTGACTTTCAAACCAGACTGAGCAAACCCCTTCCAGAGTCACCTGGGAAAAGAGAGCAGGGGCGAAGGTCTGAGCAGGCTGAGTCAGGCTCCCTCGCTCACTCAGTCAACCAAAGCAACTGATTTTAGCTTCTTAACATATTGGTCTTGCCCCAAATGACTGTCACGAAAGAGTTCTACCGCTTTTATTTAAAATAAAACTGCCTGTTTGGCCCAATCCCCTTATTTTAAAAATGAAGGAACTGAGACTCAAGATTTCTCCAGCAACTTAGCAAAGCCAAGGACTTTAGTCTCCAGACTACCCAGGACTCTTCCCATTGTGTAAAAGCACTTCCCTGCAAATTCTTGAGCATTTTTACGAAGTGAGTCATTCTGATTATACATTGACCAATAAAAACAGAAAGGTATAAAGGGAACAAATAAAGGACAACCCCAAATTGAGCATGACTATACTACAGACAATATCGTAAGGACTTCCTATACATGCTTTCTCTAGGAATCCCAGATCTATCTACTTGAACAAATTATTTCTCTGAGGTTTTCTCATCCATACAAAGACAATATGTAATCCCCTGGCACGTAAAGCACTTAGCAGAATGCCTTGCACATAAGTCACAACAAACAGTCGCTATTACTATTATTCTACTCAGCCTTCACAATAACCTTATGGGATCGGTACCCTCAAACTTGCCCAAGGTCACACAGCTAGTAAGGACAGCCAGATGGTGAACCCAAGTCTAGTTCCAAAGACCATATTCCTTTAAGAATGCTACCTGTTTGGCCAAGTCCATTGATCTTCTCCATGTCTCAGACCCTTCCTCTGAAAAAATAAAAGAATATCAACCCCACCTACCTCACAGCAAAAGTTAAAGTCAGCAAAAGCTCTTTGAAAAGTCCTATGCATACCTAAGGTAAGTTTCACTAGGCAGAATCCTCCTAAAAAGAGAGACTCACTAAAATCAGCCCTTCTACCCAGGGTAAATAAGGAAATGGATCGAAAATGAAGTTGGAGTTTCACTTATCTCTGACCTTTTGGCCCTAAGCACAGCCAGAGAAAGAAATGCTTTGCTACCTCCAGGACCATCCACAAAGGGAAGAGACAGATGCCTCTCTTTCCAGTCTTCCTGCATTCCCCATCAAGTATGTTTATCCAGGTAAAATGCATTTATTTAGTAGACATCTATAGAACATCTATAATGCACCCAGCATTTTGCCAAGTGCTAGAGAGAGATCATTAAGACCCAACCCTTGCCTTCAAGGAAACAGAAAGCTAGAACCAATTATAAAATAAGAATAAAGAGGCCTCCCTGACTTCCCTGGTGGCACAATGGTTACGAATCCGCCTGCCAATGCAGGGGACATGAGTTCGAGCCCTGGTCCGGGAGGATCCCACATGCCGCGGAGGAAATAGGCCCGTGCGCCACAACTACTGAGCCTGCGCTCTAGAGCCCGCAAGCCACAACTACTGAAGCCCGTGCACCTAGAGCCCGTGCTCCACAACAAGAGAAGCCACCACAATGAGAAGCCCGTGCACCGCAACGAAGAGCAGCCCCTGCTCACCGCAACTAGAGAAAGCCCACGCGCAGCAACGAAGACCCAATGCAGCCAAAAATAAATAAATAAAAACAAATAAATAAATACATTTATTTTAAAAATAAATAAGTGCACCTGAAAAAAAAAAAACCATTAACTATATTAGATGACATTGCTAAAATCACTTACCATTTCTAGTAACTGTTGCAGATTCCTTTCGATTTTCTACATATATGGTATGTCTTCTGCAAATAATGACTATTTAGTCTTTTCCTTTCCAAATTGTGAGACATTTATTTTCCCCAAATACAATGTTGAAGTAAAATGATGAGAGTGGACATACTGCTTTGCTATTGACCTTGGGTGGGGGAAGGATTCAGTATTTCAATGTTACTTATAATGTTTACTAGAGGTTTTCTGGTAAATGTCATTCATCAGATTGAGGACATACCTTTCCATTTCTAATTAGCTGATTTTTTTTTCTTTTTAATCATGTAGGGTGTGGAATTTTATCCAATGGTTTTCTTTTGCATCAACTTAAATGATCATGTTGATTTTCTCCTTTATTCAATTAATATTGTGAATTAAGGTGATTTTTTGAAATGTTAAACCAACCTTGCATTCACAGGATAAACCAAACTTGATTATGTGTTATTTTGTTTTTATATGTCGCTGGATTTATTTCCTAATATTTTTATTATATATGTTTTGTAACAGCTTTATTGAGGTATAAGTGAGAAATAAAAATTATATATATATATTAAAAAAAAAGAGGCCTCCCTGACCATGTCACAAAACAGCACCCACTCTTCTGCTCCCTGCCCTCTTACCCTGCTTCTTTTCACTTAGTACATTTCACCACCTGATGTATGTGCACTAGAAGCTCAGAAGAAGTGATTAATTGTGCCCAAGAGTGGGGTCTGGGAAGGAAATTGTTTATATTAAGCCTCAGAAATCATGGGAAAGTGAAGAAAGGGACGAGTAGTCCATTCTTTAATGCCAACTTCCTCCCCCCGCCCAACACACACACCAGTGTCTAACTCAGTTCCAACTCATACTAGAAAGATACACCACTGACTGTCTCTCATTCAGACCTCCTTTCTGCCAAAGGTCTTGAACTCAGTTCCAAGTGGCCCTATCCAGCATTTTGGAGGCTGGCTCTTTTTCCTGTCCTAGTGGGCCAGGAAGGTCTGAAATAGTACAGAATCAAACTTGCCCTGCCCTTTCCCCCAACACAGCTGCCATGATTCACCTTCCTGTTCCCAACAGTCATTTAAAGTAGGGGATTAGCAAACTTTTTCTGTAAAGTTTGATAGTATCCATATAAGTATACAACTTAGTTTGACAGCAAATATTTTAGGCTTTGTAAGGCCTAAGGTCTCTGTCCCAACTACTCAACTCTGCCATTGTAATGTGAAGCAGCCATACACAATACATAAGCAAATGACATGGCTGTGTTTCAACTAAACTTTATTTACAAAAATAGGCAATGGGCCTGTGGACCACAGTTTGCCAGTCCCTGACCTAAAGGAAAATGGGGAAACTATTTTAAAGCAGCTTCCTCCTGACAATTTCTAGTTACCTGTCTTAAAACCTTCAGCTGTCCACATCTCACCAGCACTTCTTGAGTGTTTCTATTTAATTTCTGGACTTAAATGATTTTTCCCAGAATCACAAATTCATGTATTTTAGATATGCAAACCTCAGGGTTAGGAGCCCAACTAGTATGTAGAGATTCTCCAGGTTGGAAAGGATTTAGAGATCATCTGATCCAACCTCCCACTCAATGAAGAAATTATCTAGCAAGTAGTCATTCAGCTCCTATTCAATGACGGGAAGGGTACTCATTTCCTCCCAAGGCAGCTCATTTCATCTTCGGACAGCTCTAAGGTAAGATATTCTACTTGTTTCTTCTTAGCACATTTTACCACTTAATTGCTTGAGAATTTATTTACCGTGTGACTCTTTTTACTAGATTGTAAGATCTATGAGATCAGAGACATGTTTTTTTGTATTTGCAGCTGTTTTTTGCTGCTGTCTCTCCAGCACTTTGAACAGTGGTACATAAAGGGTATAAAGTAATTGTTTACAGGGAGGAAGGAAGGGAGGGCAGGCAAACAAAACAATGCTGCATTTGGGGAACTTTAAGTAACTCAGCAGTACTGACATGACAGGCACAAGGGGAGGAGCAGAGCAGGTAACTGATATGGTTGAGTGCAACATAGAAGCCCTTGAAATCTCACAGCAAGTGCAGAGGCTGAGGTGGTAATGTTTGAGGACCAAGTTTAGAATTCCCCCTTTCTCCCTTTTCCTCTTCCTTCCAAGCCTCCCCTGCACCATTCTGATGGTGATCATCTGTCACTGCAATTTTCTGAAGCCTTTTCAAACAGGCCCTCCCCCAACAAAAAGTGCACAGCCCTAAAACCTCTAGATAGAGTATCCCCCCTTACCCACGGGGGATATGTTTCAAGACCCCTGGTAGATGCCTGAAAGCACACACAGTACAGAACCCTATATGTATTATGTTTTTTCCTATACAGTTAACCCTTGAACAATGTGAGGGTTAGGGGCAACGACCTTCCGAGCACTCAAAATCCATGTATAACTTACACTTGGCCCTTCATATAGGCAGTTCCTCCATACATGCAGTTCCTCTGTATCCTGAGTTCTGCATCCGTAGATTCAACCAACTGCAGATCATGTTGTACTGTAGTACTTACTATTGAAAAACATCCGCATATAAATGGACCCGCACAGTTCAAACCCGCGTTGTTCAAGGGTCAACTGGACAAAAGGACGGAGCAAGATTTCATCACGCTACTCAGAATAGCATGCAATTCAAAACTTATAAATTGTTTATTTCTGAAATTTTTTGTTTAATATTTTTGGTTGATTGGTCCATCTTAAGCTTACATTATTTACCTTTTTTTTTTTCATTTCAACTTGAAAGTTAGTTTCAATCAATAGTTTCAATTGTCTAAATATTTTCTACAACTTCCAGTTTATAAGCATTCACTCACTATTTATTAATCTAACAGGCATGTCTCTTCTGTATCTTCATCCAAATTGATTTTCAAATTGTTAAACAAAATATAACCAAGAACAGCCCTCCAGAATGCTACTAAAAACAACCCCTCTAGATAAACATCAATCCATTAATCAGTACTTGTATATCACTTGCATGCAAGCCAGCCCCAAATTTTCTTTGTCTTGGGATCACATGAGAAAATGTTAAACACCTAATTTTAACACTTAAGACATATTACCTTTGTAGCATATTCCTGATCCCCCAGCCTAGGAACCTTTTCAAAAATGAATTGCCCTAATATACACCAAAGTGCTATATATATAGTAATTACCCCTGGATGGTATGATTTTTTTTCTTTATTTTCTAATATTTCAAAAACAAACTTGTACTGATTTTACAGTTTAAGTAAAATCACGGCAAAACTTAAAGAAAAAAAAATTATCAGTTAGCTTGAGTTACTCTTAGTGACTTCTATGGTCATCCCTGTGTTCTTATCCTTTGCTCAATCAGGTTTAGAATTTTACCAGAGATCACTGTCAAGTTTCCAATGATACCCTCAGGCCTATGTGAGCTAGAGGTTAACTCCAGATAAATCAAACATCTCTACAGAGAGAATTAGAATTTGACTCTGCCTTCAAAAAAAATATGTCCAGAAACCATTCCTTTCTGGCTACACAGCACTGCCACCCTAGTCTGAGCCACCATCATCCCTGCCCTAACTACTGACAGAAGGCAAAAGCTTCCTACCTGGTCTCCCTGCTTCCACCGATGCCCACTTTTCCCCACCTTCCACAGTCTATTCCCCAAGAGCAAACAGAGTAAGCCTTTTAAAACATAAGTCAAATCATGTCTCTCCTCTGCTGTCCCCTCCCCAGTGGCTCCCATCTCGCTCAGAATAAAATGCACTCCAGGGACTTCCCTGGTGGTCCAGTGGTTAAGAATCCGTCTTGCAATACAGGGGATGCTGGTTCGATCCCTGGTCAGGGAATTAAGATCCCACATGTCGCGGGGCAACTAAGTCCACACACCACAACTACAGAGCCCATGAGCTCTGGAGCCAGCGTGTCACAACTAGAGAGAAGCCCATGCGCCACAACTGAAGAGAAGCCCGCGCACTGCAACAAAAGATCCTGTGTGCTGGAACTGAGACCCAGGGAAGGAAGGGAAAGAGGGGAAGGAAGGAAGGAAGGAAGGAAGGGAGGAAGGGAGGAAGGGAGGAAGGGAGGAAGGGAGGAAGGAAATAAATAAATAAATAAATATTTTTTTAAATAAATAAAATCCACTCCAAAGGTCTTACCCCCGCTCTCAGGCCCTAGGTGATCTGAGTCCCATTACTTCTCCGCTCTCATCCCCTACTGCTCTTTCCCGACTACTCCACTCCAGCACACTGGCGGCCCTGTCGGTCCTTGGACAGAACAAGTCACACTCATACCTCAGGGCTTTTACATTTGCTGTTCCCTCTGCCTGGGATGCTTTTCTCCCAGGTATCTCCCTGGGTGTGTTCCTCACTTCTTTCAGATCTTGGCTTAAAATATCACCTCATCAGAGGCCTTCCCTGATGACCTTATATAAAGTAACAATCTCTCAGCTCCCCATCACTCCCTATTTACCACCTTACCTTGCTTTTGTTCTTCTGAGCAACTATCACCTATGGGTGCTGTTTATTTATCTACTTATTTATTTATATCTAGCTATTCATTTTTTAAAATATTTCTACCCATTAGAATATAATCCTTGAGAACAAGGATTTTTTTCCTGTTTTGTTTAAGGCTGGACACTTAGCTCCAAGAACCGTGCTAGACACGTGGTAAATGGTACCATCAGAACATAAGTCCCAGTATATAGCAAAACACTCTATGTATAAGATGTATGTGTAATAAATTTTGTTGATGAAAATGATTACTGCCCCCTCCCTAATTCACCAAGTATATTGAAAAAACATTGGTGCTCCAATAAAGAGAGACTAAAGTACCCTCAGAAAGATCAATGAACAAATGAATACAGGCTGCCACTCCACCCAACCAAAAATGAATTTCATTACTTACCCAGTTCCCTGGGGTAGGAAAAATGCTCCAGGGAAAGGAACAGAACCAGAATCCTGAACCAATTAACAGGGCAAGAATTTGCCTCGAAGTTTCCCACTCCCTCAAGAAGAGTCTGTCCCAAACTATGCCTGTTTCCAGGAGGGGTTCCCATGAGAGTGAGAGGTCTTGCTAAGATTCCTTTCCTATGTCCAATCACTCCTATGCCTAGAACCCATTTCCCAGACTCATTCTCTGGTTGCCCCATTGCTCTTCCTTCCCAGGGAACCTTGTTCTAATTATTATACAGCTACCGCTGATGACCAAGACCACTAGGTCCTCTGGCCACTCACTGCTCCAGTTTCTTCTATTTCATTAGTACTCTCCACTGCCTCAGTCAACAACACCTATAAGATACTGGCATACACAATCCGGAAAGGGCTAGGAAAAGGAACTAGTTGTCAGTCACTGCCTCAACCAAAAAGTAACTTTCACAAAAGAGAAACATTATAGTGCAATGAAAATAACCCAGGTTTGAAATCTAGTCCTACCATCTACTACTTGTATGAACTTGGAGAAGTCATTTAACCTCTCTAAGCTCAATTCCTTGTGGTGAAAATAACAGCACTTACCTCATAGGGCTGGTGTAAATACTAAGGGAGATAATGTCTGTCGAACAGGACTATGCCTAGCATATAGTAAGTATTCAGTAAATGGTAGCTAGGCCTATTTCTGAAGGTTGGCTGGGCGGATTGAATGAGAAAACATGTGAGGTATTTAGCACAGTATTTGGTTCAGAATAGGTCATCAACAAATACTGACTTTCCTCCCTCTCTTGTAATGGTGGTAAAATTGTAGAGACTTCAGAAACCACCCAATCCTGTCAGTGTGGCTCTACAACACTGTACAACATACTTACCATTTAGGTAATTTAAGCTTTCTGTCAATGCTTCTGGCTGCTCCCCTGATGCTTGTTGTCTTGGCAACAGTCACTCACTATCTTTTAAAGGCAGTTGCCTCTTGACCTGGAGAGAATATAAACAGAAGGGAAAAGATAGGTAAAACATGAATTGCACCAAGACTGGGCTGACCCAAAGGCCTATCCCAAAGAACCTTCACATACACTGCAGTGTCAGAAAGAGATAAGGGAGAATCTGGGTGCAGATCCTGAGTCTGAAGGAAGCTGGCTAACTCTCTCCTCAGGGGAGAGAGGGAGTTTGGCTCTAGGACACTTCCCCTTTCCTACTGGATGATATGGTCCCAGGACAGACTACATTGTCGTTCCTAAAATCAACAGACCTATACATTCCCCAACAGTCTAAAAATTCATATGACAGCTTACATTCAGGAAGGATCTCAGAAATCAACTAGTTAAATGCCCTCATTTTAAGGAAGGAAACTAAAGCTTGGAAAGGGTGAGTCACACAATTGCTTAGGGCTAAAGCTGGGGTTCTACTAAAAATAAGATGTTCTGGAATATGCGTAAGGAAAAATAATAATAAAACCAAACATCTGTGAAGTATCCACCACACCCTGGGCAATATGTTTTATGTTTTACACCAGACAATAACACAATAACGTTACCCCCTTATAGATGAAGAATCTAAATTTTAACAAGTCAAGTGACTTGTCCAAGATCTCACAGCTTGTGAGTAAGTGACAGTCAGGGTTTAAACCCAAGTCTGTCCAACTACAAAAAGCCAAGTCATCATGCTGACTCTCACTTGGGTGCCTTCTAGACTTGGTCCTCAAAACAGCCCTGAACCACTCAATATCAATTAGAACAAAAACAGAGCCTGTCTGCAAACTTTACCCCTGGTTTTGTAATAAGCCTTCTCCAGGAGGGCTGAAAAGCCTCCTAACCCATTGAATCTTACCCCTAATATTAGAGAAGAGTAAATGAAGCTGGAAGATCTGGGTCAAACTTCTGTCCATCCCAGTCCTGAGGAAGAACAGAAAAATGGCTTCTAAGCTAGTGGCAAAACTAAAGCTTTTGTACATCGGCTTACACTCACACTATCCCCCTCCTTTCATCACAACTGCCCATCCCTCCCTTACATATCCCACAGACCACTCTGTGACCTCCTTCCAAGGCTGTTGGTCCCTTTAATCCAATTTCCGCACCAACCCCGTAACATACATACAGATACAGAATCTACCCCTACCTCCAGCCTCCTAGGGAGCTAGAAGGCTAGAATTAAGATGAAGTAGTAATAAAATGATAGCTTTTTAAAACTGGCTTTAAAAAAGACAAGGGCTTGAAGTCTGAAGCCAGTTAAGACCTAAGAGAGAAGAATTATTGATAAGCAATGAAAACAGCTAGAAGAGAAGTAGAAAAAAGGATCTGTACCAGGGGCAGCATCCGAGGGATGGCTTGGGTGGGCGTGGCAGAAGCTTTAGCTCTCTCTCCCCCCTACCACACACTTCAGAAAAAGAATCAGTCTAGGCAGATTAAGTGTGGTTGCTATTCAAACAGCATCAGGACTGGCCCACAGACCTTCTGTCCTGCCCCTCCACCCACCTTACACACACACACACACACACACACACACACACACCTTCCTTTGCACAGCCTAGAACCTTTCCTACGTAAAAATTCTAAACTCCTAACAGTGACAGCAGCATCTCTACTGAAAGCTGCTGCCCCATCCACCAACTGCCAAATCTGCTGGCATAGTAATAAAGCCCAGAAGCCTATTCTCTTCAAAACAGGATAGAATACATTGCCAAAAACCAAACAAACAGGAACTCCAGATGATCCTGATTTGTTTTCAACTATCATACAGCCTTTCCTTATTTCTAAGGGCAAATGATTTCTTTCCTTCGCTTCTGTCATTTACTTCTTGCATCCTCAGTGTACTGGTCCTCTGTCCCCAGAAACAAAGGATGACTGTAAACATCCTCAAACTCTGTAGTGCTGCCCCTTCAGAGCCTTTCACCCCAGTGGATCCAGCCACATCACTTCCCCAGGCATCTCCTCTGGTGCTTCTGGCTATTACTGTTGGCGGTGATAGTGAGGGTTCTGTGTGCATGTGCTCTCTGTCTAGAAGAAGAGATAATAGGACCCTTACAGATCATGGAAGAGCCCAACTGCCTCATCTTCCAGAGGAGAAAATGAGTCCCAGCAAGGAGAAGAGACTGGCCCAAGGCTGCAAAGCTGGTTGAAGTGAACCCAGTTGAGTCCACCTGAGATAGTTCACAAGCCACATTAAGGAAATGCATCAGTCCATCCTCATTTGATTGAAGATTAAAGCTCTCTTACTCTCTGGGCTCGGACCTAGGTTGCGGCGACATGGCTAAACGCACCAAGAAGTTCAGAATCGTGGGTAAATATGGGACCCATTATGGTGCCTCCCTCAGGAAAATGGTGAAGACAATTGAAATCAGCCAGCACGCCAAGTACACTTGCTCCTTCTGCGGCAAAGCCAAGATGAAGAGACGAGCTGTGGGCATTTGGCACTGTGGCTCCTGCATGAAAACAGTAGCTGGTGGTGCCTGGACCTACAACACCATTTCTGCCGCCACAGTAAAGTCTGCCATCAGAAGAGTGAAGGAATTGAAGGACCAGCAGAAGCACCACCATTTGAAACACTGCTAACCTAAATGGGTTAATTTATGTAACCAAAAAAAAAAAAAAAACTCTCTTAAATCTATGTCACTTTTGTTCCCAAAACACTTTGATAACAGATAAAAATGCTAGTGGGGAGTTCTGCTTCCAGTACACTCCTCCCACAGATAAACAACTAAACACTCTGAATAAAATATAAAACACAACTATCTGAAGTGAACAATGGCTGGCAGATTTTAGAAAAGTTAAAAACTGGAAGAACGGACTGGCAGGGAAAGAATTCCCCATTTTTGGAGCTTTGACCTGAGGGTTGTCCAGCTGAAGTTCCAATTAAAAATTAAACCCTAGGCTTTCTGTCCAGAAGACAGAGAGACCAGAGAAGCCACAGACAATAAGAAGAAAGAAGAGAGCCTGAGATGGAGAGCCTAGGTTCTGTGTGACACTCTGCCCAATCTCCAGCTGACCCCTGAACCATGTCCACACGGGGCAGAGTCCAAGGACCTCAGCTAAGGACAAAAGAATTGGACTGAGATTTGAACTGCCACCCACCACAGGTGAGACAGAACGTGCAATTTTGAGTCTAACCAACTTAACGACCTGCTAAAACAAAAACATCAACAGAAACCAGAGTCTCCACAACATAACATTCACATGCATCCATGTCCAGGACACAATCCCAAATTACACAAAGAACTAAAAGAACTAAACCCATTTGCAAGAGAAAAGACAATCAGGAGAGGGCAACTCTAAGATGACCCAGATGTTGGAATTATCAGACAAGGATGTTAAAGCAGCTATTATAACATCTATTAAAAGCAGAGAAATTGAAAAAAATTTAAGTGTAAATTTTAGAACAGAAATGCAGCATCTGAAATTTAAAAATTCTCTGAATGGGCAGGCTTAAGAACGGAATGGAGATGACAGAGAAAAGAGTCAATGAAACTTGCAGATCAAACTGAAATAACTGGGTCATCCGCAGTCTCTAGAAAAACCACCCTCAGGCCTTTCACCTAAGTGAACGCAATGATTACTTTCTGTTTTCAGAAAAATAGGTATCAGAGAGAACCAGAATGACTAGGGATCACAGAGAAACCATTACCTGCAATTCTTTTGGACCAGGCCACCCCTCATCTACTAATTAACTCTTTCAAACATAAGCAAAGAAGAAAGTATAAAGGTAGAAAATGAGAGGGCAGGATAAAAACGTACACCTGAGATAACCATAATATCCAAAGTGCTAAGAGTCAAATCTAGTGCCCCACTGTGTGTACTGAGAAGCAAGGAGATCGTCATGTTTTCCCCTATAATTGCTGAGGTAGCATTCTCAGGATTGTTGGCGAAAAAAGCCAGGAGGGATTCTAACATTTTTTTCTGCCCTATGTGGTCTCTTCAACAAAATTCCAACCTGGTAAACAGGCTGCTAGCAGGATGGGGTGGGACCAGTCGGTGGTTTGCAGCTGAAGAGTACCAGCAGCTTGGTGAGAGTCAACCTAGTGCCACCTGGATTGGCGAAAGCAGCTAACCTGGCACCACCACTGACCAGCGTCCCACACTCAGGTTACCATATTGGAGTTCAGCTGCAAAAGACACGTCCATTTCTGTAAACCCTGCCTTTTTCTCACGCCCTTCCTCCCCACCCACACACCTGCCCACAGGGAAGAGAATCCAGTGCAAGTGCTCTTTTCTCAAGTCCTGTCATTAATCCTTAAATTGTGTTAATAATAGAGGTTTCAACACTTATCTATGATGGAGGGCTACTAAAATAATGTCTTTCTTTTTTTAATTCTCCCAGGATAACTTTTTACCCCTGTACCTCTTAAGATGAGAAGAAGATACTCTTATCCCCCATATGACAGATGAGCAAACAGACTGAGAGACTTGTGACCCTTTTAGGAAAGCTAGAAACAGAGGCAGGACTGGCATCCAGTAATCCCATCTCTGAGCTTCAGGGTTTCTTCACCTCACTAAAGAAGCCTTACCCAACATAGACCCAAAAATATAAACAAAATTGCAATTGGAAAGAAAGGACTTAAGAACTTAGTATTAATAAACAATTGATAAGACTCGTTTGTGATCAGCATATCTATGTAAATGCAGGCTCTCAAGGAGGCCACCTGGCTCTGCTGTTTCCTTTCCTAACTAGTAGTTTATAATTGAGACCAGGCTTCCTTGCAATTAGCCCATGTTTGTGGGGTTTAGCAACAGAACCACATGCCTGAAATTGTTGGTTATTCACCTGCTTTAACAAAGTTGACTGAATCAGAAGAACATGCTGGCTGCCTTTAACCTCTAGAAGTCTATAATTAGGGTATCAAGGGGCCACAAGGATTACAGCAAGTAATGGCAAATGTAGTTAAACAGCAAGTCACAGAAATCACCCTAAGGAGAAAGGAACCAAAGGGCTTTTATTACCTAATTTAATCTTCATGGTAACCTATCAGGAAAATACCATCATGTTTAGTTTATAAATGAGGAAAATTTAAAGGTTCGAAGTCACATATCTGATAAGTGATTACTGATAAGTGGATTCTCACCTACGTATTTCTGCCCTGAATTTTGCTTTCTCCTCTCCATTATACCTCCTCTCTAAGGAATCGTCTCTCAGATCTCACCCTCAAAAAAGTCAGTCCTGATCCACAGTCCAAACATCACAAACCTACATGAGGTCGATGGGTAGTTTGTTCACTTTTTCTTTCATTCATTCATTCGTTCTAATATTGACTGACAGTGCATCAAGCTCTGGAACAAGCACTGGGGATAAAACAGTGAGTAGAAACAGACTGTCTTCGAGGCATTTTGTATAGTACAACAGAAAAGCACTGACTGAAGAATCATATTAAATATAAAATCTGTGAAGTACAATTAATAGAAAGTGACCCACTGGGGAAGGTCTAGGAAGGCTCCAATTCGCGGTAAGAATGTTCCAAGTAGAAGAGGGAGTACAGTGGGCTTGAAGAACTACAGTAAATCTGTGTAACCAAAGAAGGGAGAACCAATAGACACAAGAGATGAGACTGGAGAGGGCCATACCATGCAGGCCTTTGGAGCCCAAATTATTAAACTACCCAAATAATTTAAGTCATTTAAGTGTTAAAAAGATGTAACGTGTGTACATTTCAAAAAGATTACTTTGGCTTTAGTGTGGACAAGAGATGGAAGGAGGTAAGGATGATGCCAAGAGATCAGTAAGGAGGCTAGTTCTGTGGTCCAGGAGAGATAATAGCTAACAATACTGGGTGCATACAGGGCACTTACTATGCACCAGGCACTGTTCTAGGTAATTTATATGAATTAATTTAATCCTTGTAACAACTCTGTGAAACAGATACTATTATCAGTACTGAACAGATACTACTATAAGGTTAAGTAATTTAACGGAATTCCATGCCCCCACTTGGTGTCCTCACTTCCCTCATAATCAGTCCCTTGCAAACAACTTTAATTCATTTCTTCACATGCAACTAGTAAAACTTCAATCCTTGTTAAACCAAACTAACAACCTCTCCAGGTCTACACCAAAGCAGCAAAGTTATAAACTACGTTGTATCTCTAGAGAAAATATAACTACGTTGACTGGTATCATTTTAATTTACCACCACAAATTTCAAACGGGCCCCCTCAATGCTGCCAGCAATCCCGCTACATTTCCCTTAGTAGGTTCACTTTTCTATTCCCCCAAAATGACTCTTTCACATCTTTTTCCCTTTCAGTAAGCCTCCAGCTCCCATCAGCTAATGACTTTGCCACCAAGAAGCAACATCAAACCGTCATCTTCCACTCCAAATCTAACAACACACGAGCACTCTGCTTTCCCTACTGTTACAATGAAGACTCTTTGCTGGTATATGAAGTACAACCTTTCATATCTACTATGGATCCAATTCCCTCTTATCTTCATATGCAGTTATCCCCACTCTCTCTTACATCATCATTTTTCTCTTTACAGACTCATACCCATCAGCATACAAACATGCTTGAGAATGGCACTACTCTTAAGAGTGGTCCACAAACTGGCACTGGCTCACAAGCTGTTACCATTATAGGTACAGAAATTGAGAGTAAGCATATAGACATCTGTGTAGCAAGGTGACATTGCTGCAACATCCAAGCATATGATCAGTGGGCTTCTCAAATGGTAGACCAGTAAGTTGGTGAACCCAAATAGTGAGTCATGTGTGAAGTAAGCTATGTACAAATCGTACACAGTACTAGCACATGTAGATCCCGAACAGATTAGATCCAGAGGCCACATTTGAGAAGCAAGATTCTAGAATTACCCATCTTAAAAAACAAGACAGGGGCTTCCCTGGTGGCACAGTGGTTGAGAATCTGCCTGCCAATGCAGAGGACACGGGTTCGAGCCCTGGTCTGGGAAGATCCCACATGCCGCGAAGCAACTAGGCCCGTGAGCCACAATTACTGAGCCTGCGCATTTGGAGCCTGTGCTCCGCAACAAGAGAGGCCGCGATAGTGAGAGGCCCGCGCACCGCGATGAATAGTGGCCCCCGCTTGCCGCAACTAGAGAAAGCCCTCGCACAGAAACGAAGACCCAACACAGCCATAAATAAATAAATAAATAATTTTAAAAAAAAAAGACAAAAAAAAAAACTGAAATAAACTCTCTTTTGAGCTCACTTCCTCCAGCTGCTGCAGCCCCAATGTCTCTGCTTCTCTTCAAAGCAATACCTCTGGAAGAGTTGTCTACACTCTTCATTTCCTCCCCTTTCATACTCTCAGTTCACTCCAACCAGGCTTCTATCCTCAACATTTCACTAGAACTGTTCATCAGGGTCAAAGCCCTCAATATCGCCAAATTCTAAGGTCACCTCTTTGACCTCTAAATAGCATTAACACAAATAAACATTCTTTCTCCGTCAAAACACCTTCTTCCTTGCTTCCAGGATAACATACTTTCCTGATCTTCTTCCTACTCCACTGGCTCACCCTTATTCATGTTTGCTGGCTCCTTCTCCTCTTCTCGACAAGGGACAGTCCTGGACCTCTTTTCTTTATCTGTACCCTTCCTTTCTTTGGGTAATCTCATCCAGTCCCATGACTTAATATCAATGACTTCCAAAGCTTTTACCTCCAGAACTGACCCCCCTGAACTCCAAAAGCATATCCAACAAGCTACCTAACATCTCTACTTAGACGTCTAATCAACATCACAAATCCATGTATTCTCATATGCTTGATGGCCTTCACCTTTTACTCTTCTCTCCCCAAACCCATTCTCTTCAAATCTTCCCCCATCTCAGTCCACAGCCACAACATTCACCCAACTGTCCAGGCCGAACACCTGGAATCATCCTGGATTCTTCTTTCCCTCACATCTCACATGCAAATCCATCAGCAAGTCCTATCAACTCTACTTCCAAATTTTCTCGAATCTGTCCCTCTGCCCTCTACACTGCTATTAAGCACCCTAGTCCAAGCTCCTGGGCTCTCACCCTACCAATTACAATAGCCTCTCCTTAAGCCTCCCTACTACCAACTGTCCCCATTCTCCAAATAATGGCGAATTAATTTCTAAAAATTTAATCAGAACAAGACTCTATCCTGCTTAAAAACAACAAAATCTCTAATGGCTTTCCCTTTCACTTAGAATAACCCAAAGTCCTCACCATAGCCTACAAGGCCCTACATGATCTGACCCCTATCTACTTCTCCGGCCTCATTTCCTACCAGGTCCCCTCCTCACTTCCTGTTCCTTGCACACACACTGTTCATTCTTGCCTTAGGGCCTTTGCACTGTTCCCTTTTCCCTTCATACAGCTGGCTCCTTTTGTTCATTGAAGAGTCAGCTTAAATTTTACCACCTCTATAAAGACTTGACCAGCTGATATAAAGTAGCTCTCACCCTCTAACATATCACCCTGGCTTATGCTCACCTTAGCACTCAACCTTATCTGACAGTTTGTCTATTTGTTTATTGCTTGTCTCTTCCTCCACACTCCCTGTCTAGCTCATCACTATATCCCCAGGGCCTAGAACAGTGCCTGACTGACAATAAATAGATGAGTCTACAGCACAGGGGAGTGATCTAGGCTGGAGACATGCATTTATGAGTCATGTGCACAGAGGTGTGGCTACTAAAGCCAATGGGGTGGATGAGATCACCCAGGGTGAGTGTCCACTATGAGGAGAGGGGAGAGCCAGGGAGAGAAGAACACTTAATAGCTGAAGAATAGAGGGGAGCCTGCACAAACAACAGAGAACTATGAGGAAGAACAAGAGAGTGTTATGTCACTGGAGCCAAGAGAAGAGAGTGCTTCCAGAAAAAAAGGGCGGCCAACAGTGTCAACTTCACTGAGAAAATTAAAGACGAAAAATATCTGCTGAATTCAGCTTCATGGAGGACATTAGTTACCTTAGCAAGAGGTGTTGCAGTGAAATGATAAGGGCAGAAGCCAGACTAGAGCAGGCTGAGTGAGCAGAGTGAGGCAGTGAGTATAAACAGCTTTTTAGAAAAGTTTGGCTATTTGAAAGTGAAGGTGATGGATTAAGGAGAATGCAGGGCTGAGGAAGCAGAGTTGTTCTGTTTCTGTTTAATGGGGGCACTCATCCGAGTACTGCTGCACTCAAAGCTGCAAGTCCCCCAAAGGTTTCACACTCTCACACCCAACTTAGGATGCCATTTCCCTTGGACTGATTCCTAAATGCCCAGAGTATCTAGAAGTTTTTGTTTACATGTACATCTCATCTCCCTTACTACATACAATGGAAGGTAAAAACACCCTTCTATATTCGTTCACTTGGTGCTGTCAAGACAGAACACTGGGCTTTCTTACTAAAGGGCCTGAGTTTAAAAGGTTTTCTGCTGCCATTTTAACTTCAAGGCATATTTGGGGATCACTGTTATTTCTACCCCAACAAGAAGCTTTTTTTCCATTTTATAGCCCCTAGAGCACTTCCCTTTGTCTCCATTCCACACGCCCTGTCCACCCTGCCTGCTTCCCAGGCAACACAGTATAATGGCAACGGTTTTAGGAGTGAGAGAATCTGGGTTCCCACTATAATTCAGTCACATATCAGGTTAGGTGACTAAACTTCACAATCTCAGTGTTTTCAAGTGGATATAGAGATTATAATATCTAAACTTCATGGGGGTGTTGTAAGGGCTATATGAAAATATACATTAAGTGCCTAAGCACATAAGACCTAGCATAAAACACATCCTATAAATGTTAATTCAATTCTCTTCTCATTACCGTTCTGATTAAGCCTTACATCCTCTGCCAAGTTTATTTAGTTTCTTTTTTCCCTCTGTCTATGTTGTACCAGGAAAAGGAGAGGAACCTTGAGAAATTAACTTGCCCAGTTCCAACCGAAAGAGTTTTAAAGAAGTACTAAGAGAGGTGGATGGGTGGGGCCAGAGGTGTAACCAAGCAGCATCTGAAAGGGCAGGGAGGATTCCAGAAACAGTCAGGCTCCCTGCCAGGTTCTCCTGGGTCCCCCTCCAAGTTCCTTCTTGCAGCTAAGGCTGTGTCTCTGTATCATGCTCTTTTAGTAAGTCATGCTTGCCAACAAGTCTCAAGTCAATGTCTTCAGTATTAAAAAAAGCAAAACAGCACTCATACTCACACACATACTGGGCTGTACAAAGGGCAATGGAATCCTGAGTTCTAGTCTTGACTCTCCAATTTATTAGTTCTGGACCCTTGTAGGATTATTGTAATTCTCTTACTCAGAGAAACTCTTACTCAAAGTTTCCTCATTTGTAAGACAAAAATAACAATCTGTCTTCACTACAAGACTGAAAGGATCAAATGAAATAATGTATGTGAAAGTACTCTGCACACCATAAAACATGGTTATTGTTATATTATAGGTACACAAAGCAGTTACAGAGTCTACGTTTGGCCAGTTTAGGTGTAAGTTTGACTGAAAAAGTCCCCAGCTCTGGAGTACTCTATTCTATGACCCAAGGCTACCTATTTCCAACCCAAGTCCCTCTGTCCCTGGCAGCTGAAAAATTTATATTCTAATTCCACTTGATTCCCTTATCTTAGCAAGGTTTCTTGAACTTCTCTGGCTAAATGGCTCCATGTCCCCAAAATGGTAAAGACCATGACACCTGATGATCTCTAAGGGCCCTTTTGGCTTGGACATTCTAAGCCTCTCTATCCTATACTCTCAAAGCACTTCGTCTCCCTACTTGAGCAATTTCCACTCTACTTTGCATTATAGCTTTATCTTATATCATCTCCTAAGGAGAGAGCAGAAGGTTGTCTTAACTGAGTTTTATATTCCCCACAGCACTTAACATGGAGCTTTGTACACAGAAAGTACTCAAAAAGTATTGGCTGAATTGATTTATTGCTGATTTCTCATTTTTTGCACTTATTGTCCATACCACACAATAATTATAGACTATCTTCTTATCCTTTTATATTCCTTTTGTAGCTCCATAGGCCTGGCAAAATGTGAAACACATAGTCTATATTTTTTTAAGGACTGGTGACTGGTTCATTTCTTGATCAAGTGAAAAAAGCTCAGAGCCAATCAACCTATCCTACCTACGATTTTTAACAACTGCCTCTGGTTACTGACATATATAAACATGACATTTATCAGACCGTCATAGAAGGAAACGGTATAACAGTTATTACATGGATAGAGGCAAATGGAATGCAGGAGTTAAAGGCCCTTTTCTCCCCAGTGGCAGCAATAATGTGGTAAAAAGGCAAATATGTTGACAGCTAGCAGACCTGGACTCTTTAAGTTCATCTCGGGGCGGGGGGATCTTCTAAAACGGCTCCCAGTGATGTCCACCTCCTAGTATCCATGTTCTATGGGGGCTCCTCCCTTGAGTGTGGGCTGGACCTAATGACTTGCTTCTAATGAAGAGAATATGGCAAGAGTTATGAGATGTCACTTCTGAGATTAGGTATAGGAGACTGAATTTTTTCTTGTTGCCTCTCTCTTGCTCTCACCACCTCTTGCTTGCTCTGATGAAGCTAGCTGCTATGCTGGAGAGGTCCATGTGGCAAGAACTGAAGGTGGCCTCCACCCACCAACTGGCAAGGAACTGAGGGCCTCAGTCCCATGCCCTGGAGGAACTGAATCTTACCAATGACCACTGAGAGAACTCTGAAGCTGGTCCTTCCCCAGGCACACCTTGAGGTGATTGCAGCCCTGGCTGACACCCTGATTGCAGCCCTGAAACAGGGGACCCAGCTAAGCCCTGCCCAGGCTCCTAACCCACAGAAACTGTGATATAATAAATGTATATTGTTTTATGCTGCTAAATTTTGTTATGCGGCAACATATAACTAAGACACCCTGTATATTAAAAAAAGCAGGGTGGGTGGAAGGAGAGACCCTATGGGTTAAAAGATTCTTAAAAGACATATCATTCAATCACAATGTATGGACCAGATTCAAACAAACTGTAAAAAACAAAACAGAATCATTACATTGATAAAACAACTGGAATTTGAATGACTAGATATCTGATGACATTAAAGAATTCTTGTTAAATTTTTTAAAAATATTTATTTATTTGGCTGCATTGGGTCTTAGTTGTGGCACACGGGACCTTCGCTGCGGCATGCGGGATCTTTTGTTGCTGCACGCGGACTCTTTGTTACAGCAGGCAGGCTTCTCTCTAGTTGTGGCATGCGGATTCCAGAGCGCACAGGTTTAGCTGCCCCACAGCGCACAGGTTTAGCTGCCCCACAGCATGTGGGATCTTAGTTCCCCGAACAGGGATCAAACCCGTGTCCCTTGCATTGGAAGACGGATTCTTAACCACTGGACCACCAGGCAAGTCCCTCTTGTGAAATTTTTGATGTGATGTTGTGGGGTTTTTTTAATTTAAAAAGCTGTTAACTCTTAAAGATACATACCGAAATGCTTACAGATGATACGTCTGGAATTTGCTTCAAAATAATACAGGATGGGGTTAAGTGAATGAGGGTATAGATGAAACAACATCAGTCATAGTTTATAACTGCTGCAATTGTGTGTGGGTACATGGGAGTTCGTTATGAAGTTTCCTTTTGTTTAAATTTGAAATTCTCTATAACAAAAAGCCTTCTTGCGGGGAGGGATGGGTAAAATCCAAGAACCCAAGGGCCCTTCTAAGTTCCGACGATCTACGATCCCACAACACCTCAAATCCTATGCTCTGACCTTCCCTAGGTTTCCTGAACTGAATATACCATTTCAATCCATGCCAGTGACCTACATTATCACTTTCCCACAAAAACTCTGTTGAGCACCCACATCTGATAGGTTAGTTAAAATAAGATTACTTGGACAATTTGGCCCTAGTAGGTGAAGAGAATCGAGTGATATGATGGCTAATTGCTAGAAGGTACTTGGCACAAAGTAGGAGGAACCACCCTAGGGCTTCCTCATGTAGGAAACCATCACCTGTTGTACTTTATTGTGGCCACCCTTAGGACACACCAGCCTTTGGCCAGTATAGGTATTTTAACATTTCCTCCCTATGCTGTGTACAAACTTGATTTTTTAATCCCTTACAGTTTTCTTTCATTACGACTCAAGTATCTCAATAGGTATGAATGACCTATTTTCTAATTTCCAATTTTGTTCAGCTAATTAAAAAAGAAAATCTCATGGTCTACAGTTCCACAAGAAAAGAATTTCAACAGGGAAGAAATCATATCTGCTTTTTCTTGTCAGAGTCTCTGATTCTTAGGTTAGAGAATCAATCTTTGAAGTTCCTACTAAACAAGAAGATTCACACAATAAAGTAAAATGAGGATAGACAAATGCGAACTCAGTAACTAGTTCCCACACTCTTCCTTGAGGTACATCACCATTGCTACTGCCACATCCCACTTCCATTGTATAAGATGTTCATGCTCTAATCTGTCATGATAACTTCAATCACCCACACAATATTTATATTCTACCCCCTACCCTTCACCCTCTCTTTATGAATAGTCCTGAGATAATACTCTATCTGAGGGGTTTTCAACTCCAGCTAAATATTAGAAGAACCTGGGGACCTTTCAAAACTATCACTACTGTCTGATAACTGACTCAATTTCTATAAGAGGTCAATGATTCGAAAAAGGCAGGGGATGGGGGAGCAGGGGAAGAGGGACCACTCTAGATGTAAAGAAACTTAAGAAACATAACTTAATGTGTGGACTCTGGGTGGATCCTTATTCTAACAAACTAACTGCAAAGACATTTTTGAGACAATCAAGGAAATTTGATTATGACCTAGGACTTAGATATTAAGGATTTGTTAACATCATTAAATTTCATAATGGCACGGTTATGTGAGAAAATGTCCATATTTAAAGATGCATATTGAAGTATGTAGGGGTAAAATTACATGATATATGGGATTTGCTTTAAAATTCTTCAACAAATGAAAAAAAAAAGGAATGAAGCAAATGTAGCAAAATCTTGAAAATTACTGAATCTAGATAGATACATACAGGTTCACTGTATTAGCCTCTCCAGCTTTGCAAATGTTTGAAATTTTCATAATAAAAAAAATACTTTTTTTAATGCTGACACCTAGGTACAACTATAAAGCTCTTTATCAGCATCTACCAAAGCTGAGCATATGATCCAGCAATCCTATTCCTAGGTATACATCCAACAGAAATGAGTGCCTGTCTACCAGAAAGACATGTACAAGACTAAGAATGTTCATGGCAGCTTTGTCATATAGACAAAACTGTCCCAAAAGTCCCGTAACAGTAGAATAAATAAATAATTGTGGTACATCCAAACAATGAGCTATTACATACTAGATGAATGAATGCAACATGGATGAATATCCAGATATGATACTGAGCAAAAAAATCCAGACCCAAAAAGAGTGCATGCTATCTGATTCTACTTATATGAAACTCAAGAATAGACAAAACTAATCAATGGAAATAGAAGTCAGAATAAGTGATTATTTGGGCAGCCAGTAACTGATGAGGAAGAAGCATGAGGGAGGCTTCTGGAGTTTTGGAAATGTTCTATATTTTGATCCAGAGCATATCTTGATGTGAGTGGTCTTCTGGTTTTTTTGTTTTTTTTTTTTGGCTGCGTTGGGTCTTCACTGCTGTGCACAGGCTTTCTCTAGTTGTGGTGAGCGGGGGCTACTCTTTGTTGCGGTGCACAGACTTCTCATTGTGGCGGCTTCTCTTGTTGCAGAGCACGGGCTCTAGGTGCAAGGGCTTCAGTAGCTGCGGCACGTGAGCTCAGTAGTTGCCGCACGCAGGCCCTAGAGCACGCGGGCTTCAGCAGTTGAGGGACATGGGCTCAGTAGATGCGGCACATGGGCTCTAGGGCATGCAGGCTTCAGTAGTTGTGGCTCGCAGGCTCTAAAATGCAGGCTCAGTAGTTGCGGCACACAGGCTTAGTTGCTCCATGGCATGTGGGATCTTCCCGGACCTTCTCCCCTGCATTGGCAGGTGTATTCTTAACCACTGTGCCACCAGGTAAATCCCTGTGAGTAGTCATCACATGACTATTTACACATATAAAAATTCACTGAGTATTTTACTGAAAATTTTGTGTACTTTAGATATATTCAATAACAAACAAACAAATATTAGAGTAAAAATCAGAATCTTAGGTACCAGTGTTTTATAAAAGCTCTGTAAGCAATCCTAACATACAGCCAATGCTAAGAACCGTTCTTCTACCTCAACAAGCTTCTTCCTACCAAGACTCCCAGGTCTTGGACTTCCCTGGTGGGCCAGTGGCTAAGACTCCACACTCCCAATGCAGGGGACCCACGTTCCATCCCTGGTCAGGGAACCAGATCCCACATGTTGCAACTAAGGGTTCGCATGCCGCAACTAAAGACCTCACATGCCGCAACTAAAGACCCTGCCTGCCACAACCAAAAGATTCCTCATGCCGCAACTAAAGATCCCGCATGCCACAACTAAAGACCCTGCACATGGCAACGAAGATCCCGCACGGGGCAACGAAGATCCCGCATGGGGCAACTAAGACCCAGTACAGCCGAATAAATAAATAAATATTTAAAAAAAAAAAAAAAGACTCCCAGGTCTTCCTCCCTCCACTGCAATAGTAACTGTGAAACAAGGTAATAAAAACAGAAGCTTGGAAAGATGGTGGTGTGGGGAGTAAGGCGAGAGGCACCTCTTAGAAGAGTAAGAATTCAGGACAAGGGAGGAAAAATTGAGGTCAGGGCTGATGGAGCTAAGAACATAGCTGAAAGAGACAGTGAGTATGACAACTCAGATTCTAGTTCTAGCTTATTACTGGCTGGCTATGGGCTTGGCCTTAGGCAAACTGCTTCTTTTCTCCAGGCCCCACTAAGATCTATTACAGTTTTTAAACAGTCTGGAGAGGAAAGTGAGAGGAATCAAGTAAGAACAAGCCCTTTTAAAGGACCCTAGGTTTATCTCTAGCATAGCACTTATCATTCTGTACTATAATTATGTACTGGTTTATCTCTTCCCACCAAACCTAGAGCTCTTAAAAGGCCAGGATTATGTATATCATCTCTGAATCCAAGCACATGCATAGCACTTGGCACATAATAATAACTCAGTAAATGTTCAATAGCTAAATAGCTGAAAACTATGAGCGCCTATACTTATGTTCTTGTAAGTACAGATATACTTATATAGACTTATAAGAAAGAATGATTCATTTCCCACATATACCACCCCTTTCAAATAACACTGAATAATATTATTTTCCTTATTTTTTTTAATTTTATTTATTTATTTATTTATTTATGGCTGTGTTGGGTCTTCGTTTCTGTGCAAGGGCTTTCTCTAACTGCGGCAAGTGGGGACCACTCTTCATCGCGCTGCGCAGGCCTTTCCCTATCGCGGCCTCTCTTGTTGCGGAGCACAGGCTCCAGACGTGCAGGCTCAGTAATTGTGGCTCACGGGCCTAGTTGCTCCGCGGCATGTGGGGTCTTCCCAGACCAGGGCTCGAACCCGTGTCCCATGCATTGGCAGGCAGATTCTCAACCACTGCGCCACCAGGGAAGCCCTATTTTCCTTACTGATACCAACTAAAGGGAGTCCAGATTCTAAAATACCCAGAATCATCAGAAAGGCTCCCTAGTGATGTCCTACCAGAAGGCCTCAAAAGTCTATGCCTCCTCCTCCCCAAATAATATACCTCCTAATAATACCTAATGCTTATACATTATTTCATAGTTCAAAGTACTTTCAATCCCATAATCTCAATTAATCCTCATAACAAGTCTATAAGGAGGTATTATCAAATCCATTTTATATAATGAGCAAACTGAGGCTCATATTTTAAATAATTTGCCAACCTAAGGTAAACTGAAATCAACTAAAGGAGGGCTTTCAATATGTACCCTCTTTCTTCGGAGCCCAGAAGGAGGAGACACAGGAACATCACTACCTCTGCTCCCCTGGCCTCCCCAAGTGAGATGGATCAGTCCACTAGCTGCTTTTGCTTTATTGAGCTGACTACCTCTTAAATTTTCCTTGTCTCTATGAGAATCAGTTATATGATTTTTATGTTAAGCAAAAAATAAGTCCAGCCCAAGGAGAAAAATCCCAAGTCTACAAACAGCCACACTCAAAAGCTTCTAGCTGACATCCTTGTGTATAAAGCTAAAGAAATAAGAGCAAAACTTGCTCCGGCAGGGAGGTATAAACCCTACTAACCAAAGGGCCCTGCAATACTCAGGCAGTTATGCACAACTGATTTAGTTTGTACTTGTTTTTATATTTTCTTCAATAATTTGTACTGTCTATTGTTTTCTCCTCATCATTGCAAATTCTTCAAGGGCAAAGGTCACATCTTCCAGTTAAGACGGTCCATCTCCTATATAAACGAGCATACTGTACCCAAACTAAAACTGGGCCATGTTTTTCTGACCCTGTAATTTATATAAACTGTCTTTCCCAAAATTAAAAATTTAAATACTTTTTTAATTTAAGTACTTAAGGTATTAAATACTTTAAGTAATTAACAAGCTGACATTCTTCTAAAGAATAACATATAAAATCTAGAGTCTCTAAGAAACAAACACCAAAGAACACAGCATCTACAATAATGGCAGGCACACATTTGAGTGGGAACTCAACAAAGGTGAACTGAGTGAATGATAACTGAGAGCTCAAAATCCATTAAAAATCACTTAAAGCAGAATGAAATAACCAGGAACCAAGAGAAATGGATAGAGAATGCCAAATTAATTGGAAAAACAGCAAGTCAGACTCTAAGGCAGTACCACCCAAAGTCATGCTTGGGGTCCCACAAGGGAACACTGGATTTAAGCACTGCATTACACCCACAGCAGAGATCTATAGCCCAAGTGCAAGCATTAGGGTAATTACTCCCCACTACCACTGCCCTGAGGTCCAGGCACAGGACTGCAGGAGTTAAACCAGGCAATACTAAAAGTGAGGAGGAAATTAGCGTGCCACCTGACACTTTTCTGGCACAGCCTAAGCCGATTAGTTTAGGTTACAAACACAACTGCAAGATTCCACTACACTGATGAAACTACTCTTTTTCTGCAAACTAAAAATAACCTATTTATCAAATCCGGAGCATTCCTCAAGTATTTTTGCCCTGTCAGCTACCCGAAGTTCCATTTCCTCAAATCCTTCATTTAATCTACAGTGTTTTATTGGATCCAAGTCTCCCGATGTCCCCCAGCTTCCCCCTTCATCCTAATCCTGTGACTACTGCAAGAGACAAAAACCCTTTCCTAACTCAAGCTTTTTAAGTTTCTTTTCTAATAATAAGCATGTACAAAGCTTGTGGCTCCTGCCTTGTGTAGAGCCGCAAATGGACGATGGGCTGAGCTGCAGCAAAGAATAATGAAAAGCAAAGAAAAAATGAAGGACAAGACAGGGCATGATCAGGAAGTTGGCTAAATGCTTTTCATTCAGGCAGGAATAGAAGGAACCCCACCCACTTAGAAGAATAAAGCATAAGGGTGAATGGTTTCCAGTACAGAGCAGACTGTATTTTACCACCTTACAACATAACAATCAAGCCTGCTCTGGGGACAGATAAATACCCAAAGAGCTCTGAGTATCCCACAAGAATCACTAGTCTGTCCTAGGGTTGAAGTGACATTTTCAGGGGAAACAAGCTTCCATAATTTAAGCCAAACAAGTCAGGCTTAAACTGCAGATTTTCTAGTCATAAAGTGCTGAGACAGGTGCTCAAATCATCAGCAGCTCTCCTCCTCTCAGGCCCTGGGGTAAACCAACACTCCTTTTCCAAAGGTGGAAACTAACATGGACTTTGAACTTCCTTATGGCTCCTTGTTCCCTGCAATAGCCTCAGGAGAATGCCACAATACTCTGCCACCCTATATGGATGTAACAAAACATTTGCTATTGTAAAAGTTACTTGGGATATACATAAAGTACTTCCCACAGATCCAACTTTCAAGTCTTCTCTCACTCCTATTTTTATCCTTTTATCTCTTTAAAACAAAACAAAACAAAACAAAACAAAAACTGGCTTATCTATAAAATCCACACTCTCAGAAACATTCCTCCTGAAAAAAGAAAACTTTAGCCTGCGACCACCCAAGGTGCACTGTGGTAAAGTTCCAGTGCAGAATCTATGCTGTGTGTCAAAGCAAACTGCAAGTTGTGGTCCTTCCAGGATTCATGAAATCAAAGAATATCAAAGCTGGAAAAATCCTTGGGGGTCAGTTATCCAGTCCTAATTTTCATTTTATTTTTTATTTTTTTGGCCACACCACGCAGCTTATGGGATCTTAGTTCCCCGACCAGGAATCGAACCCATGCCCCCTGCAGTGGAAGTGCAGAGTCCTAACCACTGGACTGCCAGGGAATTTCCTGATTTTCATTTTAATGATGGGGAAAATATGACCAGAAGAGAGGAAATGGAAGCTTGGAGCAAAACTGAACCTAAGACCTATGTATCCAGACTCCCAACTCAGGCCTCTTATGCCACACCATACCTCTGCAGAAGACTGAGTTTATGGGAGTCAAGTAGCTAAGGAAAAGGGAGGAAAAAGAAAGGAAAAAAAGGTACCAAGCAAAGAGACCAATTCTTTGTGAATTCTCCTCCTCTGTTACTGGAGGAGGAGAATTCAGGGGACCAGTTACTGCTCCTCCAAATGCCTTAACTTTAAGAGTTTGTCTCTTAGGGACTTCCCTGGTGGCGCGGTGGCTGGGAATCAGCCTGCTAATGTCAGGGACACAGGTTCAAGCCCTGGTCCAGGAAGATCCCACATGCCGTGGAGCAACTGAGCCCGTGCACCACAACTGCCGAGCCTGCGCGCCAGAGCCCGTGAGCCACAACTACTGAGCCCACGAGCCACAACTATGAAGCCCACGTGCCTAGAGCCCATGCTCCACAACAAGAGAAGCCACTGCAATGAAAAGCCTGCACACTGCAACGAAGAGTAGCCCCTGCTCGCCGCAACTAGAGAAAGCTCGCGCGCAGCAACGAAGACCCAATGCAGCCAAAAATAAATAAATTAAATTAAATTAATTAAAGAGCTTGTTTCTTAAACATTACATAATTTTTACTAAAAGCAAGATACAAGTTGCCACTCACACCCTAATGGGGCCTCCCAATCACTGGACAGGCAAAATCAAAATCAACCAAATACTAGGATGGAACGACTACAAGAACCCCTAAATAGAAAGATGGCATCCTTTGGGGGAAGAGGGCACATTTTTAAAAGACGACTCAATTGTATGACACCACTGAAAGAAACCACATTATCAGATCATATTCTGTATCTAGGCCTTAGAGAAATTTTCAGTTCTCTGAATCTTTTTCTTTAACAGTAAAATGAAAAGTATAGACTTTCATTCATTCAAAGACCCTTTTCAAGTTCTAAAAGGCTCAACCTCTTTCCAAGAGGTCCCTACTAAAGGAAGACATTAGCCATAACAGTACCCAAAAGGCAAGGTACAAAAGTCTTAAGCCTGACCACCGGCCTGGAGATGGGTCCTGACAGATGGGCTTCCCAGCTACCAGTCTTCCCACAACCTGACAATGAACATCAGTGGTATCACTAAAATTAAACATGGGGGAAACAGTGCACACTTTCTTCTACACTGTGCCCACTAGAATGTTGGCTGTGATGCCTCTTTAGGAACTGGTTTGACCATCTACAGATGATTTAAATTTGCCATTGTTGATTGTTTCCATCCCCTCCCTTGAAATCAAACTGAATATTTACTGAGTGTCTACTATTAAACATATTAAATACTTTCTCAATATCCTCATTCTGTTTGTTTTTTCTTTCATTTAGCATCTTGCATGTTAGAGATTTAAAGACCTATGGAAGAAATAAAAAACTTTAATCACAAAAAACTAGAATTTTCAATTAACAGAAAATGAAAACACTATTGAGCGTAAGCAAGCTTTGTTCTAAATCATATCAGTCTACATAACCAGCACAGTGTTCTTGTTCAGTGGTTGCTCCTTCCCAGGGATGTGGCTGATGGTGAAAATGCAAAATAATGTAAGCAAAGAGGACAAGAGTTTCATTTTCTGCTGTCACATCAACACACCTTAATAAGGAAGCTATAGTATATCAGAGATTAAAGCCAAGAACTAAATCAGGGCAAAAGGAAATGTAAGCTCCAGCATAAATTATGAAAAGTAATGAATCTTAAAAAAGCAGGGACTTGCCTGCCCACCCACTAAGCCTGAAATGAAGATGATTTCTATCAGCAAGATAACAAACAGTAATTTTCAAACCTCAGTATGGATATGGAATTACTTGTTAAAATCACAAATTCCCAGTTACCATACACAAATATTCTGGTTAACTGGACCTGTTGTGCACATCAGTTTGCATTTGTATTCTGATACAGATGGCCCAAACACCATACTTTTAAAAATACTATAAGGGGAAAAAAATTGTTAGGTCTCCTAGACACCTAAATGTACATTTTCTGGAGCGGTGTAATCTACAGTATGTATTCCAAAGATGGCATGCAGGCTGATTTTCAACAGAACTAGACCTACTCCTTTCCCTTCAATAGACAGTTGAGAATTAATATGGGCTGATTTCAATCACTTAACAAGGTAATCCTCCCTTCCACCTTCTAAAGCAACTTCTCAAGTCAGAGCTATCTCCACTCCTTATACCAAAGAGCCTTGCTCCTTATCTTAGAGGGTCACTCGCTGGCTTCATTCTGAAACCTCTCAGATAAGTCTTCTGTGTCATCCTACCTAAAGAGAGAGCCTATCTAAAAATAGGCACCCCTTCTCTAACTTGCTACTTGTTTCTCCTGCTTTATTTCTCTTCATGGTACTTAGCATTACCTGAGATTCATTATATTTTATATTTATTAACCCTCTCCCTCACTGGAATGTAAGTTCTATTAGAAAATTGGGGGGGGGGGGTCGTGAGGAAGACTTCCCTGGTGATCCAGTAGTTAAGAGTTCACCTTCCAATGCAGGGGGTGTGGGTTCAATCCCTGGTCGGGGAGCTAAGATCCCACATGCCTGGTGGCCAAAAAACCGAAACGCAACACAGAAGCAATACTGTAACAAATTCAAAAAAGACTTTAAAAAAAATGGTCCACATCAAAAAAAAATTTTTTTTTAAAGAAAAGGGGGTCCTGAACCCTGCTACCATTGTATTCCTAGCACCATAACAGTGCCTAGCATACAGTAGGTACTCGATAAATGTTTATAAATGAATAAAGCACCATTTCAGAAAACAAAGCAGGAGCTTCCCTGGTGGCGCAGGGGCTTCCCTGGTGGCACAGTGGTTAAGGATCCGCCTGCCAATGCAAGGGACATGGGTTCGAACCCTGGTCCGGGAAGATCCCACATGCCGCGGAGCAACTAAGCCCGTGCACAACTACTGACCCTGCGCTCTAGAGCCCGCGAGCCACAACTACTGAAGCCTGTGCTCCACAACAAAAGAAGCCACTGCAATGAGAAGCCCGCGCACCGCAACGAAGAGTAGTCCCCCCTCTCTGCAAGTAGGGAAAGCCCGCGCGCAGCAACAAAGACCCAACATAGCCAAAAACATAAATAAATAAATAAATAAAATTAAAAAAAAAAAAAGAAAACGAAGCAGGCTCTTGGTCTTTCATCCTATTCAGTTTACCAGCTATACTTACTGTCATAGGACTTTACACCCTGGTTGGTAATTCTTCTTCCTTTTGATGGTTACATCATTCAGAAAATTAAATCTAGGCGTCAGCCCAGGGAGGCTCCCCGCCACGTGACTTTCACTACCCTATGGTAACGTGAGATTTTTTTCCAACTAAACTACAACAGAATTTTAAAGGTCTAGCCTACAGATGTTTCCAAATGACTTACCCTCCTTGGGAATGACTTGGCTTCTATTATATGAGAAGTCAAATGCAACGTTGGCAAACACCAATGTGAGAGCTGCAAGTTTCAACAAAAGCAGAACATAGTATGTTGGCAGCCAAAATCACCTCACTCTATTCTACATTAGGTCAGCCAAACACTTTCTGTCAAAACTCAGCTCTCACCACACACACTTGTCTATTCATTCGTTATGGGAAATAATATCCTATAAAGCACGTACTTTACATGCTTTATAAACATCACCCTAATCCTCAAAACAATCCTACAAAATAAGTATTATTATCCTCATTTTATAGATTAGGAAATTGAAACCCTGAGAAGTTAAGCAATTGCAACTAATAAATAAGCAGCAGGCTGGGATTTGAATGCAGGTCTACTTGACTTTAAATTCTTGCTTTTTTCATGATAACACTTTCATTCTTAAGGCTCCCCCCTCCGCCCCGCCCCACCCCAAACATCTCCCTCCCCCTGCACTAAGCCTGACACATAAAAGACATTTGATAAATGTTTGCTGAATCCATGAGAGTTAAATGGGATATTTTAATTCAAACTCAAGAAACCACCTAATATCAAATTCTTCAGTCCTTCAGTTTTTAAAAACAAAAAATCAAGTTCATTCTTGATTTTATTCATTTATTCATTTTATTCATTCTTATGAATAATAAAAAGTAATGGAAAATATAGCTTTTTCAGTTTAAAAAATATTGGGTTTATTCCAAAATGGAACTTATCAAAACATAATTCATTACTATGGAGACCTAAATACAAAGCAAGTGAAATCACAGAAGCAGTGTTGTTTAGCACGCTAAGAGGTGGATATGAAGGAAAATCTGAGTTCAAGTTTCAACTACAAAGTAGTGACAAATGCTCTCGTCCCTGCACCTAACAATGGTGCCCTAAAATTCAAACGTGTTAATGCCTATAGAAACACTTCAAAAACTGTAAAGTGCTATACAAAGATAATTATTAGTATAATTTGAACCTTGATGACAGAATAAACACCTAATATAAGTAAGACTCTTAATCTCTAAGGCCAGCATTATTAAAAGTCCCACTATATCTCAAGCTTGGAAAGAGGTAAATGTCCTAAACTCTAACTAATTTATCCTTAATAAAGAAAGGTTGTAGCTTACCCATTATCAATCTTTTTATGTCTAAGTCCTATCTCTCCAACTGCAATATTAAGTCTCTTGATGACAGAGAACTAGGATATAAACATCAATATCTTGCTTTGTTTGAGGACCAACCACAATGCATTGGGGTGTGGGGAGAGACAGGTCCCTTTATATCCAAATAATAATTCCCTCCTTCAGGCTAAGGAACAGCAGTTGTCAGATCTATAAAATGGGGTGAAAAAAAAGAGTGCAGATGATTTCTTCCAGTTATAAAAGCTGTAATTCTTAGGGACAGCTGATAAACACTATCAGCGTAAGCCTATATATTGGCTTCCTCCATAAGCTAAAGAGAAAATAAGCGAGTAAAGACTTTCAGTAATCTTAAATAAAAGACTACAGCAGTGGTCCTAATTAATGCCATAAAGTACATTTATCCGTGACATTGCTGAGATTGGTATGCTGAGATTGGTCAGGAATGGTAAAAATCTTTTTAAAGCCAGTGGGGCTTGGGTAGGTGATAGGGGGAGAGGGAGAAAAAGAGGGAGAGGGAGGGAGGGAGAAAGAGAGAGGGAATGAATTAGTTAAGGAGCTACTGGGATTGTGTGTATGTGTATGTGGTTGTATTTTTTTTTAAACAATCTTTATTTCCAACAATCCATTTCTTTTTTAAAATTATTTATTTATTTATTTGGTTGCCCTGGGTCTTAGTTGTGGCACGCAGGATCTTCGTTGTGGCATGTGGGATCTTCGTTGTGGCATGTGGGATCTTTAGTTGCAGCATGTGGGCTCTTAGTTGTGGCATGTGGGATCTACTTCCCTGACCAGGGATCCAACCCGGGCCACCTGCACTGGGAGCACAGAGTCTTAACCACTGGACCACCAGGGAAGTCCCCTGTAGTTGTATTTTAAATAACGAACAAGATAGGAAAATCTCATCATTAGGCTCACCATTCTCTTATTTGCAGCCCTCAGACATAAATGACCATTGCTCTATCAAGATCCAGAATATCAATATGACAATGAGACTTGGAATCTTGTAACACATTTTAACATCAGCATAGCCTTCCTACAGTTTCAACATTTCCCCCAACCCGTCTCTCAACAAAATCCTCCAACTATTCACCACCTACTAGTGATACAAATCCCACCCCGTCAAACTTGCCTAAGGAAATAAGATCACTTACAAGAATCTTTTTTCCCAGTTCATTCATTTTCTGCATGTTTTTATATCTATGTACAAGCCATGTACCAGAATCACAACTCAATTTTACATCTGCAAGTGATCAAGGCTGTTAGAATTTCAAAGAATACAAGTGCACACAGTAGACAATAAATATTAGTTGGATAAACAGTTAGCATACAAGTGACTAATGCACAAATCAGATTTGTGAGGAGCGCCCACTACAACTACAGACTACAGTCTAAATTCCTTAGTCTGTTACTCAAGGCATGCCAGCCATTACCTTTTTCCTTCCCTGGACAGACCTACTCATTATTTCCTGAGGACAAATTCCTTCACGTTTTACCTTTACTCAGATATTTCCCCTGCCTGGAATGATCTCTATCTCATCAAATCTATTCAAGAAACAAATCAATGCCATCTCCTCTTCAGTGCAGGTCTTCCACACCCACTGCATGTTAACTCCTCCCTTCTGGGGCACCTTCTGCTGTTTAGCATATACTCATATACTATATGACAGATGTATTGTCCTCTTTTTTTTTTTAATTTATTTTATTTATTTATTTATTTATTTTTGGCTGCATTGGGTCTTCATTGCTGCACCTGGGCTTTTCTCTAGTTGCAGCGAGCAGGGGCTACTCTTCGTTGTGGTGTGCAGGCTTCTCATTGCGGTTGCTTCTCTTGTTGCGGAGCACAGGCTCTAGGGCACGTGGGCTTCAGTAGTTGTGGCACGTGGGCTCAGTAGTTGTGGCTCGCAGGCTCTAGAGTGCAGGCTCAGTAGTTGTGGCGCACGGGCTTAGTTGTTCGACAGCATGTGGGATCTTCCCGGACCAGGGATTGAACCCGTGTTCCGTGCATTGGCAGGTGGATTCTTAACCACTGCGCCACCAGGGAAGTCCCGTATTGTCCTCTTATACAATGCACTCATAGACATATTTTTTGCATTTACACCATATCACTCCAACTACAATGCAAAATTCTTCAAAGATGTAGTGTGGACTTACTGTTTCTTTGTATTTCCACTAGGACAATGTTATGAATATAACAGTTTTTGAATAAAAATCTGTTTAAGGAAAACAGCAAAAAAAGGAAAGGAGAGGGCAGTATCCTCAGGATATATCAAGTTAATATTAAAATCAAGTCGTTATCAATGACCTGAATCCTTCAATTGTTTTATATAGTACAATTTGTATTTCTCAATGGTTGCCCATCACTTAAAATAAAAAGCCTGGGACTTCCCTGGTGGTACAGTGGTTAAGAATCCGCCTGCTAATGCAGGGGACACGGGTTCGATCCCTCGTCCAGGAAGATCCCACATGCCGCGGAGCAACTAAGCCCGCACACCACAACTACTGAGCCTGCGCTCTAGAGCCCACGAGCCACAACTACTGAGCCCACGCACCGCAAATACTGAAGCCCGTGCACCTAGAGCCCATGCTCTGCAACAAGAGAAGCCACCGCAATGAGAAGCCTGCGCACCACAACGAAGAGTAGCCCCCACTCACTGCAACTAGAGAAAGGCCACACGGAGCAACGAAGACCCAACGCAACCAAAAAATAAATAAATAAATAATTAAAAAAATAAAAACCTTACAAAATCTGGTCACTGCCTTCCTCTCCTACTTCATCTCCTATCATATTCTCTTACCACTCTCTCTGATCCCTCTCTTTGCTCCATACACACTGGCCTCCTTGAGTTGTCACAAAGGCCAGCTCAATCACAACCTTAGGATCTTTGTACCTGCAGCTTCCTCTGCCTTCTCCCAGATCTTCCCATGGCTGCTGCCTCCTCGTAATTCTAGTCACAGTTCAAATGTCACTTCCTCAGGATGCCTTCCTGACAATCCCAGCTAAAGGTATACTCCTCTCCTCCCATTACTCCCTACTGTATCAAACTGTTTTATTTTCCTTTATAGCTATCTGAAATTATTTTGTTGATATAGGTCTACTGCTTATTTCTTCCAACTAGTCTGTAAGCTCCATGAAGGCAAGAATTTTGTTCACCACTGTATCCCAGTGCCTAAAACACTACCTGGCATGTAGGAAACAGTCAATAAATATTTATCAGGACAGCAATGGGGACTTCCCTGGTGGTCTAGTGGGTAAGACTCCACACTCCCAATACAAGGGGCCCGGGTTCAATCCCTGGTTGGGGAACTAGATCCTGCATGCATGCTGCAACCAAGAGTCCACATGCTACAACTAAGAAGTCCGCATGCCACAACTAAAGATCCCACATGCCGCAACTAAGACCTGGTGCAGCCAAATAATAAATAAATAAATAAATATATTTTTTTAATGAGTTTGTTTCCTCTCAGCTAATGCTGTAGGTTCTCCTCAAGAGCATAAATACTGTTTTCTACCTCTTTACCTCCTGCAGCACCTAGCAGACTAAATGCACTAAATCACTCAATAAATCCTCAAGTATAGTCTTTTCTGGCACACCCTTCCAGTTACATCTTTAATTAAGTCAACAAATATTAAGTACCTATTATGAGCGAGGCACTAGACTAGGCATCATTCTAATTTCTTACTTTTTTTATTTATCATGTTCATCATTGATATTCTGAAAGGTCCAACACTTGATCATAAGCTAAGGAAGGCCTGAACCCCCTCTGCATAGTCAGGTGACCTCATTTTATTGACCAATGAAATGCAACTAATTGCAGCTACCTGCAGGGCACCATACAAACTTAGTACAGTCATTCCAAGACCATCACCCACCCTGTGGATACCAAAATCTGCCGGTGCTCAAGTCTCTTATATAAAAGGCATAGTATTTGCATATAATCTACACACATCCTCCCATATACTTTTTTTTTTAATTTATTTATTTGGCTGCGCCAGGTCTTAGTTGCAGCATGCAGGATCTTTCATTGCAGGGCGCGGGCTTCTCTCTAGCTGTGGTGCTCAGGCTCCAAGAGCGCGCGGGCTCAGTAGTTGTGGCCTGTGGGCTTAGTTGCCCCGAGGCATGTGGGATCTTAGTTCCCCGACCTGGGATCAAACCCATGTCCCCTGCATTGAAAGATGGATTCTTAACCACTGGACCACCAGAGAAGTCTCCCATATACTTTAAATCATCTCTAGATCACTTATAATCCCTAATACAGTGTAAATGCTATGTAAACACAATGTAAATGCTATGTAGATAGTTGCCTCATGCATGGCAAATTCAAGTTTTGTTTTTTGGAACTTTCTGGAATTTTTTTCCCCAAATATTTTCCACTTGTGGTTGATTGAATCTGCAGATGCAGAAGGCCAATTGTAGTTATTTTTTATGTCAGAGACCACATATTATTCAATTATATATCAATCTCTCATCTATTACTGTTCTTCAAGACAATATCTCTCAAAAAACAACTGTACTGGGACTTCCCTGGTGGTCCATGGGTTAAAACTCCATGCTTCCAAGGCAGGGAGTGTGGGTTAGATCTCTGGCTGGAGAACTAAGATCCCACATGCCGCATGGCACAGCCAAACAAACAAACAAACAAACAAAAAAAAAAAACTATACTGTTGGAGAGGATGTAGAGAAAAGGGAACCCTTGTACACTGTTGATGGGAATGTAAATTGGTGCAACCACTATGGAAAACAGTATGGAGGTTCCTTTAAAAATAAAAATAGAACTACCACATGATCCAGCAATTCCACTTCTGGGTGTGTATCTGGAAAAAACAAAAATACTGAAAGGATACATGCACCCCAATGTTTTTGTTTGTTTGTTTTGTAATTAGTGGTTTAGTATTTTTTTTTAATAAATTTATTTATTTATTTATTTCTGGCTGCGTTGGGTCTTCGTTGCTGCGCGCGGGCTTTTCTCTAGTTGCGGCGAGTGGGGGCTACACTTTGTTGCGGTGGGCGGGCTTCTCATTGCAGTGGCTTCTCATTGCGGTGGCTTCTCTTATTGCGAAGCACGGGCTCTAGGCGTGCAGGCTTCAGTAGTTGTGGCACACGGGCTCAGTAGTTGTGGCTCATGGGCTCTAGAGCGCAGGCTCAGCAGTTGTGGTGCACGGGCTTAGTTGCTCCGCGGCATGTGGGATCTTCCTGGACCAGAGCTCAAACCCGTGTCCCCTGCATTGGCAGACAGATTCTTAACCTCTGTGCCACCAGGGAAGCCCCCTATCTTGCACTTTGAATGGATCTTTTACCCAAGCATGATCTTATAAAACCATGCATTGGTCATTTGGAAAATACTGGTTCACTAAGTTGACAGATGTGCAGATCTTTTAAATGCTGACACATTTCATTGTACAATATCAAAAAATCACTTTTGTTAATATCATCATCAATCTCATCAAAAAAGACTAAGTATTGGGAAGCTGCCAAGCTCACAGTGGCAAATAAAATTATGCAAATTCTAATTTTTGCTTGAAAGTTCTAATCGTATCATTGGCAACAGATACTGTCAGTTGTTCTCCCTGAAGTAACAAGCTTCATTTCATTCATTTCCAAGAAAATGTCTGCCAAATACCCAAATCCGCATAACCAGTTTATCTGTCGTTCATTATTTCAAGTAAAAAATGATGATTCATGAAAAGAGAGGTTAGCTTAGCTTGCAACTCAAACACTCATACTAGTGTTTTTCCTCAAATAACCACTCTACCTTGATATGCAAAGAAGTACTTCATAGAACTTCCTATTTCATCACACAGAATATTGAAAGATGTGTACTCAAGATTCAAGATTTAATAAAATTAATAATTTTTACTGCTTTATCAAGGACATTCTTAAGTAAAACTGGCATTTCTGTTTTACTGCAAGTGTGTTGCAAACACAATTATTACTAATGCAATTTGATACCGTTACGTTGATTTGTGCTAATACACCAGCAGCTTTATCCACCATTGATTGCTTTTATACCATCAGCACAAATGTCACCACAGTGAAAAAGGCAAATGATGTCTTAGTATTATTATGAAAATAGTTTCACTTTGCAAATCCCCTTAAAGGGTCTTGGGTACCCCTGGAAATCTGTTAATAACCCTTTGAGAACCACTGATGTAGGTGAAAGATATATGAGTACTCATAATACTATTTACTCAACTGTTCAGTAGGTTTAGAATTTCAAAAAAATAATAACTCAAGAAGAAAAAAAGAAACCATAAAAATTCTCAACTATTTTAAAGAGCAAAAGAAAATACCTACCCCAATAATAATGAATACTCGGCACTGCAGTGTTCCTTTGAAAAACAAAGAACGGTAGTGGAAATTAGCTGTCAGGCTTTATTAACAAATGAAGGCCCAATATAAAATTTCGACTTCCTGGGTTTATTTCAAAAGAATCCATGTAACAAGGAACTATCACCGACAAAACAAATACAGATCCATGTTTTGGGCTAAATATATTTTGGAATTCAGAATTTTTTAGATTTTGGAAAGATAATACAATAGGGACCAGGGCAGCACCCAGTAGGTAGACACACTAATATTTTTACAGTTAAATAGTCATACTAAGTAGGATAAATAAAATTATAAATAGCCTCACTTTAGTTCAGGTCAGGTTTTGCCATGAAGTGGATTATGTTTTTCATTTTTAGTTACTTTTTGGTTTTTGAAATTGCATATTTCAAAGGAACTGTGGGCTCCTTGGGAATATGCTACACTTCTATTCAAATAATTTCATCAGCCTATCCTCATACCCATTTATTGGAGAGGGGCGTTAGGTAGAGACTTTTGAGATTTTCAAGAAAGTTTTATTTGTGATTCTAATGTAGCTGCATATTCCATTGAAGATCTGGAAAAATCACATTAACAGGAACAGGTGGTCAGGAAGAGGCACACTGCCAATATAAAATCATTTTCATCAGGAGTGAAAGTAACCAGAAAGAACATAGCTTTGGAAATTGTAACCAGTGGTCTTGGATTGGAATTGTTATAATAAATCACAGGTAGCCACTTCAAGACCTCAGAGCCATAAGTTACTCTCTAAGGCTGAAAACAGGCCCTTGAAGGAAGGAAAGATGATTAAAAATTAAAACTATGCATCAATTTACACCTAAAGTATGTAACAAATATGCTAGTTCTACTTGATGCTACACATTAATTAGGAATCAGAATTTGGAGACAAATTATTGTTGGCCTTAGTTGAAACACTAGCAAATTCCTGATACTACACCTCAATTCTCATCTCAATTCTGCCACTAACTAGTTACACAGCCTGAGCCAGGATCATAGTAAATACCCAGCAAATGGGATGTTAAATCCATGAACCTAACTTTTTTGAACCTCTAATTCATCTGTTATAGAGAACACTGGATTAAAAGATCTCTGACAGTCTCTTTTAAGCTATAAATTCTTTAACAAAACCCAGGTTTATTAATATGACTGGAGGTGGTCAGAATTAATTATGACTAGTTTTAAAAAAAGAGAGGGTCCTTGATCAAAGAGAAAAAAAAAACACAAAGTTTCCCCCAAAGGTAAGAGCATGCAGAAGGGTTCTGTGTTAACAAATAAGATAGAGGGGAGATCAAGATGGTGGAGTAGGAGGCTCACCTCCCCCAGTGAAAACATCAAAAATACACCCACATGTGGAGCAAGTCTCACTGAAAACAAACTGGAAACTGGCAGGAAGCAACTATTACCACAATAAACAGTGAAGGGATAAACATGAAGATATAAAATATGATGGCAAAAACACAAAACATGGGGACTTCCCTGGCGGTTCAGTGGTTAAGACCTGCACTTCCAACACAGAGGGCACAGGTTCGATCCCTGGTTGGGGAATTAAGATCCCACATGCCGTGTGGTGCAGCCAAAAGACAAATTAAAAAAAACAAAACAAAAAACACACAAACCACGTGGGAAGGGAGTAAAAAAATGTAGATCTTTTTAAGAACAAGTGAGATGGAGTATAATCTGACTTATAATGCACGTGCCCCCAACAAGGTCCTAATGTAGAGCACAGGGAACTATACTCAATATCTTGTGATAAACCATAATGGAAATGAATGTAAAAAAAGAATGTCTGTGTATAACTGAGTCACTTCGCTGTACAGCAGAGATTGGCACAGCACTGTAAATCAACTATACTTCAATAAAAATAAAAATAGGTAACCAACAAGGACATACTGTATAGCACAGGGAACTCTACTCAGTATTATGTAACAACCTAAATAGGGAAAGAATTTGAAAAACAATAGATACATGTATATGTATAACTGAAACACTTTGCTGTACACCTGAAACTACACAACACTGCTAATCAACTATTCTCCAATATAAAATAAAAATAAGAATAAAAAAAATACATGTGGGGCTTCCCTGGTGGCGCAGTGGTTGAGAATCTGCCTGCTAATGCAGGGGACATGGGTTCGAGCTCTGGTCTGGGAAGATCCCACATGCCGCGGAGTAACTAGGCCCGTGAGCCACAATTGCTGGGCCTGCGCGTCTGGAGCTTGTGCTCCGCAACAAGAGAGGCCACGATAAGTGAGAGGCCCGCGCACCGCGATGAAGAGTGGCCCCTGCTTGCCACAACTAGAGAAAGCCCTCGCACAGAAACGAAGACCCAACACAGCCAAAAATAAAATAAATAAATAAATTAAAAAAAAAAAAAAAACATGTGCCCCCAAGGAACTTACCAACTCAAACAACTTTAGTGGTGACCTTAAAGACTATCCAGTCCAAATCACTTTACAGAAGAGAAAACTGAGACCCTGAAAAATTACATGATATGCTCAAGGTCATACTACCTGGGTGTGGCAATGCTAGGACTAAAACCCAAAATTCCCCAGTTCCCAGTCAAATGTTTGCTACCTTTCCTGTAACCCAAGGCTTCTAGAACTGCCTAACTGCAGTGCTACCTGTAGTCTAGCAATCACTTCAATCAATATATGCCCTTTCAGGACCTCTAGTTCTACTATATCATATATATGTATTGAGGTGGGCAACGAATTCTAGGCAAATAGGTCCAAAAACTCACAGAAAATATTTGCAAATCATACATCTGATAAGAGACTAGTATCCAAAATATAGAGAGAACTCTTATAATTCAACAATTGAAAGACAACCTATTGGAATTCCCTGGCAGTCCAGTGGTTAGGACTCGGCGCTCTCACTGCCAAGAGCCCGGGTTCAATCCCTGGTTCAGGAACTAAAATCCCACAAGCCGTGTGGGGTGGCCAAAAAAAAAGAAAAAAGAAAAAAAGGACAACCTATTAAAAAATTGGCAAAGGATTTGCACAGGCATTGCTCCAAAGAAGATATACAAAATGGCCAATAAGTACATGAAACGATGCTCCAACATCATTAGTCCTTAGGGAAATGCAAATCAAAACCATGAGCTACCACTTCACACCCACCCTTATAGCTATAATCAAAAAGAAGCACAATAACAAGTCTTGTGAGAATGTGGAGAAACTGGAGCCCTTGTACATTTTGCATTCCCCTTCTTTGTGGGAATGCAAAATGGTGCAGGTGCCATGAAAAACAATTTGGTAGCTCTGCAAAAAGTTAACCACATTTATCATATGATCCAGCAATTCTACTCTAGGTATATACTGAAGAGAAAAGAAAACTTATATCCATACAAAAACTTGTACAGCAATCTTTATTCATAATAGCCAAAAATTAAAACAACGCAAATGTCTATTAACTGATGAAAAGATAAACAAAATATGGTATATTCATACAATGGGATACTATTCAGCTCTAAAAATGAATGAAGCACTGATACATGCCATAATACGGATGAACCTTGAAAACACTGTGGCAAGTGAGAGAAGCCAGACAAAAAAGTCTACATATTGTATGATTTCATTTGTATGAAATGTCCAGAAGAGATAAATCCATAGAGATATAAAGCAGATCATGGGCGCCAGAGACTGCAGGCAGGGGAGAATGGACAGTGGCTGCTAATGGGCATGGGGTTTCTTTCTGGGGTGATGAAAATGCTCTGAAATTAGATAGTGATGATGATTGCACAAACCCTGTAAATATACTTTTTAAAAAAGTGAACTGCACACCTTCAAACTGTGAATCTTATAGTATGTGAATTACATAATACATATTTTTGTTTGTGTTGTTTTAAAACACACAGAGAGACACCAAAGTGAACTTCCCACTCATTCCCTCTCGGGTTGGAAAAAGAAAAATACCAACACAAGGTTAATGCATCAGTCTCAATATTTATTGAGCAAGGCATACGCTACAAAGTGGGAATTCAGAGATACTCTGTTCTTATGATATTCATAAGATTATAAGTATACAAAGGTAAACAAACAATTATAACACAATGTGATACATCCATAACAAAAGGTGTACAAAGTACAGAAGATGATTTATTATGGAGTCAGGAAAGGTTTCATAGAAGATGTCTAAACTAGATTATCTCCAGGCAGATAATGGGAGCAAAAATGCTATACATATCGGTCCAACCTGTGTCATAATGGCATTTAGAAGTGGGACAAATCATTTCTCTGGAGTGATCTAAAAGAGCTTCACGGTGAAACTTAAGCTTATCTTTGAGAATGAGTAGAATATGATTATGTATAAAAAAGAAGGGACTGGACTCTGAGATAAACTGAGAAAACAATGAATCAAGGGCAAAATACAATTAGAAATGCACATATTTAGCTCAGCACAGCAAAAGTAACCTAGATAGACCGCCAAAGTAGCACTGTCTAGGTGCTGGTGTTGGTATGACCTGGGCAGCATTTTAATTTGTTTCTTCCAAAGAAATACTGCCTGTAGTATTTCAGTTGCCTCAGATGTTTCTTGCACATGTAAAATTTATGTGCCAGATATCTATCTTTCTATCCTCATTTAATCTTTACAACATACCTGAGCTAAGTACTAATACCAATTTTAACAAGGAACTCAATTTCAGAAAGGTTAGTAACAGCTCACAGGACTATACCTATGCATTCTATTCAGTATCATAAATTCATTCTCTCAATTAATCCTTAAAACAACCCTAAGAACCAGGTATTATTAGTACATCTATTCTGTAGATGGGAAAACAGAGATTCGGGGAATTTAAGCAATTTGCCCAGGATCACACTGGCAATAAAAGGCAGAACTGGGAATTAAGCCCAGGCCTGCCTGATCCTAAAGTTTTCTACTACTAGACATATTGCTTCATCTATCCTTAATCATTATTCAGTCTAATTCAATATCCTTCAATGTTCATACTCTGCATTTCCTGTGACTAGGAATAGTGGTCTCTTACGTGAACAGGCACAATATACATCTGCTGAAGACACTGTTTCTATGTATTAGACCTAAGGGAAGGCTAACAGGAGAAATCCTAGCCAAGAGACAACCCCAAACAAGGTGACTTCTCAAAAATTCTTTTGTCTTCCGATTTTTCCAAGGGGTAGGGAAGAGCCTCCAAAGCTACAGCACACTACAGCAGACCCCTGAGGGAGAGATGCAAAGAAATCTTTTCATCAAAAAGATGGAAAGGGCAAGTCTGACCACGATCTGGTTACAGCAATGCAGAGATCATGCAGTACATACTGCAGCAAAATCAGGTGCTGACAGCTAAGAGATAACAAGCTGTGCAAGGAAAGAAAACACACACACACACACACACACACACACACAGAGAAGCACTTAGATCTAAACAAGTGCAGGAAACTGACACAGGACAAAAGAGTGGGATGTGGTATTAAGCTGAAGCAGTTCAAGAGTTAAATCCATGAAAACTACTCACATGACAGCAACAGCTCACACTGGTAACTCACGTCTCCCACTCATTTTACCTTGTTTTCCAACATAGAAAGGGTAAGCTCTTTTCTCAGTTCACAGCAAACCCGATACCCTTCAAATGCTCTCAGCTCGCTAGGTGGCTAGACTAGGACACAGGAATGACGCAGCAACATCCTCCCCAGCTCCCTTCTAACAGCAGGAAGAGAATCAGGGACCAGAAGAAAAGAGTAGCTGGGTATGATTTTCCTTCTCATTCCAAACACCTCAGGTTTGTCCTCCTTCTGTAAGAGAGGTGACTCTTATGACACTCATCCCAAACCATTTTTTTTCTCTTTCAGATTGGGGTTAGATAATCTTTTAAATTTTATTCCATTTAATTTTGTTCTGGTATCCTTACACAAGTTTCTTCATGGATTTCTTCTTGGTAAAATGGGACTAAATACGCTAACTCTAGACCTTACCTTCCTCATAGGAATGTTACTTGAAGGAAATGTTATTTAAAGTACTTGGAAAAGTTAAAAGCGTAATATAATAACAATAGCTAGCACTGATTATATGTTTACTTCGTGTCAGTCTAAATCCTTCGTGTGAACTCCTTTATTTCTCACAACGCCATGAGGCAGATACAATTAACCTCATTTTTCAGATGAGTAAACTGAGGCACAAAGAGATAGAGTTTCTTTCCAAGTTTACACAAATATCACATGGTAGAGCTGAAATTCAAACCCAGGCATATTGGTTAATAATTGTGAGTATGTATTTCTATACTAATGTAATGTGTAATGAAAATTATGTTAGGATATTAATAGCACATGGCTTAAGGAAACAACACAATAAATAACCTAGTCAAACATTCAACAAATATTTGAATTCTACTTTGTTCCCACCACCATATGCCATCATTTGTACGCATTCTGAGATTAACATGTAACAGATACACTTATGTGGGACAGAAGAGCTGGAGTCACAGACAATACGTCACTTTTAATAGGAGCACAGACAAGTTACTTAACTGTGCCTCAGTGTCCTCATGTGTAAAACAGTGACAATACCTACCACAAAGAATACAAGCTACATTGTATTTCTTACATGTCAAATGACACATTGCAAAACCCCTCAAATTAAAATGGTAGTGTCTTCTTAGAAATTAATTACTCCACCTTCTCATTTGACAAATCTGAAGTCCAAACTGTAAAGTAATTTGCTCAAGTTTGTATAGCTAGGTAATGACAAAGACTCAACCAGAACCTCCAGACCCAGTCCAAAGCTCTTTATCATCTCTCTAGGCTGAATAATTCCATTTCCTGACAGGGCAATGTGACAAATATCAGAGGACAGAGAATGACTCAAAACCTCTAAGGATTAAAAAAAAATTCAGGATGCAAGGCTTCAATGTTCGTTTAACACAGCACAAGACTGTGTTACAACAAAAAAAGTGGCATTACTCAGTACTGTTTCCTTCTCAAAAAATCATGTCATTTCAAAAATTTGCTCTACTGCATTTGTATTAGGCTAACCCACATTTGCTCACGCTATGCCTTCCCAGCTATCTCTGCAACTTTCTGAAACTGTCTTGGCAAACTCAGGTCAAAATCCTAATAAACTCCTGGCAACTGTCACAGCGCAGCGTTATTATAACAAATACTCCTGAAGGTAAGTAGGGCTTAGAAATTCTATTATATTGAGATTCTCAGTCTAGTTATTTTTGCTGTGATAGAAGCCGATCTGTTTTTTCAGAAATAACTTTCCATGCAAATCATACTGAAAGAAGAGAGAAGACATAAAATTTTTCTCATTAAGGTCACTAATTGATATTCATTAAACTTTCCCAAATTTTTTGGAGCATTTCAAATCTCACATGAGTTTACCAAAGAACTCAATTCATATCACTCTTTCCACAAGTCTGCTCTAAAAAGGACATGTTTGTTTTTAGGTGTTATAAGTATTTAACCAGAGTCAAGACTAGAATCCATTTTACACACAAGCCACAGAAGGATCAGGGAGAGAGAAAGAGAAAGAAAAGGAAGACTTGCAAGTCAAATCAATTATTTCTTATAAGTCCACAGGGGTACAGAGCCCTATAAAATGCACAGGGCCAATCTGCTCCACCCCTTCTCTGCTAGTCAGTACAGGCTACAAGATGAACACCAGAGTCCAACAACAAGCCAAGTTCCAGGCAAAATGGCCTTACTAGGCTAGATGGAGCCAAACACACACATTTTTAACCCCTAATCAAAGAACAGAGCTTCAAGGAGGAAGATGATCAATAGCTTAAACATTGCAGAGAGATTAGGGATTAAGAGATTAAGGCTATGAAAATGCCTGAATATAAGGACAATGGATCTTCTGAAAGGGCCTTTACAGTAAAGTGTTAGGGACAGAAACAAGACAGGAAAGGTATTAAAGCGTGAACAAGTGAGCATAAAAGAAAAGGCTGCATACAAAATGCCCTTTTTTAAAGATGTTTCAGAGTGAAAGAAAAAAAAATAGAAATAACTCTGAGATATAGAAAGGCAGAGGGATTTTATTTCTTTGTTTTAGGATGGAAAAGACCTCAGTGTATTTATAATCTGAAAGGAAAGACTCAATAAAGAGTGAAGCTAAAAATACAAGAGAAAGATAATAACTGGTAAGAGGGAGGTACTAAACAAAGGGGATACTAGGGAATGGGATGGAGAGGAATAGTGATCCATGTAGATCCTAAAAGTCACCAGACAAATGCAATGGAAATGGAGAGAGCAGATGGTAGGGGCTTTGAAAAATCAAAAGCCACACAAAAACAGCAAAACAGTGGTCTGCAAGCGACAGTGAAGAATCAGAAAAACGTACACTGATTGATTCCCGCTGCCCAAGGAGTTTAAGAGTATTCAACCAGCAAAAACAGGAATAACAGTATTCATTAGAGAGAAGAGTTGTTTTCAGTTATAGGTTAAGAGATGGAGGAAATATTGGGAGAAAAGATTAAAAACCTAGGACTTGACTCACATTTGTGCACAGGTTCTATCAGACCCAGTAGAAGCAGCTGGTAAAGGATCATGAATGAGGCGGAAAGGGATGGGGCTTAGATTTATAATGTTGAGGAGATAGTAAAAATAGAACTTTGAAGTAATTATCAATGGCAAACATGAAGAGTAAGCTAAAGAATTTTATGGCTGCAGATGATAGAGGAATGAAGAGAGAGGAACAGTCCAAAAAATTGCTAAGTATCACTGACAGTGAGTCTCCAGTACTAACTACAGTTTCAAGTAGAATGATCTTCAGTCCCACTTTCCCAGAAGCTGGACTCTGAAACTTCCTTTAATTTCATTTGCCAAGATTAGCAATTTGCTGAACTGTGTCAAAATTGGGGATTTTTTTTGTTTTCTGAATCAAACATTTGTTTTTAATAAGGATTTGTTGAGAGCTCTACAAAAGGATAAGAGAGACATTATCCAAAACATAAGTGAATGTAATTGACTAGAACTAGGGCTACAGATCCTATTTGGTCTTTTAAGCTGACTCCACCCCACCCCCACCTACACAGACAGGATGGAAAAGGATAGATAACACCAGTTAAATTTGGGTAGCACTTCACTGATTTGAATTACTGCCTAATCAATTATCTCAACTGACCCACACTTCATTCCTATTCTTACAAGGTCTAACCCAAAAACAGAGTAGTATAAAGAACACAGGTTTTGTGTCACGGTAATCTAGAGTCCTAACGCTACCAGTCCCCCAGGGATATTTCTTAAGCCCCTATGAGCTTCAGTTTCCTCATCTATAAAGTAGGAATAATAGTACCTATTTAATGAGGTAGTTGTAAAGATTAAAGAGTTAACAGACATCAGGTATCTGATACAGAGCAGATGCTAAAGAAATGGCAGGTAATATATTCTACTAAAACATGCTGCAATAACAGAAATTGGAAGACTATTTTACCTAATATCATTACAAACTAAGCCATCCAAGGTGAACCAGTTTATTGCTACACTGCTGTTAATTTATCTAGGACAAATTCTGTTTTAAAAAATCCTGAAGTAAAAAAAGCATTCCAAAAATTCTGTTGCACTTGATAATCTAACTAATGATGATGTTTTTTATTGGGGTATAATTTCCATAACTAAGAACTTAGTGGTTTGAAACATACTTTTTTTTTTCCAAATAAGCACTACTTCCAAAATAGAGGAAATCTTTTAACTTCCAATTAAATCCCAGGGCAATATTAGAGACTCTCAACATATCTCAAATAAATGGAATTGTAAAAACACATGGATGTAAAGTAGTTAGCAGAGAATTCAAGGCAAAAGGCTATGTCTTTCTCCTTTTCCCAACTTCAGTTAACTAATATCACAAATGCTCCTCAGTTTTACCAATCCTATAATCTTAGAGTTATCATTTCTTTCTTTCTCTACGTCATTATTAAATCCTATCTCTTCCTTATTCAAATCTTCTCTCCAACATATCCCTCTTTTTTTTTTTTTTACTCCCTAAATTCAGGTCTCAATAGTGTTCACACCTGAATTTCTACTATTCTTTTTTTTTTTTTTTTTTTGGCTGCATTGCGTCTTTCATTGCTACACGTGGGCTTTCTCTAGTTGCAGCGAGCGGGTGCTATGCTTCGTTGTGTTGCGCAGGCTTCTCATTGCGGTGGCTTCTCTTGTTGCAGAGCACAGGCTCTAGGCGCGCAGGCTTCAGTAGCTGCAGCACGCGGGCCCAGTCATTGTGGCTCACGGGCTCTAGAGCACAGGCTCTGTAGTTGTGGCGCACGGGCTTAGCTGCTCCGCGACATATGAGATCTTCCCGGACCAGGGCTCAAACTCATGTCCACTGCATTGGCAGGCAGATTCTTAACCACTGTGCCACCAAGGAAGCCCCCCTCTACAACAATTGTTAACTGGCCTCCTTTCTAATAACCTACATAATATCTCCTGATTAATCACTCTACAATTCCAAGTTTATCAAGTCATGTCCCTATTTATAATCCTTCAATGATTGCCAAATGTTGGCAAGATCAAGTCCAAATTCCTCCGTATAACTTTCAAGACTGTTCATAATCTGACCGAGCATTACCTCACTAATCTTATCTCCTCCTAGTCCATAATCTAAACTCTATTATAGGATCAGACAAGTATTCTCAGGTCCAATCAATAATACAAGTTTGCTCCAATCTCAGTGTCTTTTCTCTTGCTCTGCCCAGGTCTGGAAAACTATCCCCTTCCTTTCCACCCATTCAAATCCTAACCATCCATCACTGTAAACTCTAGTCTAACTGCCTCCATGAAGCCCTCACAGATCACTTCAGCCCAGACTAATCTCAGTAAACTATGATCTGTCATTTTGACATAAATTAGCAGCATAACAACAGACCTCCTAGAGCAGTCACCATTATACCATAGATTCAATGGCATTTTCACACACACACACAAAAACTTAAGTAAACTTTTCATAAGGCTGAATTATTCAGTATAAAAAACTCCTTCCATCTGAGATGATGCCCTTTCATTTCTCTGTTTTAAAATGTTCCATCTTTAACCCTCTTGCACTGTTGGTGGGAATGTAAATTGATAGAGCCACTATGGAGAACAGTATGGAGGTTCCTTAAAAAACTAAAAATAGAATTACCATATGACCCAGCAATCCCACTGCTGGGCATATACCCTGAGAAAACCATAATTCAAAAAGACACATGCACCCCAATGTTCATTGCAGCACTATTTACAATAGCCAGGTCATGGAAGCAACCTAAGTGTCCATCAACAGACGAATGGATAAAGAAGACGTGGTACGTATAAACAACAGAATATTACTCAGCCATAAAAAGGAACGAAACTGGGTCATTTGTAGAGACATGGATGGACCTAGAGACTGTCATACAGAGCGAAGTAAGTCAGAAAGAGAAAAACAAGTATCGTATATTAACACATATATGTGGAATCTAGGAAAATGGTACAGACGAACCTGTTGCAAGGCAGAAATAGAGACAAAGACGTAGAGAACAAATGTATGGACACCAAGGGGGGAAAGGGGGGGTGGGATGAACTAGGAGATTAGGATTGACATATATACACTAATTAATATGTATAAAATAGATAACTCTTGAGAACCTGCTGTATAGCACAGGGAACTCCACTCTTCTGTACAGTAGAAACTAACACAACATTGTGAAACAAATATACCCCAATTAAAAAAAAATAAAAATAAATGTTACATCTTTTACAAAATGGTGGTATTAGATGAAAAGACTGCTTTTCGTTTTCATGTCCTTACTTGGAAAACAAAAATCTCTTTTTAAATATGACTGGTTTTATGAAACCCAAGCTCTGGAACCACAAGTCTACATCCCCCATTTTGGCATTTATATATGGCCCAAGACTGTTACGGAACTATTTTAAAAACTAGGTACTGTCTCCCCAATGAGAATTTTAAATTCCTTAAGAACAAGGGCTATATACTGCACTTCTTTTGCCTTTTTCTTTTCTCCACATTAATTAGGCCTGGATCAAATATATAACAAGTACTGTAAACTGAATAAAATTAACAAAGTTCCTGCTTTTTTTTTTTTTAGAGGGTTTTTTTTTAATATAAATTTATTTGTTTTATTTATTTATTTTTGGCTGCATTGGGTCTTCATTTCTACGCTCGGGCTTTCTCTAGCTGCAGCGAGCGGGGGCTACTCTTCATTGCAGTGCAGGCTTCTTATTGTGGTGGCTTCTCTTGTTGCGGAGCACGGGCTCTAGGTGCGCAGGCTTCAGTAGTTGTGGCTCACGGGCTCTACAGAGCAGGCTCAGCAGTTGTGGCACACACAGGCTTAGTTGCTCCGCGGCATGTGGGATCTCCCCAGACCAGGGATTGAACCCGTGTCCCCTGCATTGGCAGGAGGATTCTTAACCACTGCGCCACTGGGGAAGCCCTACAGGGTTTTTTTAATTTTATTTATTTTTGGCTGCATTGGGTCTTTGTTGCTGCGTGCAGGCTTTCTCTAGTTGCAGCAAGTAGGGGCTACTCTTCATTGTGGTGCGCAGGGTTCTCTCATTGCAGTGGCTTCTCTTGTTGTGGAGCAAGGGCTCTAGGCGCCTGGGCTCAGTAGTTGCGGCACACAGGCTCTAGGGCACGCGGGCTTCAGTAGTTTTGGCACATGGGCTCAGTAGTTGTCGCGTGCAGGCTCAGTAGTTGTGGTGCATGGGCTTAGTCGCCCCGCGGCATGTGGGATCTTCCCCGACCAGGGATCAAACCTGTGTCCCTTACATTAGCAGGCGGATTCTTAACCACTAGGCCACCAGGGAAGTCCCAAAATTCCTGGCTTTTACATTTGATGTGAAACTGACCAAAAATGTAACTAAAACCTGTGTTTGCCTCCTCTCCACTCCTCTTCCCTAAAGATTCTCTGCATCTCTGTGGATTGTACCTATTTAGTGAACAACCACTACCTTCTAATATTTCTGCTCAAATCCCACTCCTCTTGCCTCTCTTTATGATCTGAAATTTTATACCTCAGTTACCTTATTATTTCTCCCTGTTCCATTAACTGCCTCACTACCCACCCACCTAGTTTTCCATCATACTACTTTAAGATCCTGATAGTCTCTTTCAAACTGTCTTGGGATCTAGTCTTAAAACAAAAGTCTAACATAATCACCAGTCCTCAAGGTTCCTACCGAAAAAAAATTTAGCTTATGTTGGGAAGTATATAATTTTATCAAATTATATTAAGACTATCTCATATTGCACTCCAGTACAGCTGTGGCAAAAAGCATTAAAACTGGTATTCCTGATATAAACCTACCAGGGACCATTACTTTGTTACACAAACAGCGTAACTACATTTGTAATATCGTCTATGCTCAACCAGCTTCTGTGTATTCTGTAACAGTATTCCATTTTAAAGACATTTACTATATCTTCAAGTTTATCATGACCTAAAAATGGTATTCTTTCTATCCTAAGAAACATAAGCCAACGTTGACTTCATTTACTCAAGGAATAATGACCTTAAATGCACACAGTTCATAAAATCATTTTGTGTTCTGGTTTGAGCAATGTAATTTTCAAGAACAAGCTCAGAGTCAAATCCTAGCTTGGCATCCACCAATTGTGTTGACTGTGGGCAAACTGAACTCATATCTTAAGGATTTTTCATCTGTTAAATGGGGATAATTAACAGTATCTACCCCAAAAGGTTAAGAGAAAGATTAAATAAAGACATGAAAAGCACTGTGGCTGGCACACAGTCAATAAATGTTAGGTTTTATTATTAGTCCTCAATAAGAAAGAATCCTTAGAAAAAGTTTCAAGTACTGATATAAGACTTAAATGAGCTGTTTATTCACTGATATTAGATATAAATCACTCAGATGGCCTAAACCAGATAAATTACCCCAGGTAATTAGAAAGACAGCACATTTATGATAAAGCTGTTTCAGGATTTAAAGAGCCAAAAAATTACTTCTATTATCTTGTTCGGCATTTAACTTTTCCAGTTAAATGCTTGAAACTGGATAAAAGCAGAGTTTTACACTTAGAAACAGGAAAATACTGTCATTTTTCTATCTAAACTCTTTAGCCTCTGCAGAAAACCTATACAAATAATGTCTTGGTAAGTGGGAAAGGAAAATACCTTTTAACTGTAATTAACTTCAAATCTGTTCCCATACAGATGTGCCTCTCAGCAAACTAAAAATGTTCCTTTCTCCCCCCCCCTTTTTTTTTTTATTATTTTTTTTTTATTTTATTTTTTTTTAAATTTATGGCTGTGTTGGGTCTTCGTTTCTGTGCGAAGGCTTTCTCTAGTTGTGGCAAGTGGGGGCCACTCTTCATCGCGGTGCGCAGGCCCCTCACTATCGCGGCCTCTCTTGTTGCGGAGCACAGGCTGCAGACGCGCAGGCTCAGTAATTGTGGCTCACGGGCCCAGCCGCTCCGCGGCATGTGGGATCTTCCCAGACCAGGGCCCGAACCCGTGTCCCCTGCATTGGCAGGCAGATTCCCAACCACTGCGCCACCAGGGAAGCCCCTCTCCCCCTTTTTAAAAACATCTTTTTTAGACAAAAAAAGGACTAATTTTTAAAAGGCTACAAATAAAACCATGTTGATATTAATACAAGATAATGCTTTATTAGAGAGAATTTCAGTTCAATCATAATACAAGTTAAACAAGTTATAGTCAAGCAATTATTTTTATTTATAGAGGTTCAAAATGAGTGCTGTTATTCAAGCCATCTTGGGAAGCAAGACTCGTTTTCAACAATGCCACCAAGGCTCAAAACCTTTTTGAAACTCCATTTGTAAGAGTCTCAAAGACAAGCCTCATACACAAAAAAAATCCTAGTCTCCACCTTTTAGAATTACATCTCATTTATGACCAAAAACAATGTTGATTACTCACTTCATTCACCAGACTTATCTCCAAAAGTTAAATATAACTCCCCCCAAATGAACACTTATCAGCATTAAGAACATGAAATACGCTCTACAGACAAGTTCAAAAGAAGTATACCAAATATTTCAGTTTGGAAATCTCACTAAAATAAATATATAACTACTCATTTTGTAAACTTCTAATATTTGTTTTTAAAAAGCAGTCATGGAACTTCCCCGGTGGTCCAGTGGTAAAGAATCCACCTTCCAATGCAGGGGATGCGGGTGTGATCCCTGGTCAGGGAACTAAGATCCCATAATCCACATGGCCAAAAAACAAAGAAACTTAAAATACACAGTAGGGGGCTTCCCTGGTGGCGCAGTGGTTGAGAATCTGCCTGCCAATGCAGGGCACACGGGTTCGAGCCCTGGTCTGGGAAGATCCCACATGCCACGGAGCAGCTGGGCCCATGAGCCACAACTACTGAGCATGCGCGTCTGGAGCCTGTGCCCCGCAACGGGAGGGGCCGCGATAGTGAAAGGCCCGCGCACCGCGATGAAGAGCGGTCCCCGCACCGCGATGAAGAGTGGTCCCCACTTGCCGCAACTAGAGAAAGCCCTCGCACGAACCGAAGACCCAACACAGCCAAAAATAAATAAATAAATAAATAAATAAAGTAGCTATTAAAAAAAAAAAAAAAATACACAGTAGGCATCTCTTAAAAAATAGGTTTACATTTATCACTCAATTGTGTTACACGTATATTAAGTTAAACCATCCCAGTTACTACTAATTCAAATTTGCACTTAAATTGGCTCAAAGTACATAAGAAATTAGTACATACATTCTTCTACCATTAATCAAAGAGAAAAAATAACTACTGAGAGAGCTTATTGGCAAGTCAGAGAAGGTAGCTTGAAGCAGATTTAACTGGCTTAAATTTTTCATTGTTGATATCAAAATAAAATGTTACTCAACAGAGTAATTCAAATGAGGTAGTACCTAGTATCTCATTTCAGTTAATAGCTCCAATCTGAGAGCATTAGACAAACATTTGATTAAGCATCATTCCAAGAAGAAACTGTGCATAGTTCTTTTCCAGTGACAGATTCCAGAGAGGTATCTGCAGCAGGACTAGACTCCTGTACTTTCACACCCTAAGCACCTAAAGCAGTTGGGGCACTCTCAGCCTTTTGATTAGAGAAAACACTAAGCAGAATTCTAATTAAAATGTTAATAAGCCTGAGAAATTAAATTATTACTTATACATAAGCATCGTTATGATCAATCATCTAAAACTGTACCGAGGGCCTACTATGTGCAAAGTTCAGTGAAAGGAACTGAGGGGGGTACCAGCTAAGACAAACTTAGCTTCTAATCAAAACGCTTCTGATAAAATTAGGTAATTAAGATACAAGCTAATAAAGTTAATCAAGAACATGAGGGGTACTAGCGTAACAAGCCGCAAGATTTTTGAGAAAGTGAGAAGCTTCTGACCCAACTAAGGACATAAGATACATGCTAGTGTGACTTAACCAAGAACATGAGGCGTATCGGCAATAAATGTCACAAAATTTTAGAGAAGAGAGACTTACTATTGCAAAGTCAGGACAGACTTCAAAGATGGGGAATTGAGCTGAGTCTTAAAAGGATGGAAAAAATGAAATAATTAAACAGCATAAGAGAAGAAAAGGACAGAAGATAATGGAAATAAAGGTGCTGAATTGGGAATGTGGTCATTAAATATTTATTAAATACCTACTACATGTCACTCACTGTGTTAGGTACTAGGTATACACTGGTGAACAAAGCAGATGAGTTTCCTGTTCCCATGAAGTCTAGTTGCGAAGACAGATAATAATCAGGCAAGCAGATACATCATTATAATTGTAATAGGTGTTATAAAGGGAGGCAACAGATGCCAGTAATAGGGAATAACAGGAAAGGATTAGCAAGATAAAATTATGAGGGAAAGGGACTTCCCTGGTGGCGCAGTGGTTAAGAATCCACCTGCCAATGCAGGGGACACGGGTTCGATCCCTGGTCTGGGAAGATTCCACATGCCACTAGAGCAACTAAGCCCGTAAGCCACAACTACTGAGCCTGAGCTCTAGAGCCTGTGAGCCACAACTACTGAGCCCGCGTGCCGCAACTACTGAAGCCTGAGCACCTAGAGCCCGTGCTCCACAACAAGAGAAGCCACCGCAATGAGAAGCCCACGTGCCACAACAAAGAGTAGCAACCAGAGAAAGCCCACGCTCAGCAACGAAGACCCAACGCGGCCAAAAATAAATAAATAAATCTATTTTTTTAAAAAGAAAAGTGATGAGGGAAAGTATCTCTGCATCATAAGCTGAAGCTTGAAGGAGGAAGCCAAAGAGCAGGGGAGAGAGTATTCAAGAAAGAGAGAGCCACATGTACAAAGGCCCTGAGGTAGGAAAGAACTTGTGTTTAAAAATAAATAAGCAGCTAGGGTGACTGAAGCATAATGGACCGTGAAACTAACATAAGATGACGTTGGTACATAGGGGCCAGGTTATACAAGGCATTACAGGCCAAGATAGAGTTTGAATTTTATTCCAAGCCCCAAAGAAAACCATTAAAAGTTTCTGCATACTCACATACTGTTGAATAAAAGAAGCCAGACCCAAGAGTATATGCTGCATGATTCCATTTTTACAAAAGTACAAAAACTGTTTGTAAAAACATTGTTTTTACAATGTTTTGTACTTTTGTAAAAATGTTTTACAAACATTTTTACAAAAGTACAAAAACTGATCTATGCTGTTAGAAGTCAGGATGGTGATTACCCTGGGTGGGTGGAAAGGCAGCAAGAACCCGAAGGGAACTCAACAGGGGCTTCTAGGTCCTGGCAATGCTGTTTCTTGATCTGGGTGCTGGTTACATGAGTATATTCAGTTTGTGAAAAAAGTCATCAAGTTGTACACTTATGTGTACTTTTCTACATATAAATATTATATACTTCAATTAAAAGTTGTAAAAATTTTTTAAATTTTTTGCAAGTTTTTAGTAACATATGGTTTAAAAATATTACTCTGTCCAGATAAAATGGGAACAGAGGAGCACATGCAAATATGGAAGGACCTGATTCACATATTAACCTGGTGGAAGCTTTCAGATCCATATAAAACAGGAGGAGCTTTTTCATAAAATAAGTCAAGCAGCCAGTGAATACAAAGTACCATGTTTATAAAGAATAAATGCTGGGTCTAGAAAGGGAGTTATACAATAAAGGATGAGCTATAAATTCCTTTGAATGTGAGAAGGTATCTCTAGAAATTAAAAAAGGAATAGATGAAAACAGCAATGCCTAAAAAGGTGAGCCATGCTCGTTATCTTTTAGCTTATATTTTAATATGGTATTTAAGGTGAGCCATGCTCATTATCTTTTAGCTTATATTTTAATATGGTATTTTCAAGCTCTTCCCTTGACACCCTAACTCCAATACAACAGTGTAATGAAACAGAAAGATCCTAAGCTTGAGCATCAATCACATCTGAGCTGAAACCAATGGTCTGACCCTCACAGCTCCGACAGTAACTGCTCTGAGCCCAGCTCCCTCATGTATAAAGAAGATAATGACTACCTCATAGCTGTTATTTTCTCTCTATCACCACCCAAAATGTTGAATTGGTAGACTGGTATTTTAATTTAATTATCATTTCCTAATGGTATATGGAGGGCCGATGGTTGATGGGTTTCCGTTCTCAAGATTCATAGGTGGGACAAGAGGATTATGTAAGAGTCAACATATAGATATAGAATGAATAAAGAAAAACGAGAAAGGGACTTCCCTGGCAGTGCAGTGGTTAAGACTCTGAGCTTCTATTGCAGGGGGCACAGGTTTTGGTCCCTGATCGGGGAACTAAGATCCTGCATGCCACATGGCACGGCCAAAAAAAAGAAAAATGAGGAGTCAAAGATAAAACTGGGGCTTCTTCTAGCAGGTCAGATACAGCAATTTCAAGCATTTTCTAAGACAGGGACTTGAGCTGAAGCAGATTGGGACAGGTTCAGTGACTTCAGAAATTATGAGAAGGAAAAAATAATCTCTGTTTTCCCAGCAAGACACAATTCCTACCTAATGTATTCCCTTTGTGGAATATTAGCTAAAACAAGTTAGAGATTAACACTAAGGATATTCTGTCATAGGTGGAAGGGCAAGCCTTTAATCATTTTATAGCATCCCCACCCTAAAGAATTATTTGAACAACCATATTGTGTAAAGCACTTAAGTATAGCCAAAGATGTTAAGTTTTATATTTCAAGAGCTACTATTTCAAAAAAGAAACAAAAATAGAAATTCAAGTTGTTAATAAATCTTCGGGTAATTTTTATTTTCCCCACAGTGTATCCCCTATCCTAAAAAGTAATGAAAACCCGGTTCCTCACGAATTTATCTTTCTGCTGATCTGACAAGTGTCCTCATCTCTACCTCTCTTACTCTTCTCATGCACCTCACCATTAGATACCTAAGGTTTCCCTGTTTCCTACAAAGTTGGCACACTGACTCTCTAGTATTCACTCTGATCTCACCAGTATTGATTCCGAACATAGAAAACTTCACAACATTCCCAACGATCACTCTGCTAACCAACACCTAAGAGATAACACACAGTTTAAACAAATGAGGGCAGTTGTGGTGATCACACAACTGTATGCATTTGTCAAAACTCATTAAACTGTACACTTCAGGTTGGTGAATCTTATCGTATGTAAATTATACCTCAATAAAGCTGATTTTTTTAAAGAGAATGAATGCATTCATTCATCCAGCAATATTTACTGAGCATCTATTATGCGCATCAAAGTTTATACCAAATCTTTCAGCTTGACTACTTGGGTCCTACCTGTATTAAATGTGTGTGCTCTACTCATAAACTAACACTGTCCCAAAAAGCCATGTTCCATGAAAAATGGTTCCATTTCTGATTATGAATGTCTCCTTAATGATGCCCTCTACAGCAGAAGGACCATTAGCTATCCATCATCTTCCATTACATAAATGAAATCTATGCTCTTTATTGTAATACAAATGCTTCCATCATAAGAAAAAAATTAAGCACCTAAGCATATAGAACATACCTCTACCACAGCCTTATATGTTTGTCTTTCTATCAAAAAAATTAGAATATCTCAAAAGCTTACTGATAACATTGCTGGAAGAAAAGGTAATATTATTGGGGAACAGACTTAATTGACTCATTTTAGCATCCATAGTGACCCAGTGGCTGAGTCAAAGGCCTGGAAACTAGGCCTCCTGGCTCCCAACCCAATATGCAGAGTGGACCTTAGAAACAGACTTGGGTTTGAATTCCAGCTCCACTTCTTACTAGTTGTATGCATACACTTAGGAAAGTCACCCTCAGTTTGCTCATCTGTGAAACAGGGATGCCAACCACCACCTCACAACATTGTTGTGAAGACTACATGAGAACTATACCATGTAGCACAATTACTGGGCACAGAGTAGGCAACTCAACAATATTAGTTCCCTTTCTTGGTCTTAAATATTTAAGAGTAAGAAAATATCTATTAATCAAGGCTAATTCACAATCCCTATTAGTAATCACAGGACAACAATGAACCTGTATTTGCTCCTTGTTCATACTCTAGATCAACTCCCTTCCCATCCCACCGTTTCCAGTTTTTCAAACTTCAGTTACTATGTTTAGAAGTGATTTAATTTTAGAAACCTGGAAAATTCTTCTGAGTAAATTGAGCAAAACCTTCATCTGCCCCAAGGGGAATTCTGAGCAAAATAATTATTTCTAACAAGAAAAGAATTTTTTTCTATGGGAGTTATTCAATTTAACCACATGAATGCCGCCAAAGCTGCACGCAAAGTAACAGAAAGCCGTCTGGAACACACCGTATAGATTCTCCGAATGGAAACGTCCCCCTAAAATCCAAACACCTCCCTCCCTAATCTTAGGTAGTAAAATCTTAATAGGTGATCTGAATTCCCCCGCCTCTGACACCAGTCCAACTCCTTAGGCCAGAACTGCAGCAGTCCGTAAAACGCCCTGAACAAACCCCACCTCTCAAAATACCCGCAAAAGGCAGGCAGGTCCAGATAGTATTTTCTCCTTAATGGACAGATTAAACACTAGAAGCACAATTCCCTTCCCAAGGTCATCCAAGTCAGTGAAGGTGCGACGGAGAATTTGCAGGCAGTCTCTTGGGCTTTCTGGAGATCATACTGCAGGGATTTTCTTTTTTTTTTTTTTTTTTTTTGAAGTGGGGGCTGCCTATTCTCTTCCCCTCTCCCACCCTCAAGTGTGAGCACTGGTCTCGGCATTTCCGAAACAAGCCACAACAAGCTCTGCAGTGTTAGGAAAGGGGCTGACGCGATGAAGAAACAGATGCTCCAAAGCAAGATGGTCTTTCTCGGCTCGCAAAGCCTCCTCCAAGGTTATTAACAGAAACCGCAGGCACCCCAGGGAGCTCTACAGCGGGTTCCGAACCCCCAGCCCGGTCGCTCCGGGACGCCAGGTTCCCCTCAGCAGCCCTCGCAGCCCGAGGCCACCGGCCCCAGAAACCGCACTTCATTCCAGCGCTCCGGGAAGCCATGGCTCTTTCCCCGCCCGGGCAGGGGTGGGGGCGCGCAGGGAGGCGGGCCGCTCGCGCTGCGGAAAGTTCACCGCGGCTGCGGGCGGGGGCGGCCCCGACCCGGCTCGTCCGCGTCCCCCAGCAGATTCCACCATTAATTAGTCCTAAGGACTGTCTACTGGCAACTTAAACAAAGCGAATGCCTCGAATTCCTTCCCGGCCCAGCGGTCTGGCTGCGAGACCAGCATCGGCCGGGACGCGGGCTGGCGCTGCGGGCGGACAGCTGCGGCGGCCGCGGCGGGACCCCCTCCTCGCCCATCCCGCGTCCTCGCCGCCGGGCCCCGCAGCCCGGCCCGCACGCCAGCCTGAGCGCTCCCAAACCTCCCTCCTCCTCCTCCTTCTCCACCTCTCCTCCTCCTCCTCCTCGGGAGCTCCCGGGCTCTTCCTGTAAGATCACTTCCTTCCTCCCCGGGTGCCCACGGGCCCCGCGCAGCCCCCTCCCCGGCGGTCCCGGCCCCCCGCCCGGCCGCACCGCTCCCCGCCCCCACCGGGCCCCGCGCGCCTCCCCACCCCCCAACTCCCAAACTCGACCCTAAAACTCTCCTCCGCTCAGCTCTTGGCCCCAAACATTTCTCCTCAGATTCTCGCTCCCACCAAGAAGTCTCTCAGAACCTTCCCTCCCCCTTCAAAGGAAAAATCTCCAACTCCAAAAGAATTCTCAAGGTCTCTCTCCAAAGATCTCCCTTTCCGAGCTCCTTCTCCGAAATTCCGCTCAAACTCTACCCCCACCTCAACTCCACACCCCTCCAGCCCTCGCCGGGGTGCGCCCTCCGGTTCTGCCCGGTCACCCCTGGGTGCCCCGACCCCCTGGCGGGGCAGGCCGCCTCCTCCGGGCGCCCTCCTCTCTCCGCCCGCCCGCCCGGCCTCCCGCGCCGCGCTCCCGCCACCTCCCCGCAGACTCCTCACCTCGGCGGCTACGGCCCGCGCTCCCGCCCGCCAAGGGCTCCGGCGCTCGGCTCCCAGCGGCCGGCGCCTCCTCCGGCTCCCAAGACTGACAATGAGGGGCGGAGCCAGAATGTGACGTCAGCGGCATGGGAGGCGGGGTCTTTGTGGGGGCGGAGCTGATAGACGGTCCCGCCCCCTTTGTCTTCTCCCCCTTCCCGGGACTTGGACTTTTCCAAGTTTTTATCGCCTATCTAGCTAGGTGCCCAGGTCCTGTGCTACGCGCGGTGGAAAATCGAAATGGAAGACAAGACGTCCTGCTTTCAAAAGAGGCACTCTCAGGGGATTGTGGGATTAAATGAGATAATCCATGTAAAGGTATTTAGCCCAAGGCCTAGTATGGAGTAATCTCTCAAAAAATACTATTTCTATTACTCAGCAAAGTGTGGAAAAGGAACTCAGCTTGAACTCAGGAGGCATGAGTTCCAGTCCCCAGCTCTGCTATTAATTCCATGTGTGATCCTAGATAAGTCCTTTGCCATCTATGTTCCCTCCTTTTGCCTTCTTTAAAATGGGAAGCGGCGGGCCTCCCTGGTGGCACAGTGGTTGGGAATCTGCCTGCCAATGCAGGGGACACGGGTTCGATCCCTGGTCCTGGAAGATCCCACATGCCGCGGAGCAGCTAAGCCCGTGCGCCACAACTGCTGAGCCTGCGGTCTAGAGCCCGTGCTCTGCAGCAAGAGTAGCCACCGCAGTGAAGAGTAGACCCTGCTCACCGCAATTGGAGAGAGCCCGCGCGCAGCAACGAAGACCCAACGCAGCCAAAAATAAATAAATGAAATAAATAAATTTATTAAAATGGGAAGGGGCAATGACCAGATGATCTCAAAGGGCCCGCCAATAACTCTGTGGACCTACTATGTGCAAGGTACCTAGAGCCCAGAGAAGGGAGAGGGGGGCCTTTGAAGAGAGCCCAAGACCCAGATCCAGCATGGTACAGAACACAGCTCTAGACACTCTCCCCTCAGATGCCCTCCCACATACTGACACAGGGTTGCATTCACAAGCCCGGACACAGATGCTCTGAGGGCTGCTTCCTCTTTGACTGCAGCAGCATAGCTGGTCTCTTGAGACATCTCTTGTGTAAGCTCCTTATTGCCTATGGAATAAAGGCCAAATGCCTGGCCTGGTGTGATCTCTTCCTACCTTTACACACACACACACACACACACACAAAGTTTATCCAAACTTCCCCTAGCACACCCACTGCTTTCCCACATCTGCGCATTGCTCATGCTCTTCCCTTGCTGTCTCTTCTCAGTTTACAACTCTTCCTAGTTTCCCCCAGCCAGAAGCTGACTCTCCCTGCTCTGAATACCCATGGCATTGTGTTAACTCTCATGTGGGCATGAACACATTTTAACTTGTGTCAAACTGACCTCCCCTTTGTTTCTTAGCACTTCCTCACTTCCTTGAGGTCAGAGCCCACACATGTTTGTGGAGCTCAGGTTCTGATGCCAGAAAACCCTGGGATTATATACCCGTGTTCTGGCCTGTACTAGCTCTCTTTGAGCCTCATTCTCCTCATCTGTAAAATGGGCATATTAATACAGTCCTTGTGGTGTTCGGTTTAAAATTACATAAGACACTGTGTAGAAAGCACCAGGCACAGTTTTCCACAAACGATGTAGCTGTCATTCTTCTTTTCATTCTTTTTTTTTTAATTTTTTTTATTTATTTATTTTTGGCTGCGTTGGGTCTTCATTGCTGGGTGCAGGCTTTCTCTAGTTGTGGCGAGCGGGGGCTACTCTTCCTTGCGGTGCGCAGGCTTCTCACTGCGGTGGCTCCTCTTGTTGCGGAGCACAGACTCTAGGCATGCGGGCTTCAGTAGTTGTGGCATGTGGGCTCAGTAGTTGTGGCTCACGGGCTCTAGAGCACAGGCTCAGTAGTTGTGGAGCACAGGCTTAGTTGCTCCGCGGCATGTGGGAACTTCCCGGACCAGGGCTTGAACCCATGTCCCCTCCATTGGCAGGCGGATTCTTAACCACTGAGCCACCAGGGAAGCCCTTCATTCTTCTTATTGTTATTATCATCAATATTATTTCTAGTTCCTAACACCAGATAGCATCCCTAGTGATAATCCACCTAATCATTTCATAGTGGAAGACTTTGAGGTGCTGAGAGAGGAAGAGGCTCACTGAAAGGGGCCCTGCAGAGCATTGCCATTGGAATAGAAACTGCAGTTTCTAGACCCCAGGTGGATTCTGCAGAGTCACAGCTGATACCCCAGAGTGTCTCTGTCACTCAGCACCCCTCCAGGTTGGGGATGCCTTTGAGTTCTCATCCTTTTCAGCAGAGCTGACCCGGTTCTCCCTTGTGCCTCTCTCCTCTCGTTTTCCTTACAGAGAGATGGATCTGTGTTAAACTGCCCTTGGCAACTCCGCAGTCTTCTAGCAGAACTGCAGCAAGGCACTGGGCGTTTCCAGAGTGCTGGCCTGTGGGGAGAGGGAAAGGGCTTTGGGGTTCTGATTAATTTCCTGCGAGGGGGGACAGGCAAATGGCTGTTCTGAATTGCCTGGGCTGGTCCTCAAGAACCCCTAACAAATCGCAGCTTATTTCTAGAATAAGAGATTCAAAAATTCAACTTCCCATGAAAGGAAGGCATGGCCACAGGATTGCTGCAGGCAAAGAAAGGGCCTTTACTGAGTCCCTGCTATATGCTGATTCCAAGCATTGCAGACACTTGGAAGAGAGAACCCAGGACATACAGGGGAGGTTCTGAAGACAGAAGCTTCTCTCTGGGACCCATGAACCGATCAGCCACTTATTCATTCATTCAGAGCAAAAGCTTTGGCACAGGACAGATCAGGATTCAAATCTCAGCTCCATTACTTACCAGCTGTGCGACCTTGGGCTTTCAAGTCTCTGCACCTCAGTTTCTCATCTGAAAAATGTGAATAACAATAGTACTTATTTCATTCAGGGGCTGTGAGGATCAAATGAAATAACATGTGAAAGAGCTTAGTTCAGAGCCTGGCACCTAGTTCATGCCAGGATATGGTGGCTGCTGTTACTATTCCAACATGGACTCCCAGTAAGGCCTCTCATGTGCTGGCCTCTGGACTGGAGGTAATAGTCCCAACCATAAGAAGCTCATTTGGTAAAAGGAATGGAATAGATTTTCATGAATAGGCAAGAAAAGGTGTCTACTGGGTACTGTTAAATTAAAAAAAGAGTAAGAGTAAGTTGCAGAATTACAGAAGTAGTAGGATCCCATAATTATAACTTATATGCTTAATATATGCATTACAAAATGGAGAATATAGGAAACTAAATACGATGCCTTCACCTTTATTCCTTTCTTTTTGTTTTGCTTTTCTTTGTGTGTGTGTATAGCAGGAATTTTCAAAAAAGACTCTACTGAATGCTAAGAGGGAGAAAGAGGATGAAGACACAGCTACAAGGTGTATCAGCAATGGGCATCTGAACCAACTGTTCATACGCCATGGAAAATTCTACAGGTTCCATCTCATTCTTCATGGCATTCCAGGGAAAGCCCCAGCCCAGACAATTCTCATCTTCTCCCGCCTCCCCAGCCCTTAGCTGCACTTGAACTTTCAATGGTATAGCCAGAGGCAAGACTCTGAACAGAACTCCCAGGAACCATAGCAAGGCCAGTAGGAGAGACCTTTAAACAGGAAGAATCTTTTTTTGCTCCCTGTCCTGTGCCCCATCCCCACCTCCCAAGGAGTAACAATCTGAGAGCATCTTGTGGCTACAGTGCCTAAAACTGCCTGCACTTTCATTTCTCCTCATTATATCTTTCTGCAATTTAAATTTTTTTACAAGGAGGATGTATTACTTGGTCATCAGAAAAAAGGCAGTAAAGATGTAAATAATAAGAAAGCTAACCAAGCCCGCGTTGGTTCACTTTTGTTGGTTTCCAAACAATAAATTAGAACAATGTGGTTGAGGCCAATGCTTAAGTCTCACAGGAATCATAGAAAGTAAGAGTGGGAAGGGATAGAATCACCCTCAATTTCTCCTACCACCCCCCAAATGGCCTAATTTTAAGTCCTCTCACATTTCAGACCACCCACCAACACATGTATTTCATTCATTCATTCAACAAACACTTATGGATCCTTTACTATAAACCAAGCATCATATAGGTTATGAAGGTCATTATTCCTATCTTGCAGATTAGAAAAACAAGGCTCAAGGAGGTAAAGTAAACTGCCCAAAGTCTCACATCTATTGGGATCTAAACCAAGACCTTCACAGCATCAAAACTCAATTCCTAAAGGGTGAGGGCTAAATTCCAAAGTGAGTGTGCTGTGCACTTAGGACGCCATGATTGCTGGGTGGCCTCGGGCAAGTCACTGAACTCTTCCCAGCAGCAGTTTCCCCATCTCTGTGGAGTAAGGACATACCTGGATATTTTACGTAAGTTAAGCACTTTGTAAGTTGTAACACATAATTCAAAGGGAAGTCATTATATTAGCTCTTCTGAGACTGATTCTCACTCATCTTTGGATCTCTTGGTGCTTTCCCCATTACTGTTTATCCCCATTAATGTTTATCCCCCATTAACACATTTAGGACAGTCTTCCTTGCACAAACTCATATTATACCCCCCACTAGCCTCGGACCTCCTCGAGGAGTGGAACAATGCTTATTCATTTCTAATGCCTTTCCGCCCCTAGTGCAGTGAATGGCAGTCCCTCCATTCCTTCACTCTTTTTTTTATTTCATAACAAATGACTGAGAGCCTACCATGTGTAAGACAGCAAAGGTCCCTGCCTTCTTAGACCTTAAGACTGGTGGGGTGGAGAGACAAGAAAATATTAAGCACAGTTAATTACTTCATTAATTAACTGCATTAACTCTCACAAAGTGGGACTTCCCTGGTGGCGCAGTGGTTAAGAATCGGCTTGCCAATGCAGGGGTCACGGGTTCAAACCCTGGTCCGGGAAGATCCCACATGCCATGGAGCAGCTAAGCCCGTGCGCCACAGCTACTGAGCCTGCGCTCTGGAGCCCGCGAGCCACAACTACTGAGCCCGCGAGCCACAACTACTGAAGCCCGGCGCCTAGAGCCCGTGCTCTGCAACAAGAGAAGCCACCGCAATGAGAAGCCTGCACACCGCCACGAAGAGTAGCTCCCACTCACCGCAAGTAGAGAAACCCCACACACAGCAACGAAGACCCAACGCAGCCAAAAATAAATTTAAAAAAAAAATAAAAATCTCACAAAGTATCAGCCCAGGTGCAATGAGAGCTTGGGGGATGTGTTGTGGGGACCTAAGTGAATCCAGGATATAGGGAAGGCTTCCTAGAGGAGGTGGCCTTGAGGCTCAGAGACGTTAAGAAATTTGTTTAATGTCACACAGCTGTTGAGTGGAAAAGCTGGGATTTTAACCCAGAACACCTGACTCCACACCCATATTCTTCTACTAGACAACACTGTCTTTTATCTCCTCCCTCCTATTCTTCCCTGGCTCTTATTGGTGAAAGGGAGCAAGGTCTGTCTAACACGGGATGCTCAAAAGCAATGTTTTTCCCAGATTGGGGGATCAGGGCCCCCTTTGAGAATCTGGTGAAATCCATGAAACATCTCCCATGTATACATGTATACAGACAGACCCACAAAGTTTTGCCTGCAATTTCAGGGTTCATAGGCATCCTGAGGCCCAGGTTTAGAACTCACACCATGCGGACCATAGGACTTTATAGTGAGATGCTCAGAGCCTCAGAAAGAGATACCAGGGCCCCATGGGGACCTCAAATTCAGAGACAGACCCCAGGATTCTATAAAAAGATTCTCAAGATCCAGGTGAAAGATCCTGGGATCCTGTAGAGAACCCAAGTCCTTCCCCTGCAGAGACTTTAAGATGCCACATAGATTGCAGAGGAGGCTCAGGCCTGGACAAAGCTGGTGTCCCCACAGGGGAACCCATGGGCCTTGGAAAGCTATGGTAAGACCTTTTTTGGGTCACTGACACCTTTGAAACTGAGGAAAAATGCAACACACAAGATGCTGTACACAAAATCAAGGCGTTCACAGACCCCTAGGAGGCCATCAGTAACCCCCAGAATCCGGCCTCCTGTTCTTGGGCCTCCGCAAGAACCTGAAGCCCCTCAAGAACCTGGACCAGGACCACAGACTCAAGGCACAAACTCTAGAGTCAAACAGACCACGGGTCGAATTCTGGCCCTGCTGTTTACTAGCCATGACCTTGGGCCACTCACCTACAAACCCTCAGGCCTCAGCGTCTCACCTCCCAAAAGAAAGGGTCGGACACCTCTCCCTCCCCAGTCCAGGCCCCGCGGCGTGGGCTCCGGGCCCGGTGGGGCGTAGGCGCCTGCGGGACCCAGCCTCTCCGCTCCGGCGCCCGGGAGGGACCGGGGCTGCAGCACTTTCCTGCAATGCTAATGGGCCGACTGCAGCGGGAGTGCGGGCGGCGCGGGAGGCGGCGCGCTTGCCGCAGTGACAGCGCCGCGCCGCGCCCCCGCGGGCCTGGGAAGCCGGCGGAGCCGTTCCCACCCGCCGGGCAGGGCGTTCCCGCCGGCCGGCTTCCTGCAGTCGGGGGCAGCGGAGGGGGGAGGCGCGGAGGGGCCGCGGGGCCCGGCAGGCCTGGTTCCTGGCTTTCTCTCCACGTTTCCTGAGCAGGACCGGCCGGGGGATGGGACCCAGCACAAACGTCCTTCCTGGGAGCGCAGCCAGGAAATCGCGTCCTGGTTCGCTCAGGTTCCTCCTCTGTCCGGGACGGTGCCGATTGCGGTCCGTAATCTTCTCGTACTTACCCACGGGGTGTGATGCGACCCGCTTACCGCTTCGGGAAGCTGAGAGATGAAAAGGCAGACCCCAGACCCTACAACACAGCAAGATTCCAACCCCGTGATGGAAGTTAATTCCATCCTACGGATGAGAAAACTGAGGCTTGAAAAATTGAAGTGACTTACCCAAGGCCTTCATAAAAACATTACTGTAGGGGCTTCCCTGGTGGCGCAGTGGTTGAGAATCTGCCTGCCAATACAGGGGACACGGGTTCGAGCCCTGGTCTGGGAGGATCCCACATGCTGCAGAGCAACTGGGCCCGTGAGCCACAACTACTGAGCCTGCGCGTCTGGAGCCTGTGCTCCGCAACAAGAGAGGCCGCGATAGTGGGAGGCCCGCGCACCGCGATGAAGAGTGGCCCCCGCTCGCCGCAACTAGAGAAAGCCCTGGCACAGAAACGAAGACCCAACGCAGCCAAAAATTAATTAATTAATTAATTAAAAAACAAAAACATTACTGTAAATAAAATAAAGTGTTCACTACCTACCAGGCGCTGTGCTACAAATGCTCTAAATGTAATTGTACCATTGAGTCCTCAGAACCTATGAGGATAACTATTGTCCCTATTTTATAAATGAGGAGACTGAGAACCAGAGAAGCCAAGTGGCTTCTCCGATGTCTCACAGCTAGGAATTAAACGCGAATCTCCTGTTTCCAGAGCTCAGGCCATTCCACTATCCTGCGTCCCAGATGTCCTATTTCAACTCATTACAGTGAGTAACCTGAGAATCAGAACCCTGTCTCCTTTGTCTTTGGGTCCCCCAAACCCCACTTGGAACTTGACACAAAATAGGCACTCGGAGATGACTCTGGAGCCTAGCACAGAAGCTCAAAATTAGAAGGACTAGTAGGAGGCATCTAGCCTGACTCCTTCTAGAGCCTTCAGCCAAGTGAGAATTCAGCTTCTGCTTCAATACTTCCTGTCATGATGAACTCTCTCTCTCCCATCATAATCCATTCCCCTGTTGGACAAATACGTTTGGTCTAAAATGTAAATACTTCATTTTGCTCGTGGTTCCTTGTAAACAGAGGAAGAACATTTCCCTCCTCTTGGGCATAATACACACCGCATGGTATCCTTAGCCATTTTATAAGGGTTCAATAATTTTAAGTCCTTGTGAACTGGAACAATGCCAGCTATTTACCAGAGCTGTTCCCCTTTCATGTGTAGAGTTGTTTCAGAGCAAAGCAGCCAGCCCAGACTACATTTTCCAGCACCTCTTGCAACTAAGCACGTGACAGTGGGATATGGGCAGAGACAATGTGTGCCGTGTCCAGGGCAAATCCAAGTTAAGAACTATGTATGCTTTCTCAAAGCTCTCTCATTTCTCTCCCATCTGCCAACTGGATGCCAACACCACGTGAACCTGGGAAACCACATGTTGAACACAGCAGAGCCTTGGTCAGGCTGGGTTTCACTCAAGTCGCTTGGCTGAATGGTACCCACATTGAACCAACTTCTATTTAGTGTTTAGGCATTGAGATCTCAGGATTTCTCTATTACGACAGTTAGCATAACTTAACTAACACTGGGACCAACTTGGGTTCATTGTTATGTCCTCCACCTCACAAAGCATGATGTTGGTCACAGAAAAGTTGCTCAAAAGACATCCATCGGGCTTCCCTGGTGGCGCAGTGGTTGAGAATCTGCCTGCCAATGCAGGGGACGTGGGTTCGAGCCCTGGTCTGGGAAGATCCCACATGCTGTGGAGTAACTGAGCCCGTGAGCCACAACTACTGAGCCTGCGTGTCTGGAGCCTGTGCTCCGCAACAAGAGAGGCCGCGATAGTGAGAGGCCCGCGCACCGCGATGAAGAGTGGCCCCCGCTCACCACAACTAGAGAAAGCCCTCGCACAGAAACGAAGACACAAAACAGCCAAAAATAAATAACTAAATAAATAAATTAAAAAAAAAAAAGACATCCATCTAGCACCGACTGTGTCCACTTGGTTCAGCTAGGCAGAAATAGTCTGTTCATCTCACTGATGCATTATGTCCTGTCTATTCCAAAAAGGGTTTTGCGTTGCAGCTGCAAGCCTATTTGATGGATAATTAAAGAGCAAGAATCAGGGAGTAATGAAAGCCTGGACCGAAGGACAGTGGAGAAGGAGGGAAGAAAGGTGAAAAATTGACCAATAATAGCAGAAATGCTAGGTCAAGTTTTCTAAGGACAGCAACTGTGACAGAACAAAAACCATGGCTCTGAGTTTCCTGGCAGTCAAAGCAAAGAGGGAAACCGGATGAGTTACAAATTATATGGGAAGTAGTAAGCATGTGATTAAGCACACAAACCCCAGAGCCAGACTGTGCTGTTCTGAAGCCCAACTCTACCACTTACGTAGGCAGTTATTTAACTTCTCTGTGCTTCTGTTTTTCATCTGAAAAATGGGGATGATATAATAATAATACCCCTCTCTTAGGGTCATTGGGAGGATTAAATGAGCCAAGGCATATTCAGTTCTTATAACAGGCCTGTCACGTGGTGAATTCTATATAAGAATTAGCTATTGCTACAGTCTGATTGGAAGAATCAGGCCAGTGATTTGGAAGAGACAATTTTTTCCCTGTACTAAACTCTCAGAGGTATGTATTATATAAGGGACCCCAACTAATACAATGGACTGTGCCTCAATCAAACTTATGACGACTGCTGGGCCCTGTATCCCATGGTCATTTCTCTTATTGGCTTTTGGTCCAGACAAGTCTTGGCATTCTACTCACTAGGTAACTCTGGGGGCAGATTGTTCGGGTGCCCTAAGTGCCTTTCTGATGACCTGTGCACAAGGCAGGTAAGTGTCGTGGGGACAAGCAAAGGGGCTGGTGTCAGACCCAGGTACATTTGTTAACCTCTTCAAGCCTCAGTTTCTTCATCCATACAGTGAAGACAATAACAAATAGTACCTACCTAAGAGAGTTGCTATAAAGATTACATGAAAGAATAGATACAAAACCCTTACCACAATGACCGGAACTATGGGAAGATTGTACTACACCAGCACTCACAAAATAAGGGAGAAACTGACAAAATTAAAATAAGGAATCTCACCTGAGACCCCTGGAGTACGGAGAATCATTTTTAATGCTTTAAAAATTGGAACAGATAAGACTCCGTGCTTCCACTGCAGGGGGCATGGGTTTGATCCCTGGTCAGGGAACTAAGATCCTGCATGCTGCGTGACTAAAATAAATAAATAAATAAAGATAAAATTTTTTCAAAAAGTGGAACAGAAATGGTAATTTCCCCCAGAATGTGGCCCTGGGCTGACCAAAGCATCATTTCTTTGCTTCTGGCTAGAATTCCCTTGGCTTAATTCAGTGTGGTGTGCAGCCCAGGCTGGCCTGTTTTTGGAGCCACCCTGGCCTGATGAGGTGCTGCAGAGCCAAAATGACCACCGTGCCACAGCAAAAGACTGTTTTTGAGGGGAGTTGAGAACCGGAAGCTCCCCCTTGGGCTTCCATGTGTTGGGTGCTTCCTCGGTACCCAGCACTGCACTGAGCTTCACATATTACCTTGCCCTGACAACAGCTTCAAGGGGTGAGCCCTACTGGCAATCACATTTTATGGATGAGTAAACTGAATATCAGAGAAGCAAAGTGACCTGTCTAGGGTCACACAGCTAAGAACTGGCAAGGCTGGGACACGAGAGAGATGTATGTTTCTAACCATTAGACCACACTGCATCTCCTCTGCACCCTGGCCCAGGATCTTGTCTCTCTCATTAGCCTAGGCTGTCTGTTTTCCTCAAGGATCTTCTAGGAAACGCCCACTGTAGGGACCACCTTCTCCTCCTGTCTGGGCAGCCCCTTACCCTCTGAGAACTATCTCCTGGACAAGACAGACAAGTGTTAATGGTGTGCCTTAAGCTGGTCAGAAGCTCTGAGTGGATGGAAAACCCGCCACCATCGCCATCACCGAGTCCAGTCTCAGCTCTCATTTGCTCAGCCTCCTGGTTGGTCTCTCTCTCTGCCTCCAGGCTCCCCCACCTCCATTCCTCCCTTCACCTGCAGTCAGGGTGATGGCTCTCAACACTTACCTAACCAAGTCATCCCCCTTCTGAGTAACCTTCAGTAGCTCCCTATTGCTCCCAGGATAAAGTTCAAAGTCAATCGTTTGGTATAGCCCTCAAGGCCCAGCCTACTTCTCCAACCCTCTCTTTGCTCTCAGGCATCCTTGGCCCCCATGGCCCCAAACATTCATAGTTCCCAGCCCCAGAGCCTTTGCACATGTGGTTCCTGTGTGATGTGAGGTGAACGAGCTGCCAGGCCTAAGCTGTGCTGTGAGACTGTCAGATTCCATTAACCTCATCTTCTCCCTGCCCTCTAACTGAGACGTCTCTGCCAGCAGGAATTGCCCACCATCCACCTGGAAAAGGGACCAGTCAGGAAGAGGTCATAAGCAACTCGGGCTCTGTGTAGAGCCCTGGGAAATGAGGACCTTATCTTGCATCCACTCTATGTGTTGGAAGCTAGGTGTCAAGAGGTGACATGATAAAGCAGCAATGGGGAGCTAGATTTCCTATCAAGTCTGCATGACGCCTGTATCCAAGTTTTTAACAATTCCCCAAGGCAATCTCCTTATTTGAGGCAGAATTCACCTCTGTATATGTATACAATGTATACAGTTGCCTGAGTGCTGTCCCAGAGCAGGCAGTCTTCCCACCTCATTATTCCCACTTGCTAGGAATAATTGCTCTGAATGAGGAAGGCACCCACTCATCGTTGATTCCTGTGCCTTTCTCTGGTGCCCCTGTGCCACCTGGTGGGCATACCTGGAATAGACCAGGATTTCTGCCGACAGCTCTGAGGAAGGAGGCCTAGGGTAGGTGCCCTTAGCCAAATTCTCCAGGGTGGCATTTTCATCTCAGTCTACATTCCCCTCTGAGACCCCAGGGCTCACCTGTGCCTGAGGTCCTGAAAAAGGCAGAAGCTGATTCTGTCTCACTGTGGAATCTTGGGTCTGTCACGGCCCCTCTCTGGGCTCAGGTTCCTCATCTATAAAAAAGGACCTGAAGAAATTGGGCCCTACCAGCTCTGACATTCTAGGATCTGTGTCTAAAGTTCATTAAGTGGGAACTTCCCTGGTGGTACAGTGGATAAGAATCCGCCTTCCAATGCAGGGGACGCGGGTTCAATCCCTGGTCAGGGAACTAAGATCCCACATGCCGCAGGGCAACTAAGCCCACGCACAACTACTGAGCTCGCACGCCTCAACAAGAGAGCCGGCGTGCAGCAAACTACAGAGCCCACGTGCTCTGGAGCCCGCATGCCACAACTAGAGAGAGGAAAAAAAAAAAAAAAAACCCACGCGCCGCAACTAGAGAGAAGCCTGTGCACAGCAATGAAGACCTGACGCAGCCAAAAAACTGAAAAAGAAAAAGAAAATAAAATTTAAAATAATAATAATAATAAATAAAGTTCACTTAAGTGACCTGTGGCTCTGCCTCCTTCCTTAGCTCAACGGGAAGGATGTAAATTCTAGGAGAACAGGGAAGTTGCTAGCTTATTCACTCTCTATCACAAGTGTATGGGGCAGTGCTTCAAACATAGATGCTTTACTGGGTTTGAGGCTGTATTAATAGAAGCACTGTATGTACAATGAAGGAGGTGATACTCCTGTCCATGTCTGGAGTTCCAAGTTCCATTTGGGGTCAGAACTTTGAAAGGGACATGGAGAAAGTGTAACTCATTCATAGAAGGATGAAGAAAATAATAGCTGAAAGGGGGACCACAAAACTACACAGTATGGGGGAACAGTTGAAGGAGCCAGAATATTGAGTCTGGTATAAAAAAGACTCAGGGGGTACATGCATCTTCCTTCAAATATCTGAAGAGGGCATCTGGGGAAAAGAAACGGGAGAACTAGGAATTAGGGTTGTTACTTTAAGGGAACAGATATTTCTTTCCCCAAAACCAAAAGAAGTTTTCAGTCTGAGCTACATAACGAACCGACCTGAATTTGAATCCCAGTCTGTCCCTAACTAGTTTTGTAACCTTGGGCAAGTTTCTTTATCACGTTAAGCCTTGGTTCTCTCATCTGTAAAATGGGTATAACGTGGAGCACACAGGACTGTTGCGAGGATAGAATGATACAAAACATTTTTAAAGTGCCTAGTGTGAGGTCTAGTGCCTGGTTAGTGCTGGAGGAGTGTTGCTGTGGTTAAAAATATAGAGAGGGAGTGAGTACCCTGCCACTGGAAGTGTAAGCAGAGGCTCGAGGATAACTTGGTAGGAATGGGAAGGAGTCAAGCAGCTAGTGGGACTGTGGCTCAGGGAAGTGGTGCAGGCTGGTAGCTAGTAGTACTGGCTTTTGGTCACAATGATTAGATGTTTATCTTGGCTTTGCAATTTAATTGCTGTGCAAATTACTTAACCATTCTGAGCCTCAGTCTCCCCAGCTGCAAAATGGGGATAAGTGGTTCCCACCTCACTGAGTTGCTGGGGGATGAAGCAATCAAAATGTGAGCTGCTTCTCTGATGTTAGTGATCTGATTGGGATTGTCCTGGATGACCTTGAAGGTCCCCTCCCATCTGATATTCTCCAGGTCTGGAATCCTGGCTCTTGCCCTTGGGAGCAGACTGCAGAAGGCCCTGGGGAAGCAGGTAAATGCACTGTCCTAAGACTCCCAGATGCAGAGGACTTCTTGCATCTGCTCCTTGCCAGGAGCAGTGTAAACAGGGCACTGTCCCTTTCCCTCCCCCACAAGCCAGCCCTTCCTGTGACAGGAAGGTGGCTAGGATGGCATCTGAGGAAGTTGAGGGGGTAGGACACAGGATGGGGTACGGGACAGGACAGTGGTGGACAGGCTGTCTGGTTTTCTAATCTGCTTATGCACTTTGGTCCCCAGATAAACTGTGAGCTCTGTGAGGGATTCAACTGCAGTACAGGGTACAGAAATTAGCCAATAGCCTGGGGAGGATCAGAAGTTGCCAAATGGCAGCCCAGGGGCCAGATTTGGCTCACAGGTTTGTTTTGTTGTCTGCATAGTTGCACAGTGGTTTGTTTTTCAAATTAGTTGTCAACATTTAAAAATAAGGGTATTGCATTAAAAATCCCAATTCCTTACTCTCTTCAAAGTCAGCAGAGTTGACACATTTCTGTATGGCACGAGTTAGTGAGAGATGAGTAGTAGCTGCCGCCTTTAGTTAGGGCGTATGAGCTCCAGTCACCAGAGTCCCCACACCTCCCAGTTGTATCACACCAGTCAGCTTCACTCACTTATGAATGTGCAAATTACTTAACCATTCTGAGCCTTAGTCCCTTGAGTTTATGATCCCTGGGATAGAGGGATATCTAAGCAATATTTAAGGACAATGGGACAAATCCCAGCCTGGTTATGTGATTCATGAGTGCTCTGAACTCCATTTCCGCATCTGTAAAAGGGGGATAAGGACACAGATCCCTCCCAGAGCTGATATGAAGATTACTTAAGAAAATGTCTGTAAAGCACCTGGAATATAGTAGGTGCTCAACAAAAATTCCCTGTGAGTATACCACGGCCCAGGCTCATTCAATACTCTCCCTGGTTTTGAATGCTACAGTCCTGGGCACAGTGCCAGGTCCCAATCACCCTATGAGGCTAGTGTTATTGTTATACACACCATACAGAAGAGCAAACTGAGGCACAGAGAGATATTAAGCAAGTAAATGGAAGAGCTGGCATGCATAGCCCAGTTTGTCTGATTCCCAAACTTGTGCTTTTCCCTCACAGCCCCATGTCATTTTGGCCCTGACCACATCCACTGGGGTTGAGTGTGAATTCTGAGGTATAACTAACTATAGGGCTAGAATTCTAGCTCTACTAGCATTTACTAGCAGTGTGACACTGGGCAAATTATCTAATTTCTTGGGACTTCCAGTATTTTATCTGGAGGATAGGAAAAGGACCATCTTCATGTGGGTTAAATGAGTTAAATGCTCATAAAATACTTAGGGCAGTACCTGGGCTCACAGTAAGAGCTCAATAAATGCTAGTTATTGTTATCATTAATTGAGCACTGGCTGCGTGCCAGGTACTAAGAGTACGAAGATCAGTGAGCATCCCTGTGGGGCTCAAGATGAGAGATCATAGGCCAGAGGGATGTACTGTCAGGGAGCCTGGCTGTGGAAGCAAGAGGGGGGTGGTGGTTAACTTTGTCAGTTTGTCAGGACCACAGTGCCCAGACATTTGGTCAAAAATTATTCTGAATGTTTCTGTGAGGGTGTTTTTGAATAAGATGGACATTTAAGCCAGTGGACTTTGAGTAAAGCAGATTGCTCTCCATAATGTGGGTGGGCCTCATCCAATCAGTTGAAGGCCTGCATAGAACAAAATGGCTGATGTCCCCTAAGCAAGAGAGACTTCTCCCAGAAGATGGCCTTTGGGCTTCACCAGCAACATTGGCTCTTCTGCACCAGACTGCTTTTGGACTCAAGGTGGAACCCTTTTGTCTGAGTCTCCAGTCTGTCATCCTCCCCGTCAGATTTTGGACTCATCAAGCCTCCACAATTGTGTAAGTCAATTCCTTGAAATAATTCTCTTTCTATATAAATGCACATCCTATTTGTTCTATGTCTCTGGAGAACCCTGACTAAAAGAGGGCGGGTAGTACCAATACCTTTGGCAGTGCTAGCCTGGAGAAGGTTGTCCAAGGGCCCTGACCCTCTCCCTTATAGATGTAACTGTCTTTAATATTTGGGATGCATTTACTACGAGGATCCCACAAAGCTGGGAGAGACAGCACATATAGAGGCTGACAGAATCAGGATTCAAAACCCACTTAATCTTCAGAATGATGTGTAGGAAACTACAAGAAGAAATGTAACATGGATCAATGAAAAGTCCTCCCTTTGGGCTCAACTGTGCAGAGATAGAATCAAGGACCAGGGGGCGGGAGAATGTAGCCAGCTGAAAAGCACTAGGTGTGTATAAGACTTGGCACTTTAACTTGACAACAAGTGCAATATGGGCCAATTCCTTCCTGGGTTACGTTAAGTTCTGATGAGGCATGAGGCTGATCAGCCTGAGGAGACACAGCCCTGGCCTCCAGGTTTCAAAAAGGCAGGATAGGGACGGGCAGATGGAAGTTACTGGAAATCAGATTTGGGCCCAGTGGGAAGAACAGTCAGTGCTGACCAAGATGGCCTGGGTGTCTCATGGGCACTGATCTCCCTGTCACCAAGAATGTTCTAGGAGTTATCCCTTCTTCACGATGTAACAAAGACAGTGCTGTGAAGAGAAAGAGCATGCACTTTGGATGGGATGGACCTAGATTCAAACTAGTTAGTGTGAGTGTGACCTCAGATGAGTCACCCTGAACCCATGGACCTCAGGGAGTACGCGTGCTGCACTGGAAATCCCTGGGTTGCCTCTTAAAGCAGCCAATGAATATAACCTGTTTACCACACTGGCTGGCTCACACTGAGAAACATCCTCTGGCTGTCCTCACTTCCCTGCCCAAGGCGCCAAGCCCGTGCCAACCCGAGAGTGCCTCGTGCTGCCCAGACTTGCTGCCATCCAACCCATGAGAGGACCGGGTAGCAAGAGAGACGTGTGTCCTCCTGGTACCTGTCTCGATGCATTCAGTAGCAAGTAACAGAAAAATCCAGCGAACAGCGTTTAAATCATAAGGATGGTTACTGCTCACTTAACAAGTAATCTGAGACAGGCAGTCCCAGGGAAGCTTTGGTGCCTCAGTGATGCAGTCAAGGAAGTGGGCTTGCTTTTTCTCCTCTGCCATCCTCAGGGCATCCACAATGTTTTCCTGCAGGATCACAGGATGGCTGCCCAAGCTTCCCATCCTCACCGGACAGCTCCCAAGAAGGAAGAACTTTTTTTTCCTCGCATGTCTCCCTTTTCCTGCAAGGAGTATCTTTCTAAAGGCCCTAGCAACTTTCCCTTATATCTTTTTATTTTATTTATTTATTTTTTAAAATTGAAGTATAGTTGATTTACAGTGTTGTGTTTCCCCTTATATCTTGAATAACCAGCTTCTCCGGGTTGGCAAGGTACTTCTCCATTTTGTACCTAAATTCGCAGATCCTGAGAACCCCCTTGGTCCCTGGCAGATCTGACCAGTTGGTTTCCCTACTTATATCCCATTGGCCAAAACTGGGTCACATAGCCATCCCTTGACCAATCACTAGTAAAGGGAATGGAAGTATTCCAACTGGTTTAAACCAATCAGGATTCACCTCCTGGGGGAACTGGCATGTTGCCGTTTGACCTGATTGATGGCAGGAAGCAGGATTGGCTGCTAGACGGGAATCCTGCAGTGTCTGCCACACTTGCGTAAGTCAGAAATTAGCAAATTCCTGTCCTAGACAAGGCTCTGATCTCCTCCAGCATCATCACCATCATGCTGTGCGTGTGTTTGTGACTAATTGTGAAAGAATTAGGAGCATGACAAGGATGTTGGCAGAGGGGGAAGGAGTAAAGCCCCAAATACCGGCTTCCTCTGTGGTCATGGGAAATAAGTTTATTTTTAATCTGATCTTCATGTGGCCTAATTAGTGTGCGGTTCTCCAGGCATGGGCAGCTTTCAGGTAATAATAAGAAAGAGCAGAAAACAGCTGATCTTTCTCCTAAGCTGGCCTATCCTTTGACGGTCCCTGGGTAGAAACTGTGGAGGAGGGGGCATCTGAACAGAAGGACAGAGGGCCTGGGCTGAGTGCAGGCTAAGGGGTCAGCCCAGCCCTGGCTCCTTGGGGACACTGGGGTCACCCAGCCTCCTCATTCACCTCTTGCCTCAGCTATACTCAGGACAGAACTGTCCTGAGTCTGACCTAGGTCTACCTGACACCAAATCTCATGACATGTGAGGTTCCAGCCACAGGAACAAGTCACCTTCTCTTAAAACTTTAAAGACAAAGACATTGAGAATAAGTCATTTATAAACCTGGAAATGGTGTTTCATTCATTCATTCAAACAAATACTTATTGAGTATCTACCATGTCTAGGCACTGAAGTGTGTTGGAGATCAAACAATGATACACGATAAGTAAGATCCCCACCCTTAAGAAGCTGACACCCTAGAGGTGGCAGACAGACAATAAGCAAGAACTAATATATATCATCATCAGTAATAAATATAATAAAGTCAGAGAAGGGGATAGAGATGGCTGGGTAGATGGAGGGGAGGGGTGCCTGCTCTTCTGGATCAGAGGTCTTCGACTACAGCCTGTGAGCTGCCACCTAGTCCAGTAAATAACATTCTATTGGAATAGAGCCAAGCTCATTGATTTATGTATTGTCTATGGCTGCTTTCATGCTACAGTGGCAGAGCTGAATAATTATAACACAGATTCTATGACCTGTGAAGCTGAAAATATTTACTATCTGGCCCTTAAAAAAAAAGTTTGCCATCACAAGGAGATACCATTTCACACCCACTAGAATGGCTATAATCAAAGACAGACAATAACAAGTAAGAGTGAGGATGTGAACAAACTGGAACCCTCACGCACTGATAATGGGAATGTAAAATGGTGCAGCCACTTTGGAAAAGTCTGGCAGTTCCTCAACAGGGTAGACATAGAGTTACCATAGGACCCAGCAACTCCACTCCTAGTTATATACCTAAGAGAAATGAAAGCATATGTCCACACAAAAACTTATACCACAAAATTCAGAGCAGCAGTATCCATAGTAGCCAAAAAGTGGAAACAACCCAAATGTCCATCAATAGATACATGAATAAATAAAATGTGGTCTAGTCATACAATGGAATATTATCTGACAATAAAAGGAAATGTAGGGACTTCCCTGGTGGTCCAGTGGGTAAGACTCCACGCTCCCAATGCAGGGGGTCCGGGTTCGCTCCCTGGTCAGGGAACTAGGTCCCGCATGCATGCTGCAACTGAGAAGCCCACGTGCCACAACTAAGACCTGGCGCAACCTAAATAAATAAACAAATATTAAAGAAAAATAAAAGAAATGTAATAGTGATATATGCTTCAATATGGATCAACTGTAAAAAGAAAGAAGCCAGTCACAAAGTACCACGTATTGTATGATTCCATTTGTATGAAATATCCACAAGAGTCCATCTACAGTGACAGAAAATAGATTACTGATTGCCTAGGGAGAGAGAGGTTGGGCAATGATGGCTAAAGGGTGCACGGTTTCTTTTTGGGGTGATGAAAACTGATTGTGGTGATGGTTCCACAACTCTGTGAAAATACTAAAAGGCATGGAATTGTACCGTTTAAATGGGTGAATTTATGGTATATGAATTATATCCCAATAAAGCTGTTTTTAAAAGGTTTACCAACCTTTGTTCTAGACAGTTAGGGAAGGCCTCGAGGTGGTGGCCTTTGAGCCTCTTTTGTAATTGGCTCAAAGTTCTCAAATAGTAACAGGTGGCATTTTACTGAGCACTTACGTGCCAGGCACTGTGTGAAGCATTTTGCAAATCACTGCCTCATTTAATCCTCACAAAGATCCTATGGCTTAAATACTGACAACTCCATGTAACAGATGAAGAAACCGGAGCGCAGAGAGATTAGGGGACTTGCCCCAGGTCACACAGTTGATAAATGGCAGAACCGGGATCCAACCCCATGTATTTCTGACCTCAAAGCCTGTGCCTTTAACCACTAGACACACTGTATGTACATAGTTCCCTGTCCCGTCTCTGGATTCCTGATCTTTCCCAGATCAGATCAGGCAGATGGCCCAAAGCGAGATGGAGGAGGTGGGGAAGAGCACAGCCTTAAAGGAAAGTAGGGAAGGGCACGCGGGGAGCACAGGGGAGCAGTGAGTGTGCTGAGACGTGTCTCTGGGCTCAGGGAGGCCCCCACGGGGTGAGCAAGTCACTAACACTGTGGTTTTAGAAATTTTGGAGATTTGGGAACAATCTAGTGCCTAGAAATCACCTAGTGCAAGAAGTGGAGAGAGGTTTATTTAAAAGATTCCTGGGGGCTTCCCTGGTGGCACAGTGGTTAAGAATCCGCCTGCCAATGCAGGGGACGCGGGTTCGAGCCCTGGTCCGGGAAGATCCCACATGCCGCGGAGCAACTAAGCCCGTGCGTCACAACCACTGAGCCTGCGCTCTAGAGCCCGCGAGCCACGACTACTGAGCCTGCGTGCCACAACTACTGGAGCCCACGCACCTAAAGCCCGCGCTCCACAAGAGAAGCCGCCACAGTGAGAATCCCACGCACCAAAACGAAGAGTAGCCCCCGCTCTCTGCAACTAGAGAAAAGCCCGCGTGCAGCAACAAAGACCCAACACAGCCAAAAATAAATAAATAAATAATTAAATTAATTAATTAATTAAAAAAAAAAAAGATTCCTGGGTTTCACTGCCAGAGATTCTGATGTAGTGGGTCTGAGTTGGGGACCAGAAATTCAATGTTGACAATGTCTCCCTGGGGGATTCTGATGCAGATGGTCCAGGGACCACACGGTGAGATGTCCAGCAGAAACTTCAAGGTCAGCACAAGACTCCTCTGGGTGCTCCCCTACCCTTATCTTGGCATCCCTCCTTTCCTCTCCCTTCCTGATAGTCCATATTCCTGACTCTCCTTCTCCCTGTGCCCAGAGACCCCACGGAGCGTTACAGGCCTCCCAGGCTCTGTTCCTGCTCTTTTCTCCACCTGGCGTGACCTTCCCTACCTTCCTTTGCTCTGCCCCATCTCCCCCACGAGGCTTCATCACACCTCCCCTTCCTTAGTCTCCCATCCCAAAAAGGCTCATCTTTTGGGAGTCTGCTGAGGTGTCACCTCTTTATGAAATCTCCCCTAACCATAGGCAAGTTTCTCTATTGCAAAATGAGGATGAAAAGCAAACCAGAAATTGTACGTAAGGAGCATTGCAGGCACTCAATACACAGCAGCTGTTATTTTTATATTGCTTGACCTCGGGCAGGTGAGTTTCTGTATCTCTAAAATGATAAGAGCTCTTAGGCCAAGCACTGTATTAAAATATACAATAATATACCTATTATTTTCCTCATTTTACATTTGAGGAAAGTGAGGCAAAGAGGGATTAAGAAACCTGTCCAAGGTCACCCAGCTAGAAATTGGTAGTACTTGGATTTGAACTGAGGCATTAGGTCCTCAGCTCTAATCATCATGTTACATTGACTTCCATTGTTATGAGGCTCCAATGAAATAATAACTACCAGGACTCTGGCACAGGGCCTGGCATGTGGTAGGTGCTCAATAAATGCTAGAGACTGAATTGAATTGAAAGGTTTCTATGTCCAGGGAGAGGGGGAAAAATTACCCCTTTGAGGCTTTGCTGATCATGATGTCTCATGCTTTTTATTTGACAATACGCAACAGCTTAAGATCTCTAAAGAGAATGGGATATAAAAAAATAATTCAGGAAAAAAATTCAGAATGGTATTCCAAGCTTGGTAGGTGCAAATGCTGTCAATCTACTTCAATGGGGCTAACTGTGGGTTTTAACTTCAGAACATTAAGATGGTGCAGAGAAACTGGGGAAGGAGGATAGGCACAGGGTAGCTATCTGGTTCCAACCATCCCACTCCCCTGCCCCTGGCTTCTGATTCTCTGTCACTCTGTATCATTGGCACCTTCAATGCTGAATCTCTCCCCAGGAACAACTAAGGAAGATTCAATCTAAGAAGGACTCAGTGGAAGAAATATTGATACTTGGGTGTCAATTTCCAATTAAGGTGCCACATGGAATGGAAACCCATCCACCTGACTCCAAATTCTCTTTCAACTCAGGTCATTAATCTCATCTACCCTCTTTTAAGCTCCATACAAAACTTACGTAGACCAGAAAACCTCCCCCTTTGAGCCTGGGTTCTTCCTACAGAGTCAGGCAGCTTTCTGCCTGAATTGCATCAATGGGGAAACCTGTGGTCACATTCTTTCCAACATGGATGAACTGTGAAAATATTATACTAAGTGAAGTCTTGTCCCATTTTACACAGCTGCCCAGATTTTGGTGGCTCAGAGGTCAAGAAAACAACAGCAAAAAAGAACGCTGAACAATTCTATTGATTGAACCAAAACCCAAGATATCAGGACTAACCCAACTCTCAGGAAAAATAAAAGACAATTCCAGTTGGGTTACAGGACATAAAAGATAACGAGTCGCCACCAAACAAGACTAAGAGGCTTTCCTGAAATGGACGACTTTCTGAAATGCTTGCCGAAACTCTTCGTTAAACACAGTATAGATTATTGGATTGATGAGGGAGTTTAGATAGCCTAGCCAGGTGAAAAAATCAAAAAGGGCCGGGTGGATCCAGCACGAGTCCCGGCAGATGGGGAGGACCACAGATGCAACAAAGAAGGGCAGCCAGCAGATGATAAAGGCCCCCAGAATGATCCCTAGGGTTTTAGTGGCTTTCCTCTCTCGGGCAGCAGAAATCCTCTTGCGCTCCAGGACACTATCTGCAAGCTTGATCTTCACGTGGTTAAAAAAGAGAGGGGAACCGGCGGAATGAGAGTGTCCCTCGTGAAGGCTGGGAATGAGCGAGCAGAGCGAGGACCCCGCAGAGCCTGTGACGAGACGGGCTGTGGTAAAGCGCTTCCCGTAGAGGGATGGCGGATTCAGGATGCGGTTCCGGGCGGCCGTGTAGATCCGGCCATAGAGGATGACGAGCAACACAGACGGGATGTAGAAGGCCCCACAGGTGGAGGAGATGGTGTAGGAGATCTGAGAAGTGTTCACCAGGCAGTCCGACATCTCTTCATGAGCTTTGGCCTGCCGCCAAGAGTGGTGGGATGGAGATGCAGATGGAGATGGCCCAGACGATGGCAATCATGGCGGCCACATGGCCTGCTGTCCGGCGTTTACTATACTCCAGGGCATCAGTGATGGCCCAGTACCTGTCCAGAGCAATGACACAGAGATGCAGGATGGAGGCTGTGCAGCACGTGATGTCAGAAGACAGCCAGATGTCACACAGGAGTTGGCCAAAGCTCCAGGTGTGGGTGGTGGTATATGCGATGCTGATAGGCATGACCAAGATGGAAACTAAGAGGTCAGTCATGGCCAGGGAGCCAATGAGATAGTTGGCCGGGGTGTGGAGCTTCCTGGTCAGGAAGATGGTGGTAAGCACAAAGGCGCTGGAAAGGACTGTGGCCAGTGTGATGATGGAAAGGACCACAGCAAGAGAAATCTTGAGGGCTTGGAGGGTCCCTGGATCCCAAGCCCCTGGAGTTTCTGTGGCATTCAGGGATCTGTTGGGAGCTCCCTGCAGAAGGCCTTCCACTGACTGGTTTGGTGGGGACATTGTAGGTGGCTCTCTCTTCCCACAGACTTTCACACACACAGCTCCTTCCTTCACAGTTGTCCTCTCACAGAATAAGGTCATCCTTCTGTTTCACACTAGTGGGAGGCAGCCACCAGAACAGACCCCAGTGAAGAGACCTCCAAACTTGACTTTTTTTTTTTAAGTAGAGGGAAGGATTATTTATTTATTTATTTATTTATTTATTTATTTATTTATTTTTGGCTGTGTTGGGTCTTCGTTTCGTGCGAGGGCTTTCTCTAGTTGCGGCAAGTGGGGGCCACTCTTCATCGTGGTGTGCGGGCCTCTCACTATCGCGGCCTCTCTTGTTGCAGAGCACAGGCTCCAGACGCGCAGGCTCAGTAAATTGTGGCTCATGGGCCTAGTTGCTCCACGGCATGTGGGATCTTCCCAGACCAAGGCTCGAACCCGTGTCCCCTGCATTGGCAGGCAGATTCTCAACCACTGCGCCACCAGGGAAGCCCCAAACTTGACTATTTAAAGAACATTGAGGTGACTACCACCTGGTAGTTAAAGGTCTTTCCTAAACCAGATGAATCCCAAGATGTCTCACTGTTCTGGAACTTTGCCCAGCAACTGGTCAGGCCTAGAGGACACATGCTGGATTTGTTAGACATTTATCAGGATATCAAAACAGTGTAGGCAGTGCTCTGGAATTCTTGCCTTTGGCATTTTGGCTCCTTCCAAAGCTTGAGAGATAAATGTGTTTAATGAGAACTTCAGAATAATTTCCTCCATCCTACTCTGAGAAGATTCTGGATTTCAGGTCGCCTCTGGGGAGCTTTTTTTTTTTTTAACTAATTAATTAATTAATTAATTTTTGGCTGTGTTTGGGTCTTCGTTGCTGCACCTGGGCTTTCTCTAGTTGTGCGAGCGGGGGCTACTCTTCGTTGCGGTGTGTGGGCTTCTCATTGCGGTGGCTTCTCTTGTTGCGGAGCACGGGCTCTAGGCGCGCAGGCTTCAGTACTTGTGGCTCGTGGGCTCCAGAGCGCAGGCTCAGTAGTTGTGGCACACGGGCTTAGTTGCTCCACTGCATGTGGGATCTTCCCAGACCAGGGATCGAACTTGTATCCCCTGCATTGGCAGGTGGATTCTTAACCACTGTGCCACCAGGGAAGTCCCCTCTGGGGAGCTTTTAAAACTAGAGACAAAAAGGAGTACCAGCTGATTCAGAGAGGCAGTGCAGTCAACAGCTCACAATTTTCTCAGGTTCGTCTGGACTTGTCATGAGGTACTTAACTTTGGTTCCTGTCCCACTGAATGTTTGGAGCCCAAACAGACAAAACATTCTGGTTACCAAGACTCGAAGAATGCATGAGCTGGGAGAAGGCAAAACAAAAAGATCACTGTGGGTTCATCGAGAAGGGCATGTGTTCAGAAGTTCTGCGGGTTAAGGAAAAAAAAAAGTAGAGTTAGGTTCTAGAAGGACAATTTAGACACTTGAGATTAAAAGTATACTGTTTAGTGCTGGCAGCGGTGCAGCGTAACTGGCGCTCTCACAAGTGTCAGGAGAATACAGGGGAGGGCCACGTGCCCACCCCCACAATCCCCAGAGGGGGCAAAGTGTCACAGCTGTTGGAAGCATCACAGGCTTGCTACAAGGACATGAAACCACCTCTGTAAATTGTGAATCAGAAATCATACTATTTATTCAGCAACAATGGAAACTAAACAAAATTACACACACACACACACACACACACACACACAGAGGCCACTTGGAAAGATACCAAATTGTTACAATTTATTTCTCTATGAATTGGGGAGGGGGCAGTGAACTTTCTTCTATTCATATGAATTTTCCAAATTTCCTAGAGTGAGCATGCATGACTCAAAACAAAATAAAACAAAACCACCTTTTCGTTAAGCAAAGAAATTAACTGCCAAAATAAAAACCCCAGAGCATTTTTCATGGTGAAAGTCCAAATCCAGAAAATACATTTGGCTTTCCAAATGAAAACCGGAAATTTAGTCACAAAAAAAATCTTAAAGAATCATTTTCTTTTCTCCTCTGTGTCTCGGGACTTGAATCTGGGTTTCAGTATTTGGGACAGGGGCAAGTCCTGGGGTCTGAAGTCCATGGGGCCTGGCAGGCAGCCCCTGGGTATATGGGGTTGGCAAGAAGAATGCCAAGACCCCTTAGCCTCGTCCACAGCCCCACTGTGTCTCCCCCTGCCTTGTGTGGAATGCTACAACTCCACCAGGAATCCCTATGATTCATTTTATCTCTTCCAGGTCAGCTTAGCAAACAGGTCTTGCCCTAAAAGCATTCACAGCCCAGCAAGGGAAGCAGACATGTAGCTTCAAGGACCCTGGGATGGAGCTGGCAAGGTAGAATATATATATACACACGCACTTTTTAAAAATGTGATCATAATTATTATGTAAGAATTTGTTTCATAGTTTGTATGTTTTTTGATTGATTGATTCATTCATTATTATTATTTATTAGGCCACACTGTGGGGCATGCGGGATCTTAGTTCCCCAACCAGGGATCGAATCCATGCTCCTGCACTGGGAGCGCGGAATCTTAACCACTGGACCGCCAGGGAAGTCCCCTGTTTTTCTTTTTTTAAATAATTTTATTCATTTTTATTTATTTATTTATTGACTGTGTTGGGTCTTTGTTGCTGCGTGTGGGCTTTCTCTAGTTGCGGCGAGCGGGGGCTACTCTCCATTGGGGTGTGCAGGCTTCTCATTGCAGTGGCTTCTCTTGTTGTGGAGTGTGGGCTCTGGGCACACGGGCTTCAGTAGTTGTGGCTCGCAGGCTCAGTAGTTGTGGCTCGCAGGCTCTAGAGCGCAGGCTCAGTATTTGTGGCGCGTGGGCTTAGTTGCTCTGCAGCATGTGGGATCTTCCCAGACCAGGAATCGAACCCATGTCCCCTGCATTGGCAGGCGGATTCTTAACCACTGTGCCAGCAGGGAAGTCCCCACAATATCATTCTTAAGGCCTGTGTATTGTTCTACTGGTTGCCTACATTAAGGAGAAGGGTTTTAGTAGTCAAGGTCGGGAGGGATGGCATTCCTGGTGGCTGGAAAGGCAAGAGTAAAGGCCCAGAGGCTGGAGTGCAGAGAGCAGAGGTGGGTAGGGGACAGTGCTCAGGAGGTGGCTGGCACCGGGCATGGGAGGCAGCAGGGCACAGGGGAGGGTTTGGCTTGGACTGGGGCAATCTGGGCTCTAATCCTTATTCTACCCCAGCCTTCCTGTATGACCTTGGGCAAGTCCTTAGGTCTCAGATTCTTCCCCAAACAGGAGCCACCCCATATGCCACCCAGGGCTGCTGTGGAGCTTTCATTGCTCTGGGCAAGGTCGGCCTTTGAAACCCACTAAAAGGCTGAGAAGTGTCAAGAATCATTATCATCCTACTTCCTTCATTCTGCTTGGCTCAGGGCTTTGTTGGGAAGGTTCAGTCTATGTCTATTGATTGACTGATTTTAAAACATTAAAAAGCTAAATGTGGAACGTGGTAGTTTCCCTCCAACTTCCCAAAATCATGCTTCATCTTTAAAAAATATCTGCCTAGAGGAGGGGAAACAGCTTCAGTTTAAGAAAACTCATCTTAAGCCACCTGCTCTAAAACATTCCCAAAGTTTGAGGAATACTATCATACTATCTTTCATGGGGCTCTTGGTATGTTCCAGGCACTGAGTTAGCCCTGGGGCCAACTCCACCTAGGACCCCTAACCTAAAAATAAACCAATCAGTGCTCAGAAAGGTGAAGTCACCTGCCCAAGGTTGTCCATGTGCAAGTGGAAAAACCAGGTCCAGGGCCAGCTCTGAAATTTCCACTCTTCTCCACACTGCCTCAATTCAGGAAGCAAAGCCTTAAGGCACGTTTGCTTCTAGGAGAGAAGCTGGTTTAGGATCTCATGGTGATAAGTGAAAACGGTGATTCCCTCCTGCCACCCCAGCCCTCTCCTTGCCCCGTGCTCCTCCCCAAAGGCCTCTGGCTGAAGATTTCCTCCCACTTCGGTTCACAGGGAAAATGTGAAGTCGGGCTGGACTGCTTGGAATTTTCTTCCCTCCAGACGGTCTGGGTGAGCGAGGTGCCGTCATTTCTCACGGAAGGCTGGTGTGCTTGCCCCACAAACCCTGGCGGTCACTCCTTGGGTTCCAGGGATTCCAATGACCTCATTCCAGTGAAAGGCGTGGGCTCAGAAAGGCCTGAGAGGCTGGTGGGTGACATCTTGGGAAGAACGACAGGGTGGATTGCCTCGGTCAGGAATGCTGGGCTGGAGCTTTGCAGGAATTCACATGATTCTGAGGCTATCTCCTGACTGCCATCTTTCTCCAACTGGAACAAATTTGGGGGGAATTTCCCACAATCCAGCTACCTTTGGAGATACAGACTATGGCTCTAGAGTCAACCACCTCTTTCCCATCACACTTCAAATAATAAGATAAAAAATAAAAATTCAAACAACAATGAGATACTATCTTCATCCAGCAGATAAGTAAAAAATTTTAATCCGATCACGTCATGTCAGTTTGGTAAAGATGTGGAGCAACAGGAATTGTCACCTCCCACTAGCAGAGTATAAATTAGAGGACCCTTGTTAGCAAACAATTTGGCCTTATGTCGTAAATCTAAAAATGTAATGACTACCTCATGACCCAGTAATTTCACTCCCAGGTATATAAGACAGAGAAACTCTTTGATGTGTTCCCCAGCAGAGAGGAACGAGAATAGTTACGGTGGTACTGACTGTAACAGCAAACAACTGGAAACCACTCAATCGTCCATCAGCAGCAGAATGGCAGAATGTGGCATATTCCTATGACGGGTGCTACAGAGAAGCAAGACTGAGCAAACCAAAGCACACGCATCAAAGTGGATGATTCTCTCAAACATAACAGTGCCAACGTCAAAAACATGCCAGAAGAAACAAACTGTTTAAGGATATAAACATATGTGGCAAAGCCATAAGGAAAAGCAAGGAAATGTTAAATATAAAATTCAGGGGTATTCCTTGGTGGTCCAGTGGTTAAGACTCAGAGCTTTCACTGCAGGGGGCCCGAGTTTGATCCCTGGTCGGGGAACTAAGATCCTGCAAGCCGCGTGGTGCGGCCAAAAATAAATAAATAAATAAAAAATAAAGGGACTTCCCTGGTGGCGCAGTGGTTAAGAATCTGTCTGCCAATGCAAGGGACACAGGTTTAATCCCTGGTCCTGGAAGATCTCACATACCACGGAGCAACTAAGCCCGTGTGCCACAACTACTGAGCCTGTGTGCTGCAACCACTGAAGCCCGCATGCCTAGAGTCCGTGCTCTGCAACAAGAGAAGCCACCACGATGAGAAGCCTGCGCAACGCAATGAAGAGTAGCCCCCACTTCCTGCAACTAGAGAAAGCCTGCGTGCAGCAAAGAAGACCCAACGTAGCCAAAAATAAATAAAATAATTAAAAATAATAATAATAAAATAAAATTCAGGATAGTGGTTACCACTAGAGGGGAAAGGAAGAGGGGATGTAATCATCGTGGAAGGGTTCTAAAGGTATCAATGATGTTCTCGTTTTTAAGGTGGTGGTGAGTACATGGATGTTTATTGTTAGTCTTTAATCTGTAAGTATGTTTTATATAGATTTATATACACTCTTTTGTAGGGAATGAAATATTTGTAATTTTTCTTAATTTTGTACATTATAAAAAAAGAGAACCACACTACCAGCATTGGTAGTATTGGAACCACACTACCAGCACTGATACATTGATTTTGATACATTAATACCTATCCATACATCCTGGTCCCAAAGATCTGGGTTCTGATCCCATCTCTGCCACTGACCAGCAGGGTAATCATGGGCAAGACATGATTTCTCTTTGACCCTCAGTTTCTTCGTTGGTAAAATGGGAACATTAGCATGGCTATGCTGCCCCAAAGGGGTGTTTAGTAGTTCCAGTAAGATCATGTATGTGATGTGCTGTAACTGTAGCATCCTGAACAAATGTAACCATGGTAACAGAGCTGGAGGGGAGTGGCTAAAAGCATACATTTTAGGTCAGGCAGGCTCAGATCCCAATCCCCGTTTCTCCACTTCCTCGCTGTGGCCATTGGGTAAGTCACTTAAGCACTCCGAGCCTCAGTGATGGAGGTGATACTTCACACCTCACCGGAGTTTGGGGAGAACTGGTAAGAACATGGATCCAAATGCCCAACATAGGAAATGATGACTTCTCTGGTTTCTCTACGATGTATCCAACCATGTTCAGGTCTCCAGGCAACAAGGTCTCTTCCCTCACTAGAAACAAGGCATCACTGTCCATTTTAGTGAGTGACGTCTGCCATTGTCAGAACTACCAGCCATACCAGGGAGCTTCTCCCCTGCCCACCACACTTCTGAGAGCCATCACAGCAGCAGCAAGGACCCTCCTCAGCCTCTCCAGAGCCCAGCAGCATCTTCCCTGGAATCCGGATCACACAGATTCTAGCCATACCATGCATCCTCCAGCTCCAGCATCTCTGCAGAGGGGTGGAGGGGAAAAAGCAGGCAGACAGACCTGGGTCCCAGTCCCAACTTGGTCCACAGACCACCTCTGACCACAGCTGACTGGACCACGGTGGACATGTGAGTCAAAACAAGCCAGCAGATTCTCTCTGGGGAATTTAGATTGGAGATTGTAAGCAGCTGGGTGGATAGATGATGGAGGGGAAGCAACTTGAAAGCTAAGGATGCTGGGGCGAGAGTCGGGTCACAGCCATGACCAAAGCCAGGGCAAGCGGCGGTGGGGAGCAGAAAAGCCGTAAGTAAACAAACCAAACCAAACCAAACAAAAACAGGTCTGCAGAGAGAGGCAGGAGAACAGAGCAGACAGAGAAAGGAGCAGAGAGAGGGGAGCCACCTGCCCTAGGAGAGGAGGAAGAAGCCTTCCATGCCCAGTGATACTCCTTATCCTTAGATGTCCCTGAGCAGCCCCTAGACCCAGGAAACTTCATTTGTAGCAACTTGCACTTTTCCTAGTTGAGCCAGTTCAAATGGACACACCAGGCCCTGAGAAAGAAATCAGAGGATTTTCAGCGCCTTCCCACCAAACAATCCCTACCGTGGGATGGAGGCAAGTCGTTTCACCTCCTGTGCTTTTCTTCCCATCTGTAAATGGGGGTCCCAGAACCTTTTTCCCAGAACTGCTATGTGGATTCCAGGAAGGCACAGTGGCTGCCATACCACAGGTGTCCTTTTTATCACTCTTAACTAAGGCTTCCTCCAGCCTACAGGGAGATCAGTCACCTCCCCTTTCGGAAGGATCTTTATTTTAACTAAGCGAGTCATAAAACCTTGCCAGAAACAAACAGGATGTATGGGTTTCATGTATTCTCAGAAGCCAGTCCCATCCTTTTGGAGGAAAAAACAAAAAAAACAAGGCTGTGATAAAGATTTGTTGCAGTAGAATCAATCTCCCACAGAGGAATTCATGCCTGTTCTTTCTCTGGAAGCTGTGTGGTACGGATGAGTGAGTCCTGGACGGGCAAATCATTCTCCACAAATCTGAGAATGATTTCCACAAAGTACATCCACAGCAGCTGTTATTTCATCTCATTCTCTCTATCTCATGGGACCTCCCACAGTCTGGGTCTTCTCTGTAAAATCAGGGTATCAAGTCTATCTCCCGGGAGTGTCATGCAGGTGAAATAAATAAGAGAGGAAGACTGAGAAGTTTTCATGTGAGTGTGTGTCTATCAATCAATCAGTCTATCTATCTGTAAATGAATGCAAGTTTTGAAATTTAATCAGTTTCTTGAGCAAGTCAACCTTTCACCTCAGTTTCTCCAATTATAAAATCTGGGAAATGTCAAAAAATAAAAAGTAGCCAAGGGACTTCCCTGGCAGTCCAGTGGTTGGGACTCCATGCTTCCAGTGCAGGGGGAACGGGTTCAATCTCTGGTCGGGGAACTAGGATCCCACATGCCTCATGGTTAAAAAAAAACAAACAAACAAGTAGCCAAACCTCTGGCCCAGAACTTCTACTCCCAGTTATATACCCAATAAAAACATGTACAGCTGTTCACCAAAAGCCATATGCAAGAATTGTTCATAACAGGAACTTCCCTGGTGGCGCAGTGGTTAAGAATCCGCCTGCCAGAAAGAGAAAAACAAATATCGTATATTAACGCATGTATGTGGAACCTAGAAAAATGGTACAGATGAGCCGGTTTGCAGGGCAGAAGTTGAGACACAGATGTAGAGAACAGACATATGGACACCAAGGGGGGAAAACTGCAGTGGGGTGGGGATGGTGGTGTGCTGAATTGGGCGATTGGGATTGACATGTATACACTGATGTGTATGAAATTGATGACTAATAAGAACCTGCAGTATAAAAAAACAAACAAACAAAACAACTAACACTAAACTTTCATTGGGTTATTTGTATGGAAATATGTTAATATAAATGTTTCAGACATTAAAAAAAAAAAAAAAATAGAATCCGCCTGCCAATGCAGGGGACACGGGCTCGATTCCTGGTCTAGGAAGATCCCACGTGCCGCGGAGCAACTGAGCCTGTGCGCCACAACTACTGAGCCTGTGCGCCACAACTACTGAAGCCCACGTGCCTAGAGCCTGTGCTCCACAACTGGAGAAGCCACCGCAATGAGAAGCCCGCGCACCGCAGGGAAGAGTAGCCCCCTCTTGCCGCAACTAGAGAAAGCCCATGTGCAGCAACGAAGACCCAACACAGCCAAAAATTAAAAATAATTAATTAATTAATTAATTAATTTTAAAAAATGATATAATCCAATCTAATCAGCTGAGATTGCTAAGGCCTAGAGAGGTGGGTGTCTTGCCCAAGATCACAAAGTTCCACCTTCCTCCCAGCTCAGCTCAATGCTTCCACTACCCCATGCTGCCTCCATCTTACCCTGTCAAGACGAGGTGTGTATTTCCTTGCTCCTGGATTCTGGGCTCAGCATGGACTTGCTATGGCCAACAGAGTGAGGCAGAGGTGACAGTGAACCGATTCGAAATCTAGTCAAGACACTGTGCATGTTTCCGCTTGCACTCTGCCATCTCCATGAGAAGAAAGTGTGTGGGCTAGCCACCAGTCCCAAGAGGAGGAGACAAACATGTGGAGCAGAGCTGCTCACACTAAAGGCCCCAGCAAATCCCCACAGAGAACAGAGCTCCTCAGCTGATGGGTAGATGCATGTGTGAGCCCAGCTAAAATAGCAAAAATGCCCAGCCCATTTCAGATTAAGTCAGTCAATCTCCAGATGCATGAGTTGTAGTAATAAATGTTATTGTTTTAATCCACTGAGTTTGAGGGTGGCTTGTTACACAGCCATAGCTGACTGATATAGTCCCCTCTTTCACTGAATTACTAAACTCTTCCCCTCTTTCACTGAATTACTAAACTCTATCAGTTCCACTGCTGAAAGCTAACTCTGCCTTGGCTCTTTTCCTTCTTCTCTATCCCTGTTGCCACTGTCTTGTTTCAGGCCAAAATTTTCTCTGGCTTAAATGGTCTCCCTGCCTCAACTCCTTTCCATTCTGTTACCACATCACACCCAGAATCCTCCTTTTAACTAAAACTCTGACCATGTCACTCCCTTAAAATCCTCCAGTGGCTCCCACTGCACCCGGGATTAAGTCTCAGCTCCATGGCTTGGTTTAAGAGACCCTTCATGAACTGGTCTTTAATTACATTTCCAGCATCACCTCTGAACCTAGCTGGCTGTGACCTTCACACCCTAGCAGCACAGATCTGCTTGTTTTTCTGCCAGCATCCTGCTGCCATACCCATGTCCCAGTGCTATTTCCTGCTCTACACCTTTGTCTCTGTCTGGAAATTAAGTCACCCTTCAGGACTAAGCTCTGGCATCTCCCCATGAAGCCTTATTGAAGCTTTCCCCAGGACAGCTTCCCCAGGGTTAGATACCCCTCTTCTGGATGCCCACAGCCGCACAGGACTGTCTCCATCCCTGGACATCGAGTGCCGGGACCATATCTTATTTAGCTCCTATAGTCCTGACAGCTGGCCCAGAGCAAGAGGTCAATAAGTGTTTATAAAAGGCTCCATGAACTGGTGAGGAATGGGCCCTGAGACATGGACTGAGAGACGGGAGTCCTGGGCTTTAGCTTGGTTCTGCCACTAATTCTCTGTGACCTTACAAAAGACAGTTCCTCGTCTGGGCCTCAGTTTCTCTATCTTGAAAATGAGAGGGTTGGACCAGATCAGGGAGTCTCTTGCTGTGCATCAGAATCACCTGGGGGAACTTTAAAAAAATACAAATGCTGTTAAACAAACAAACAAACAAACAGATGTCCAGGCTTCAACCCCTGAGGGGTAGAGCCCAGACACTGTAATTATTCAAAGCTCCCCACATGTTTCTAGGGTGTAGCCAGGTTTGGAAGCCACTGGTCTGGATGATCTCTGGTTATCTTCATCACTGGCAAGCTTGTTATCTTTAAAAAGTCAAAGACAGGTAAAGCTTGTTTCCAAAGCCTTGCACTGGGTCAATTACCAGCCTTCAACAGGGAAGGGACCACCTTGAATGACTAAATGCATTGTACAAAGGCTCTCACTGAATTCTCCCATGCTTGTGAGAAAGAGGTCAAAGAAGTTTTAAACTCTCACCATCTGCCCCTAAGACTACTCCTTGGGGCAGAGTTGTTTTCCCCACTTTACAGATGAAGAAACTGAGATCCACAGAGGTGAAATGACTAGCCCAAGGCCACACAGGCAATACGTGGCACAGCTGGGATTCAGAGCCAGCACTGAGAAACTCTAGAATAGTCACTATTGGCCACATGTGGGCATTGAGAGCTTGAAATGTGGCCACTGAGATGTGCTGCTTTAAGTGTAAAACACCCTGGGTTTCAAAGACTTAGTTCAAAAAAGAATGTAAAATATCTCATTAATAATTTTTATATCAGTTACATGATAATACTTTGGATATATTGAGTAAGTAAAATATACAATTGAAATTAATTTCACTTTTTTTTAAACGCAGCTACCTCTAAATTTTCTAGATCTAAAATTACATTTGTGGCCTGAATTGTATTTCTATTGGATAGCACCGGTCTAGAACCGGTCTTTACAACATGGGTGATATCGCCCCCTAGGGGTCATTTTGGGACTCTGTTCTCATGAAACTTAATGCAATCCCAGGAAGGGGTTGGGACAGTACCCGGTGCTGTGTGGGCAAGGGCTGGAATAGCAGTAGTAGTAAATTAATGGCCAACATTATTAAGAGCTTACTATGTGCCAGGCAGGGTTTTAAAAAAATATTTATTTATTTATTTGGCTGTGCTGGGTATTAGTTGCAGTGTGTGGGATCTTTTTAGTTGTGGCATGTGGGCTCTTAGTTGTGGCATGCAGGATCTAGTTCCCTGATCAGGGATCTAACCCGGGCCCCCTGCGTTGGGAGCGCGGAGTCTTAGCCGCTGGACCACCAGGGAAGTCCCAGGCACTGTTCTAAGCACTTCCCCTATGTCAACTCATTTAAGTCCGACCACAGCCCTCTGAAGTTGGTGCTATTATAGTAATTTCCCAGGGAAGGAATCTGAAGCTCAGAGAAATGGCTTGCCTAAGACCCCAAAGCTAGGACACTATAGATCTAGAATTGGAACCTGGCTTGCTCAATTCCGAGCTCCATCACTCATAAAAGGTGCCGAGTCAAATCAGTTCCACTCCCTTCTGCATTCACAAATATTTAACCATATGTGCCGGCACACATTCAAAAAATCTCTGCTGGGTCCCTGTTATGAGCTGGGCTCCATCACTCTCACCTGAATGGGGTCTCTCTCTGCCAGGTCCAGTGATGGGAGGGTGCACAGACACCTTCATCCCGCACTCAGCACGCAATCCTCTGCCTGCTTTTCCAGCACGGCCCAAAGAGAAGGGTGGGAAGGTGGTTAAGAATGTGCACATGCATTACCTAAGATCTTATTTAAAATGCAGATTCTGGGCTTTCCTTGGTGGCGCAGTGGTTAAGAATCCGCCTGCAGGGGACACGGGTTTAAGCCCTGGTCCGGGAAGATCCCACATGCCACGGAGCAACTAAGCCCGTGTGCCACAACTACCGAGCCTGCGCTCTGGAGCCCGCGATCCACAACTACTGAAGCCCACGTGCCACAACTACTGAAGCCCGCGTGCCTAGAGCCCGTGCTCCACAAGAGAAGCCATCGCAATGAGAAACCCGCGCACCGCAACGAAGAGTAGCCCCCGCTCGCCGCAACTAGAGAAAGCCTGCGCGCAGCAACAAAGACCCAACGCAGCCAAAAATAAAAATAAATAAATTTATAAAATGCAGATCCTGATTCTGGGGGTCTGGAGCAGGACCTGAGACTCTGCATTTCAGAGAGGCTCCCAGGTGATGCTGCCGCTCCACTGGCCACACTGAGTTATGTGAGGGGTGATAGTAATGTCAGCCCTGGGATTCAAGAAGGATCTGAGTGTCACAGCAGGAAGGGCTCTTAGGAATCATCCACTCCAACTCCCTGATGGTGCTGATAGGGAGAGAAAGGGTAAGACACTTGCCCAAGGTCACACCGTGAATTACAGGCAGAGACCAAGTCTTCAGACTCCCATCCATGCTCCTTTCCATCCACTGTCTCCCGTTTGCAGCAGCATCCAGGACAGGAGTATCCAGACGCTCTCATGCCCATTTCACACCGTACGCTTTTGGCATTTTCAAATCCTCTCCCCGCCTCCCATCTGAGTTTCCATCCTAGGGGAATAATCCTGGGAGCAGAGTGGCAGGACAGACCACACTCTGCAAGAAACTTTTAGGGCTGCATCCCCTGGTCCTGGAGCTCAACCTGCCCCTCCCTGCCAGATGCTACACATCTGGGTCCCCAGAAAGCACTTGAGCCGATGGAGTGAAACTGTTTTTAGGACGGAGGAGAGGCTGTCTTCTACAGACTGGATGAGCTGGGTACTAACAACAGGAATTCATTTCCTAGAAATTAAACACTGAATTTGTTGGTGTTTACAGGATTCACCATCTGCTTTCCCTGCTGGGGGGCACAATACAGCCGTGATTAGAACATACGCTTTGGAGTCAGGTAGTGCTTTGGAGTTAGGTAGACTGAATTTGTTTCCCAGCTCTGTCATTTATTAGCTCTGTGACCTTGGGCAAGTTACTCAACCTGTCTGACCCTGTTTCCTCATCCGTTCAATAGCTAATTACTTAAAGCCTTTCACAGGAATTCCCTGGTTGTCCAGTGATTAGGACTCCGCGCTTCCATTGCAGGAGGCATGGGTTCATCAATCCCTGATTGGGGAAGTAAGATCCCACAAGCTGCGCTGTGCGGCCAAAAAAAAAAAAAGGCTTATCACATGTTGCCAAGAGCAACACAGATGTGGACCCTGCTCTTAGGGAGACACCATGGCCCTGGGGAAACCCTCCTGGGACCTGGGACCACAGAGGATGACAGTGGTGCATGCAGGGAACCACGGTAAAATAGGGGGGGACACGTAACCTGCGGCAACCCTAAGATCCCCAGGTGAAAGTGGCTTTGAAGCTGAGCACTAGAGGACAAATAGAATTAGCAAGTGAAGAGGACCTGGGGCCAATGACACCTATCCACAGGACTGCAGCTTGGGAAAACCTTCCCTGCCATGCACCCCAAATCCTTTTTCTTCATTTCCTATTGCTTACCTGTCCAGAGGTTGCACAGGCCAGGCCTCTCCTCTCATCCTCCTGTTGACCTGCGCTCAGCAAGAGACCCCACCTCCAGTTTGACTGAGACCTCCTCCTGCAAAACACTGTGCTTCTCTCACTCCTCTGAGCCTTTGCACGGGCTATTCCCTCTATTTGCAATGCCCTTCCTCTTGTCTCCTCCACCCTCTCTGGAGGTTCCTCTGGACCCCAGCGATGGAATTGACCATCCCTCCTCCCTGTCCCACTGGTCTCATTACACATCACACTGGACTGCCCTAGACTGGGCTCACTTGCTGACTGCCTGTCTCCCTGTTGGACTTGAGTTCCGGAAAAGAGGGGGGCACGTGTGTCACGAAGCCCAGGGACCTGTGTGGGGTACCCTTCCGCCTCATTCACCCATCCAACTCTGATATCACCCTCGGGATCAAATTCAACTGTCTTCTCTTTGCGGAAACGTGTCCACTCCTTCCACTGAAGTGGGGTTGGCCTCTCTCCTCTGTGCCAGCCGGTGCCTCATGACATTGTTCATACTGTACAATTCTCATCATCCTGTAATCAGTGCTTGTGGGTCTCTCTCCCCACAAGATGGTAACTTCCTGGAGCAGAGTCCGGTTTTGTTCACAGCTGTATGTTTTGGTCTCAATACTTATAGTGGTTCTGTAGTGATTTACTCAAAGAATGAATGAAAGAAGCACACTGACAATTTTACCTTTGTTCCCCAACCCCGTGCTTTGTGCCTCTGGCCACAAATGTCCTTTGTTCATCCCTCCTGGATGTCTCATAGGGAACCCAAACTCAGCTGAGCCACTATCTTCCCCCCTACCCCAGCCCCTCCCGACTGTTTTCTTCCTTTGTAGGCATTATCCTCGTCTTACTCACCCATCCCCAACACTTGGAATCCTCCCTCCTTCCCTCTCTCCCCCAGCATTTAACCATTTATTTCCCTTTTAGGAATGAGGAAGCTGAGGCTCAGAAATGTAATGCAACTGGCTCAAGGTCACACAGCAAATAAATGGCCAGGTCCAGGGCCTTGCTCTGAAGAGCACGGACTCCCTACTTACCTAGCCGGACTCTCACTCCCCCCACGGGTTCTGTCTCCTTTCCCCTGACTTCTCTACACACATTTGGGGCATTTGTGTCTTGGTTCAGGCTGTTCCTCTGCCTGGAAGAGCAATGTTTCCCATTCCCCTTCCTACATATCTATTATAATCTGCTCTCTGAGGCCCTTCTCAAAGCTACTTCCTCCAGGAAGCCTTCCTTGGTCAACTGGATGCAAAATCTCCATCCTTTGAACCCTCTCCTGACTCCAGGTTTGTTTGTGCCTCTTATGCCTGTGCCTGGAAGCTCCTTGAAGACCTACCTATTTCCTCCCCACTCCAGTGACCAGAGCACAATAGGCTCACAATCAATATAGAGTAACTCTTCATGTAAGGCTCAAATGAGCCGAGGAGAAATAACAGCATTCCCTCTCTTCTGTTTAAAACTCTCCAGTGGCTCCCATCTCAGAATATAATCCAAAATCCTCACCATGGCCTGTAAGGCCCTACATGATTCACCCACTGCCCCCTCCAGCTACCTCTCTGACCTCATCTTTTACCAGCCCTCCCCTTAAATATCACCTCCTTGGCAAAGCTTTGACCAGACAACATAAAGTATCTCATCCTTTACTATATCACCCTGCTTCATGCTCATTTTAGCACTTTACCATATCTGATATTTTCTGCTTGTTTGTTTATTGCTTGTTTCCCCTGCCCCTCCCCACCCAAGCACCTTCTGTCAGCTCATCACTATAACCCCAGGGCCTAGAACAGTGCCTGGCTGACAACAAACATGCATTTATGAGCCATGTGCACAGAGGGGGGAACTAGAGCCAATGCGGTAGATGAGATCATCCAGGAAGAGCATCTACTATGAGAGAGGAGGGCCTGGGAGAGCAGAGCAGCTAATGGCTGTAGAAAGGAGGCTGAATCTGCAAAAACAACAGAGACCAAGAAGAAAAATATGACAGTGTTAAGTCACAGGAGCCAGGAGAAGAGAGTGTTTCGAGGGAAAGGAGTGATCAGCAGATAAAGTCAAAGACTGAACAGTGTCTGCTGAATTCAGCTTCCTGGTGGACACTGATGACCTTGGCAAGCCCCTGACCCTCTGTGGGCCTCAGATGGGAGCCATCTGTGCAAAGAGAGGGACCTCTCAGGTCCTGGGAACTCCCAGCTTTGAGAATCTGTATTTCTGCTCACATTCATATCACTCTTGCCAAAAAGAACAATCATCTACCTGCGGTCTAGGAGGGAAGGGATGACCCGGGGTATCCACCCTCATTATTTATCCATCAGGTAACTGACCAACTGAGGAGGCATCTCTGTATTTCTGGGCCTGTCCTAGGCACCATTAGGAGGGGAAGAGGCCCTAGGGCCTGCCAGTCACGTCCAGGTAGCCAGCCCCCTCCCTCCCATGCCATCCTCTAGTTCCTGGCTTCCCGATGCCTCCATGACAAAGGCCACCCACTTCTCCCCACCAGCTGGACAGACCAAAGGCTGTAGAAGGCCCAGCTGCCCAAATGGTTTTGCTGGCTGCTATTGGTGAAGAGTTCCTTGATGTCCTTGTGAGGAAGGCTTAGACCCTGGCTGTGGCTGCGCCACCCAGAGGACAGCAAAGACCCACGCGGTGTGGCCGATTAGAAAACCCTGGAAGCTGACTCCAAGGAAGAGAGTGAGAGGTTGCTCCTACCAACCAGAGCCATGATGGCCACCAATGCCAGGTGCTGTGCTGAGCAATGACCCTATTTGATTTGCACAGCAACCCTGTGAGGTGGCCATTCTAATCCCTATTTCACATGGGAGGAAACCAAGGCTCAGAAGAGGTTAAGGGCTTTCCCAAGGTCACATGGCTAGTAAACAGCCAAGCCCTGTTTGCTAATGCAGCCAGTCTGACTGAGAGCCCCTGCTCTTAATCCTTGAATCTCACCAGAGCTAGTGAGGCAAGGGGCTTTAGTCTTATATTCTTTTACAAGCAGTTTGACCTTGGGCAAGATTTATTTCCCACTCTCTGCATCTGCAATAAAGCAGATTTCTTAGTGCCCTTCCATTTCTGACATTATGTAATTAACTGGGATTTGTACAGAACTCTACAGTTTATAAAAAGGCATTCATAAGGCATCTCATTTTTTACCACAGATCCTGCAGTGGGGGACAATTATCCTCTCCATATTATAGATGTGCAAACTGAGGCTCGAAGAGACGCAGTGACCCGCCCAAGGTCACAAAGCAAGTCAGGGCCGCCGGGCTCCGGGTCTGGAAGCCGAGGCTCCACACTAGACGCTCCTCCAACTCCGCTCCAGAAAGGGGCGACCCTGCGGCGTCCGGACCTGGCCGGCAGGGGGCGGCGCCCGGCTTCCCTCGGCCGCCCGGGGCCACGTGGAGGAGTCGCAGCCCCCCGCCCGAGGGCCGCCTCCCGCCCAGCCAGATCCCCCAGAACGCGCGCCAGGGATCCCGCAGCCGACCCCGGGTGCTGCCTCGGCCTGGGGCTCCGGGACGCGCGCCCCGACGCGCCCTTTCGGCTGGGCAGGTCCTCCGGGACCCCCTTACGGCGAGTGCCCCCACCCCGTCTGAAGGCGCCGAGAGGCGGGACGCCCGGGCCAGCGGGGCGCCGACGAGGGCGCCGCCTCCCCTCCCAGCTCCACCGGGACGGCCGGACTACGAGCAGCCGGGGCCCCGGCGCCCCCCACCCCCCACCGGGAGGCGCCGGGCTCCGAGCGCTTACCCCCTCCCGGACACGCAGGTGCGGACCGCGGGCTCGCCCTCCCGGGTCCTCTTCCTCGCGCAGCGCCTCGTCTCCCCGCCGGCGACTGCCTCATCTCCGCCGTGACCCCCAGCCCAGCTCCGGGCGCCGCCCGCCCCGCCGCCCCGCCGCCCCGCCGCCCCGCCGCCCCGCCGCCCCGCCGCCCCGGGGACTCTTCCCTGGCCCGCGCCCTCTCGAGCCCCACCTCCCTGCGCCCTGCGGCTCCTGCTCCCCGCTCCCCTTCCCGCGCCCGCCGCTCCTCCTCGCTCCCCTCCTCCAGCTCCTCCCCACACCGCGAGGCTCCCTCCCTACTCTGCCCCCCGCCCGCCAGGAGGGAGGCTCGGCCCCTTCCTGTCCCTGCGGGGCGGCCGGGAGCTCCGAACCCCCGCCTCCGCCGTCGCCGCAGGCCCAGGCCCAGGGGTGGGTAGGCGCTGAGGAAGGGAGGCGAGGAAGTTCGCAGCTCGGTGCTCCCCGGTTCCCACCTGCAGGAGAGAGGCTGTGTCCGGAGTAGGGGGTGGTGAGAGGTGGGCCCTGCCCAGATACCCTTGCTGAAAGCCTAGCCTCCCCCATCTATCCCTGTCCCCTGTGTTTATCCCTAGTTAGGTTTTTTTCCCTTCATTTAACAAATATTTATTGATCTGTGGGTCAGGCATGCTCTAGGCACTGGGGACATAACAGTGAACAAAACGGATGTGGACCCGATGGAGCTTACATGAATGTTGTAAGTAAAACATACGAAGTGTTTATAGAGGTAAATAGTGTGGAGGAAAATGAAGCCGGGAAAGGAGATAGTGAGGTGCAGGCTTTGAACAGGGAGGTCAGGGGAGGCCTCCCTGGGAAAGTGGCATCTGAGCAAAGACAGGAAGTGAGGGAGTGAGCCCTGCAGAAATACGGGGAAACCACACTCCAAGTGAGGGCAGCGAGGCAAGGGCAGTGAGTAGCAGGAGTTGCGGTCAGAGAGGCAGGGGAAGGGGCAGCTGCCTCCCTCATTCAAACAGCAGATCCTGAGCAGGGGACCCAACCCCCAGGTTGCAGCAGGTGATGGGGGTGTGGAGAAGAGTCTGCCTGCTTCTAAGAACCAGGGTTGAGAGAAGACTTGAGCACAAAGAGGAACAACGGAGGAGAAAGGTTCAGGAAGAGGCTCAGGGCTGGGCATGGCCAAGTTTCATGTCCTCAGGGGGAGCTGGCCTTCTGTCTCCTTATGGGCTTTTTTTAAAAAAAATAAATTTATTTATTTTGTTTTTGGCTGTGTTGGGTCTTCGTTGCTGTATGCGGGCTTTTCTCTAGTTGTGGCGAGCGGGGGCTACTCTTCGTTGCGGTGCGCAGGCTTCTCATTGCGGTGGCTTCTCTTGTTGTGGAGCACGGGCTCTAGGCGCGAGGGCTTCAGTAGTTGTGGCACATGGGCTCAGTAGTTGTGGCTCACGGGCTCTAGAACGCAGGCTCAGTAGTTGTGGCGCACGGGCTTAGTTGCCCCACGGCATGTGGTATCCTCCCGGACCAGGGCTTGAACCCGTGTCCCGTGCATTGGCAGGCGGACTCTTAACCACTGTGCCACCAGAGAAGCCCTCCTTATGGGCTTTTTGTCTCCTTGTTCTTCATGTATTTCCAAGCCTTGTTATTAGGTGCATCCGCTGCTAGGATTGTTATATCATCTTCATGAACTGACTCTTCTATCATTATGAAGTGACCCTCTGTCCCTGGCAACAGCTCTTGTCGTGAAGTCTCCTTAACTGGGTGTAGGGAGAGGCCAGCAGCAGCCCCTGCTGCTGGTTTATTTCCAGCCCACACAGCTGTTTGACATCTGGTACACCCCAAACTCAGCAGCTTCTCCAGACTTTCTTTCCAGTGTCTTTCTGTGTCCTTCTGTTCCATGAGTTCTCTACCCACCTGGACCTCCCCTCCTTTCTCCACTCCTCACCCTCCTGGTTTACCATTTGATGATTGGCCTAGAACCTTCATCTCTCTCTCAATCTCTCTCTTTTTTGGAAGGCTCTGATCAATGATCATCAATAATGCAAAAGTTCTTTTTGTCTTAGCGCAAATCCCAGGCAAATAAACCACTGGCAAAAAGACAGGAGTTATTGGCAGCCACACCTCGGCCTTCTCCCCTCTACTCAGGCCCTGGGCTCTTCTCCCAAAAAGGAAGTAGGAAGATTGACCAATGCCAAATGTAGGCATTGCCCAAAATAGGTACTGCTGCTGATGCCCCAAGTTGAAGCTTCATAGAGGAGGAAGGGGCCCTGTCTACACAGCCCAAGCATCTGTAGCTGCTGCCAAGGTACCAGCCTGAGATCTGCTGTCAGAAATCACATGGCAGAGAAAATATAGACATGCCCGGGCTGTGTGTCCTCACTGAAAAGACCCTGATAGCCCCAGAGGCTGCCTTGACCAGTGATGAGAAACAGAAGGGACAAGGACGTGCAGCATCTCAGCACACTCTAACAGCTGACATCATTTAACAATGAAAGCAGCCGGAGATGCACAGTGCCACTGGACAGCTGGTTTAAGGAAAAGGCTGAGTCTGCAGGAGAGGGTTCGCTTCAGCTTCTCAGACCTCACCCTGGGCCAGCGGATGTGCTAAGTACAGTCCCTACTCTCGGGAAGCTCAGAGTCCAGGAGAGAAAACCCACATGCCCTTAAGCACAGCGCAGTGTGGGGGAAGGGAGAGAGGTGGGGGCGGGTAAGGAACAGAGGCAAAGGACAGCATGCCCTCCCTGGGAGGTGAACAAGGGCCACCCCTGTGCTGAGCCTTGAAGGGCGAGTAAGAGGCATCTGAGCAAAGAAGGGGGAAGGAAAGCAGAGAAGTTCCCCGGTAGAAGGAACAGCATGTGCAAAGGCACAGGGGCTAAAAGAGGGAATTTGGTTAGGGAAACTGCAAGTCTGTAGATATTGCTAGTGTGGGGAGAAGCAGTCAAGATGCAGCTGGAGAGGCAGGAAGGGGCCAGCTTATGAAGAGCCTTGAATGCCAGGTAAAGGAGCCTGTGCTTTATCCTGAGAGCCATGGGAGCCAGGGAAGGGCTTTGAGCAAGGGAGTGGCATGATTGGACAGGGTAGGTTGGCAATCCATGGTACCCTGAACTGTGAAACTCACATGGAAATCATCACAATCCCTACTGCTGCCATGATGAAAAAACCTGGGGCAATTCCTGATCAGCTTCCTGACCCCTCCAAACCATCCTCCATGCTTCATGAGAGCAGGTTTCCTAAAACACATGGATCCCTTGCCCAGACAGCTCCAGGCCCTCCCCATTCTCTCCTGAAGAGGTTCTGACTCCCTTGTTCTGGCATTCCAGGCTCTTCCCAGTCTGTTCCCACTCTGTACCCTGCCTTCTCAAAGCTGGCTCATGCTTTTCCTCCCACGTGGAAAGTTCTGACCTTCATTTCCATTGATCAGAATCCTCCCTCATTTCCAGAATCTCCTGCCTCCTTGGCTTACCATGACTCATCCCTCAAGGCCCAACTCCAAAACCCCTTCTCTGCAGCGTCCCTCTCCTTCCCCCTGAACAGAAATGGTGGTTCCCTCTGTGGAGGTCCAAGGGCCGAGTGGGGGGTAAAAGTGTTGACTCAGTGATCAGACTGAGTTTGAATCTTGATTTCGCTGCTCAGTAGCTGTGCAACCCTGGGCAGGTTATGGCAAGTCCCCTACATACGAACGAGTTCAGTTCCAAGAGCCCGTTCATAAGTCCAATTTATTGGGAAGTCCAACAAAGTTAGCCTAGGTACCCAACTAACACAACCAGCTATATAGTACTGTACTGTAATAGGTTTATAATACTTTTCACACAAAAAATACATACAAAACAAACACAAGAAATAAATAAAACATTTTTAATCTTGCAGTACAGTACCTTGAAGAGTACAGTAGTACCAGCTACCTCACCGCTGCTTTTACACTGGCTTCAGGACATCCTGGGCTTGAAATAAAGATACTGTACTACTGTACCCTATACAGTACTTATGTGGTTGGACATGTGAATGCACGTTCCCATCTTTGAAAGTTTGCAACTCGAAGGTTCGTATGTAGGGGACCTACTGTATATAAATTCTGTGAGCCTGTTTGCTCATGTGTAAAATGATCACAATAACAGTACCTACTTCGTGGGGTTATGATGGCCAACTTAAAATTGTGCATCTAAGTACATAGCCCAGTGCCTGGCACACAGTAAGCCCTCCATGAGTGTTCCCTATCACTGTAATTGTAATTGGAATGCCACACCTTTCACAATTATTTTACATCCATCTCCCCCAACATCATGGGTTTCTGAAGGGTAGAGGTTATTCACCTAGCCATGCCCCATGCACAGCACTGACTCTGGCACACTGTAGGCATTCAACCATCGATGGATGGATGAATGGATAGATGCATGAAAGAAGCCACCCAGACACTCCTGCTCCCATAGAGTCCACCTTGCTTGGGTGGTGGGAGCCAGGCTTGCCGTCTACTGAGGAGGGTTGAACGAATTGTGTGTCAGGGGACTACTGTCTGGGGCAAGCTTTGTCATCAGACAGTCTGCGGTTTGCAATTTCTTCAGGGGAGAGCAGTCTAGACAGAGGTGACAGCTGCACCAGGGAGGAGCAGGCACTGCATGGGAATCAGAATCCAGGGGAGGGCTTTTCAGGAAACCGGAAGCCCAGCCTTCTCCCTGTTTTCTTCCCTCCTCACCACTCAGGAGCTGGCTAAGCAAGTTTGCTACCAGTCTCCAGCAGTGGAAATTCGTTCTCAGCTTCGACCAGGGGACAACAAAGAGGGGTGCAGCATGGCCCCTTGCCAGCTGGTGTGAAGGGTAAAGGGAAGGATGGAGAATCTGTCAAGGAAAGGAACCAATATTTATTGAACCGTTCTTATGTGCCAAGCACGACGCTAAGTGCTTAACGTGCATTCCCCGCTCCGTAACCCTGCCAGGAAGGTACCATTGTGGATTGCTGCTGGATGAAGAACCAGACACGGAAGTTAGGGGACTTTCTCTTGCAAGGGTAGTAACAGAATGGGACCTCGATTATATCTAAGTCGCGAAGCCCGTGCTCCCCCCATGAATCATGCATCTAATCAACAAATATTTCGAGCACCTTTGCTCTGCACAGTGCTAAGGTAAATGGTGCAGGGCAGCAAGGATAATTCAGATGTGATTTCTACTCTCAAGGTGTTTATAACCTGAGGACAGAGGTTAAGCCTCACTAATCTTTGTATTCTCAGCCCAGAGAATTCCCAGTGAATGTTGAATACAGCACACAGATTGTCAGAGCTGAAAGGGTCTTTGCAGTGCAAGTACACCAATCCCGTTAATTTACAGATGGGGAAACTGAGACCTAGAATGAGGAACTAACTAGAGGATGTGGTCAGGAGCTTGAGCTCTGGAGACAGACTATTTGGTTTGAATCTCTGCTCTACCACTTACCAGCTGTGTGACTTTGGGTTGGTCACTTAACCTTTCTGAGACTCAGTTTCTTTGAAAAAAAAAAAGGGGGGGTGGCTAAAATTATAAGAATGAAGTAAGATCATCCATGCATGGGATTTAGCATAACACTTAAGTAATCCCACAACACATTGTGCTTTGATTACGATTAACCAGTCACACAGTGAGTTAGTAACAGATCTGGACTAGACCCCAGGCTCCCTGACTCACAATCCAGTGCTCTTTCCAGCTCTCCATGGTTCCTTGTGTCCATTCGAGTAGTGGTCGGAGGAGAATGGAGGTCACCTAGGGAGGGGGGATGCGTGTGCTCAGGTATCTGCTGTCCTTGGGGAGAAGTGCCCAGATGTCCCTGAGTCCCTGTCTCAGTGTTTCCTGCCACTGCCCCTCCCCATCTTTGAAACCTTCCCACCCCCACCCTCCCCGCTTGACTGCAGTCCAGAGACTCACTCCTAACTGGAACATGCAGGAGACTCTTGATAACATCCCACACCTCCCATTGCAATTTCCTCTGGGCCAGATGGGGTGGGGCTGCGCGGGGGAAGGAGCCAACAGGAAATGCCCCGGGAGCAGTGAGGGATGGCTGTCCAGAGAGCAGTCAGAGATAGTATCTCCAGCATCAAACCTCTGTGCAAGGAGGAGACAGGTCCCACAGGAGAGGTTTTTCTGTTTGTTTTCCTCCGGATTGACTTCGAACCAGAGAATTTAATTAAGAGCTTGATTGCTTTGCCCAGGGAATAGAAATCTGAGGGGACAGCGAGGCTGAGGCTCGTGGTGGCCAGGAAGGGAGGGAGGGCCTCTCTTGACTCAGATCAACCCGTGATGGGTTTAAGTTGCAGCAGAGAAGTTCAGCTCAAGGAGGACATTTGGTGTGACCCCTAAGACAAGAATCTTTCCCTACAGGATCTTGGGAAATTTTAGATTCTGTGATACAATTTGTAAGAAGTTTAAACCAGCCAAAGAAATAGGCAAAGTTTGATATTTCCCATTGTCCCCATTCATATCACTCTGATTGTCTTCCCTGGGGCTGTTGGCGTATAGTGGAAAGCCAGTGGGCCTGGGTTCAAATTCTGATACTTTAGCTCCCTGAGCTTCAGTATCCTCATCTGTAAAATGGGGACAACTCCAGCAACCCATTCACCTGATCTACCTATAAAATGAGAATAATAACATCTTTCTTGCAGAGTTGGGGGCAAGGAATAAACAAGACAGAACCTGGTAAATAGAAGGGAGGTAAGTGTCAGAGAGAAAAGAGAATGGACTTGAAAGTTAGGCCTGGGAGAAAATTCCAGCTCTGCTACTCTCTTATTGAATGAACTTGGGCAGGTACAGTACTTCTCTGAGCCACAGTTTTCTCACCTGTAAAATGGGGATGTTAGTGCCTACTTCCCTGGGTCATTGTGAGAATTAACTGAAACAGGATATGGAAATACCTACCACTTGGCCTGGCCCATAGTAGGCACTCATTTAGTGTTTGTTAAATTTGAACACCCCTCACCCCCTCTATCACCACCAGCTCCCCAGGATTTTTCATGGAGGGAAGGAATTTCTGAGGAAGGATTGTTTGTGGTTTGGGATAACTTCCTACCTCTCTGCTCTCTGAATCTTCTCCAGGCTGGGTTGGAGAGTTAGTAATTTGCAAAGAAGAAGACACATTTTCCTGACTTCCAGCAGGGCCGACTTGGGGCTGGGGCCAGATTAGTCATTTTAACAAAATTCACTGATCAATTCTGTTTAAAAAAGAAAAAAAGCAACATTCAACTTAGTCTAACGGGTCAATTATTTGTGGATGGAGGTATGTCCCCCAAGAGGAGCAGATTTTCTGGTATCTTGGTTTAATTCATGACAAAGCCATGTGAGAAGGGCTTTGATGCTTCTGCCCCCCAAATGGTCAAGAAGAAGCTTCTACCTCGATGTCCCAGCTTCAGGCAGTCTTAGGGATGTCTTAGGAGGAAAAGAGGCAGCGAGAAGCAGAGAAAAGCACAGGGACCTGTTTTTGAGTCCCATTCACTTGACCGTTAGTTCTTGCCAGGTGACCTGGGCAGGACCCATCATCTTTCCAAGGCCCCATTTCCTCTCTCCTCCACCTTCTTTCCGGTTTTCTCTCCTCCTGGAGGAGGTCTCCCCAGCACCCCCTCTCAATCATGCTCTTTCCCCTTACCCTGTTGCAGTATGTTTTTTTCTTAGCACTTACCTGACGTTATATTTTCATTGTTTACCGTCCATCTCTTCCACTACTGTCTATCCTGTTTGTCAATCTACCCAAGGCCCTAGATTAATGCCTGCACATGCTAGATGCACAGTACGTATTTCCCAAATGAATAAAATAATGCAAAAGGGCTATTACTTACCTTACAGGACTGTGGTGAGGATTTTAGTGTGTTTTCACCTCACTCCTCCACTTACCAGCTATGTGACCTTAGATGAGTTACTTCCCTGCTCATCTGTTAAATGGGCATAGTAAAAGCATCGCCCTGTATTGTGAGCGGCACATGAAATGATGCCTATAAAGTATTTAGCACATTGCTGGGTACATAGTAAGTGCTCAGTGAAAGTCAGGTATTTGAACAGACAATAGTTGAATTGAAAGGTTTACTACAAATGTAATGGAGCAGGACCCTATAGGGCCTTCCTGGGACAGGACCCACCCCTCCCCTACCCCGCAAGTGCCCTCCACCTGCCTCTTATTTGTAGAGAAACTTTAGCCTCCTAGGCCTTCCCCGAGTTCCAAAGAATAAATTTAATCAGAGAAGTGAGAAAAAGTCAAGCAAGACAAAATAATAATAGTTTAGCCATTAAACAAAGTCAAGGACATTCAGTTCCTTCTCAAGGGCTATAGATAATATTCTGAGCCACGTCCTTTGAGCTGCTTTGCAGATACTGAAACCCCCACCATGTGGAAGAAGTTAAGTGCATGCTGCCCACAAGCACGTAGACCCCAGAAGCTTGGAACCAGAAGGTTGATGATGTTGACTCTCGATTACCTCACCACCAACCAATCAGAAGAATGTCCACGAGCTGATCATACACCCCACAACCTCCCTCCCTCACCCTGTCTTTAAAAACCTTTCCCTGAAAGCCATCAGGGGGTTCAGGTCTTTTGAGCATCAGCTGCCTGGACTCCTTGCTTGGTGCCCTGCAATAAATGCTGCACTTTCCTTCACTACAACCCAGTGTCACTAAATTGGCTTTACTGCGTGGGCGAGTGGACTGGAGTTTGGTTTGGTAATCCAAACTTGGTATGTGATATGGAGAAAACTCCAGAACTAGGGTAAAGGATGCGTGAAGACTAGGGTCTGCAATGGGGAATACCAGGCAGAAGGAAGTATGGGGCCTGACTCCAGCAGTGGCTGTGGGGAAGATGAGGGGAGAAAAATTAGGACCATTTTTGAGAAGCCCAGTAGGTTGTCACAGACCAATTTCAGACTCAGGGAGAGACACAGAGAGCACCCTCAGTCAACCCTGCCGCCCTCCACGATCTTGTAGTTCCCAGAGGATTCCAGGACGGCACCCCTCCGAACATGTCAATCAATGAGAGAAAGGCCTGAGGCCAAGAGGGTGACAAGGCACTGGGCAGAGGATGCAAATAATTCCTTAATTAATCTTCACAACAGCCTTTGAGGAGGGGATTATCCTCCTCATTTTATGGATGAACTATCTGAGGCTCAGAGGGCTGAAATAACTCCCCAGGCCTCCTTAGGGAGAGCTGGAAAAAACAGGAGCCATCTGCTGAAAGTTCACTGAATGCCAGGCACTGCCTTGAGGAACACTTTTTTTTTTTTTGGCTGCGCTGCCCTCTGGCAGGATCTTAGTTCCCCCCACCAGGGATCGAACCCATGCCCCCTGAAGTGGAAGGGCGGAGTCTTAATCACTGGCCCGCCAGGGAAGTCCCAAGGAACACTTTCCATACAGTAGCTCCCAACTGATCATGAGGTCTGTGCTTTATTATCCCCATTTTACAGATGAGGAAACTGCACAGAGTGGGTTGTAATTTGCCTAAGGACTCACAGCTAGTAAATGTCTGCACCAGGATTCCAATGCAGGCAACTGGCTCTGGGGCCCATGCCACTCAGCCTGAGTCTATTTCTCCAACTATGAACTAGGATTCATACCATCTACTCTTAAAGGACTGGGGGGGACAAAGGAGATCCTAATGCACAGGGGAGCATTATGAAAAGTATAAAGTATGAGGTGAGGGATTGCTATTCTGGAACCGAGATTAAAGGAGATTAGGGAGAGTAGCCAGCACTGTGCCTGCCCCCGCGGACAGCTCCGCAAAGCTGCTTCCCTGCCTCTCTCCCCCTTGTATCCCTAAAGCTCACGAGCCCCTGGTTCCTGGAGTGTTCTTTCACCCTGTGGCTGTGTGCATGTTACAGAGAGGAATCCAGTAAGTATTGGGTTCTTTCTCAAAGATGAATTGAGCAGAGAGAAATAGGGCTGATGCTGTAAACCCACACATCTACCAGTCTCATTACTTTATAATCCCATCATACCACGCCCGCCAGGGTCCAGCCAAGCTGAAAGGCAGAATTTAATTCTAAAACATGGCTTGGAAAAAAAAACCAAAAACGTGGATGCTTCCAAATTTAACCCTCAAGTATCGTGGAAAGATCAGCTCTCATCGCTCCAAAAAAAGTTTGACAGTTTCTGAAATTCAAGGGAAACTCCTGGCATGGAAAATTAATTGACAGATACATTTGAGATTCCTAAGCATCTTTTTAAAATCTCATGTGTTCCCTTCAAAACATAAAAAACCTCTGAATTCCATGTAGATATAAACATTCATTTGAAACGCAATTTTGAAAAATTAGAGCTGATTTTTCACCCATCAGAGAATAAATTTTAAAAGATTGGTAATACCCAGCATTGGCTAGGATGTGAGGAAATGGGACCCTCATTCACTACTGGGAGAAGTGCATATGAGGATGGTCTTTTTGGAAGAAAATTTAGCATCAGCTGTCAAAAGTTCGAGTAAGCATACTTTTGACAATTCCATTGCTAAATATCATCCTAAAAATATACTCTCCCACACGCATACAGATGTATGTTTATCACTGTAAAAAAAAATGAAGATGACTTCTATGCCTTTGTATTCTTTTTAGTTAAATAAATGATATTATACCTACATTATGAGGTACCATAAAGCAATTAAAAATAGTTTGGCAGATCTCCGTGTATTGGTGTGATAAGCTCTCTGAGTGAAAAAAGCTGAAGTGAAAAAAGCAAGTTACAGAACAGCGTATGCTGTGATCCCATTCAGGTACCAAAGCTACATTTGTGTATATGTACAACTATAAAAATGCACATAAATGCTAGAAAAGTGACCTGGAAGGAATCACACCAAGCTGTTAACAGTGGTCAGCTGAGGCGGGAGGGCGATAGGGTGAGTGCAAGGGACTTTCACCTTTTACTCTCTTATACGTTGGCATTTTCCTCTTATTGTTGGCATTTTTTCAAGCATATAACTTATGTGACTTCAAAATACATATATATATATGAGAAAAATTAATTATGAAGCTTCTGAGCAAGCTACATTACATCAGCAAAATTCATGCTCCACACGATGTAAGAGGAGCTACTAAGGTAACTTCTGGCTAAAATTCTACAAATACTAAAAAATAAAATAAAATAAAAGCATTTTTAAAAAAGATTTAATTTTATTTATTTTTGGCTGCGTTGGGTCTTTGTTGCTGTGCGCGGACTTTCTCTAGTTTCAGAGAGCGGGGGCTAATCTTTGTTGCGGTGCGCTGGCTTCTTGCAGTGGCTTCTCGTTGCAGAACATGCGCTCTAGGCGCGCGGGCTTCAGTAGTTGTGGCGCAGGCTCAGTAGACGTGGCTCGCAGGCTCTAGAGCACAGGCTCAGTAGTTGTGGCGCATGGGCTTAGTTGCTCTGCTGCATGTGAGATCTTCCCGGACCAGGGGTCGAACCCATGTCCCCTGCATTGGCAGAGCGGATTCTTATCCACTGTGCCACCAGGGAAGTCCCTAAAAGCATTTTCAATAAAGCAAAGAATACAGTTGGCTCTTCATATCTGGCGGGTTCCACATCCACAGATAATGCAGGGCCAACTGTAAGGAACTTGAGCATCCATGGATTTTGGTATCCACGGGGTTGGGGGTTCCTGTAACCAATCCCCCAAGGATACTGTACTTCTAAACCAAAGGTTTCCCTGCCTGGCTTGAGTCAGGATCACTTGTGAAACTTGTTAAGTATCTCCAGGGATTCTGAATCAGTAAGGCTACTCTCAGAACTATTGCTGAGGGTTTTTTTGTTTGTTTGTTTGTTTTTACCTTATTAAAAAAACAAATGTGGTAACAGGCTCAGAAAAGGAAAGAGGTCTTCTCAAACTCACACAGCAAGTTCCATGCCCCCTCCCCTACGCTCGTGTCCCCTCCCCTCGTGCCCCAGGCCCTAGGCAAAAGAATGCTCCTCCCTCCGCCCCTCTAGATTGCACCAGCTGTGAGCACCACAGAATTAATCCTCAAACATTTTAACGCAGCTCCAAAGACATTTCCTCCCATGTGAGGAAGAGTATCCTTTGAGGAAGATGCTAAATTGCCTTAATTATGTTTCTTTCGAAGGCACAGAGTGCCCATCTGCTTTCATGGTGGGGGGGTGTGGATACGTGCTGAGCACAAATACAAATCAACCCCAATACAAGCACAATTAGCAGGTTCATGCAGCTCTGTAATCTAAAGACAGGGGGACAGTGGTGCCTGTGGAGTGGGCAGCAGGTCAGCTCAGCTCCAGGGCTCCCCTTGAATCTGGGTTCCGGTTGGAGCATGCAGGGACTGCAGCCGGCACCAGCTCTTGACACTGGGGTGCAGGGTGGAGGGCACAGTGCTGTACAAGGGAGAGGCTGCAGGATTGGGGGCCCCCAACAGGGGCAGTGCTGACCCCATGCAACAGCACGACTGTAAAGTCACAGTGTCATTGGAACTCGGTAAACATGAGAAGCAGAAGAGGCTTTGGAATGTCATCAGGGGAAGAGCACAGGTGCTGCATCAGACAGCTCAGGATTCAAACCCTGGCCCTGCCACTTACTAGCTATGTGACCTTGGACAAGATACATAGCCCTCTCTGGGGTTTCCTCTTCTGTAAGATGGCGATAGTAATACCTGCTTCCTAGGTTGGAGTGAGGAGGTGTGAGGGGATGTCTGTCCAGCTCTTAACACAAGGCCAGGCATGATTAAGTGCTTGAGAGTTAGCTCTTTTATTATTTCTCATTGTTATTCACCTACACTTTCCTGAAAGGCCTAGGGTTGACCCTCCTTGTTCTCTTTCTCAGGGAGGAAGGATGCAGAGAAAAGATGAAACAATTTTTAGAAAGGACAGCAACTTAATCTATGTTCCTGAAAGAAATCTGCACAACCTTGAGTAAGTCTCCTTACCCTCCTGTGACTCAGGTTCCCCATTTATAGCACAAGGTCCAGAGGACATTTCAGCTCTGACTACCTAGTATTTTATGCATGAGGACAGCACCAGCCTGCCTCCAGAGCTATCCTGAGGCGGTGACTGGGGGAAAAGCTAAATCAGGGAAGAGAAATTCCCATATACTTACTCACCACTTGGAAGAGTGTGACTGGGACCGTTAAGGGGTGAGCTGAGGATGAGGATGGTTCTCTGGCAAAGCAAGGACGACTTGGGAATGTGCTAGGCGGTGTCCAGCTTTTTTTTCGGACAGGAACTGATGGGACTGTTGGTGATGAGAGCAGCTTCTAGTTTTTGGAATCTCCTCTGCTCCAGGCACTATGCAGGGCATTTTACAGATGTAAAAGCTTTCATGCTTGTAACACGGCCGGGGAAAAATGGCCCGATTCAAAGATGAGGAAACAGCTTTAGGGAGCTAAGATCGCACAGCTAATAAAACAGCAGAAGTGGGACTTGAACCCGGGAAGCTCTGGCGTCAATTCCCTGTGCCTTATGCTGCTTCACCAGTTGGGAACTGCTTGAAATGAAGAAAGGGAAATAAACATGCCCAGATTTCCTCGTATATATTAAGCAGTGGGCTAGATACTATGTTTATGTCATTTAAGCATTACAGTAGTCTTGCAATATAGGTATTAATGTTCCCGTTTATAGATAGGTCCATTGAGGTCCACTGAGGCTAAGAACTGGATTCAGGGTATAACAATACAAAAGGACTAGTTCTGGGACTCTTAGCCTGTTTTTGTGCTTCAGACCTCTTTGACAATCTGGCAAAACCTATGGACTCCTCCTCAGAACATGTTTTTAAATGCCTAAAATAAAATACATAGAATTGCAAAGAAAACAAATGATAATGAAATACAGTTGTCAAAATGCTTTTTAAAAACCCCATTATAGGCTTCCCTGGTGGCACAGTGGTTAAGAATCCTCCTGCCTAATGCAGGGGACACAGGTTCGAGCCCTGGCCCGGGAAGATCCCACATGCCGCGGAGCAACTAAGCCCGTGTGCCACGACTACTGAGCCTGCACTCTAGAGCTCACGTGCCACAACTACTGAAGCCCGCACGCCTAGAGCCCGTGCTCCGCAACAAGAGAAGCCACTGCAATGAGAAGCCTGAGCACTGCAACGAAGAGTAGCCCCTGTTCGCTGCAACCAGAGAAAGCCCGCGCACACCAATAAAGACCCAACACAGCCAAAAATAAATAAATAATTTTTAAAAAATGTTTTCAATTAAAAAAACAAACAAACAAACCCCATTACAGGGACTTCCCTGGTGGCTCAGTGGTTAAGAATCTGCCTGCCAGTGGAGGGGACACGGGTTCGCTCCCTGGTCCAGGAAGATCCTACACCACAACAGAGAGTAGCCCATGCTCTCTACAACTAGAGAAAGCCCACGCACAGCAATGAAGACCCAGTGCAGCCAAAAAATAAATGAATAAAAAATTTTTAAAAAACACATGATATAATAATGAATGCTTTTTTTCTTTTTTTTTTTGGTTGCCTTGGGTCTTCGTTGCTGCACACGGGCTTTCTCTAGCTGTGTCGAGCGGGGGCTACTCTCCGTTGTGGTGCATGGGCTTCTCATTGCAGTGTCTTCTCTTGTCATGGAGCATGGGCTCTAGGCACGCAGGCTTCAGTAGTTGTGGCACGTGGGCTCAGTAGTTGTGGCTTGCGGGCTCTAGAGCGCAGGCTCAGTAGTCGTGGTGCATGGGCTTATTTGCTCCGTGGCATGTGGGATCTTCCCGGACTAGGGATCGAACCCGTGTCCCCAGCATTGGCAGGCAGATTCTTAACCACTGCACCACCAGGGAAGTCCCAAGAGTGCTTTTTTATTAACACATTAAATAACAAGATCTAGCAGCTGGTGTAATAACTATGTACTCTAATTTCAAAGTCATGGTGACCATAAACAATATTTCAAGATATCTGCAATAACCATAATGTGATGCCAAAATATCTATGATTTTTAGGAACCAGAGCCACAGGAATTGCTAATAATATGTAGTTTATTGCCTCGATCCATTCTAACTTTGGGTTAAAAGATAGTAAAAACGCAGATATAATTTTCCACTATCCAAGTCCATGTCCTGCCTGAATTCTGTCCATGGACCCTGGTTAACATCCCCTGCATATACTGTAACTATGGTCACTGGATTGAGCTATACTAGAATAAGACATAGTTGTGCTTTGGTAACCTGTCAATGGCTTGTTTCATGGAAGACCTAATATTTGGCCAAGTATATGATGCTCTCCAACCCCATTATAAACACCTGGGGAAAAAAGCCTTTTGTTTGGATGACCCATCCAAGGGAACAGGACCACCAAGAGATGCATGCATGATACTGACACAGGGAGTTCCTCCCAGGCAGACCAGCCCTTTCTGGTTCTTGGCGGCTTCAGCGGGTGGCCTGAGTACATGAAAATACACAGCCCCGAAAATTTCACACCATCTTAGATTTCTTATCTTAGTCCTTGCTCTGTTTCCAACAGATAAGGTTTCTTCTCTCTTAAATGGGTGATTTCATTTGATACAGATTAAGACCTACCATATGCCAAGGAGTGTAGCAAGCACTGAGAATGCATTTATTCATTCAATTTATATTTATGGAGTGTATTTTTAGTCACAACTTTTGAGGTAAGCAAAAAAGAAAGGGGGGAGGGTACTTATTAACTCACATAACTGAGAATATCTAAGAACAGCACCACCTCAGGTATAGCTGGATCCAGGCTATATTTTCCACTATAACAGCTTCATTCTCAGACAGGCTCCCCATGAGCGCAATAAAGCAGCCACCAATAACTTCTGTTGATTATCTTACTTGATTAACCACCTCAGAAGAAAGAAAGTGCCTCTTTCTCAACAGTTCCAGAAAAAGTCCTGGAATTGACTCTCAGTATATCAAGCTGGGTCATGTGTCTGTCTTTGAACCAATCACTGTGGCAAAATGGATGTAATATGTTAATGAGCCAGTCCTACCTGAACCACAAGGTCTGAGTGGCAGGTGGGGTGGGGGGGACGTCCGCAAGGGAAAATCAGATCGCTGACACCAGAAAAATTATTCAGGGAAAGGGCGGTGGATACCTCTGTTCCGATTGCTTCCTATTCATCTGGTTGGTGAGGGAGGAACCCCGCCCTGAATAGTACAGATAGCCAAACACATGACACTTGACAATGGACAGATGAACTCAAAGAGAAGGTAATATTAATCAAACATACGCACAGCCCCAGAAGCGTACATGGCCTGCCACACAGGGCCACATGGGGGTTGCACTCAGGAACAAAGTGAGCCAGCAGGGGCTTTGGGAGGGTGGGCTTTGTAGTAAACGAGAGGATGGGGTGACCCCTGTTTTCCTCAGGAGGAGGTGATTGGCTTGTTTGAATAATTTCTCAGGCTGGCAGGGAGTTGAAATAGGTTAGGTTAAGGACCAGGTTGGGCAGCTGGTCTGGCCAATAGGGGAACTAGCAGGGTGGAGAGCCTTTCCTGATGGGTGGGGGAATACCCGGAGCAGGGGAACTGGCCTTTGGGGCCCTGTGAGGCTCATAGATGCCAGGGCAGCACGTGACACTTTAGACCTTACAATACACCTTCTGAAGGGCCTGCTGTATGCCAGGTGTGCTCTTAGACATGGGAGCTGAGATGGGAGATGTCTCATAGGTCTGGTGCTCCTGACTTTGAACTGGAGTCTCGGCTCCAGTAGGTCTATTCTGGACCCAACCCTTTAAAACTGTTTCTACTTTCCTGGCCTCTGCTTGAATACCTCCCTGGAATCTTGACCCACTTTTGGGCATTTAGAAATTTCTTTGTCATATGGAGTTATCCTTGGTTTGCTCTAAATTCTGTGAAAAGAATACTTACTTACTGAGTGACTCACAAAGTCTGAAATATTTACGATCTGGCTCTTTAAAGAAAAAGTTTGCTGATCCCTGGTCTAGAATAGTGGATCTCAGTTAGGAAGATGCCATCCCAGGCAATGGAGCTTAGGTTCAAATCCAGACCCAGCTGTGTGGTCTTGGCCAAGTTACATCACCTCTGTGAGCTTGTTTCCTCATCTGTAAAGTGGAGATGAGAACAGTTTACCATGGGTATTTTTGTGGTGTTGGGGGATGATTAAAATGTTCTAGATTTAGATAGTGGTGATGGTTACCCCACTTGTGAATAGACTAAAAATCGCTGAATTGTACACTTTAAAGGGGTGAATGTTATGATCTGTGAATTCTATTTCAAGAGAAAAAAAAAACCTACCTCCAAAAGCTGTTTTAAGGATTAAATGAGATAGTGCAGAGTAGAGCATAAGGAAGAGTGTAGCATAGCACCTGACACAGAGTAGGTGCTTTGTCATCAGCATCTTCAGCAGCAGCAGCATCTTCATCATCTGGAGGGGGGGAATTATCTAGAACAAAGCAGAGCAAAAAGACTTGTTGTATCCAATGACCTCTATTGTTTTCTCTTTCACAATACCTAGAATAGTAAAGCATCTGGCAATCAAGCCAAATCAGCATTCACGCTGAAATTACACTATCTAAATTAAAAACGTTTATCTTTTAAGATAAAAATAAATTTATTTTCCTTAAAATATTATCATGCTTGACAGATTTGACAACAAACAAAAATAAACTTTTCTCTTTGGCACATGACACTACACACAAAGTCAAAATAACAAATTAGGGGGAAATATTTCCACATAAAACAAAGGGTTAATACAAAAATGGTCCTCCCAGGACCAGATGGCTTCACAGGTGAATTCTATCAAACATTTAGAGAAGAGCTAACACCTATCCTTCTCAAACTCTTCCAAAATATAGCAGAGGGAGGAACACTCCCAAACTCATTCTACGAGGCCACCATCACCCTGATACCAAAACCAGACAAAGATGTCACAAAGAAAGAAAACTACAGGCCAATATCACTGATGAACATAGATACAAAAATCCTCAACAAAATACTAGCAAACAGAATCCAATAACACATTAAAAGGATCATACACCATGATCAAGTGGGGTTTATCCCAGGAATGCAAGGATTCTTCAACATATGCAAATAAATCAATGTGATAAACCATATTAACAAATTGAAGGAGAAAAACCATATGATCATCTCAATAGATGCAGAAAAAGCTTTTGACAAAATTCAACACCCATTTATGATAAAAACCCTCCAGAAAGTAGGCATAGAGGGAACTTACCTCAACATAATAAAGGCCATATATGACAAACCCACAGCCAACATCGTTCCCAGTGGTGAAAAACTGAAACCATTTCCTCTAAGATCAGGAACAAGACAAGGTTGTCCACTCTCACCACTGTTATTCAACATAGTTTTGGAAGTTCTAGCCACAGCAATCAGAGAAGAAAAAGAAATAAAAGGAATCCAAATTGGAAAAGAAGAAGTAAAGCTGTCACTGTTTGCAGATGACATGATACTATACATAGAGAATCCTAAAGATGCTACCAGAAAACTACTAGAGCTAATCAATGAATTTGGTAAAGTAGCAGGATACAAAATTAATGCACAGAAATCTCTTGCATTCCTATACACTAATGATGAAAAATCTGAAAGAGAAATTAAGGAAACACTCCCATTTACCACTGCAACAAAAAGAATAAAATACCTAGGAATACACCTACCTAAGGAGACAAAAGACCTATATGCAGAAAACTATAAGACACTGATGAAAGAAATTAAAGATGATACAAACAGATGGAGAGATATACCATGTTCCTGGATTGGAAGAATCAACATTGTGAAAATGACTCTACTACCCAAAGCAATCTACAGATTCAATGCAATCCCTATCAAACTACCAATGGCATTTTTCACAGAACTAGAACAAAAAATTTGACAATTTGTATGGAAACACAAAAGACCCTGAATAGCTAAAGCAATCTTCAGAAAGAAAAACGGAGCTGGAGGAATCAGGCTCCTGGACTTCAGACTATACTACAAAGCTACAGTAATCAAGACAATATGGTACTGACACAAAAACAGAAATATAGATCAATGGAACAGGATAGAAAGCCCAGAGATAAACCCACGCAAAGATGGTCACCTTATTTTTGATAAAGGAGGCAAGAACATACAATAGAGAAAAGACAGCCTCTTCAATAAGTGGTGCTGGGAAAACTGGACAGCTACATGTAAAAGAATGAAATTAGAACATGCCCTAACATCATAAACAAAAATAAACTCAAAATGGATTAAAGACCTAAATGTAAGGCCAGACACTATAAAACGCTTAGAGGAAAACCTAGGCAAAACACTCTATGATATAAATCACAGCAAGATTCTTTTTGACCCACCTCCTAGAGAAATGGAAATAAAAACAAAAATAAACAAATGGGACCTAATGAAACTTAAAAGCTTTTGCACAGCAAAGGAAAACATAAACAAGACAAAAAGACAACCCTCAGAATGGGAGAAAATATTTTGCAAATGAAGCAACTGACAAAGGATTAATCTCCAAAATTTACAAGAAGCTCTTGCAGCTCAATATCAAAAAAACAAACAACCCAATCCAGAAATGGGCAGAAGACCTAAATACACATTTCTCCAAAGAAGATATACAGATTGCCAACAAACACATGAAAGGATGCTCAACCTCACTAATCATTAGAGAAATGCAAATCAAAACTACAATGAGGTATCACCTCACACCAGTCAGAATGGCCAGCATCAAAAAATCTACAAACAATAAATGTTGGAGAGGGTGTGGAGAAAAGGGAACCCTCTTGCACTGTTGGTGGGAATGTAAACTGATACAGCCATTATGGAGAAGAGTATGGAGGTTCCTTAAAAAACTAAACATAGAACTACCATATGACCCAGCAGTCCCACTACTGGGCATATACCCTGAGAAAACCGTAATTCAAAAAGAGTCATGTCCCACAGTGTTCACTGCAGCTCTATTTACGATAGACAGGACATGGAAGCAACCTAAGTGTCCATCAACAGATGAATGGACAAAGAAGATGTGATATATATACAATGGAATATTACTCAGCCATAAAAAGAAATGAAATTGAGTTATTTGTAGTCAGGTGGATGGACTTAGAGTCTGTCATTCAGAGTGAAGTAAGTCAGAAAGAGAAAAACAAATACCGTATGCTAACACATATATATGGAATCTAAAAAAAAAAAAAAATGGTTCTGAAGAACCTAGGGGCAGGACAGGCATAAAGACGCAGACATAGAGAATGGACCTGAGGACACAGGGAGGGGGAAGGGTAAGCTGGGACTAAGTGAGAGAGTGGCATGGACATATACACACTACCAAATGTAAAATAGATAGCTAGTGGGAAGCAACCACGTAGTACAGGGAGATCAGCTTGGTGCTTTGTGACCACCTAGAGGGGTGGGATAGGGAGGGTGGGAGAGAGACGCAAGAGGCAGGAGATATGGGGATACATGTATATGTATAGCTGATTCACTTTGTTATAAAGCAGAAACTAACACACCATTGTAATACTCTAATAAAGATGTTTAAAAAAAAAATAGTCCTAAGAAGTAAATAGGAAGAAGACAAAGAACTCACTAGAAAAATGGGCTAAGGACATGGACAATCATAGAAATTGACTGCAAATAGCCAAAATGCTTATGAAAAGATGCTCATCCCCACAGAGAAGTCAGGGAAATGTACATTATGAATCAGGAGATGCTATTTTCTCTCATCAGATTGGCAAAAATGTAAACAACTAATAAAATATGGAGAAATGTTTGTGAGCTCACAAATTGCTACAACCTTTGGGAAAATAATCTGGCACTATTTACTAAAATTTAAAGCCTGCATACTTTTTGACCCAGCAATTCCACTTCTAGGAATCTGTCAGGTAGAAATAAAAGCATGACCACATAGGGATAGGCGTACAGGAGATTCACTGAAGCACTCTGCATAATAGCAAAAAGCAAGAAACGGGAAGCAACCTAAAGGTCCATCAGTGGAAGGACTGAGTAAATTAGTCTACCTACCTCCCATGGAATGTTATTAACTACCAAAAAGAATGAAATGTTGCATATGGATATGACCGACTTCTAGACATGGTATTAATTTAAAAAGGCAAGGGGCAGAACAGAATACATTATATGTGCAATATATATTGATATGTAAACTGGTAGGGACAATGGATGTACACATTTGCTTGTCCATGCTTAACAGATCTGGAAGGATACACAAGAAAGGTAATGCTCATTGCTTCTAGGGAGCTAGCCAGGCGCCTGAAGGGGAGGGGTGGGGGGAAGCTCATCTTTGAATACTGTTGTGTACCTTTGGAATTTTGAACCACGTGAATGTATTACTTATTAAAATTTTAGATTAATTAAAAGAATACACAGATCTAAAAATATTGGAAAGATGTCCACAGTATATTGTTAAATGAAAAATGTATGTTCTAGTATAATAAAAAATGATTTTTTTGTTGGTAGAAAAATAAAGCAAAAGAAACAAACAAGAAGCCCTAACACTATACACCCAAACACACACATATATTTGTTTAGGCATTAAAAAAAGAAATTTTTTCTTTACACATGAGCATGCATAACATTTCTACTTAAAAAAAAAAAAACTGCCATTGCTTTGATTTGTTCTTTTTTTTTTTTTTTGTCACGATGCTTAATTAATTTTGAGCAGAGGACTCTGGTCTGGAAGATCTTCATGCAAACCTTTGGTGCCTCAGAAGTGGTACAAAGAGCTTCTCTTGGCTTCCTGAGCCTATTCTGGCAGGATGTATGTTGCTTTCCTTGTCCTCAGAAGTTTCAGGTTCTGTGTTTTTAACCCAACAGCCTTGGCCCTCCAAGTACCTCCTTTGCCCCGCACAAGAGAAACATGCAGACTCTCCAGTATGTTAGTGGGATTTGAGGGGCACATTTCAGGCACAGAATAGGGAGACACAAACAGAGTGAGGAGCAGGGGCTCCTGGGACCCAGTGCCAGCCTCTGCCCTCAAGGAGGCTGAATGGGCTGGTCTCTTCCAGCTGCCCAGGGCTGCCGGGGTGTATGGTCCCTAGAGAGCTGCTTGGACCCCTAAGAGTTGCACTTTTATTATTTTTGGAAGGAGATAGTTGGTTGCTTTGTTCCCCAGTGACACCCCTGAGACACTTTGCTCAAATGGTCAGTCCCTGTGAGATTTCCATCCAGCCTGGTTTCCACTGACCTGCTGGCTCTCCCAGATTAATTTACTGGTTAAGAGCTCCAGGGTCCAACAGATCGGGTCTTCCAATCCACCTCTGCCATATACTACCCATGGGATTCTGGGTGGGTGACTTACCCTCTCTAAGCCTCAGTTTCCCCAACTGGAAAATGGAGGTGAGGGTGATAAAACTCCTCTCCAGGAAGATGTCGTAAGAGGAAATGTTGCTGCTAGAGAGCCTGGCACATGGGAGATGTGACATCTAAGCCACTGGCCTTCAGCACAGTGGGGTTACAGCATGCCTCTGGCTCTCACTGTACTGTGACCCTCGGTGTGACCTCAGGGGTGTGGCTGGTGGGGACAGTGCACAAGTGCTTGTGTGTGGAGCTGCGTGGGCCTGAGTGTGAGGAAAGCGTGTCTAGAGTTGTCTCCGGGTGGGCGGGGTTTCGGCCAGAACATCTGCCATCTTGAAGCAGCCGAGCAGGGAAGGAGGGGCTGTCACAGCAAAGGCTCTGAGGTCCAATTTACAAAAATAACCCTCCAAGTCCCTCGTGGGGCAGAAGCAGCGGCCCCCCCTTTCCCTGCTCCTGACACCTGAAGTGAGATTAGACAAGCACAGTCATTAATTATTTCAGAAAGAACCCAGGCAGCAATTGCTACCCCAAAAGCCGAGGCTGCAAATGTCCAGTGGGTTTTAATTATTTATCAGGAAAATGGTTGTATCCATCAGTCACAGACCCATTGCACTGAGTGCTCAGTGGTGGGTCGGGCTGGGTGAAGGGCTGTACATCACTGGGCTCTCAGGGAGCTCTTGGGGTGGCAGGAGGGGGAGGGAGAAGGTGGTGTGCGATGGGACTGATTTAGGGAAACCACCTGAAAGCAAACTGGTCCTCTGCTTCGGCGGGCTGACTCAGTGCGGGAACTGGGCCTCTGAGTGTGGGAAGGACTGTGACGGGTGGGGAGGAGAGCTGGGTCTGCATCCAGGCTCCTCATTTCTTAGCCTTGACCTTGAGTAAGGTCACACACCTTGCCTCTATTTCCTCATTCTAGGCTATCAGTCAGGAATTTGGAAACATTATACTGTGGAAGCAGTGGGAATAGTGGGAAGAAGAAACCAAGGCCCAGGGAGGTATAATGGCTGCCCAAGGCCACCCAGTGGTCATTGGTGAGTGGGACCCTCAAGGGTCCCAACCCAGGCTTGTCACCTCCATGCCTCTCAGGGCCTCCCGTGGTTCCCTCCTTTTCCAGGTCCATTTCCAGGGGACACACGTGCTTGATGGCTTCTCTCTTCCGGCGATCCTAGGAACAGGCCTGGCGCATGCCCAGCTAATCCGGGTGTCCCATGACCCTCTTTCCTCTCCAGCTTTTGTTAAATACTCTCTGCTTTTCAGCATTCTCAGAGCAGGACCAGGTGGTGCCTTGCCCGAAAAGTGAGGAGGAAGGAGCAGATGCGCTCCAACACTGGGGAATGGAAGGGAGTCTCTTTTTACCCAGGAGCCCCTCTGAATCCTGGGGATTTCTGTCCTGACCTCTGGCTATTCCCACCATTTCCACTGTATGACTTTTCCAAATTCCTGACTAATATCCTCTGTCCAAAATAGGTTCAAATAGCTGCTCACATAACGTGATTAGCAGCAGACAGTGGCCAGGCAGCTAAGTCCTGGAAACCCAGTGCCTGGGTTCAAATTCCCACTCCAACACTTCCTAGTTGTGTGACCTTGAGCAAGTTGCTTCACCACCCTGTGACTCAGTTTCCCCATATGAAAAATGAGGATAATAATAGCACCGACATGACGATGTTGTTGTGAAGACTAAATGAGATAACACACGTCAGCACTTAGCCTCATGCCAGGCCCATAACAAGGGCTCAAGAACAGTGTGCTAATAGCAGAACTACAATAGGTAATTTTCACATATCTGTCTCCCCACGTACAGTGCAAGCTCGTGGAGGACAAGGATCACGTCTGTTTTATACCTTGTACATAATGGATACTAAAAAAAAAAAATTAAATTTGCTGAATCCAGAAAGCACATGAGTAGGATTCTAGCTCTTGGCGTTCATGCTTGAGAGTTCTGGAGGTCATGTTCTGCATGAGTGACGTTTTAGTACTTAATTTTAGGCTCATACTTCCCATATTCTGCTGGCACAAAACTGCACATCTTCAGACTTGTCCTGCAACTATAAGGCAATTCTGTAATTTTTCTTGAATTTTACCTCCCTTCCTAGGCTATAAAATCTATGAGGGAAGTGACCCTGCTTACTTTGATTACCTCCGAATGTACCCATAGGCCTAGCTCAGGGTCTGGCAAACATTAGACACTCAGTAAATATTTGTCAACTGGCTGATCACTCAGACGTTTAGCAGAAGGAGTGGTTAGTGAATAGAGAAAACTTGCTTTTTAAAAAGACCAATGAAACACTAGCAAAATGTTAATGTTCTATATAATAATATATTGTATTAAAATATATGCAATTAGAACAAGAATTAGATTAAAACAAGTAGCCAGGTATCACTAATTCTTAACTATTATTTATTACTGTTAGGTTTAACACTGACTTAGGGCTCTGGCTAGAACAGAAGATATCTTTAATTTACTCTTCATCTCTTAACAGTCTAAAACTTCCTGTGATATATATCTAAATATCTCTGTGGGGCTTGAAAACTCCTTAACTACAAAAGGCTGTACATGTGGCTTTTCTTACTTGCCAGTGGTGTTCTCATAGCTGTAAAGACTACACACTTTTAGTTGGGAGTGCTATTTAACTTTACTGTTTTCCCTTCTTTCTCTATTCCTATTTCTGCCCCTGTATCTCAATCCATAGACAGAAGGAAACACAAGAAAGCCAGCTCCATGTGGCCTCTGCCCTCACCAGAAGCATGAACATTTTAACTACATTTTCCCTGAGCAGAAAAGGATTACTCTGCACCCATCAGCCTTTTCCTAGTTATTATTTCTCTTCTTTTTTGGAGGACATTGCTTCTAGCTTCTCCCCTCCTCTTCCATTCCCGACCAATTACTTAGATGGGCGTGCTGTAAAATAAAGTTTACATTAAATTGTTTCCATGGCAACCTCACACATGGGCTCTCTGGTTCTAAAGCAATCATATCCCTTTTCTAGTTACAAATTCAAGCTTGCCAAAAAGTAACTTGTCTTTAAAATACACAGAACCTAACAATGTTTGTAAGGAGAGATAAAGTGGTTGCACAAGATAGGAGTCCCTTGATAGAAAGCATGAGATGAATTCCTGAAAAAATCCTCTGTAAATCATGGTTATTTACACTGTGCTAAAGCCATTTTAAGTCTGCATAAGAAAGTTTGTTGAATTATAAATATTAGGGAGACCTCTCATTTCTGGAGCACCACCTGCTACGTGCTAGACGTTGGACAAAGCACTCTGCATACATGAATTGTTTCGTTTAATTTTTAGGCTTGTTTAAGTTTCAGGCTTCGTTTAATTTTTAGACTTTGCATCCTGCAGAGATTTTTTTTTTTTTCCCTGCAGAGACTTTTGCCCATAGATTGTCATTAGAGCCAGTGGGCATCTGCTCCATGGAAAATGTTTCCGCCCCTGAAATTAACTAGTTGGAATTGAAGCAGTCATCCATGCACCTCCTAAGAAGAATAACAGCTGCTGTTTACTGTGCCAGGGCGGTGCCAGGAGGTTTGGCCACATCCTCTTGGTTTTTCATTATTAGAACAGGCTGCAGGGTGTTAGCCCCCTATCATAGGTGGGGAAACAGAGGCTCAGGGAGGGAGAGCTACTTGCTCACAGCTAGGAAGTTACCAGGTTGGGATTTGAACCAAGGTGGGTTTAGTCCCAAACATGTGCTCTTGTCACTCTACCTCCTAGAAATGCTTCCAGCCAGAGAGGTAAGGGAGAGACCAATATCGCTGCTAAGAAGACACAGGCTTCCAGGTGGGTATGAATATCCTGGGCAGGTTCTGTACTGGGGTAGGTAACTCTGGGGCATGGGAGGTGGAGAGGGAGTAAAAGGAAGCACTCACCCTCCCCGTTCCTTGAAATTGCTGAGCTTTAGTTGGTTCCTACCAACTGAAATGCTGTCTTCCTCTCCCACCCCTCTCAACTTTTCCTCCTGGCCATCTCCTACTCCCCCTCCAAGTCTCATTAAAAGCTGCCTCCTCTGTGAAGCCTCCCTGACTTCTCAGGCAGATTTGAGTCTGACAGATCTGACTCAAGCACTTATGAGCTGTGGGACCTTTCAGATTGCTTTACCTCTCTGAGCCTTGATTTGTTCATCTGTAAAATGAGCGTCTCACAGGATCATCATGAAGTCCCAATGTGATAAGTTGTAATGGAAGCACATAGCAGAGCTCCAGACCATAGTAAGCGCTCAGTAAATGTCAGCTCCTATTATTGGCCTCCTTTAGTACTTTGTTCCCATTTCCAATATTGCAATGATCTTATTTGTAATTTGCATGTCTCCCCAATAATTGGTGAGGCCTTGAGGGCAGGATCCTTATTTTCTTCACTGTATCCCAGGTCCTGGCACAAGTGAATGTTTGTTGATTGAATGTACAAAAGGTGATCTGGGACCATCTCCCAGAACCCTGGCTCCTGGGAACTGTGGCCGGAAGAAGCAGGCTGCTGGGGCTTCCCGTGCTTCTCAAATGCAAATACCCCAGAGAAAGGTCATTGACCAGTCAAGCTTCAGCTGGGCTTGGGTGACATGCAGCTGGGAAGGACCACAATATTGGGACCTGGTGTAGGAAAGTGCATGTCCTGGGGGCAAGAAGAGGGAAACACGACTTTGCTCAGTGCCAGCCCAGGCTAGGTCACTCTGAACGACCTCATGGTCCTTCAAATCTATTTTTGGGAGAAAACAGAGTATACAAAATAAACCTTATAGGCCACCCAAGTTATGGGTTCTTCATCCATTGATGTCATAAGTTCCAAAACTGGTCCATCATGGCGAGAGAAAAAAAAAAAAGGTGACAGCCTGTGGGCAAATGTGTGCGTGTGGTGGGGGGGGCAGGATGGTGGGGAACTGCTCCCTCACAGCTGACTCAAGGCCTCCCTGCAAAGTTGCAGGTGCTTTCTGGCCCAGCCTCCTCCTCCCGTGTTACTCAGCGCTGTGGTCACCTGAGGACATTGAGGAACAGGACTCTTCCGGGCTGGTCAGCCAATGACCTGCTCAGCTCATGACAGCTTTCAGACAAGTGGTTCCTCAGAGAGCATCCACAGGGCCGGCTGAGACTGAAAAGAGAAACAGAAGAGGCTGAATCCTGTCTGGGAAGGACTGGGATCACAGATGAAATGCTCGGCTGAACTTCCCCCAGACTCCGCGCCTGGATGTGCCCAAGTCACGGTGCATTTTTCACTGTGGCTCCTCCTTGGCCTCTCCTGCTCCAGCTTGTCACTGACACAAAGTTGGAAAATAGGGAGAACCGGAGAGGACTTGGAAAACACCTGGTTCCACTCAACACTTCCAGGATTGCCCACTGTGTGTCAGAGCCTGAGGCTACAGAGACTGCTAAGGACGGTAATCAGCAGTGAATGTGTGCCGACCTCACGCCAGGCTCTGCACTTGACAGATAATAGCTCACTGAATTATCACAATCATGCTAGATGATAGACGCTGTTATTATTATTCCCATTTTACAAATGGGGAAACTGGAGGCACAGCAATGGTAAGTAACCTGCTCGAGGCTGCAGAGACAGTAAATGGCAGAGCCTGGATTTGACGCCAGGAAGTCAGGCTCCAGGCTCTTGGTCACCCTGGTGTTCCTTGCAGTGGCCACAGTCTGGTGCGTTTGTGTGAACGATAGACAAGAAAACGGGCCATTTCAGGGGTACAGAGGAGGGGGCTGCTAGCCCCATCCTGGGAGCTAAGAAAAGGGTTTCTGGAAGAGGTATTTAAGCTGATATTTGAGATAGGGGAGAGAGGGTGGAAAAGAGATCTGAGCAGAGAGAATAGCATGAGAAAGGCACTTAGGCAGAGTGAGGCTCATGGGCAGCGTCTCGCTCAAAGTCCTGCAGAGAGCCACGCAGCGCAGCCGACCTAGAACCAGGGCCCAGGCCCCAGACCTACAGCACACCATCTATTAGGATTCCCGGCAGCAGGAGGCCAAACCAGGAAGAATTGTAACACTGCTGCTGCGCCCTGTGGGGCCTGAGAAGGACAGAATCTGGACACTTCACCTGGGAGTGTCGTACAAATCTGTACAGACTCACTAAGGAACCAGACAGGGCAGTCGAGGGCAATTATTAGGCATTTTGGCACAGACGAGGGGCTTGAAAATCACCGCTTGTGGACACCCCTCCCCATCTTCATTTGTTCCTCCACTCCTCTTACCCTGGTTGAAAATGGTCCCCAAAGGTAGGTTCATATCCTAATTCCCAGAACCTGTGAATGTTACCTTATTTTGAAAAAGGGTTGTTACAGATATAATTAAATTTAGGATTTTGAGATTGAGAAGATTATCCTGGATTATCCCGGTGAGCCCTAAATACAATCACAAGTGACCTTGTCGCGGAGCGTTACTCACAATAGCTAAAGTATGGAAGCAACCCAAGTGTCCTTCAAAGGATGAATGGATAAGCAAAATGCGGTATAAACATGCAATGGAATATTTTTCAGGCTTAAAAAGGAAGGAAGTTCTGACATATGCTACAACATGGAGAAAACTTTGAGGACATTATGTTAAGTGAAACAAGCCAGTCACAAAAAGACAAATACTCTGTTTCCACTTACATGAGGTACGTAGAATAGTCAGATACATAGGGTGGAAAGTAGAATGGTGGTTGCCAGGGGCTAGGGGGAGGGGGGATTGAGGAGTCATTGTTTAATGGGTACAGTTTTTGTTTTACAAGATGAAAAGATTTATGGAAAAAAAAAGAAAAGAGTTATGGAGATGGATAGTGGCGATGATTGCATGACACCATGAATATTTAATGCTACTGAACTTAAAATGGCTAAGATATGAGACTTCCCTGGTCCCAGATCCTGGGGTCCTGGTCCAGTAGTTAAGACTCTGTGCTCCCAATGCAGGGGGCCTGCATTCGATCCCTGGTCAGGGAAGTAGATCCCACATGGTGCAACTAAGAGTCCACATGGCACACTAAGAATCCGCATGACGCAACTAAAAAAAGATCTGGTGTGCTGCAACTAAGACCCAGGACAGCCTAAATAAATAAATATATTTTTTAAAAAATGGCTAAGATAGTGAATTTTGTTTTATGTGTATTGTATCACAATAAAAAAATGGGGAAAATGTATCCATACGCAAAATGTATAGCAATAGAATTAATAATAAAGTCACAAGTCACCTGTTTAAAAAATGTATATATATATATATAGAGAGAGAGAGAGAGAAAGGCAGAGGGAGATTAGACACACACACAGAGGAGAAGGCGATGTGAAAATGCAGCAGAGAGAGATGCAGCCACAAGCCAAGGGATGCTGAAAGCCACCAAAGCTGGAGGAGACAAGGAACTATTCTTCCCTGGAGCCTCCTGAAGGAGTACTACCCTGCTGACACCATGATTTAGGATTTCTGGCCTCTGGAATCGTGAGAGAATAAATTTCTCGCATCACGTTTGTGGTAATCTGTTACAGCAGTGACAGGAAACTCATGCACATGCCTCCCTTTCCCATCATTCCTTTTCCTGGTCTTTCTCCTCTGGGAAGAAATGAGGAGACTGGGATAAGGGGCTTCTCTGACTTAAGCCGTGGGGCATCTCCACCCTGGAGTCTTCTGTCCTCCTTGGGAGTCTGAGCAACTGAATCATCTCCTTCTTTGCTCCTTGTCAGGCCCTCATATCCTTCTCCCACATCACTGGACATGTCCTGGCCACAACTGGGAGAACACGCAACCTTTCATTTACAGATGGGACTCAGGGGCCCAGAGAGGGGCCTTGACTTGCCTGAGGCCACACAGTGAATTAGTGACAGTTCCAGAGCAAAGACAGGTGTGTCCCGCCTGACAGCACTTCCACAACTTCTCTCTCTTACTTTGTGTCTCCCCAGCTGCTCCTAGCACACAGCTGGGCACACAGAGGCCCCTTGGTAACTTACCTAGAGAGGTAATACGGGGTGATGGTGAACAACGTGGGCTTTGAAAACACATCAACCCGGGATTGAATCCTGGTTCTGTCACTTAAATGCTATGCAGCCTTAGGTAATTGACCTCTCTGAGCCTCAGTTTCATCATCCATAAAATGGAAATAATAATAGCACCTCCTTCAGAACAATCCTGAAAGACAGCAGAGTGCAGAAGTGAAGGGTATAGCAGTTAACTTAGCTGAAAAACGGGTTTAATCATAACATTTACCTTACAGTGTGATTGTAAGGATTCATGATAATGCACATAAACTATTTAGAATGGTAGGTAGCATGTAAGCACTCAAAAACGTTAGCTGTCATTATTATTTTACCTTTACAATTACATTGTTTGTGTCCTCTTGTGAAGTAAGAATTTGCTATCTCTTTAGAATCAGTTATTTTAGGATAAAGTGAATCTGTAATAATTGCTATCAAAACTGTCTGTGTTGGGAATTCCCTGGTGGTCCAGTGGTTAGGATTCCAGGCTTTCACTGCCACGGCCCGGGTTGAATCCCTGGTCGGGGAACTGAGATCCTGCAAGCTGCACAGCGTGGACCCCAAAAAAGTTAAAGGTATAGAAGTTAAGATCAAGAGCATGGATTCCGGAGCCAGACTACTCGTTTCAGGTCCTAGCTCCATTTACATTTGACTTGGGCAACTGTGCCTAAGTTTCTCCATTTGTAATTTGGGGATAATAATAGTATCTACCTCTTAGAGGTGTGAGGACATAGATTGTTTACAACAAATGCTCAGGATGGAGCCTGGCACAACTACATTCTCAATAAATGATATTCGTCATTAGACCATAGGGTTGTCAGGAGCAGCACATGAGATAATGCACAAAGGCAGTTGGTGCAGTAGGGGGCACAGCAAGTGTCCTCTAAGTGGCACATGTTGTCTCTGTTGTCACTTCTCGCTGACAGGCTGTGGAGGACTTGGCTGCCATTCTCAGGGCCCACAGTTTCCCGAGCCAGGCTGACATTCTCTCCATTGCCCGTAGGCCCCCTACTTCACTCTCTGAAAGCCCAACTTTCTAGAGCAGCATCTGATGCCCATTATAGATTGAGTTCTCCTAATCCACCCCAAACGCATTTACCAGTTGTCAGCCATTTATTAGCAATTAAGCTTCCATTTTAGATGTCAAGACAGAAATACATTTTGCTGCTGAGCGGGGAGGTGTTCAGACAGGCTGTCAGACTCAAGTTCTTAATGTTCTTTTCCATTTGGCAAAGAGTTTCATAGACTTATATACACAGTTAAAACCAGAAGGGAGTCCAGAGAGCCCATTTTACATGAGTGGAAACTGAGGCCCAGGAGATTATGGTGAACCAGGGGCAGAGGCAAGGGAGAACCATGCTGCATATATTTGGTTCTCAAGCTTAAATAAAAGTGCAAAACACACCATATGAACAAAAGAAGTGTATATAATGTATCTTACTGTGTAAAGAATCATAACAGGGAATTCCCTGGTGGCCCAGTGGTTAGGACTCGCGCTTTCACTGCCGTGGCCCTGGGTTCAATCCCTGGTTGGGGAACTAGGATCCTGAAAAAAAAAAAAAAAAGAATCATAATAAATCCCTGAACCCACCATCCAGTTTCAGAAATAGAATTAATACCAATACCTATCAAGGCCCTGCGTTGGGTCTTCGTTGCTGCGTGCGGGCTTTCTCTAGTTGCAGCGAGTGGGGGCTTCTCATTGCAGTGGCTTCTCTTGTTGCAGACCATGGCTCTAGGCATGCGGCTTCAGTAGTTGTGGCTCGCAGGCTCTAGAGCGCAGGCTCAGTAGTTGTGGCGCACGGGCTTAGTTGCTCTGTGGCATGTGGGATCTTCCCAGACCAGGGCTTAAACCCATGTCCCCTGCATTGGCAGGCAGATTCTTAACCACTGAGCCACCAGTGAAGTCCCTGCTGCATCTATTTAAACAGGGGGTCTGCAGAGAGTCAATTGCCCACAGAACACTGAGGGGATCCATCCAAAGAGAAGCTCCTCCTAATAAGATGCCCGCGAAGGTAGTTCTGGGTCCTCTGTTCTCTGTAATTCTCTGTGGTGGAGACCAGACTATAAGCTTGAATACCCCATCATTGTTTTGAAAACCAGACATTTTCCCTGGTGACGTTCTAGCCAAAGATTTTAGCCCCTCAGTGTCATCTTGGTCTCCCACCTTCGGGAAGCTGGTGGTCCTTCCCCCAAGTCAAGTGGTCCATTTGATTTCCACCCGTAGAGAAAACATCACTGCCCCCTTCATAATAGTCACCATTTTTTGAGTGCTTGGTTGTCCTGTGCAGGGGGCTAAGCAGTTTACATGAATTCCCTCACTTAGTTTTCACAGGAATCTTAAGAGGAGTCACCATGGAGAATTCCCTGGCAGTCCAGTGGTTAGGAGTCCGCGCTTTCACTGCTGGGGGCCCAGGTTTGATCCCTGGTCAGGGAACTAAGATCCTGCAAGCCAAGCAGCACGACCCAAAAAAAAGGAGTCACCATCAATAAACCCCCATTTTTCTAATGCAGAAACTGAGACTCAAAGAGATTTTAAAATCTTGAATAAGTTAGGGTCGGGTAGAGCCAAGATTTGAACCCAAGGTTGTCCAACTCCAGGGTCAGATAGATCTGGGTTTTATGGGACCTGAAGCTTAGGCTATTTTGGGAGTGTGTGGAGGGGGAAAATGTTTCCTCAACCCTTTTAGAATCCCTGGCTGGGTCTAAAAATTAAGCTGACAAAGACAGATTAACAGAAGAAAAGCATACGAGTTTATTGAATGTAAGTTTACGTGATATGAGGGAGTCTTCATAAGGAAAGAAGGATGCGAGGAAAGGATGCTCAGTGCCGGGTACAGAGAGGGCACCTCTTACTTGAGGGCTTTGCGGGAAGAATGTTTCAGGGAAGAAGGCCAAGGGAAGGAGGTCAGAATGACCTTCCTGATTCTGTGTTTTCTCAAATCCTTCAGCTTAAAATACTCAATATGCCAAGGTGCCATATTTTGGAGTAGTGTGTCCTGAACCCCATCCGGGGACCATTTTTAAGAGAAGGATGAAATAAATAAGCAACACAGGGACAGCACAGAGAAATATAGCCACATTCTGTAATAACTTATTTATTTATTTATGGCCGCACCACGTGGATTGTGGGATTTTAGTTCCCTGACCAGGGATTGAACCCTGGTCATTGGCAGTGAGAGTGTGGAGTCCTAACCACTGGACCGCCAGGGAATTCCCTGTAATAACTTTATAAATTTATTTACTTTTTATGTATTTACTTTTGGCTGCTTTGGGTCTTCATTGCTACGCAGGGGATTTCTCTAGTTACAGGGAGCGGGGGCTACTCTTCGTTGTGGTGCGCGGGCTTCTCATTGCGGTGGCTTCTCTTGTTGTGGAGCACAGGCTCTAGGCGCGTGGGCTTCAGTAGTTGTGGCTCGTGGGCTCAGTAGTTGTGGTGCACAGGCTTAGTTGCTCTGTGGCATGTGGGATCTTCCCGGACCAGGACTCAAACCTGTGTCCCCTGGTTTGGCAGGAGATTCTTGACCAGGGAAGCCCCTAAATGGAGTATAAATCTATAAAAATATTGAACCCACATACCTATGATCATTTAATCTATGACAAATGAGGCAAGAATATACAATGGAGAAAAGACAGTCTCTTCAACAAGTGGTGCTGGGAAAACTGGACAGCCACTTGTTAAACAATGAGATGAGAACATTTCCTTGCAGTGTATACAAAAAACCTCGAAGTGGGTTTAAAGACCTAAATGTAAGGCCTGAAACCCTAAAACTCCTAGAAGAGAATATAGATGGAACACTCTTTGACATAAATTGTAGCAATATTATCTTGGATCAGTCTCCAAAGGCAAAAGAAATAAAAGCAAATGTAAACAAACAGGACCTAATTAAACTTAAAAAGCTCTTGCATAGCAAAAGAAACCATCAACAAAATGAAAAGACAACCTACGGAATGGGAGAAAGTATTTGCAAATGATGTGACTGACAAGCAGTTAATATCCAAAATGTTACAAACAACCCATACAACTCAGTATCAAAAACAGAACCCAATCAAAAAATGGGCACAAGACCTGAATAAACATTCTCCCAAAGAAGACATACAGATGGTGGGACTTCCCTGGTGGTGCAATGGTTAAGAATTCGCCTGCCACAGTGGTTAAGAATCCGCCTGCCAATCCAGGGGACACAGGTTTGAGCCCTGGTCTGGGAAGATTCCACATGCGGCAGAGCAACTAAGCCCGCGAGCCACAACTACTGAGCCCGCGTGCCACAACTACTGAAGCCCGTGCGCCTAGAGCCAGCCTGTGCTCTGCAACAAAAGAAGCCACCGCAATGAGAAGGACGTGCACCACAACAGAGAGTAACCCCTTTTGCTACAACTAGAGAAAGACCACACGTGGCAACGAAGACCCAACACAGCCAAAAGTTTAAAAAAAAGAAGACATACAGATGCCTAACTGGCACATGAAAAGATGTTCAACACTGCTAATTATTAGAGAAATGCAAATCGAAACCACAATGAGGTATCACCTCACACCTGTCAAAATGGCTATCATCAAAAAGAACACAGATAACAAACGTTGGTGAGGATGTGGAGAACCTCATACACTGTTGGTGGGAATGTAAATTGGTACAGTCACTATGGAAAACAGTATGGAGGTTCCTTAAAAAACTAAAAATAGAACTACCATATGATCCAGCAATTCCACTCCTAGGTATATATCCTTAAAAAATGAAAACACTAATTCGAAAAGATACATGCACCCCAATGTTCATAGCAGCAATATTTACAACAGCCAAGACATGGAAACAACCCAGGTGCCCATCAACAGACAATTGGATTAAGAAGATGTATTGTACATTTACATACATACAATAGAATATTACTCAGGCATAAAATAGAATGAAATACTGCCATTTGCAACATGGATGGACCTAGAGAATATTATGCTTAGTGAAATAAGTTAGAGAAAGAAAAGTACTGTAAGATATCACTTATATGTAGAATCTAAAAAATAATACAAATGGATGTATATGCCAAACAGAAACAGACTCACAGGTGTAGAAAACAAGCTTGTGGTTACCAGAGGGGAGAGGGAAAGAGGGAGAGACAAATTAAGGGTATGGGATTAACAGATACAAACTACTGTATATAAAATAGATAAGCAACAAGGATATACCGTATAGCAAGGGTCCCCAACACCCCCGTCCGTGGCCTGTTAGGAGCCAGGCCGCATAGCAGGAGGTGAGCGGCGGGGCGGGGCAGGGTGGGAGGTGTGAGCGAGTGAAGCTTCATCTGACGCTCCCCATCGCTCGCATTACTGCCTGAACCATCCCCCCCTCTGTCGCCCCCATCCGTGGAAAAATTGTCTTCCATGAAACCTGTCCCTGGTGCCAAAAATGTTGGGGACCGCTGCTGTATAGCACAGGGAATTATACTTATTTTCTTGTGATAACCTATAATGGAGTATAATCTGCAAAAATACTGAATCACTATTTTGTACACCTCCAACTAATATAATATTGTAAATCAACTATACTTCAATTTTTTAAAAAAGGATAAAACCTTAGAAGCATAAATTTTGGTATGAAAGTGTCGGAGTAAAAGGAGGAGTGAGTGGTCTCAAGTCATTGCAAGTAAAACTATCTTGTGTTTGCAAATTTTGCAAAAATGTTTACTCTCTGAACTCATTGTTAGGGCCTCTCCTAGGACTTTGGAAGGTGCTGGTGCAAATGAAGGGCTCTGAGACCACAGCTTCACTAGCAACCCAATAAATCCACCTGTGCCTCTACCAGAGCAGTGGTTTTCAGGAAGGAATTTTGCAGCCCAAAATGTCAGTAGTGCCTCAGCTGAGAAAACTTGTGCTGGAGAGAGGAAACCTGGAGAAAGAGGTTGGCAGACTCTTCTTGGGTGGTCATGGATGACACCTGAAGAGCATTTTGTACCCGACTTTCACATCAGTTATCTCTCTTGCCCCTGGGAAGATGGTAGAAAGGGGGAATGGATTGTTCAGCTTTTAGCATTACAAATGTTACCTGGGAGGTGAAGAGAGGATGTCCTGCACAGACACTCCTGTGCTCCCAGACTCTCTTCTCTCATTTTCAGTTCTCTTTAGGCCATCCTTGTCCAGGGCAAGGGGTGAGCCCTTGTTCCACGGATGGGGAAGAGAGCGGTGGGTGCTTCCACTCCAGGCTGAATCTCTAGTTTGATAAATATCTGAGAGCAAACACCCCTCCACTAAGAACTGATTTCCCCCTGGAGATCATACCTTTCTAATCTGAATGAGAAATTGGTATTCTCCTATCACCATTGTTTTCATCCTGTTTGCTGTGAAACAATAACTCCATTCTTGCTCTCCTTGTGCCAAAGGAGCCTTTCCCCCTCCTTGCCTGGATTTGCATTACAAAACTTCCTCGAATTAGGAAACACAGATGGAGCCCTGCCCCAAGCTTCCCGCCTCACCTTAAAGAGGGAAGAGGGAGATGGTTCAGTTCACCTTAAGGCTGCCTTATTCCTTACCTTGTCTCCCCAGCACAACACTATGATGGAGCTTTTATTTAGTCTTTGCCGCACTTAGGATGAATGAAGCATGGAGCCCCCAAAGACCGATCTGGAGAGAAGCTATACTAGGCCAGTTTCGAGGATGGATCCTGCCTCAACCTATGTCCTTCTGCAGGAGGTGGCTGAGGAACGCCAGAAACACTGAAAGTCACACCCATTTCTCCCTTGAGTGAAGCTTACAGACAAATTAGGGAAGAAGAACGCGTGAAAGATTTGGTAACACCTCTCAGACTTCTACCAACATGTGCAAATTAACCTAATTCCCAAGCCACCACCAAAGCCACAATCAAAGTAGCAATGATGTACTTGACATAGTTAAGTGGCAATGGTGATACCTCCTTAATCTGTGTGTTTATAGAGTTGCCCAGATGGGGAATTATCCAGATAACTCAATCTTTTTTTTCTCTCCAGTTAGAAAAATTATAGTAAAATACACATAACAGGGCTTCCCTGGGGGTGCAGTGGTTAAGAATCCGCCTGCCAATGGAGGGGACACAGGTTCGAGCCCTGGTCCCGGAAGATCCCACATGCTGCGGAGCAACTAAGCCTGTGCGCCACAACTACTGAGCCTGCACCACAACTACTGAAGCCTGCGTGCCTAGAGCCCGTGCTCCGCAACAAGAGAAGCCACCACAATGAGAAGCCCGCGCACCACAACGAAGAGTAGTCCCTGCTCGCCGCAACTAGAGAAAGCCTGTGCGCAGCAACGAAGACCCAGTGCAGCCAAAAATAAATAAAATAAAATAAATAAATTTATTTTAAAAATACACATATAAAATTTACCATCTTAATCACTTTTACGTGTACATTCATAATGTTGGTATTAAATACATTCACTATGTTGTACAACCATCACCACCATCCATTTCCATAGCTCTTTCATCTTGTAAAACTGAAACTCTGTACCCATTAAACAAGATGTAACTCCCCATTCCCTCTCTCCTCCTAGTCCCTGGCAACCACCATTCTACTCTCTCTATGATATTGACGACTCTACCTCATATAAGTGGAATCATAGAGTATTTGTCTTTTTGTGACTGGCTTATTTCATTTAGCATAATGTCCTTAAGTTTCCTCCATGTGGTAGCATATGTCAGAATTTCCTTCCTTTTTAAGGATTCATAATATTCCATTGTATGTATACACTACATTTTGCTTATCCATTCATCCATCGATGGACACTTGGGTTGCTTTCACAAAGGTAACTTTATTAAATTCTTTAAAACAATTTCCATTTTAGATGGAAATCTTCCTTAAAAAGTTCATGGGCCCCAGTTCTACTGAAAGAGGAAGAAGCTGGGTATGGAGTGGAAAGCTCTAGACTTTTAGGCTTTGAGCTAAGAATCAGAAGTCTTGTAGGCTTTATTAGCTTTGAGCTAAGAATCAAAAGTCTCAAATTCAAGTCCTAGTTTTGCTATCAAGGTAATTTTAACCTTCCTAGGTCTCAATTTCCTCACTTGTAAAGTGAGTGGTGGTACTTCATCCATGGGCTCATATTTTATTCCATTCACACACCCATTATGTGCTAGGCACCATCCTAATTCTAAAATTTCGATTTGGAATGAAGTCCTATCCTTATGATTTACTTGGCCTGCCCACAGACCTCCTTCTCTGAATCTGTTTCTTTATCTGCTAAATGGGCTCAAAGAATTGAAATGAGGTCACGGATGAGAGCATGACTTGCAAATGGACGTATGTACAAATGTGAGCAGCTATCATGATCATCCTGAGTACAATTCAATGTCTGCTTTGCTGCTGTGGAACTCTCTTTGCTAAGAGGAGAGGATGGCCTGAGGCAAGGAGATGTGACGCCACCCTTTTGCAGTGACACAGGAAAGACAGGACCATGTGTGGGACAAAGAGAGTGGGAAGAACAGATGGAATTTAAGATTTTTCAGAGCAAGGATCTGAGCTGGAGGCAGATTAGATGTTGAAGGTATGAGTGTAAAGATAAGATAGCTCTCAAGATGTGTTAAGTGAGGGGCCCTTGGTGAGGTAGCCTTAGGGGGCTGAGCTTTCCTGGTGGCTGGGATGGAAGGGGAAGCCCCCTCCCTTCTCCCTGAACCTCCCCCTGGTGACTTCCCTTCCCCCGCCTCCACCGCCCCCCCCCCACACCCCGCCTCAGGGCTCTGGCCTTTTTACAGTCACAGTTGGTAGTGAGAATTGATTTCTCTTCTAATGTTACTGGCATAGGGGCTTTCTGGTTTTCACATGCCAGTGCATGTGCCAGAATCCTCACATAGGGGGGCCCTCTCCAGGATGTCCCAATACATCTACTTACATTCCAGAAATATCAGGCAATAATCTAGTTCCAGTCCTACAGGTTTTTTCCCCTTTTCAACACTCAAGCCTCAAATCATATCTTTGAGATCATTTGGGGGCACATTCAAAAGGAACACACTCAAAAAGCTGGATGGATTTCTCTCCTTCATTCACTCAGCAAACATCCACGGAGCCCCTCCTTTGGGCTGGGTTTTGTGCTAGGCCAGGGTTTCTCTACCTGTGCACTATTAACAGTTTGGGCAGAATCATTCTTTGTTGTAGGAGGTTGTCCTATGCATCATAGGATGTTTAGCAGTATCTGGGCCTCAGACGCTAGTAGCAATCCCCCAGTCTTGATAAACAAAAATGTTTCCAGACATTGCCAAATGTCCCCTAGGGGCAAAATTGGCCCCCTGTTGTAAGGCACTGAGCTGGGCGTTAAAGCTGTGAAGATGAGGGAATTCCCTGGTGGTCCAGTGGTTAGGATTCAGTGCTTTCACTGCTGAGAGCCCGGGTTCGATCCCCGGTCGGTTGGGGAACTAAGATCCAAAAAGCTGTGCGGTGAGACCAAAAAAAAAAAAGCTGTGAAGATGAGCAGAATCAAACCAGTCCCAACCCCCTTGGAGCTTACAGTCTAGTTGGGGAAGAGGATATTGATTAAGCAATCACAGAGATCAATGTAAAGTTATAGGGTGATAAATGCTATATAGGAGAGGTACTTGGTGTTACACAGGGGAATTGGTCATCTCAGGCTCCAAGAAGTCAGGGAAGAGCTAAGACCTGAAAGAGAAGTAGGAATTAACAAAGTAAAGAACCAGGGGGCTTTAAAAAAAAAAAGTTATTTATTTGGCTGTGTTTGGTCTTAGTTGAGGCACACGGGATCTTCGCTGTGGTGCACGGGCTTCTCTCTAGTTGTGGCATGCGGGCTCCAGAGTGCGCGGGCTCAGTAGTTGCAGTGCATAGTCTTAGTTGCCCCGAGGAATGTGGGATCTCAGTTCCCCAGCCAGGGATTGAACACCCGTCCCTTGCATTGGAAGGCGGATTCTTAACCCCTGGACCACCAGGGAAGTCCCCCAGGGGGCTTTAATGGGAGTGAGAAAAAGCATTTCAGGCAGAAAGAATAGCATGTGCAAACACCCTGTGGTTTGGGGGAGCACAGGCTTGAGAGAGACCAGAGGGGCTGGAGTTCAGAAAGCAAGAAGGGGGTGGAGCAAGGGGAGGTAAGAGCCAGGCCAGGCAGGGCTTCATAAATCAAGGTAGAATTTTTTCCTTTGACCTAAGCAGCAATGGGAAACCACTGATGTGTGTCAAGCAAGACATGGGTTTTTTAGTGCTATGTGCCATGCCAAAGACTTCTCCCCCGAATGCCAATAGTCTGGGAGCACTCCAGTTTGGCAGAGTCTCAGACTGTGAGGCCCAAAAGAATCTTCAAGACCATCTAAAACAACCCTTTCCTCTTATATCTTTAGAGATCAAGGCCCAAACAGGGGCCCAGATGGATTGGGATTCATAAGTATTGAAGCGTATACAATTTGGAGGGCCCTATTTAAGTAAAGGATGAAAAATTACAAATACGGAATTTGGTACAAGGTCTTGAACAGCCTGTGCAAATGAGGGCCCTGGAGTTGAGGCTTCATGAACTTTGTGGGAATCTGACTCTGGAAGGAGCACTGACTTGCCCACTTCTACCCAGGGAAGAGGTGGCAGAATCTAGAACAGAACTTAGGGTCCTATCACAGTAATCAGACTGTAGAATCCTGACTGCTACAGAGGTTGCCTTTGAGGAATACCTGCAATGTCCTATTTTTGGTTCCTTCATTCATCCCTTCAAATGTTCCAGGGCACAGGGGCAGGTGTTATGGGTATGGGCAGGACCCATGGGCAGGACTGCATTTGGGACCAACCCCTCCTCTTCAGGAAAGGTCCCTGCTCCTCCTCTTAGACTTTTCTGGTCAAGCAAATAAAGTGACTCCTCGCGGGCAGAGCAAGGATGTGGAGGAAGGAACTGCAGACCCCGGTGCTTTGGGAGAGGACCATTGTTATGTAAATTAGACTTCAGACATATTAATGCATGTTGTTCATTTGGTTGGTGGGCCAAAGGTTAAACCCACGGAAGAGAACTCTTGGTTGCAAGTGACCCATTAACTTAAGCTAAAAAGAGAAAGGTTGGGGTTGCTTGGCCCAGCTGTGGAAAGGACAGGGGTTGATGGGCTGGCTCTGAACCTCAGGTACCAGCAGGACTCTCGTATTTCTGCCTCATGTTGGGGAATATGGCCACAAGCAACTCCACCTCTACCCTTTACTTTTTTTTTTTTTTTTTTGGCCATACCACGCAGCTTTTGGGATCTTAGTCCCCCGACCAGGGATTGAACCTGGGCCCCGGCAGTGAAAGCACTGAGTCCTAACCACTGGACCGCCAGGGAACTCCCTCTACCCTTGACTTTAGTACTCAGGAGGAAAGAAAACTTCTCTTCCAAGCTTCAGCTTCAAAAAAATCTGGGGAGGAATACTGATGGACCTGGACTGGTCCACTGTGGCCAGCGGTGCAGTGATGAGTGGCCTGGCCTTTATGATGGAGGAGGGGGTGAAATGAAATCTGTTTTGGAAAGAAGGGGACATTGCAGGCATGGCTGCACGGGGACATGTGAAATGGGGATGCCCCTCCTCCCATCTGTACCTACCGTAAGAGAGAACAAAGACAGGAACATAAAACTGGGACACTTTTTAGGGACCACATGGATTAGAAGGCTTCTGAGAGGCAAAGAACGACTCAGATTATGGGAGAGTACAGGGCCTGAGGAGATCAATGACAAAGTCGGGAAGAAACAGGGATCCAGAATTTGAATGGAAAGAAATCTAGAGGTCATCTAGTCCAAACTCCTATATAGCCTATAAATCCCATCTTCAGTGTTATCCAAAACTTGTTGCTTGAACACTGTAATAGGGAATTCATTGCCTCAGTCCATTAATCCTTTCCATTGTGCAACAGCTTCAGACATTCAAAACTCTTTCCCTAAACCAAACCCTTGTCTGTCTGAAACTTCCACCAACTGGGGTTAGTTCAGACTTTAGGGCAGTCAGAGTAATTCAGCTCCCTTTCTCCCCATGGCAGTACTTCAGTAATAAACTATGCTCTATAATAGTAGTGCCTACTTCCTTGAGGTACTGTGAGAACTAAAGGAGCACCTTCCCCATAGTAAAGACCGAGAGAATGGTAGCAATGTTTATTGCCATCTTTGGAAGATGGCATTCATGTGCCCATCAACGTTAGCTACTTGCTACCCCCGCTGGTGATAGTATTTATTGAAGCCTACCACGTGAGAGGCCTTGGACCAAGTGCAGTTTCTTTATATAGTTCTCACAACAACTCTGTAAGTAATCTGTATTATGCCCACTTTATACAGAAGGAGTGGGATCAGAGAAGATCATGTCACTTGTCTAAGATCACATTATGGCAGAACTAGGACAGGAACGAGGTAGGCTGTCTGACTCCAAAGGCCATCTGTTCTGCTACCATGCAAAATGCCTCCTTGTAGTCTCATCTTTTTTTTTTTTTTAATTTGTTTATTTTATTTATTTTATTTTTGGCTGCGTTGGGTCTTTGTTGCTGCACGCAGGCTTTCTCTGGTTGCGGCGAGCGGGGGCTACTCTTCGTTGGCGGTGCACGGGCTTCTCATTGTGGTGGCTTCTCTTGTTGCAGAGCACGGGCTCTAGGTGTGCAGGCTTCAGTAGTTGTGGCTCGCGGCCTCTAGAGCACAGGCTCAGTAGTTGTGGCGCAGGGGCTTAGTTGCTCCGTGGCATGTGGGATCTTCCTGGACCAGGGCTCGAACCCATGTCCCCTGCATTGGCAGGTGGATTCTTAACCACTGCACCACCAGGGAAGCCCTAGTCTCATCTTTTGTGCACTTGGATCCCCAGACTATTGCTATTCACCTCTGGACAGGTTCTAGTCTGTCCATGTTCCTCTGTGTGCCTCCCTTGTACAGGCCCTTGAGTCCTGGTGTTGGCTATATCACTAAATAGGCCCAATAGCAGAATGATTTCTGTGGTATCTCTGGAAGCTTTGGAAATTTTAGGGCCAAAGCAGGGGCCGGGCAGAGGCTGGATTTGGAGGGGCTGAGGCTGGGTCTCATGCATCTTTGCATCTCTCACTGAATAGCCCATGTTAAAGGACCATTTTCAAAAAAGGGTAGAATCATGATTTGCATTCAGGTATAAAATGAACACATATTAAAGATTTCATTTAACACATTGTCAGTGAAGGAACTGGTAAGATGTTACAACCAGTTCAAAGGAGAATCCAAGGAACAGACACATTTATTGATCAGGAATATTGACATAAATGTCCAAATGGAAGAAAAACCAGATTCTTCCACAGTGAAGGAGTAAAATCCCTGGAACGTCTGCCAGACAGAATGTGCATGTGGATAGATGAGAATTATTTTACTTTGCTATCAGTTCTCTACAATTCACAGAGTTATAAAGTAGTTCAAAGGCAATGAAAAGCTGGAATCAGATAACCTGGAAAGGTGTGTGCCAGACCAGGGTCAGCTTTTACTGTTAAGAGCCAGGTAGTAAATATCTTAGGCTTTGTGGGCCATATGGTCTTGTTTCAACTATTCAACTCTGTCCCTTAGGTATGAAGGTAGCCATAGATAATACACAAGTGCACCTGGCCGAGTTCCAATACAACTTTACTTAAGGCAGTAAAATTTGAATTTTATATAATTTTCACATGTCGCAAAATATTATTCTTAATTTTTTTCAACACTTTAGAAGTGTAAAATCCACTCAAGGGATATAAAAACAAGTGGCTATTGGATTTGCTCCATATACAGTAGTTTGCCAACTCCTGCTCTAAACAATGCAGTTCTCTGCTGAAGCATAAATTTTTCTCTATAGTCTCTCAATTTGGTAGGCAGAATAATGCCCCCTCATATATGTCTATGTCCTAATCCCTGGAACCTGTGAATAGATATGTTATGTAACACAGCAGAGGGGAATTAAGGTTGCTAATCAGATGATTTTGAGATGGGAAGATTACCCTGGATTATGTGGGTGAGCCCAGTGTAATCCCAAGGGTTTTTTTTAAAAATATCTATCTATCTATCTATTTATTTCTTTTGCCTGCGCTGGGTCTTAGTTGCAGCATGTGGGATTTTTTTTTTTTAGTTGCGGCATGCAGACTCTTAGTTGTGGTATGCAAACTCTTAGTTGCGGCATGCATGCGGGATCTAGTCCCCCGACCAGGGATTGGACCCGGGCCCCTGTATTGGGAGTGTGGAGTCTCACCCACTGGACCACCAGGGAAGTCCCCCAAGGGTTCCCTGGGAAGAGGTAGGCAAAAGAGTCAGAACAGAGAGCTGGCATCATGAGAAAGACTTGACAACCATTGCTGGCTTTGAAGATGGAAGGGGGCCATGAGCCAAGGAACGCAGGCAGCCTCTAGAAGCTGGAAAAGGCAAGGAAATGGCTTGTCCCGTAGTGTTTCCAGAAGAAACACAGCTCTATCAACAACTTGATTTTAGTCTAGTGAGAGACCCATTTTGGACTTCTGACCTCCAGAGCTGTAGGGTAACACATTTATATTGTTTTAAGCTACCAAGTTTGTGATAATTTGTTACAGCAGCAATAGGAAACTAATATACCCCCTTTTACCAAAAAATAATCTCAAAGAAAGATTATTCTTGATCACAGAATAAGATTGGTCTCATTTGGTTTGGCCTGCTTATGTACATAGGTGCAGTGAGAATGTTAACTTTCCAGATAGACCTTATGAATTTGTTGCAAATTTTCATAAGGAATCTCAGATTGGACTTCAAGTTTAGGTAAATTCCTCTCCTCTTGAATCCTCCAAATATCTAAGATTTGGGGGCTTGCCAGGCAGTGGCCTTCCTTATTCACCTGTGAGGCTGGGAACGCTGTTCACTGTGTGCCAGGTCAGTTTTCCTGGGAGGGCTGTGAAAGCCATTGGCTTCTATTTCCTTAAAAGTGTTAGTCATATCAAAAGCGGTAATTAAATAAGCATCACTTTCAAATATGACAAGGCAAGCCTTTGACTGCAAAATGAATTTTTCAAATTATAGAATGGCAAAAGGGAGGATATAGGGGAATTCCCTGGCAGTCCAGTGGTTAGGACTCCTCGCTTCCACTGCAGGGGGCACAGGTTCGATCTCTGGTCGGGGAACTAAGATCCCGAATGCCATGTGGCACGGCCAAAAAAAAGGAGGATATATTGTTAACAAACCCATGCAAATAACTATACTGCCGTGAAAAGCAGAAAGACTCAGTAAGAGTTTCTGGGGGAGGGGGGAATAGGGAAGAGCCAATGAGAATAAGATCCTTTTTTGGAGTTTCATCTCAGCTTGCAAAAGCAGAGTCTACTAAATTGTCATGGGTTACACATAGCTTATGAAGAAAGTAAAAGGCTTCCTTATATACAGAAAATAAAACATTAAAAAACACCTGTAATATTTCAAACTATAATCATCTCTCATCAATTCATTCAGTCCTGTGTAATCTAGATCTTGGGTGCAATTTCATGAAGCCACCTGCTTCTTGTCTAAAAAGAGTTCTGGAAATCCTAACTTGGCCCACTGTTATAGTCTGAAAGTTGTCTAAGCAATGACACCAGAAGCCTGTAACTATTCTTTAACATGTTAACGGTTTGAAGTAACTAGCACAGTTCTTTTCCAGTGGGTAGGGAAAGGGAGATTCTGAGATGGTCCTTCTTTGTTGAAGACATAAACTCTTGGCTGATAGCTGATTGTTGAACCTTCAGAGAAGCATCAGAGTAAAACAAAATCTATCTGTAGACGATCTCATAGTGAAACACATCATACTTCTATTTGTTCTAAGAGTGTGAAAATCTTCTTTTAAATTAAACACTCTTCTTTAAATTGCAAGTTTATGGAAAAATGAAGTTAATTGAGTAGACCTAGTATCCATGGATAAATTTCTGAACCCTCCACATTTGTACCTAATATTGTATGTGCATTTTGAAGAGAAAGGGTTCATAGCTTTCATCAGATCCTCAAAAACGACTGTGTCCTCAAAGAGGTTAAGAACAGCTAAACTAGGGGACTTCCCTGGTGGCACAGTGGTTAGTGCTCCGCGTTCCCAATGCAGGGGACTTGGGTTTGACCCCTGGTCAGGGAACAAGATCCCACTTGCATGCCGCAACTAAGAGTTAGCATGCCACAACTAAGGAGCCCGCCTGCTGCAACTAAGACCCGGTGCAACCAAATAAATAAAAAATAAATTTAAAAAAAGAATAGCTAAACCAAATAGCTTTAAGATTCTTTCCAGCACTGACATTCTGATTTTATGGTCAGCCATCACTCCTCCCATCACCTCCATGGGCTGCTGTAGGGCAGAAACAACTCAGTAGCTCAAGCAGCATTTTTCTTTCTTCTTTCGCATAAGGATACACCCATCCTCACCTGCTAGACTGAAACTGCTCTGATCACTGCTGAGTGGCTGTGCTATTTTTCTTGCTATTTTAACACACTTCAGTATATAGGGTGTTTTTTAAAAAATATTTATTTCTGGCTGTCTTAGTTGCGGCAGGCGGGATCTTTTGCTGCGGTGCACGGGCTTCTCTCTAGTTGTGACATGCAGGCTCCAGAGCACATGGGCTCTGTAGTTTGCGGCACGCGGGCTCTCTAGTTGAGGTGCTTGGGCTTAGCTGCCTTGCGGCATGTGGGATCTTAGTTCCCCGGCCAGGGATTGAACCCGCTTCCCCTGCATTGGAAGGTGGATTCCTAACCACTGGACCACCAGGGAAGTCCCTATAGGGTGTTTTTGTCACTGTAAATTGCCCAAAGTAATTTTTCTTACCTAATTATTTCTACCTTCCAGTAAGCTAAATTCTACCTTTTCAATTAGGACCCATTTCCTCTTAAAAAAAAATCCTACTTGGAGACTATATGGTTCATGTAAAATTGTTTTCAAGGCAAACAGCTGGTCAGAAGTCTGAGACAATTTGAGCAGTAAAATAATGCATGAGAGTAATGGGTTATAAATCATAGAATAAAATAAGAATCCATGAGTCCATACTGATAAATGAATAGGGGAGAAAGAAAAGTTCTTCCTTAGTAACTAATAAGTATAGAATGAATAATGTTAAAACTAGTGGGTGAAAGTTCGATGAGGAACATATTCTCAATGAATATCCCCACAAATAACTTATTAATTTCAAAGGGAAAAATAGTAACTTTACAATGGAGAAATCTGGCAGACAGCGTCTTAAGCAAGTGATTAAAGCTAACATCAGCAATATTGGGACAAACCAGCAAATACGCCTTCTGATATGATGCACTGAGGACATGAGATCACTTCTGTGGTATGTCTGCTAAATATGCACGTATGACCTGAACCCAATCATAAGGAAACATTAAGACCATCTCAAACTGAGGAACAAACTACAAAACAACTGGCTTGTACTCTTCAAAAACACCGCAAAGAAAGGTTGAAGAACAATTTCAGATGAAAGGAGACTAATAACTAAATGCAACATGTGACCCTGGCTTGGATCCAAGATTGGTAGCAAATAGCTACAAAGGGTATTATTATTGGGACAACTGATGAAATTTAAAATGGGCTGTGGATTAAATAATAGTATTCTATCAATGTTCAACTTCTTGATTTCAACAGTTGTGCTGTGGTTATGCAAGAGAATGTCTGCTCTTTTTTTTTTTTTTTACTTTATCTGCTCCTCCTCAGATTCTTTCTTTCTTTCTTTCTTCCTTTCTTATTTTTGGCTGCGTTGGGTCTCTGTTGCTGCACGTGGGCTTTCTCTAGCTATGGTGAGCAGGGACTACCTTCGTTGCAGTGTGCGAGCTTCTCATTGCGGTGGCTTCTCTTGTTGCGGAGCATGGGCTCTAGGCACGAGGGCTTCAGTAGTTGTGGCTCACAGGCTCTAGAGCACAGGCTAAGTAGTTATGGTACACGGGCTTAATTGCTCCGCGGCATGTGGGATCTTCCCAGACCAGGGCTTGAACCTCGAACACACGTCCCCTGCACTGGCCAGCGGATTCTTAACCACTTCGCCACCAGGGAAGTCCCGAAAATGAATGCTCTTGAAAGATGCACTATTAATGGTTACAGGGACATCATGTCTTCAATTTACTCTTAAGTTTCAGAAACATACATTCAGAGAGAGGGAAAGATAAAGCAAATGAGGCAAAATGTAAACAATTGATGAATCTGGATAGAGGCTATAGAGAGTTCCTTGTACTAACCTGCAACTCTTCTGTAAGTTTGAATTATATGAAAATAAATTATAACAAAAATAGTTGACCAGAAACCTTTTATTTCACTGCACAGTGCTAAAAATATTCCTAGAATTTAAGTCCACTTTCTTGGTAAACACCTCTAAGGAACAGAACTGAACCTCTATGAAATAATTCAGAGGTTCTTCAGGATCCTAAATCTTCAATAACCATTTACTCATCATTGATGAGAAAAAAATTAATTTTCCATATAATCAAAATTTATTCCTTTAAATCATTCTTTCAGCAAATATGTGGGAGCCTTCTATGTGCCAGACACATTCTATGTGTTTGGTGGGCTAAAGAGACCAAGATCCCTGCCTTTATGGAGCTTACAGTCTAGCAGAGGGAGACAGACAATAAATAATGTTCATAATTAGTAAGTAAATGATATATTATGGGTTAAATGGTTATAAGTGCTATAGAAAGAGTACAGCACGGTAAGGAGGAATTAGAAGTGCAAAGGCAGGGCAAGTCCGGCCAGGCTGCCATTTTAAATAGGGTAGTCAGGAAAAACCTTATTGTGGAGAAGCACAGGCTTGAAAGAGGTGAGAGAATGAGCTTTGCAGGTATCTGTGGAAAGAGCAATCCAGGGAGGAACAGCCAGTGTAAAGGCCCTGAAATAGAAGCTGCTCATTTTCTTTTTTTTCTTTTTGATTTTTTTTTTTTGACTGTGCCGAGTGGCTTGAGGGATCATAGTTTCCCGACCAGGAATTGAATCCGGGCCCTCAGCAGTGAAAGCAAGGAGTCCTAGCCACTGGACCACCAGGGAATTCCCTTTTTTGTTGTTTTTTATTTTTTGCAGAAGCTGCTCATTTTCAAGGAATGGAAACCCCTGTGGCAGCAGTTGAGTGAGAAAGTCATATTTCTGCTCAAAATCCTCCACTGGTTTCCCATTTCTCTCAAAAATCCTTGCAGCAGCCTTTAAGATCCTATAGACCTCACCCTTTTCACCTTTCTGATTTCATCTCCTACTCTACCTTTAAGTTCATAAACATTTTTGTTTACACCAGAACAAAATTATCTTCTAAAATACGCATCATTATCTTTTGAAATGCAAGCGTCACGTTTTTTTTGACTGTAGGTTAATAATTATACTGCACTGTAATGGCACTAGTCACAGGCTATCCTGAGTACTGCATGTAGGTTAAAATATTAAGGTCTGTCAAAGTGTAACGTGTGAATGTGTGAGTCATATAAAAGAAAGGCACAGGAAAGTCCAGGATTGTGTGTACAGACATTCCCGCTCACTGTTGATTTCCACAGGTGGAGGGTTTTTTCCTAAAATGTGCAGGCATCATCTGTTTCAGAGAATCAAACAACTTTATATTATCTCCAAGCTCCCTTTTAGCTCTAGACTGACACCCCATTTTCCAGAAGAGAAAATTGTAGCTCAGAAAGAATAAACGGGACTTCCCTGGTGGTTCAGTGGGTAAGATTCCACACTCCCAATGCAGGGGGCCTGGGTGTGATCCCTGGTCAGGGAACTAGATCCCGCATGCTGCAAATAAAGATCCCGCATGCCACAAGTAAAGATCCCGCGTGCTGCGACTGAGGTCCAGTGCAGCCAAATAAATAAATAATTTTTTTTTTAAAAAAAGAAAGAATAAACGGGGGCTTCCCTGGTGGCGCAGTGGTTGAGAATCTGCCTGCCAATGCAGGGGACGCGGGTTCGGGCCCTGGTCTGGGAAGATCCCACATGCCACGGAGCAACTGGGCCCGTGAGCCACAGCTACTGAGCCTGCGCGTCTGGAGCCTGTGCTCCGCAACAAGAGAGGCCGCGATAGTGAGAGGCCCGCGCACCGCGATGAAGAGTGGCCCCCGCACCGCAATGAAGAGTGGCCCCCGCTTGCCACAACTAGAGAAAGCCCTCGCACAGAAACGAAGACCCAACAAAGCCATACATACATACATACATACATAAATAAAAAAAAGAATGTAAGCAGACAAGAATAGCATTAAAAAAATTAAAAAAAAAAAAAAAAAAAAAAAAAAAGAAAGAATAAACGACTTACCTAAGGGACACATACCAGGGAAAACTAGGAGTCTATTCAAGCCACCTGAAGCCACCTTCTCCCAGCCCACTGCTTTCTCACTCAGCAGCTCAACACTGTTCCAGAAGCTCCCCAGAGGACAAAAGCACAGAAGTTCCCTCATCTAAGAATAAAACATTTTACCCTATTATTCTCCAGGGACAATTATGGAGTGTTTCAGGTTGTGTCACTGATTACTTGCTACCATTTTGCAACTCCAAATAACTTTAGGTTCCCATAGCAACACACTCTGCTCTGGAAACTGACATTGTTCCCTAATCCATGTGGGAAGGAACAAGAGCTTCTCCTAGAAAACACAGCAGGTGGGAGAAGACATGTCATGGAGTGTGGCGGGTGGGGAATGGTTACTAAGGACTTTGTCCAGCCAAAGACAATGAACTAACATGGTCACTACTGAATGATTAACCAATCCTTGACCATTCTCGATGGGGCCCAAGAAGAGATGTTTGCCAAGAAAGTGTCTTCATGTTGCAAGATGTGTTATGATGCTTGGCAGGACCAAGGCAAGAAATTAAGAACCTAAGCTCCATCAAGTGAAAGAAACTTCCACTAAACTTCATTAAAAGTACACGGTGTTTTTCATAGAAAAGATGTTGCAAACCCAAAAGATTCATGTTGGCAGATAAACTGAAAGGCCTATCACATGCAGAATTATTTGGGAGGTTGTGTACTGATGTCTGCAACTTACTTTGAAATGGATCACAGAAATAAGACGAATTGATTGATGGAGGGATGGATAGACATGTACGAAAGCAAGCATAGTAAAATAATTGTAGAATCCTGGTGGTTGGTATAGGGGTAGTCAATGTGAATTCTTTCAACTTTTCCCTAAGTTTGAAATATTCATAATAAAATGTTGGAATAAACTTAAATGCATATCACATTATGAGAACAGGAAGAAAAAATGAAAGTGTGAGAGAAAAGATAGCTGGGAAAGGAGAAAAAGAGATAAAAAGGGAAAAGAGAGACAGAAGAGATTATCTTCAGTGTCCTTCCTAAGCTGATTCCCTTTCTTACCTCTGCCCTTGAGAACTGATTGAAGCAGATTTTGATTGAATTGGGTTGAAATTATTGAAATATATCACGGTGTCAAAAGGAACCCAAACGAATTTTTGAAAAACACCGAATCACTAATGTCTCTTGATGTTTTGAATTGGCTATTGTTATCCTGAGATGTTTATGTAAAATAAAATAAGCATCTATAAAGGGTGGGGTAGAATTAAACAAGTGTTTTTTAGTCAGGAAGTCCAATATCCCAAAAACAGAAGCTATAGCTGACAGCTTTTGAACATTAGGGCTTATCACTCAAGTCCTGGGGCTAGTGGAATACACAGTTGGAAAATTTCTTCAAGGCTGATGTTCATTCCTTTACACACAAAGTTCAAAACAGTGAGTGTCAAGGTAAAAACCAAACCTAAAATCTTTGATATTTAAAGAAAGATGTCTGTGAGCTACTGACAGTTTCATAAACACACTGTACGTAAATGGGAACGTAGCTCTAGTCTACAAAGCCAGTAAGAGCTATTACATGTGAAAATAGTACCACCTAGTGGACAGAGTGGGAAATAGTCTAACAATGTCTTGCCTACCTACTCATTTTCTTCTCCTTTAGAGGAAGATTGTCTACTAGTCCTTTATTTTTTCCACTGTTCTTAATTATTCAACAAACATACATAAGGAATCTCTGGAATACTAGAAAGAGCACAGGACTTGGAGCTAGAATAACTTGTCACCGTATTTCTACTTCTTTATATACCCTTTGTGTTTCCAGTATTAGTTTTGAACGTAATTTCTCACAAGGACTTGCTCATTAATTATCAAAAGGCCCACAGAATGGCATTTATAGGATGGGATGGAGGTGTTAGCTAATGCCATGGTGGTAATCATTTTGCAATACATAAGTGTATCAAATCAAGACTGTACACCTTAAACTTACACAATCTTGTGTGTTAATTATATCTCAAAAAAGCTGGGGGCCAGAGGATGTGGGAGTGGGAAGAGGCCCAGAGATCAAACTGCCTTCCATATACATCTTCATATATTTAAGATGATTGTAGTCACCTTGGTCACGTCATGGGAAATCTCACCTTTAAACAATTCCTTTCTTAGGGTGTGGAAAATTCTCCAGTTTTCTAATTAAATTAAGAATGCCCACGAGGGAATTCCCTGGCGGTCCAGGGGTTAGGACTCCTCGCTCTCACTGCCAAGGTCCAGGGTTCAATCCCTGGTCGGGGAACTAAGATCCCACAAGCCACTCAGTGTGGCCAAATAAATAAATACATAAATAATGTCTATTCTTGAAAGAAAGAAAGAAAGGAAGGGAGGGAGGAAGGAAGGAAGAAAAAAAACGCCCATGGGAAGAGTAACACCTCAAATGAAAATGCCTGGGTTCTGATATCTGCTGTCAGTTTACTAATTGTGTGATTTGGGGAAATAACTCCCTTTGAGTCTGCTTTATTTAGATGTCATCTGCCTACACTACTTCGTAGATTTGTTATTGGATCTTAAATCTCCTTATGTCTTCTAGTAACACCCATCTCTGGGATCAGCAGCCCAGGCCCAGCTTGACTCTCCTCCCTGCTTCCTGGAGCACAGAGGACTCTCTGTGTCAACTCCCTTCCGGATATAGCAGCAGCTATAACAGCAGGGAATTATGGCAGAAACAATACTGCAAGGATGTTATTTTGCTCAAGATCACAAAGTTAATAAGTTTAGATATAGACTGGGCTCCAAAACCCATACATTAAAAAAAAATTTTTTTGGATTGTGAAACATGACACCAGTAGACAAGTGCATTAAACATAGAGCTTAATGAGTAATTATAAAACAAACACCCATGAAGTCACCATGCAAAGCAGAAATAGAACTCTACAAGTCTTCTTTCTTCCACAACATTCTCGTATATGTATCCTGGTGCATGTGTACATGAGTTTCTCTAGGGTATAACTTTAAGGAGTGGCAATACTGTATCATGGGGTATATGTGTATTTATCTTCAAATTTACTAAGACAAACTGTTTATTAAGTGGTTGTTCTAATTTACTCTGCCACCAGCAGCGAATTAAGAGTTCTCATTGCTCCATGTCCTAACACTTACCCTTGTCAGCCATTTCCCTGATTATTAATGAGGATGAGCAGTTATTCATATGTTATCACTGGAATATCCTCTTTAAGGTGTGCTGGTTCATGATTCAAGTCTCTTGCCTGGTTTTCTATTGAGTTATCCCATGCTCTTTTTTCTACTCAATGCCTCATGCGGGATTCTAGATATGTCCAAACAGCAAAGAGCAAAGGGAGGACAGGCACTAGGGCTTATTCTTTGTTTGTACTACCCACAGTGCTACACAGAGCTGGCCACAAAGTAGGGCTTAAGAAATACATGCTGACTTTTTTTTTTTTTTTTTTTTTTAAAGAGTTCTGACTTAGATCTTTATTTATTTATTTATTTATTTATTTTGGCTCTGTTGGGTCTTCGTTTCTGTGCGAGGGCTTTCTCTAGTTGTGGCAAGTGGGGGCCACTCTTCATCGTGGTGCGCGGGCCTCTCACTATCGCGGCCTCTCTTGTTGCGGAGCACAGGCTCCAGACGCGCAGGCTCAGTAGTTGTGGCTCACGGGCCCAGTTGCTCCGCGGCATGTGGGATCTTCCCAGACCAGGGCTCGAACCCGTGTCCCCTGCATTGGCAGGCAGATTCTCAACCACTGCGCCACCAGGGAAGCCCCCATGCTGACTTTTAAAAAAATATTTATTTACTTATTTATTTTGGCTGCACTGGGTCTTAGTTGCGGCACGTGGACTCTTAGTTGCGGCATGCGTGTGGGATCTAGTTCCCCAATGAGGGATTGAACCTGGGCTCCCTGCATTGGGAGCATGGAGTCTTACCCACTGGACCACCAGGGAAGTCTCAATACATGCTGCTTGGTTAGTACAGGTCCATAATCTTTACCAGTAGTCCCAAAACACAAAGTTATGAAAACCAAAATAATTTTTCTAAGTTTGGTACAATATTTATTTGGAGGCAAAACCTGAACTGACACAAGGCTAATTATAGTTTTTACTTATCATATGTTTCCTGCAGAAGTATTAATGGTTAACTATGGATGCTGCCCCAGACCCTGCTGCGAAATAACATAACATACAAGAACCTATGCCCCAGAATAGCTTCCTAAAATCTGAAAATTTCTGAATTCTTGAACACATCTGGCCACAAAGATGTTGAATACAGGATTCTGGACCTGCCATTTATTGAATCCTTGTAATATTTCTAGCACGATGGTTAAGTAGGTGTCTTACATATATAATAGACCTGTTGCAAAGATTAAATAAGGCAGGCATTAGCCTACCTTATTTTACATAGGAGACACCAGAGGCTCAGAGAGGTTAAGTAATTTGCCTAGTCACACAGCAGAGCTGAGATTCATGTTTATCGAAATTAGTATATCCTACAAAATACATAGATGGCATATTAAAGCATAACTGATACTACAGAGTCATTTAAAGGTATCAATGAAACATACTTAACAGTAGTTAAATTAGTGAGCCAAACTGAATGCCTGCAGCATATTCACTGGGAAATGTGATTTAGATGGATTAGTCACAGTAACACAAAGTGCACTCTTTTCAGAGATGAACTCTGAGGTCCAGAGAGGTTGAAGGGCATGCCCAGGGCCTCACATCTAGTCAGTCTGAAGAGCTGAAGGTATTAATTTTAGTTTGCTGAACTTCTAACAGGGCTTCCTGACACAGATACCAACAATCAAAACTGCATTCCTCTTCTCATGGACTTTTAAGACAAAGTGAGACTGTTATTTCTGAAAAATTCAATATTTAAAGCAAACACGTTTTAATAAGGTAGACTCAAACCTCCCCTTCTCACCTTGCAAACTTACATATTCTTCCCTCCAGTCTCGGATGATGAGATTGTCTTTTTGTCCAAGGTCCACTGCTTCATCAGGGCCTTCCATTCCAGTCACTCCCATCTTTTCTGGGGCCTTGGTTTCGTAGTCATCAACCCCTCTCATATTTTTAACATTCCTGCTTTCAGTTGGCTTTTCCAACTTGTAAAAATATAGCATAGAGGGGGATCCTTCCTCCATTCCCTCTAAACATCGGTGTTTTCCCCTTTCCTTTTCAGCAAGCTTAAGAGTAGTCTACACTACCCCATTTTCTCACCTCCCACTTATTCCTCAAAGCACTAGCCATTTGCCTCCCCACCCCCTGCCCCAGTGTTCCTCTGGCGACAGAGTGCCAACTTCTGTGGACACATCTCAGTCACCTTTCTCACTCTGCTGTATTTGGTGCTGTTGACCTTTCCCCTCCTTGAAGCTCCTCTCCCTTGGGCTCAGTGTTGCTCCTGTTTCCCAGATTCTCCTGGAGGTTTATCTACAGCCTTGATCTCTCACTTGAGCTTCAGACTACATTCAGGCAGACAGATTCCAAATTCAAGTTTCTGCTTCTCCAGACACATCAGTCTAATTGTCTTCAAATCCTTAGTTGCTCCTCTTGAGCCCAGGCCCGCTCCTGCATTCCTTATCTCAGGAAATAGCTACTACCTACCAGATCATCTAACTAGAAACCTAGTGGTCACACCTCACCCTTCTCCGGCCTCCAAATCAATCCCTAATTCCTGCCTTTACCTTATCAAATAAGCTTGAAGGAGAAGGAAGAGAATTCTCACTCTTCTTGTCAGTTAAGCAAATATTTGTTGAGCACCTTATACACACTTAAAACATATTAGAACCCACCTCAGTGTAGAAATTCAGTAGCCCACGAATCTTAGAAAATGCTAAACACCTACCAATTTATTTATATTTAGGTCAAAATACTTTTGAAGCAATCACTATAGATAACTAAAATGTATCAGGAATCATAAATAGGCATTTCTAAGTGCACATGTCAAGGGCCAGCTTTTATAAACTTGGTTTAATGGGACATCAAATAGCTCAAATTCATCCCAAGTTGTGGCAGCCAGCCCCCAAGAAGGCCCCAATGTCTCACCTCCTGGTAGCCTTGTTCTTGTGTAGTAGTCTCCTCCCACTGAATGGGGTTGACCTGTGTGATCAATGGTGTATTGTGGAAATGACGGGAGCTTGCTACATTATTCCCTCGGTGAGGGGGTTAGCTAGCTGCATGCCAGGAGAACATAGTCAGTCCAATGAAGAGGTCCACTTGGCTAGAAACTGACTTTTCCTGCCAACAACCGGTACTAATTGCCAGGCATATGAGTGAGCCACATGGGAAGCAAATCCTCCAACCTCAATCAAGCCTCTAGATGACCACAACCTCCTGAGAGACCTGAGCCAGATCACTGAACTAAGTCACTCTTGAATTCTTGACCCAGTTTAACTGTATGAAGATAATGTTTGTTTTAAACAGCTAAATTTTGGCACTCATGTAAGAAATGTGGAAAGCTCCGCAGCACAAGCGTTCACATTATTGACCAAATGATGATGAGATGCTCCGGATATAATGATTATGGGAAAGCTTTGAATGTTCTCTCAATTTATACAGATATGAGAATTCATTCTGGAGAGAAAGTCCTATTGAATGTTATCAGTATTGGAAAGTGTTCCATTTTCCCACATGCCTTAGAAAACTTGAGAACTCACACTTCAAAGAAATTTGTGAATATAAAGAATGAGGGAAAGCCTTTAATGATGTCTCTTACATTAGGAAATATATGAAAATCCTCCCCGATGCAAAATCTGTAAGTGTATTAACTTTGGAAAATTTTTCAGTGATTCCTGTCTTCACTGACATGTGAGAACTCATACTGGAGGGGACCCTAGGAATACAATCAATGTGAGGATGTCTTAGCCTCAGTTCTGCACTGAGTGGCCACAAAATAATTTATACTGAGAAAAAAAGTATAAATGTTATGAGAATGGGATTACCTTGATCAATATCCCATTCTTAGTTTGGGCCACTAGCTCATGCCTCTTTAGCCTTTTTGGTTTCATATAAACATTGATGTCTACATCATCAATGCTATCCCCTAAATTAAACCTTATATTCTTAAAAAAACAAAACACTACTAAGTTTTGGAGGTAATTTGTTATGCCACAATATATAATACACAGACTTCCCAAGACATGTGAAAATCTGTTCAATATAATGCATGAAGAGTTTTGTCCTGCAATTTTATCTATTGGAATGGGGAAAACAAAAGACTCTTGGTGGTGAACAGCCAAGAAGAGGCTGAAAATATCTGTCCTTAAGAAGTTATTTTGAAGATTACTCCATAAATCAATCTTTGTAGGACAGTTGATGACCCCCAACTATGGGGGTAGAAGTTAAGCCCTAGAGTATATTAGATAATTCATTTTTTAGAAACTGAGGACCAGACCAAGTACCCTTAAGGTATCAATTTATGATCGTGAGAGTCATACAAGCACTAAAGAACTCAAAACTCAGACTCCTGCTGTCTCCCTATCCTTAGCACTAGCCACGTGTTCATGTTTTTAGACTACTTCTGTCAAAATAACAGCCAACAAGGACATCTCAATTTATCTTTACATTCACATTTCCTACTCCTTTCACTTCAGGTACCACCAAGTCAAGCTGAACAGAACTAATGGCCAGTCCAGAGAATTACACCTTCCTGAAACTACTTCTACACCTCTACCACACTCCTGCGTTTTACACAGATCACACTGTATTGCACTTAAAATCTCTTATTTGATTGCTATTTATAAAAGCAGAGGTCTTGTTTTGCTTTTTGCATATCCAAGGCTTACAGCACAGCACTTGCGCACATGGTAGCTGTTCAGTAAAGGATAGCTGGCATTTATGCTACCATTTATGATCTCAATATTTTAATGCCTTCTGCTCTATCATTTTAGAATATACCCTTCTCGTACACCTCTATTTCTAAAATCCTGGCTTCACTTCAAGTATCATCTCCTAGAAATGTTTTCTGATTTTTACCACCTCCTACCCCCAGCTGTCAGCCGACCTCATATGGAATGGAAGTAATTGCTGTTTCACTGGAAACCTCACAGATCTTTAAGCTATACTTCTTTCATGTTCTGGCATTAAACTCCCTTTTTGCCCAGATAATCTTCCCCATCAAACTGTGAACCAAGCCCAGAATCCGAATCTCCAATTAAGTCAAATCTTAGTTGAATGGATGAAAGAATTGAGTTTAGGAGTTCCCGTCTCCTGGGAGTCTTCTTTGAACCTACCCACCTTTGGTCTATCCCAATGTTCACCAAAATGTATTAAATTGTTTATGTGTATACTTCCACCACTATACCCTTCATTCCCTGAAGGCATCTAGAAAGGATCAAAACGTTTAACTCAACTGGAAGGAAATGTACACATCCTCTCATTCTGACGTTCATTCATTCATCTATTTTCCCCCAAATATTATCACCAGCATATACAGAGCCACCCAGAAGTTTTGTAGAACACTACCAAAGACCTTTATTAATATTCTGCCAATTATATAAGCATTCTCAACTTAGAGCTGCCTCTTCCAACTAAGAATGAATATTCTCTTCCCCTTTAGATATATCAATCTACATTTGAAGAGTTTAAAGGCTAAATAAGCCCACATGCAATAAGACTAATGTTAAAAGAAATGAGGCACCAAGGCCTTGTGAAAGGAAAACACCTTCTTTGCTTCTAGTCAGACACTGCAAGTTGAATTAAGTGAAAGTTCATGTTCCTAATTGTTTACTTTGTAGGCGCCCAAACGTCATCTACAGCCTGCTACTCATTATCACCTGGGAGCTTATCAGAAATGCAGACTCTCAAATGGTACAGCCACTTTAGAAACAGTTTAGCAGTTCCTCAAAATGTTAAAGTTAACATATGACTAAGATCTACTGCACAATGTTGCACCCACAGTTAACAGTACTGTATTGTGTACTTGAAAATTTAAGAGGGTAGATATTGTTAATTGTTACAATTTTTTAAAAAGTTACCAAATGACCCAACAATTCCACCCCTAGTTACATTCTTAACAGAAATGAAAACACATGACCACAAAATATCACACAAATGTTCACAGCAGCATTATTCATGATAGCCAAAAGGTATAAACAACTCAAATGTCCATCAACTGATGAGTATAAACAAAATGTGGCATGTCCATACAATGTAATGTTATTTGGCCATAAAATGAAGTCCCTGGTACATGTTACAACATGGATGAACCCTGAAAACATGCTAAATGAAAGAAGCCAGTTACAGAAATCCACATAATGTATGAATCCATTTATATGAAATGTCCAGAATAGGTACATCCATAGCAACAGAAAGTAGAGACGTGGTTGCCAGAGACTTGGGGTGGTGATGAATGGGGATAACTGCTAATGGACATAGGGTTTCTTTCTGGCATGATGAAAACTGTCCTGAATGGAATTAAGACTGGTGACAGGTGCACAACTCTGCATGCTAGAAAAACCCATTGAATCGTACACTTCTAAGCAGTGACTTCTACATGAATTGTGTTTCAACATGTTTTTTAAAACAGAAATGCAGATTCTCAGGCTTACCCCAGACCTACTGAATCAAAATCTGCATTTTAACAAGATCACCAGGTGATTCCCATATGTATTCAAGTTTGAGAAGCACTGATGTTTAAGAAATACAGTCAAAACTGCTTCTCCAGTTAATTTCATTATTAACCATTATGGAACAGTTAATTTGATTTCACTAGGGCAGATTTTTCTTGTCACAATTGCCTGAGTCATACAATCAACCACCGTTCACAATGATTTTATAACACCAGGTTTTTCCTTTAAAAATTTGCAAAGTTTTAGTAGTACTGGGTGGCACCTGCATTGAGCTAAAAGCAAAGCCTTGGCATATATTTTTTTAAACCCTCAACAATACTAGGTATATAGTAGGTACTCTTACTTTTAAGTAAACCACCGGTTTTGAAAGGGTGGCAATAATATCAAGTGACCAAAGGAGATACACATCCAAATGGGAAATGAGACCAAAAAACCACTCACTTCAGAAAACAGTTTATTAAAGGTCAAATCAGATTTACAGAAATATAAAACAGGGGCTAGAGGTGCAGAGGCTTCAGAAACTATACATACAACAGGAAGTAAATTACCTACCTGGAGTTCTCACAGCAGTTTTTATTTTGTACAGAGCCTAATCTATTTTTAAAGAGTCCTAGGGAAAGTCTCAGCAGTCATATTTTCTCATCATTTAGCAGCTTAAGAAAATGTCCATATTCCAGAAAGAAAGAGGGGTGGACATAAGTGACAACAGGTAGTGAAGAGAAAATATAAGGGTGATAAGCTCTGCTACTCTGTGCCAGCACTTTAAATTTTGTGTGTGTGCACGCACGCTGTTGGGGGGAGTGAGGGGAGGGGGAGGAGGGGAGATCATCATGCAAAATGACTGTCTTGGAGCCAAGAGTTGAAAAAAGGGAAATTCTGGTTCTCTAAAAAGTTGGACAACTATTATCTATAGTAGTTCTATATTACTGAAACTTTCCTTTTTAAAACTAGGCAAATTTTATTAAGAATCTGGAAAAAAAAAAAAAAAAAAGAATCTGGAAAGTCTTGTGGGTACTCCTAGCCAGGTACTGCATATAAATATCACACCCAAACTGAAGAGTACAGGCTCTGCAATCAGCTTGCCTGGGTTCAAGTACTGGTCCTAGATGATAGTTGTGCAAACTTGGGTAAGTTAACTTTTCTGCCTTAATGACTTGGAAAATGGGCTTTAAAAATAGCACCTATCTCATAGGATAGTTATAGGCATTAAATACATATATATATATATGTGTGTGTGTGTGTATGTATGTATGTATAAAGAGCGTAGAACAGTACCTAGAACATAGGAAGTATTCAGTAAATGTCTCTCACACACATGCAGTGCTGGATCTTTCAAATACAATTTGTCACATATCAGATTAACATGCTAGCTACAGTGGATTGTTGACTGGGAAATGGAATTAGTCTCATTTTATTTGATTCTGATTCCCTAAACTAGAATTCTATCTGTATTGTATCAATAAAAATGAATTTCTTGAGGACATGAACTGTGTGCTACTCCATCTTTTTATTCCAGGGCCTGGCACAATGCCTATTATACAGGGATTTAATAAATTTGGAACAATTTAATCCTAGTAATTTAAAAATTATCTATAAACCCATATAGGTGGATGTTAATAGAGATCTATAAAACTCCATAATTTTATTCTTATTTGACTACATACAATACGAATGTAGTTCTGGTGGGAACTTTGAAGCATTTAAAAAGTTTTTCTAAACAGTAAGGGGTAAAATTAAAACTCAACTAAAAATAATTTTTTAAGAGAGGATTTGAGCACAAAACAACAAAAACTGGCACTTTGTACACTTCAATGCAAGATCCAGCTTAATTGCTGAGAAGTAGAGGAAAAGCTTTGTGTTGGTTGAAACAACTCCATCTTCTCCACAATTACCGAGAACCATACCAAATGGGGACAAGACTTTCGAAGCCCAGAATAAAGAAGCTGTCCATTTTTACTAATACAGAACTGGTTTAAAAATACCTAATAAAGTCTTTCTTCAAAACAGACATCTCACTTACCTTTTCAGTATATTTCCTAAAAACATTAAAGACAGATGTAAGGCTTAGTTGGTAATTTTCATGAACTCAGTTCTTTTCCTCTGACTGTAGTGGAGTTGACGTGACAAAGCAGGTTTGGGAACGCTAGAAATGAATTCCTACTTCCCCTTGCATTCTTCAGATTCATTTTCCCCCAAATTTCTGCAATGGTTGGCTTCCATTTCAGCATCAGTCACGAAATCTTGAAGGTTAGACACAGTAAACAGGGAAGGACATAAAATTAAGTGATACGGGCGTAGCTTTGAGTCTCACAACTTTAATAGGGATGAGTCATACCTTAAAGTATGTGAAAATGAATTACATACTCTGTTCCTTTATGAAATTCAGCTCTTAGTCAAGCTAAAGGTATTAGTTTGGTACAGCCTAAAATTTTGTTTGTTCCTTTAATAAATGTTGAGTGAAAAAAGATGTAATTCCCATGAAGACCAGACAAAAGTTGATTTAGTATGAGTCTGCACCACTGGTTTATTTTGCACTATAAATGTGTAAAGGAAAAACATGTCTAAGAAAGGGAACGAAAAATACTGGCAAACTGTTCTGATTTTCTAATTTGCCAGTCAAATTTGAAATGAGTATTGTACTTATGTATCACTTAAGTCAGAAAAAAAAAAAGTGAACCGTATCTGATTTTCATTAGTACAAGCTTTAAATTAAGACTTATTCCATTCAATTGCTTTCGTAGGAAATTAGCATTGAAATTAACTTAGTAAGAGAGGAGAAAAAATATTGAATAATTCATGTGGAATTAACAACCAAGAAATGTCTTTATGCTTTGCAAAAATCTAAACTGAAAACCAAAACATTCTACACTTCAAGTAGTTAGCAAACAAAACTATTTTTCTTTCCTTCCTATAAATCATTAAATACGTTTTCTGTACTCACACGCTGACATCTCAATTCCCTTTGACAGCCAAAAGTGACAGAATTAGGGCACTACTTTAGGAATATAAATGAGAGTAGCTAGATTAGGGGAACTCAGGCTCACAAACTTGCTTTTTAGGGGAATGGAAGAGAAAGCCATCGGTATGCCATTAGTTTGAGCATTCTGACCATATTATCAGGCAGTTATCCTTGTTGAATGGCTCTGGATTCCAAATGACACATTCTTCCTCAACGTACTCACTCCATCACTGGCTGAGCAGTCCACTCTGGAGACCATTTAAAAACATGCTGTTTGTAATAACCATTATCTATCTTAGCAGCTAGAAAGGTAAAACAAAAGTTAGCATATAAAACTATCTTTAGGGACTAGGGCAGAATACTAATTCATGAATGAGAAATATAATGACCAGAGTAATTTCTCAAAAAGTATAATGAACACATCTGGTACTAAGGAGTTGGCTTTGTTTTTAAGAAATAAAAAAAATTTCTAAATGTCTTTTATTCAAAGTATGGTCCAAGTACCCTCTTTCCTCCTCACAACTTCTATGTTTGAAGTGGCATTCCAGAAGTGCAAGGAATATAAAATATCATGGTTAGGTGTTCGCTAAACAGGAAGGCGAGCCAGTGAATTTATTTACACTGCCCAATTAAATAATAAACATTGGAATCAATATGCCTTCCATCCCAGAAAAGAAAAGTTCATGGATGAAAATCAGACACAGCAACAATTGCTTCTGATGCCAGATTCTAACTGCCAAGGGCAAGAGGGTCTCATGTTACCTACTCTTAACTTTACAAAGAAAAAGCAAAATTCAGTTTAAAAAAGAAAAGGCTTTGATATAAAGCAGAAACTAACACACCACAGTAAAGCAATTATACTCCAATAAAGACGTTAAAAAAAAGAAAAGAAATGACCATTTAGAATGATCTGAAAAAAGCTGAGAAATTTTCATAAAACAGAGTTTGAGAACAAGCTGTGTGAATGCTAGGCTCAATGCTTCTTAGTTTGCAGTTAAGAAGTAGTATTCAAAGGGAAGACAAAATGTACATGTAAGTTTCTTTTCAAAGTAGGACACTGCTCAAAGCGAAGCAATGGGGCGAGCACTTGCGTTAAACTGGTATCTGGAAATAAGGCAAAAATAAAATACGGTTTGTTGCAGGGTTGAGATGCATCCTGGATTAGATTCGTTAAACTAAGAGCCATGAGTTGGCAACAGCAGACTTCTGCTCTTAAAGACATCCTAGTTTGTAGTATTTTGTTCTTGTTAACAGTCAACAATTTAAGTTTCAGGGTTTGTATTTTGAAGCTGGTTATTCTGACATCTATACTACAAAACACTTCTACTGTTTATATTTCAAATCCTCTAATATAATCTAATATACTTAACCACAGCTTCACTGACATCACAACTGCTCCTACAGACTTAAGAGGGGAGGGGTGGGGGGAAACTGAGAAATGTAATCATTATACCTGTTCCATTATATCAGTTGAAGAGAATAAAGCTCAAGATATGGAGAACTAATTATTTTTTGTTTCTCTTCATGCCTGGTTTATAATAAGTTGACCACTGGACCTAAGAAAAAGTGGAGGTCCTAGCACCAAGTTTTCATCACTCATTTGAAGTAAACACCAAGGATATTGGCTATCTCACACAGAAAGGTGCTTATAATCTCTCACTTCAAAGTTAAATTACCTGGAGCTATGCATATTTGTGTTCTCCTGTAATAGTGTAAATAATCAAGAACCACATGAGTCATACCCTAGTGATAACAGCCATATTTTTTTGGCCTACAACAAATGCAACTACACTTTTAAGTGTTTACATGCTTCTTTAAAATACTAATTTCGAACATATAAAATGAGTAATATTCTTGTTTTATTTAAACCCAATATTCAGTGTCCCTGACTGAGGTGGGCTCAATAACTGGTCTTTCAAAAACAGTACAGTTGATTCATATATATTTTAAGTATAGCTGCTAGCTAGCTTGGTCCCAACACTTCCACTTGGTTCTCTCAACTTGGTTCTCTACTCAAGGACAAAGCCAAAAGCAAAACTGAACCTGTAGACCAGGCCTTGTTAACACTGAGCCAAGATGGCCACCAACTTTAAAGAGGCAATCTCTCCCAATTTGGGGATGCTCTGTACATAACTATAAACAAAGGGTCAAGTGTTAATTATGCCCACGAAATGGAGATTTCCGTAGCCTCAGCTCATGAAAATTCATTTTAAAAGATAACAAGGCGTTACGATTATTTTAGTTGTGAAATGTGAAATATCAAGAGAATAAGAAACCAAAAAAAGAAGTCTTGAGCATAATTTCAACTTTTTTTCTATATAAAATTTCCTGATAATCAAAAGCCATCAAAGTGCCTTTCAAGAAGCCTTATCCTCTCGGTTGGCTGATGATGGTGAAGGTGATCACATTCGTGAATATTTATAGATTTTTCCATTGGAGATGCTGTTGGTCTTGGACTGAATGCCATCAGAGCCACTGCTACCTGGATAGAGAGCATCTGCTGTAGATCTGTGTCTCCAGCCTGGCTTCCTGTTTTTCCCAAAGTGCATACTTAAGGAATGAAACACTCATTTCATGTTAGTTATAAGTAAACCACATAGGAAGCACATCAGACTACAGATTACTTAATAGTTATTCATGTCATCCCCTGCCTTCCTAATGCTGACCCCACTACTCCATTTCCTGCAACCTCTTCTCTATTTTCTTTTTTTTTTTTTAATTTAAGAAAAAAATTTTCCCTGTGTAATTCTATTCTCCCAACATTTGTGGGCTTTGCCCACTCCCCTTTCTTCGAAAAAGACATTGACCTAAGTTCTTGGAAATTTCAGGAAAAAAATCAGTGTTAAAACTAAAGGCAGAGTAAAGAGTAAATACTACTTTTCATGTAAATTATTAACAAGAATCAAATTAAAAAGGTGGCAGTTAACCACTTCTAACTCAAACTTCAAAGAATAAGAAATCCTAAATGTGTCACTATCTTTTAATCATTGGCCAATCAGTTATTACACTCTCCCCCTTTCATGAAAATACTAACATGGGCACTCTAATACCATCATACACAACTCCATTAATCAAGCCCTTATTTTCCTATCTAAATTAAACTTTCAAGTCACTTTTTAAAAAATGCTAAGGCAAAGAAAACTAGAAAATCTGTATTTGAATGAACTTTGCCAGTGACTGTGATGTAACCTGGAGTGTCACTTTTAAAAATAAACAGACATAATATTTCTAAGCATCAATAGCCACACTTTTATTAAGTTTCTCCTTGCTTTATGAAATGGGTCAATTTCTAAAAAATCCCATGAATAAACATAAAATTTTGGGGAATTCCCTGGCGGTCCAGTGATTAGGACTCCCCGCTTTCACTGCCAAGGGCCTGGGTTCAATCCCTGGTCGGGCAAACTAGGATCCCACACGCCACGTGGCACGGCCAAAAATAAATAAACAAACATAAAATTTTTATATACCAGATAAATTTCCCACTTACAACAAACTAATTCCAAAGATGCTTTACAACATTTATTTCTGATTGCTATCAACCAGCACCTTCTCCTTCCCTCCACTAGTTTTTTTTCCCAAGTAAATTCTCCAACAGACTAATGGTTCTACCCGATACCTTGGGTGAAATTCCCAATTTGATCTTGCTAAATTAGGTTACTATAAATAAGATGTAAAATGTGGAATTTTAAAAAATGTATTATTGGGAGTTCCCTGGTAGCCCAGTGGTTAGGATTCTGGGCTCTCACTGCCGTGTCCCATGTTCAGTCTCTGGTCAGGGAACTGAGATCCCTCAAGCCGCGCGGCCAAAAAAAAAAAAAAGAAAGTATTCTTTTTCTATAGCTTTTTAAAAGACTGCTATCAGAGCCTGGTTCTCAGAGATTCGATTATCAAGACAAAGAAGAAAAAGAGAGAATGTGTATTATCCATACGTAGAAACTCATGTTCTCACTGACTTTGCGGAAGAACCTAGTCCTTTTCATTCACTGCGAAGTTCTACTTCAAGTAAATGGAGTTTAAGCAAACGTCAAGTAACTCCAAGTAAAAAAATAATTGCAGACATTTAGTTTTCAAAGAACACCTGTTTGACAGAAAAATGTGTTAAAATTTTTGGTGTCACTAAATTAAAAATTTTAAATGTGTAGCATACCTTGTTTCTAAATTAAAATAAAGGATGTTTTAAAACAACTTTATGAGCAGATAAATGACTATGACAATACCAAGGTTTTTTGCTCTTCCACAACTTCTAGTCATAGAAAAGAACTTGCAGGGTTCACTCTGGCACACCTGGCTCAGATATGTGAGAGATACGATATGGGGTTTATATCCACTGAGGCTTCTGGGGAAGAAAGCATTTCGGACAGAACAGCAGTAAGGCCTGATTCCAATAAATCTAAAATGTTAGTTTTAGATTAGTATTTGCTATTCACTTTACAATTAAGTAGCTCAAGTACCGCATAAAATTTCACACAGAGGGGAAATAAATTTCTAAGTACTTCCTAATATAACATGAGACCACCTTTTTTGACCTGAAGGATTGAGAACTGATATATGTTTATAAAATTAAGAGAATCAAAATATCCATAATCGTTTTGGCAAAACCTATACCACTTAAATTGTTACGTAAATATTTTTCAGATTGAACACAGCAAGTACGCAACTAAAGGAAAATGACTTCATAACCCTAATGTAGAAAATGTTCCATATTATACTTTTTACCTATGTCCTTCTTCAAGTCTGAGGGCTCCAATACATGCTAGTGAAAAAAAAGATCAAAATTAGCATTAGTGTAAGGATTTTCAGTCAATACTACAAACAGAATCACCAGGAGAAAAAAGTCAGAATAAAGAAAACTCAATTATGTGACTTAATGAGAAACTCTTGAGACATACAAAATCAAACTGTATTACTTACCAAACCTCTACACCATCTCCTGACAAATATCCAGGGAAAAAATGTGGGAGATCTAAAATGTATCATAAACATGCAGAGAAAACACTTTAATAGCTCTCCCCCTAAAAAACATAGTTCAAAATGAAAAATTTCAAGACAAGACATAGGTCAATGAAGTATAATTATTTTGAAGTCTTTTATAAAATTTCTAAACTTATGAATAAACTTCCAGTTTACTGCTCCTGATGATGCTGAAATAGTTTGAAAAGGGAGGGGAAAAAAAGTTAAAAATGTGGGGGGGGGGGGAAATTTACACAGAACATGGGGTAGAGGTAAGTTGCAGGGAGGAAAGGAAGAGAGAAAACACCAAAATTAAAAATAAAATAAAAACCTTTCTCTACAACATGATGGAGCTCTATTTTTTTTTTTTTCTTCTAGTTTATTGAGACGCAGGGCTCTATCTCTGAACAGATCAGTTATTTAGTATTTGAATCATGGCTCTAGTACAAACATTCCTGCCTCTCAATGTCCTCATCTGTAAAAGTGAAGCTGTGAAGAGAACACCTGAAAAGCACTTTGAACAGTACCCGACACACAGTAAGCACTTAACTAATGCTAGCCATCAGCATTAAACAGAGCACAGATTCACCTAAATTTTATTTCCTTATCAACTATTATTTTTATTTTTCCAAGGGCAAACGCAGGGATCTCCCCGATGGGCTCCCTTAATGGCTGGAATTTGAGTCCAGGTCTTGCCAGTGTATCTAATGATACTTAACTTTCAGAACAGCTTCAGGCAAATTCTTTCAAACGTTCTTTACATAGAAATAGCTGATCCAAATATGAGGTAACACTCTTCTTGCCTGGCATCAATTATTATTATTGATATTAGGAGGTGGAAGGCAGTATGCCCTTATATATATAGTGTTATATGTATGTTAAGTGTGGTGAACTAAATGTTCAAGTTTGCTGGGAGGATAATCAAAGTGGTCAGACTCTACTTGCAAGTATAAAACCAACTTAACCTCTTGTATCCCTTTCCCCTACAAAACTAAAGCTTTTGTGTATATATATATAAAGAAGCAAACATGTATCAATCACAAAATGTAGAAAAGAAAATATTCTATGAGGCTAAGAGCAGGGCAATAGAAGCACACAATAGCAAATTAAATTTTACAAATTTAAACCTTATATTCTAGAATAAACCTTGTTTTTAGCTTGTAATTCAAAACTCCCCACAATAAACCTAACCTAAGAAACTGCTTTGTCTCTAGCTCTAAAAAGCAAAATATATTTCCAGAGAAAGATAAAAGTGAAAGTTTTTAGCTCGAATACTTGCCTTATTACAAACTAGCTGTACAACCCTGGCAATGTCATTCAGTCCCTCTGGGCCTAAGTTTTCCCACTAGAAATAGGGATACTAGTGCCTAACATGGGAGTTATTGTGAATATTAAAGATAATATAAAGCGCCTAGCTGCATGTGACTGGCACACAGCAGGAACTCAATGAATGGGAGCTATTGCTTGACTACTGTGAGAAGGGTTGGATATCAAGTCAAAAATTAAAAATATCAAGAAGTCTTTCTTTTTGTACTTTAATTTCCCCAGGAAGAGACAGCTAGAGCATGGAACATAGGAAACAGGTCTAACAGGCTTTGTCTAAGGGAGTCTATCACCATGATTAAAGTACAGATTTAAACAGTCTCACTCACAGTATGGATGACTACCACAATATGGACATGTACTGCAATAATATAACAGTACCTTTGCTTTCAGAAAATACAACAGCATGTGAAATTCTATGTACCCACCTATGTAATTTTTAGGCCAAGAATGGCCAACTAGGCTGTTTTTCTGTTTGGTCTGTGTACTTTTAAGAAGTGGAATTCTGAAAACTGTAAAGCAAAAGATTGCTCTTTACCTGTCAAGAGAATTTTAAGTTCCCTGTGAGTCACTAGGTTCATCCTCAAAACCTGATGCAAACTCTCATATCCATATTGACTAAATCTAACCCTTCTGCATTTTCTACTTAGATTTTGTTACCCACTGCATCTAGATAATAAGTTTCAGTACAATTTTGTTGTCAAATTGCCACTTAAGTGATTCCAAGTGCTCCCGGAAGTGGGCCACTGGTTGGAGTCTAGAAATCATTTTGTATATAGCAGTTTTCATAGTATAACCATATATTCCTGTTATTTCATGAATGATAACACATTCCAATCCATGTCTTTAAAAAATGGAATAATCTCCAAAGTAATTGCTAGGAAGTAATGAGTTAAAGCAAGGTGGACAAAGGCAGTCTAACTTTCCTAAGGTTAACAGTAAAGGTTTAACTAGAATGTCAGAATGGGAAAGGAATAAAAGGTTGGAAAGGAAAGATGCCTGGGAAGTATATAAAAGGTCTCAAATTTCAAGAATTCAGATCTGACACCATGATGTGATGGGAATATTGGTATTTGTATGACAATTATTATGGCAACTGTATAGGACAAATAGAATAGTGAGAGAGATCAGGTAGGAAAATTAGGAGAAGAGTTGTAATAATCTAGAAATTGACTTGTAAGACACAAAGCAATGCCTCCTAACTTGTAAGTCTTAGATTTGGGGGTACATCAAGCCAACTTAATGTGAATTTTCTCCCTTAATAGAATATTAGCTCCATAATGGGAGAAGACTGCCTTATACCCAGTGTATTTTCAGACCCTAGTACATTATTTAGCATAAAGGTGGCTCTCTAAAAGTACAGTCTAAATCTGAATGTAAATGTTGTTGTAATTAATAAAATAATTCACTTAAAAAGTATTGCTGAATTCCTAGAATCTTTTAATACAAAATTTCCAATCAACAGAAGTAGTGAAGTACAACTGTTAGTTCTTTTTTCAGCCGCCATCGTGTGGAGTGCAGCATGTGGGATCTTAGTTCCCCAACCAGGGATCCAACCCGCGCCCCCTGCATTGGAAGCACAGAGTCTTAACCACTGGACAGCCAGGGAAGTCCCACAACTGTCAGTTTTTATGGTTGGTCCGATATTTTTTCCTACACTGGTTCCAAGTCATTTTCCTGCAAGGTTAAGAACTCCCACCCTAGGATAGTAGATTAACTAGAGAAAGTAAGGAAAAGACGTTGTAGAAGAATCAGTATGACTTAGCAGAAAATCCAACAGGAGAACTATTAAGATTGCAACCCACAGGATCAAAATGTGCTCCCAAAACACGTAATTCTTTCATGGCTATGTCTGTAAGGTTTTGTTCCCTTTGCCACATGCTGCTCCTTGTATCCCCAGTGCCAGGAACACATGTACTCACTAAACGTTTGTTAAATGACTGGTAACTATTTTTCAGCATTATCAGGTTTCAGGTGATCTGGAGGTACATATGAGATTAGAGACTGAAAGAGTGGGGTTAGAGATATAAAATTCAGTAGCCTTAATAGTGGTTGAAATCCCTACAGAGGGACAAAAGACACAGGAAGAGGGCATTACAAGGGACAAGGAAATACACATATTGTGGACCACAGCCAGCCAAAGCCAGAAAAGCTTTGAAGGTTTACTCAATTGTGTCAAAAATAACAAGACGATCAAGGATAATGACTGGGAAAAAGGGCAATTGAAATGGCCTGAAGATCATTGCTGTCATTAGCAATGCTGGCTTTAACTGAGCAGCAATTAAAATGATCTGTAATTATGAATCTCCTAGACAGGACACAGCTGGATGGAACCTCAAAGCAACCCAGGGCACCTTGGTTTGTCAGATACCTATTTGGAATTCTGAACCTGGTCTTGGTGCTAAGTATAACTAGAGCCAGCCTGACTTTGATTAATACCTTCCAGGTCACAAGTCCCAACTCTGATATTGCGAAACTGTTTATTCACCAGCCACATATACATATACGTATATACATATACATATCAGTTACTATCTGAGAACTGATTTTCCCGAAGTTCACAGGCAATCAGGATGCCATTCAACTTTGCTTATGCATACTACACATAGGCTTCTTTCTCCAGGAATCAAAGTGAGTGGAAAACAATAAGGCAATAAGTTCTGGTTCTGCTCTATCTTTAGTCTATGACCCTAGCCTAGGCAAACCATGAGTTAAACAATAATGCCCTACTTCGAAAACACACACAAACAAACAGAACGATAACAATTGCAGGTAATCAGAAAGATGTTAAAAAAAAAAAAAAGATAATCAACACTACACAAAGCTGGGTTATATATGCACCCATACTTCATGACCTTCCTGCAGCCACTTCAAAGACATGAAAGAAAGCCAGGGAACGTACAAAACAGGGCAGCTAAGAAGTGTTTACAAAAATAAAGTAGCTTTTACCTTCAAAGAGTAAGAACTCCAATCTGGAAAGAAAATTAAGATGATAAAATTGAATTCCATGTAAAATCATAGTGGTTGCAGATAAGATACCACAGTCTGGCTCCATTTTATTCAAAGTAATTTAAAACAAATCCTGAAACACTAACTAGGAAATGTTTTAAAATTGGTAAAAAGAAAAATCACAAGATGATTAGTAAACTTGTGACAAAAGCCACAAATACAAAAAAAAGTTTAAAAAGAGAGTAGTTAACCATAAATAGGTTTAAGAAGGTTCAATTAATGAAGGCTACACTGATAGCAGTATTTATTTACAAAAGGGAAGCTTCTCAGCTATTCAGAGGCTATCATTAGTCTTACCATCACAACACAAAATAATTCTTACGCTGTCATTTCTATGAAACTAGTCTTTGGCCCCACCTATAGTTCTGAGCTGGGGAAACTAATAGTCTAACCAACTAGTTAGTAATACCCCAGTTGTTCAATATTTCAAAGAAGCCTAATGACATTTACCAGATAAGACTGCACACAGCAAGTAAAACCCAGAAGGCAGTACAGAGTGGTGGTTAAAATGCGAGCTCTGGTATCAGACCAACCTGGGGTCAATTCAGGATTGGCCACTTCTAGTCAGGAGGACCTTGGACCAAAATGTCTCTGTCTCAGTTTTCACATTTACATTTATTTAAGACAATGACAGCCCATTGGAAGCATTCAGTATTAGTTCTTCTGCCAAGTTTGTTTTTGACTGAAATTATAACCACTTCAACGTGTTAACCTCAGTTCTCTCTTACTGACTAAAAGTTCTGGCTAACAATTATAGGTCTTAGAACTTCTTAAAAGAGAAAATGTTCATAGGTGAAAAACAGAAATAACAGTGTGTATTATCAGACACTAACCAGTTTTGTTAAGACATCATGGAGTTTGAAACAGCTTGACCTCATGAGGGGCCTTATGAATTACAGGGAATGGAGAAAAAAATTATTTTTAGTGAATCTACTCCATTTGAACAAAGCAACATCTGTATGTCTGTTTCTCTTCAGGGAGGTAGAAGAAATATTTCAAAGAACTGCCCATTATTTCAACCCTGACCAGGGATTTCTCACTTAAAGGCTCAGTTTTCAGTAAGGGAAAAATAGATACAAATATAAGGAAACCTACCTTCACATTTGTTCTTTCAAATTCATATGGTCACTCCATCTTTACATTTTAAAATTTGAACTGTACAGTGAAAATTCCTAAAATCAAGTTACTTTGATCATATCCAGTGGATACTAAACAAATTTTAGTTTAAAAAATTCATGATATATACATTTTACAAGCTCTTCTCTCTAGGAGTAATCCAAATCATACACATTATTCAGGTACTCCAATTATAAGCTGAATATTTTATTATGAGCACAGAACCCCTTTCAAATTTCCAATGGTGTTTTTTCTGGAAGATTTGGTTTGATGATCCCTACTATTTATAAATCTATTATTGCCTCCTGGAATCTCTTCTAAATTCTTTGAGGATAATGATGACTTATTATTTTGTATTTCTAACTCTTGAAACATAAAACACTCAATGGTTGTAAAATGAAGGACAACATATCAATTATCAATGTTAGGTATAGACTAGACTTATTAACCTTTTCAATAAATAACTGACTTTTAGTTGATTATCTAGATTTGGTTGATAATATACAAGATGAATCTATTTGATTATATCCCTTCCTACGCATTAACAGGTTGATCAAGATGTTACTGTACTTTCTGAAAAGAAAAAGAAAAGTTAATTACTGTTATAATACTTCTCAAGGACAAAATCCAGTATGGGGAATTTTTGGTAGTTCTTACTGTCATACTGAAAGCCCACACTATGGAGAAAGCAACTGTATATGTGCAATCTTGTTAAGGTGAAAAACATGTTACATTAATAAAAATAAGAGTAAAGTTAATAATTTTCAACAACACGTCATGATGAAGCCTCAATTCGACTTTGCTATTTATTAGAACTATTTAAACATTTTTCCCAAATATTTATTGGTAAGCAAGATCACAAATTATATGCTGAGAATTAATGTCAGTGTTCAGCTGCTGGAATACAGTTAGTCAAACTTCTTTCTTCAAGACTACTATACTATACATCTATAGACTTAAATATTCTGCCCCAGACAGAATCTTTGGGTAAATTTTAAGAAGCACTCATCATTGCTTTGACCTACTTTGCAGATTTAAATATAAAGCAACGCTAAAGCTGATATAAAAATATTATTTTTAAAACAGCAATGATAGTGACTTTTCAGAAAATATTGGCCAGATCCTTTATTAATGTAATATTTCAAATCATTAATCATCTCCTTCTGGGAAACATTTAGTCTACACCAAACAAAACTAATCATGTGAAAATTCCGTTAAGGAGAGAGCTGGTTTTCTTAGAGCCAGATCAACTGATCAGTTATAAACTCAAAGAAATGACTTAAGTTTAGGTATCATAAATAAAAAGTCTTCAGCTAATCCCTTACAGCATCACGTTACCATCATGGTGACTTAAATTCAGGACTGCTGAGTACTGGGAATCCCTGAATCTATTCTGAAATACCCAATTATTTTAAGCAATGGACCAAATTACATAGAATTCTAGAAGCAAGACATTACAGTCCTTAAGAATTAATAGGCTTTTAACAAAAATATTGATATCTGTTTACCTATATACCATTTTTATATAGCTCAGATTTTCATGAAATAGAACAGTAGAGAAAACCCTGAATAATCTAAAGCCATAATTTTTTTTATTTAAAAAAATTTTTTTACAGACCACCTTTCTTTCTGCATCAGGGAAGGAAAATAGGTTCTCTACATGACCAATTTTACGGCTGAGTATACTAGCTCCTTTTATATGCTAATTCTGTATCTTGCGTGTGTGTGTGTGTGTGTGTGTGTGTGCGCGCGCGCACACGCACACACACACTCACTGAGGTTTGGTTTAAGTGAAGGCCTTTAACAAACTTTTCTACCATGTCCTTGAAAAATGTAGAAGAACTGAAACCAAATGTTAGATAGATGATGGGAATGGCTTAATACAACAACACTTTAAAAAATACTTAGGACTTCCCTGCTGGAGCAGTGGTTAAGAATCCGCCTGCCAATGCAGGGGACACGGGTTTGATCCCTGGTCCAGGAAGATCCCACACGCCGCCGGAACAACTACGCCCGTGTGCCACAACTACTGAGCCTGTGCTCTAGAGCCCGCGAGCCACAACTACTGAGCCCCCGAGCCACAACTACTCAAGCCTGCGCCTAGAGCCCGTGCTCTGCAACAAGAGAGCCACCACAATGAGAAGCCCACGCACCGCAACGAAGAGTAGCCCCTGCTCGCCGCAACTAGAGGAAAAAAGCCCATATGCGCAGCAACAAAGACCCAACCCAGCCAAAAATTTTTTAAAAATTAAAAGAATTCAATTTAAAAAAACCCAATACTTTAAACGCTAGTATAGACTAAACTCAGGGATGAAGATTAATTTGGATTTTGTGAATAAAATAAGTGAAATTTTAAAATTTTAAGTGAAAAAAAAATTTTGTTTAAGTCAATCGGAAAGTGGCATTCCCTTTCCAAATCAACTGTAAGTTTGCTTAGTTAAAAATGGCTTTTCTGGAGACCAAAGTCCAATATGATATTTTGGCCTAAACTTTTATAAATGAATAATGGAAGAAAAACAAAACAAATGGCAACTGAACTATCAACATCACACAACACACACACACACACACACACACACACACACACACACACTCCTTTTAGCAATCCTTTTTAATCTAGGACTTTACAGTTGACCCTTGAACAACACAGGTTTGAACTGTATTGGTCTACTTACATGTGAATTTTTTTCAATAGTAAATACTATATAGTACTATATGATCTGTGGTTGGCTGAATCCGAGAATGTGGAATGGCATACACAGAGGGACTGTGCATAAGGAGGGCCAACTGTAAGTTATATGTGAATTTTCCACTACAAGGAGGGCTGGTCCCTGTAAACCCTGTGTTGTTCAAGGATCAAAGCTACTCTAAATTCAAATTAGTGTGACTTTGTTTTAGGCATGAGTTAAAGAGCTTTAAAGTAAACATAAAATTAAACATTTAAGTCTAACCTGACTTCCTAGGCCTATTCCTAACCTAGCAGTTATGAGTGTATACTCAGTCAGGCAGAACAGGGTTTGAATCCTGGCTTTGCCACTTTCTGGAACCACTAGCTATGCAAAAAATATTACTTAAATCTCAATCTCTGAGTTCCTCATATTTAAAGTAGGGACAATACCACCTACCTTAAAGGGTTGTTGATTACATAATACACAAAATATAAAGTGATTCCTTCAGCACAGTGCCTGGTAACACAATACCCACACAGTAGTTAGTATTATTAACCTACCATTAAAAAAAAATGCTTGGCATAAGGAAACAGCAGAATATTTCTTTTCCATGCTTCATCTATAATATTTTTTTATTTTTCAAAATAAAGTTTTAGAGTTGAAAGTAAGATATTTTATCAGTTCCCAGGGACTACATCCTAGTCCCTCTTTATATAAAAATGGATACCATTTTTGGTATGGATACCTGCCATTTCTATTCTTTACATTTCCCATCTGTTGACCTTAATCCATATAAATTATTTTTAAAGTCATCTTTAATGATTTTCTTCCTTAATCTGCTTTAACTTTTCACCACCAAAGGCTTACTTTGATCTGATTAATGAATGTTAACTTTTTTTTTTAAAGTCAGAGATTTCAAGAAAAATAATACCACATGGCTATTTTTTGTTACCTATTAGCCTTCCCTTCCTGAGCTGTCAGAAGTTATTTTTATTTTATCTTCTATGACTTTTTGTATCTGTTTTCTGATGTAATTCCTAAATAAACATGCCATGACACTTCCTCAGCCACCTAGTCTTTTTTGCTTTTTCCTTCTTATCTTCCATCAGTTCCCTAAAACTATTAATGCCTGATTTTCTAAACTCATTTCATTTTCTTGCAGATTATGCTCTTAACCTTTCCTTGGGATCTAAACACAATTAACATTTGTGGTGGCCATTACCAAAGTTTGTAATCTCCAACTAGATCCCCCTAGACCAACCATCCTACAAACCACTGTAAACATCTGTTGTTGGTATCTTTTCTACTAAGGTCTACTCTCTAAAAACCCCCCAAATGTGATATAATCTATGACCATGTTATTTATTCAAAGTGTAATTAGGGACATTGACATCACCTACGAGCACGTTAGAAGTGAAGATTTTTGCTCCGTCTCAAATTATTGAATCAGAATCTGCATTTTTAAAAAAATCCCCAGGGATTCCCATCCACATTAAAGTTTGAGAAACACTGTTGAATGGTGAATTGTGACCTAAAAAGTTAAAATAATCACCAGAAGTTCTTGCAAAATTATTTTGATAAATGCAACAAATGGTCTCATTTATCTTTTTCCCACCTTTGAAAAGTCAAATAAAAACGACATTACAACTAACAAGCATACTTACATTACTCTTCAGGATTTAAAAAGACATTTCAATAACAATATTTATTGTTGGTTATATTTAAATAGATCAAATTGTTTTCCACACCAACTCTACATAGATGATACTTAAATATTATTAATCTGATAAGGTTATATACTTCTTAACAGGAAGCATGGAAAGAAAGTTTCAATATGATAAGCCCATGCTAAACATGTACCATCTAACCAAAATATTTAGTTATACCTAACTTGCCAGAAGTATGCCCAAGTCGTTCTGACCAAAGCAACTGAGGTACTTGAACATAACAAAATATATAAACACATACCGTTATAATCAATAGGTTCAAATAAAAACAAGATTTGTCTTGATAATATTTTTCACTTTTTTTCCCACAAAATTTCAAAATAGTGATTTAGCTGATAAACAGTAATGGCCTTTTAGAATATATTAACCTCTGCTTAATCTACTTAAAAACCTAGGCAACTGAAATTTGCAGATTTAAAGGATTCCTGGCGGAAGCTTGAAATTAACACACCGAGAACCACCTGTATAGATGTCTCCGCCTCCAGATTCTATTAAAAAGTGCTCAATATAGTACACGAGATCTCTAATTATGCAATATTTTCATATTTAAGGAAATATCTTCCCCTTTACATGTTTGAAAACTGAGGCTGAGCTCCTTTTTCACCAGTCTTACTATACTTAACAATATTGGTCCTCACCTTTAACCCTGTGGGAAAAAACTTTTAAGTGATCAAACCTCGCATTATTTTAAAAGGCATGACTAAGTTGTACAATTTTATGACTACTTTAACCTCCTGTCCTCTTAATAAATGGACAGCTAGGCCTAACATCACCCTTAGGGAATTTTAAGTAAATAGGTGAATAAAACACTACTCCTGCTTATTAGTTTTTTGAGGAAATGTCTATACATGATTGTGATTTCAGTCACAGATTTCAAGTCTAAATAAACAGAAATGTGATTTCTTTCACAGCAATAGGAGAAGATATTCCCCTATGTGAATAAAATATACTCCATAGGGAAAATACTTAATAAAATCTTATTTCTAAAAATAAATAAATTTAGGGCTTTAGGTAGAGCCAAAAGACACCAATAGAGCCTAAGCCTAAAATGATCATCAAAAATCAACCTTTTATTTTTGGAAAACATACACCATAAACCTGTGAGCTGCACCACCCCTGCCCCAATCCGCCCCCATCCCCAGCTCTGCCAACTCCTAAAGGTGTCCAAGTTTAGATATTTTTGCAGTCAGAACATTCCTTACTGTCTCAGTGAGTGACCTCTTGATTTGGGGGAAAAGGAAAATAAAAACAGTAAACACTTTCTGGAAAATACTGACCAAAGAATTTTGTCTACTCTTTCTTAAACAATAGGGTACACTTTTTATTCCCCATAGCTCACATTTACTTAACAGTCTTCATTTAAAAGAGACAAGGCAGAATGTATTACTACTCCTTCTGAATGGCTTCTTACTCGATTTATTTACAAATCATTAGGTCACTTTCCTCCTAAATCCTTATTGTTATTAATGGTACAGTATTCAGAGGAATGAGCACATTACTTCCAGTAAATTTCCATTCTGAGTTGCAGAGCTTCTACCTTTTTGACTGGTAAGGAACTAAGTACACCTTCAAGGAAAAGAAGTCACAAGAAATACTACTAGATTAGGGCTATCTTTCAGACAATGGGATCAGTATGAAACAGAGAGCCCTCTATATGGTATTTCTTACACACTGGAGATATTTCCCAGTGAGGCACCTAAATCCTCCAACATAGCCTTTCTCAAATATTCCCTCACTTCTCCTTCACTTGCTGAAATGTCATGTCAAGGGGTCAAGGACACTGGGAGAATAAAATGCCTACTGAAAGCACTGTACAAGTGTTTCCCTTTGCCCAACTCTATGTTTTCTAGGATCATCTCCAATGTGGATATGCCACAATTTCATCAGAGAAGCTTTATAAGTAGCCTATTATGCCAAAGACAACAATCCCATCTGACACCTGTAGACCCAGTTCTAACCCCAGTAAAGCTACTTCTTGATACTCTAATAAACCCACTAGAGTTCATTCGGTACTTTTATTTTTACTATCCCACTCCTTCACTACCTTCACTTGAACAGGTGCCCAATATCTAGTACTAAATTTGAGGAAAAGAACTCCATTTGACTACAAAAGTCTCAATTATAGTATTATTGAATCTTTTTTGCACAATTGAACCCATCACACCCCACCCAAAATCACCAACACAACACTTTGAACATGTTAGATTTTATTAAAAATATTTAACATTGTACAAATATTCCAACACAGTTATGATACCTGAACACTGTACCAAAAGCATTAATTTTTATTAAACTGCTGATTAAATGGTCTTGCAAATGTTCCTATTTTAATATTCTCATGTTACTGTATGCGTATCAGCAATGTAATGTTTGCAGGAGCTTTCAGCTCAATTATAGAAATAGCCTTATAACAGTACTAAACATCATAATAAGACTCATTAAAGTACAATTCTATCTATGTTACTGAACAGGGTAGAGAAGTCCCCTTTGTCCAACCATCATAAATAAGACATCAAGATACGCAATGTTCATGGGATCCTGACAAAGTTACTACAGAAAATGAAAGCCCTTTTTTATACTTGAGGAATTTAAGTTTTCCCCCATAATGCTTCCTTCTTTTTTGGTCCCATGAAATGTATTTTATTGTTAGTGTATAAAAGCCAGCAAGTTTGCACTGCATTTTCCTTAAGTTATATGAACCCCTCAGCACTACTTGAGTGTTCCTATTGCTAATTATAAAACTTCCCTAGGATAACACGGTATTAAGTGCAATCTAAAAGTTCAACACCCAAATCTTTTCTATCACTGATACATGCATAAAATGTGTCAGAAGAGAAACAAGTACTTTAACACAATGATACAATCACTGCAGTTCTTAAAGTATAATTTCATTGTAGTAATATACAGCTACTCTATAGCAAGCTTACAGATAAAGGTTTACATTCATGACACTGACTAGCCCATTAATACCTAGGAGATTCTCCCTAGACTGATATGCCCAACCAACAAAGAAGGCATAAGAATACTGAGGAGGTTCTAGGCATGAAAATTCATAATTACTTTTAACCAGTGCTTATGTTATACAATTACTTTTTATGTGGTAAATAGTCAGAAATGCCTAATTATTACGTTTAATTTCCTCAATTTATACTTTACCATCATAGAATCCCCTGAGTACGAAATTTTGCTCTTCAGTAATGACCTAAAAATCTACTCTAATTCTATCAATACCTACTAATCCCATCAGCTGTCCTGGGTTTCAGACGAAACACAAGTTGATAGATTTGTGTTACTGCTATATTCAAGGCCCTAATATTTCAGTTATGTAATTTCCTCTTGACGTAAAGTCATCATATCAAATGTACCTTTAAATTGAGCCCACTCTTGTTTGTCAAGTTGCTAAAACTTTTAAGTTTCATTTTATAATATTAGTATCTCTTTTGGAGGACTTTAAAAAATAATTTATCCTGGTGTTTAAACCTTCCATTCTATTAACACCTTCCTATTTTTTACTAACATTCGTGTGCAATAAATATTTTTAAAGATGCATTATATGCTCATCTACCCCCATAAAAATGTAAATATAAGGAAAATATTAGAGGGATTGAAATCACATAAAACAAAGCAAATTTACTGTTTCTCTAAGAGATTTATTTAGAGTCTATCTTGACCACTTAAAATATACCCTGAATATTTCATTACTTCATACTTGCAGGCCTTTCCTGCTAATCTACGAATTTGAGAATAAAGAGTATGAAGTACTTATTATATGTTCCTATTAAGAACCGAATTACCTAATATTAAAGCCTTATTTTTCTACAAGGCTGACATAAATGCCCACTTACAGAATATGGGCATTCTCCCAAACTTAATGACCCACTACTGACCAAAAAAAAAAAAAATAGGAAAAAAAAAAGTTCTTACCAATAATTCCACTGGTTATCGTCCCCAGCGAACCCCACCTAGCAAGTCGACATCATGACATGTCAGGTCAGGGCAGCCTCAACCTCGCTTCCCTGATAGTCAGGTGATAAAAGGAAGGAGTTAAAACAGGAAAAGTACACTTGCAGATTTCTGGATAACATCTGAAAATGATTAAAAAACAGAAACAAAACAAAAAACCCAGAGCTTCTGGTAACCTCTAAATAAAAAGTATATATGTATATATATTTAAAAGGAAAAAAAACTTTCCTAGAAAGATTAATAATGATCACTTCCAATTAAATATTTAAATTACTGACCAATACATTAAATATGCAATATTTTTAAAGTTTAGTGTTTGCATTTCAAAAATAAAAACTAATCAACAAACTTCTAATGCAAAAGTAAACATGCCTGGTCAATGGATTTGTCATTCTGGATTCTCTAGTCAGTCACCCAGTCCACTGTCTTAGAACAACTAAGTTAACAGAAGCTCCCATTCTCAGAGAAACATAAACACAGTTATAAATCCAGTGCGCTCTTTCTATAAGGCTTTTTCTTAGCTGCTCACTTAAGTGGCTTCACATGATAAAGGACAACATTAACAATTCTTCTATATACTTCGGTTGGTTTTAAGAATACTGGATAGTTCAATATAATAAAATTCTCTTTGGAAAAGTCAAAATGGTAAATTTTAACATCTTCAGAAGTCTTTTTAATTGACAAGTGATAGCCTTATAGCAAGTATTTACTGGAAGGGTTTGATTTTACAAATAATACACAATTAATAAAACGTAGGTATGATTATCCAAATGGGCAGGAGGCAAATGATGCAATGAGTTTCAAGAATATTATATGGCTTTATGCTAGGAATGGAATTTTACATCCCTTCTCTTCTGGAATTTAATATATATAATTTATTTTGATGCATGCTGACCTTTTTAAAAAGAGGGTTCAACTCCTAAATCACATTTCAAAGTCAAATGAGAGAAAAATTATCTACTAACAGAAAGCATTGGGCTTTCTTATGCAGAATAACCCCAGTAACTAGAATAACTGAAAAACAATTATGCTGAACTCTTTTGCTTAAAAAAACTACCTACAGAACCATAGTAACTCAATTTCCACATCAATTGACCAAATAAACTTGGAATTATTAAAAATCTGGCTACTTATTAGAACTTTTTTGCTTTTAAAAAATTAAAACACCATCATATAAATACATACATTTAAGCAACTGCTATAAATGAGTGATCAAATAAAAATTAGTATTTCATTATGGGGAGGGGGCATATATATGTCAATCTCAGGAAGGTACCTACAAAGAAGAGGTCATCCTCAACATAAAGTAAAAATCTTTCCCAACACACACGTTACTGTAGCAGGCTCAGAAATAAAACCAAATGAATTAGGTTGGGGAACAAAAAAGATGGCAGGAGAGTCGGAAATCAGATTTCCCAGAACTCATAATTTGTGCCTATTTAAGAAAAAACCTCATGCAAATCTAGAATAAAAATCTCCTCAACTGACATTTTTCAGGTTTGTATATTATTTAGATTGTTAAATTTACTTCTGTGAAAATTTCAGCTCTGAAGCTATTTTCTCGTAATAGCTTACAAGAAGACATCAACAAGGGAAAAGCTCTAGAGTGAGATTTAATGCTTATAAAGTTTTGTCTGTCTGTTAAAAAACCTATAAGGCAATATTAGAGGGACACCTCTATAGATATATTTTTAATTGGTGAGAGCGAAATATAATTTGTAATTAAAGAAAAGGATTTTGACAGGGAACCTAGGTTTGATTTTTATGTTCTTGCTAGGGTTTATATTTTAGGATGGGCGGGGGAAGCACATATATTACTTTTTCAGAATCACTTCTATTCCCATTCCTAATTTTGTTCCTAAGAACTTTGTAGCTGGTAACATCTAAGTTGTAAGAAATACAAACAATTCAAATTTTATTTCTAGATCCTCTCTTCTTTCCAAGAAAAATCAAGGTTTTACTTAAGTCTTATTTAGATTTATAGCTATAGCTTCAAATTGTATTTTCAAAGTTTAAAGGCAGAATTTAAAGAATGTTTGGTGTCTTTACTTGCATACATGGGCATAAGAAAAACAACCAGCTCTAAGCTTCATCGAATAGATACCCATGTTAACTTGACACTACTATACACAGCAATTATATATAATTCCTTTATCAGCTTCCAAAACATAAAAGGACTATTAACAAGGTCTGTTAACTTACTGTACTATGTAATAAGTGTACTTTTAAAGAGAAATCAGATATATTGACTTTCATCAGCAAATATTCATTTTCCTCCTCAAAGTCAAAAGAGAAGCCATGAAACCCAAAATACGATCTACCTGAGCTCACAAGGAATTAAGTGGCTTATAATTTTGAAATCTAATACTCCTGTCATAAAAGACACCAAACAAGAACAAAACACAAAATAAAGGTGTGCCCATTTTAATTATTCTCCAATGGCTTATTTTTATAATTTAAAAACATTTTAGATCCACCTAAGAATAGAATAGAAGGGAAAATTTTATTGGTAATTTGAAAGTGACAGAGTTTTCTGCACTGTTAGGGTCAGATTCTTTTGTTCCTTTTATTCTCAAGCAAAAAAAAGTAGTTACAATAAATCAGAATTTCTAAAGGAAATGGAAATAGATGCTATGACTTGGCCAACAAAACTTTAGCCATTCGAGTAGTAAAAAAAATTAAAATAAGAGGTTATTAACAGAAAGCAGAAGTAGGACTACTGGATATTTTTAAGCCTCTCTTAATAAGGCATGAGTGTTTCTCAGAGTAAATTTACATAGCAATAGGAAATTATATTCCTAAACCAGTAGAAGTGGTAGTCACAATCATGTGTACTAAAAGTTTACATGAAGTTTAGTCCGCAGAGCAATTGACGCCACAGTACTAACATTTTTTCCTGTTATGTACATTCACTCCAGCAAATAAGGTCTTCAGACAACAAATTATCCTTTATAGAAAGAATGTGGGTCAAAATAAATTGCAGTCTGCTTCCCCAACCCCATTTTATTTAACGCAAATTATCCAATGCCTGCAAGAATGTTCAAAAGCCTTTGAACCTGTTTTTAATAAAAATAAAGGATAAAATTGCCAAATTAGAAAAGACTATGAGAGAACATCAATCAGTGCAGTGCTATTTGGAATAAATACTAGAATTTAGTCTAATTCTCAGTCTGATATCCACGATACATACTGGAATAGACAAGAAATTTTGCATGAATTTGATCACTCACATAGGCAGTTATAGTTTGAAAACAATATTCCTTGCAAGGATTACGAATAAAATAATGTTTTAGGACACAATTGAATTTGAAATAGGTAATGTTTTGAATAGATTTTTGAGTTTTATTGAAATCTTACATGAACAAGAAATTGGAAATACAATCACATCAAAGAACAAATTGTCACGGCTTTGACGTTTAAGCCAAACAAATTTTGTAGGGCAGATTTCAAAAAGGTGTGAAGTTATAACAATTTAAAAACACAGTTGACCTACTTCTAGGAATGCAAAACATACAATCATAGGTTATTTTCAATACAAGAAAACTTAAATTTGTTTGCTTTAATTTCTTAAAACTACTAAGACAAAGCACTAGCTTGTATTTTTATTTACAGCATACTCCATACTGCTAGGTAATCTATCCCAAATCCAAAAAATGAAGCTGTCCAAAACCAAAGGTTCTGCAAAATCATGATTTAACAGTGTGCTCAGCTTGTTTTGAAGCTAAAATGAAGCCTGAAAGGATAAAAGCATTGTAACTCCCAGAATAAGGGAACTCTGCAAGCCCAATAATGTCCAAGAGCATTTATGAAAAGAGGAAAAAATAAAAAGACTTGAGTATATACACAATAGTGATTTCTTCAGCCCAATACAAATGGCAGCAAACTGCTACTTAAAGATGAAACAGATAAGCCAATTTTTTTTTTGAAGGATGTAGATCTAGAGCCAATCGTATCTTGCCAGTATCATTTTCAAGCCCTCACTTGTCTATTTCCACTGTTGCCCATAAGTATCCTGATAAAATTCCTGGTTGTCATTATTGTAACCATAGTTACCAGAATAGTCACCACCTTGCTGAAGCGGCTGTTGAGCGATGGGCTGGGAACCCCAGTTCTGTTGGTTGTTGGTCTGACGGCGCTTGGAATCAGGTTGGTTGTACCCATCTGCCTTTCTCTTGCCTCCTACATTGCCCCCACGGTTGCCCCGAGATCCACGGGAACCACGGCCTCTCTGCTGTTGTGCAGGACCCCCTCTGCCACCCCTAGAGCCTCTTGGTGGTCCCAAAGGTGCCCCCCTTTGTGAATAGCCAGCTCTACCTCTTGGAGGTGGTGCTCCCCGCCCCCTTGGTGGTGGTGGAGCACCTCGCCCTCCCCTTCCTCCTCCTCTTCCTCTTACTGCATAGCCATCATCATAGCCGTAGTAGGGATCTTCATAGCCTCCACGATAGTCGTGATAATCATAACCATAGTAATCATCATAGTAATCTTCATAGCCATAGTAATCTGGAGGGTAGCCATATCCACCTCTCCCCCCACCACGACCCCGACCTCTAATTGGAGGTGGCATACGAGGAGGAGGGTGATAGTAATAATCTTCATACCTAGCAATGGAGGGAAGGGAGAAAAGAAAAAACAAGTTAGTTTGCTTCAAGACTCTTCCTGACTTTTTAAATTACCTGATCTCTGTTATCAAGTTATTCTCTGTTCAAAGATGTATTTACTAAAATGTAGACTCACGCAGTGCTTCTGGAGGCCTGTCTAGCAGCTTGGCGCTCTTTCCTTTTCTTGTCTGGTGGCTTGGCTAAGACTATTTCAATTTCTTCCCCTTCTATTTCTTTGCCATTCATTTCATCCATGGCCTATACAAAATTAGGAAATAAATTTACTTTACACATAACAGTACTTTAAACATAACAAACATATCTGTGCCATTAATACACTTGATAAGCAATTTACTTCACAACTATTTTAATTTGCAAGATGAATATACCCACCAAGTTAAAAAAAAATACACAAAGAAAGTACTTGTTCCCCTCAATCTTACATTCTTATGTGTAAATTATGTTGAGAACAAAACTGATGTCCCACCATTATATTTAAAAAGATAAAAGATTGGGGCTTCCCTGGTGGCGCAGTGGTTAAGAATCCACCTGCCAATGCAGGGGACACGGGTTCGAGCCCTGGTCGGGGAAGATCCCACATGCCGCGGAGCAACTAAGCCCGTGCGCCACAACTACTGAGCCTGCGCTCTAGAGCCCGCGAGCCACAACTACTGAAGCCTGTGTGCCACAACTACTGAAGCCCAGGCGCCTAGAGCCTGTGCTCTGCAACAAGAGAAGCCACCGCAATGAGAAGCCCGCACACCACAACGAAGAGTAGCCCCCACTCTCAGCAACCAGAGAAAACCCTCGTGCAGCAGCGAAGACCCAATGGAGCCAAAAATTAAATAAATGAATAAATAAATAAATAATTTAAAATTAAAATAAATAAAAATAAAAATAAAAAAAAGATAAAAGATTGCCAGAGAGCTGCCTGTTGCTGCTACTTAAATCCAAAAACTTAATTCCAAATAACTTCCAAGCTTAGCCAAACCAAAGCAGCAAATTCACATCTGGAAAAAGTGCCAGTAGTAACAAACTTTTCAGGATTCAAATTTTTAAACAAACATGTGGCATTCAACATGTAGGTCTTAAACTGTTGTTCTATAAAAATTTTAAGGATTTGAAACATAAATGAGGTTATCAGTGAAATTCAATAAGATACTGACCAAAAAAAGCCCCACAATGCTTAACCTGGAACATACTTTGCCTGAATAGTTAAAAGCACAAAGCCTAGCAAAGGCCTGAACTAATGAAGATTCAAGTACTCACCTGGAAAGCAGTAATCAAAAGTATTCTAGGCTCTAGTTTTTTAATTTATGTAGTTCCACCTAATAGCCTCTGCCATAGGGTTCAGGGTTCAGGTAACTCAGTAACAAAGTCTCACCTCCTCACCACAGCTTTTCTGTTCCCTATACAACCTTTTCCTCTCTGGATATACATAATAAAATGCTCTATCCATAAAGAACATTTAGTGCTTTACAAGTATCTAGACAAAGATTAAATCAGTATCTTCCTCTAACTAGTTTTTCCCCTTTACCACCTTAGCTTTTGGCTGCTTCAACTGAAGCAACTAAATGAGTCTATAGAAGCTTCCTGGTATAAACGAGAGAATGGGGGCATCTGTCTACTCTCCCCTCTGGCCATCCTCTGATTTCCAGTTACTGAGCTAGAAATCTTATAACTTCAGAGACTTCTTTGGCAAACCACCCTTGAAAATTATTTTAAATTAATTAGTTATTTAATACCAACTGATTCAAAAGGAGTATTTAGAAGGTATAAATGTATTAGTTATCTGTCCTTCGTACCATTGGCAATTCAGAAGCCACACATTAAATTCTGTATTAAGCTGTGAATTTTATAAGCAATATTGTCTCACTAATTAGCTTCCATGAAAAAGCAAACCAATAAATTCTAACTAGTCAAAGATTCTGTAAGGCACATTTTAAAGCAGTACCCTGAGCAGGAAACAAAAACTGCTCAAATTAGAGGTGGCATCACTTTAACCGACAGAACATGTAGAAAAAGAACCAGGCCTGAGTCACCAAGGATTTCAGATCTATCTCCCCAATTACATAAAAAAGCTTTTATTTTGTCTTGTCTTTTGTTTTGTCATCCCCCTCCCCTCCACCCCTCCCCCGCCTTCCCCCAGAAAGGAGAGAGGAACAAGAGGAAGAAGAAACCTGAAATTTCACCCACTAAGGATGGTGCTGATCCATTACCATCAGAAAGCAGCAGAGTATTCGGGTTATATGTTCTAGACACCGTATGAAAAGGCTTTTTTCACACTTTTCAATACTATCATCAACAAATAAATTAACTATTCCATGCAAGAAATATTTCTAAAAACTACTGAAACTGGCAAAACACAGTCAATACTATGAGAATTCTAAAATGACTAAAGAAAGGCAAAACTATGAAGAACTAACCATTCCCTCAGAGCACAGCTACTGAATTAAATGTGTTGTACTAGGTATGAAGCCATGTACACTGCTCAGTTCCATTCATAGGTCCACAAACCAAGGTAAACAAAGTAGTTACAGTACACTCATTACCATTTTAGTATTTACACCAGCTAATTACTATTCCTTGTAACATTTCCAAGGTATCATGCTATCAAACCTTAGGCTTACAAAAATAATACAGAGATTAAAAATAACTTGCCTGAGATCACAAACCCAGTTAGTAATAATCAGGCTTTGAAATATGGAGTCTTACCTGTTATACTACTACCACTTCACAGAGATTATTAAAAGAAAGTTCCAGAGTTCGGTAAAAGCTGAAAACAATTTTATTTGTTTTTAAAGTCACTTTATGTGTTTAGCAAGTTTCAACAAAATTCAAGTATCAAAAAACAAAATTTTAAATTTTCTACCTTAACAGCTGCTCCTCTGTCTTCGAAATGAACAAATGCATAATCTTTCAACTTCTTCACTCTTTCAAGTTTTCCAAATTCAGAAAACGACTTTTCCAATATTTCTTCTGTCACTGTAGTAGCCAAGTTTCTCACAAATAAAACTTTCACCTAATATAACAAATATACAAATTGGCATTGGCTACTTAATTTTAGCTGAAGTCCTATATTAAAGTATTTCTTCTTATCTTCATGGCATAGGCTTTTCTTCTCTAAAACATTAAGTGTTAAAAGTGCTGTGATCTGGTAACTGACTATACTGCTGAACTGAATAAATAAGCATTTTCAGAACTCTAATGGAAAACTGATGAATTCATAAAAGTGCTAACAAAAGATCAAGATGAAAAATAAATTAATTACATGGGACTGAGCGAACTGATGAGGATGATTATAATTTTTGTGACTTTCTGTTTAAATAAAAAAAAAAAGAAAAAAAAATCCCACAAGGACTGAGAGGCAAAAAGTATACAAATCAATTTTCACTGCAAAGTAAAGGAGCTGTTACAGTGGAGGATTACTGGGGACTGAATGTCAATATTATGACATAGTATGAGTGTGTTTCGTGTTTGGTAATTGCAATCATTGTTGCTTTTGTTGTGGTCATCCATTTACAATGCTTCGTGTCAGTTTATCTCTTGTAAAAATAAAATACAGTGTGTGTGTGTGTGTGTGTGTGTGTGAAAAAAAAAGAAGAAGTATATTGTAACTTGGAGGCTAATGACACTGTGCTACTGTATTTCTGTACACTATTTTTAGTAAGGTAAATGGTATATAGATTAATGCTTAAAAAAAAAAGTATACAAAACTGTTCAAAAATACGGTATTGTAAATCTACTAAAATGTTAAGATTATAAAGAAAATAAATGGCAATTTATGGAAGTGTTAAAAAAAAAAAAAAAGTGCTGTGATATAGACGTGAAGAACAGACTTGTGCTTGCCAAGGGCTGGGGTCGGGGGGCGGGGGGAAGGGATGGACTGGGAGTTTGGGGTTGGTAGGTGCAAACTATCACATGTAGAATGGATAAACAAGGTCTTACTGTATAGCACAGGGAACTATATTCAATATCCTGTGATAAACCATAATACAAAAGAATATTTAAAAAATTGTATATATGTGTATAACCGAGTCACTCTGCTGTACAGCAGAGACTGGCAAAACATTGTAAATCAACTATACTTCAATAAAAAAAAAAAGTGCTATGATAGAAAGTATGAAAAGTACCAAGAAAATGATTCTATTAGTTACCAATTTATATAAATTATCAGTTCCTTCTCCTGCCATGTCGTTAAAAGTAACTAATACTGTGAACAGGACCTTCAAGGAACCAAAATATATTTATTACTAAGTTAATTTACAAATTTAATATGGTCCCTAAGTCCCCCTAAAACAACAAGTTTTTGTTTTTACCCCCCAGAACTGGATGTGCTGATTCTAAAGTTCATATGAAAAACTAAACAAGCAGGAAGAGCCAGGAAAAAAATAAGAACAAAATTTAGAGACTAGCTCTACTAGACATAACAAACTCTATCAATTCAATGCTTAAATCATTTAATCAGTGTAGTGTTAATCTGAATAAAGATGAAAATTGGATCCATACCTCACATTATACACCGGGATAAAGTCCAAATAGATAAAAAATTTAAAAGGGGGAGATGTTGAAAGCATTAGAAGAAAATAAAGGCAATTCCTTTATGTAACACTGCACTTGGAGAAGGCTTTGTGACTTAAAATCTATAAACTACGAAGGACTGAAAAATTCAACTACTGAAAAGAAATGACTTCTACACAGTAGAAAAATACCATAAGCAAAGTCAGAAAACAACTTATATCACAAAGAGTTAATCTCTTTCATATCAGAGCTCCAGAAAATAAGAAAAAGATCAACAGAAAAACAAAATGAATGGAAAGAGGCAAAATTCATGAATACATGGTTCATACAAAGAAACACAAAATGGTCCTTAAATGTATAAAAAACGTAAACTCACGCATGCTTAGTAAAGAGAAGCAAATCATAACAGCTTTGAGGTACCATTTGTTATGAGATTTGGCAAAACCCAGAAGTTTGATCCTATCCTCTTTTGACAAGGATGAGGAACATCAGCCTGTTGTATTCTGCTGGTGGGGAGCAGAATACAAGTACACCTCCTACAGAGAATATGGTCAATATCTTAATAATTACAGATGCATTTACCCTTTGGCCCACAATTCTATCCTCAAGAATCTATCCTACAGATATATTTGCTCTTGAATTAACTGAAACGATATAAGCTTACTCATTGGAGTACTATAATAACAAAAGATTAGAAACATCCAATGCCCAGCTGGTTGAATATACTATGGTACATCTACAAAACGGAAAATTACGTAGTCAAAAAATTAAGAAGAGCTCTAAGAGCTACTTTGAAAAAAATGCGAGGATACACTGTTGCTAAGATTTTTTTCCCCATTTTTATACCTCCAAATAGGGATCTAATTTACAGTCAATGTGACAGATAAGCACTTGTCATAGTTTAATTGGCAGCATTTTATAATTTCTTAGTGGTACATAAAATAACGGTATACTTCCTTAGAGATGAAATATGACAGTGAATAAAGCAAACATAGATCATTAATACAGCTACCAGTAGCCATTTGTGCAAGAAGTAGGGAAGGAAAGAATATATACTAATATTTGCCTGTGTTTGTCCAAGGAAGCACTAAAAGGACAAACCAGAGACCATTAACACTGGATGTCTACAAGGGACAAGGAGGACATGGTAGATGGGGCTAGAGGTGGAGGTAGGACTTCCTACTTAGGATTTAGGATGAATTTCTATGTATAATTTTGATTTGTGAACTAAGGAAATACATTACTCATTCAAAAAAAAAAAATTAACACACCTACCGAACAAATTGTCGCCTCAGATAAAGGGCTATCTGAGTAAAAAGGATTTGGGGAGAAGACATTAATTCAAGGGAGGAAAGTTTTCCACTTCTATCATTACACCCTTTATCTTTCTCAATGTTGTCATACTGAAGTCTAATTCTACATTAGACAGGCCTCCAATTGGTTTATTTACCTTTTTTTTTAAACTCAACATGGATCTTTTATTCTTTTCTGAGATGAAACCAAAGCATCCTATATAAAAATTACTAGTTGAAACTGTGTTTAAAACATTCAATAGGAAAAAGGTCCCTTTAAGAAAGATATATTTATGTACACCTGAACCTAACATAACACTGTAAATCAAACTATAATCCAATATAAAAATAAAAATTAAAAAAAAAAGAAAGAAAGATACATTTAGGCTCTTTGGTTCTGGTTGATTATAGAAATGACCCAACTTGGCAAAAAAATCTTCAATGAATGATAACACTGATACAGTGAATCAACAGCAGAAGCTTTATACTATTGGGTATACTCCCCCTTGCCCAACCCCGGAATAGAAAACAATAAAGGAGCATTATCCAGTCAAGTTTATTCAAATCGGCATTGTTCAAGTTTATAGAGGCTTCCTTTTCATTCTGAAACTTGTTTTTGATCCAGGAAGAATAGTTACTAGAATAAAATCATGAGGTTTTTCTAATCTTATAAAAAGATTTAGGATGAATTTCAACCTGAAAGGTTACCAGAGGTATGTGAAAAGTGGTCGAATAAGCAAATTACTGGCTATACTTTAGATATTCTGGGGATGTCATTCCCCTCTCAATCTATAAGCTATTTTTAAAATGTTTTTATAGGAAATGAAATACAGGCTACAGTCAGTTTCTACAAGGTAGATTCAAAGTTGTAAGAGATCTTGTAAAGAGATTTATCCAACTCCAATAAAATAGATAACATCCAAATTCAGTAAGTTTGCTCAAAGTCACAATTGTATTAGGAGAAGAAACAAGTGGAATTAAAATCAAGCTAGTAATAAATAAAAATAAAATATCAGGGCTCTTTAGATTCCCAGTCCCTTTCCTTGACACCTATCTACTCAAAGAATATGAGAAAAAGAGTGAGCGACACATCTGAGTCTCTCCAGTTCATTCTCAATGAATCTTCTTTGCTTAATCCAAAAATGCTTTTGCTTACAAAAACTTTTACCATGCTAGTATAAACCAGGGCTCTCCTCCAAACTAATCAAGAGTGAGGACTGTCTCCTCAGAATCTGGAATAAAAAGCTTGAGGAAAAAGACTTCTCAGTCCAGAATAATCCAACCACTCATTTATCACCATCCATAGAGTTGCTGCCTCCGAAAAGGAAAGAGACATACACCAAAATACTTGAAAACTCACTAAAAGCAGCAGAGATGCAACTTCAGATGTGTCCCTTCAACCCCAGGAGTCTCCCAGAGGAAAGCCTAAGAACCAGAACCCTTGGAACCATCCTTTACCAGGCAAAGATACTGGCAATGCAAGTACAGGACTTAGGATGAAAGTGAGGGCCCGCTACAGGACTTGCCATGCATATTTTGCCACTACTGTATAACAGCAAACGTGATAACCCTTTGCCTGTCTTCATGGAGACAATACTCTAAGGGAGCTTGATCATTAAAAAAGAAAAGCTTTAAAAAAAGAAAAAGGAAAGTAAACTATAAATCTCAATGAAATATAGTTCACGGCCATGTAATAAAAGTCATAGTATGGTCAATGAAGATTATAACTCATAATCACCAGAACATTACTTCTCTCTTTATTCAGTAAGACCTTGTCTTTTTTCTTTTCTTCTTAACTTTTTAACCTTGTATCTCTCATAGTGCCTAGCACTAAACAAACACTTAATTGAAGGGATTTTATTTCAGTTCCTTTTACACATTTAATCTGCAGAAAAAGGAATGGTTAATGGAAATTGCTGGATACCAAGACAGACTGTTAAATTTGGTGTCTAAATGGTTAAGATCAAGGGCTACAATTTGTATTTACTGTAAAATTTGAAATATTCGAGCATTATTCTGAGTACAAAATTTAAATGACAACCGCACCCCCAACCCAAGCAATTGCATTTACCTTAGCCATGACTTCTGGATCTGGTTCTTCCACAGGGTCAGCCCATTCAACTGTAACTACATTTCCCCATACTTTTACTTTTCCACTCATCAGCCGGCGTCTGGCTTGTGCTGCTGACTTGTGATCCTCATACTCAAGGAAGCAGAACCCCCGATTCTTCTTTTTGTCATCGGGTTGATGATAGAGAATAACGTCCACCAAACCCTCTGTTAAACCAACAGCCAGATATATAAGCCAAAAGCATCCACCACACATTTAGCGATTAGGCAGACCTAAATCCACTTGCCGAAGAGCAAAAAATAACTGAAGAAGCCTCAAAATGATTTGCTAATTACCTAGTAGACAATTAAATCAGCGTTATTAGATATGGAGCTAGGGACAGTGTTTTATGTTCCCTTTTAAATTTTAGGGATCCTGAAGGTACAGCCATGAACAAATCCAACTACTGTATTCTGACATACATTTTAGAGTGTTTGACATAACGTGAGCTTAAAATTTATGAAAATACTACCAAGGAACTTAAAAACCAAATTATAATATAAATCCAAGAGAACACTCAACAACTAATCATGACCAAAAATCATCCTTGAATCTAACTTTTTAAAAGTTACTATTTTTACCAAGAATAAAAGTAATTGCTTAAAACTGGTGTACCTCTGGTCTTAGTCCTGTACCCTCATCTTTCCATATATGTTCTTTCTAGGTGGTCCCTACTTTTAAATACCATCCATATCCTTAAGAGTGCTTAGATTTTACTCCTAGCAGCAAGATCCAGAATGTGATTTGGATGTGGGAGAGCTGAAGTGAAGGACCAGAGATGAGGCAGTCATAAAACTAGGAGGTTACAGCATTGGATGGTTCATCCACATAGATGTTAAAAGTCCTAACAATAAGTCAATTTCGGGCAGAAGAGAAAGACTGTGAACCAGAAAAAATCTTCAATTAATGCAAGACTGAAACCAGAAGAGCAATAGGTGACAGCTTGAAGGAGGGGGAAAGGATTGTTTATCTGTAGCATATGTCTGGATGACAAAAATGTAAAGAAATAATGGTTTTTATATGGGATGGAGAAGTAATGGTCTAAAAGTGTTTTTTTAAATGCAGCTAGCATTAGTGGATCTCCATTAGCATTTAAAACAATGAAATGGAATAGGAAATGTCAGACTAAATCATATGCAGTAAGTGAAAATATAATTTTGTTAAATTTTGTTTCAGTTATATATAAATGTATATAAATCTGTGATATAAAATGTTCTTTTCAATCACTTCCATGGATTTAGAATTGGAAATCTGGAAAAATCTGATCTAGACAAGGTAAGAGGAAGAAGGCGGATTAAGAACTCTCACCCCCTTAGCCCTAAAGCACACTGAATGTCAAGGGGGAAAAGCCTTCCTTCACTTGAGGGCTACCAGGGCAAAGACTGTGTCAAAAGCTAGGGTTCAATTAAGGCAAAGTAAAGAGGACATTCCAAGAAATTGAGGCTATGAGGGAAGCTGCTTAGTCCAAACCACTAAAAAGAAGAAAGGAGGCAATTTAGACACTGAATAGACATGTGAATTCTTAGATTAAGATACACCTCATTTTTTTGCACTTATAAATAGTACCACAGATTTCCCAAAACTAATTTCTAAATACATTTTTGTTTTACCTGTGACTTTACTGAATTCTTCCAGAATGTTTTCTTTAGTCTTATTCTTCGGAATTGATCCAACAAAAAGCCTGTTGTTTGCCACAGAAATGCACACTCCAAGGTGTTTACCAGGGCGAATTTCATAGCTGTCACACTGAAAGGAAGAAAAGAACCAGACACCCCACAACCACCCCAAACTCAGAACAACTGATCTCAATCTAAAAAATTGAACAATTTAAGGTCAAACACTCCCTGCTTAATGAACTCACTGAGCTCCCTCATGCTTGCCGTAACATAAAATGTGTATTTTTAAACTTGTTACAGCCTCTCGTTTTAGTTTTAACCTTCACTGCTATTCACTTTATCTTTAAAAAGATCTGATTTCATATTTCAGTATTATCTATCTGAAGATTTTCTCCTAGAGAATTTCAGAAAAAATACCTGAGACTGATCATTCATCTGCCCTTGGAGATGAAATTAGATATAAATAAGCCACAGGCAAAATAACAATATATAAAGAACACCAGCTATGTTTAATCAATGTAAAGAAATTTAGAAGAATTTCACATTTTACATAAAACACAGAATTCCAACATCTGAAACTACATATCAAACACAATACTTATAAAATTATATGAAATGATAGGAATAAAAAATGTTTCATTTAAATGGCTATGGTGATGATTTCCTTGATAAACTTTAGCTTTTTAATGGCTTAACATTACTTACCTATTAGTTTACTAAAAGATATGTAATTTTTTCAAAAAAATCATCCATATGTTGTCAGAAACAAGGAAATAAAGCTTTAAAAACTTCTCGGTACTGAATAAACAAACTGGAAGGAAAAGTCCATAATAAAAACTAAAATCTGGGTCAAGCTAGAAGCAGAACTAATTTTGAGGCAACTAATAAAACCAAAAGCCTTGGTGAAAGAGGTTACCATTCTAGAAGAACTAGAACTAGACTAAGTGAGGCCTTTAGCTGTCTGGCAAAAGAGTATGCCAAGGAACAATGATATTGCTATTTTGGGTTACTGAGAGGGTTGTATCTTAACAGAACAGGAGCAAAGATATAGTTAATTGGCATAACTGCTAATACTACTACTACTACTCTGAAATAAGTACAAAGGGTAAAAGGCCCTACAGAAAGGAAATTACTAGATTGGTTATAAAACAGTAGAAAAAGAGAGAAAGATTAAAGACAGAGAGAACTGGAGGGCTTGGAAACAAAAAGATAGAAAAGAACAAGAATATACTTAGAAAATAAACTGTATGATTAGGCTATGACAAAAACAAGAGAGATTCACAGCCATTTCCTGAACTGTGTCCTAAAAGTCACTGTTGCCCAGTTATGTTCCCCAGAACCCATCCCAGACTTCATCACACTTTAAGAATCCTACCCTAAAGTTTAACAGCAAGAATTGACATTTTTGTCTAAGATCAAAAGAGAGACCTGCAGAAGCCAAATATTCAATGAAATTTTAGATACTAATCACTCTAATAAATAACTTCTTAGAATTATGGGAGACTTTCTCTAACACCTTATTTCTTGGGTATTTTCATTTCTTTTTTACTTTTATAATCAGAAAAAAATAGCCAACGGTCACATACCAACTCAGTCAATATAAAAACTTTCAAAGCAAAAACTAAAGAAAGTGAAACAATGTTAACTGCAAATGTTTTTAATTGAGGTATTTCTCTCAAATAATGACTTGCTAGACAGTGGGCATTTGCTTATCACATACCAGTTTAACAGCTTCCTGTGCAGCTTCCTTTCCACAGAAGGTGATAAATGCATACCCTCTGTTCTGACCAGACAGTGGATCCATCATAAGACGTAGATCCCAAATGGGACCAGCCTTTTCAAAAAGGGGCACCAACTCATCCTCATATAAATCTCTTGGTATTTTACCTACAAAGACCTGAAATAAAACCTCTGTGTTAGAATCCCAATGTAAGCATTTGATTTTAGAGCCACAAAGCCTAGCTGCCTTTTTTTTAGGGGGTGGGGACAGAAAGATGGTTAAGGAAAAATGGGGACAATTTGAATCTTGCAAAGCTAACCTTAGTTTTTATTATAATGACTTTCAGGGCATCAACACAGAACAATATTCTATATTGAAAATTGGAAAATGATTAATAAAAGTGTGCAAAATTTGTAGTAACAACTCTAAATTTTGAATTTTTATAATTTGTCTTTTTCTCACAAAAAAACAGAATAAAAGGCATGTATGAATCTTCATGGAAACACCTCTGCATTTTTATAAAAACAATAATTGAAAAGAAAGATTGATGAGGTCTTCCTCATATTTTCTCCTCAACTCCAAATTCTTTACTACTTAGAACTCCAGTACTGGGACTTCCCTGGCGGTCCAGTGGTTAAGACTCGGCCCTTCCAATGCAGGGGGCGCGGGTTCAATCCCTGGTCAGGGAACTAAGATCCCACATGCTGCGCGGCTTAAAAAAAAAAAAAACTCCAGTGCTTCAATCTATCCCTTTCTCTATCAGGATATTACATTTTAAGTAAGTATGAAAAAAATTTTTCAACATTTGAAGATTTTGTGTGCTTAGTTAAAATTATATAGTAAGTAGGATTAAGTTATATAAGAATGATAAATTAAATGATAAATTAGAACAATCAAAAACCCTCTCAGTATTTAGTATCAGACTACAATTTTCTTCAAATTTCCACCATGTCAACAACATTGAAAATAATCTTTTATGTTAAAACATTTGCAATCCACACACAAAGTCTTAAAGAGTAAATTAGTGTTTGCATGAGATGAATTTTCTAGTGAAACTCATCTACATCAACATTTCATATTCTGAAATGACCTGATTAATGAAGTAATAATAATAGCAATCCAAAAGATGCCAATATTATTACTAGAGATTAAGTTTCTGGTGTTAAGCTCTACTACAGTTGTGCTATCTTAAGACAATCCTTTTCAAAATAATCAGATTCACCTTCACTGCTACCTGGTAAAACTTGAGGTCTTCTTCTAAATCTCTAGCACAGTTCTCACACGACAGCTATTCTCATTTGTCTACCTCCTTAAAGTCTCCAATCCTCGTTCACTAAACCTCATTCTAAGGAGATCACCTGAAAAGCCACTGGTTTCCTAACATTCTTTCCTCTCAGTGCTAAAAACCTTTCTCAACATCTATTTTCACTTCATTTCTTTATACCTCAGAAATTTACCTCCTTTCCAAAAAAAGGTTAGCTCCTTAACCCTAATAAATAAGCCCATTTCTTCTCACTACCTTCTTCTGGAAATAATCGCAAATCTTCATCTCTTCAACTGTCCTATTTTGCTCAGTGCATTCTTTCCTTCCCAGTGGTTCCTCCATCTTCAAACATGCCAAATCTCCCATAACAAAACAAAATACAAACAAAAAAACCCTTCTTTAGCCTATATCTTTCGTTTCACTTTTAAATGCTTTGAACACATGGCCCATATCTGTTTTATTTCACTCATGCAGTTATTCCTTTCAACACATCTACTGTATGCTTAGTACTGTGCAGCTACGAGAAGTATAAATAAGACATCAGGCATCATCTGAGTGACATCCCTACAGAACCATCTTTCTAATAAAAGCTCACTCTGAAAAGCACTTGCATCTACGCTCTCTTTAACCCTCTAAAAATTGGCTTCTTCTTCTATCACTAAACTGTATGCCCTAACGTCACTAATGGACTTCTAAGGACCAAATTCAGAAGTCTTTCTTTCCTCAGTCTCATCATCCTTGCCTTCTCAACAAGCATTAACACTGGTGATCTTATCTTCTGAAAATTCTCTTCCCTTAAGCTTTCAGAATCCTCCACTAACCTGGTCTTATCTTTAACTACTCCTCTATCCTTTCCATGGTGATTCGTCTATCCATCTAATAATAATCTGCATGTTTCCCAAAGTTATGGCCCTATTTCCCATAATTCACTGTATTTTCTTCACTCGTAAGGATCATAACCATTCCCAAAGGCTACAACTCTACAGTCATCTCTCAATACATCCCATACATCCCAGGACCTAATTCTAGATCTCCAACTACCTATTAAACATTTCCTCTGGTAGTCCTGATTTTACCCCAAATCATCAGTAAGTTTAGCAATGCCAATTTCTGTTTTTTGATTATAAATGTATGTATAGATAAGAATGACTATGTATCAGAATATTAAAAGTTGTTATCAATGCATGAAAAAAACTACTCTAATTTTATTTTCCTTATTATATTTTCTAAATATTTTACAATAAAGGTATAATATATTTGTAACAAACGTTTCCTTTATCCAAAAATCAAAATGACTAAAACCTACCCTTGTCAGTCGGCTCCTCTGATTTTCCCCACATTTCTCTTGGGAGAACCTAATTTCTGCTCCCCCCTCCACCCCAAGATGACTGAGGAAATAATACTCTCATAAATAAAAACCTCAGATATTTTTAATCCCTCCCATTCCCATCCATATCCAATTTATTTTTAAAATATAAGCTGAAGTCGCTCCAATGTATAATGCTACCCTATACAGATAACTGGCTCCCTTCCTATTCAGAGAACTTGTCCAGACCTCTCACGAGACATGGACTCATAAGCCATGTATTTTTCTACATTCTAGAGATAAGAGTGAACACCACAGACAGGTCTAGGCATTAATGAGGCTTATATTCTACTGATAAGACAAAAAAAATTTAAAAGATAAACAATATGATTTCAGGAGGTGTTAAAGGCTAAGTAAAATAAAAGCAAAGGGACTTCCCTGGTGGTGCAGTGGTTAAGAATCCGCCTGCCAATGCAGGGGACATGGGTTCGAGCCCTGGTCCGGGAAGATCCCACATGCCACAGAGCAACTAAGCCGGTGCGCCACAACTACTGAGCCCGCATGCCACAACTACTGAAGCCCGTGCGCCTCGAGCCCACGCTCCACAACAAGAGAAGCCACCGCAATGAGAAGCCTGCACACCACAATGAAGAGTAGCCCCCGCCCGCCAAAACTAGAGAAAGCCCACACACAGCAACGAAGACCCAACACAGCCAAAAATAAATAAATTTATTTTTAAAAAATTTTTAAAAGAAAAGGGGGACTTCCCTGGTGGTCCAGTCGCTAAGACTCCATATTCCCAATGCAGGGGGCCCGGGTCCGATACCTGGTCAGGGAACTAGATCTCACATGCATGTCGCAACTAAGAGTTCACATGCCACAACTAAAAGATCCCACATGCTGCAACTACAAAAAAAAAAAAGGTCCTGCGAGCCCCAACTAAGACCTGGCGCAGCCAAATAAATAAATAAAAATTTTTTTTAAAAAGCAAAGAAAAGGGATAAAGAAAGAAGAGGTTGTATTTTAATAGAAGGGCCTCCCTGAGAAGGTGAATTTGAACTGAGACCTAAGAGAGAAAATTAAGTAAAAATCTGAGGAAAGAGCATTCCAAGGTGATAGAACAAGTACAAAAAGATGGGGAGTACAACTGACATATATGAAGAACAGCAAATAGGCCAGTGATTAAAATAAAAGATCTGGGACTTCCCTGGTGGCGCACTGGGTAAGACTCCACGCTCCCAATGCAGGGGGTCCAGGTTTGATCCCTGGTCAGCGAACTAGATCCCACATGCATGCCGCAACTAAGAGTTTGCATGCCACACCTAAGGAGCCCACCAGCTGCAACTAAGATCTGGTGCAACCAAATAAATAAATACTTATTTATTTTAAAAAATTAAAATAAAATAAAATGTCCACACAGGAGACAGTGATGGGAAAGGGAGAACAGGGGCCAGATTAAGTTAAACCATGGTTAGAAGTTTGAGTTTTATTTCTTAGGAAGACAGAGGATTTGAGCAGACAAATAACTGAGTATTACCTATGTTCTAAAAGGAATATTCTGGGGCTTCCCTGGTGGCGCAGTGGTTAAGAATCCGCCTGCTAATGCAGGGGACACGGCTTCGAGCCCTGGTCCGGGAAGATCCCACATGCCGCGGAGCAACGAAGCCTGTGCACCACAACTACTGAGCCTGTGCTCTAGAGCCCACCAGCCACAACTACTGAAGCCCGCGCACCTAGAGCCCGTGCTCCACAGCAAGAGAAGCCACTGCAGTGAGAAGCCCACTCACCGCAATGAAGAGTAGCCCCCGCTCGCCGCAACTAGAGAAAAGCCCACGCACAGCAACCAAGACCCAACGCAGCCAAAAATAAAATTAATTAATTAAAAGAAAAAAAAAAAAGGAATATTCTGGCAGCTGGATAGAAAGTGGACTGTATGGAAAAACAGGCTGACCAGTCAGCTTAATAGGGCAAGGGATGATGGTGGCTTGGTGTAGTAGGATGATAGCTTAAAGGTAGGGAGAATTTGAGAAACAGTGAGTTTTTAGTTATGTGGGATTCAAATCTACATTTTAGTTACCTTGAGCAAGTTTCTCAATTAGTGAGTCTTAAGATCCTTATCTGGGAATAACATCAGCAAGAGGGTTCAATTTCCATGTGAGCAGAGAGCCCACATCTTGATCCTCATTTTATTCCCAGCACTGAACACAGTGCCAGGGACACAACAGCTGCTCATCTTTGAAAGAATATATGAATGAACATCTACCTCATACTGTAACTTATGCGCTAGATCCCATCCTTTCTTTCTTACTCAAGGACACTTGGTCCGGCAACAATTTTATCATCAATTTCCCCCTTTATACGTGGACCATTCCTATCAGCACATAGTATGTTATAATTTCTCCCTTAAAATTTAAATTAAAATAAAAAATATATCTTGATTATAACACCTTCTAGCTATTGCCCCGTTTCTCTGCTACCCTTTGTAGCAAAATTGCTCAAAAGAGCCATATATACTTGCTGCCTCAAATTTCTCATCTCCTTAGTCTCTTGAATCTTCTCCAAATCTGGCTTTTACCACCATTCCAGTCAAAGTCATTAATGCCATCAATGCTGTCACAATCAAATGTCAATTCTTAGTCCTCATCTTACTTGGGAAGTTTGATATAATTAACCATTCTTCCTTCTATGAAAACTTTCTTCACTTGACTTCTGGGACACCCTACTCCTGGTTTTTCTTACCTCACTGGCTCTTTCTTCTCAGTCCCCTTTGCTAGTTCCTCCTTGTCTCCCCAAACTCTAAATGTTGAAGGGCTGCAGGAATCAGGTCTTAGACCTTTTCTCTAGCTACACACACTTCCTTGGTGACACATCCAAACTCATGGTTTTAAAATACCATCTAGAGACTTTCCTGGTAGTCCAGTGGTTAAGAATCCGCCTTCCAATGCAGGGGATGCAGGCTCGATCCCTGGTCGGGGAACTAAGATCCCACATGCCGCAGGGCAACTAAGCCCGTGCTGCAACTACTGAGCCCGCACGCTCTAGAGCCTGTGTGCCACAACTAGAGAGCCTGCGTGCCGGAATTACAGAGCCCACACACTCTGGAGCCTGCACACCACAACTAGAGAGAAGTCTGCACGTCACAACTAAGACCCAAGGCAGAAATAAATAAACAAACAAACAAATAAATAAATAACCCATCTAGATGCTTATGCCTCCCACATTTATAATCTCCAGCCAGAATTCTCCTATGAACTCCATGATATAAGCAACTGCTCACTCAACAGCTCCATCTGGATGTCTAAGAGACATCTAACTCATAACATGTCCAGAACTGAACTACTATCTTTCAGTCCTGCTAATTTGCTCTTCTTTATAGCCTTCCTCATTTCAACAAATGGCAATTCCATCCTTCCAGCCGCTCAGGTCATAAGTCTTAAAGTCATCTTTGGCTCCTTTCTCTCATATCTCCATATCCAACTCATCAATAAATCCTGTTAGATATGCTTTCAAATTATCCAGAATCTGACCACTTCTCACTAGCTTCAGCCATATCACCCTACAACATTATCAACTCTATAAATCAGCATTCATTAACAGGGCACGGCACTTAAAAAAAAAAAAAAAAAGCTACTGATAAAAGGTATCCTGAAACAAAAAATACATAAGAGTAATTGGTATTAATTTTGAAATGTATTTTTTGGTGTGGCTAGGTTCTCTGGCCACACTAGGCCTAGCCTGGTTTGAATATTTTTAAATTTGAGAAAATCTGTATTTGAGTATTTTAAAACTGTTCTGGGAAGTAAATTCTGCTTTATATTGTTTCTATTAACATAATGCAGTTGTGCTTCATAATTACATCATTCACCATCCATATTTTCTCCCTACCCATTACAAATACAGGCAAAAGCAAAGAAAGCACATGCAGTGGCACTGTGAAAATACAGTTGAGGGGCTTCCCTGGTGGCGCAGTGGTTAAGAATCCACCTCCCAATGCAGGAGACACGGGTTCGAGCCCTGGTCCAGGAAGATCCCACATGCCGCGGAGCAACTAAGCCCGTGCGCCACAACTACTGAGCCTGCACTCTAGAGCCCGTGAGCCACAACTACTGAAGCCCGCGTGCCTAGAGCCCACGCTCCGCAACAAGAGAAGCCACCGCATGAGAAGCCCACACACCGAAACAAAGAGTAGCCCCCGCTCACCGCAACTAGGGAAAGCCCGCGGGCAGCAACAAAGACCCAACGCAGCCAAAAATAAATAAATTAAAAAAAAAAAATAGTTGAACACACCTAAGTGAGGAAGCTAAGTGTCAGATTATTATACTTCTTTCGTAACACATGTCTATATTTTTAGAACCATTCAGGTTTGCTTCATTAAGCATACCTAAAATGAAAAAAATCTGTATTTTCAGGAAAAGCAATTTAATGATTACCTTACAGAAAGAATTCATAACAGCAAGCTCCTCATACTCTAAATTATCATTTGAATTTTAGAAGTCCAACTTATAGCTTTTCCATAAGAATACTGTTCTATTTTAAAAGAAACATCAGGGAATCCCCTGGTGGTTCAGTGGTTAGGACTCCATGCATTTACTGCAGGGGGCATGGGTTTGATCCCTGGTCGGGGAACTAAGATCCCACATGCCCCGTGGCACGGCCAAAACAAAACAAAAAATTAAAATTAAAAATATAAATAAATGAAAGAAACATCCACAAACCTATGGTTAACAAAGTGCCCAATATTATAATCACTGGGGTCCATGAAGAAACATGCCAAAAATACTGATTCGTTTGAGAAATAGGAGATGGTCTCATTTCAAGATCAATTTAACTTAGGACATTAAAAGAACTTAAAAAGGCTGAAAATAAATAGTATTCAAAAACTAAGATCACTCTTTTTAAAGTTTTTAAGCTCAATTTTTAATTAACTAAAATGTAACATAAATGTTTTCCTTTTATTAACTTGTTGAGCCATTCTGGCTCCATATGAGCTGTTCAGAGTAACCACTCAATCATGTGCAGGTTAATCCTCCCCCTCCAGGACCAACAGAAACTAGTGAATACCCTCACAACAGTTCTTCCTTTACTCACTAGGCATTAAGGCTTTGAAAGTTTTGGCTGTCTATTATCTATCCACTCATTACTTCAACAGTAATAGAGGAAGCCCTCTGAGACTCTGGAAGGAATCAACAGAAGTAACCAGACAGCTCAACAGTGTCTTTTTTTGGGGGGCAGGGGGCTGCATAGGGTCCTAGTTGTAGCACGCGGGGGGGGTCTTCGTTGAGGGGTACGGGATCTTTCGTTGCGGCACGGGCTCTTTGCTGTGGCACACGGGCTCCAGGGTGCGTGGACTCTGTAGTTTGCGGCACTCGGGCTCTCTAGCTGAGGTGTGCGGGCTTAGCTGCCCCACTGCATGTGGGATCTTAGTTCCCCAAAAAGGGATCGAACCCGCGTCCCCTGCATTGGAAGGTGGATTCTTTATCACTGGACCACCAGAGAAGTCCCTCAACAGTGTCTTTTGATTATCTACTAGGGTTGTTCCATTATCCAGCTCCTATTCGCTATTTTGCAAACAAAGCAGCTTTTCTTTATATGTAATTCAAGTCAGATGCTACAAAGTCATATACTTACAGGTCTGTTAAATACACTGGTTCTTTAACACTTCAACTAGCTAATACACCAAAGAGTTAGATCCCAATCTACCATTTCCTTTGAATTCCTCCACAGATCATCAGTGCTATGCTCTTTAAACAAGAGTTTATTACATAGACGTGATCTCCACAGAGATTACATTTGTCAATGGAAACAAAATTAAAACAGTTTTACAATACCAGCTGAAGAATACAAAGATACTGTGACACATGGTAACTAGACTTACCATGGTAATCATTTTGAAACTACAGAAATATCAATATATTTATCAATATTACTGTGTTGTGCACCTGGAACTAACATAGTGTTGAAAGTCAACTGTACTTCAAAAACAAACAAACAAACTCATAGAAAAAGAGATTAATCTGTGGTTACCAGAGGCAGGGTTGAGGAGAGGATGAACTAGATGAAGGTAGTCAAAAGGTACAAACTTCCAGTTATAAGTACTAGGGATGTAATGTACAACATAATATAATTAGCACGGCTGTATGTTATATAAGAAAGTTGCTAAGAGAGTAAATCCTAAGAGTTCTCATCACAAGGAAAAATCATTTTTTTCTATTTCTTTAATTTTATGAGATGATGGACGCCCACTAAACTTAGTGTGCTCATCATTTCATGATGTATGTAAGTGAAACCATTATGCTGTACACCTTAAGTTTATATAGTGCTGTATGTGAAGTATTTCTCAATAAAACTGGAAGAAAAAGGAAAAAAAAAGGATACAAAGACACTATAACCAGACTAAGTCTGAGAGCCAAGGCACACTAAAAAAAAAAACGCATTTCAAAATTGATACTTATCATTCTTGTGTATTTCTCATCTCAAGGTCAATGCTTAGCAACTATGTCCATTAATGAGTACTCACTTATAGGGTTAATTTACAGTAGATTTTCATTTATTTATTTATTTATGGCTGCATTGGGTCTTCGTTGCTGTGCTTGGGCTTTCTTTAGTTGCGGTGAGCAGGGGCTATTCTTCGTTGCAGTGCGCGGGCTTACGGTGGTGGCTTCTCTTGTTGCAGAACACGGGCTCTAGGTACGCGGGCTTCAGTAGTTGTGGCTCTTGGGCTCTGGAGTTGCTCCACGGCATGTGGAATCTTCCCGGACCAGGGCTTGAACCCGTGTCCCCTGCACTGGCAGGCAGATTCTTAACCAATGCACCACCAGGGAAGCCCTTTACAGTAGCTTTTATCCAAAGATAAAACCTCGTAGTCTTCTCATAGCTTAATTTTAATAATGTCAGTCTCATGCACTGACCCTAATTTCAACTTCCTCAGTCAAGAGCTAATAATAATTTTGGGGGACTTCCCTGGTGGTCCAGTGGTTAAGAATCCGCCTTCAGCAGTGGTTAAGAATCTGCCTGCCAATGCAGGGGACACGGGTTCGAGCCCTGGTCTGGGAAGATCCCACATGCCGCGGAGCAACTAAGCCCGTGAGCCACAACAACTGAGCCTGCGCGTCTGGAGCCTGTGCTCCGCAACGGGAGAGGCCACGACAGTGAGAGGCCCGCGCACCGCGATGAAGAGTGGCCCCCGCTTGCCGCAACTAGAGAAAGGCCTCGCACAGAAACGAAGACCCAACACAGCCAAAAATAAATAAATTAATTAAAAAAAAAAAAAAGAATCTGCCTTCCGATGCAGGGGACGTGGGTTCGATACCTGGTCGGGAAACTAAGATCTCACATGCTGTGGAGCAACTAAGCCCATGCGCCTCAACTAGAGAGCCCAAGTGCCGCAAACTACAGAGTCCACACGCTCTGGAGCCCGCGCACCACAACTAGGAACAGAAAACCCACATGCCACACCTAGAGAGAAGCCCGCGCACTGCAACGAAGAGCCTGAGTGCTGCAACGAAGACCCGACACAGCCAAAAATAAAAATAAATAAATAAATAAAATAAAACATTAAAAGAAAGAGCTAATAATAATTTTTAGTAACTGTAATGAACCATAAAAGAAAACCCAAACCTTAGAGCATCAATATGACACCAATTAAAACCAATTATGTACTAAACCTATCATCAACCCAGTATGTTAAAAACTTTAATTTTCAAAACATATAGGCCAAATCTCATGAAATCTAAATTTAAGGGAGAAATCCAAACTTTTACACTGCACTCTTATTGCAACAAACTGCTTGACAAGAGTGGCTTAGGCTGGTGATCTCATATAGGGATTTTTGCTGCAACCATATCTGCTGTATGTAATGATATCTAACATACAGAAAAACGCATCTTTCTGCTAAAGAGGGAGTGCAATATAAGAGAATGTATACATATTTTACAATTAGCATACTATTTGTTTCTAACTGGATACTCAAAAGTTTACTCTATTAAATTGTTCAAATACTTTCAGTGAAATCTTAAAGTACTAGCAAACTCCTTCCTTATCTACATAAAGCAAAGATAAAACAAGTTTCCATTAAAGAGCTCATTAATGAAACCAATCTAATAAAAAAAGTTTATTTCTATAATTATGAGATAGATACAACCAACTAATTTTACACCAGGCTATATTCGACATTGTGAAGAACAGAACCATATGATACAAACAATTTTTACTCCTAAGGATTTTATAATTAGTCAAAGAAACAAAACTAAGAAAATGTAGCAATAATTGATAAGGATATCACATGGTATACTACAGATAACTTTTTCAAAATGTATTCTCCTCTTGGAGGTGTTTCAAGCTGCCTCAAGAACAAGAAAAAAGGCAAAGCATCAATTCCATTTTTATTCATTTTATATGAGGGCTTAAGGTAAGGGAAAAAAAAATCCTGATGCCAGGAACAAAATTTAAAACCATTAGAAAAAAATACATATGGTGTAGGAGTCCCTGTAAGAAAGCTGAACTATATTTCCATATTGTTTAAAAATAAAATATAAATGTAGATTTTAAAGGGTTCACAACATAAATAGAACATTAAAGATAAAGGATGGTGGAGGGGGATTAATGAGAGGACAAAAGTGAGTGAAAGGCTAAAGATATCATTCACTTGTATATTGTTTCAATGACACTTGCTCCTGTAAGGAATGTAGATGGTTTAGAGTCCCAATCCCAACTCTATCAATAATTATATAGCATTAAGTAATTTACAGTAGTTTTTTGAGACTCAAAACAAACATATGTAGCTGATACAGGTATCAAAAAAACCAAAAATGCTTAGAGCCCTTTTAATAATGTTAAATATCAAGAAACAGAACATTAACTGTAATAACGTATAAAAGAAGTTCAGGGAACAAAGACCAGTAACTGTAAACATTTACATACAGAAAACATTCTACATACAGAGAACATAATTAGAATTAGCTCTGATATACATCTAAAGTGTTATGTTAAATGGTGATGTCTTTATCTATTCACAAACCAGAAATAATAATCTTTGCTTTTGGCTACCTGAAAAGTTAAGTTTCAGCTTTTAGAAGGGTGCCATTGACAACGTTTGAGTAAAGTTTTAAGATTTCTTAGAATTCTAATATAAGTAGGAGATACATAACAATACCACCTAAATATTTTAACTGACATCATCACCTAAGGAAGCTACCGCCATCACTTTGTTTTAAAGAAAATCCTATAAGATTATCATTTAACCTAGTTTAAATTTTAAGTTACGAAGTCAGGATTACAGTACTCAAAGAAAAAAACCATAACCAATTATTTGTCAAATACTATGTGCCTACTATACTCCCGGCATTATGCTAGGTACTAAATAGACACCAAACAGAAAAGGTCCGTGCAATAACAGGGTTTACCTTTTGGCACACAGTTTTTTCCATTTAAAGGATGAGAATAGGCTAGCACAAAGGTATATGAAGAGACCTTCATGAAAACACAGATGGAGGATGGATTCCTTCTTTGTTCAAGTATAGACCAATGTGCTCAACCTTTTATCTGATTCTACATCCTTCCCTTGTGCAACCCACTCCCTTCAATAAATCTTTCTGTAAACACTGAGTATCTTCTATGTGATGAAGGGGAGGGTCAAGGAGGGAGGACAAGCACCATTCAAAATTACTGACATAAAACAAAAACAAAAACAGAATAAAGCAATTGTTTCTCCTTAATAACCTCACCCCAAGGACCTAAAATGGTGTGTTGTTAGTTGCATAGTTTTAGTAGCCAGTTCCAAAAACTCTACATTCCTTTACAAAGTGTCTGGGTATCTACCAGTCACATGATTATCCCTACTTATGATGGCAGCAAAATACAGATGGATATCCAAAAAAATAATAATAGCTACTCTTTGAAAAAAATCAATTTTTTCCCCCATCATACAATAGGCAGAATTATTTACAAACTGGAAAGATTTTAGCAAAGAGCTGAAGAACACTTACTTCTGTTCCAATTCCAGGTTGCATGCCAGAGTACACACTGTCTGGTGGAGGACCACCATACTTCCTCTGTCCTGTGGTTACATCCAGGGTATAACCAGTCCTCTCAAGCAAGGCCTAAAGATAATTATACATAATTATTTATAGTTGAATATTAAATATCATATACACACAAATCAAAATATAAATCTTTTCCAAAAGGTTCCCTAACATCTTAGGTTATGTATTTTAGTTAGGGGAAAAAAATCACAAAGTTCACACTGGTTCCTCTCACACGGGTTGACTTTTACTTCTCCTTTCCATACACTTAATGGAAGGAGTTGCAGGCAAGTTAAGTCTCCAAGCACACATCACATTTTTGTTATGAGAACAGAAAAAAGGGGAAAGGATTACTAAAACTTTGACATAAGCTGACCCCAGGCTACCTATTCATACTTATGTACCACAGTATTCCTCATTTTGCACCCCCTCTATGTCAATTAGATTTTTTCCTTATTTGCTCCCTTTACATAGCATACTTACATCCAGTGACTCTTTTCAAATGAAATGTTCTCTATCCCCTTTAAAGAACATTATGGAAAGGTTGTATTAATTCCAGTGAGGATGCTGGCATTAAAGGATCTCAAAGTGATTTGAGTGTCCATATCATACTGGCAATAATAAATTCATAATACAACTAACAAAAAAAAAGTTCTCTATCCTTAAAAAAATCAAGTCCTAGCTCTTTTATGCAGCTTCTCTAATTTACTATTTCTCACATCGTCCTACTCTTTCCACTGTACTCAAATAACTTAACCTTTATTTTGTTTAATCCTGTTGTTTTGTACTCCTACTATACCATAAGCTCCGTAAAAACCAGACCATTTCTCATACAGCACAGACTCAAAACATCTGGCAATTACCAAATGAATATACTCTCAGGTTTCAAAAAACAAACTATGTTTCCTGATTTCCAACCTCCCTCACAACATTATATTAGGTATTAAGAGGAATCATAGAAAAGATAATGTCCTTGCCCTTAAGGGTTTGTGTTCATATGAAAGGCCTACAGAACAAAGACACATGGAAAAAAAGAAATGGAATCTACCTAGAAAGGAGAATTTTACACTTCAGGTTTTTAAAATCACAGCATGTCAGAGCAGCAAGAGACTTCAGACATCACCAAGTTCAATATTTTCCAAAAATATCTCTGGAGGAACCCCGGGATTCCAGTTACCTTAGATTCTCCATTCTTCTACCTTTGACTATTTTAACCACAGAAATACACGTAATATAGAATACACACAAAACATATTACATATTATACATTACTTGTATAATATGTAATATACTCATATTACATATATAATATGCATCTTCTCAAGAGCAAATAGCCAGCTTTAGGGAAATAATACAGATCTATCCAATGAACAGCAATAAGTTTTTTAAAAAACAACCATTACAGCAAATAGAGTTTTCATCTATTAGTTAAAAGATATAAGAATGGGATTGTGCCATTTTACAGATGAGGGAAAAAAGGTACAAAGGAGCTTTATATAAGCTAGTTACATGATAAAAACTATGTTATATTTCTTGTCTAAAACATAGAATTGTACAAACTTCAACATTAAATAAATTAACTATTTCAAACCCAAAAGTCCATCACTGCAGCAAAACATCAATATCCATTTAATTCTTTTACTAAAAGCCCTATATTCACCTTTTAGTTTATCTAAATAATAATAGTAATAATAATAATGGCTCATAGTTACACTGTTCTCGCTACATTCCAGGCATTACTCTAAGCACTTTACCTATCTTAATTCCTTTAACCTTCACACTTCATGAGGTAGGTACTATTACTGTTCCCAGTTTACAAACAAAGAAACTGAAGTAAATAAAAACTGAGAAGGAGGAAAGCAGTTATTAAAACACCTCTTCAGCAAGAGAAAAGACACAAAATACTTGGAAAGAAACTGAAGAGACATGATTGAATCAATCTAAAAAACTATTATTGGAAGTATCAATAAATATGTCATTCATAGCCAAAAGAACAAGGAATAAGGGAGAGTATGTTTAGGAATTTTCACCAAACATATAATTAAATGTCTGCCCCCAAAATTCTTCTTACTTTATTTTCCCTAAATTATCTCATTTCCAAACATTAGTTTTTCTTTTTCTTTTTTTTTTACGTGCAATAAAAGCTGTTTCTAGGAAACATGAAAAGAAGCATTTGATCTCATAATTAAATTTAATTTCATTACAACTATCCAAGTCAAGTTTTACCTTGATCTTTGCTTCATCGGGTCCCTTTGTAGACTCTTGCACCTTGCTCCCCTGTTTCTCCCTTTGCCTGTAGGTCTTCATAACTCCACATAAAAATGCACTTTTGTTCTAGAACAGCCAAGTAATTCAATGAAAAAGAATCACCAGGAATTGATGAAGGGTCAAATACATAATTAACTTTAAATTTCAGAAGACCAGAATTTTAACAAAATATTTACTCATTTATTCACTCAACAAATATTTGCAGAGTGGTTGTTACATGCCAAACTGGAGCAGACAGCAGTTAAGACACACAAGACCTCTAGGGAGTTTACCTGCTACACTGGCACAACAGTCTTCCATTGGTTGATATTTAAATGTATCTGGGCTATTTTGCCAGGTATCCTGAATCTATTCCTCCCACCAACATTATTTCCCTCCAAGATAATAAAACAGGATCACATAATCCAAAAATATTACAAAGGAGTGGGGGACTTTTACTTTATGCTTGTGTTTCTGAAAACTCTCTGCCATGTAGATCTTTTTTTCTTTAAGCTAATTTTTTAAAAGAAGCAGAGGTAGTCAGAAACAAAAATACCACTCCTCCACAGGAAAAAAAGTAACAGTAAAATAATTTCAGATCATTAGTTGTTCAAAGACATTTCTGAATAATGACCTTACCTGAACATGTGATAAGTCACTTTCCTTGAACTGCTGTAGTACAGACAGAGCTCCTTCTTCATTAAATTCCCTGAGAGCATCAATGGCTCTTTCATCAAGATCGACATAAGCTACCAATCCTAAAAATTAAATTGAAAAGGGGTAACATTATTGCAACAAAGGGGAAAATCTAAACTGTGTTATCAGTGTTTAATCAAGAATTGTTATATTCAATACTATCACTAACTAAATTTTCATTTAACTATATGCATATAGGCAGCTATACAAATACTATACAGAAAGGTCAAGAGTACAAGTATGAAAACAAAAGATAAAATGTCAACACTTGTAAACATAAATTTCAATCCCCATATTCCCCAAAAAACCAAAAAAATCCTAACCCCATTTCCCACTCCCCAAAACGTTTAAGTTCCGGAACTTAAATCTGATGTACACACTGTACTACAGATTAAGCATTAATATAACAAGTTATGTTAGGGTGATTAAAAACACACTGTATTTCCCAAGGAGCAACCTTCAAATTACATGCACTGTTGGAGTTATTGCTAACCACACAAGAAGTGGGGAAAAAAATAAGAGAGAACCTCTTTTACTAAATAATTTTTTCCACTCTCCAAAAAGTGTCACAGGTTTTCCCTCCTTAACACCTAAGATAAAATGAAATTCATCTGTTTATCTGAACATCTATTTTGCTGCAGTCAGAATGTGGAAAGGCATAATTTTAAACTTTTCTATAAATGCCAGTGCAGCTTGATTAATCAATTCTGAAAGTCATATTTTAAGGCATTTTTCTGTTCTTCAGAAGTGTCACAATGAGATTTTAAAAGATGCTGTGGCATTCACAACACTGTCAACAATGACAATTTTTGCAAATGGCATTAAAAGGACTTTACTGTGGACTTAACGAGCAAACTATACAGAAAATATATGCACTGCATTCTATATATATACAGTATATTTAACTGCACACAGAACATTTACTAAGTTTAAGTATAATTTCTTAAGTTTGTTAAATTTTATATTTCTCAATATATTTCAGAATTGATCCAAAGTAAAATGGAAATATTTGGCAGATTAAAACCCCCAAATCCATATGAACTAACATCAAAAGTGACTCCATTTTGGTAAAGCCAAAAAGAACTTTACTCCATAATATATACTGTCACTTGCGAAGTTACTTTTAAAAAAATGTTGCCATGATTTAAGAGCTCAAAATGAGCATGCCTAAATAATTGGAGTTTCCTTACTTGAATATTCCATATCACCACCTAAAGCCACAACTCAGGATACCCATCAGTCCGTTCTGTCAATCCAACCCTACACCCAAACCATCGGCCTCTTACTAGTAACAGAACACTCTACAAGAGAGTATCTCAAAGCAGATCACTGCCAATTCTCTATGGCAGAATGTCACAGAAAGTTCCTGAGGACTGATTTTCAAATGGGACCATCACCCAGGAGTCATTTTGAGAAGTCATTTTAATGTCTAAAATTATCTTGAGCTTCTCAGATTAAAAAAAAAAAAAAATGTTTTAAGGACAAAAAAACCCCAGAAATTTGTTACTACGGTACTTAAGACACATTTGTGAGACAGTTCAATTCTCTCTCCCAGAATCTGGATAGGCACACAAAACACAGAGGAAGAAAGTTTCCATCTATGGTCCCAAAGGGGGAGGACACATTTATTTATGAACAACACTTCCTAAGGGGATATATTTCTCTCCCTCTTTAGAACTTCAAACCACTTACAACCACCATATTAAAATGTTCAAATTTCCTTAAGCACTTAAGCATGGGACTCCTAGATTTAAAAAAAAAAAAAAAAAGAAAGAAAAAAAAAAAAGCAGCTGTTACAAACCAAACACTTCCAAATTACTGAGAGTTGGGGATTTCTGTCTGTTAGAAACTAGACAGGCCACAAACTCTCAAGGAGTCTGACATTTATTATCATTTCAGACAATACACTCTAACTAGTCCTCTTATTATGCCACCTAATCAGACCTAAGCTGTTTTAACAATCACTTTAAGAAGCTAAAGTAGAAAAGTAAAAGCAAAATGATGACTGATTTAGATTAAGAAAAAATGTAAAATTTGATATGCTGAAACATATATATTAATTGATGGTAAATCTAAGACAAATTGATGTACTGTTCTGAAACAACTAAGACTGCATATTCAACACTAAGAAGGCTTGGAAATAATGAAATAAGAATATCAAAGTCAAACCCAATATGCCCTCAATGAAGGGAAAGTAACATTCAGCTCTATATAGATCAGAAACAATAATATTTAACCTTAAAAAAAGTCTATAAAATTCAAAGTGGTTTGCCCTCACTTTCATAACCAGTCAGAAACAAGAAATGTATATTATACCTGTCTGAAATATTTCATCAAGTCTTTCTGCCACCTTCTGTGGGAGGCCTGCCTCTATCAGTGTCTTGTAGTGTTCTGTGTGAGTTACACTGGAAGTATCCATTGGTTCTTCCTCTTCTTTTAACTGTACCGCATTACCATTCACCTGATTAGCCATTTTATTATGCTGCTGGAAAAAATTCAGGAGCTATATTACATTAAGCCAGAAATAACTAGTTTGTAGGACAATGCATGATTTATCTAAACTAATTTGTATACATGCTGCTAATAACTTCTATCAAAATATTATTTTATGATGCCTTTTCTGATGTATCTGACCTAAATTTGCATAATAATTCTGTAAAACCATGGAAAATGTACATGGAAGTGTTATTTAAGGAACTTCATGTACACTAGGTTAAATAAAGCCTTGAATTTACTTAAGGTAGAATCACTGATTAACAAAAGCAGCTGTTGTGTCCTGACGAGCTTATCAACAAATCACCACAAAATCCTAAAAAGCCCCTCAAGCTCTCAATTCTTACACAGTTTTAAAAAGTTTGGTTTAAAAACAGAATGAACACCCACAGACAACTTAAGGTTCAAGGACTTTCAAATTTTCCTAGCTCTGCTTCAAATCCAAGATAGGTGTGAAATAAATGCCCTGCTGTCTCTAGTTCAACATTCTGGTGATTTGGGTTTTCTCCGCCTCACTTAAAACAAAACAAAAAACACAACTTGACATTAATTTTTGTTCTAAAATTAATTTGCTATTCCCATTCACAGATTTAAAAGAAAAAATGACCAGGTTTAAAAGCTAAATGATTGTTTTAAGTCCACATAAAATAAAAAGTGAGCTATAGTTAAGGTTGCTTCTTAAAAAAAAAAAATCATGAGTGTATACTGAATTTTTCATATCAGTAAAATAAACCTAAAAAACATATTTTAGAACGGATAACTAATTCCTTCCAAATAGTTTCAACAAACATTACCTAATTAGGATAAACTTAGGTCAGATGTCTCAGATTAACCTACCCAAATCATTTTGGGTGTTCAACCTGTATGTAATGCTGAAATGGATCAACTCCCCGAAGAGAGAGATTAAATAATAAAACCATACAAGGCCAGTCTCTATACTACCTCTTCAAAAGACGGAATTAAAGTTAAAGTGCATTTGTCTGTGGTGAAATTATAATGTGATGAAGATAATAAGCACCAGAATAAAGACATTGCAACGAATACTGAAATAAAGGACATGAAGGTGGATTTCAAGGAAAAGCCTACTTTTCTTGATGAAACTCAAGATACCTAGTCAGCTATAAAGAAAATACAAGTTTCCTAAAAAGCACTAAAACCCATACGTAAGATAACCACACCTCCAGACTGCTTATCAAAACACTGTGCAAATGCACCAGGTACAGTTTTCCGACTTAAAACAACTTCATTTCAAAGTCCACCGATATTTAGCTGAAGTTAATGAAAAAGGGAAGAAGACCGAGAAGGAGGTAATACAGCGTAGGAAGAGAGCAGAAAGGGTTACTTTGAAAATGGGATAAACAATATCATGACTTATGATTACAAAACATTATTAAGACTTAGTAACCCTCTAATGTCTATACAGACGCAGACTCCGTGGTTAATCGCTGGGTGGATAAATGTTTCTCAAGGCAAGCCTCAAATTCTGATGAACTTGCAAAAACGAAAACATTCAAAACTGGCACTTTTCATCAAGAAACTACTTATAGTGTAAGATGAATAGTTTACTGATAAATACAACCTACTTCTATAAAGATGCATCCTAAAGTCCAAAACATCTTTGTGAACATAGAGTTTTCCATGCTCCCCCACCCCCAAATACGACCATAAGATCATCAGAACTCAAAAGTTCTCCGTATCACAAGACCCTTGCAGTATTGCACCTTGGAATACTATTAGTCACGGAAAGAAAGCAAATTTTTAACAGAAAAGTTCAACGAACATCTGTTAAGGTGGTATTTTTTTTAAGTATGTGTAAAGCAAAAAGACAAGTTGCATATTAAGCACAAGACAGAAATATTTATGACTACCATTCATTGCAAAGGCTCTCTACAAGTTGATTCTGAAATTGTTTGAAATTTACCAAAAAAAGTCTGTAAACTTTAACAACAACAAAAAAGTACAACTATTAGAGTCCAGAAAATAAAACCTTTCGGATCAAGGAACAAGCTCTCTTCAAGCCAAATACAATGTGCTCATTTAAAAAAAGACTTTCATGTCATATGAGACCATTTAAAACTCTTGTGTGTATTCAATATGATGCCACACAGCCAAACCATATTTCTGGATGCAGCAAATACACTAATGTGACTTAAGTCATTTGATCTAAACTTTTTTGCGAAAAGTAGAAATTTAAATAAGGGCTGCTGGGAGATTTGGGAAGTCTGACACTAGCCCCTCTCTGATTTTTTCTGAACATCTCGTGAAAATTCTTCACATTTAAGAGACCGGCTTTAAAAGAACCAACGCAATGAAGACTAATGGTTATCTCATGGCTTAGGAGTGTCAAGCCCTTAACCTACAACTGACTCATGAGACATAAATTCAGCCTCCGGAGGACAGCAAAAATCTGAAACAGGTAGTGTGAAAGGACTGAACCCTTCAAGAGCCCCGTGGCTTCAAGTTTTAAATTTTGGCAATTACGGTTTCTACCGCAGAAAAAAAAGAATCGCCTTTCCAATTTCGTGCGCCTATGACAGTCTTAGAATTAGGTATCTCAGGCGCCGCTCGAAGGCTAAGTTTCATGGCCTCTAGTAGTCATTTTTTCCTTCAAATCTCGACTCGCAGCATGCAGAATGGGGGAGGGGAGGGAGGCTTCCTACACAAACCAGCCTTTTGGCCTCTGCTTCACACAAAAGTTTTCTCCCGGCTCAGGTCACCCGGGGTTTGCATCCCGCCCTCTGCCCACCCCCTCCCCGTGCCGGTCCGGATCATCAACACATCCCACTCGTGGCTAGGCCGGATGAGACGGGAGCGAGACGGCTCCGGCGGGGAGAGGCAATGGGGCCGCGGGCGCCCCAAGCCGCCGGCCCGGCCCGGCCGCGTGGAGCAGCGGGCGGAGGCGGGAAAAGCGCGCCCGGACCGGCAGCCTGCGCGGAGGGCGCCAGGCCGGCCGGACCGGGGGCCGGGGGTTGGAGGGGCGGGGGGAGGATGAGCGAAGGCGAGGAGGCGCCTCGGCTGGGCCAGGCCCTCAACTGAGCGGCCGGACGAGGCTGAAGCCACCACCAGCCCATCCCCACCCCCACCCCGGGGCCTCGGAACGAAAACGAAACTGGGGACAAGGCGCCGTGCCCCGGCCGGGCCCAGTAGGGTCGGATCGGGGCTCCCGGCCCCTCCCCCCGCGGGCCGGCGCGAGACTCACCGGGGCAGAGCTGGGGCCGGAGGCCGGGCCCGTGAGAATCAGCGCGAGGCGCTTTGAAAACGACTAGAAATGGCGCGCGCGCCACCCCCTCCCCCCCTCATGGACAGAGACGCGATCCCGGCAGCACGCGGGGTTTCCCGGAACTGCTTCCAGGGACTCCGACCGGCCGGGCAATCACCGCGCGCGGCGGCCTGAGGAGCAGCTCAGATGACCAATAGTAGCGAGAAGAGGCGCACCACGCCGGACGACTTGGGAGCCAATCGATGAAGCCGTCGGCTGAGCCAATGAGGGAACTCAGCGCCGCCGGCTGGGGCGCCTCCGGGGCGGGGGCAGGAACACAAAGGGGTCTGTGGCGAAGCCTCGGGTGGAGGCGAGGCTACGGTGCTCCAGTCCCAGGGTGCCGAGGCTCCTCCCTCTTCGTCTGCCGCCGGCGCGAGGCCGAAAAAGTAGGCCGCCTCCGGAGCCCCGCCCCCTACCGTGCGCACCGGCTTGTTCGGCCGCGGCCCTCCCGCCCCTTGGCTGGCGCCACAGCGCCGGTAATCCCCCCGGGAGCCGCCGCCGCCGGCGTTCGCCCCAGACACGCCCACCGCCACGCGGTCCGGCCTCCCTCTAGGTCGTCTTTTGGGCTCTAGTTAGAACGCGGTTTAAGGATTTGGCTCGTCTGTTTTGTTGGAGAATTTCTTCGTGTAGAAAGTCGTCCCTTGGAACGCTCGGAAAGCTGACTCCCGGGCTCCCTTCCACACATCGTTGGGAGCAGCTCAGAATGTGAGGGAAATCGCTGAAGTGGGCGTTTCTCAAGAGCAATGTTACCTACAAATGACAGAGCAGAGACCTTTCTTCACGGGGTTTGGAGCTAATGAATATTCACAAGGTAGATAGGGCAGATGTATGCATCTATGAAACCAAAGGAGCCGTGCAAGGAAAAGGGCTCATTCCCAAAGGAGACTAATTCCCGTTATTCCTAAGCATTTCTCACCTTCCATCCCTTACTGGCTTGTTCCCTGTCTTGCCTTAGTCCAAACCTATCTCATCCCACGGCCCTTCCTTCCCGACCCCATCTCCACTGCCCCATCCCTCTCGGGAAGTGGAGGAAGCCAAGCGGTGGTCTGCAAGATTTCCAGATAACTTCGAGGATCGTTTAAATTTCCCAGAAGCTATCAACCAAAAATTAATTATGGAAAACCTATGTGCCCGGTACTGGGCTAAACGTCACGGTGAATCCAACTTTTGTACTATGGGGTGTGAAACTTATACAAATGCTGGGATCCTTTAGAAAAATAATATAAAATGATGAATACAAATTTAGGAACAGAGTCTTGGAAGGGCATGGTAAAGGGACTTTGAAGCTTAACCTTTATTTGCTTCACATAAATCTGCTTCTAGCTCGAGGGTTCTTAACCTGTTTTGTGCCATTCGACAGTCTGGTAAAAGCTATGGATCTTTTAGGTTTTTAAATGCGTAAAATACGTAGCATTACAAAAGTTGAAATAGAATCAGGAAATACATTTTTAAAACTCTTGTGACATAGTAATCTTTTTCTTTAAATATTAAATATCAAGATTGTGAAGCAGGTCAAAGAACTATTGAAATGTAAGCAATGAGGAGATATTTCAAGAAATCCCACAACTATAATGTGTATGAAAATATCTGTGATTCCTATTGGTGACAGAGTGAAAAGTACTGCTAATTCTCTGGTTTGTTGCCTACATTCACAATGGGGAAAATGCTTAATTTTGGCAGTATATTAGTGAAAATAAAGTTATTTTTTTCCCTTCCAAGTTGAAGGGCCAGTGAATTCCATTCAGAGATTCTTTCAAGTCCATTTAACACAGGATAAGAACCCCTGGACTGGATACTGTAATTAAAGTGATTCTATCACCCAATATTTTCTGAGATAATATTTCAAATATTCACCCATATGGTCCTCCTAAGTATACTCCACCTTTTCAGACCATATATCTTGATTTTTTTGATTTGGAAAATATGGTCATCTGAGCTTTGCATTTCAAAAACAATTGTGTGTGTGTGCATTCGTGAATGCAATATTATACAGTTATTTGTTGTACACCCTCTACATATAAATCACTGTGTTGAAAGCAGGAAATATAAAATGAATAAAACAATCTCTGTCCTCTGAGAGCTTACATTCTAGCTGACAAGTCAGGACAAGTATACAAATAGATATAATAAAAATGAGTTGCTAGGGAGAGCTCCAGCTATGTCTCTTTTTTTTTTTTTTTTTTTTTTATTTATTTTTGGCTGTGTTGGATCTTCGTTTCTGTGCGAGGGCTTTCTCTCGTTGCGGCAAGCGGGGGCCACTCTTCATCGCGGTGCGCGGGCCTCTCACTATCGCAGCCTCTCTTATTGAGGAGCACAGGCTCCAGACGCGCAGGCTCAGTAGTTGTGGCACACGGGCCTAGTTGCTCCGCGGCATGTGGGATCTTCCCAGACCAGGGCTCGAACCCGCGTGCCCTGCGTCCCCTGCATTAGCAGGCAAATTCTCAACCACTGCGCCACCAGGGAAGCCCCAGCTATATCTCTTAACCTTTTTTTTTTTTTTTTTTTTTTTACTAGCTGTACGTTTTTAGTAGATGTTCTTTATTACTTTGAAGAACTTCCCTTTTATTCCTAATTTGTTGAGAGTTTTTTAGAATGGATGTTGGATTTTCCCAAATGTTTTTTGTCTATTGATCATGTGGTTTTTGTCCTTTATTAGTACAGTAAATGATTTTGGATTTTAAACAAATCTTGTATCCAATTTGTTTTTGAGCTTCTTAGATGTGTAGATTAGTGTTTTCTATTAATTTGGGGATTTTTTTTGGCCATTATTATTTTTTCTTCTTTTTTTTATTTTTATACAGCAGGTTCTTATTAGTCATCAATTTTATACACATCACTGTATACATGTCAATCCCAATCGCCCAATTCAGCACACCCCCACCCCCACCCCCCCGGCTTTCCCCCCTTGGTGTCCATACGTTTGTTCTCTACATCTGTGTCTCTATTTCTGCCCTGCAGACTGGTTCATCTGTACCATTTTTCTAGGTTCCACATATATGCATTAATATATGATATTTGTTTTTCTCTTTCTGACTTACTTCACTCTGTATGACAGTCTCTAGATCCATCCATATCTCAACAAATGACCCAATTTCATTCCTTTTTATGGCTGAGTAATATTCCATTGTATATATGTACCACATCTTCTTTATCCATTCGTCTGTCGATGGGCATTTAGGTTGCTTCCATGACCTGGCTATTGTAAATAGCGCTGCAATGAACATTGGGGTGCATGTGTCTTTTTGAATTGTGGTTTTCTCTGGGTATATGCCCAGTAGTGGGATTGCTGGATCATCTGGTAATTTTATTCTTAGTTTTTTAAGGAACCTCCATACTGTTCTCCATGGTGGCTGTATCAGTTTACATTCGCACCAACAGTGCAAGAGGGTTCCCTTTTCTCCACACCCTCTCCAGCATTTGTTGTTTGTAGATTTTCTGATGAAGCCCATTCTAACTGGTGTGAGGTGATACCTGATTGTAGTTTTGATTTGCATTTCTCTAATAATTAGTGATGTTGAGTAGCTTTTCATGTGCTTCTTGGCCATCTGTATGTCTTCTTTGGAGAAATGTCTATTTAGGTCTGCTGCCCATTTTTGGATTGGGTTGTTTGTTTTTTAATATCAAGCTGCATGAGCTGTTTATATATTTTGGAGATTAATCCTTTGTCCGTTGATTTGTTTGCAAATATTTTCTCCCATTCTGAGGGTTGTCTTTTCGTCTTGTTTATGGTTTCCTTTGCTGTGCAAAAGCTTTTAAGTTTCATTAGGTCCCATTTGTTTATTTTTGTTTTTATTTCCACTACTCTAGGAGGTGGTTCAAAAAAGATCTTGCTGTGATTTATGTCAAAGAGTGTTCTTCCTATGTTTTCCTCTAAGAGTTTTATAGTGTCCGGTCTTACATTTAGGTCTAGAATCCATTTTGAGTTTATTTTTGTGTATGGTGTTAGGGAGTGTTCTAATTTCATTCTTTTACATGTAGCTGTCCAGTTTTCCCAGCACCACTTATTGAAGAGACTGTCTTTTCTCCATTGTATATCTTTGCCTCCTTTGTCATAGACTAGTTGACCATAGGTGCGTGGGTTTATCCCTGGGCTTTCTATCCTGTTCCGTTGACCTATATTTCTGTTTTTTGTGCCAGTACCATACTGTCTTGATTACTATAGCTTTGTAGTATAGTCTGAAGTCAGGGAGTCTGATTCCTCCAGCTCCGTTTTTTTCCCTCAAGACTGCTTTGGCTATTCGGGGTCTTTTGTGTCTCCATACAAATTTTAAGATTTTTTGTTCTAGTTCCGTAAAAAGTGCCATTGGTAATTTGATAGGGATTGCATTAAATCTGTAGATTGCTTTGGGTAGTATAGTCATTTTCACAATATTGATTCTTCCAATCCAAGAACATGGTATATCTCTCCATCTGCTTTTATCATCTTTAATTTCTTTCATCAGTGTCTTATAGTTTTCATTGTCATTTGTCGCTAGGTATTTTTTGATTTCCTCTTTGATTTCTTCAGTGATCTCTTGGTTATTTGGTAGCGTAGTGTTTAGCCTCCATGTGTTTGTGTTTTTTACGTTTTTTCCCCCTGTAATTCATTTCTAATCTCATAGCGTTGTGGTCAGAAAAGATGCTTGATATGATTTCAATTTTCTTAAATTTACTGAGGCTTGATTTGTGACCCAAGATGTGATCTATCCTGGAGAATGTTCCATGCGCACTTGAGAAGAAAGTGTAATCTGCTGATTTTGGATGGAATGTCCTATAAATATCAATTAAATCTATCTGGTCTATTGTGTCATTTAAAGCTTCTGTTTCCTTATTTATTTTCATTTTGGATGATCTGTCCATTGGTGTAAGTGAGGTGTTAAAGTCCCCCACTATTATTGTGTTACTGTCGATTTCCTCTTTTACAGCTGTTAGCAGTTGCCTTATGTATTGAGGTGCTCCTATGTTGGGTGCATATATATTTATAATTGTTATATCTTCTTCTTGGATTGATCCCTTGATCATTATGTAGTGTCCTTCCTTGTCTCTTGTAACATACTTTATTTTAAAGTCTATTTTATCTGATATGAGTATTGCTACTCCAGCTTTCTTTTGATTTCCATTCGCATGGAATATCTTTTTCCATCCCCTCACTTTCAGTCTGTATGTGTCCCTAGGTCTGAAGCGGGTCTCTTGTAGACAGCATATATATGGGTCTTGTTTTTGTATCCATTCAGCAAGCCTGTGTCTTTTGGTTGGAGCATTTAATCCATTCACGTTTAAGGTAATTATCGATATGTATGTTCCTATGACCATTTTCTTAATTGTTTTGGGTTTGTTTTTGAAGGTCCTTTTCTTCTCTTGTGTTTCCCACTTAGAGAAGTTCCTTTAGCATTTGTTGTAGACCTGGTTTGGTGGTGCTGAATTCTCTTAGCTTTTGCTTGTCTGTAAAGCTTTTGATTTCTCCATCGAATCTGAATGAGATCCTTGCCGGGTAGAGTAATCTTGGTTGTAGATTCTTCCCTTTCATCACTTTAAATATGTCATGCCACTCCCTTCTGGCTTGTAGAGTTTCTGCTGAGAAATCAGCTGTTAACCTTATGGGAGTTCCCTTGTATGTTATTTGTCGTTTTTCCCTTGCTGCTTTCAATAATTTTTCTTTGTCTTTAGTTTTTGCCAATTTGATTACTGTGTGTCTCGGTGTGTTTCTCCTTGGGTTTATCCTGTATGGGACTCGCTGCGCTTCCTGGACTTGGGTGGCTATTTCCTTCCCCATGTTAGGGAAGTTTTCGACTATAATCTCTTCAGATATTTTCTCGGGTCCTTTCTCTCTCTCTTCTCCTTCTGGGACCTGTATAATGTGAATGTTGTTGCATTTAATGTTGTCCCAGAGGTCTCTTAGGCTGTCTCCATTTCTTTTCTTTTTTTTTTTTCTTTATTCTGTTCTGCAGCAGTGAATTCCACCATTCTGTCTTCCAGGTCACTTATCCGTTCTTCTGCCTCAGTTATTCTGCTATTGATTCCTTCTAGTGTAGTTTTCATTTCAGTTATTGTATTGTTCATCTCTGTTTGTTTGTTCTTTAATTCTTCTAGGTCTCTGTTAAACATTTCTTGCATCTTCTCGGTCTTTGCCTCCATTGTTTTTCCGAGGTCCTGAATTATTTTCACTATCATTATTCTGAATTCTTTTTCTGGAAGGTTGCCTATCTCCACTTCATTTAGTTGTTTTTCTGGGGTTTTATCTTGTTCCTTCATCTGGTATATAGCCCTCTGCCTTTTCATCTTGTCTATCTTTCTGTGAATGTGGTTTTTGTTCCACAGGCTGCAGGATTGTAGTTCTTCTTCCTTCTGCTGTCTGCCCTCTGGTGGATGAGGCTATCTAAGAGGCTTGTGCAGGTTTCCTGATGGGAGGGACTGGTGGTGGGTAGCTATCTCTAACCTTTTAAGATGAGGTAACACAGCACAGCGAGAGTCCACAGCCCTGCCCTGTGACAGACCAAATCTGTGGTCTGACTGGTATGTCAATGAACAATATGCTTTTGCTTCTTAAAACAATTACAGGGCACCAGAATATTCAAACTGAAGCTTTGACTTTTACCACTTACAACCTGAACTAACAAAGAATGTTTAAAATTACCAAACCTTTTTATTGGATCCTTAGATTAATCTTCATCTTGCTTGTCCCTTTCATGATTCTAAAAGAAACAGTCTATTCCTCAGACTCCAAACAAGATTACATCAATTCAGCCTCTTCAAAATGCCTTCACTTGCTACTAACAAGGTTAAGCCATCCCAGACACAGTTCAAAGTCACACGCTAGGGAAAGGAAAAAAGAAATAATATAGAGGGACTTCCCTGGTGGTCCAGTGGTAAAGGATCTGCCTTACAATGCAGGGGACGCAGGTTCGATCCCTGGTCAGGGAACAAAGATTCCACACGCTGCGGGCCAATTAAGCCCGCGTGCCACAACTACTGAGCTCACACGCCTCAACTAGAGCCTGCGTGCGGTAAACTACAGAGTCCACGTGCTCTGGAACCCACGCGCCACAACTAGAGAAGAGAAAACCTGCACGCCACAACTAGAGAGAAGCCCGCACTGCAAGGAAAGATCCTGCATGCCTCAGCGAAGATCCCGCGTGCTGCAACTAAGACCCAACGCAGCCAAAAATAAAATAAATAAATAAATAATAAATGTCTTTATTTACCATTTTCCAAAATGGTAGTGCTCCAATCAAGACTGGCCAGAGCTGAACACTGTCTCTCATTTTTACCTCCTAGGATTATGCTTCTTTTAAAAAATAAATTGCCATATGGGTGGCTTGCAATAGCTTGTAGTCAACTTACCCCAAGGCCCGCTTTATCATCATTTTTGCGTGCCTGCTTTATCATCATTTTTGCATTTTTTCTTTTGAAGATTATCCTAGCTGGCCCAATGAGTTCTCTTCTAATTCTCAAATTCATCAAGCTGTTTTAAAATAGAAAGAGTGTTTCTTCATCTTAGTGACACAACGTTTTAAACAATAATCACTACCATTTATGGAGCTCTTACTATGTTCCAGTGTTTTACAAATGCTGTTGCTGATCCTCTCATGAAATCTTAAAGGCTAGTAATATTATCCCATTTTATTGAAGAAACAAGGCTCAGGGAGGTTAAAACATTTGCTCAAAGCCACACAGGCGAACAAAGACTCAAACCGAGTTTTGAGCTACTTCATCAAGCTCCTTTTCTTTTTTTTTTTTTTCCCCTTTTCAATTAAAGTCTTAGTATTGGCAGATTCTTCATTTGTAGAGGTAGACATTTTTACCAGTCAAAAAGCCATCATTGTCAATCTGATGAATAAGTTAGAAAATACTGTTTAGAGCCCAAAGCAAACTGTGATATAAGATAATGAGAACATTTTCCTTATGTGCTTTGCAAATTGGCTTTGCAATGCAGTTTGGACATGTTCTGAGAAATGACAGTATCTAAGAACAAAACTGTGGCCTCACAAGGTCTCAACATTGAGCAACAACCGTTTGGGTAGCTTTGTTAGAAAAGAAAACATCCCATGGAGATTATACCTACATAGACTTCATAATACTAGTTAACGTTTTAAAGCATTTGCCATGCTATATCATTTAATGCTCACAATATATGAGGCAAGTACCAAAAGGTATCATCTCCCTTTTGCAGATGAAGAAACTAATTCCCAGGTCAGAGTTGAGACTCAGACTCTGATGTAACTCCAAATTCCAGTCTCATAATCATTATGGTACACAGCCAGAAGAGATGAATGAAACCCAATAAAGTTAAACTTTTGTCTTTTTAAGCCTTCATATTTCCAAACCTGAAGTTGGTAGTCTCCGAATTTGAAATTATTTTTGTCCTTTTTTAAAAAATGAGTTCTCTGCTCTCCTTGGGTTCTGTTGAGGGAATATAGAAAAAGTGGCGGGGGGGAAAGTGAAAAGAAAGTTAGCAAAATGAGCTCTCCTTTCCAACCTTCCATTTCCTCAATCAAACTCAGGAAAACAAGAATTGGACTTCCCTGGTGGCGCAGTGGTTAAGAATCCACCTGCCAACGCAGGGGACAGGGGTTCGAGCCCTGGTATGGGAAGATCCCACATGCTGCGGAGCAACTAAGCCCGTGAGCCACAACTACTGAGCCTGTGCTCTAGAGCCCATGTGCCACAACTACTGAAGCCTGCAAGCCTAGAGCCCGTGCTCCACAATGAGAAGCCACCGAAATGAGAAGCCCGCCCACCAGAACGAAGAGTAGCCCCCGCTCACGGCAACTAGAGAAAGCCCACGCGCAGCAACGGAGACCCAACGCAGCCAAAAATAAATAAATAAATTTAATTTTAAAAAAATAGAAAGAAAGAAAACAAGAATCAGGAATTCCCTGATGGTCCAGTGATTAGGACTCCACGCTTCCACTGCAGAGGGCAGGGGTTTGATCCCTGGTTGGGGAACTAAGATCCCGCATAACACGTGGTGTGGCAACAACAACAACAAAAAAAAAGAATCAACTTTCAAGTTCAATTAGGTTTGTTAAGTCCAATTTAACAGTGATGAACACTTGGTCTTTGGAAGAATTTAACATCACATTTTCCCGCTTAGCAACAGCAGGATTCCCTGGAGACTCACCATCAGCACCTTGGTGCATCTACCCACTAACACTGAACTCTGCAGCCGTTAAAGAGACTGGCACAGGCGGTGGCAGCAGCTGCCACCTAAATTCCAGAAATCAAATTCTAGGAGACTGTTGAACATAATATTTGGTCCATTGAGTTTTAATTATTTTAAGGCTTCCCTATAGGCAGACAGAAGAATTATGTGTGACAAACCTTAGGAAGTGTTACTGTAAGCTTTTAACCAAAATCCAGTAGAATTCTACGATTATTACCCATATACCAATATACATGTTATACTGTTACACAAATCAGATTTAATAGGGATTGTGAGTCCTGCTCCCTCAGTATAACTTACTTATGTTTGTTTTGTTTTGAAAGTGCAATAAAATAGTAAGAATTGATTATAGACTACGTGTGTATAACTAAATTTTCATTACTTTTAAGTTAAAATAACCATTAGAGGAAGCGGGAAAGTGCTCTCTGATTATCATTAATATTAACAATAATATAATACCTATGCTTGCATGGAGTTTTTCCATTTACAAAGAGTTTCAAATACAGTATCTCACTAGACATCTGCTACATTTAGACATCTTGAAATATGTCACACGTCCTTTGCCCTCTGACCCTCCTCTCCTGATTTTTCTCTGGGTTCTGTAATACTCCTCTCCTCTGCCCATCATTACCTATTGGTGCTCCCAGGATTCCATCCTTGATGTTGTTCTCACACTCAATCAGGGCCACCCCATTCACTTGCATGGTTTTCACTGCTCATTTCCATACTCACTATTCCCATTTCTTTATCCACAAGCCCATTTGGGGTCCTGAGCTCTGGACTCATATTTTCAACTACCTGCTGGGCATATGAACATGTGTTTGGATGTAACAGGTGCTTCAAACTCCTCAACAAGTCTCTAAAGATGGTTTTTATCTCCCACCATTTGCCCCCTTCCTCCCTGACCTCCACCTACCCCAGTCTGGTTCCTCCAGTATGCCAACCGCTGCCTAGCACCTTACATTTGCTCTTTGGTAAATTAAGTACTTAGAACACTTTCCTCCAGATATCCTGACAGCTCCTTCAGAACTCTGCTCTAATGTCACCCCTTTAGAGAGTCTTGACCATCCTCTCTAAAATAGCAGTCCCCCTTCACTCCCCTTCCCTTACTCTATTTTTCTTTATTGTACTCGTTACCACCTGATGTTATGTATACCTTTGTTGGTTGTCCACCTCCCCCACAGAATACAAGTTCAACAAGGGCAGAGTCTTTGCCTCATTCATTTCTATGCCAGGTACATTGTTGGTGCTCAACAAATTTTTGTTAAATGACTTAACTAACTTCTATCCTTTATACCCACCCCAGATTCCTCCTCTTTGTGTGTTTTGGTTCCATCCATAGCATACTCATCCATCCAACAAATTACTCACCTCAGGAATCTGGATATCATAGGTTCTGACTCCTTATAAGTCACTGGTAAAAACAGTTGATAGTATGCCTGGAGGCTAGGACTAGGAGTTGAGCAAGAGTACAAATAAGGGACTTCCCTGGTGGTACAGTGTTTAAGACTCCACGCTTCCAATGCAGGGGTGCAGGTTTGATCCCTGGTCTGGAAACTAACATCCCACATGCAGCATGGCCAAAAAAAAATACAGATGAAAGCTTGCCCCCTTCTTTTCCTGTTCTGGCTTCGTCCTATTCCAGGAGGGCCCTCAGGTCCACGTGTGGCTGCAGGTCCAATCTCTGTCCATCCTCCCAAACCAAGGGCTATGGGTACACACATGGAGATTGGTTTGCCCTCAAGAGAACAAACTTGGGGAAGAGGCTTGAAGTGGACTGTCTGGGCAAAGGATTCCAAGGTCCTAGATAGTTGAGGTTTGTGATCTAGAAGGGGAGGGAGGAGTATGAGCTCTAGATGGGCACATCCCCTTGGCCTAGTGGGTAAAGGTGCAACTTTAAAGTGCAGGGCTCAGGGAGATGGCCCTGTTGCTCTGGTATAATGGCAGTACTACCTGGGCTAAAATCCGAACTCCAATAGAGTGGACATAACCAAATGAGGGTGAAGTCTAGAAAGCATTCTTCTTCCCTCCCTTGCCTAAAAACCAAAGATTGAAGTCTTGTAACTCAAGAACTATCAATATGGAGATTTAGAAAAGGAAATCTTGGGTAAAAATCCTATTAGAAAACAGAACTTCATCAAAATTTAAAACTTTGGTTCTTTGGGGTTTTTTTTTTAATATAAATGTATTTATTTATTTATCTTTGGCTGTGTTGGGTCTTTGTTGCTGCACATGGGCTTCCTCTAGTTGTGGGGAGTGGGGGCTACTCTTCGTTGTGGTGCGCAGGCTTCTCATCACGGTGGCTTCTCTTGTTGCAGAGCATGGGCTCTAGGTGCACGGGCTTCAGTAGTTGTGGCACGTGGGCTCAGTAGTTGTGGCTCACGGGCTCTAGAGCGCAGGCTCCGTAGTTGTGGTGCACGGGCTTAGTTGCTCCACAGCATGTGGGATCTTCCTGGACCAGGGCTCGAACCCATGTCCCCTGCATTGGCAGGCGTATTCTTAACCACTGTGCCACCAGGGAAGTCCCAAAACTTTGGTTCTTTGAAAGGCACTGTTAAGGGAATGGAAAGCCAAAGACTAGGAAAAATACTTGCAAATCATATCTGATAAAAGGACTTGTAAGCAAAATAAAGAACTCTCAAACAAAAGATCCAAAACTTTCATTAGATTCTCAAAGGAATCTGAATCCTCCTGAAAATATTAACAACTATTGGCTTATGTGCTCAGCTTGGAGAATTCAGAGGTTGACCAACAGCCAAAACTGCAGCTGGGAGCTTAGAATCCTGCCCAAGCTTCCTGTATTGAGAGCTTGCCTTGTAAACATGTCACCAAAGTTGCCATGATGTCTAATCCTAGATAACCCTCCAAAGATGACAATGATTCAAGTACTGGAGCATGAGGGGCCGGTGACTTTATCCCAGCTTTACCTTGGGAGGGGGTGTCTTAGTTGGGCCACATTGCCTTTAGGTGCCTTTTTCCTCTTGCATTAGGCCTCACCAGATATGCAATGAGAGAATATCTACCGTTTCTACAGAATTTCTTTTACGAATAGCTTGTGCAGTGACAAATCAGAAATGAAGTCACCAGTCCTGATGAAGGGAATGAAGTTTATACATATTCTCCTCTCATTTATCCAAGAAATATTTGTTGCCTGCCTACTCTAAGTCAAATATTTTGCTAGGGGCTGAAGATACAATGATGAGCAAGACACAGTGATTTCTTCAAGGATATCAAAGTCTAATGGAGGAGATGAAAAAGTGAACAGGCAATTACAAAATGAATAAAGTGCTTCCAGTGGGATAATCCCAGGCAACACTGAACACGGGATCGGGAAAGGTTCCCTAGAACAAGTTAGGTATGAGACCTGAAGGATGAGGAGGAGTTGACCAGAAGAGTGGAGAGAAAGAGGTGCAGCTTGAAGAGCGTTTCAAGTACAGGGAAAGTGCAGAGAACTGAAGCTGACGAGGGCAGCAGAGGCCAGATCTTGATGACCTACATCACACTGTATGCTGCTGGCAATGGAAAGCATGAGAAAGTTTTGCACAGAAGAATGGCCTGAAGGGATTTGCCCTTCAGAAAGATCATTCTAGCTGCAGCAAGGGAGAATAGATGGAAGGGGGTTGAAAATAGATGAGACTCATTAAGAGGTTGTTTCAGTAAGCAGGATGTGGCTTGCTGATGGTCTGAATAACTGCAGCTAATATTTTGAGCCCCATTATTTAATTTAATCTTTGCAACTCTGTGAGATGGATATAATTACCCCCATTTTACAGATGGGCAATCCAAGGAACAGAGAAGCTAAGTAACTTGCCCAAGGTCACATGATAAGTGGTGGCAGTACAGAGAGCAGGTAGACAGATTTGAGAACTATTTAGGAGGTGGTATGTCATAAGACTAATTATTCAACTAATTTTCATTATTGATTTTGGGAAGGTGGCTAAAGGAGAAGCTTTCAAGTATGATATGCAAGTTTCTAGCTTGGATGACTAGGCCATGACTGAGTTAGGAAATACGTGAGAAGCAGGTGAGGGGGGATGGTGATAGAACAAAGTGGTAAATTCAGTTTGGGGTCTGCCTGGGTAATTTCCAAGTGGAGACATCTACAGGGCAGCCGCAGGGGCTGGTGTGAAATTCAAAGTGAGATTTTGATGTTATCAGCCTCAGTCTCTGCCAGAGGGAAAAAAAGCACCTTTGAAGAAGCTGAAAATGATACAAACTTGGAATATGAAGCATTTAGGAAAACAGATAATACAATGGGATTCACCATGAAACTGTTTTAGGTCATTACAGGGTCATTTTCTTCTATTCATTTTACTCAATTGTTTTTCACTAACAACTTTTTATTTTCTCCAGTCCTTTTCTCTCCACTAATTTTCTCCCCTTTGCCTATTCACGTATCACAGTGTTCTCTGTCCTTAAACGAAAACCTTTTCCATTGCTTTATTTCCAGGACTTATTCCTTACTTCTTTGCATACAGACTTCTCTCTCATCTTCACAAAAAGTCTGAAGTAATTTCAGCTGGCTGCTTCTGATTCCTTATCTTCCATCTATTTTTTTTTTTTTTACATCTTTATTGGAGTATAACTGCTTTACAATTTTTTTTTTAAGATTTTTTTTTCTGATGTGGACCATTTTTTAAAATCTTTATTGAATTTGTTACAATATTGCTCCTGTTTTATGTTTTGGTGTTTTGGCCGTGAGGCATGTGGGATCTTAGTTCCCCGACCAGGGCTCGGGCCCACACCCCCTGCATTGGAAGGCAAAGTCTTAACCACCGGACCACCAGGGAAGTCCCACACTAACAACTTTTCATCTTGAAGTCTCCTATAGATAAGCAGGTCCCAGTCGGCTACTCCATTACAGAGTTAGGTATCTAACCAATGCTTCAAAGAGGTGCATTTCTCCCACGGCATAGGAACTCCTTTTTCAGCAGGAACACTAACCTTTGAAACACTAGGGAACCATTTAACAAATTATCATTTCAGTAGACTCAGTGGGGTCCTAATGGGCTGGAAGCACAGCCATAACAAAGGGCTAGCCTCCTAGAGAAAATTCAAAGAAGGAAATCTGCCTCTACTATAATAATGGCGAAACATTAACATGTTAAATGCCCTGAAGGAAAGGTTCCAGGTGAATTTCTCCAGCATTTTCCTTAAACTTTCCTACCCAGTAATAAAAAATGCTGAACATGTAGAAAGGAGAAAAGGAGTTTTAAAAAATGTTTACAGGAACTCCCTGGAGGTCCAGTGGTTAGGACTCCATGCTTTCACTGCCAAGGGCACGGGTTCGATCCCTGGTCCGGGAACTAAGATCCCGCAAGCCATGAGGTGCAGCCAAAAAAAAAAAAAAAGGTTTGATAAAATCTTTCTTTTTCCAGTCTTGGCCATAGGGCTAATTAAAACTTTTCTTTCCTATTTGTATTTTTCCCCGATTTAAAGCACTTCCACTTCCTACCTCTGCCTAGACTGGCCTTCCATTTAAAAAAATGTTTCGTAAGATAAAATTACGTGTAAGTAATTTGAAAATAATGGCCACACCCTAGTAGAACATAATCACTGCCTTAGGCAGACTGCACAATCATGTCATGAATATAGAGCCTTTGCTTCTAAGACGTATCTCTGTTCTAGGATCCTAATACTAATTTAATAGAAATTGTTTTAGTTTCCTTAACAGATACTCAAAAATATCTCCTTAAAGCAATATGGCTTCCTCTCATTTTTCCGTTAGGATTTTTTTTTTTTTTTGCTTCTGTTTCCCTTCGCCAAAGCTAATGAGTTACCCATATCAAATATTTCCATGTTGCTTTGCCACCAGCCTAATCTTCATAGGGAACTGTCCAGGTTTTTGCACTTGCCAAAATATGGCAATATCCAGAGGGCTCACCAATATGTGAAGACACAGTATTCCCAAATTCCCACAAGAACATCTGTACAAATGCATCAATATAAAAACAATTGTGCCCAATTTTAATAAACCTGATGAAAAGCCGTTTTATGAATTGGTGCTGGATTACTAAAATAATTCTCAGCTTTTTGATTTTAAAAATTATACTTTTAATTACAGGATATTGTTAGAATAATACAGATATAGATAGACACAAGAAAACTGTGACCAATACCATAAGGAAAACTGCTGTACATACTTACGTGTTCACTCACTCTCCACAACCATAGAAAACAGGCACAATGTGTTCAGGGTGTGTGCAGAAGCAGCCAGAGACTTGGGAGCAGAAGGCATGCAGAAAGCTTTAGCAAAGAGAGACTGAGGCATAACTTTACACAGAGTTCAACACAGCAAATGGGCAACAATTGGCAGGGAGAGGAGACAGAGCTGGTCCGGCCCTTGCCCTTTTAACTTCCCAACTGAAGTGTACATGTCTGGAGAGATGGCTGGGGCACTCAGAAGCCAAAAGCAGCAGAAGGAACAGCTTGGGGGTGGGGCAGGGGAGTAGGGAAGGAAAAGGGGGTGAAATAGTTAGGTCATGGAGATGCTGTCTTCTTCTACAGCCACTCCGAAGCTGATGCCCCTAGTGGCTCACAGAAACAACAGGAGAACTTTGATATTCATTAAAACCACCAGCAACACTGATATGGGAAAAAGACATTTGAGTTTAGTCATCAAGAACATGTAAGTCATTCAACAATTAAAATATGAATACCCAAAGTCAGCTAGATATTGTATAGAACAAAAAACATGCTCCCTGCCCGAGTTTGTATTTAAATAAGAGTGACAACATAAAGACACCTACTTGGTGGAGTGTTTTTTCATTGTTACTTCTGAGGTTGTGTCATTTGCAAGGGATGCAGACCCACATGGTTGTGGGTCATAATAAATCACTATAGTACACTACCCAAGGGAGACCACTGGCTCCTTTAACGCCAAGTCCCAAAGAGCTATGGTAAAAGTTTTTCAAATGTTACAACACTCACAATACAGTAGAAAAAACATGGGGCAGGCTCAAAAAATATATATTCCTCACTCTAGTCCCATCTCCTGGGCATCAGTTCCCTCCCACTCCCACCCCCAAATGCTTGGATAAGCATCAACATTTGGGATATTTCTTAATTCCTATTTGGGCTGAGATAAGGAGAACTGACACTACTGGGCTTAAATTGGGTCAACTCTTATATTAACCACTTAAATCTGTAGGCTGGGAGAATGGAAATACATTCCTATCTAGTTTTATTAATTCCCTGTGACTAGGCCAAAGAGAAGATAATTCAGTCTGAGAACAGGACAATCAACCTATTTGTCTGGTAATAATCTCCAACTGACTGATACATATAAACAAGTGCTTGGTTCTGTACAAAGACAGATCTTACAGGAGAGTACACATTAGAGCACTAGTGTTTCAATTTTTTTTCATAAAGAATGAAAGGACATTTCTCACATTGGAGTTATGTCTGTAGTTCTGTCACATGATCAATATCACCCAAGAACATGCTAATTCAGTGTGAATTCAGTTTCTGCTATTGGAAAAACAACAGGAATACACATTTTACATGTACATACACATGCCCTTATGCAAGCTAAGATAAACACTGGGATGTGGCCCTTATCAAATCCTAGAGTTAGCAGTATAGGGAGAATTGATCTTAAAGGGTAGAGGGGAAAGAACAGAGAAATGACCTGTGTTCCTTGGGAAGGGACTCCGTTTCCTTCCCTGAAGTGGTCAATTCCACTTGTTCCTTACACTCCACCATCACTTATGGTCCTATCTTTCCTTGAAGATATTTTCCCTACAATATTCCCTACAGTGATCCCCAAAGAAAATTAATAAATTCTGATTAATGGCAATAACAGTGGGCATCTCTTGCTAAAGTCACCACTGTTGATGAGTCCTTGGTCCCCAAACCTGTGTCTCATTTTTCCTTTCAATCTGTATCTTCAGTTAGCTTTCACAATCATGAAAGCTTTAAAAAAGTTAATTATAAACAATGAGGCAAAAAGTTATGATCATTGCCTTCATCATGCAGAATCCTGCTCTTAGGAAGACAGAAAGATACAAATGCATGAGCAACTCAAGGAGAAAGCCCTTTGAAGGGAAGATGTGTGTGCCCAGCTACTATGGTGAGTGAATAGGTGTGGCAATTCAGGCAAAGTCTCTGGTTGTCTTTTACCAAAGCAGCTGTGACAACCCTATCACAGGTCAATATTTCCCCTAGCATAGTTCTTTGGGCCAAGGACAGGAGAAATTACTTTTAAAGATTTACTCCATTTCCAGGCCTGAGCATTTACCAGCATTTAGCACCTGGTCTTCAGATTTCCAGTTACTTGTGGGGCTGATTTTGATGAAATAATTCATTAATACTGGGTGAATAAAAATCACTATTTTGGAGGAAGGAATACCATTCCCAAAGCCATGGATCAGAATTTCAAGTGGCTTGTCTTCTTCGATGTTTTAAACTGTGGCCCACAACAAGGAAATTCAGTACAGTAAAAGCAGCTCAGTCTTGAGAGAGCTCTTTGATATCAAATAAAATTGTACCTTCAAATGACTCATTTCTCAGTCGTAATTTCAGGACTTAGTCAGTGTGAACTCTCTTATGTTTAATGAGAGCTGAGCTCCGGCTGAAACTCTTCTCACATTCGGTACATTCATAAGGCTTCTCTCCCGTATGAACTCTTTGATGTGTGATGAGGTTGGAGCTCTGGGTGAAACCTTTTCCACACTGCACACACTCATAGGGTTTCTCTCCTGTGTGGGTTCTCTGGTGTTTAATTAGGTCTGACCTTTCACCAAAGCTTCGCCAACATTCGTTGCACTCATAGGGCTTCTCTCCAGTGTGAATTTTCTGGTGTGTGATAAGATGAGAGCTCCGGCTGAAGCTTTTCCCACAGGCGTTACATTCATATGGCTTTTCCCCAGTATGGGTTCTCTGGTGCTGAACCAAGTGTGAGATGCGGCTGAAATTCTCCCCACATTCATTACAGTGGTACGGCTTTTCCCCTGTGTGGGCTCTGCGATGGCGCACAAGGTCGGAGTTCTGACTGAAATTCTTCCCACACTCATCACACTTGTAGGGCCTTTCCCCCGTGTGGACACGATAGTGTTTGATCAGATCAGATCTCTCACTGAAGCCTCGCCCACATTCATTACATTCGTAAGGCTTCTCACCTGTGTGGGTCCTCTGGTGCTGAGCTAGGTGAGAGCTCCGGCTGAAGCTTTTCCCACACTCCTCACACTCATAGGGTTTTTCCCCACTGTGGGTCCTTTGGTGCTGGATTAGGTGAGAGAGCCGGCAGAAACTTTTTCCACACTCGTTACATTTGTGGGGCTTTTCTCCAGTGTGGATTGTCTGATGCTGAATGAGGTGAGAGCTTCTTCCAAAACTTTTCCCACACTCATTACAGTCATAGGGCCTCTCTCCAGTGTGTGTTCTTTGATGCTGAATAAGGTGGGAACTCCGACTGAAGCCCTTTCCACATTCATAACACTTATAGGGTCTGTCACCGGTGTGGGTTTTCTGATGTCGATTAAGGTCTGAGATCTGACTAAAGGCCTTTCCACAATGAGAACATATATGATATCGGATGCTTGTATGGACTTCTTTGTGGACAAGCAGATCGGTGACTTGTTGGAGAGGATAGCTTACCCACTCTTCTGCTGTTAGATCTCCCCATTGTCTTTCTGATCTATCCCTGTTTTCAAAGGCCTCTTCGCTTTCAGGACTGTCCTCAGTATTCCCAACAGGTCTTTCAGATGCAGTCCCAAATTCCACATCTTCACTAATCTCTTGCTTTGGATTCACCTCGTTTTCACTCCTGATTTCAAAATCTGTAATAAAAGGTGAAGAATAATACTGGTAAACACACACAAAAATTATCTACTGTGTGCTGGGCACTGTGCTAAGTTCTTTTTTTTTTTTTTTTTAAAAGGACTTTTATATATATATATTTTTATATTTATTTTTGGCTGTGTTGGGTCTTTCTTTCTGTGCGAGGGCTTCCTCTAGTTGCGGCGAGCGGGGGCCACTCTTCATCGCGGTGCGCGGGCCTCTCACTATCGTGGCCTCTCTTGTTGTGGAGCACAGGCTCCAGACGCGCGGGCTCAGTAGTTGTGGCTCACAGGCCTAGCTGTTCCGCGGCATGTGGGATCTTCCCAGACCAGGGCTCGAACCCGTGTCCCCTGCATTAGCAGGCAGATTCTCAACCACTGCACCACCAGGGAAGCCCGTGCTAAGTTCTTTATGTGAATTACCTCAGCCACCCTGAGAGCCAGGCATTATGATGATTTCTACTTTATGAATGAGAGATTCAAGGCCCACAGAAGTGACTCGCAAAAGGTCATACAGTAGTAAATGGTGAAGCTAAGATTCAAATCCAGTTCTGTCTGATAAAAGTTCATGCTCTGTATCACTACAGTTAATGGTTCCTTATGAATATTGTATGTGTTCCTGGTGTTTCAAAAGAAGAAAACCATAAACAGAAAACATAAAACTCTAAATTAGAATTTCTAAAAGCCAAGAGCCTAGATATTTTATATGTGAATGAATGTGCGTGTATGTGTATGTTCTTAACTTGTCAAGCCTTCTTCATTACCGTTATATAATATTTACTAAGAACCTACTGGGTTAGCATGGAGAAAAACAAATTTTTATCAATCTGTATCAAGTCTCAGTTGACAGGAAAAATGACTGCCAAATGTTACTTGCTACTTTTCAGTGGCTTTTTTTTTTTTTTTGGCCGCGCTATGTGGCTTGCGGGGAGCTCCACCAGGGATCAAACCCAGGCCCAGCGCAGTGAAATTAAGGAGTCCTAACCACGGGACCGCCAAGGAATTCCCTCAGTGGCCTTTTAATGAAAATAGAGGTGGGAAGGTTGGAGAAGGCAAAAAAGATGCCTGGCTCAGAATATTCTTGGCATTGACTAGGTAAAGACTTTAAATGAAAATCAAAATATACAAAGTCACTGTCTACAAGAAACCTTCTACCAGACACTGCTTTTTCCAAGTTGTGTTTCTTGGTACACTCTTCAGAAAGAGATTACTAGGTATGCTGGGAGAAAAGGGTCCAGGGATAAATCAGTTTGGTAAGTGGTGCGTACAACATCATCTTCTTAGAAATTCAAAATGCCTGATATCACATTAAAGGTTCTGAAGAGTCTTGAGGTAAAGAAGTCTTGTAAACGTTATCTAACCCACTCCCAAACTTATATGGGCAAGAAACATTTGTGTGTGTGTGTGTGTTTCCATGCTTCCATCCTTCCAAAATGTGCTCCTTGGGCTGGACCACTGACATATAAATTCACATTTCTTTAAGATTCTCATTTCTTGCTTTTGTTAGATTGAGTGGAATATTTGGGTTACTGACTACAATAGATCTAGGTAGATAACTTCACTTCTGGTTGCATTTTGAAAGGAAGGATCCAAGAAAGTTGGGACATCAGAGAGAGCCCAATTTAAAAAGGAAACCCTTCACAGTTTGCCTTTTGTTTGTTAAAAGCTATAGGAATAAAGATTTCATAAAAAGGAATAATCCTAATGAATGGCAGATGACCTAGTCAACCATACATGATTGCTAACTTCTGTCAAGTCCTAACAGGAGACAAAGTGAGTCAAAAGACTTTCAGCTCAAGAATACCCTGTTTATTCTAGTTACACCCAGACCAAAGGATATCTAAGAGAAAAGACAGGTTTGCAGACCACCAAAAAAATTAGCTTCCCTCTCTAATAGAATCTGTGATCTCATTTAGTTCAGGATTCTTCTGCAACAACATCATCTGACACACTCAAAATCTATGATCAACTCTGAAACGTCTCTAGACAAGTACCTGCTCTGGATAAATAAAGGACCTGAGGCAAAGCTACAGCTCTGAAGCCAAAGCAAACACAAAAAGGTGGCTTTTGCCTTCCCATGAACCTGGGTCAGAACCCCTTTATCTTCTAGTAAAAGCACCATTTACAGGGGCATTTATATCCTGGCAAGCACCATTATGTCAGACCTGTTTGGTCAGTGATCTGTACAGACAGGCTGGAGAATGGCAAATGACTCAGGGCGCAAGAAATCTGAGTGTTTCTAAGATGTGCAGGAACGATCTTTCATTTTAGACCATATGACCTTGATATTCCCGCATTCAAAGATCTGCCTGAGGACTCAACTCAAGCCAAAATCCAATTAAGTGCTTTAAGAATCAACTAACTAGGTTGTGTTGAAAGAGCTAAGGCATTTTTGACAGTCTCAAAAACGTGGGGTGGAGAAAGACAGAGAATCCTTACCTAATGAGACAACATTGCCATAATTCTCCTGCATAACATCCCTGTAAAGGTCCCTTTGTGTAGGGTCCAGAGGTCTCCATTCTTCCCGGGTGAGATACATGGCCATATCTTCAAATGTCACAGGTGCCTGAAATCACACATTGCTTCCTCAATACTTGGTATCTAGGAGGTTAGTACCAGTTTTTCTTCTCGAAATTAGAGACATGGCTAGAATTGTTGAGGAGGCAAAAGGTATTAGGTCTGATATGCAGAGTCCAAGCGAGAAATAAACAAGCAACAAAGAGATGTGGTAAAGGAGAGAGCAATTTATGAGCTGATTGCTTTGGTCCCATGGCCAGATATCCCTGCCCTACTCCGAACCTTACCCTCTAGTAGTAGTTTTCTCAAAATACAACTAGCACCTACATCATTCCATACCTTTACCCACAATGTTCCTATTTTCTTGGAATATCTTTCTCAGGGTAGTGAAATCCTACTGTTCCTTAAGGCCCTGTTCCAGCACCGACTGTTCTTCAATGCGCCCCATCTCGCTGCTCTGCTCCACTCCTCCCTCCCTCCCTCCCACACCTCAGAGAGAATTAATACTCCCACTTCTTGGTTCCCACAGCATGTTGCTCCTACAGAAAATAGTGCTCTTATCATGTAGTTTCATGGTTAACCGGATGCATCTGTCTTCCTACTGATTGTGAGCAGGCAAGGAGGGCATGCCTCATGCATCTTTTGTCTCCCCAGTATTTAAAGGCAAACAGCAGGTGTTCAATAAATGCTTGTTTGTGTCTATACTGTCCTGATACTGGGTCTCTGGAGGCAGAATACCGAAGCAAGCGAATTACTAATCTCAGGGAATTTCCCACAGAGATTCGCGGAGCAAAGAAACGCAGGGACGACGTGGGTAAGCACAGGCAGGGTCCGAGAAGCCACCCCCGGCTTACCTGGGACCCAGCCATGAGCAGGGTGGCTGCCATCTCGGGCTCAAGGATTCGCCTCCCAGGAGAGAGAGAGAGCAGGAAAAGCAGCTAGCAGACAGCGCTAAAGGAGGCGAAAAGCAGGGCGTGAGGCACAGAAACAGGCCCTGCCCACTCCCCGGGGCTGGAGTTCTGGCCGCCAGGCGACTGGGGAGGGCCCTGAATCCGGGCCGGGTCACTCTCCTCCCTGACCCTCGAGCGCGACCCGCCCTCCGTGTCTCCACCACCAAGGGGTGGAGGCTCCCGGAATTACTAAGACAGCCCCCTGGCTCGGTCCCTCCCGGGCCGGGGGTCAAGCCGAGGCTGTCTCAGGGAGGAGGCTCTCAGCCCAGCCCACAGAACGCCTCTGCTCTTCCATGTCGAGGCTGGGCCCTTTCCGGCAGCTGCCTCAGCCAATCAGCGAGCGAAGCGAATACGAGGCCCGCCTCTTGTAGCACGGCCGAGCACCTTTATCACGCCTGCGCCCGCCCCCGTGGCCTGTCGGGAGTTGGAGTTCCATTCGGGCGTACAAAGGCCAGTCAGAGGCCAAAAGCCACGGAGGGAAAAGAACAAAAGGGTGAAGAAAAAAGCGCGTCCTCCTAGCCAGGGCGGAGTATCTTCCGCTCTCCTCTCTTGGAGACCACAGCCGGATTAAGCCAGGGAGGTTGCCTTGCTTCTCCTCACGTCCCTAGAAGCTTATCTTGAGTCGGACCTTAACTGCGACGTCGAGCCTAATTTAGGCGCTGGCCTGTGTTGAGTTCAGCTGGGATTAGCTCTCATTTGACATCCTGGGCCTGAGAGGAAAGCAGCAGCCGCCCACTCCCCAGGGGAGACTCAGCGGCCGCGCTGGAACTTTGAGCTCCACCCACGCACTACATCACCCAGCAGCGACTGCGGCATTCTCACACTGCTACGCAGACTACAACTCCTAGGGGGCAACGCGCCGCCCGTCCGCCAGCAAGTGTGGTCCGCGGCTGGGCCAGGCTTGTGTCCCGGCTCCATCGCTGTTAACCCTGTAGGGGCGTCCTTCTAAAGAGGGCGCTCCTTGAGGGGCAGGCTGAGTTGCGCTTAGCGGAGGGGACGCAAAAGCCGGAGGGAAATCAGAAGCGAGGGTGGAGTATAGGGGCGCGTAATGTGGAGCGAGCCAGACCCCAGGGTTGGGAAGGACCGTCTTTATCATCCCTGAGGGCTTGCCTGCTAAAAGGGTTCCTGGCGGCCTCCCGCATCGATGGGATCGTGGGCCTCTATAACGGCCCACGCCCGGTGGACCCTTAGGTTGTTAGCAGTCCCTGACCGGCTGAAGGTGGGAAGCCGAAAACCCGAACTGGGAACGAACAGACCTACCTCCTGGCCCGCAAAAGATCCGCTAGGTCGCCGGCTCCAAGATCCAAGAGGCCTCAAACAGATTTCAAATCCGCAGGCAGGGTTCTCTGAGACTACAGACGTTCGGAAAGATTCTGGGGGTCACTGGCAGATCCTGTCTATCTCAGATCTGCAGGTAGACCTCGAATCCGTAGACGTGCAGGCAAAGCCCAGAGATCGTAGGCGGATCCCAAAGACTCACAGATTCTCGAGACCTCAGACTCTCAGACAGCTCAGAGAAACCACAGGCTCATAGGCAGATTCCTGAGACCACAGCAGCTAGCCAAGAAACACCACCAGCAGCTAAGCTACATTCAACTGGAGTTCTTCCGAACAGAAGGACTTGCAGCCTTCCCTTTCCCCAGCCAGGATGAGAAAATTAGACAATGGAAGCCGAGCACTAGGGAAAGCAGGCATTCTGCGTGGGGAAGAGCTCTGAGCTCGCTGTAGCCTTGGAGAGGGAAGTGATGGAAAAAGAATATAGCAGCTTATTAGGGACTCCCACCCTCTTCAAGTTATAAATATCCCCAGAACCTTGGCTACGTGCCCAGAAGCCTGTTGTCTCTAACCGTACAGGAGACTTCTCTGCCTGGGCTGGGAAAGGGGCTTTTCTTTTGTTTTGCAGCTATGTCCACCCACTAAGTGACTTGAAATTTTTTCTTCAAACGTGACTCTAGGCTATGCTTTTATTAGTGAGTGTCCTGTTCCCAGTGCCCAGTTATTTATGGTTAAATTACTCAAGTGTCTAAAAAGAACTAAGACCCTACCCAGCCATGAGGCAGACTCTCCCACTCCCGCTCCTCTTCTCACTCCCAACTGTGAGGCAAGGAATTTTTTTAGATACCACAGAATTGTACCATCCTACCCCATCTAAAATTAATATGGGAACCACAAAAAATAGAATCGCAGAGGGTCCCCAAGAGGCAGTGTCCTGAGTGGGAAGTGTGTGGGCACCAAGGTCAGACAGACCTGGGTTGGAATCCAGGCTGTGTATCCCTTGGAAAGACATTTAGTCTCTCCAGGCCTATTTCCCTTTCTGTGAAATTGGGTAATCGTACCTAAGGTGGTGGTGAGCAGTAAGTGAGATGACTTAAAGCATTCGACACAGAGTGAGCACTCAGATGATAGTTGGTATTATTATTAATCCTGCCTTTGGTGGCAGGAGAGAGTTTCAGAAAGGCCTGTGGATATTTTCACTGGCTCAGAACATCTGGGCAGTCAGAGTAGCTGGATAGCTTTGAGGATCTGCTGATGACTGTATTATCCATAGTGTTTCTGCTGAAAATCCAGAGGAAGTTGAGCCAGTTAGTTGGGTTCAAGAGAACTGGTGTATTGAGCCGAGTAGAGCAGAGGTATTTGGGGCTGCCAAAAACCCAGCAAGGTGAGGCCTTGCACTCCCAGGGAAACCTCTGGGACAAGGAAGAGGGAGATTGGTTCAGACTTTGGCCAAGTAATTGCAGGTTTCTAACTGGGCCGAAGGTGAGGTGAGTGCCTGAGCCCCTCAGCTCAGTGGGGCTCCCTTTTCATCCCTTCTCTGACAGATTGCTTTGTAAACTTTGTTAGGCCTTTTCTTTCCCCTTGTTCCAGAGCTTTAAGTCCTTCTTTGTCCTCTCGCCATTCCTTTTATTCCTCAGGCCTGCCTGGGGGCAGGACGACTCTCCAAGCCCAGCTTGGCTGCTTGCCTCCTTCTGTGAGTAAGTGCTTTTCTCTTTCTTCACCTGGGACCCTCCAGAGGCTAGAGGAGAAGAGGGGCTGAGAGCGGATGGAAAGCATGAGTGCATTTGGTGCCCCTGGGTGGGGGTGGCCCCTGAGTGGGGAAGAGAGGGAGGAAAGGCAGTGGGTGAGGGGTTTCCTGTTGCAGCCTTCAGCTGGACTCTTGAGAGTTGGGGGTCACTGGAGGAGGAGGTGGCTTCCTGCCCCATTGTTCAGGACTTCATTGTTTCCCAGGAATACTTATTGTGTGTGGGTTTTCAATAACCAACTTGGAAAGCTGTGTTTGTTACCATTATTCAGCAAACAATGCGCACCTACTGTGTGTAGAGGCAGCAGCACAGCCTACCACTGGGGAAAGGGGCCAGGAGTACCATTTCATCAGGGTCTCCAATTTAGGCTTTTGACTTTATCTGCAAATGGGGTTTTACATTATGTCAGATCCACTGACCAATTTGATCAAAGAGCCTCCTTGGGACCTCCCTGGTGGCGCAGTGTTTAAGAATTCGCCTGCAATGCAGGGGACACGGGTTCGAGCCCTGGTCCAGGAAGATCCCACATGCCGCGGAGCAACTAAGCCCGTGTGCCACAACCACTGAGCCTGCGCTCTAGAGCCCGTGAGCCACAACTACTGAGCCCGCATGCTGCAACTACTGAAGCCTGTGCACCTAGAGCCCATGCTCTGCAACAAGAGGAGCCATCTCAATGAGAAGCCTGCGCACCACAACAAAGAGTAGACCCCTGCTCGCCACAACTAGAGAAAGCCCGTGCGCAGCAACGAAGACCCAAGACACAACGCAGCCAAAAAAAAAAAAAAAAAAAGAGCCTCCTTGTATATCCTGAAGCTTGTTTCTTATTAACAGACCACTGTGCCTGGGGAGCACTATAAATTATTATATTTTAATAAATCCTATAATTATCTTGTGAGCAGCACAATTATAATTTTTTGTATTGGAAGCATTAATTTGCTAGACATTGAAAAATATGCCTCAATATTTGAGATCTTGTTTTGTTATCTCTTCATTTTCAAATATACCAAGAACATTGAAAAAAAAATCAGTGATCCGGGCTTCTCTTTATCCCTGCTCAGAGCAGAGATGAAGCCTCATCTCAGCACAGGGAGCTGGGGACATCCTGACTTACAAACAGTCATTGCAGTCCAACTGCTAGAGCATTTGGAGGAGCCAGCTACTGGGCTTCGAGGAGGGGCGGGCTCACAGCTGGGGGGCGGGTAGGGGAGGAGTCTTCACACGGGAGGTGACTTCGGAGCTGGCTTGCAAAGACTGTAGGAGTCTCGGAGGTGGAGAACGAGGGGAGGGAAAGCATTCCAGGCTTCGAGAACAGCATGTGCAAAGTCATGGAGGCGTGAAAGGACAGAGCGCGTTCCAGAATGGTCAGGATTGGGTATGGTTAGAGGAAGAGTATGGGGGTGGAGAGGCAGGGGGAGGAAGCAGAGCAGGGACAGCCTCTTATGTCCCTTTGCCTGCCTGCCTGTTTGTCTCTGGCTTTGGCTGTGGATCAGCAATGCTGGTGATGAAGTGCAGATTGGGGGGGTGGCCTGGGGTGAGAAGAGCAGATTGACTCTGCAGGAGGAGAGGGGAGTGGCGAGGATCGGGAAGCTCTTTATGACCTCATGCATTTCAGCTGGTTTTCTCCTTAGAGAGTCAACATTTTCAAGTAATGTAAACAATTGCATTAAAAATGTACAACAAACTTATTTAGTATTGTTTAACCCATTTAAAGGCATCAAATAGGCCTATATTCACTGAACACGTTTACTGTCTCTGTCCTGTACTGGCACTGTGCTGGGAGATAGGATACTGCCCCTCACAGTGACCGCAGGGCTGCTGTGAGGATTAAATGTGAGAATGGCTGCAAAATGTAAAATGCACGGGCACAGAGGAGGGCCTTGTCACACAGTGGCCATCATGGTTGTAGGAGAGGTAAAACGCATCACAGATGATTTTTCACCTCCCATCTGTGAGGTGAAATCATATTTCAAAGTGACTCAGAGCATGAACGGGGGCCCAGGTTCAAGTCCAGATTCTGTCTCATAGAAGCAAATTACTCTCTGAGCCTCGGTTTTTTTGGTTTGTAAAAAGAATATAATAATACAGTTCATAGAGACAGAAAGTAAAATAGTGCTTGCCAGGGGCGGGGGAAGGGGGAAATGGGGAATTGTTTAATAGGAATAGAAGTTCAGGGTTTTTTTTTTAATATTTATTTTATTTACTTATTTATTTGGTTACATTTTATTTATTTATTTGGTTGTGCTGGGTCTTAGATGCAGCAGGTGGACTCCTTAGTTCTGGCTCACCGGCTCCTTAGTTGTGGCATGGGAACTGTTAGTTGTGGCATGCATGTGGGATCTAGTTCCCTGACCAGGGATCGAACCCGGGCCCCCTACATTGGGAACGCGGAGTGTTAACCACTGCTCCACCAGGGAAGCCCCAGAAGTTCAGTTTTGCGAAATGAAAAGAGTTCCTGGAGATTGGCTGCACAACGATGTGAATGTACTTAACACTACTGGACTTTATGTACACTTAAAAATGGTTAAGATGGTAAATTTTTTGTTATGTATACTTTCTCACAATTTAAAAAATTTATTTTATTTTATTTTTTTAATAAATTTATTTTTGGCTGTATTGGGTCTTTGTTGCTGCGCGCGGACTTTCTCTAGTTGCGGTGAGCGGGGGCTACTCTTTGTTGCGGTGCGTGGGCTTCTCATTGCGGTGGCTTTTCTTGTTGTGGAGCATGGGCTCTAGGCACGTGGGCTTCAGTAGTTGTATCACGTGGGCTCAGTAGTTGTGGCTCACGGGCTCTAGAGTGCAGGCTCAGTAGTTGTGGCACATGGGCTTAGTTGCTCTGTGGCGTGTGGGATCTTCCCGGACCACGGCTGAACCTGTGTGCCTGCATTGGCAGGCGGATTCTTAACCACTGCGCCACCAGGGAAGCCCTCCCACAATTTTTTTTTGCACACAAGTTCATTTAATCTAAAACTCACCAGTTCTCAACCCACAAATTTTTTTAAAAAGAACCTAGTTCAGGGGGTCTGAGGATTAGTTGAGACAATATAAAGTACCCCTATACTCATAGCAATAGCTAATGTTCACTAATCAGGTACTTTGTGTCAGGTATAATTCTAATGAATCCTCACAACAGCCCTATGAGCTAGATGCTATTATTACCATCATTTTATAGATGAAAGACAAAGGCATGAATTTACATAATGTGCCCAAGATACCCAGCTAGTAAATGCTCAAAAATTAATAGATATTATTTTTTTAATTAATATTTATTTATTTATTTTGGCTGCGCTGTGCCAGGTCTTCGTTGCAGCACGTGGGATCTTCACTGCAGCATGTGGGATCTTTAGTTGCGGCATGCGGACTCTTAGTTGCAACATCCATGTGGGATCTAGTTCCCCGACCAGGGATGGAACCCAGGCCCCCTGCATTGGGAGTGTGGAGTCTTACCCACTGGACTACCAGGGAAGTCCCCTTAATAGATATTATTGACACTGTCATACAAAGAAATTATCATCATCATGGTAGAATGCACTGTAATTATTGGCATTTCACAGTGCTGTGGGAGTTCTGAGGAACCATCTCTTGTGGCCAGGGGATCAGAGAAGACTTCGTAGAAGACATGTATCTGAGGTGAGCCTTGAAGAATGGGTAAGATTTGGACTGGGGTGGAGGAGGGGGAATCGGAATAGGCAGTCACAGTTGGGAAGGTCCATCAGGTTTTCAAGAACAGGACAAATACCTCCCTTAGGCTGGAGCATAAGGGGCAGCAGGGGTGGAAGGTAAATCACTAAAGACGGGCAGATGGAAGGGAGCTTTGAAAGTCAGACCAAGTACAGCTGGTGAAAATCCACTGAAAATGATTGGGGGAATGATGCTCAGAGCCATGCATGGCTCATGCAGGTAAGGTAGGGACTGTTTTTTGTTTGCTTGTTTATTTGTTTTTGTTTTTTTGGCTGCACCACGCGGCATGTGGTATCTTAGTTCCGAGACCAGGGATGGAACCTGTGCCCCCTGCATTGGAAGCGCAGCATCTTAACCACTGGACTGCCAGGGAAGTCCCGGTAGGGAGTGTTTTGAGTTGGGAGACCAGTAGAAGGCCTTGGCATCAGTTGGAGAAAAAAGAAGACCTGAGAGAAAATGTTGATGGTGATGGCAATGGAGAGAAGGATTGGGTAAGGGAGAGACTGTAGAACTGATAAAATGAAGAGGGCAAGGGGAAAGGGTCAAAGATGGTTCTAAGTAATGAACTAGTTGACAAATAGAAAAGACAGAAGAGGGGATTTAAGAAAGAGAAGATGTGAATTCAGTTTGTGATTAATTGTATTGAGAGGGCCGTGGGGTACTTGGAGTAGATATCCACATAGGCACTTGGTGACTTAAGTCTCAAGCTCAAAAAAAAAAAACCTCAGAACTAAAGACAGAAATTTGGTAGTCTGGATGAGACTACTAAGAAAGACTTGTCTGTAGTATTTCAGGTTTCTGTAACATTTGAAATCCTCTTCTAAACTGGTCATAGGATCTTGACTCTGGTTTTCAAGGTCATTTGGCCCTAACATTCCTGGTGAGACCTTCTTTCCTCCATCCCAACCACGTTGCTTCTCTGTTTCACCTAATGTTGTCTTTTTCCTCCTGTAAGGTAGCAGCAATCTCCCTCCCCCTAGGAAGCCTTTCAGGGAGGTAGAGTTAACGCTAACTCCCTTGAAGCTCGCACCCTCTTCATCTTTTTTTTTTTTTTCTCTTCATCTTTGATATTAGGGAGGCGATGGGGTTAAACCATGTATTCTGGCCGACAGCATGTGCAAAGCCTGTGTGACGAGGAGGAGCACAGCACGGCCAGTGCGGCTGGAGCACAGAGTGTCGGGGAGAGGCAGAGGCCAGCCCTGCAGGGCCTTATAGGCCCTGCCAAGAGTCGTGGGAAAAAATGGAAGGTTGCAAATGGGGGTGGTGGAATGGGGGGGCAGGGGCTGTAACATGATCAGACTTGCAACTTTGAAAAGCCTATTCTGGTCAGCGCAGTGGAGAGCATGAACTGGAGGGGGTCCTGGGTGGACACAGGAAGACCAGCGGGCAGGGTATTGACGCCTGCTGATGAACACAGTCTGAGGCCTATTCATGCTTTTCTGTGTCCTTTTGCGAATGTAGATGTGTACTGTATAGATGTGCGAACTGGAGCCGACTTGTTCTCCTGCTGTTTAATCTGACTCATCTCCTTTGTAAACGGTAAGGTTATTGAGGGTAGAGATTCAGTTTTGTATTTTTTCCTATGCTGTAAATCCTAGTGACACCGGGAGCGCAACGGACATTTAGACCGTGACTATTGAAGATCGCCCCAGGGTGCCATCTTTAAAAAGCCCAAAAGTAACATTTATTGATATTATTATATTAATAGTGGTTGCTATTTTGTTCTGCTTTTGACTTCTAGACGTTTGGATGGAGGATTAGATAATGCAGAGAAAAATCTGGATATCTCAACCAGTACTACTCCAGTGTGGTCTGTGGACCAGCAGCGTTGGCATCACCTGGGAGCTCGTTAGAAAAGAAGAAAATCTCAGGCCCCACCCCAGACCCACTGAATCAGAATCTGCATTTTAACATGATCCCCAGGGGATTCCCACCTATATTACAGTTTAAGAAGCACCTGGGTATCTAAGCAACATCCTTCTACACTTCTGTGGGTAATATTCATACCTCAGGCATTTATCACACCCCATCTGGTGTGGAAGTCTGTGCCTGTGGCTTCTTCCCCTGCCAGGCTGGGAGCTCCTGGAAGGTAGGGGCCGAGCACTGCGTATGGCCCTGGATCTCTCATAGCACAGAGCACAATGACAGGAAGCAGGAGACCTGGGTTTCCGTCCTGGATCTGCCATTTATGAGCTGCGTGTATTGTATCTCCTGTGAGAGGATTTTCAGTCCTTCCAAAGGACCCACCCCAAATCTGACTGCTGAGAAGCTGGAGATGGTGGCAGGTTTCTGTACACAGTTTATTTACAGGCTTCATCTACAGGAGGAGGCACTTGGGTGGAAGGAGGAAGGTGATAACCAATTCCGCCAGGGCACATAAGAAACTTGGGCTGAAGTTACCCCAACAGCTACCCTAAGTGTGAACCAAGGCAGATGGAAACTCTATGAAGCAGGCACTAGTACCACTCCCATTTTTAATGGGTAAGGAAATGGCTCAGAGAGGTTAAGTGACTTGCCCAAGCTCCCAGGAGTTCACAAGCTCCTACGCATTAATTATTTTAGAAAACACAGTCCAGGAGCCTCAGCCTGGGGCTGCTGGAAGGCCAGGGACAGTCAGAGACTGAGACCCAGGACAGACCCACCAGACCTGCCCCCAAGGCTTTTCCAGACGGTTCCAGATTTGCCTAAAATTCCTATCAGCTTAAAAAGCAAGCCAATTTCATCACGGGAGAAACACAACAAGGGCCCTTGTGCCCTGCAGAATTCCTCTGTAGCTGGGGCCACAGTAGAGCTGTGAGGAACGCATTGCCTGGGTCTGGATGGGTTCCAAGGCTCAGGACCTCCCAGGGGCCACCAAACTCGGGCACCACTGTACTCTTCACTCAGAAACCCTCAGCTCAAGACGATGTGTCCCCTGCCTAGAGGGACCAGGTCTGGAGTCCTCAAAGGCCCCCAAACAAGCTAGGAACAGGGAATAGCAGAGAGTCTGGGAAGAGATGAGTGGGGAAGAAATCTTTCTACATGATGTGGAAGTCATATCTGCCTAAGCCAAACCATGTGCCAACTGTTCTGCACGTGTGATTCATGGTGGGCTGGGTAAGATTTGAGTCGGTCTGGTAGTTTTCAACTCAGAAAAGGCCGAGAGGTTCAGATGTGAAGGAAGGGACTCAAAGCAAAGGTCTGCCAGTCACTGTCAAAGATACGGCACCTCAGCTCTGAGGCTCTGAGTTTCTACAAGAGGTCTGTCAACACGGACTAAGCATTGTACCCCAATTAGCCTCCCCCTATTAGTCAATCACTATTAATAACTGATTATTAAGTTGTAAAAGCATTCTCCCTCTGATCCCTAATGCCCCATTCAGAGTTAAGTTCTTTTCTTCATTTTAATTTTTATTTTTCTCCAGTTACGATGGCTTAGTGCTTTCTCTTTGTTCTTCCTCACCTTGTTCACTGAAATTCTGGCTGGTGGTTCTATCAGCAGAACTACAAAACCAAAAAGGCAACAATGTTTTAGAACTTTCTTTGCCGTGACTCAAGGAGGCTAGAGGCAGGTGGAGGGACATGAAAAGGAAGGTGGGGTCTGGAGCCACACGGACCAGAGTCCAGATCCCAGCTCTGCTATTATTAGCAGTGTGACCCCGAACAAATCACTCATCTGCATAATGGGATCATAATGCCGATCAATGCAGAAAAGCATATCAAGTAATGAATGGAGATTCGATGGCGGACATGCAGTAGGCTCTCAATTTATGGTCAGAAATAACACCGTGATTATTACTAATAGCTTGGTTAGAATTTAGGTCTCCCACATGGCAATGGACACTACCTGAAAATTTTGTCAGAAGCCATGTAGCGGCCACCTCTAGTGGGACCTGCCTCTCCAACTTGCAAATTCCAGTTTCTCTCCAGGAATCAGGGAGGAGGAGCTGGGTCTGGAGCATGTAGAATGTCCTTTGCCCAATAGTAACACAATAGCTACAATTTGTTGAGCACTTACTCTGGGCTAGGCAGTATTAACGTATATTAACTCATTTCATCCTCACAGTCACCCTGTGAGATAGGCACTATCATATCTCTTCCATTTTCACAGGTAAAGAAGCAGTTCAGCCAGGTTAAATGACTTGCCGAAGCTCCCATAATACTAATAGGTAACAAACTCAGAATAATAAGAATGGTGGTTTCTATGTACCAGGCACGTATGTGCTCAGGGCTTTTTTGTATGGCTGTACAGGTTGTTCACTGCACAAGAGAGCTTGGCCAAAGGGGCAGGTTGGGGCTGAAACTCAGCCCCTGCTCTTTGCCAAGCTCTGTACCCTGGTGCAGGGCTGTGTCTACCTGGAGGCAAGGACACTTCTTTCTAATTTGACAAAGACACCACATGAGCTATCAGAGGCCCTGTTAATTCTTTATGTGTATTACCTTCTCAATCCTCAAAACAGCTCTGTGGGCTAAGTATTCCTACCCTTATTTTATAGATGAGGAAATCCAGACCTAGAGAGTTCAGGTCACTTAGCAAAGTCACCTTGTAAGTCATAAAGCTAGGATTTGAGCCTGATACCAAAGCCCATGCTCTAAACCAGTAGGCCATTATACTGGCCCCATCCCTAAATGCTCAATAAGTGAATAAAAGAAAAATACATAATTGTCTGACTTTTACCCTAAAATACATGGCAGTTCTTATGAGGCCCCATGGCTGTTGAGGCCCTACATAAAGTTGTAGAAAACTCAATCAATCAGGAATTTGGAGTACTGTCTTTCAGTGCTCGAAACTCTGCGACTTTATGCTTGTTAACCATTTCAGTAGCTCAATTTCCTTATCTGAAAATAAGAGTAATATTATAAAGGAACATTTCTCTTAGTTGTTGCAAAGTGTGTGTGCATATGTAATAATCGTCACATCAACCATGGGAGGTGAGTGACACGCTCAGGATCACGCAGCGAGTAGGGCAGAGCGGAGACCTGAAACCAGGGCTCCCGACTCCCAGTCCCATGCTCAGTCCTTGCTAAGTACCTTACAATTTTAGGAGCACCTGCAGCCTGCCCGGTGGCCCAGACATTACACAGTACACATGCAAGTCAGATGGTACTGTAAACGGACATTAATCATGTGACCACACTCAGTTGTTTCAGAAGACGAGGCAGGAAGGAGCACTCTGAGAGGAGTCTTTGCTTGGCTCCCGTGCCTGAAAACAAAACCGCTGCCCTTGCAGGAGCTGGGGCCCACCTGGGTTACAGCCTTGGGTAATGTAAGGCTTTTCCAGAGCTGCTTTAGGAGGGGAGGATGACCTGGGAGCATCTGGGGGCAACGCTGTCTCCTCATCCCTGGCTGTGACCAGGTTCAAAGGAACCATCTGTGGAAGCACTTTGCAGAGAGGCGTTGTCCAAATGCAGAGTGCTATTGTTTTTCCTCCCCTCTGTGGATCTCAGGAGGCTGATTCCATCTGTGTTCAAATGACAGACTTGCCCTTCCTGTGATAAAATGCGGGCTGCTGTCCCCACCCCAGCTGGGTGCTTTCCAAAAAAAAAAACATGCACATACACATGTACACTGTCCCCACCTCCCCAAAACAACCCACCACTATCTCCAGCTCTGCAGGCCTGCTCTGTGGAGGCTGGCAAGCCCCCCATGAGGCCCCTTTTGGGCTGTGGGCATCCTACTCCTTATGTGGGCAGCATCTGTGGATGACAGGGAAGGAAGAAAGATACAGACATACAGACCTTCCAGCGATTGCCACATTCATTGCATAAGACAAAGGTAGTCATGGGCTCATCAGCACTGCGTGTCTGCACCTGAGAGAAAAAGAGAGCAGGGACCACTCATGAAGTCACTTTCCTGCTCTAGGACCTGCTATGGCTCCCACTGTCTGTAGAAGTAGGTCCAAATCCCAGAGGTTGGCACCATTACTCCCACTCCACTTTGGCAATTCCCTTATCACTAAGAATTCCATTGTGTATTCATATGTTTTCCATCAGCTCACTTCCAGTATCTCCCTGGCTCAACCTGACCTTTGCACTCTCAGTCTTGTTGTTGATTCTTCTGAACTGATCTGTCTTCTCTTGCTTCAAGACTCATCTCCTACAGGAAAAATGAACACATCCTATTGGATGTACCTCTCTGATCAGAACTGAGTGAGCTGGAAGCACCCTTAGGGATCATCCAGTTTGTTCTTTATTTTACAGGTGGAAGAACTGAGACCCAGAGACGAAAAGGGATTTGAAGATCATTGGGGATATTTAATATTGTTTTCTAGTTTCTCATCCCCTTAACCAGACCATTCAGGTGCAGAAACCAGGTTTCCCACAGCAAATCCCTGGTATTTCCAGATTTAACAATTGCTGTTCTGATTTTCTGCAGCCAACCCTGGACGGCCATGACATGTAGCAAGTTGTTGCTTTGTGGACACTCAGCTATGAACATGTCAGCTGGAGTCTGTGGAGTGGGGGGAAGTTCCCCTGCTAATGGGTGAGTCCAGCAGTGGGCCAGGAGGACACAGCCTAGCACAGCCTTGTCACTGCAGAGCAATGACACCTGAGGAAGGATACCACTGGGGTCTCTCTGTGGAGAGAGAACTTTGCGAATGGGCATTTGACTTCTGGTGGGAGGCGATGCACAGGAGGCATGTCATTCCACAGGGAAACGTGCTTGGAAGGGAGCAGGAACTTGCACACACACCTCCAGATTCCTGAACTAGAATTCTCCGAGGGACTCCTGAAAGGCAAGGCTCACTATTTCTGCTGTAGCCACAGATCCCCAAGGGCAAGGTGCTCTGATAAATCTTGCTTGAGAGCAGATGGGGGAATGAATAGAGTTCTAGAGTGACAAAGCACCAATTAGAATCCAAGAATATTGGTGCCCCAAGGGCATACATAACACGTACAACCCAGAAACAGCTTTTAAGTCTCAGAGAAGAGGCGTCCACAGCCTCCCACGGCTCCCCATGCCAGGGCAGTGGTCTTCACCCTTACGACTCGGGGCTAAATCCCTTAGGCTTTACTACCAAGTTGGCTGTATTGCAGGCAGAAAGGTCTGGATCTGGGTTTATTAACATCTCTGCCACTGTCTTTGCCACTTTAGACAAAGCCGCAAAACTTGTCCCCGTCTGGACCTCGGCTTCCCTGTGTGTAAAGTGAGGGAGCAGAGTTTTTATTGCTAAGTTCCCTTCCAACCATCTGTGACTCTACAGTTGTTCTGTGCCCTGTGAGTCTGGTCCCTCTTATTCTTGCTTCAGGGAAGGCCAGAACACGCTGGCCAAGCCTCACAGACTCAGATCTGGGTGCTTCTGCGTGTATCTTTTCTAGAAGCCACAGATGTATCATGTTGGTGTACCAAGACTTGCCCTTCTCTCTGCAGCCCAGAGTTTTAGCCTTTTCTCCCCGCTGGCTTCTCCCTAAGCTCCTCCTGGCCCCTGTCGCCTCCTCCCCCCCTGGCCCCTCCCCCACCCCATACCTGGTTATAGGTGCAGTTTTTCTTCTTGCATTTGCTGCACTGGAAGAGGTCGGTGGTGGTGCCGCCTGTCTTGGCCATCTGGTGCTCTCGGATGGCCTCTTGGGTCATGGCATTCCTCAACTCCCTCAGCTCATCACTGGCCATTTCCTGGCGAGAAATGAGTCTGCCCTTCAGGGCCAGGGAGCCCCAGGAGCCCTGGCCCTGTCCCAGCTGGGAAAAGGCTTTATCAGAAGAGTCCCCATTCTGCCTTTGGGTGGAAGGTCAAACCTGGGTGCTCCAACTGGGCCAAGTACAGTAGGGCACATATAGGAGAGTACAAGGCAAATAGCTTCCCCCAGGATCAACACTCTTGTGTACATTGCCTCAGGTACTCTTGTGTACCTTCCTGCATAAGCTGACTTCATTACTGACCACCTGATCTATGATGTTCCCCTTGTCCTTCCAGTCTGGACTTGACCCACTGCCCGTCTGAGCTGGGATCCCTGCCCGGCCAGGCCATTCTGCCTGGTGGGAACCTTGGTCTCGACTATTCATGACTTACTGCTGTTACCCCCACCCAAGCAGGACCTGAAGCTCCTGGGTTCACACAACTAACTGCTCACCTGTGATTGCATCATGGAATATCTTTTTCTATAAGTTCCTACAGAACAGAGCCTCCTGTCTCTCGTCAGCTCACTGTAGGCACTTAGTGTCTGCATTATTCAGGTCCTCCCCTTTTCTGTCCCTCCCCTGGCCATTGGACTTGCCTTGAACTTCTTCCAGAAGAGAGCAGAGAGGGAGACACTCAAACCGGAGAGAGCTCTAGTTAGTGTTGGTTTTGGGGGAGGAAGATGGCTGAAGCTAATTTTTTTCCTTTTTAAGATTTTTTTGATGTGGACCATTTCTAAAGTCTTTATTCAATCTGTCACAACACTGCCTCCGCTTCTATGCTTTGGTTTTTCGGCCAAGAGGCATGGGGGATCCCAGCTCCCCAGCCAGGGATGGAACACGCACCCCTTGCACTGGAAGGCAAAGTCCCAGCCACTGGACCGCTGGGGAAGTCCCGAAGCTAATGTTAAAAGAAGATTTGGGGAGTTCCCTGGTGGTCTACTGGTTAGGATTCAGTGCTTTCACTGCTGCGGCCTGGGTTCAATCCCGGATCAGGGAACTAAGATCCCGCAAACCACGAGGCATGGTCAAAAAAAAACCAAACAAAAAAACTTTTTTTTTTTTAAAGAGGATTTGGCACTGGCTAAACATTTTAATTATTGCCATCTGGCATGACCCCTTAAACTGTGTAGAACAGAGTTGGTACAAAGGTCAAACGAATTTAGTATGCTGACTGCTACATTATAACCACTTGGGTTTCTTGACAAAATGCATTTTCCTATGAATCCAAAACCCTAAGGGCAGGTCCAGGAATATGCATTTTTATTAGTGCCCCCAAGTTATCCTAGTACACACGAATGTCCTACTGTGTCAAATTCAAGGACTAGGTCCTAACCAATGGCAGGGGTATATACAAAAACAAGTCAACCCCAGGCCATATAAGCAAAAAGCAGCTAACTTTAATGTTGGGGGACTTTCCAGAGCATAATACATTTATTCATTCAAAATGTATTGGATGTCAATTTCTTGAATGCCTTTGGCTGCAGGGGTGGCTAATTTGTAGCATTTACGATTTCCATGGTGTAAACACTCCCACCATGGCCATTTTCAAGCTACTATGTGATACAACTGAATGCAGAGTTGGGAAGAGCTACACATAATCATCTCTCTTGAGCTGGTAGGAGCTGGCTCCAGCCCACCACTGCCTCTAAGCCCTAAGGATTCAGACCTGATTTGGTTCCTGTCCCCAGGTAATGCTAATCTAGTAGAACAGCCAAGCATTTGAACAAGATTGCAAGATAGTGTAGGAGGTACTAAAGCAAAGGTATACAAAGTGTAGGGAAAGCCCATATGGTGGCTAACTGCCTGGGGGCAGGGAGGCTCATTAAAGAAGCTGACACCTTCCCCAGTCTTGAAAGATAAGCAGGACTTCCTGAGGGGGATGGCACAAGAGAATAATAGATGCCAGAGATCAGAGGACAAGAATAACATGTTTGGGGAAGGGTACTCAGTGTGGGTCAAGGTGAGGAGTGTGGGAGATGTGGCTGTGGGTCAGACTGTGCCAGCTAAGAAATAGAGAACAGGAAATCGACTATGCTTCAATTAAAAAAAAAAAAGAAAAAAGAAATAGAGATCAGGAAAACTCTATCCACTTACCAATCCATTTACCTATCTCTTCCTGCCTCATTTAGGAGGCAGCATCAAAGACACATGGGGTCAGTACAGTAATATAGAAAATAAGGTCGAAAATGAGGAAAATAAGTGTAGAGATGACACTGGATCTTCACGTCATGTACAATGTGAATTTGCTAAATATTTGTTGAGTACTTATGACACACCAGGCACTGGCTTTGACGCTGGGAACAAAACCCCTAGCCTTGTGGGCTGCCAGTATGTCCACTCAACAGCTCTAATGGGTATCTCAGAATCTGCCCCATTCTTTGAATCATCTGGGTTTGAGAGAAAAAGAGAGAAGGAGGAAGAATGAGGGAATCAGGTGGACCAGGAAAGAGACATAAAAAGGGAGTTAGGGAGACACAGGAGGCAGAGAGGGATGTCCACTCACTCACACAGGCATCGGCTGCCCCAGGCTCTGCCTGACGGGAGCCCCTGGCCTCTGAGCCACAGCATAGCAGGCAGCCCAACCCCAAGCTGTTATTTTTCTTTTTTCTTTTTTTAAATATTTATTTATTTGGCTGTGTCGGGTCTTCGTTGTGGCACACGGGATCTTCGTTGCGGCACGTGGGATCTTGCACTCGTTGCGGTGCGTGGGCTCCTCTCTAGTTGTGGCATGCGGGCTCAGTAGTTGTGGCGCATGGGCTTAGCTGCTCTGCAGCATGTGGAATCTTAGTTCCCTGACCAGGGATCGAACCTGCACCCCCTGCATTGGAAGGCGGATTCTTTACCACTGGACCACCAGGGAAGTCCCTGTTATTTTTCTTCCTGGAGCAAAAATGGTCCTATATTTCTTTCTTTTTTTTTTTAAGAATTTTATTTATTTATTTATTTGGCTGCGACATGCGGGATCTTTTAGTTGCAGCATGCGGGATCTAGTTCCCTGACCAGGGATCGAACTTGGGCCCCCTGCATTGGGAGCACGGAGTCTTAACCACTGGACCACCAGGGAAGTCCGATCCTCTATCTTGTATAAAAACTTCCTGCCTAGAGCAAAAGTTGACCCCAGGAAGGAGGGCTCCTGGGCCTCCGTTGCCTGGGTTGCGGGCAGGGGGCTCCTCAGCGGCTGGCACTGGCAGTCCCTGTGGAGGGCGTGATGCAGTCCTGGCTTGCTGCCCTTGGCCTGGTCAGCCTCTTCTTGGGCCTGGGTTGATCACCCAATTCTCTTGCCCTGTTCTAGTGAATAGTCCTTGGATGGGGCCAGACTTGGCCGGTTCCTTTGCTGAGACTTCTGGGGCCTGTCTTTGTCCTAATTCAGTCACCCAGCTCTGTTCTGGCCTCCAGCTTCTGGGAACTTGCTGGGTTTGGCTCACACCTGTGCCTACACCTTGCTCTTGGTTCTCCGGGCCCTGGTTTCCCAATGTTTCTGGAACTGCCTGTAAGACAGTCTCTTGATAGCATTCCCACGACACACACACAAAGAGAAGCAGAGGGACCCCAGAGCCACAGAGTGAGGGACAGAGAGAAGGAAATGCAGGCTGGGTTCCCATCAAAGTCACAGCTTCACCTCACAGGGAAGGATAATACTCTGTTAAGTCAAGTTGCAATTTGTAACTCTGGGTATATGTTGTTATTTGCCTAAAAAGAGCATATATTTTAGATTAAGCCAAAAGATATCCCTGTCCACCTGTGCAAAGTTCCCCATTTTATCCTAAAGCCAGGGCTCTTTGTAAAATTTTGGGTATTTGAGGAAAGCAGCAAACCCTCTTCTCAGAAAAATGTACACGTACACATTACATAACACACACACCACACACCTGCATACACCACACACTAACCACACACACCACACACACATACACTACATCACACAAACCACACATACATACACATCACGCACACCATAAACACACAGAGGCACACTCTTGACAATACTTTCAGAGGGTTCCCAGACACCCCAAGGCACACCCAGACTCCAGGACGTCAGTGCATTTCCCCTCCCCTTCTCTGGGCCGCTTGGATCTAGTAGCGCTTTAGCAGTGCCATTGCCACGTGCTTGCAGGGAATCCACTGAGTTAGCTCTGGCAGCAAAGAGCCACTCATACCTGAGGGTGTACAAAGGTCTTTCCAAGATAGAGACTCTGAAATAAACAGATCTGGGATCAAATCCTCATCATCACTTATGAGTTGAGGGTGGCCTCAGTTTTCTCATCCACAAAATGGGGATAATATTTCCTCTTTGACAGCACTGTGATGAAATGGCCAGTGAATGGGCCTAACATATACTAATTCCTGGGAGGGCTTTGCTTGCCTTAACCTTCTAAACACTTCACATGTGTTAACTCATTCAATCCTTCATGGGATAGCTGTTATTACTTCCACTTTATGGATGAGAAAACTGAGACACAAAGAGGTTAAGTGGCTGGTCTTAGATCACACAGCTAAGTGGCACAGGCAGAAGTCAAACCCGGGCAGTTCGGCGCAGGCCCCGAGCTTCTAACCACTGCACATACTTCCTCAAACAGGCTTGTTCCCTTTACCTTCCCTTACTGATCCCTTCAAGCTGGGTCAATCCTTCCCTCCTGTAAGTTCCCATGGTGGCTCTGTCCTGGCAGCCACCACCGCTGTATTATATGTATTTGTACACATGTCTGTCCCTGCACCTTGGGCTGTGCTCCATGGAGTCAGGGACTCCGATTCTGGCTTCGGCCCAGAGCTGAGTAATGGGATATAGGACTGAACGAGGCAGAAGAGGGAGGCAGATCACAAGGCAGGGAGGAGAGGGTGCTCCGGGGCCAGACAGCTTGGCTCCTGGCATCGACCTTTTCTAGCTGTGTGCACGGGCAGATCACTTAAGTCCTCTGAGCCTCAGTATCCTCACCTATAAGGTGGAGATGATAAACATTTCTGTCTCGGGTGGCGTGAAGCTAGAATTGGCCGACACACCAAAGCGATTAGCACAGTGCTGAAGACATGGTAGCTGTGTTCACTGTCCTGATGGTCCAGGGGCCCTGAGGGATGGGGAGTCTTAGATGGTCCGGCTAGGGAAGCCCCTGTTTCATCACTGAGTTACAAGCCAGTGCCTCTCAGACTTGGGCAAGGCTGGAGGGGCCCGGCCCCTTGTCCCACCACGCAGAGGTCCCGGCCCCGACCCTCACCTCTGCCGTCATCTTGGCAATGAGCCCAGAGGAGATGGCCCCACTGAGCACGTTCTGCCTCAGGCCGGGGTTCCTGGGGTCCTTGAGGTTGCTGATTCGGCTGCGCACGCGGTTCCGGTACTTCATATCTGTGCTCTTGAGCTCCTGGTAGATATGTGACACAGTCAAGGGCCAGCCACTCGCAGAGGAGCACAGAAGGACGGGGAGCCTGTCCCTGAAGCCCGAGGAGCTGCAAGGCCACCTCTTCCTTTCCTTGGACTTTTACAAGGGGTCAGGCACCTTTGTGGCCTCTGACTCCCCAAGTAGGGGGTCTCACTTGGGCATTTGGGGTCAGTCACATATCAAGGAAAGGAAATAGCCTCCAAGGTGACAGCAGGTCATCTCAAGCACTGTGGTGTCAGGGACCCCAGGAATGGGCAGCCTGGGTTTGTCTAAGCCTCTTGTGTGACCTCAGGTGAGTCCCATGACCTCTTTGTGCCTCGGCTTCCTTATTTATAAATAAAAGGCCGTTATGAGGATTCCGTGAGCTAAGCTGCATGAGGCACCAGCGTGGTGTCTGGGGCATGTCAAGTGCTCAACATTTGGGGGCTAAGATGATAGTGACGACGATAACCTCTAGTTTGAAAGGGCCTCTGGAGGTTGTAAGTCCAGCCGTCAGAGGAAAACATAAGATTAGGGGCCACATGTCTAAGGCTCTAGGCAGTATTGCAATAAAGAAATCGTCGAGTTTTGTTTACTCTGGTGTTCCCAAAATATTAGAGCATAGACCCACCTGCCTGCCCCTCCTCCCTTTTCTCTGGGAATACTTTTCGCGGAACCCACTTTGGGAATTGCTGGTCAGAGTTACTTCGCTCATTAATAGATGAGGAAGCTGAGGCTTCGAAAGGGTGCAGGCCCTTGCTCAAGGTCACAGGGCACATTCCCGGCAGAGTCAGGGCTGAAAGCCAGACCCCCTCCTAACGGTAATGCTCTCTCCACTCACCCGGCAGGAAGTCGCCCCTGGCCACCGACCACAGTGAGTTATCTGTCCAGACACTGCATCCCAGACAGGCCTCCCACCCCCTCCTCCCTTCTCCATCCTCTGGAGGACCTCAGGGAACAAAGCCACATTTTCTTGGTCTCCTAAGCTAAGAAGAATCAGGAAGATGAAGCCTTTGCTGGGAAAAACCATATACAAGAAAGAGAACGTGGGGAATGTGGGAAAATGGACACAGCTGGCTTTCTCGAAGTGGTGGGAGGGAAGGTGGTATTATTTATGTTTTCCTTGATTGTTGTTTGTACAATACAAATGTGAAAAGAAAGAATATGCCCTAATGCATCTGAAAGCCAAAATATTTGTTTAAAAATCTGTGTTTGAGATTCTTGGAGGTGGGGATCTGCTTGATATGTGGGGACAGCAGGGCTGGTAATCCTTTCATCAGCCTCTTCCTGAGTCTGCCTCCATTTCCTGAGGTCACAGAGGGGGATGAGGTGGAGTGCAGACCTAGGGATCATAGGCCCCTACCCCCCCAGACGAGCACATGTGAGCCCCACGGCTGCCATGTTAGTCCAGGGTCGCTGCAAAGAGGTCAGATCTTTTTTAGGACATAGAGCTTTCAAGCCCCCAAACTTATCCTTCCCCTGACCTCCCACCACCTAAGAACAAAGAGCTAAAGGGTTGGTGCAGCTTTGATTTCCTTTCCTTCAGAAGAGGGTCGTTCAACGAGGGAAGGCCAGCAGTGGAACTATGGACTGGATCACCCACCTTTGTCTCTAACTGGGCTTGAAGGTGGAGGGACCTGCTTGGAGGGACAACTGTTTGGGAGAAAACAAAGATGAAGCTCCTGAGAGTTCTGATACCTCATGTTCTGTGTTACTGAATTAATTGGAAATTATGAAAATGTACTTGGAGAGGTGTTAGATTAGCTCAAGAAGTGCTGGTTAATAACTAAATGATGGTGGAGGGAAACTCCCAGATATGTTGAAAGATAATAGGGTGGTTCTCAGGCAGGAGATGGAAGCAGGAAGTTTGTTTTCTGAGATCGGCCCCTGTACCTTCCCAACCCCAGCTGAGCCCCTAGGTAGAGCCTGGAAGGCCAGAAAAGGGCCTTAATGGGACACTCAGACCCCTGTTCCCTGGGGATTCTGTTCCCACCCTCCATACCTTTTTGATATGCAAAGCTTTGTCTCCAGTAAAAGGAATTCCATGCATTCATTCAGTGGGGCATAGTGTGGAGGGATTCCCCCTCCAAGACAGAAATCTTGGGAATTCCCCGGTGGTCCAGTGGTTAGGACTCCACGCTACCACTGCAGGGGGCCCGGGTTCGATACCTGGTCAGGGAACTAAGATCCCTGAATGCTGTGTGGTGCAACCAAAAAAAAAAAAAAAATCTTCCGGTGCAATCGGCCATATCACATGGTAGTCACTTCCTCTGTCTAGACAAGGCTGCTTTCAGACAGTGGAGGCATGGCACATAAAGGAAGAACTCAGGACATGGAATCCAAAGACCAAGGTTTTCAGTTCAGCTTTGATATCCAGTAGTTCCTGAGCCTCAGTTTCCTCATCTGTAAAATGGGAACAACAGCCCCTGCCTCACAGAGATTATTGCAAGTATTAACAGAGGTAGGAAGTGTCAATTGCCCAGGACACAGTGCCTGGTACATATTAGGGGGTCAAACATGGGAGCTGTTATCTTCAGAGGAGGAAGAGAGGGAAGGGCTGAGCGCAAGGAATGCTGTCCTCTCTCTCTGTCTCGACTCATTGACAATGTCACAACCCAGGCACGTCAAGACACAGCCTGGGGACTTCCCTGGAGGTCCAGTGGTTAAGACTTCGCCTTCCAATGTAGGGGATGCAGGTTCGATCCCTGGTTGGGGAGCTAAGATCCCACATGCCTCATGGCCAAAAACCAAAACATAAAACAGAAGCAATATTGTAACAAATTCAACAAAGACTTCAAAAAATGGTCCACATCAAAAAAAAAAAAAATCTTAAAAAAAGAAAAAAGACACAGCCTGTCTGAGCCCTCAGGTTCTACAGTCACATTTTCTGGGTTCAAATCATCCCAACTCTGCCACTACTATTAACTGTATGAGCTTGGGCATGTAACTTAGCTGCTCTAAGCCTCAGTTACCTCATCTGTAAAATGGGATTAATCCCACAGGGAACCTACCTTGTGGGATTGTTCTCAACGTGAAATGATGTACTGCTCGTAAAGAGCTTATCAAAAGGCCGGCAGGTGCCAAACTTAATAGATGTTAGCTAGAATTAAGAACTCAGGTTCAGGGGCAGAGCAGGGGCCTATGCCTGAGTCCTTCCACTGCCCACTCACTGTCCTGGATCCCTTGTACTTGGGAGACCTGTCGCTGGACAGTTCAGGCACCCACAGCCCTGGCACAGCTCAAGGATATGGTCTTCGATTTCTGATGCCATCTTGTCACAGTTGACCCCATAGTCCTTGTAATTGTCTAAAAGAGATTCGGGAAACACAGGCATCAGCTGGAGATGACGTTGGCAGTGAGGCCTGCTTGGACAGGGGACTCTAACATCCTGTAGCACTTTCAGGGTGCTGAGAAAGACCACCTCTCCCTGACCTTGGGAAGCCCTCCCTCCCCCGTCCCTGGCCCAGGCCCTCTCACCGTCCGCCTTCAGGGCCGCGGAGAGCATCTCCACACACTTGTCCCGGACGGAGTCCCCCGTGAGATAGCAGGGCGCCAGGAGGCAGACAGAGGGGGCAAAGGTGGGGCTCGAGGGGCTGCTGGGTGTTCTGGGAGTCTCTGCTTTCGATTTGCCGCTGTTTGATCTGAGGATGACAATCAGTAATAGACATTTTGACATTAAGTGAATAAAGCATTTACTGAGCACCATTCTAGATGTTTTTATGGATGATCTCCTTTAATCCTCATAAAAACCATATGAGGAAAGCACTATATATATATGTATTTCTTTTGGCTGTGCGGCGTGTGGGACCTTATTTCCCCAACCAGGGATTGAACCCGCGTCCCCTGCATTGGAAGCGTGCAGTCTTAACCACTGGACCGCCAGGGAAGTCCGGAAGGTACTATTTTAGGCACTTGACATGGATCATCTCATTTAATCCTCCTAACAACCCCATGAGGTCTGTACTATACGTAGCCCCATTTTAGAGTTATATTTTAAAGTGCATTTTAGAGAGAGAGATGCATTTAAAATAATACGACAGGTCACATATCTGGAAATCAGTAGAACCAGAATTGAAACACAAGAGGGTGAACTCTGGTACCCAGGCACTTAGCCAAACACTGTGCTCTACTGAGAGGTTACAGAAAGTGTAACGATGCCAATAACTCTATCATCCACCAGGCACCATGCTAGCTGCTCTCTCTATCTGCTCTCATAGAACCATCTATTCACTCATTCAATAAATATTAGGCACCTATTTTCCAGGTACTGTGCTAAGAACAAGGGATAAAGCAGACAAACCAGAAAAGTTCCCTCACTACAGTCCAGTGAATAATGAATTTACCACCACTTAAGAGAATTGTCTTTAACCATGTGCCAGGAACTGTGCCAGGCACTTTAGGAGCATTTTCTAATTTGATCCTCACAGCAGTCCTTGGAAGTAGGTACTGTAATCATCCCCATTTGCAGATGAGGAAACAGAGTTACACTACTGAGATCTGCCTAAAGTTACAACGCTAAGATTTGAACCTAGATCTATCTGATTCCAGTGTCTATGCTCTTAACTCCTATGATACACTGTCTAAGAATGATCCCATTATGGTTTTGGCTTAAAAGACCACAAATATATATGAACTGGAAGGATAACCATGTGTCTTAGCTCGGGCTGCCGTAACAAAGTACTATAGACTGCATGACCTAACAGAAAATCTTTTCTCACAATTCTAGAGACTGCAAAGTCCAAGATCAAGGTGTCGGTTTATTTGGTTTCTGGTGAGAGCTCTCTTCCTGGCTTGTAGACAGCCTCTTTCTTGTTAAGCCCTCACGTGGTGGAGAGAGAACAAGTGAGCTCTCGAGGTGTCTCTTATAAAGATGCTAATCCTATTGGATCAGGGTTCCACCTTCATGACCTCATTTAACCTTAATTACCTCCGTAAAGGCCGTATCTCCAAATACAGTCATATTGGGGGTTGGGGCTTTAACATATGAATTTTGAGGGACCACACATATTCAGACCATAACCCCATGTTAATAGCAATTATCTCTCTGAGATGGGATTATAGGAGATTTTCAGTTTCTTCTTTCACTTATACATATTTTCTAAGTCTTCTATAAAGAATATATCTATTGATACTTTTGTCATGAGAAACACTTTTTTTGTTTGCTAACATTTGACAATCATGAGTGGTCCCTCTGTGCTGATGGCTCAGACCGGAAGCTTCCTGTCTTCCTGTTCTCAAGAAGCCGCCAGCAAAAGGTGGAAGCAACCCAAGTGTCCATCAGTAGATGAATGTATGAATAAAATGTGGTATATAACACAATGGAATATTATTCAGCTATAAAAGGAATGAAATTCTGAAACATGCTACAACTTTGAAGACATTATGATAAGTGAAGTAAGCCAGATACAAAAGGACAAATATTGTAAGCGTCCACTAACATGAAGTACCTAGAGCAGTCAGATTCATAGAGTAGAATGGGGCTGGGGGAGGGGAGAATGGGGAGTTATTATTTAATGAGTATAGAGTTTCAGTTTCAGATGATGAAAAAGTTCTGGAGATGGATGGCGGTGATGGTTGTACAGCAATATGAACGTACTTAATACTAGTGAAGATGATGCTGGGCTTCTGAAAAGTCAAGCCCAAGAAATTGTGTCTGGGAGTGAGGCTGGCTGAGTAGCTCAAGCTTCCCAGTGTTAAAAACCTGGGGTTACAAGAGAATCCCATCCGACAACTTGCTGAACACTGATCAGTGTGAATTCTGCCGTCCGCCTCCTCATCCCCCAACTTGTGCTATTTGCCCTAACCTTGGATCCCCTCTGTCACCATAGATACCCTTGGACCACTGAGAGTTTTGTGTTCTCTGGAGCCTTGAGGTTCCTCAAAGGTGTCTCAGTGCTGCCACAGGAGTGGGGTGGTCTGAGGAGGGGAGGCTCTGCCCTTTTAAGGTTTATGGGTTTTTTTTTCATAGTTCCCCAACCTGAGATTGAAGCCAGACCCAGGGCAGTGAAAGCACCAAGTCCTAACCACTGGACCGCCAGGGAACTCCCAAGGTTTACATTTTGAATTCCCAAAAATTTTGTCCAAAGGGATTCCCTAGCTTTTATTTTTTTAATGCAGTTTGAACTTTACTCTTCTAGATTAATTTACCCTGGATGCTACCCAGCTCTGTCTGACAACTGGGTTGCCTGGCAGCAGAGCACAGGGAGGGATAGGGAAGCTGAGATCCAGCCAGCTCCTCCCGTAGTCAGATTTCAGCGGGAGTAAAGGTGTGGGTGCGGGAAGGCTGGGAAGGGCATAAACTCTAAAGTCTAAGGGCTGCCTGCGACCAAAATGAATCCCCCTGCACCCAACCCTGGTCTCGGCCCCTGGGCTCTCACCTGCACAGCCACAATAGCCCCAAAGCTGGTCTCCTCTTGCCCTCCTTACAATCTATTTGCCACACAGCAGCCTGGGGGGTCCTGATCCCATCGCTCCCCTGCTTCTGACCCTCTAACAGCTTCCAATCATTTTCAGCTTAAAGTCAAACTCCTCACCATGGCCTCCTACCCTCCCCTCTACATCTGGCCCCTGCCTCCCCTTCTGACCTAATCTCATGCCCCACTCCCCTCACAGTTCACTGAAGTCCCCCACTGCACTGCTGCTTTCTGTTTCTTAAATACACCTATCACTCCCACCACAGTGCCTTTGCACTGGCTGGTCCCTCCTCCTGGAAAGCTCTTCCTCCTCCAGCTTTTCCTACAACTGATGACTGGTGCTTTCCCACCAGGCAGGTCTCAGCTCAAATGTCACATCCTCAGCGAGGCCTTCCCTGACCACCCCAGCCAAGCCGACTGTCCTGCCCTGTAACTCTCTAGCACATGACCTGATTTCTTTCATTCACAGCACTTATCCAAGTCTAAAATTAACTTGTTTATGTGTTTATAAACACTGTCTGCCTCCATCTCCAGATTACAGGTTCCAGAGTATGAGGACCCCATCAGCTGGTTCACCATTGTCTTCCAGCACCTGTGATAAGGCTCTAGGTAGACACATGATAAATCTTTGTCAAATGAATGAATAGATGAGGAATTGAGGGAGTTGGCCACAAAGAGATGAAAGGCACATCCAGGGGTCTAGACAGAGCTGAAATGGGCAGGGGCAGGTCCTCTTTGGAAAACCAGCTGCCCCACTTCTCTAGGCTTAAGAGAGGGATCTCCCTCTGAGCCAGCATCTGTCAACTCCCACAACCTGGGCCAACCTATCTCCTACACCTGGGATGGAGCCCCAGATTCTTCCTGGTGCTGCCCTTCACTGACCTGTGTGCCCATCACCACACCCTCAATGTCTAGCACTCACCAATGGGGAACCACCAGGAGTCAGTAGCGCACTGCTTGGAAGGAGGCATAATAGTAAGAAACATTAACAACAGTTGTCATTTTGGGGACAGCTACACTGGGGTGGTATATTTATTAAGAACCCAGGCTCCAGAGCCAAACTCCCAGGTTCAGTGTCTGACACCACCACCTTGTAGCTATTTGACCTTGGGTCAGTTCCTTAACCTCTAGGTGCCTCAGTTTTCCCACATGTAAATGGAGAAAACAATAGTACCCACATTATAGAGTTGCTTAGAAGATTAAAGCACCTAAGAGAGTTCCAGACACAGACTATTTACAGAGATTGCCACATTAAGTGTGAGTATTATTACTAAGCATTATGCATCTATTGAGTACTCATTTGGGTTAGGGATGGTGCTAAGCATTTCGTTATCTCATTTGATCCTCACAGTGACCTTGAGAGGTGGGGTCATAGTTATCCCCATCTTACAGTTCAATAGACTGAGGCTCAGAGAGTTGAACTGACTCTCTCAAGGTTATCCAACTTGCAAATGGCAGAGTCAGACCACACATCTAGCTCTGTCTGCCTTCCAAATTCTTTTCAACACATCTCACTGTGTCCCTAAAAAGCGGAGAGTTTTCCAGAGTCCCCTTACCTGGACTAGGCTGGGCTGCCTGCTGCATTTTCCCCCCCACCTTCCTGGCAAGGCACTTCCAGCCTTAGTCCCTCCTCTTGGCTAGGAGCTGGCTGGCTGGCTGGGATTCGTGTCTGGACGGCATATCAGGCAGCCACGGTCATTTTGCTTTCAATGCACATGATTGGGAACTGCGCCAAGTTGCAGAGAGGGCATCATCGGCGGGGGCGGGGGTGGGGGTGTTGGATGTGTCAGCAGCTTCCTTCTGCTCCCCGGATGTGCCAGTGCCAGCACCAGCCTGTGGTCTGACATCACCAAGTTCTTAAAAAATCCTCCTGCCCCAGGACTGAGCAGAGGCACCTGGAGGCCCGTCTTGCTGCTCCTATGCGCCACCTCGAGGGCATTTTGGTTACTGCACCACCAAGCCTGCGGAAACTGCTCAGGTGAAAACAAAAGTCAACCGATTAAGACAAATGGTCCTAAGGGCAGCTGGCAAAGTGCAACCTTATTCTCTGTCACAGTGGTGGCCTTTGTGGTCTGTCCCCTGGTACTCCAGCTACAGTTCTCCAAGCACCATGCTCACTCATACTGCCACACCTCTGCATGTGCCATTCCCTCTGCCTGGGATGCCCTCAATTGGCTTGTCTACCAGGCAATTCATCTTTCACTTCTCAGCACAAATACTCTCTCTTCCCTGAAGTCTCCTTTGACTTCTCCAGTCATGTTGAGATACTGTGTTCCCATTACACGTTATATCTTCGAAAAACAAGCATTTTTTGGTGTCTGCCTCCACACTAGTGATTAGCTGTGTGAAGGCAGAGATCATGAGTTTGTATCTTTGCCTGGCTTTAGAGGCCACAAACTGGTTGGCTACAGATGTGTTTTGTTTGCCCTACTGTGTCTTAGAAAAATCTGAATATGTTGCCAACATATAAAATTGGGTGTTTCTTATGAAAATCTAATTGGCCAGCTTTCCTTAAAAAATTGGAAGGCATGGCACTCTGGGCCAGCATTCCCATAAAGCATCAACCAGCTGGGGCTGGGTAGTGGGTATCCCCTTCAGACGGGTAGGCACTCTCCACTAGTCACCCAGTGTGTAAACATGCCCTTGACCCCTGGAGGATGTTGAGTTTGCAAGAAGGTGCTCAACAAATATGCTTGCTGAATAAATGAATGAATGAGAAAGATAAAATAGAGAGGTAGAGAGTGCAGGAAACAGTCTGGGTAGTGGATAAAGTGAATTCACAAGACTTGTTTCTCTTCCTTTGGCTTGCCCACCCCCAATACTGAACCAGCAAGAAATGGCACAACTACTGGAAGGCCAAACATACTCTGCTTGACTGACCTTCAGAGAAAGAATGCATTATGAGAAGGGTGCCAAGAGACTTCCAGGCCACAAGGCAAAGTAAGGAGAGGAGCCTGAAGGTATAAATCCTTACACAAATGCCAAATGTATTTATTATAACATCGAACCCAGAAATGGGTTAGTGGTCAGTGCTTCATTTTCAGATAGGACAGTCCTTCTTTATGCAGGGCTGTCCTTTACATCTGGGACATTTAGCATCTCTGGCCCTTGCCTACTAAATTCCAGTAGTGCTCTTCTCCTCTCTCCCATTATTACATTATATTATAGACCAGAGGTTTGTGTCTCCCCCAAATTCATATGTTGAAGCCCTAACTGCCAGTGTGATAGTATTTGGAGGTGGGGCCTCTGAGAGATAATTTGGTTTAGATGAGGTCATAAGGGTGGGGCCCCATGATGGGATTAATGCCCTTATAAGAAGAAAAGAGATCACAGCCTGAAAGCTCCCTCTCTCTGTCATGTGCAGTCACAGCGAGAAGGTCTGCAAGCCAGGAAGAGGCTGCTTTAGAACCAGGATGATGCTGGAGCCTCAATTCCTAGGCCTCACCCATGGCAGACGTTGCTAACTGACTATAAAACTCCTTTCTTCTGACGTAGGATGCAGCCTCAGATTCGCTCTCCAAGCAGCAGTCCAGAGAGCCTCCACTCAATGGCTGGAGCTGGCACTCGGCTGCCAGGGTTGGGTTACGCAACACAGCAGCACCATCAACATACGGGCCTGTTTTATCTTCATGAAACCTTAAACGACCTAATATTTGCGCCTCTTCTTTTCTTTCCAATGTCAGTCTTACTGGTGCGTTAGGCCTAACGTAACTGGGCAGCTCCCACACACACTCCCCTAGAAGCCAGCACCCTTACCACTCCCTCTGGTCACCCCAGCATCCAGTATGGCCCCTGGACCTTAATCATTTGCCTTGATAGACCTTTAAGCCACTTCCTCCCCTCGCCCTGCTTCTCCTGCTCTGACCTCTGACCTCCCTCCTGGACGACAGTTCATGCTCCTCTCTCGATCCACAATCTCTCCTTGGTGATCTCATCCAGGTTTGTGGCTTCAAATGCTATCTACACATTAATGACTGAAATTTATATTTCCAGCCCAGGATTTCTTCCTGAATTCCAGCCTCGTTTAAGCTATTGCCTATTCAACTTCTTCACCTGAATGATTTATACACCCCTAAATCCAACATATCCAAACCTGAACCCTTGATCTCCCACCTCAAGCCTGATGTACAGAGTCCTCCCCATACCAATCCACGGCAACGCCATCCTTGCAGACACTCAGGTGAAAAGTCCTGGAGTCATCCTGACACATATTCTTCTCTCGTACCCCACATCCAATCCATCAGAAAATCCTGACAGCTCTCCCTTCAGAATATACCCGGGGTCCCCCACTTCTCCCCACCTCCACTGCTGCCACTCTGATCCAAGCCACCATCATATCTTGCCTGAATTATGGAAACAGTCTCCCAGCTGGTCTGTCTGCTTCTGCACCTGGCCCTAACAACCTAGCACAGCAGCTAGAGGGATCCTGATAAATTCGGTCATAGAATTTCCACGCTCAGCACCCTCCAAGGGCTCCTGTTTCACTCCATCTTCCAACTCCCCACCTCACTTATTCACTCCAGACCCACTGGCCACCTCACTGCCCCTTGACCCTGCCAGGCACACTCCCACTTCCGAGCACTTGGTTTGGAATGACCCCGATGTCTGCCAGGCTAATTCCTTTCATTTCTTTCACGTTTTTGCTCAAAGGTCACCTCCTCAATGAGGGCTCTCCTGACCACTGCAGTGACCATCCTTCCCAATCCCCCTCACTCTGCCCTATTGTTTTCCATAGCATTTATCACCTTTTGAACCATTGTGTGATTTACTTATCATATGTATTTCCTGTCTCCCCCATGAGAAAATAGGCCTCATGCCTGTGGGGATTTTTGTTTCTTTTGTTCACTGCTATATCCTCGGCACCTAGAACAGTTCTTGGCACATAGTAGGCCCTCAATAAACATTTGATGAATGAGTGACTTGATGATTTAGGGTAGATACCCTAACCAGTTCTGCCCAAACCCAGAGATCCCAGCCCAGGTACAGTCTCTCAAGACCCGTTCTCACTGGGTTCAACTTGACCTTGAGAATGTTCCCCAAACAGTGATGGGGCAATAGTGATTGGTCAGCCACCCCAGTGAAGGAGCCACACCTCTGATTCAGAGGCCCACCCAGTCTTACTGTGCGGTCTTAGAAATCAGAGGCAACGTAAGAGATGACGTTTCCTCCTCTCCCCTGCCTCGGGCTTCCTCCAGTAAAACAGAGAGAGACACACACGCTGAACGGGACTGCTGGGGTGGAGAAGTCCATGGCTCCCTTTACCTTTCCATCGATGGTCTTTTTGGAGAGGAGGTGGCCGAAGACTTGGAGTCCACAGAGTCTCTCCTGAAAGAAAAGAAACTGGAGATGACATACTCTCGTAGGCTAGCATGAGTACTGGTCTAGAGAGCTCAGAGGCCGGAGAGAAGGCATCCTGGAGCCAGGCCTGCCGCGCTGAGGATGACGAAGCCCATCTGGGCCACAGCTGCCTGGGAGGGAGAGCTCTAGGGGGTGCTGGCTGGTCACCCTCACCTACCCTCCATCAAATGAAGTAATACGAGGGAAGGAAACCAAGATCTGCCAAGCACCTAATACGTGTCAGATATGTTACATGTGTTATGTCATGTGTTACTAATTATTAATAACTAATTCTCAGCAGGCCCTTCCTCCTTGCTGTCAGGCAGGCCTTGGCTAGCTGGAATCGATGGATTGGAATTCCTGGGATTGTCAATTCTCATGAGGAGCTGGAGAAGATCAGCTTCAGACTCTCCTGTGGGCACCTTAAGAGGAGGAGAGAAGCATGTGGGCCTTGGAGCTAGAAGAGCTGGGTTTAAAACGGCAAGTGAGAAAGCAGGATACAGGACTTTGCTGGTGGTCTAGTGGTTAAGACTCTGTGCTTCCGCGGCAGCGGGGCACAGGTTCAATCCCAGGTTGGGGAAGTTTCACATGCCACACAGTGCGGCCAAAAAGAAAAAGAAAAAAGCAGGGCCCAAATTTAGATGCATACTGTGTCTGAAGTCAGGCAAGAAAAGTAATGCTTAGGAGGGGAAAAGATGAAAAGAAAATACATCCAAATGCTAACCATGGTTATATCAGGGTGATGGGATTAGAAGGGAAAAGTTTCCCCCCATTTTCCAAAATACATGTAGCTACAGTCTTTATACGGTAGAATGCATTTTCCCCTTTTTTTGGTTTTATCATTTTAATCTGCTTGTAAATTGTAACTCCCCAGGTCACTTACCCAGCTCTCCTTTTTATTTTTAAATTTTTATTTATTTATTTATTTATGGCTGCATTGGGTCTTTGTTGCTGCACGTGGGCTTTCTCCAGTTGCAGTGAGCAGGGGCTACACTTCGTTAGAGTGTGCAGGCTTCTCATTGCGGTGGCTTCTCTTGTTGCGGAGCACGGGCTCTAGGCGCGCGAGCTTCAGTAGCTGCGGCACACGGGCTCAGTAGTTGTGGCTCGCAGGCTCCAGAGCGCAGGCTCAATAGTTGTGGCACCTGGGCTCAGTTGCTCCGCAGCATGTGGGATCTTCCCAGACCAGGGCTTGAACCCGTGTCCCCTGCATTGGCAGGCAGATTCCCAACCACTGCGCCACCAGGGAAGTCCCCCAGCTCTCCTTTTAATTCCAGCACAAGTATCACCTTCTAACAGACTATTTGTTTACTTATTTTATGCATTGTCTGAGCACCCCTCATGTAAATTTCAAAAGAGCAGAATTTGGTGGGTTTTGTTCACTGTGGTGAACGCTGTCTCTGCTGGGCCCACATCACTCCTTGGGCACTCCTTCTCCCAAGTGCACTGGGGCCCAAGGGCTTCCTCCTGCAAAATCCCCTGGGCCTCTGACCCAGGGAGTTCTCCGTGCCAGCCAGCGCCAGGAGGCCGGTGGGCAGGAAGTGCTGGGGAGTTAGCCCCAGGAGCAGCCCTCAACCAGACACGTGGAAATACGTGGGCAAATACCCCAGCTTCCTCAGCCCTCAAGAGGGTCAGTTGAGGTGTGTTCTCCACTGCTCTCCAGCGGGATTTAAGCCCTGGTGACCCAGGGCAGTAACCTGCTCACGAACACACCCTGTGCCAGTTCCCTTCCCTTCCCTGTCTCACTTCCTCACTCCTCTGTCTGCATTTCCTGAAATCACTTCCCAAATAAGCCTCTTGCACTTGAATCCGTGTCTCAGGGTCTGCTTCTGGGAGGCCCAATCTAATATATTCAACTGACTTCTCCCAAGTGAATAGAACAGTGCCTGGCACAGAGTAGGTGCTTTATAAATGTTTGTTGCTGAATGCTATGAAGTCAAACAGTAAAGAAATATTTTAAAAAGTGGAAAAAGAAACCTGCCCAGAGGTAACAACTGTTAGGTTTAATGTCCTTCCTTCCAAATCTTTTTCTACACGCATACAAACATATATGACATTTATCATTCTAAAAAGGGAGGCAACGACATGCCTTGTAATCCCAGCCCTGCCCCTGGGCAGGTCATGTTCTCTGAGCATCAGTTCCCTCATCTGTCAAATGGAGAGAAAAGGACCTATGTCTTGGGGCTGGCTGGGAAGAAGAATTTAGATCATTAACATCCCTACAGCAGTTCCCACCACAAAGCTGTCCTCAATACTCCATAATCCTAGGTATCTGATTTCTGGTCTTCCAGATTATGCAAGGTTCCTGCATGGATTTCCAGCTCCCATCTCATCCTCCAGGTGGTCCGGGAGACAGTGGGTGAGGAAGGTTCAGGGGCCAGTTCTAACTATCCTGTGGACCAGACTCATCCAGCTCCGGACCTTTGCCCCAGCTTAAACACAGGGGGAGGCAGCAGAAAGGGAGAGGAGCAGAGACCCTCCTTCACAGTCCCACACGGGGCCCTGGAAGTTCCTCTGCGGGGTTCCTCCCCGAGTGCCCCATGGGGATGGACAGGTGCAGGCAGAGCCGGAAGCTGAAATTCTTGCAGCGGGAGAAAGGAGGGAAGATGTGAGCCTCTCCCCACATCTCCCGAGACTCCCCATCTTCTGGCCCTTCCTCATTGCTTTTCCTTTCAGAACAAACCGGAAATATTCTGCAGTTTTTGCAAATGATCATTATGAAAACTATTCAGGAACGTGAGAAAATGCCTAGAATACACTAGGAAGATAAATGAACAGGGATGTAATAGTTTGTAGACTCTGCCTACAGGAATTGGGAAATTATGTATGTAAGTAGATCAGGACTGGGAGGGAAGAGAAGAAAATGAAAGCTGTTTCATTTGTCAGAAGTGGCAAACTGTGAAGAAATATTTTTAATTCTTACTTTACATTTCACTAATGTGGTTATAGTGTTTATATAAAAAATAATGATAATGAATTGTCATTAAGAAAACTAAAAAGAAAGGAAGTTCATCAACTGAGCTGAAATAGGACCCCTGCCCACTAGATTCTCCCAGCAAGGTGGGGGGACCACTGTCTGCTCAGCCGTGGTGACAGCTTTATCTCATAGCTCCAGCTGTGAAAAGTGAGCTGGCATTAACAATTCAATGCCCCAGGATGTTGTTAAATGTAAAATGCTGGTTACAACACAGTACATAGTGAGGTCCCAATTTTATTAAGAAAATACAACTCTCTCTCTATATGTTCTTAAAAAAGATGAGAAAGATATACATCAAAATGTTAACAGTGTTATTTGTTATTTTCTTCTTGTGTTTGACTTTCTAAACTTTTTATAAAATGTGACTCACCGTTGATATAAATAAATATATTATGTGAAAATGCTACAAAATAGAACATAGAGTTTAATTCCATTTTATTAATACAATACGTATTTCATGGGTAAATGCATAGGAAAAATTCTAGAAGGATATATATATATGTGTATGTATACACACACACACACACACACACACACACACTTTATATATAGTGAGATAATGACGCTTAGGCCATAATACTGAGTCTCAGAGTCTAAGGGTGTGTGTAAGTGATTAAGTTCAGCCCAGAATTTGGCTTTCTGCTTTCCAACTGTCTCCTTGCCATTACCTATTGTCCTTGTAGGCCTTTAAAAGAAATCCCTTTGCTGATCATTCAGTGGGATTTGGGGACAGAGCAAAAGGAAACACCTGTGTTCAGGCTGCCATCTGTTCCCGGACGTCTACACTCGCTATTCCACAGATTAGTCCCATATACCATTTGGTCACCTCAGCCTCTGTCTTTCAACTACATCTCACAAGATCCTGAGGCTTCATTTGCTAAGGTGCTCAGAACCAAACAGCTGCTCCAGACATGGCCAGACCAGCCAGAGCATGAATTTTCCACAGGGGACTGCAATGGTACAGCCAGCCCTAGCAGTATTCAATAAATGCTCACTCCGTGCGGGGCACAGTGGCTCACAGGATCCCTGGCAGCCAACCTTCTAACCCGTTTGGGAAAACCAAACACGCCATGTGAAAAGTTAAATGCCAATCAGGATTTCTCCAAGTGGGATACAATTGCAAAGTTAGCAAAATGAAAGCAATAGAACATACAAAAGATTACAGAATCATTTGACAAGTACTGCTGCATTTTAAAAAGCAGACTATCAAATTGATGATGACTATAGAAAACAAAGAGAAAATAGAAAAAACATAGACCAAAATATTAATAGTGATTGTTGTGGGGTGGCGGGGATGTGAGTGATTTTTTTCCTACTTTTTATTATTGATTTATTAAAATTTATTTTATTTATTTATTTTTGGCTGCATTGGGTCTTCGCTGCTGCATGCGGGCTTTCTCTAGTTGCTGCGAGCAGGGGCTATTCTTTGTTGTGGTGCGCAGGCTTCTCTTTGAGGTGGCTTCTCTTGTTGCAGAGCACGGGCTCTAGGCGCTCGGGCTTCAGTAGTTGTGGTGCATGGGCTCAGTAGTTGTGGCTCGTGGGCTCTAGAGCGCAGGCTCAGTAGTTGTGGTGCACGGGCTTAGTTGCTCCACAGCATGTGGGATCTTCCTGGACCAGGGCTCGAACCTGTGTCCCCTGCATTGGCAGGCGGATTCTTAACCACTGCGCCACCAGGAAGACCCTAAAAGTACTGTTGTTCTGATTTCAAAAGCAATACAGAATCATTGTGAATAAAACAATACAGATGAAAAAATTTTATTGTAAAACATAGAATATGAAGCTCTTCTTAATTACAATCACACAGATACATTTTTGTTTTTTTAAAGATGGTTTCATTATTTTTTCTCATTTCAAAATTGGTACATATTTATTGGGAAAATATTAGGAATACAGAAATTTGCAAAAAGAAGAAGAGGGACTTCCCTGGTGGTCCAGTGGTAAAGAATCTGCCTTACAATGCAGAGGGCACGGGTTCAATCCCTGGTCAGGGAACTAAGATCCCACATGCCGCGGGGCAACTAAGCTTGCGCGCCACAACTACTGAGCTTGCACGCCTCAACTAGAGCCCGCATGCCGCAAACTACAGAGCCCACACGCCCTGGAGCCTGAGCGCCACAACTAGAGAGAGAAAACCCGCACGCCACAACTAGAGAGAAGCCCGCGCACCGCAATGAAGACTGAGCACCGCAACGAAAGATCCCACATGCCTCAACGAAGATCCCGCATACCGCAGCTAAGACCCGATGCAGCCAAAAATAAATAATAAATAAATAAAAATAAATCTTAAAAAAAAAAAAGAAGACGACGAAGAAAACAAGGAAAAAAACCTCTCAATCCTACCACCCAGAAATAATCACTATTACCATCCTGGTGTATATCCTTCATGTCTTTTTTCCTATGCATGTACATAAAATTCACTTATTTAATTTTTATAAACATGGAATCATAGTATATAGTACACTATATAGTACACAGCTTCTCTTAATACTTAGTGAATATTTTTCCATGTCATTAAATATTCTTCCATTCTCTCCATGGGGGCCCTATTGGCATTTTGAACATAATAAATGGTTCTTTGGTGTGTAGGACTATTCTGTGCATTGCGGGAAGAGTAGCATGGAACATCTCCTCTGCCCCACAGTTATTTTTACAACTAAAAATGGGAGTAGTGTGGTGGAGGTATATCTCCCTCCTGGTCAAGAAACACTCCCCTTATAGCATCATTTCCTAAAAACACTTATTTCATAGAATTATAATAAACATTCATTTAAAAAGGGTTCAGAGGAAAAAATGTTTCAGTAATGTCAGCTGAAAAATGTTACACACAGAACATATCATCTGTATGTTTAATCTGATTAATTCCTTAAAATGAATTCCTTGTAGTGGATATACTTGGCAAAAAAGGTATGTACATTAAAAATGTCGGTATATCACGATACTATCTGTATTATCTAGTACGATCAGGTACCATTCAGTGTTATCTAGTCTCACCCCCTTATCTATTAGATGACCCCCTCCCTAAGGAATTAAGTGATCTGTCTAGTCACACAGGGAATAGGTAGGATTTACTAATCCATCCATGAAGGCTTTTATCTACTGTCATGGATAAGGCATTTGGGTCTATCAGAAAGTCATGCATTTTGGGGGACCCTGGCTGGGGTGGGCAAAGGGGAATGGGCACGGTGTTGAGACCTCAGCAGAGGTCTGGGGGTCTGACAGACAAAGATGGGAATCCCACTCTGTCACATAATGGCTGTGTGATCTTGGGAAAGGCCCTGCTCCCCAACCTTCAGCTTCCGCATCGCTAAATGGCAATTTGAATAAAGAGCCAACAAAACACTTTTCCTTCTCGGTGGACAAGTAAGTTCCTAGCCCCATTTACCTGGAACCCTGACAAAGGTGGAACGTCAGCTGTACTACTAGGCAGCGTTGCTTCTAGTGCAAATGAGTGCTGATTGGTAAACTGTGTCTAGACAGGAAGGGTTATGAAAGAACTATAAATGATTAGTGGAAAACCACGGCTTTTGGGCTACCCTGAGTGCAGTGGTCATTGCTCTTGTAACTGGTCATTGCCCTTGCTGGGATCCTGGAAACTTTGCCTATGGGACTGTTATAAGATTTAGGACGTGGGGCTTCTAAGTCAGGGGGTTCCCACCCAATGTGGTCTCATTCTCTGCACCTGAGAATGTCACCTGGGTGGGCCAGAGAATAGCTCTGGACGCTGCGTGGTCCCCTATGAGAACTCTTGGTGATGAGAAACACCTGAGGCTACCCTGCTGGCACAGTGCATCTCCTGTCCCTGAATCCTTCTAGGCAAAGCCTGTGTCAGGGATGGCCTGTTTGGGTCTTGTGAGTCTGTCTCGTTGAGCCAAGAAGACCCCCAGAGGGGGCACTGTAGGAGATAATAACAATAACCACCTTCTGGTGTGTGAGGATTAAATGAAGTTATATAAACAGAGGTGTTGCCATAGGATGTGACAAGTGTCAGCTCCCTTCTCTCCATCCCAGAAAAAATACCTGTCTTTAGGCTCTTCCACTCGTTTTTTCCTTGGTGGAGAAAGGCTTGTCTCTGGCTTCCAATCTGAACAGTCAAGCCCTTTTTCCTTCTTCTTTGCTTTTACTCTTTCCTCTCTTTTTTCTCCTTTGGGGGGTGCTGGGGAGTGTAAAAACAAAATGGTGATATTGTTCCTTAACTCTCTGTCTCAGCCCAACCCAGGACTTGGGGAGGAAGGAGCAAAGGTCAGGGACTGAGATAGCCTCCCCCTCCCCCAACAAATACCTGTTTAGAAACAAGTGCATATCCAATATGCACATGTGTGTGCAAACTGAAGCTGACACATGGGGACAGAAAGACCTTTGCACACACCTATGCACATATTCATATCAATGTGTATATATAGATATGTATAAACACCCAAGCACACAGATATATATACATAGGAACATGTACAGGAAAACCCACCCATCTACAAATCTCCCACTTGTTTAGACAAGCATTGGCAGTCCCACTAGAGGCCATCTGTCACTTATTAAGTCATTCAACAACCATACACTGAGTGCCTGTTGTAAGCCGGGCACTGACCATCCAGGTGCTGGGAGGAAAACTTGGCCCAAGCGACCCTGCCCCTCTCACCCAGCAGCTGCTTCCAGTTTCTGATGAGGACTTTGGCCAAGGACACCACCTCCTTGTCAGAGCAGTGCTTGCGGACCCCATTCACGGCAACTCCAATCCTGGTGGTCTGCAAAGCGAGAGGGTTAGTGGCCGGTCTGGAAATCAGGACCCACTGGACTGGCTGCCCTAATTGGCAAGACCTGCCCCAGCTCAATCACCCCCTTCCCCTGGCCCAGCCTCTCCCGAGCCCCAGCCTGGACCTGTGGCTGAGGTAATAACCCTGACCTTATAACCGAGGCCCTGACCTGCTGTCCTGAGTGAGGTCAGTGCCCAAGGCCCAGTGCCCTGCAGGGATGGGTAACTGCGGCTCTGGTGAAAAGCTGGAGCAGTGGCGGTGGGTCTGGCTGATGACCAGGACTCCTCCCCATTCTCTGCCCCTTGGTGTCTTTGAGTTCAAGTTTCAGCTTAAGACACAGCTCTGGCTACTACAGCTTGGGTATGTGCTAATTTTTCAGGGCCAAGAGCTTCTGGTAAAGTTTGGGGGCTACATGGGTAACACATGGAGGATCTAAAAATGGGGGGCTTTTCCCTCTCCCTGAGTCACTGGCCTCTTGGATCCCACAGGCCCAGGGCCTTGGGAATTGGGGTACACAAGGAAAGCAAGTCAGTCTTTCCCCCAGACCCAGAGGGCCCCGAGGGCTTAGAAGCTACCCTGCCATCATCTAAAGGCCTGGGTTCCCACCCCCAGAGTACCTCAAGATCCCATCCTGCCGCCTTCCCTTCAGAAGTTCCTCCCAGACCCCATCCTTGGAGGGCTCCCCCTAAAGGGTCTTTCCCTGCCCCACAAAGTCACCCTCCACTCCAGGCACTGGCCATCCCCACCCACCTGGAGTAGCTGGATGGACATCTGCCAGCTGTTCAGCTTCTTCAGGAGGTCGAGGGCCCCTTCCTGTGGGAGGCCACAAGGTGAGGGCTGAGGCCCGTGGGGTCTGCCCCAGGCCCCTCTCTGACCATTGTGTGGTCTCAGTGGGAAGGAGGGTGGCAGGAGGTAGGGAGGAGACTTTTCCAGTGACAGGATACAGGCAGCCAAGTGGTCGAAGGACAGACAAGGAACAGAAGGAGGAGAGAAGAAAAAGCTTCTGCCCCAAACCAGCCCTCTAACTTCACCTCCCACCACCCAGCTGGGTTCAAGCCCCTCTGAGCCAGGGTCCAGCCCTACCCACTCACCCTGACCCCCAGCCATTGGTTCTGCTGTTCCTTCCACTGGGCATGCTCTTCCCTTCTCCATCTCTTCCTCTAAAATTAACTGCTTCATGGCTTATTGCTTCTGCTTTTATGTCTGTATCTGCCTCCCTTCACTTCCCAACTGGGAACGTCTGTAGGTTGAGGACTGTGGCTTTTTCTAAACAGCTTTATAGAAGTATAGCTGACATACAATAAAACACACATGTTGTAGGCTACAATGTGATGAGTTTTGACCTACATATACCCCCCTGAAGCCATCACCACAGTCAAGATAAGGACATAGGGCTTCCCTGGTGGCGCAGTGGTTGAGAATCTGCCTGCCAGTGCAGGGGACACGGGTTCGAGCCCTGGTCTGGGAGGATCCCACATGCCGCGGAGCGGCTGGGCCCGTGAGCCACAACTACTGAGCCTGAGCGTCTGGAGCCTCTGCTCCGCAACAAGAGAGGCCGCGATAGTGAGAGGCCCGCGCACCGCGATGAAGAGTGGCCCCCACTCGCCGCAACTGGAGAAAGCCCTCACACAGAAACGAAGACCCAACACAGCCAAAAATAAACATAATAAATAAATAATAAATAAAAATTAAAAAAAAAAAAAAAGATAAGGACATAGTCAGCATCCCCGACATTCTCCTTGTGCCCCTTTGTTATACATCCCTCGCTGCACCCCCAACCCCTCTAGATGAGCTTGCATTTTTTTAAGGATTTTATAGAAAGTGACTGTAATGGAATTTCGCATCTGGCTTCTTTCACTCAGTGTAATCATTTTGAGATTCATGCACATTGTTGCACAGATCCACAGTTCCTTTTTATTTCTGAGTTGTTTGCCATTGCATGTATATACCACAATTTGTTTATCCATTCACCTGTTAATGGGACTGTTAGGTAGTTTCCAGTTTGCAGCAATTACAAATAAAGCTGCTGGGAACGTTCATGTACAAGCGTTTGCGTGGACATGTACTTTCTTTTCTCTCCGGTGAAGAGGACTGTTTAATCTCTGAGACCTCCGGCTTCAGCATACTGATCTCATCACTCAGGGAGCATCTCCCTGAGTGAATGAATAAAGCAGAAAGCAGAAGGCAGGAGGGGAGAGTGGGAGGGGAAGAAAGGAGACTCGGATGTGAAAAGCTGTTGGCTGCCAGGCCCTGAACAACCCCTCACCCATTTCAGCCTTCTCTTTCTTTCCACCCACTTCCTAGAAGCCAGCCCCGGCCTCCTGTCCTGAGACAGGTTCCCTGGGGAGCACCAGCTGACTGTGTTCTGTATGCCCCGAGTCCTGGTCCCACTGTGCACTGCCAGCCGCCAAGCCCCTCCCTATCAGTCTTCCTGGGCCACATCCCAAGAGCTGCCCTCTGTCAGTCCTCAGCCTCCCTTAGAACTTGGGTTCGTAGTCTGTTTTCCAAGGTGTGACCTGTGGATGTGTGTGCATGTGAACTTGTGGGCACATAAGCCTGCATGTACCACTAATTAAAGGCTTATTATCTGCTGGACACGGTTCTAAGTATTTTACATGCATCATCTCTTCTAACTCTCTCAATGACCCCATGAAGTAGGTCCTATTACTATTCCCATTTTTCCAGAATCATTATCCCATTTTCAGAGAAGAGAAATAGGAACTGAGCTGGGATTCAAACTTAGGCCTTTCGGGTTCCACCCAATATACAACCATGTAGGTAGGTATGGACATAGGTCTGGCTAGACGTGTGCAATCATGAAATATCAACATGGGTAAGTGCAGGGGTATGTTGGTCAATGTTTAACGACAAGTTCTCAAAGGAAAAAAATTGATTCGTAGTGTTTGCCCATTTCTGTGGTGTCAATACTCCTCCCATGGCCAATGTCAAGATACCAATATGCTGTGACTGACCTGAAGGAGGTATTCGGAAGAGATGTGTGATGCGAAACCATATTGATATAACAGAAGTAAATAACCTTCAGACCATAGATGACAGTAAAATGCAATAAAATAATACGGAAGTGATGATTTTGGAGTATTTATGACCTATGTTTTTAATATAATTTATTTAATTGTAAGCATATAATTTAATGTTAAAAATAATGGCTGTATTTAACAACTGGCTTGCAAAATTCCTGAAAGTTCAACAGTGTTAAGCCAGTTCCAGCTCACCACTGGGCGTGTGCCTCTGCATGTCATACTGTATAACTGGGTCATGTTGGAGAACAGCCATGAGCCTGGGTTGTAGCTGGACTCACAAAGCCTTGTGCAAATGTTGCCAGCTGTGTCTCTCTGCATGCACGAATGGGATGCGCAGCCAGCAGTATCTCTGGTCCAGGTGCGGAGCTGCTGTGTGTACGCTGCTCGAAGCATAATGTGTTTATTTGTCTTTGAGGGATGATGGTCGTGTCATAACATGTCTGAACGTGTAAGTGTGGCTGTCTGCTAAGTTTGTAGATTTGCATGTTGGGGTGTAGCTTATTGTGTGCATGCACACGTGTAGGCATGTGTGTAGTTGTCTTTGTGTATCCTTCTGCAAATATAATGGTCAGTGTGTCAGTCATGTCATGGTCAGTAACCACATCTTTTATGTAGTTATGTTCATAGTTGCTTGTTTAGCTATATTGTGTGTGGCTGCATGTACGTAGTTATGTTTGTTGTGTGTGATCATGAGGCTGTTTGGCTGTAAGTCTGAAGCTGTTACAGTTGCTGTGTGCTCCCAGCATCTGACAAAAGCCCTAAGTTGCTGGGACTTCAGTAATTGGCAGTAAACCCCGGGCTTGAGCTGCAACGTGGAAGATCCGTCTTATTACAGGAAGTGTGTCCTCCTCTCCCTAACCACCACTGGGCGGGCCCACTTTCGCTCCCAGAGCAGGCCCCACCTTACTAGGTCACATGCCCAGAGCTCTGTGCCCACCCAGATGCTGCCAAGAACCCAGGCGCAGACGTGGCTGCAGGCTGGCTCTGTGCTACAGGGACCCTGAGGCCAGACTTGCATCTTTCCTGGAGAAAGCTCTGGGTACTTCCACAGGAATCCTCGCCAAGGGACACCATTTCCTCTTCCCATTTCACAGAAGAGGAAATCGAGGCCAGAGAGGGAAAGTAGAGTGGTGGGTCTAGGTCCATAAAAGGAGTGAGGGGAGGCCAGGGCAGGTCCCTTCCTCCGCAGGCAAGCTGCCTTTCTCAGGTCCCCTAAGCTGCCCCCGCACCCCTCACCCAGAGGCCCAGAATCTCCTGGCCCAAACCTGGGGTCAGCAAGGGGCAGGGCTGGGATAACCTGTCTACTTGAGTTGGAATTTGGTTCAGAAGCCCCGGGCTGGGCTCTGCCGCCCCCAGTTGAGCCTGATGACTTGAGGCTCAGTTTCACTGACTTTGGAGCATCCTAGAATGGGGGCTCCCAACACTGCAGGTTTCTGTGTTTCCTCTGGCTGTGCAAAAGCAGGAGTCACTCTCTAAGCCTTCGCAAGCACCAGTCCAGGTCTTCCTAAGGGTTTCACATCTCTTCCACCCTCACCACCACCAGCAGAGACAAAAATGCAGTGACATTCCTTCCCAGGAGGTAGGTAATCTCATCTTCTTACAGATGAAGAAACTGAGGCTCTGGTCTTTATATGGACACCAACTCATTACTGCCCACGTCTACTGGAGAGCTCCCTGACACTCCATCGATCCAGCGACCCCTCCCTCTTCCCTGCTCTAAAACCACCCTTAGGGTCCATCCCTCTCTCAAGCTCCTAGGATTACAGAATGTGCTGGAAACGCAGGTCCTGCTCCAGCACATGCCTACAGATGGTGGGAGGAGGAGGGCCCTGGGACAGGGCAAAGTGAGGGACCTGCCTGCTGGACTACCCTCCTCTCTCTTCCCTCTCCTGGTGAGCTCCAGCCCTCTCCGTCCCAAGGCCAAGTTTGCTTGTCTAGGCAACAGGGTGGCAGCCAACTTGAGCAAAGATCACAGGGAGGATCAAACATTAACTTCAAGTCGGCCCGCAGTAAGGGCTCCTGGCACTGAGCGCTCAGGGATCCGCAGGTAAGGCCTCCATTCCTGATTCCCCGCAACCTCCGGGCCCTTCTCTCCCCCCAGCCTCCCCCGCCCCTCAGCTCGGGCCTGCAGCCGGTCCCCCTTCCCCCGCCCCGCGGGCCCCATGGGCGCAGCGGCTGCCCGACACCTGTTCGGCCCCCGCCCGCCTGGGCCCCAACCCGCGGCCAAGGAAAGGGAGAGTTGCAAACAGAGCAGCTCCTGGAGCCTCAAGCTGTGGGGTTGCGGGATCCGAGGCCCTTCGCTTTTCTCTGCCAGATCCACTCCCGGGGTGTGGGGTGGACGCGGCTCAGCACCCCTCATCAGTTCAAGTTTCTTTTCCCCTTCTCGGGTCACCCAGGATTTTGTTTTCCCCCGTCTCCGGCTCCCCCGTCCCGCAGTCGCCGCCGCTCCCCGGGCTTTGCACACGCCGAGTCCCGGGGCTTCGAGAGTCCTTTTCCAGCTGCCGGTCTCTTCACTCTCTTTCCCGGGCCCTGCACAAGCTAGCCAGGGGCCCCAACCCTGCAGGTCCAGGCGTACGTGCACAAGCCCAGTCTTTGGGGCCGGCACGGTCCACCCCGGAGCCCCGGGCCATGCACACGCCCACCCCGAGGTATCAGCAGTCGCCAAGGGGCGCCGAGCCCTGCCCCGGCCGTGCCTCCCTCCGGTCCCCTAGTCCCGCACGCGCCTCCCGGGCGCCCAGCCAGCACGCGCCCCCGGGACTCCCGGGCTCGCACGCGCTGCGCCTCCCGGGGACTGGGGCTGTGGCCCGAACTCTGCAGCCTCACCGTGTTCTTCCTGGCCACCATCTTCTCCAGCTTCTTGGCGATCCTCAGCAGCTCCTCTTCCTGGCCCATGTTGGCCCGCGACGCCCGGCGGGACGAGGGGCGCAGGGGCGGCAGCCGGGTTCCGGGGGCCGGAGGCGCAAAGGCTGAGGGCGCGCAAGCCGCGCGGGCCCCAGACGCACCCGACACACACGCCCGGCGGGGGCGGGGCTCTCCCCCCACACCCCCTCGGCCGCCTGCCTCCCGACAGTGGGGGAGGGGTGGCGTGCACTAAATATAGACTTCAAGGACTCGCCGGGGCAAAGATTGCCCGCGCCCGCCAGTCGGGCCACCCGAGAGAGGGACGAGGCTGCGAGAGCGGGCCCTTCACCTCGGGCCGGTCCTGGGGCGCCGGGAGCTGAAGGGAGATTTGGGAAGGAGGGCTCTCTGGTGAATGGGGAGGCCGTCGTCCCTGGCCACAAGAGGCTGTTGTTGTCCCGAGGGTGCCCCGGGAGCTTCCAGAAGAGTTCTGGGCTCCCGTGTCTCTGCACCGTTGCAGCTCAAAGCCGGCGGACCTAGTTCATGCCTATGCCCAGGTGGAGGCAGTTTGGTACGCTTGAATCACATTATTTTGCATGATCATTAAATCCAATTCTGTCCTACCCTGTGCTCACTATTCTTGCACACGCGTGTATCCAGGCCCACTGTTGCCCTCAATTTTGTTTGTTACAGTGAGGTTTTGCATTTCTAACAAGCTCCCCTAGTGCTGCTGGCCCCACAACTACACTTTGAGTAGTGAGGGCTTGGGAAATTCTTAAGTGCACCAGACTTTGAGAAATCCGTGTCCAGGTGCATGTGCCCTTTATTTAGTCAGGGTCAGGACACTGCCTCCCCAATGAGATTAGATCTGGAAGGGAGGAAACAGAATCATGCCTCCACAGCTGTGCACACACATCTGTGTTCCTGTGGAAGGACCTTCCAAGTGTCCCCAGCAGACCCAGATCCCTTCCTCAACGTGAGTTTAACTGATAGAAAATGACCTGTGTGTGTGTGGAGTGTGTGTGGGGGTGCTTATGGGCCTGGAAGGGAGGCATGAAAAGTGGTCCGCAGTGTGTGGGGATGGGAAGTTGTGGCTTGGAGCGTTCAGTGAAATCTCCAGACTTTCCTGAGAGAACCTTGAAGAACCTCGTCCTCCATCACAGGGTGGACTCACCTGGCTTCTGATGACAAATTGAAATTCAAATAGAGTGATCACAGTTCAGGCAAACAAAAATGCAGTCCAGCAGCAGCTGAGGATCTGGTTTCAGACACATCTCTGCATCACTGAAAGCCTGAACTTTCTTTGAGCTGTACCAGGTCCACGGACATCACCAGAGTACTCAGAACCACACTTGCCAGCTGCAAACCTTATGGTCTCAAGGTCTCCCCTTGTAATTATGCAACCATTTTGGACCCCAACCAATCCTTATTTAATAAGCACCTTTACTTCTGGCCACCTCCAATTGTAATTCTTTTTTTTTTTTTTTTTTAAGGAATTAGTTTTTAATTTATTTTTATTTATCTTATTTTTGGCTGTATTGGGTCTTCGTTTCTGTTCAAGGGCTTTCTCTAGTTGCAGCAAGCGGGGGCCACTCTTCATTGCGGTGCACGGGCCTCTCACTATCGTGGCCTCTCTTGTTGCGGAGCACAGGCTCCAGACGCGCAGGCTCAGTAGTTGTGGCTCACAGGCCCAGTTGCTCCGCGGCATGTGGGATCCTCCCAGACCAGGGCTCGAACCTGTGTCCCCTGCATTAGCAGGCAGATTCTCAACCACTGCGCCACCAGGGAAGCCCTCCAATTGTAATTCTTGATAAACAACTCCTGTAACTAACTGTAACCTTGCGGTTTCTGCCTTTATAAGCCTTCCCATTTTGTAGTCCTGCAGAACACAATTGAAGCGCTTCTTTATATATATATATATACATACACACACACACACACATTTATTTATTTATTTATTTATTTATTTGTTTGTTTTGGGCTCCCTTGGGTCTTTGTTGCTGCGGGCGGGCTTTCTCTAGTTCTGGCGAGCGGAGGCTACTGTTCCTTGCAGTGGCTTCTCCTGTTGCGGAGCGTGGATTCTTAACCTCTGCGCCACCAGGGAAGCCCTGATGCGCTTCTTGAATCTGTGTCTCCAGGAGTGCAGTGCTAACAAACCCCAAATAAGCACCTTTTGTTTCAATCAGGTCTCCACTTCTAAAATTTTGGTTAAATCTTCTAACTGTGCTGGGACCAAGGTAGGAAGGGGTGGGTTTCTCATTCATTCAACAGATACGCATTGAATGTCCAAGCAATGAATAAGACAGACCCAGTCCCAGCAAGCTTGAGACTCAGTCTATGGGTAAGAAAAACCTTAAACAAATACGGACACCATCAATTCTGTGTTATCACAACTGGGGTGAGGGTCAGGAAGAAGTAGAGGATAACTTGCAGACATCTGAGGGGACTTGGGGTGTCATGTTCTCTGAAGAAATGAAGTTTAACTTTGGGTGGAAGTGCTGAGTGGGAGCTGGGGGGAGGAGGAGGAGAGTGTTAAAGTAAGAGAAGAAACATTTATACATATATTTATTGAGCACCTACTAGGTGCCAGAACTTTTAGCCCTGAGCATCCTGAGAGGTACAAATCAGTCCTCCTGGAGTTCCGAATGTGCAAAGCTTGGGGAAGGGAGGGTGCTTCACGTGTCGGGGTTGAAGGAAAAACTGGTGTGGCTACAGCACAGCGGTGAGAGGGGTGTTCAGAGGGGAGGTGGGTGGGGCCTGACCATGAAAAGCGCTGTAGGCCACTTTTAGGAGGTTAGACTAAAACTTCTTGGCCAACCCCCAAGCAAGCCCCTCTGGGTTGAAGAGACAGCTGTCTGCAATTACTTAGGATTGCCTTTTAGAAAAAGCAGATTTGAGTTTCCTCAAACTTCCACCCAACTCCCACTGTGAGTTGAGTGACATCAAAAGAAGCCAAGACTTCAGGGCTTGAAGGACCCTAAGAAAACATCAGGTCCAAACCTTTCTTTGTACAGATTGGAAGACTGAGGCCCAGTGAGGCCCAGGATTGCACTGCTCAACCGTATCAGACATGTCAGTACCCTCTACATCCCCTCTGCCTACCCATCCACCTCGGAGGTCACCAGCAGGCAATTCCTGGACACACCTCTGACAGCTTCCTGCATCTCTCTGAGGGCTTCAGGGCAGCCTGGAAGTAGAGAATTAGGAATTGACACCCCCAGAAAGGACGCTTGAACCAGCGAGAGACCAGAGTTGGTAGTAAATACACCAATTTCTTCACTCCTGATGGGATAACTTGAAGGCACGTTCCTTTTTTTTTCACATCCCTACTACCCATTGTGCTTCCTGGGATCACCTCACAAATAAGCAGGGACTGTGGCAGAGTTAAACTGCAGGTCTCCAGACTCCTAGTCCAGTGCTCTTTCCTCACACCAGGGTTTCTCAACCTCGGCACTATTACCATTTTGGGCTGGATAATTCACTGTTCGCGGGGGCTGGCCTGTGTACTGAAGAATGTTTAGCAGCATCCCTGAACTCTAGCCACTAGATGCCAGCAGCACCCTCCAGTTGGGAACAGTAAAAAATGTCTCTTCCTTGTCAAATGTTCCCTGGGGGAAAATCACCCCTGGTTGCAAACCACTGCTCTACACCAGGCTGTCCCTCTTAGCAGGTCTACAGAAAGAATTCCAAGCCCTAAGAATCCCTCCCCTTCCCGATGGCTCTTCAAAGAACATAAATGAAAACACTGAAATTTACTCTGAAAAATCTTTTATTAGAGATGAGTGAAATAACAAGACACTGGGGGCTCTGAAGACAACCTCGCTCCTGTGGGATCACAGACCTGTCAGGTCTCCAGGGTAAACAGCGCAGCCTCCTGGACCAGGTTGCTGCATTGGCCATTGGCATCCTCTGGCCTCCCCTGTTTGTCCTGGTCCATCCCTGCCAGGTCCCAGTGCCCAGCGCCTATAAAGCTGACCTGTTAGAGACTGATGATGGCTTAGGTGTATCTGTTTTCCAATACGGGCCTGAAAGCGACTGTGGAATTTCTGGCGCTGGGAAGTAGAACCTTTAAGTCTCCACCCTCCATTTCTATCACTCTCCTTTCTCCTTTCTTGGCCCTTTCCTCCCCCGAGACTGGAAGGTTCCTGAGTTGACTGACAGAAAGAGGAGAGAAGTGAGGATAATCATCCCAGACCATTCCTTTCATTCTTGCTAAATCAAGGAGAGTAAGCGAATGGGGGTGAACCCTCCTCTACTTCCTGGCTGGGAATCTGTTACAACAGAGGTCCCCAGCAAGGCTGTGCTGTCCCTCAAAAGGAGTGATATTCAGAATATTTATTTAACAGCCAGTATAGCACGGGCACTGAGCAACCAGAATGGATACAGGCTGTAGACAACTGCAATGTTATTCAGGTGTAAGCCAGCTGATTGTCAGTCTGCCCCTAAGCCCAGAACCATCCTCTGGAATCTAGCCCTGCCCATTTCCAAGCCTAACTCGTGGGACCAGCTGCCCGGAAAGGGACCACATCTGCAGGACCTTTGTCTTATTCCTGTGACATCTGCAGTGCCTAGCACAGGAATGGACAAAGAGCCAGAACTCAGTCAAAGAATACTAGGCTAATGAATGGCTGAGAAGACAGTCCCTAGTCTGGCAGAATCCCTGGCCTGCAGAATGATGAAGGCAGGTTAGAGCCCCCCAGACTGATGGAAGAAACACAGTCCTGGTCTGATGAGGGATTGAAGGTTCTGCAGTTGGAGCTGGGTCAGGAGCACTCGGGTCCAGCCATAGGGCTCCCTGGTCCCTGGCAGGTATGAGATGGAGACAAACGGCCATCAGCCCTAACATGGAGGGGCCCAGTGCCCTTGGCAGGGGCATGGGCCCATGTCAGGGAGGAAGGCCAGCCACAGAGGCACAAGGGACAGAGACAGCAAGACCCCAGGGCATAAACACCTCAGCTCCCCAGTCTTGTGGGCTCAAGTCCTAGCTCTGAATCTGGGGTCCAGCATGGGGGTGGTTCAGGCATGCAAGGGCTAGTAAGGAGCTAGTCTTGCAAAAGCTGCACAGAACTTGCTGGGAGAACCCCAGTCCTTGAACCGTCTCCTTCAGTGAAGCCAACCTGGGGAGAGAAGGATGAAAATTGACATTTCTTAAGCACCTGTTATATACCAGCTGTTTATCTCACTCAGTTTCAAAAGGTCCTATTGTGGGACCATGAAATTATCCCTATTTTACAGATGAAGCTGAAGCTTGAAGAAGTGAAGCCACTTTTCCAAGACCTCCACGCTTCAAAGCCCAGGCTCTTCTTATCACACATGTCTCAACAACAGGCATCAACTAAATGCTGGGTGATGGACACCTGGTTGTAGACACACATTTGTGTCTGGTGCCTGACTCTGATAGACTGAGGATGATGATTCCCTAGAGAGACCCAGCTCCTTCCATCCCCTACTTTCAACACAGACAACTAATGCCAACCCCGACAAATCCCCAGGGGAACCAGGAACAGAGATGGCTTCCTTCTCGGCACAACTGCCTCTGTCCTATGCCCACTCCCAGGCTCCTCATCTAAATATGTATGATTGTGCGAGACTCTGTGATTCAGCAGGGAGAAGCTGGATTAAGGATGACAGCTCTTGCCTTGTCCCTGTCACATCCCTCTATGCCTGGAAGTTTCAGTGGATTCCAGGAGACTCCTGTACAAGGGGAGAGTTATGCAAACCAAAGGCTGGAACACGGCCACCCTAATCCTTCCTCGTCTGCAGGGAGTGCTTCCTTCTCTGAGCGACCAGCCTGGCTGACACAGCTTTGCTCACCCTCCCCTGGGGAACAGTCAGAGCTTGGGCCTTGTCACCTCTGATGCCTCTCAAGGCCTGGGCTCTCCCCAGCTGCACCCATCCTGGGCTGGGGAAGGAGGAACACCAGGACAGGGACTGGTCAAACGATGGCTGCCCCCAGTCCTGGAGAGAGGTCTGCCGCCCTAATACACTTACTCTTGACCAGCTCTGCCTCCCACGTACCCTATCACCGCCCTTCAAACCACAGTCCCGGAGTCTTACCGGCATGTTCCTTCTGGGTAGAGGCTGCCGGGCTGAAGGACAGTCCTCCGGGCTCCGGCCCCCCCGCCGATAGGAGCGAGTGCTCTCAGAGCTGGAAGACAGGGAAAGGCCAAGGTGACCCCTGCACCCAGAGAGCCCCTTAGAGTAGGGGGAAGGGCTCAGGGATAGAGCAAGGCTGGGGGCTTGGACTGGGTGGGCAGAGAGTCTACGAGGCCCCCAGGCTGGGTGCATCACAGGCCCCAGAGGCCCAGAACTGACCTCCACACTGAAAATTTCACCATATCTACTCCCCAAACTCCAAACTGAAAGGGTTTGCAAGGAAGAGAGGACTGGATCCTGGGTTGGAGGTGGGGACAGAGTGAAAACCCCACTGTGAACCTGTAGAACAAGCCACAGTTGGCACTAGGCCTTCGCTCTTCCAGCTTCAGCAGCCTGAGCCCCAGACTCCTCCCCAGCTCTCCAGGCCAGACGCAGGAGCAGGTGTGTGAAGGGGGAAGGGGTCCAATCACCCTCCACTTAAGGTCTAGCATTTCTGCATTGTTCATGGGCCTCAGTGCTGGAAGGTATCCCAGGCTTCAGGCAGGCACCGTTTAGAGGTGGCGAAGTAAATGGATGCTCAGAGAGGTCAGGAGACTTGCTGAGACTGCACAGCTGGGCTTTCACCAACCTGAACCTGACAGGGGGATACATCTCTGAAGGGGTGGTTCCAGATGTCAGGCTGGGTCGGGAGGGGCCCGGGGGCTCCCAGAGGGCCTCTTCAGAGCTGGGTAGGGTTTGGTTGGGACCCCCAGGTTCCACGGGGCTTGTGAGGCTGGAGGAGGAGGAGGCTGGACTGCTCAGGTTCTCAGGGACCCCAGCAGACTCCGAGCTCAGGCTGGGAACTTCGGAACGATCTGAAATCAGAAGTGATAAAGACTGGCTTTATCACTTACCCTGTGCTCAATTTCAAAGCAGCTTTTGGCCTCTGGAATCTATCATGGTTCTCTCCCAATTCCCCACCTCTCATCTATCTCTCCAGCACTCTCCTTCAACTCTTCCCCATCATGCTTCAGTCTCATGGTTTATGATGTTCATTCCTGATAGCCAGGGCCACACTGACTAGCACTGTTTCACTTCTGCTCACACCCTCTCCTCAATCTGGACTCTCCTGCTTGTCCCTCAGGCTCAGCTCTGATGCTGCCCCCACCAGGAAGCCTTCCTAACCCACCTACCAATCCCAGCAGGATAGGCTCCCTCCCTCTCCCGAGTTCCCAGAACAAGCCTGTTCATTCATGCAACAAATAGTTCTTGACAGCAGCCAGGCACTGTGCTAGGTGCTGGAGAAATAGTAGTCAACAAAACTTGCTTCCGTCCTTTTGGGATTTATCTTCTATGTCACACTGTGCCTTATATTATAATGAATTACATTCCAGTTTTTCTCTCTCCCACTAGACTGTGTCTCAGTAGCCCCCAAGGGACTCAAGACACAGTGGATGCTTAAAAAATGCTTCTCTCTCTTTTTATTTCAGTGAAGCATTGAGGAATTTGGAATAAGACAGACCCGGGTTGGAAGCCCACATCAGGGACTTAGCTGTGGGATCTTGGGCATGTTACTGAACATCTCTCTTCCTTTACCTGTAAGGCGGAGACGATCACCCCTACCTGACGGTGACAGTGAGGGTGGTATGGACTAACACAGCGCTCTGAGCTCAGTGCCCCAGCACATAGCAGGCCCTCAGTGAATGGAAGGAGAGCATCTGTCTGGGCAGCCAAACATACCTCCACTGGCATGTCCCGCACGCCCTTGGGCCATGGTCCGAGAAGGGTTTTTGACCGGCAAAGGTGGGGGGCAATCCTCACTCTGGATCTTAGGGGCAGCTGGTCCCAGGCTGGCGATGGTCTCGTAGGTCTTGTTGCTGATGTCCAGCCTCCCACTGGCCCAGCGGACCTGGGCTGGGGGCTTCAGCGGGCAGCGCTGCCGGGGCAAAAGTGTGGGAGGGAGGACGCCCTTGGTTCCTCCAGCTCAGCCCCGCCCCTCCCCACATCAGGTCCCATTTGGACCTGGAAGACCATCAGGTCTTCCCTTCGGCTGTCTGGAGGCCTGAGAGACGAGGGCTGGGACGCACCTTCTCTTCCTCATCCTCCTCACTGTCAGAGCCAGGCTCTGTGGAAATCCCCCAGGGGTAGTCCAGGTGCAGGGGGAAGGCGAGGGTCCCGGCATGGGCCTGCTCCAGCTGCCAAAAACAAAGCCTTGGCAGTTCAGAAGGTCAGGGGCTCAGTGGAGAGACAGAAAGGGTCAGGGGCTCCCTCTCCTTCCCTAGACCTCACCAGCTCCTCACACTCTTTGTGCTGCTTCTTCCTGGCTATGTCCAGAGCTGTCTCTCCTGCCTCGTTCACTGTGAGGGACAAAGTCAGGGGTCATGGTCAGGGTCAAAGAGGCATTATAACTTAGAGGTTAGGATGAGTCTTTGGAATCAAGATTGTCTGGGTTTGAATCCTGGCTCTGCTACTTCCTGGCTGTGTGACTTTGGACAAGTGACTTAACCTCTCTGGGCCTTAATTTTCTCATCTATAAAATGAGTATGACACTTGTAACTACTGACGAGGTTGTTATGAGGATTAAATGAGTTAATATACACAGAGCACTTGGCACATTACCAGGTACACATTAAACAGTAAATCATAGCTATTACAAGCACTATTATTCAGATTCAGTTAATGTTTATTTGTCTAGGTACTTTAAGAAAAGTTGTTTTATTTTATCCTTTCAGCAGGTCTGCTAGGTCAGTGGTATTATTCCCATTTTACAGATGAAGAAGCTGAGGTTCAAGAGATGAATGGACAAACCCCAAAGTCACAAAGGTGGTCAGAAGCAAGCCAGGATTAGAACCCAAGTCTGTGCGCAAAGTCCATGCTTGTTACCAGTGTTCTCTGTCTGGAAATAAGGCAGGAAGTCCCCCACGAGGGGTAGTCAGGAATGGGAGTCTGATGGAGGAGTTGTCGGAGCCCCACCTGTGCCAACTGAGGCTCTCCCTTTCAGCAGCAGCTTGAGGCAGTCGGGTTGGTTGTAGAGAGCAGCGCAGTGCAGGGCGCTGTTCCCGTCAGCAGCCTTGGCATCCAGGTGACCACTGTGGCGGGGTGTGGGGGGGTGGGCCAGGGAGGAAGGAAGGGAACAGACAGGTGAAGGGGTCAAAGTCAGGGGGAAAAGAGAGAGGGGAAAGGAGGGAGGAGAGGGGGAGAAGAGGAAGGCAAGGGGAGCGTGAGGAGGTGGGCAGGGAGGTTCTCACCCGTTTTGGATGATGAAATCCACCAGGGGCAGGGAGGCCTGGTTGGTGACTCTGACAGCCAAGTGCAGGGCGAGCTCTCCAGGTGCCTGAATACATGTCCACACCTCTGAGTTTACCCCAGTTCACCTGCCCCCCAATATTACCCTCTTAAACTCTTGCTGCCCCCTGACACCTCCAGATATGAAGCTTCCAGAACCCCTGAGAGAGGAAACTGAATGGGGAAACCTCATGTTTGGGAGGAGGATGAAAGGCCATCCCTTCACTGCTTCCTTCAGTGGTTCTACCTCCTCCTCCCCAGTGGAAGGTGTTTCTCAAACTTGGTTCTTGGCCTTGGACTCTTCTCTCTGCTCCTCTCTCACTGCCCCCAGAGACGTCGAATAACCTCAAGCTTTCAGTTAACACTCACGGGTAGGCTGTTCCAAATTCTTACCCCGTCTAAGTGCTACACCCACCCTGCCCACTGGAGAGCCCACAAGATATCAGGCAGACAGCTCAAAGACATGGCATCCAATTTTTGATGTCCAGTCAGTGTCAATTTATTCCTTCAAATGTCTCTGATATCCTTTCCCCCTTGGCTCACGTGATGTTTGTTACTAGAATCACCAATGCAATGGCCTTCCTTGCTCTGATCTGACCCACCCCTCCCCATTTCTAAGGCTATTCAAGGGAAAAAAAGATTCTAACATTTATCGCACATATATTATGCACCAGGCCCTTTCATACGGGACTTAATTCTCACTTCAACCCCATGGGTGCTATCATTAACCCGTTTTACAGATGAGAAAATGAGACTCAGAGTTCAGTAACTTGCTCAGGATCACACAGCTAGGAAAAGACAGAGCCAGGATTTTGGCTCAGAATTGCCTGACTTAAGTTGTGCTCTCTCCCATTTACCCCTCTGATGGGTGGGGTTTGAGCAGATGTCAGAGGTGGGGCAGGGGGGAGTAACAGCCAGCCCTGGAGGAGGACTGGGGTGTGCTAAGTGTGGCTGGGTTATAAGTGGCCCTTGGAGAGGGTTCTCACCTGCCCCTCAGGCCCCGGCAGTGGCTGTCCAAAGTCCTGCCCATTAGCGAAGGCTTCCAGTACAGACAGGAGGTCCCGGTTGCAAATGGCCATCCAGAGTCTCTGAGGCTCGGGGGTGGATCGCCGGGCAAACCTGTGTTCCACATACTTGGCCACGATATAGTCCCTGCGGGTGCTCCTGCCAAAAATAACCGCGGGATGTCAGAGCAAGGACCGTTTCTACTCAGCTGACCCTTGAAACCACCCCACATGTCCTGGACTCTTCCAGATCTGAGGCTCCCCTCTCCCCAGACTTCTCCCTGGGAGCCAGGGAAGCAGAATCCCCCGGCCAGAATCCGCCCCCAGCTGAGAATCGCCTTACATGTCACTCTCAGTTGAGGGTTTAGGGCCGCCGTGCGAGGGCAGCTGGGCCTCCATGACCTCATTGAAGCGAGTGTTTCCGATGTTCAAGGCCAACTGGGTTCGCAGGAAAGTAGTGGGGGTAAGACGCGGTGGTTAGGACAGCGCCCCCTGGAGGACTGAGCTTCCAGAGGTCCCGCCCCTCAGCCTCCCTCCTCGTCCAGGCTCGGCTCCGCCCCGCCCATCCTCTTTTTGGCTCCTCTGGGTCCTGCCCCAACTTGGCCCTGCCTCACCTTGGCCCCGCCCCATCCGACCACACAGGCTCCAGCTGAGCCCTTCGGGCCCAAGCCCCGCCTCTCATCAGACCACGCCCCGAATCGCCCTCCGGCCCCGCCCCGCCCTCACCAATAGCTCGGAGGGGCCCAGTAGGTCCAAGGTGAGGGACTGCATGCGTGAGAAGCGCACGCCCAGCTCGCGGTGGACTCCGGAACACTGGATGCAGGTGAGCACGCCCAGGTTGGTGCTGAGCCAAGTGGGGTCTGCAAAGTAACACAGCTCGTGCCTGGAGGCGCAGGCCCCTCCCCTCCGTTTCCACCTCCCTCCTCGTCCGGCCCCACCTGCAGCCCCGCAGTCGCAGCACTGGCCATTCCCGGGCCTGCTCTTGACCTCGGCGATGAGCAGCTTGGTGAGGTCCTGGGGCTCCCCGTCCAGCCCGGCGCCCCCCCAGGGCCCCGGGCCGCCGCTGGGCTCCCCCAGAAAGGCACTACTCAAGGCTTCGTCCTTGCTGTTCTGCAGCACTGACACCCACCTGCGGAGAGTGCGGCGTGGCGTGGGGATGACGCCCGCGGTGGTGCGGTCCTGTATCGGGCCGGAGGCTGCTCCCCTAACCCCCACCCCCGGGCTAGCCGTGGGGGGCACTCACGCCTCACACTCATGTTCGTCCTCCGCCTGGAAGTGGTATGTCCTGTTGTCTGTGGGGAGAGGGGCGTTGTCTGGCTCACAGAGATCCTGCTGTCCTTGCTGCCCTGGGCCTGGGAAGCCCTCACCCCCACCGCCGGCTCCAGACGGAGGTTTTGTTCCTTGGGGCCAGGCTCTGCTAAGCTACAGCGGGCGGGTGATGACAGTGGCCAGCAGAGGGGGCAGTTTCTCAGAAGAAACCTCCAAAGTAGGACCCCAAGAAGGCCCTCTTGTGTGAAGCCCAGCTTCCAGGGTCAGGCGAGGTTTCCCAGGGCACAGGACCCCCTTCAGCTCACGGGCAGAGGAGCCTCTGAACCTACGGCCACCTCCCCTCCCAGCCCCACAGTCTCCCTTCTGGTCTTCCTGCTCCCCACCTCTCCCCCTCGTCCCCCAGCCCGCACCAGCTGCCAGATTGCTGGGCCAAAGGTTCTGCTCAAATCACACCACTTCCCTGCTCCAAGGCCTCCTATGACCTCCAAACCTTTAAGAGGCGGTCCCAGGCTTCATCTCCCACTACTGCTATGGGAACCCTGCACCCTGTCTAAACTGGAAGACCCACTCTCCTACTTCCATGCCTTTCATCTCCTGAAACATCCTCCCCCAGACTCTATGTTCTGTGTCCTTCAACGCTAAACTCCGAGAAGGCTTTCCTGATTCCTCACAGCAGGGCAGACCTTCCCTCGCTCTAATATATCTTTTTAAATTTTTATTTATTTATTTGTTTATTTATTTTTGGCCACGCCGCATGGCTTGCGGGATCTTAGTTCCCTGACCAGGGATTGAACCCAGGCCCTCGGCAGTGAGAGCGCTGAGTCCTAAACACGGGACCCGACAGGGAATTCCCCCCTCACTCTAATCTCTGATGGTGCTATATCTGCACCTCTCTTCTGGACATTCCCCATCACCTTGCAGTTCCAGGTCCCCACCTCACACCCCTGCCAGAGAGAGCTCCCTGAAGACCAGATCTAGGTCTTTCTCAGCCTGTGCTGGTGCTCATGAAAAGCCTGTCACCAAGACCCCAAAAGATGAAAACTGAACATTTTAAAGTAATAATTTTGAAAGCCAAATTACCCAAATCCATTTAAATATGCTTTACAGAAATCATATTTAATGTGGGGTGTGGGTGCATTTTAATGTTTAATGTGACATGGGGTGAAGCCTCTAAAAAGTGTGTCCAGAGCTTAAGGAGTCTGATGCCTGCCGTAGCAACTATTTGATAAACACATGTGGAATTGGACACAGGCCCCTACTTGGAGCCTCCCAGGAGCTGACAGGTCTCTCAGAGAAGCCCTGGGCAGTTGCTGGGTAGGGGGCAGGGACTACTCACGGGTCACCAGGTCAAAGCACTTTTTCTCCTCGGGGTTTGGCCTCACTTGGCATGTCAGCAAGGTCAGCTTCACTGGTGGCCGGTTTATCTGTGCGAAGTTGGGGATGGAGGATGTACATGTTACCCTCTGGGCCTCCCAAACTCTTAGGCTTGTTTCCCAATCTGTTAAATGGGCACAATAATTGCGTTCCAGTTTATGTCTCCCCTCTCCTAGCACCTCAAGGATGTGGAGTGTGAGGCTTTGGATCCCCTCCTTCCTCCCACAGGGAGTCTCCAGTTCCCTGGATCCAGGTTTGCAACCAGTCTTAGAGGGAGGGTTTGACATCTGTCTGCTCTGAACACCAGGAGGAGAGGACCTATAATGTCCTTAGACCCCGCACCCCTCCAGGCCTCACCGTGCTGTGTGAGATGGTCAGGCAGCCATACTTGACTCCACACTTCCTTTTCTGCCAGACTCTTCGAATTCTAGGGCCCAGAGGGATAGAAAGACAGTCACTCAAGGCTCACACCTAATTCCCCTGTATCAGTGAACAAGAATCCTGGACCAGGACTCACTTCTTCACCTCTTCCGTCCCGTGACCCCTATGCCCCTCACTCCCTGGGCTCCCTTCTGCTGGAGGGGACACAGCCCTGCCATTAGGAAGCTCCCAGTCAGACAGCCCCACTCTCTAGGAATCTTTATTCTAAAGGGGCATGTGACCTTGGCCCTCTGAGAGCTTCCAGTCTGATGGAGGAGACAGTTCCCAACCTTAGGGACCTCCTAGTCTGAGAGGAGGAACAGGTTCTTGACCACAACAGATGAATTATGGTTAAAGACAAAGCAAGATAAATATCGAGCCCTCAAAAATAAAATTAGCAAATCCATGATCAAAGCTACTTGACACTTTTCCTCTAAGAGGTAAATATTAATTGGTTTAACAAAGGTATTCTTCTCTGATAAAAACTGATTAGTAAGTAAAAAAATTAACGGATTCCCATAAAGGCCTTTGCATTTCACAGACTGATTTTTTTTTACACCAGGGAGCAGGGCACAGTCAACAGTTTCATTTCCAGGCATACTCAATGTATTATAGAGATTACGGGTGAGGCCATGGAGACTGTCTAGTGCATAATAAGTGCTCAAAAATTGTTCACTGCCGCTATTCTTCTTCTTTACGTTAAGAACAAGCAGCAACTTTAGCAGAAATTCACAAGCCCAGGATTCTGATGATTTTGCACTGCCAGAGTGGAGGGTCCTGGAACCCTCAGGGTCTACACAAATGATAGGAACAGTCCCTTCAGGCAGCTCACCCAACCCTATCATTTACTGGCTGGGTGGCTTTGGGCAAGTTACTTGAGCTCTCTGAGTCACTTACCCATCACTTTTCTTGTACAGAAAGCCCACCTTCTCTGTCCCAAACTGCTTGTTGCCTTGGTGCTGGTGGATGCTGTAGCCACCTCCTGAGTTCTTCCGGCTCAGAGTCTCCTGTTCCTCGGACATGCAAAGGAGACCTCAGGGCATGTGGGTGGGAAGAGCCCCAATCTGCAGGGGTCTCACTCAGGGAGACTTCTCAAGGGGACGCTATGGGGTCTTCCTTCTCTCCCTCCCTCCAGGGTGGGCCTTGGGAGTGGGCACTTGGTTGGGTATGATTCAGGGGCTGACTTCTCTGCTCTCAAGCTGCAGCGTCCCTCGGAGGGAGTCCCGGAGCTGGGTCAGCTTCTGTAGCTCCTCCTCCTGGGCTTGATGCAGCTATGGGGCAAAGGGCAGGACCCCATCACCAGCCAGCGGATGTGCCAGGCACAGAGCCCAGACCCAGAGCAGCAGGGCAGTAGCCGCCTTGCTCTCTGGACAGGAGCCAGCAATTCCACGGCCACAGATTCTCCCGGAAGGACAGGGGACTTGACCACAAGCTCAAGGGTGAGGCCCAACTTACTGCGTGTACTGAGGCCGCCAGCTTCTCAATGAAGGGGGACAGGCTCTGAGCAGCCTTCCAGCCATCTTGGAAAAAGCTAAGGGTGTGAGGCCAAACAAGGGACCAGAGAGAGAGATGAAAATGAGAGGGGAAGTGTGGGAGAAGGTGCTCTAAAGATCGCAGGGCACCTGGGGGCAATATAGTGTGACGGCCACGAGCAGGCACCCCGGAGTCAGAGTGTCTGGGTCCAGATCCCACTTCCTAGCTGTGTGATCTTAGTAAATCTGAGCCTAAGTTTTCTCATCTATAAAATGGGGATAATATCAGTAGCTGCTCACAGGGGTGTGTGTAGGGTACGTAGTGCTTGATATGTGGTGAGCATTCAATAAAGAGCAGCCGTAAAAAGCATTACCAATGAGGTACAGACACACACGGAAGCCTCAAGGGTCAGCCAGACCCTGGGGATGGCCTTGTTCTCGGTTGCCTGAAGGGTTAAGGGGCAAGGGACCGTGGGGATGGGGGTGGGACACAGGGAGAAACCTACTTGTGCTGGGCGTGGAAGAACTTGATGAGGCTCTGCAGGAAATCAGGACCTTGCTTCATCTGGCTCTCCCCGGCTTTCAGCAGGTACTGGGGAGAGGGCAGGGAAAGGTGTGTGATGTGAGCAAAGCTGAATCCTGGGGACAAGGGGCTGCTGTCCCCATCCCAGGCTAATCCTTTTGGCCATGACTGAACCTTGGTGACATCTCAAGGGCCATCTGGCAAGGACCTGGGCTGAGACTGTGACTGGGCCCCCGGGGGGGGGGGTTCAGGGATGCAGACAGGAAGACACATCCCACCCCTCCCTCGGCCTGGGGCACCCCTTACCTCACACATGTGCAGCTGGAAGACGCGTCGCTCTCTCTGGGTGTCCTGCGCCACCTCCCCGGCACTCCCTCCTGTCACCCTGGCCCGGTCCCTCTCCTTCTCCAGCCTGGCCCTAGGCCCCAAGGAAAGAGAGGCCTGAACAACTCTCACTATCCCCTTGCATGTCCCACCATCCCTACATGCTCCTGTCTGTACGGGCACACGAGAGTGAGGGGACCCTCCTCTGTGCAGCTGTGTGGTGGGGCTGGGGTACAACGGTCAACAGTGTGGATTCAGGGAATCTACAGGCTGGTGAGGGGGATGGCAGCCCTGTGAATCAAATCACAGCCTTGAAGAGAGCAATGGGAGAGTAAAATGGGGGATCCGACCTCATCCAGCTACTCAGGAAGTGATGCTGGAGCTGAGATCTGAAGTCAGAGGAAGCTAGGGCTGGGTGGGAGGATCAGACCACGTGACAGCCCGGAGGCAGGAGAGATCAGGGATCACAGCAGAAGTGGAGAGGGAGGTGGTTCCAGGTGAGGTAAAGAGAGGCCAGACCACGCAGGGCCTGAGTCAGACCATGCTGACGTTCTTGCTCTTTATCCCAAGAGCAATGGGAAGGAATTGATGATTTCTAGGCAGGGAGGGGATGGGCTCAGATAGGGCCAGGTGGGATTGGGGGTGACCAGTTCTGATTTTTCTGGAAGGGATTTAGGACCATGTGGGTTAAAAGACCACAAGGTGCCTTCATTCTTCTGAGCCATGGAGCTTCCCATTTAAAGCTTAAAAAATCCTTGATTCTTTTCTTTGTAGGTGAAGACAGAAAGCGCTTCCCATCCTGCAGCTAAGAGTAACCTGGGCTTTCTCCCCTAAGGATCTCAGAGTTGGTGGTTTCTCCTGTTTGTGGATGGGTGGAACTGTGTATAAATGGTTTCCTGGAAATCCCACACCCATCAGACCACCCACTCCCAGCCAGGAGAGTATTTCTAAATCTGGGGCTGGACGCATGAGACCGTGAATCCCGTGTAAAGGAGACAGCTTGTGTATAGTTTTGCTCCCAGTGGGTGCCAGCCCTGAGCAAAGAAAAGAGACGTGGGATAACCTTACATCTGCATTACTTCCCCTCTCCAAGCCCCAGTCTCCTCATCTGGAAAATGGGGACCTCTATCTGTACCCAGATGAGATAAAGTATGCAAAAGACTTAGCAGACAGAAGACATTACAGTATAATATTATAGGCCCCTTTAAGCTTCAGTTTTCCCATCAGTAAACTGAGGAAGCAACGGCCCAGACTGAGTTCTCAGGCCCCTTCTGGTTCTAAAGTTCTAGACCTTACTGACGTCAGACCTCTGGAATGGTGTTTATTTGCAGAATCTGTCCCTGGAGACCCAGAGAGCAGTTTCTCAACCTTGGAACTACAGACATTTTGACTAGACAGTTCTTTGCTGTGGGGGCCGTCCTGTGCACTGTAAGATATTTAGCAGCATCCCTGGCCTCTGCCCACTAGATGCCAGTAGCATCTGCCCCATTGTGACGACCACAAATGTCTCCTGGGGGTGCAAAATCACCCCTGGGTGAAACCCACTGCTCTAGAGCAGAGTTCTGCAGGGGTTTTTTTTTGTGTGTGTGGTTTTGTTTGTTTTTAATTTTCTCAGAAGTGGTTACTCTTCATTTCCCTAAAGCTTTATGATACCCCAAGAGGGAATCTGTGGCAGGGGAGTGGAGTTAGGTGAGGACTGACCCTGTGAACGGGCCTGGGGGTCAGGGCAGATGCTTTTTTGGGATCTGAAGATGAGCAGCAGAGAGAGAAGTGATGGCCAGGCCTGAGCAACAATGAGCCTGGCAGCTTGCTAAGGAGGGCGGGAGACTGAGGGGGCAGAGCAGCTGGGAGAGGGCAAGGGCAGCTCCCGTCTTACATTGTTACCATATCTGCAAAAAGTGAGAGGGACTTCCCTGGTGCTCCAGATTTAACAGACTCTGCGCTTCCACTGCAGGGAGCATGGGTTCGATCCCTGGTGGGGGAACTAAGATCCCACATGATACGTGGCATGCCCCCCCCCCCAAAAAATAAGTAAATAAATAGGGAGAAATGAAAAAATAAGCTAAATATTTATCAACAGGAAGTAGTTAAATAAATTATGCTACGTGCACATATAGGAATACTATGCAGCTGTTAAAAAGGATGGGGGAAATCTATATATACTGGCGTGGAAAGAAGTCTGCTCCAGAGTATATGGACAAAAAGGAAGCCACAGTATAGTACAGTGGCTAGAAATGTGGATTCTGGATTTGAATGGCAGCTCCCTTGCTTACTTAACCTTATAAATCTTTCTAAGCTTCAGTTTCCCCATTTCAAATATGAGACTAATACTGCCTAGTTCTCAGATGATTTAATGCATTGGAAACATTTAGTACAGTCCCTGGTGTATGGTAAGCCCTCAATAAATGACAGGATTATGATGATGCTAATGATACTGATGATTATAGTAATAACTTGATGATTCCCTTAGATAATTTATTTTTATTTATTTATGCATTTATTTATCTATCTACCTATGGCTGCACCACGTGGCTTGTGGGATCTTAGTTCCCCGACCAGGGATCGAACCTGGCCCCCGGCAGTGAAAGCGCTGAGTCCTAACCACTGCAACGTCAGGGAATTCCCTAGATAATTTTTTTAGTGTAGCATACTTCCTATTTATTTATTTAATATTTTTTATGCAAGGTCTAGTGGAGGTTAAAGGACAGAAGCTACTTAGCTCAGGATGAAGATAAGCTGTGAAGTATGATACATGGCCTTGTGAATTACCATAGCTCTGTCCCTCAGCCTCAGCTATGGTAATTTACAAAGATTTCCCTACAAAGTCTGAGAGTCACCTGAAATGACCTGATACACCTCAAACTAACAGCTGGGAGTGCTTTCATTCCACTGCATACAACCCCACAAAGAAAATAGCAAATCCCATTCCCTCCCTGTCCTCAAAGTATGACCAATGTTTCATAAACATTTCAAATGTTAGGAATATTTTTATTTTCTTTGAATGGAGTTGCAGCAGGAGTGAAAAGTGCTGAAAGGCTAGTTACTAAGAAGACAGAGATAACTAGAGAAGGGGACCACAGCCACAGTCTAACATTATTCAGGGGATGAGGAACAGGTACCAGTGGAGTGAGGAGGTCAGGGGGGAGGGAGATGGGGGAGGAAAGGAATCAAAACGAATCATGCACCTGCCAACCTGACACCTTGAACCACCTCTCCTATGATGCCTTTTCCAACCACCCTTCCCTCCACCCCAAAACTGCCTGCCTGTTCTGCCACCTCTGTGCTGATGCCTTCATTATAGCACTGTCACTTTGTATTTTCATTATTTTGGGACCCACCTCTCTTCTTGCTTACAAACCAGTGGGATCCACTAAGGCAGGGATTGTGGTGATATTTTTTCCCTCACTACTTACCTATAAATTGGGGATAATAGCACCTTTCCCTTCCAAGATGAATAACTGATGACAGATGTAAAGAGCTTATCACAGCAGTTGGCACAAAGGAAGCTCTTAAGTAAGTATAAGTATTAGCTGCTATTATTAATAATTATTTTTAAGTGCTAATTTTGTGCTGAGTGCTCTGCTAGGCCCTTCACACACTAAAGCAATAATCTCATGAGGCAGGAGTCATTACTCCATTTTACAGATAAGTGACTTGTCCAAGGCACACAGCTGCTAAGTACTAGAGGATTTGAACCCAAGTCAGCCTGATGCTAGAGCCTTAGGGACAGCACTGGTAACGAACACTGTGGCTCAGATTTGTTCCATCCCCCCTTCCCTGCCTGGTTCCCCCAGCTGGTGACAGTCACAGTGTCTTTTCTGATAGATCACGGTCAGGGACTATTTTCCAAAAGATGAAGCTGAGATCAGAGAGAAGGGAGGTAATTGCCCAAGATCCCAGGCTGGTCGGGGAAATGCTAGGAGCAGAGGTCTGGGCTTCTGCCTCTGAACCCCTTGCTGTGTTATTCTGGCCCCAGTTCTGGCTCAGAAAGATGGCCAATAAGTACGTGTTGAACTGCAGTGCCAGGTGCTGTATATGCACTGCACTTATTTCATCTCCACATCAACCCTGCAAGGTATCGTTGGCCCCATTTTTCAGATGAGGAAACATCCCTGAAAATGGAACAGCCTAGATAACTGTGTCCCCTGCACAGGGCCTGGGATGCCTTTCTTAGCAGCCCCAGGTGGAGAGGGGAGCCCCATATATAAACAACCAGGGGGTGAGGATCCCGGTGGTATTCAACAGATGCTATCAGGGCCCTTGGGCCCTTGCAGTTGCTGCCCAGACTGGTTTGGTAAGAATGAGGTGGAATTACACAGCAACTCATGGCTCGCTAATATCTAGCTATACCTGGAGCCCTCATAAAACGAATGTACACAGACATCTGTGCCAGGACATGTAGCTCGACCTATGTTATAGAAGCAGGAGCCAGGAGACCACTGGAAGAAGAAGGCCAGACTCAGAAGTCCTGGGTTCTAGCCCAGGCCCTATCGATAACTCACTGCGTAACCTCAGACAAGCCCCTTTCCCCATCATTACACAGTCTTTTCTTTAAACGAAACCTTATAGGCAAGATCAATATATCAATCTGGTAAAAGCAGAGCTACTTGGGGAACGTCAGCAAGGTAGGGCTTATTCTTTCTATTTAGTACATGATGCCCTGAAAGGCTAAAAGGCTAAGGGCTTAGTCAAGGTCACTCAGGAAGATGAAGACCATGTGATTACACATCAAATCATAAAGAGAAAGATCACCTGCCTGCGTGGCCACACCCCTCCCTGGGCCTCTGATGAGAACAGATGGCCACGCTCATCACAGCTCCCACACCCTTCACCACAAGATCTACACCCACACCGGGAGTGTAGATGGAGATCCTCGTTGGGGGGGAGGAGGAGTTTCGGCCTCCTTCAGACTCAGGGAGGTCCCCATGGCGCTGGGAGCCTGAGGAACAATAAAGCTCCAGGATCTACTTCTTGGAAGGATTTTACAGAAATAATTATGGGTGGGAGCAAGGATTTAGTTCCAAGGATGCTTCCCCAACAACAGGGGCAGATTAAATACATTGTGGATTATGCATATGTTGACACACAGTGCACCCATTTAAGTGACGTTGTATAAAAATATGTAATGATGTAGAAAGATGGTCACAATGTATTTTTAAGCAAAAAAACTCCAGTATGATTATTATGATCTCGGTTTTGTAAAAATATTTCTTTATATATAGAAAAATGACTAGAAAGATGTTAATACTTTAGGCTTGGAAATGAAGGATCTTCTTTCTGGTTTTTGGTAGTTTCCCCTCCCCCCGCTTCCCCCTCCCAACCCCCGGCCTCAACATGCCGCTTGTGGGATCTTAGTTCTCTGATCAGGGATTGAACCTGGGCCACGGCAGGGAAAGCACCGCGTCCTAACCACTGGACCACCAGGGAACTCTCCCCCACCCTCCACTTTTTTAAAATGATGAAATTACAGTGCTACACACACTATGTAAAAAAATTCTAACAACAGAGAAGTACTAGAACCTACTAGTAGTACTAGTATTCCCCCACATGACCCTCATCTTCTCCTAGAGATAATTAAAAATGTTTCCTCTTCTACTTCTCCATATTTTCTAAGTTATTCATAATGAACACATTGCTTTTGCAAAATGCAAGAGAAGCCAAAATTTTACAAAGAAGAGCAAACGGTGCCCTGAGGTACAGTGGGCCCAGCTGGGTCCTGGCTGAGGGCTGGGGCCAGGACCTGGACAGAGTTTGGCAGGCAGAACCCGAGGAGTCCCTGCTCAGGGGCAGTTGGTTACTGGGTACCTGGGACTCCTTCTGTCTCCCTAATGTCCCAGTAGCTAGTGAGAAATCTGGAGTATTGTGTGTTGCACACAAGAGGCCCGGGTATGGCCTTTCGTCCTTTATGTCCAGCTAAATGTTTATAGATACTGCCTGGTGCTGCAGAAACAGGATCAACGAACGTGAATCCCAGCTCTGCCTCTGCCTAGCTGTATGGTCTCGGGCAAGTAACTTAACCACTCTGAACCTCTAATTCCTCCTCTGATAATTGGGATACTACTATCTCCTTCACAGGGCTGGGTGAGCGTGAGGATGGATGTCTGGCACATGGAGGTGTTGAGTAAATGGATGCTCCTTTCCATCTCTCTGCCCATGTCTGGCACCACTGAGCAGATGGGTCTCTGAAAGCAGCATCTTGGGGTCCCTTCACAATAGCTCCCCTTTAGTCATCTCGTGGTCCAGCCCCCAGACTCCCGTCAGGCCTGGGCATAAACCAGCCCCCATAAACATTTCTAGAGAGCGAGGTGCCATGCGCTTCTGGGTGACGTGCCCTGGCAGCACTTAGGTTCTTCCGCATATCCAGCCTCCCGCTGCAACAGAAACATTGCTCTCCTGGACAAACCACTCTGGCCGCAGCCACTTACATTTTGGCTTCGTAGTCCTTCCATGCCTTCTCCAGTTGCTTTTTGGAATCCTGTAGTTCAGAAAGAACAATTTGCCCAAAGGGGCTCTTGGGGTCTGGAATCTACAGTACACTTTGCTACCATGAGGGGGACCCTGCACTTGCATGCTCCCCTGTGCCGCTCAGAGCCACAATCCAACCACCCCCTGCCCACATAGCCCTGACTGCAAACCTGACCCCCCAAAATAGACCCAACCAACCCCATTTCTCAGAGCTGAGCCCCTTCTCCCAACTGACCTCTTCCCGCAGTTGCCAGTAATCCGTCTGAATTGGTAGGCTCAGGCCTAGGGTATTGGGGAGATTTTGGGGGGTCTGCCCTGAGTCCCCTCCCTTAGAAGATGGAGATCACCATGAGGAAAAGGATGGAGGATAAAGATCAGAATCCTCCCCTAACTTTACCCCACTGTTTTCTCCTGCCTGGTACTTGCTCACCCTTTCAACAGGAAGGTACAGGTGGAGGGACACATGCACAGAGAGGCTAAGAAGTCTACCCGAGGCCACACAGCAAGCCGGAGAGACCTGGCTGATCCCTGGCCTAGTTTGCCTGGGCCTCATCCAGCAGGCTGCTCACACCCTTCAGAACAGCCCCCCTCCCCCCACCCCCAAACTTCCAAGGTGCCCCAGTCTACCAGGAGAAAAAGCTGCTGGTCTGGTTTGGGTGGTTCCTGGGGCAAGGAGGAAAGCCTCTGCGGGGAGAACCTCTCAGGGGCCTTCTGGGGCAGACTTCCCAGGGAGATTATTCTGTTACTCTCTTTGAGTTCTACTTTGCCTCGAGCCAGGAGCTGCCTGCTGCAGAGAGAGCAGCCAAGCATGGGAGTCAGGAGGCCTGACTCTCACACTGGCTCCTCCGCTGACCAGCTGTGTAAACTGTAAGCAGGTACCAAACTCCCTGAGCCTCAGTTTCCTCAACTGCAAAATGGGGATAACAGCACCTACAGAACCCCCCACATTGGGTTGCTGTAAAGGGCCCTGGCAGACAGTAAGTCAGCCATCCTAGGCTCACCCCAGGGCCAGGTCCTCCTGTCATCCTGAGGGTCAGTAATATGGGGTCAGCACACCCACTGTGACAGCCTCGCTTGGCCTCCGTCCTCAGCCCAGCCTTGCCTCCCCTATGGTCTCCTGCCCACCCCTGTCTTGCTCCATCCCACCACCTCTGCACTCCCCCTGCTGCCCACATGGAAACTCACCTGTCGCCCGTCCCTCAGCTGCCCCTTCAACAGACTGTCCAGGGGGAAAGAGACAATGTTGTTCAGGTTCTGAACCTGGAAAAAGCAGAGACCCCCATACCCCACCTTGGGTGACCGTCCATCCAGCCCCAAGGGGCTCAGGGTACGGTGAAGCATCGCAAGGCCAAGGACAGCACTGGGGTAAAGGAGGCAGGGGAGAGAAAGACAAGAAGGTGAAGGAGTACAAGGGGTGGCGGGGTCGGCCTCCTGTGAAAGCTCTTCCCCTCCCCTGACTAATCCGCCTTATCACCTCACTGCTCAATCCACGGCATCCATGGTCAGCCTGTCTTTGTCCCTTTGCCAGAGGGACACCCTCACCTCTCTTCTCGGACCCTCTGAGGTCCACCTGTAGCACCCATCTGTTGTTTCTGTCTGGCTAGTTCCTCCACTCCCCTTATAATGTGGGGAACCCATTCCCTATGGTCACATGGGGTGAACACAGGAGTCAGAGGTGACCAGAGTGCTCCACCCTCTGGCTACTGTGATTGGATCAGAAACAGGCACGTGACCCAAGCCAGCCAATCAGAATACTTCCTGGGACTTTTCTGCCAAAGTCACGGAAGAAAGATTGTCTTTCTTATGTAAGGTGTGAATTTGGGCCTGCCCACTGAGCAGAGACAGAGAGAAACTCTTTAAGAGAAAGAAAAGGAGCCTAAGACCAGCTGCCTACCTGGACTTCCCATTACAGGGGCCAGTGAATTCTCTTTTCAAAAATTAACCTAGGGAATTCCCTGGTGGTCCAATGGTTAGGACTCGGTGCTTTCACTGCTGGGGCTGGGTGGGCCCAGGTTCAATCACTAGTCGGGGAACTAAGATCCCACAAGTTATGTGGCGTGGCCAAAAAAAAAAAAAAAAAGATTGAAAGAGAGAAAAAGACATAAAAAAAAAAAATTTACCTAGTTTGAGTTGAATTTCTGTCATTTGGCAACTCAGAACAGCCTATCTAATATTTCAGCCCACCTTTCAAGGTACAGCTCTGGCCTCCCCTCCTCCAGGAAGCCTTCCTGACTACTTCCTCCTGTGGCCTATCCTGACCTCCCCTTTTCTGAGCCATGGCAGCCCTATGCCTCTGACCCAAGCCGCTGGGTCCTTGAGTTTGTGCCACACTGCTGGTCTTGCTTGGTGTCATTTCACATCTCAGTTCCTCGACTAGGCTGTGGCTCTCCGAGGCAGTCTGACTCTTCCCTGTGTCACCAGCCCCTGGTACATCGCCCACCACTGAGAAGACCCTCAGCAAACACTAGTTTGACTGAAACAAGGGGAGGAGAGGTAAAGACAAAAGACGTCACTGATTCAGTTGAACCCAAACACTGTTAAAGGCCTCTACATGCAGGACAGGGTGCGAGGCAGTGCTACGCAAAGAGACAAAATGATGACAGACGGCAATATTAGCTAATGTTAACTGAGCGCTACCCCGGAGCAGGCACTTAACTTGCGAAATCCTCATCACCACTCTGTGAGGTGGGGACCATTGTTATCCCCATTTTACAGATGAGGCTTGAGCAGACTGAGGGACTTGCCGAGGGTCATACACTTAGTGAGCAGCAAAGCAGGGATTCAAGGCCTGAGTCTAAGCCTGAGGTGTGGGTGCTTGATCACTAAGCAAACTGCCTCGTAGAGATGATGTGGTCCCCGCCAGCCAGGAAGGGCCCTGGGTGGAGCTTGAGCCACGAAAGCTGGGCCAAAAGCTATGGAGCCTAGAGGGAGAAGGGAGAGAGGCTTTCCTGGGAGGTGGTACAGCCAGGCTTGTGCTCGGATGCTGGGCTCAAATCAGCTGTGTGACCTCGGGCAAGGTGCTTAACCTCATGTCTTAGCTTCCTAGCCTGTACAGGGGGGACAATAGTAAAAACAACCCCACAGAGCTGTGCTCCAGGATGAAATGTTAACACACGTGAAGTACTGAGAACCATGCCTGCACCAGGAAAGAGCTCATGTCTTGGGGTAGCCTTGAGGCGGGGACTTGGCTGACGGGGAGGAGGCCATCTCAGGAAGGAACCTGAGGCCACTGGGCTACGTGCAGGAGCTGAGAGGCTTGCTGAGGCAAGGCACGTTCTTGCCTTTGAGGACAAAGCAGGTATGGTTGGGAAAGCAGAGGACAAAGAAGGTGAAGGAGAGGAAGTGGTGCAAAGACAGGAACCTGAGCCTGCCCTCCCTTGAGTGGGGCTCCTCCCCACTGTGAGACCCCCTTTGCTCCTGGGTGCTCACCACAGAGGAGAAGGAGGAGGGCAGGGAGGGAGGGAGAGAGGGGAGAGGAGACGCCGGCCGGAAGGAAGTCAGAGAGGAAGAAGAATGCAAATAGGAGGTCAGAACTGGAAAGGGGGACTTCCCTGGTGGTCCAGTGGGTAAGACTCTGCGCTCCCAATGCAGGGGGCCCGGGTTCAATCCCTGGTCAGGGAACTACATCCCACACGCACGCCGCAACTAAGAAGTCTGCATGCCGCAACTAAAGATCCTGCATGCTGCAACTAAGACCCAGCGCAGCCAAAATAAATAAATAAATATTAAAAAAAAAAAAAAAAAAAAAGAACTGGAAAGGAACCTCGGGTCATGGGTCAGAGGTCAAGGGAGACTAGAGGTCAAGGGAAACCTGGAAGAAGGGTGGAAACCAACCCTTTCCCAGTCGGGTTTTTAAGTCACTGATTAGATTTGCCTTGAGCCTGGGCTGAGGCTGAGTGAAAGAGGAGCAGGGCCTCACCAGGTTCTTGAAGAGCGCGGCCACCTCGCGGGTGAACACGGCCAAGTTCAGGAAGCCGGTGGACAGCTCGTGACTGTTTTGAGACAGGTGGCTGTTGCCCAAGGACTCCACGGCCTCTCGGTACTGCTCCTCGTTCTCCACGTGCCCTGTGGAGCAGGGAGGCGCAGAGTTAGTTCCAGGCTGGAGCTGGGGAAAGGGCTGCCTCGCCAGGCTGGCACCAAGCAGGCTCACTCACCGAGGCCGGAGCTATGGACCGCCCGCACAGCCTTCTTTATTCTCTGTAGGATGGCCTGGTCTCCTTCCAGCATCTGGAAGCAAGTGTGGACAGAGGTTCAGGGATGCTCAGCCGGGAAGGGTGCCTGACTCTGCGATCCCACCCTCCAAACACACCCATAGTTCCCCCCTAGGGTCCCCCTGCACCCCGACGAAACATAAACAGACCGCCCTCCCCCACCCAGACCACGTGGGAAGCCACAGATCAGTCACACCACACCAGGAAGGCCAGGCTTTTCTCCTCATGCGGGACAAGAAACACAGCAATTCCAAGGCACGTGGCATAGTGGGGTATGCCAGGCCGGGGTTTGAATCTCGGCTCTGGCACTAACTAGTGTGTCAACCTAGATAAATCTGTTTGCCTCTCTGAGCCTAGGGTGCGTCGTCTGCAAAATGAGGATGACACTACAGAGTTGCTGAGAGAATGATTTGACGATACATACACGACGCTTAGCAAAATACCAGAGGAAAACATGGACGTCTCTATATTCTCGAAAGACTCAGATGGGGAAAGACTTGTTCCCCAAACCCCAGGCTCAGTAAGCAGCCACGTGAGGATAAGGAGGAAGCGGCTGGGACACCATCGGTGGGCAGTGAGATGAGGAGGGTAGAGGTGGACACTCAGCCCCCCCTGGAGAGAACTGCTGGGATGATATCAGGCAACCCCAAATTCCAGGGGTTGCAGAACAAACAGCAGACTGTGGCGAAGCCAGAAGATGTGACAGCATCACGTGCAGGAGTCACATACCCCAGGCGGCTCAGCCCGGATGGAAACCTCCCAGACACACTCCTCTTTCAGTGGGGTATAGAAGCTGCCAACCTCATGAAATCCTCATGAAATGCATAGTTAAGTGGGAAATTATAGAATTAGGGCTGCAAAGGGCCCAAAGAGCCACAGATGAGGAAACTGAGGCCAAGAGAGGGGAGGGTCTTGCCTAGAGTCAAATAGTGGGGAAGCAGCAGAGCTGGGCTTCCGGGGGTGCCCTAATACAGCGCTCCATCCACACACGATGGCTGCACCCTGACCCCAGCCCCCCCCTATTTTGTCCAGTGACGATAATGGGATCAAAATTTGATCGCCAAAGAGTTACTTCAATGTGGCAAGAGTTAGCAAACATTTGGAATGGTATCTGCAAAGATTCTAAACCAAACTCACAGGAGGACAAGCACAAGGCAGTCCTTGGAGGCAATGCGGAGTGTTTTCAGACGCCTTGGACACACGGGAAGCCTCTGGAGGGAGAGGGGTCTGGTTTTGAAGCCCAGCTCCACTGCCCAGATGCTGTGTGACTTTGGGCAAGTTGCCTATTCTTTCTGAGCTCCCTGATTAGCTATCTGTAAAATGAGGGAAATAGTGCCTACCTCTCAGGGTTATTATGAGGACTGTATGTATGAGACGATGCACATAAAGGGTTTAGTTTGGTGCTGAGCACAGAGTGTGTCCTAAATGAACAGTACCTCTGATTGTCAGCAGTTGCTCCTGATGCTAAAAAGTACCCATCAAATTCTGGGTACTTTTCCTCCAGGGAATAGAAACCTAACAGTCTGTCCCCTGAGTATGACCTTGAGATACTTTCATGTTTGGGACCAGTGGAGGCCCATCCCAGAGCTGAAGAAAGAAAGTTGAGGACTTAGGGAGATTGGGGAGAGGGGGCCATAACTGACTCAGCTAAAGAACTAAGACGTTTCTATCTGAGAGACAAAGACAAGAGGGGAGAACGTGGACATGTCTGTAGTTCCCAAAGACCTAGACGGGGAAACATGTGTTTGCCAAAGCCCTTGACTCCCACCTTGAAACTTGAAAGGGAAAGATAAGAGTTGATTAATTTAAGGAGCTAGGACTTCACTCCAAAAGACAGTGCAGGTTAAAGATATGAACAAATTCCAAAGAGATTTAGAAAACTCCCTAGAAGGCAGATCCATGTGCCTAGCATACAAAAGGTGCTCAATAATTGTTTACCTAAATGAATGATGGTTTGCAAAGCCCTGGGACACAGACCTGAGAGGTTTATGTCCATGCTCTACATACCCTTTGGGGAGTCTTCCTATCCCATGACACCCGTTCTCTGAAAACCCCTCTACAATTGGGCCCTTGCTGCCTTGTTTGTCCAGCCAGAGTTGACTGGACCAGGTTGACACTTGACCTAAGCTGGGCCAATCAGATTCTCTCTCCAAGGAATTTGGAATCAGGCTCTGGAAAGCTAGCTAATTGATTGGAAGTGTTTAAGCAAAGGGAAAAGAACAAAGTAGATGTGTAGAAAGAAGCAAATGAGACCCATGCTGCCACAGAGAAGCACAAGAGAAGAGCTGCCCTGGTTTCTGGCAACTTTCCAGATCCTTCACCCTCAGAGGCCCTTCCATACTTCCTGTCCTTGGGCCTCCATGAAATACCCCTGAACCTAGCAAACAAATTCCCTTTAGTGCTTAAGCTAGTTTGAGAGGATCTCTCTTCCCTGCAGTGTAGTAGAGGCTGCTGGTTGGCTCCCAATCCATTCTCTCTTCCTCCTTAGCAATTAGAACTCTGACTTTTCAGATGGCCACTTGGCCACTCACAATAAAGACTACATTTCCGGGGCTTCCCTAGTGGCGCAGTGGTTAAGAATCCGCCTGCCAATGCAGGAGACACAGGTTCGAGCCCTGGGCCGGGAAGATCCCACATGCCACGGAGCAACTAAGCCCGCGCACCACAGCTACTGAGCCTGCGCTCTAGAGCCTGCAAGCCACAGCTACTGAGTCCATGTGCCACAACTACTGAAGCCCGTGCGCCTAGAGCCCATGCTCCGCAGCAAGAGAAGCCGCTGCAATGAGAAGACCGCGCACCACAACGAAGAGTAGCCCCTGCTCACCGCAGCCCGCGCACAGCAATGAAGACCCAACGCAGCCAAAAAAAAAAAAAAAGACTACATTTCCCAGCCTAACTTGCAGCTAAATGTGGTCATGTGACAGTTCTAACCAATGGTATGTAATGGATATATCATTTGTTAGCTTCCAGAAAGTAGTTTTAAAAGGAAGGGAGGGGGCTTCCCTGGTGGCACAGTGGTTGAGAGTCCGCCTGCCAGCGCAGGGGACACGGGCTCAAGCCCTGGTCCAGGAGGATCCCGTGTGCAGCGGAGCAACTGAGCCCGTGCGCCACAGCTACTGAGCCTGTGCTCTGGAGCCCGCGAGCCACAACTACTGAAGCGCATACTCTGCAACGAGAGGCCACCGCAATGAGAGGCCCGTGCGCAGCAACGAGGACCCAACGCAGCCAAAAGATAAATAAATAAAATAAATGGATTTATTAAAAAAAAGGAAGGGAGGGATTACACACCTATTAGGATGACCAAAACCCAAAACACTGACACCACCAAATGCTGGTGAAGTTGTGGAACAACAGGAACTTTCATACATTGCTGGTGGGAATGCAAAAGGGCACAGCCACTTTGGAATCCAGTTTTGCAGTTTCCTACAAAACTAAACATACATTTACCATATGATCCAGCAACTGCTCTCCTTGGTATTTACCAAATGAGTTGAAACTTATTTCCACATAAAGACTTGCACATGGATGTTTATAGCAACTTTATTCATAACTGCCAAAACTTGGAAGACAATGTACTATTATTTAGTGCTAAAAAGAAGTGAGCTATCAAGCCACAAAAGACATGAAGGAAACTGAAATGCATATTACTAAGTGAAAGAAGCGAATATGAAAAGGCTACAGACTGTAGGATTCCAACTATATGACATTCTGGAAAAGGCAAAACTATGGAAACTGTAAAAAATCAGTGGTTGCCAGGAGTTGGGGGAAGGGAGGGATGAATAGGTGGAGCACAAAGGAGTTTTAGGCAGTGAAACTATTCTGTATGATACCAGGATAGTGGATACATGTCACTATACAGTTGTCAAAACTCATAGAATGTACCTTAAGGGACTTCCCTGGTGAAGCAGTGAACCTTAAGGGACTTCCCTGGTGGAGCAGTGGTTAAGAATCTGCCTGCCAATGCAGGGACCACGGGTTCAATCCCTGGTCCGGGAAGATCCCACATGCCGTGGAGCAGCTAAGCCCGTGCGCCACAGCTACTGAGCCTGCGAGCCACATCTACTGAGCCCACGTGCCACAACTACTGAAGCCCGTGTGCCTAGAGCCTGTGCTCTGCAACAAGAGAAGCCACCACAATGAGAAGCTGGCGCACCGCAATGAAGAGTAGCCCCTGCTCGCCGCAACTAGAGAAAGCAACGAAGACCCAATGCAGCCAAAAATAAATAAATAAATAAATTTAAAAAAAGAGTGAACCTTAATGTAAACTATGGACTTTGGGTGATAATGATGCGTCAGTGTAGGTTCATTGATTATAACGAATGTACCACGCTGGTGTGGGATGGTAATAGTAGGGGAGGCTGTGCCTGTGTAGGGCCAGGGGTGTTTGGGAACTCTCTATACTTTCCACTCAATTTTGCTGTGAACCTAAAACTGCTCCAAAAATAAAGAAAAAAAAATTTAATAAAGAAAAGAAAAAAAAGGAAGGGAGGGGTGTCCTGTCATACTTTTCTCCTATCTAGAATGCATTTGTGATGTCTAGAGCTCAGGCAGCCATCTTGGACCATGAGGTAGAAGCCACATATTATGGATGGTGGAGCAACAAAGTAGTAGCCTTGTCCCTGGTGACTGTGGAGCCACCCTATCAGCTCTGGACTACTTACCTGTAGATGTTTTTTATATGAAAGAAAAGTAAATGTCTATCTTATTTGAGCCACTGTTATGCTAGGTATTCTGTCACTTATAGCTGAACCTAGCTCTTACTGGTACAGGCAGGCAAGTCATCCTAATCACCCACAAACTGTCCCTTGATGCCCTTGTCAGAAATGTATCAGGAAATGGCTTCCTGGCAAGATACCATTCCTGCCCCTACTGCTCTTAGCAACCAAGGTTCACACAGCTATTCATTCATTCATTCACCTAGTTATTGAGTGTCTGCTATGTGTTCACATCCTGCATAAGAGACACAATCTCAGCTCTTAGGGACACTACCATCTAAGGGAAGAAAGAGCCAAGTAAATAGATATTTATAATGCAATGTGATTAGGGTTATAATGGAAGATGGACAAGGTACCTCAGAGCCCAGGGAAAGCAGAGCTGTGTCTGCTTAGGAGGAACAGGGAAAGCTTTAAGCTGTGGTGCTTGGCCGTGAGCACTGGACTAAGAGGCTGCGCTGTGACGCGGTGTGGGGGAGTACTAGGTATAAATGGTAGAAGTGCTAGAGGAGGGAGGCTTGCTCTGGGAAGGATGGGCAAGGAGAGGATCATTCATTCATTTCAACAAGCATCTCCTGGTGCCTATTTTATGGCCCCTTCCTTCAAAAGGCTCACAGACATAAAAACACAAAGTGCCCGAAGGGGAAACAAAGAGGGGGGAATTCTAATCACCCTTTTCTCAAGAAAATATTTGAAAATCATTCACACTGGGGTATAAATGACTGATAACACCTACCCTCTATGATACAATGGGGCAAAAATTTAACCTAAAGAAATACCGTTTTAAGGAGAAAATTCAGATCAAAGCCTGGGGATGGGAAGGGATTTGGAGAAAGGCACAGAGGTTTTTAGAACTCCAGTAATGAGGCTACCATAGCACGATGAGTCCCAAGCTATGATTCTAGCCCCAGTCTCCCGAAAACTATCTCCCTGGGTGATACTAGTCCAGCCAGATCTCTAAACCTCCCCTTCTTTAAAATGGGAGAAAGATAATATCACACAGGGAAAAAAATCCATTCTCCACTTAACTCACAGAGTTACTGTGAGGCTTAGATGAGATTACAGACATTAACAGCATGGTGCCAAGGCTTGGGGCATTTGGAAAATATGAGTATGATTTTTACTGTGATTTGTTTTCTGCCTCTGTATGAGATCAGCCCTCATTCCCCGTGACTGTGACTGGATAGGTTAACAAAACCCAAAAATCAGCCTCTGGACTCACGGAGTCCTTTTAATCCCCAGTAGTCAGTGATTCTCAAAGTAGGGAATTGACAGCTTCACCTGGGAACGTGTTAGAAATGCAGATTCTTCAGCTGACTCAGAAAATCTGGAGGTGGGGCCCAGCGATTTGAGTTTCAACCAGCCCTCCCGGTGATTCCGACGCATGCTCCAGTTTGGGGATCACTGGTCTAATTCCACCTTTCAGAGATGCAGTAAATCATCATTGCTAAAAGTATGAGGCTGGCCCCAAACTACCTGGTTTAGAATTCTAGCTCCATTTTGGTATTTGCTATGTGACCTCTCTGTGCCTCAGTTTCCCCATTCACGAAATGAGGATGATAATAGTTTCTACTATATAGGGTTGTTGGGGAGATTAAATGAACTCACATAGGTAAAGTGCTTAGAACATTATTATTTGATTGCTAATGATGTTATCCATTGCAAAATTAAACGGAATTTGGTTTAGGAATTTCTCAACTTTCCTTGAGCTAATTAAAGATACCTCCCCCCACCCCCATGATCCTGCTCAGCAAGATGTGGGAACCACAGGTACAGAGGGACCGCAGTGAAACCTTTGTCACTGGGCAGACACAGAGTGCAAGATGTTACATGTCCTGAGTGCCTGAGTAAGGGCTCTGGGCCAGACTCTTACTTGTCACCCTCCCAGCCACCGTTTGAGACAGGCATCACCATCTGCATTTTTATAGATGAAGCTGTCAGGGGAAGGAACATGTCCAGGTGTGTCCAGGTCACATAATGCTGAACAGTAGCAGAGTCATAATTTAGACCCCGGTCTGGTCAAATCCAGGGCCAATGTTCTTTCCATAACACCAAGCTGCCCCACAGAGGTTAAGGGACACGGCTTCTTTGACCCTGGGACTGGATCTGCCTCTGAGCCTGAATTTCAGCTCAACCATCTCTACCATATCCCCTCAACATCCCCTCACACAGGAAGGGAGGAGGGAGGGACAGAGGGAGACCTGTCCAAAGAAAAGGAAGTTGACAGCAGTGTCAGGGCCCCAACTGCAAATACTCCAAGGGCTGTCCTACTAGAGAGAAAACAGATTTATTGAAGTTGGCCCTGAAGAGGATTTCCAGGACTGAGAGGTAGAATTAGAGACACAGAAACAGATTTCAGCTCAAACACAGGAAGAAGTTCCTAAGCAAGAATCAGTGACCCTGGAGGGAGTGACCTTGAAGTATTTAGGGACTTCAGGTGGTAGAGCATGATTCAGGCACCAGATTTTGGATTAGTAGTGATGGCCATTTAGATTTCTCTCAAAGCTAAGAGTCCCTGCAAGAGCCTGGGCAGGCACTGGGCAAAGGCAGGCGAAACTCAGAGTACCAGGGACATGTCTGAACTTGGAAAACCAACTGCAGTCCTTCAGGCAGCCTTGCCTGGCTAGGCCTGGACAAAGTCTGAATTCCAGTTGGTGATACTGCCCTTTGTGGCCCCCACACCCCCTCCACACACACACACACACACACACACACACACACACACACACACACACACACACTGTGCTCTCGCTCTCTGAAGGCAAAAGATCATAGATGGCAGCACTAGGGCCATGCCCAGCTGCCTTGCTTGGAAGGGCCTTCTGCATGCCCCCTTCCTGGGTCAGGATTCATCAATAGGAGCCATTCTTCATTCCTGTGATTTCTCGGAGCCAGCTGTGGTAACCATGGCGACCCAGCCCAGGGGGCAGAGCTGCTAAAGCTAAGGCCTTGAGAGCTGCAGATTAAATTTCACCATTAGACATTCACTCCTTTGGACCATTATAATACGGGGCATAGGCACCCCTTTTGTGGCATCCCATGACCATTGGAGCCATCATTAATCAGTCACAGTATTTTTCCCATTGACTCTGGTTTTGTTCCATCATTCTGTTGAGGCAGCTCTTCAGGTAGCCTCTACCAATTAAAGTATAGTTGGCACAGGAGAAGAAAACCAGTTTCTAGCTTTGTTTTAGACCATGATGTTGTCCCTTGAGAGACTAAATCACAGAATATTGGAGATAATCTAACATTACCTCCTCATTTTACAGACTGCAAAACAAAAGCTCAGATGAGTTTCTTGCCCCAGGTCTCATAGGAAATGCAAACAAACTAAGGAAAGAATACAATCCAAAACTTGCACAGGGCTTTACAGTTTGTAAAGCAATTTGACATCCACCCTTTAAGACTCATAGCATCCTGATAAGACAGTCATTGCTTTTATTCCCATCTGGCTGATGAGTCAGTGAGGCTCAGAGAAGTAAAGACAGTTGCCTGAGCTCACACAGCCAGGAAGTGGCCGAGATAGACCTGGGACAGTTGGACTCTAACTCCCTTGTTTATTCCCAGTCTGTGGGCCCCAGGCCCTGGAGGTCCAAGGAGTTACTACCATGGCCCTATGAAGGCACACTTATATAGTAAGCACTACAGACCAATAAAAAAGTCTCACAAATTAGTATGACCACATTCCAGATATGAATGCAGCTGTTATGATCAATAAGACAATTCTTTAAACGTATTTTTGAATTCATGGTAGCTTTTTGTCCTTTTCCATATTTCTTAATCAATCAATCAATCAATACTAAAAGTACAAGTGTAAAGGAAAGGTCAGTGAAACCTTGACATTAAAAAGGGTTCCTTCGGGCTTCCCTGGTGGCGCAGTGGTTGAGAATCTGACTGCCAACGCAGGGGACACGGGTTCGAGCCCTGGTCTGGGAAGATCCCACGTGCCGCAGAGCAGCTGGGCCCGTGAGCCACAATTGCTGAGCCTGCGTGTCTGGAGCCTGTGCTCCACAACAAGAGAGGCCGCGATAGTGAGAGGCCCGCGCACCGCGATGAAGAGTGGCCCCCGCTTGCCACAGCTAGAGAAAGCCCTCGCACAGAAACGAAGACCCAACACAGCCATAAATAAATAAATAAAAATAAAACAAATACTTTAAAAAAAAAAAAAAAAGGGTTCCTTCTGTCGTAGAGAACAGACTTGTGTTTGCCAAGGGGAGAGGTGAAGGAGGGATGGCCTGGGAGTTTGGGATTAGCAGATGCAAACAGTTATATATACAATGGATAAACAACAAGGTCCTACTGTATAGCACAGAGAACTATTCAGTATCTTCTGATAAACCATAATGGAAAAGAATATGAAAAAGAATATGTGTGTGTAACTCTCTCTCTCTCTCTCTCTATATATATATAGATACGTATAACTGAATCACTTTGCTATACAGCAGAAATTGACACAACACAGTAAATCGACTATACTTGAATAAGATAAATTTTTAAGAAAGGGGGTCCTTCTGTGAGGTGGCAGAATCCTGGCTCCTTTGATCTTTGATGTCCGAGAGAAGATGAAATTATATGTACTAACTACATGTTAACTGTGAAAAATAAAATACAATATTTTATTTTATTTTTTATTTTATTTATTTATTTGGTTGTGCCGGGTCTTAGTTGCGGCAGGCAGGCTCCTTAGTTGTGGCATGTGAATTCTCAGTTGCAGCATGCATGTGGGATCTAGTTTCCTGACCAGGGATCGAACCCGGCCCCCCTGCTTTGGGAGCACGGAGTCTTAACCACTGCGCCACCAGGGAAGTCCCAAAATACAATATTTTAATGAGCAAACCGAGTTACACTTCAACTATTTAATGAAATGACAAAAAATGCACAGAAAACCCTGAGGCTTTTCATTTCTAACTACTGATTTATTTACAGAAAGTACAGAAGATGGAGAAACTCGTTAAACCACACCTGGGGAACGCAACAGTGAGCACAGTCAGACGATGTGACACTACAGAATAGGCCACTGGTTTGTTTTCCTGTGGACTACAAAAAACGAAACCAAAAATGATGGAGGGGGAATCTTAGGAGCCTGAAAACACCCATCAACAAATGGACTTTACTTGAATCCTGCTTTTTAAAAAATAAACTGTAAAAGAAGTTAGGATAATTATGAGACAACTGGAAATTTGAAAACTGGATAGTTGATGATTTAGGGATTATTATTAATGTTTCAGGGTACGAGAATGGCATCCCATTTTAGTTATGTAAGCAAAAAAAGAAGTCCTTACTGTTTAGAGCTATGTATTGAAATATTTAAGACTGAAACAATATGATGTTTGGGATTTGCTTCAAAACAAGATGAGAGTTGGGGAAGCAGGCTGGGATGGGAACGGGGCAGCACTGGGTTATGAGCAAATGGAGGTTCATTATTTTCTTCTGTTTTCTGTGAATATACCAAATTCTCCATAAGAAAAAATGAGGGCTAGTAGATGAAAACATAAAATTGGCAAAATAAGTTGTTGAAGCTGGGTGAGTCTACTTTTGTGTGTTTGAAAATTTCTACAACGTGAAGTTAATGAAAGAAGACAGGGGGTTCCTATGTTCAGAAAAGTTGAGGACCACTGCACTGTTACCTGAAACCCCTTGACACCTTAGTATATGAGCGGGCCCCTTTCAATGGACAGCTGTCTGGGCACAGCTTTTGATAAGAGGAATGGGATGGGAGAGAGTGGGGTTTGGAGAAGTCGGCCTGAGAGAGGCAAAGGAGGGCAAGGGCCAGGCGGGAGGGTCCTTGAGGGGCAGACAGGAAGGGCTTAAGGCTGACCTGCTGGCTAAAGGAAGTTGCACAAGCTCTGCTGCCTAATTCCAAAGAGGGCACGTAGTAGAAAGAGCACAGGATGTAGAGAGAGGAGACTGGGGTTCTATTCTGGACCCAATACCAAGACCCTGAGCAAGTCTGCAATCTCTCCAGTCTCTGGGCCCCAGGGTCCGCATCTGCAAAATGGGAATGATAGTCAGTGCCGTTCCAGCCACCTCCCACTGGGAATCGAATCAATAAGGACTGGCTAAGTTTGTAGCCCTTGCAAACGTGAGCTGTCCTGTTCACATCATGCTCAAAGTTTGCTTTTGCTCACCCACCTGCCCAATTAGCAGATCCAAAGAAAGCAGGGAGCCCCACAGGGCCCTTTGTGGGTGGCCAGCAAGGAGGGGCAAGGGTGGGACTGGGAAGTATTTGCTAGCATCCCTCCTCCAGGCAATCCCAGCTCAGCTCTACTCCCTGAACAAGCATCTCCCCTGGAACCTCAAATCTGCAAGCCTGCCCCTCTCCACCCAGTGGGGTAGAGGGAGGGGCTGGGGCAAGGTCTCCAACAGAGTCACTGGCACACAGTAGGGGCCCGTCCACACATACTGAGTGTCCAGCTGTACCTTGCCCGGCCGCGAAGGTGCTGGGAAGAGAGGAAGGTCAGGCTGGGCCCTGCCCTCAAGGTGCTCACAGCCCAGTGGGGAAGACAGAACATAGACAAGGATGTGCTTGCCAAGGGCTGAGGAGGCCTGGGTGAGGCTGGAGCAGAAGAGAAGCCTGTGGGGGGCACAGACCAGGAGCGCCCACCCCACCCTGGGATGAAGTGATGCTTCACCAGAGCCTTGAAAAATGAGGAGACACTGGTGGAGCAAAGTAGGATGGGGAAGGTGACTCTAAGAGGGGAGAGGCGCCTCGGTAAAGTCCCCGGGTAGAAGTGTCAGCACATTTGGGGAGCAGCCTGGAGCTTATGGGGCAGGCACCTACCAGGGCCGGTGAGGAAGTGGTGAGCAGTGAGGCCTCAGGCTAAGCAGGGCCCCGAATGACCCTCTGGGAGTCCATGCTTCTAATGAGAGGCGAGGGGATGCTTTTGTATCACTGCCACATGCCAGGCTTCTTCTAAGCACCTGACAGACTTTGCATTATTTCACCAAATCCTGTCCACAACCCCAGGAGGTTTTACAGATGAGGAACCTCAGGCCCAGGGTATGGCATCTGTCCAGCTCACATAGCTGATAAGTGGTGGAACCTAGACTCCAGCCCAGGGTGTCAGGCTCCAGAATCCATGTTTTTAACCCAAACCTCTAGGTTTTATCCCACAGGTGATGAGGAGCTCCTGCAGGGTTCTGAACAAGAGAGGAGTGATTCAATAAATTCTCATGGTAGATGGGACTTCCCCAGCGGTCCAGTGGTTAGGACTCCACGTTTCTGCTGCAGGGGGCACAAGTTTGATCCCTGGTCAGGGAGCTAAGATCCTGCCAGCCGTGTGGCGTGGCCAAAAATAAATTCTTGTGGTAGAAAGACTGACTCTGGGGCTCATCTGCAGACCCAGGCCAAGTGGGAGAAAGGGGGTGCAGCCCTGAACCCCAGGCTCGACTGGGTGACGGAGAGCACAGCCCAGCCCAGCTCAAAGCAGATGGCCAACAGGAGACACTCGGATTCCAAGCTCCCAGGTTGATCTGATTACATGAATCCAACCGCCACCCCACTTGCTAAGTGCTCGTTTTATTTTTGTTACCTTGTTTATTCCTGTGAGGTAGTTAATATCTTCCCCATTTTACAGATGAGAAAACCGAGGCTGGGGGAGGCGAGGCAACCGGCTCAGGGACATGTCAGTAGCTCTAGGAAGTGTAGAGCCCTCTGCCTCCAGAGCCTTCTCTCACTATCACACCTCTCTGAGCCCCACTTATCTCTGTAAGGATCACTGTGAAGATTAAATTAGGTCATATTTTTTTCTAACGGTGGAAGTCAGGCATCTTCAGAAGCAATGCAGAAACACTTTGGGGGAAGGGAGGGGAGGCACTGAATTTTAGGCTTGCCTCTGCCATTAGGCCCTCTGTATCCCTCTGAGCAAGTTCCTTCCTCCGTCTGTGCCTCCGTTTCCCCACCTATACAATTTAGAGCTGACAGACATGACCCTTCCAGGTCAAAGCTCCGGGACTCAGAGGCGGGGTTAATCATATCCTGCAAGACTGCCCCAACTTCAGCCACCAGCAGGAGCAAAAGTTTCCAAATGGTTTTCATCTGGATAAGCCCCCAGCCCCAGCCCCCAAGAGTCCAGGCTGGGACAGTCAGGAGGAGCTACACTGCAAGGCCTGGAGCAGGACCTGGGGCCAGCCCCAGGTCTCCCCCGGCCCCTGGTACGAACTTGAGCAGTCTCCTTCCCTCCCTGGGCCGACTCCCTGTCTGGAACGAGGGGTTGGGCGGTGACGTGGAAGGCTCCTGCCAGCTCTGACATTTATTATTTCAGGATCCCTCAGTCTCTCGCTGTTTTCCTTCCTGCGCTGCTGGAGCCTGTGGCGGGCTGTGCGCCCCTTCAGTTGGGCCCCTGAAGCCGTCTCCCCAGCCCGGGAACCCGGCCAGCCCTGCCAGCTCAGCCTCAGCAGCTGCCCCTTGCAGCATGGTGGGAAGCGGGGAGGAAGAGGGGTTGCAGGAAGGGAGCCGCACCCTCTGTGTGTGCTGAGGCCTCCACAAACCCCAAGTTTCCTGGCTGGGATTTTCCTCGGGAGACTGCTCGGCGGTGATGAGCTAAGAGACCAAGAACTCTGCAGGAGGATCGCTGAAGATTCCCATCTGACCCCTGGCCCCAAGCCCTGAATTCCACCCAACCCTGGGGAGAACCAGCCTGCCCTCCTGGACACAGCAGCAGAGGGCCCCACGCCGCCCATCCTCTGGGTTCCCTTGTTGGCCTGGATGAATCCCTCCCTGCCCCAACTCGATAGTCATCATGAATCCCTTAAACCAGGGGTCCCCAATCCCCCGGGTCGCAGACCGGTACCGCACAGCAGGAGGTGAGCGGCGGGAGAGCCAGCGAAGCTTCATCTGCCGGTCCCCATCGCTCCCCATCACCCGCATTACCGCCTGAACCATCCCCCGCTCCCCCTGTCCGTGGAAAAACTGTCTTCCACAAAACCGGTCCCTGGTGCCAAACAGGTTGGGGACCGCTGCCTTAAACCCCAGTCCTCCCCAACTCTGCAGTTTCCTCAACGTGCCACACTGTTTCCAGCCGCTAGACCTCTGCCAGGAAAGCCTTTTTCCCATTCTGCCTAGTAAACACTCCATCTTTCCCTTCTCAGCTTACAGGGTACCCCCTCCCCATCACTGCAAAACTGACTTTATGCCACCCTGTGCCCACTACAGCCTTCTATCAGAGCATTCGTGGCCCTTATTTACCACGTCTGAATCTCTATGGCGCTGAAAATGCTAAAAGGGCAAGGATTGGCTCATTTGCCTTTATAGCCACAGCACCCAGCACAGGACCTGGCACATGAGTAGCAGTAAACGTTTGTGGAATGAATGAGTGAGTAAATGAATGAATAGATACTAGCAAGGCCTTGTGGGAACACAGAAAAGGCAGCAAGGGTTAAGAATTCAGGACATCACACTGTTCTGAGGTCCAAATTCTAGTTCCAGTACTCTTAGTTGTGTGACCTAGGGCAAGTGACTTAGTTTCTCTGAGCCTCCATTTTCGCACCTGTCAAATGGGATAATAATAGCACTTACCTCATGAGACTGAATGTGATCGGGCATTTAAGTACCTAGCCCAGTGCCAGGTATACAGGGAGGGCTGCATGATACCCATCTTGCCCAGCAGACATCTCTGTATTCCCAGGCCCTGCGACACATCCCCAGGCTGCCAGGGGAATCAGCTGGGGTGCTTAAAAAAATAAGGGTTCCAGAGCCTCACTTCAGACCTGTTAAGTCAGAGTCCCTGAGTAGGAAGAAGAGGAGTGAGAGGTAAGGCACACAAGTGTGCTTTGAACTGCCCAGGTCCAAATCCTGGCTCTGCCACTTACTGCTAGCAGAGTTGCCCAATTTATCAAAAATAAATACAGGACATGCAGTTATATTTGAATTTCAGATAATCAGTGAATAATTTTTAGTATAAGCATGTCCCATACCTTGCACGCACATCCTGTATGTTCTTTGGCAATCCTGTTTACTGGGTTATCTCTCTGTGCCTTTGATGGGGATTACATGAGTTAAAATGTATATGGGAAATGCTTACAACACTGCCTAGTGTGTTTGCTATTCCTATTTTTATTGCTTTAAAAGCAATCCAGACGATATGGAAGAAACTTGAAAACCTTATGCTAACTGAAAGAAGCCAGACACAAAAGTCCACATATTGTAGGATTCCACTGACATGAAATGTCCAGAATAGGCAAATTCGTAGAGACTGAAAGTTGCCAGAGGCTGGGGAAGTGACAGTGGGGAGTGACTTCTAATGAGCACAGTATTTCTTTTTGGGCTGATGGAAATGTTCTAGAACTAGTGGTAATGATTGCACAATACTGTGAATAAAGACTGCCGAACTGTACACTTTAAAATGGTTAAAATGGTACATTTTATGTAATATGAATTTTGTCTCTATTTAAAAAAATCTACCTAAAAGCAACCCAGGGGATTGTAACGTGTAGCCAGGACTGAGAATGGGGTAGGCTCTCAACGAATGTTTGATGAAGAAATGAATGGATGGGAGAGAGGAGAGAGCAAAGGGCAGAGCAGAGGGGAGAACCTGCCTTATCCAGACCTAGGCTCAGCTATTCATTCCCGGACACCCACAAGGTACACAGATTTCTCTTTTTGCTCTGGTGTCAGGACTGCACAATTTTAGTGCTTACTCACAGTAATTACCTCATCCCTGTTGCAATTATCCTCCCCTTTTCTCTGTGGTTCCTAATCTATTTAACCATCCTATATGCAGGTGTACTTGTGTTTTTACTAAAAGAGAATTAAATAAAATTAAGTATCTGTTAGGCGCCAGGTAGATGCTAGATGCTTTATATGTAATCCCCTCAAACAACCCCGTAAGATAGTTATTATCACCCTGATTTGCAGATGGGGAAACCGAGGTTCAGAAAATTCAAATCATGTGCCCGAGGTCACACAACCAATAGGAATTCAAACCCAGGTCTGCCTGACTTCACTTATGGGACAGTCTCCACAGATCTCAGCCACACCCCTCTATGCTGTGGGCTGTCAATCATCTTTTTTTTTTTGAATTAATTAATTTATTTATTTATTTATTTTTGGCTGTGTTGGGTCTTCGTTTCTGTGCGCAGGCTTTCTCTAGTTGTGGCGAGTGGGGGCTACTCTTCATCACGGTGCGCGGGCTTCTCATTGTCGTGGCTTCTCTCGTTGTGGAGCACAGGCTCTAGATGCGCAGGCTCAGTAGCTGTGGCTCACGGGCTTAGTTGCTCCGTGGCATGTGGGATCTTCCCAGACCAGGGCCCGAACCCGTGTCCCCTGCATTGGCAGGCAGATTCTTAACCACTGCGCCACCAGGGAAGCCCTGTCAATCATCTTTTCATGGGCATGAGTCTTTCTTCCCAGATGGGGACCTTGTCATCTCCATCCCCTCAGAACCTACCATCTCACCTTCGTACACAGCAGGTGTTCAATAAATAGTGTTTAATGAATAACTAACCTTAAGGGGGCATGCAATAGCTCACCACAGTAGTTTTCACTCTGACTGCTCATAAGTTGCCCGGGAACCTTCCAACTGTTCCCTTGCCCAGGCCTCACCCTTGGGAGATTCTGATTTGTAGGTCTGCGTGGAGCCAACAGCATCTGAAGTTCTTAAAAGCTCGGTCAAGGTCAAAACCTAGCCCAGTTAGAAAACCTTTAGCAGCTGTTCCCAGTTCAGCCTCCTGTACCGTTCACAGTGAGGCCCACTCTCTGACCCCAGTGATGCCCACTCACAAAGTTCCCAGGACAAAGGGGGCCCAGGGCCCTGCCCCAGACTCTGGGGATCTCATTGTGCCTCCGTGGGCTTCACTGCCTCATGTACTCTGGGCCCATCAAAGGGACTTTCTAGCAGAGATGTCTGAGGACTATACTACCAAATTGCTTTTGAGGAAAGCATTTTCCTTCTGCTCTGACCTAAAGCTCCAGTTTCTGTCCCCAAATATGCCTGTGTCACCTCGGTGGCCAGAACAGCTGAATACCAGGCAAGGAAGTTGGACTCAAAGACGGCCATTTGGGGAGGTGAGGAGCCTTTGTGAGACTGGGCTTGAGGCTGACGCTCCAGGAGAACCCTGTGTCCTTGTGCAGAGGCAGCCTGGAATGGGAAGAGGCTAGGCTCAGATGGAGCTGGGTTCTAAGTCTGGCCTGGAAAACCCTCTTGGCCCAGGTCCCTGGCCACCATCCCATGTCTCTACTTCCCTTCTCAGGAAAAATTCTCATCTGCCTCCTCCTCAAATCCAGTCCAGGCCAGTGTGGAGGGGAAAATAGCACTAAATCTGTTTTTTTTTTTTCCCCTAAATCAGTTCTCAAGGTCATCAATGACCTCCGTGTTGCTGACGTCAGGGGTCGTGTCTCTGTCATTTTCTTATGTGACCTCTGGACATCTAGGCAGCATCCGACAAAGCTGAGCGTGGCTCCCTCATCGAAACATTCCTCCCCTGGCTTCTGAGGCACGGACCTCTCTTGATTTCCTTCCTTCCTCATCGGCAGCTCATTCTCAGTCTCCTTCATTAACTACTCTTCCCATCCTAATCTCTCGATCCTGAGCTCCCCAGAGCTTGGGCCCAGGTCCTCTTCATTCCTTTCCTTGGGTGATTTTATCCACTCCCACTTCTTTAAAACCAGCTAATGTACTATACGCATTATGTGGTTCATGGACCACGTGCATGAGCAACTCTTGGGGGTGCTGGTTAAGATGCAGATTCCCAGACACCCTCCTGCAGGCTGGTGAACCTGCCAAGGACATTTGTCATTTTTTAAAATTAATTAATTAAATTAATTATTATTAATTAAATAACAATTAATTTATAATTAATTATAAATCATTTATTTATCTTTGGCTGCATTGGGTCTTCGTTGTTGAGCGTGGGCTTTTCTCTAGTTGCGGTGAGTAGGGGCTACTCTTCGTTGCGGTGCGTGGGCTTCTCATTGCGGTGGCTTTTCTTGTTGCGGAGTACGGCCTCTAGGCGTGCGGGCTTCAGTAGTTGTGGCTTGCAGGCTCTAGAGCACAGACTCAGTAGTTGTGGCGCACGGGCTTAGTTGCTCCGCAGCATGTGGGATCTTCCCGGACCAGAGCTTGAACCCGTGTCCCCTGCATTGACAGGCAGGTTCTTAACCACTGTGCCACCATGGAAGTCCCGGACACTTGTCATTTTTGCCAGACTGGTATCTGAACCTCTCTCCTACATCTGGGAAACTACTTGCTGCACAAGTCTCAGCAGAGCTTGCCTCCTACAAAAGCTGACGAGACCAAATTCATGCTTTTCCAGACTCCTTTGCAGCTAGGGTACAGGTAAGTATGAGCTAGCCTTGGCCAATCAGAGGCACTCACTACAGACTTTGAATCAGGAGCAGAGAGAGTGGAAGAGCATTCTTATGCTGATGGCAACAGCAGTGAAGGTGCCCAGTCCCCAGGGGACAGTGGTGGTATATGCTGTGGCATTTAGTGCAAGGCAGTAATGTCCTCGCCAGACTGGCTCAGTGGAGTGATTTTGGCTGAGATCCCCCCTGCTGCCTCGCCCCAGTTCTCTAGCTTCCCAGAAATCCTGTGAACTACTGAATATTCCCTTTCAGGGAACTCCTCTTCTGTCTAAATCGGCTCAGGTTGGTTTCTGTTACTTGCAATAATAAGCCTAAGTAAGAAATAGCTACTGAATTGGACTCTCTGGGAATGATGCCAGGTGATTCTTACACAGATCCAAGTTTGAAACCCACTATCTCAATGCTGACAACTCTCAAATGTGTATCTCCAGCCCACCCACTCCTTTGACCTCCAAACTCATATATCTAAATGTCTTCTTGATTTCTCCCCTTGTATGTCTCAAAGACCTGTAAGATGTAAAAACAGAATTCTTGACTCTCCTCCAAACCTGTTCCTCTCCCAGATTTCCCCTTCCTAGGAAGCGGCAATGGCATTCTTCCATTAGGAATTTGGGAACCGTTCTTGACCACTCCCCACATGCACCCCATCAACAAATCTTGATGCTACTACTTATAAAATACTTCTAGAATCTGTCCACTTCTCCACCAACCACGGCCCTATCCACAGCACCATCGTCTCTTCCATGGACAACTGCCAACAGCCTCCTTGGGTCCTCTCCTGCCCCCTCCAATCTCATCTCCACACAGCAGCTTATATGACTGTCCTAAAATATAAATTGGATCATGTTGCTTGCCTGCAAAATAAATAAAATCCAAACTTGCCACCAGGGCCTACAAACTTGAATATGATCTGGTTCCAGCCTACCTTCCCAAACTCATCTGTTGTCACTCTTCCATTTGCCATCGCTATGTTTCTGCTCCTCTGGCCTCCTTTCAGTGTCACAAATACTTTAGGTTCTTTACTGATTCAGGGCCTTTGCCTAAGATGTTCCCTCCAACTGGAGCACCCTCACACCATTATTCTCTATTAATGCTCCTTCTAAGGTTTCTTCTTTTCTTTATTTGTTACTCCCATCGATATTTTCTGAGCTCCTACTATGGTGCTGTGGTAAATACTAGGGATAAAATGGTGAGATAGGTTATTTTCTCATGGAAGTCAAAATCTAGTCAGAAATCAGATTTTAACAAAGTAATTATGCAAATAAATGTAAAATTTATCTAGGATGTGTGCTGCAAAGGAGACACACAGTGCTATTAGGGAGAACTGAGCTATAGAATAAATGTGGAAAGACAAGTTCAGAGGCCAGTGCAGTGTTCCAGGGGAGAGGTGACGATGGGGACTAGGGTAGCGATGTAGAGAAGTAGAGGGACGGCAGAGATGTTTAGAAGGTAACACTGATGACCCTTGGTGATGAAGGGAGCATGTGGAGCTTGTGGCTTGCTTACCGGAAGAGAGGGAGGGACCACTCTCTGAGAAGGGAACACCAGAATGGCCAGCCTGGGGGGGAAGTCATGAATGTGGCTTTGACGTGTCCAAATGAAACAGCTGAGTGAGCAGCTGGACATGAGGGTCTGGGCTAAAGGTACAAATGTGTGAGTCATCTGAAGATGGAAGAGGACTGAACCCATGGGTGTGGATGAGATTGCCTGGGGAGAGAGGCTAGCATGCCAAGAGATGAGGACCCAGGACCAAACCTCAAGGCAGGCCTGGACAGGGAGAATGAGCCTTCATGACATTTATTACACGTGCAATTACTGACTTGTTTGTTTACCTGTTTACTGCCTGTCTTCCCCAGAAGACTGTAAGCTCAGTAGAGCAGGGACTGCGTCTCTTAACAAGTAATGTGTCTACCCAGTGCCTAATACAGGGCCTGGCATGGAGCAGTTCCCATGCATGATGCTGGCTACTATGTCCCTCGGCAGGGCCGGCCTCATCCATTCCTTAGATAACATGGTCTCCACTGGTCTCCACTGTCCAGCAAAAAGCCCAAATGCCTAAATGACATTCAAGGCCCTCCAAGTCATGCTGTACCCCCTGAGCTCTCCAATCCATCTTTTTAATTCCACTACACCTGAGCTTTCCAAACTGGGGTTCCTTTACACCTGGATAACCAGAGGCACAAAACAGGATGAACACAGTGCCTCTCCCTGGAGCCTAGATTGTGCCAAATGAAGAGAAATGGCCATGGACACATGGGGGGGTGCGGGTAGGGACTTTCCAGGCCCTGCTCCTCTTCTCCGAGAAGTGTCCCCTCCCACAGTGTAGGTCTCTGTGGCCATGTTTCCCTGCCTGAGTCAATCCCTCCATGACCTCTGCTGATGAAACCAGGGGTGGGGACCCAGCTTCTGGAACCAATCCAGAAGCTAGGCTGGGCCATCAACCTCTCTGCCAGGAACTTGGACGCAAGACTGGCTTGGTTGCCTTTAGATGCTGGACCAGTGAGGTCACGTGAATGTGGGGGCTGAAGATGCCTGACTTCCCCAGAAGACTGTGTGATGCCCTTTGGGGCCTGTGTGATGACAAGTGAGCAAAAGCACTGTTTAGCTGTGCAGAAAGAAACAAGAGGCAAGAGACAGCGGGAATGAGGAAGCAGCTGCCTTTGTTCCTGATGACTTCCCAGATTCAAATGAGGCCCTGGTGAGGCCCGGGTGAGGTCTACTTTGACTTATACTGTTCTTCAGTCCCATGAGGCACCTCTAGATCCTTAAAACAAATTTCCCTTCAACATAAGCTTGAGAGGGTTTCTGTTTCTTGCAGACAAAAAAATCTCTAAGACTACATAATTTTTATTATTTTTTGCAAAATAAAAATGTTATTATTTTGGTAAAACAAACATCAACACATGATGAAGCAGAATGGAAAATTCACAAGAATATTAAGAATTAAGAATGAAATCCTTTCTAAAATAAGATTCGAAAACACTGAAGTCACAAAGGAAAAGATAAATTTGACTCCAATGAAACTTAAAACTATGCATTATAAGACACGATACCGACTTAGGCAAACATTCCTCTTAACCACCACCCCTTTATTGATAATACATTTTCTCTGAGGACAGATATTGGGAAGCATGCACATTTCCACAGCAGTTACCTCTGGGGAGAGTACAGGGATCGTGAGACATGGTCAGAGGTGACTTTAGTCTTTTCTGTTATATATTTTAAATTTTTAATTAAAAATTAGTATGTCTTTTGTTCAATTACAACTTCATTAAATCTCAAAAAATATATATAAAACACAAGCCTTTGAAGATCCCCTGTTTGTGGTGGACTGCTTCATCCAAGACCCACTGGGAGATTTAAGTTCACTAGTAGTTTGAGACACATGACATAGTATGAATTCTCAGCACTGTCACAGTGGCTTACTTGGTTCCTGAATATGCTTTCTTCCCATCTGTCTCCAAATTCACTCACTTGTCCTCTCCACTTAATGGAGTTCTTCCATCCTTCAAGACCCATCTGGAAGTGTCACCTCCTCCAGGAAGCTCTCCCTGACTGCACCAGTCCTCACTGCTCTCTCTCTCTCTCCCTCGCTCCACTGGCCTCTTATGGCACTAACCATACCTTCTCTGTGTACTCTGGACAGACTCCTGGGGTTCCACTTACCTCGCTAAGACAGGCTACTTCTCTCCAACCAGCCAGCAAAGCTAAGCAGCATCTTTATGTTCTTGGTGCCTAGCAGAGAAATGCCATGGAGAACTGACATAGCACAGGCCTTAAAGTCAGACAAAGCCACTATGTGGCACAAGGCAACTGCCTTAACTTCCCTGGGCCCATTTTCACCTGTGTTATTGTGAATATCAATGAAATGATGGATGTAAAGGGCCCAGGACAGGAAGACGACGGTTGACAGAATGATTATCTGTCTTAATACTCCCTCACATTTGAGCAGCTTTTAATTAAAAACAAAAAACATTTAACAACCCAGAGAGGTAAGCAAGGAAGGTGAAATAGGGTGAAATTTTAAGGGTGAAATAACTAAGGTTCAGAGAAATTACATAGGGACTTTAGAAGGAAAGAGAATAGGACCAGGGGTTAGAACATTTGGGTAGAAATGCCAGTTCTTCCACTACCCAGCTGTGGGAGCTTAGATAAGTCTGTAGCACTCTCTGGACATCAGTTTCCCCATCTTAAATGAGAGAGTTCCTAGGTGATCTCTATCTTAAAGGGTCCCTCAGCACTGACATTCTAGCTTCCTGTAACCTGCCCAGGGTCCTTCCTAGCAGGACTGCAAAAAAAGACCGCAAGTCCCAGGACAGAGTCCCTAGTTACTCCCAGGAAACCAGCTGGGACTGGAACACTTGCTTTGAGAATCAGTCAAATTTTGATTCTGCCAAATGGAGCTTCAAGCCTGGGGGTTAGTCATGCCCAGAACTGAGATCGG